>NC_091393.1:35316981-36731981 GCF_032191515.1 Phaenicophaeus curvirostris | reverse complement strand
GCTTCACAGAGCTCTGGCCACTAACAATAGAAATACAAGGATGGACATTGCACGCTTGTGGTTTGTCTGCAGTAGCTTGCGAAAGTACCTTGAGTTAAAAACAATCACATTCTCAGTCTAGGAATTCATTCTATCATTACAGTCTTGTCAGTATGACTAGAAAGTAAAACACAGTATTTCAGTCAGTCTGAAATACTTAGTATTCAAAAGCAAACTGTCATTTTTTTTGACAGATTCTGAGTTCCTCTTCCTACTAATTTTCTTTTTTTTGCTTCCTCCGTCTCATGTCAAAGTGGCTAAACTTTGAGCCACACAAAGCTAGATAAAGCTTGCTTCATATCCTACTTATGCTTCTTGAGGTAAAAAGGTCACCAGAGAATGATTTAAACAAGTTTGCCCAATGCTTACCAAGGACTTCTGTTCTCCTTTGTGGCCCAGTCAGCATGACAGCTACACCAAATTGTAATGCCAGCTTGAACCTCCTTCTTAACCCTTCCTCCTCCCCACATTGGGAGTTACCACTCCTGAGCCGTAAAAAATCACAGCATTCCCTAAATAGCACATTGTATTTAGTTCTACAGAGAAAATGAAAGAGAAGTTTGGGAGAATGTTGGTATATTTTCTGTTAACCATAGTTCCAACTTCCGGCTTTTTACATCATCCCTGAAATATTCCCCCTATTCAGCAAAGAACCTAACTTGAGTTTACATTAATTTCCTGCAGCAGCTTTCTCTGCTAACCTGTTCTGAAAGTTTGTCATTTATTACATATATTATTTGTACCTCCACACTCACCTTTTTCTCCTTTTCAACTTAAACATCTCATTTCCTTTAGATCTGTAACAACAATAGGAAACACAAATATATTGAATTTTTCTTTATATTCAACTCTCCATGTCAATGCATATCAGGACCCTTTGATGTGAGAGGAAGCATCCCAGAAACAACATAGATTTTACAATATCTTTACAAAGGGACCAAAATTCCTCTGCTGCAGGGGCAGGGAGAGTTAACTGCTGAGTGGACAACTGGGAACTACATTAAGTGCTCTTCTCCTTAATGTATAGCGGTACTTATTTCACAGGCCAAGAATCTCCGATATCTGATCTGTTACTAGATGACAGAAAAGATGAGTCCAACTTCCAGAACTTCAAATTCCAGATTTTTGTTTACACTCAATGTAATATTCCAGAGGCTCGCCTACAACAGATTCCCGTTCCTGTGCGCTCCAAAGGCCGCCTGAGAATCTCTTAGAGAGCGGTAATTGCCATCTGCCGGCCAAGCCGAGAATGGTCTTTGTCCACAATTAATTTCTTTGTCTCTCTGGCTAAATTTGGAAATAGATTTGAGCAAAGGAGGCAGTGCAATGAGGGAGCAGGAGAGTGCAACCGGCAGCTGAGGCTGCACACTGGGGCAGAAGCAGGTGCTTACTTCTCTGTCTCATGCTGGAAAGGGAGAATTAAAAATGTAGAGGAGGAGATGGGGTTTAGGGATATGTGACATAGCTGTTATTTGCCGAGATGTTGATTTAAAAATACAGAACCAGCGCAATTATAGTTATCTTCTCACCTGGAAATTAAGCCTGAAATTTTATGCTTTGAGTGAAAAAAAACCCAATACTGTAAGGGAGGCAAACCCTGTGCTGCTGGAGAGAAAGGCCAGCTCTGCAAATTTGTGTTTCCAGATCAGAGCGGGTTGGAGTCAGCAGGGAGGCACCACAGTAATTCCTGTCCACTCCGCACCTGAAATCCTGCGTAGCACAGGAGGCTTATCCCCTGACTCTCCCTTCTTATTTGCTTTTTCCCAGCTGTGACTTTTTATCTCCCAAGCCTTCTGTCTCCAAACGCGTTTTGCAATCCACCCCAACTCTCAGTCAAACCATTTCTCCTCATCATTTCAATCCAGAACCCTTAACATTTTCTGTCTTCTTTCCCGTTCTTCCCTAAATTCTCTTGCCTCCCAAGCCTTCCTCTTCTTCCCAGACTCTCACGCTCCTCCATATTCCTAACCTTCTGACTCCAAGAAACCCAGCCCATACAGCCTACTTCTTGCATCCCCCAGTGCAGGCTTTCGCATCTGCCCCAGTTGCTTGACTTCTCCTGCTCTGCCTGCTTAGAACAATTCTACCTCTCTAAAGTTGTCCTTGTTAAGAAACAGGAGGTGGAAAGGCATGACAAGTCTTGGGAAACAGAGATGCAAGGTAAGTTTATTTGAATACTTTTTCTCTGATATCTACCCATTAGGTGGCAGAAGACAGGAATTAGATCCCGTCTTATCTTCTCATCTGCAGGATGAACAAATCCAGTGCTCTCAGCCTCTGCTTGTGCAGTGTGTGCTCCAGCATCCTGACTCTGGTGGTGATTCTCCACGCACACTGGTGGTTGGTTGGTTAAGTAAAGCAGCAACTTCCCCTTAGTGTTCTCCAGCTTTAATGGAATCGTGATAAATGGATTTGTTCTATCACTCAGTCTTTTCTGGCAGGAGTTCCATAGCTTAACTGCATGTGTGAAAAAAACACATCATTTTATGTGCTACCTATTTCCTGTAAGCTTCATCGGATAGTCCCAAATTCACTGTCTAGTCCCATTCAAGAACACATTTTTTCTATTAACATTCTCCATATCATCTATGCATTCATGTATGTTTGCTGTATTCCATTGCAGTTCTTCTCAGGCAGATTCAATCATTCAAGCTGATTCAAACATTCTTCCTATAGAAGTCCTCATCTTTTAATCACTTCTGCCCTCTGCTGAAGTAGAATCATAGAATAATGCAAGTTGGAAGGGTCTCATAAAGATCATGGAGTTAAACTCCCTGGTCCTCACAGGACTACCTAAAATTAAACCACATGGCTATGATCACTCCTTGAGCTTTGACAGGCTTGGTGCCATGACCACTTCTGTGGGGAGCCTGCTCCAGTGATCAGCCACCCCCTCAATGAAGAACCTTATTCCTAGTGTCCAGTCTGAATTTCCACTAATGCATCTTCATTCTATTTCCTCGTGTCCTATCACTGGTCACCAGGGAGAAGAGATCGTCACCTCCTCCTCTGCTGTCCCCCTCGAGGAAGCTGTATACTGCAATGAGCTCACCCCTCACACTTCTCCAAGATGAACAAGCCAAGCGGAGACAGTCTTGCCCTTAAGGCCTTTCACTATCTTGGTCACCCTCCTCTGGGCACACTCTAATAGTTCGATGTCCTTCTTGTACTGAGGCACAGAAAGCTGCACACAGTAGTCACGGTGGGGCCGCACTAATGCAGTGTGGAATGGGACAATCCCTCCCTCGACAGGCTGGCTTTGATGTGCTTGATGGACCCCAGGACACAGTTGGTCCTTTTGGCTGCCAGGGAATGCTTTTGACTTGCTATTCAACTTGAACCTATATCCCCAGGTCTCTTTCTGTGAGACTGCCCTCCAGCCTCTCATCCCCTGGGCTTTCTCCATCCCAGGTGGAGAATCCAGCACTTGCTCTCATTAAATTTCACATGGCTGGCAATTGCCCAGCTTTCTAGTCTATCCAGACCTCTAAAACTAGTTCTTTTACAGCTCTTTTCAAGGTAAGGGACAGGAATAGCTGAACTGCCCACAGCAGTCAGGATATGAGCACCTTTTGAATTTATACAACAGCAAGTGTTTGTACTGTTTCATTTTCCTCCTGCCATACTAATTATTAACATTCAATTTGCTTTTTGCTATGAGCATCAGAGTGACTTTTTTACTCTCTGATATAATCACAAGGTCTCTTTCCGAAAGAGCCATGGTTAGTTCAGAACATATCTTAAGCTGATGTTAAGTCCGTTCATCACTTGCAGATACCAACACTGAAACTAATTTAACTGGCATTAAAATGGCTTTTGCTGAAGAATTTTCTTGATATCTTGGAGGGAGGGCACTCATCTTTACAACACCAACATATCCAACGCCAGTAGCAAACTCTGTCATGTCATTGTGTTATCAAACTACAAGCTGTGGAAGAATTTGAATACAGCCAGTAACCAGGAAGCAAAATAGCAGGTTAAATTCACTACTGAGAAACATAAATATGAAAAAAACCTGTCTCTAGTCACATAAAGTAATGGTCTCTTGTGTGTTATTATCATTACTAAGTTCATTAGAGAATAGAGATCTTGGAGAAATTTTGGCTTCTTCTCTGGCAGCAATAGCTCCCAAAACAATAATATCTAACAGGAACATAGAACAATAATCATTAATAAGAAAAGAAAATCTAAAATAAAGTGTGTCCATGTCAGAATTAGTTGTGCAACAATACCTTTGATGCTACATACAGTTCTCAAAAAATACATAACATAACATAACATAACATAACATAACATAACATAACATAACATAACATAACATAACATAACATAACATAACATAACATAACATAACATAACATAACATAACATAACATAACATGAAAAGTGCAGAGGATAAATTAGCAATATGATACAGCTTCTGCATGAAAAGCATTTTTGCTGATCAAGACTCTTCATCTTGGGAAAGAAATCAGTATGGAAACTGAGGTTGTAAAATCAGGACTGGCATGAAGAGGAATAACTGTTCTGCAAACAAACAAACAAACAAACAGGAATGTTTGTTTTTATTAGGGTTTACCTTGAATTTTATGCAGCAGCAATAAGAAATCTGGTTCTCCAGGGCAGACTGTGTTCAACACTCTTCTGCAAAGTGTGATTGCAAGTGAACAGGAGCCCTGGAATAAGGGAAAGATCTTGAGCCATTGTGTTTTTTGGTTTTTATTTAAGGAGAAGCTACTGCAGCGCAGGAAAGCCGTGTTCGGTCTCTGAAGAGCCATGCGCTACTTCAGTATCTTGGTGAGGATGTTTTCTTTATACCATAGTTTTTACTATGCCTAGCACAGCAGGGTTCTGGGACCCTTCCCAGAGGAACATAGGTATTACTGTCCTACAATAAATAACTGTAAGCCTTAACAACTTGTTCTTCTTGAAGGCTGGATTGTGATTTGGATGAGAATAGAATAAGATTTTAGACAAATCTCTTCAACAAGTCTGCTATAAAACAGTGTAAAACAAATGTAAAGTCAGGAAGCTGTGGGTTGGTCTTTGTTTTTAAGTCTCAATGGGGCCCAAGACCTCTTACAAATGGAACATCATTTATGATCCTTAGGTGGGAATGATGTGTCACTTCGTACAGTGATGGACTTACAGAGATCCATGCAGCTATTGGAGTGTAGGGGGGTTGCTTTCTCTCTGTGACATACGGGAAAACATATTAAAGATATTGCTCCAACTTTCATTTTATAATTGATGATCCTTTCTGCCCTGCAACAGCCATTTTTCATGCAGATATGAATAGTATCATATAAGTTTTTATCACTCTTTTTCCTGTGTTCCAAGTCAAATACCTACTTCAATGTCCAAGAAGGGATCTAGAAGACCAGGAAGTTTCTGATGTCAGTCATCTGTCTTTTGCTGTGACAAAACACCTCTGCTAATGAATCACCTTAATAATTTGCTTTTTCTTTCTTAACGCTCAGTTTTGCTGACAGAGTGAGGCCCGTGGAAACTAGCTCTTTAACTGCCAGGTTGAAAAGTTCATCCTGTTCTACTTTTTAACAGAACAACAAAACTTTCCTGTAAACTCAGCTCCCAGAATCCATTACAAGTCTAGTGCAGCTGGCTCTTAACAAATGCTGGCACCATTTTAATAAACCACAAATTTTGACAAGTTTTTTCCTTCTTCTCTGCTAGCATTTAATGCATCTTGTCCTCCAGGCATACCAGTCAGGTAGCACAAATCTCCTGCCACTAGTACGAGTCTCTCAGGGAATAAGATTTACCTTTGACAGAATCTCATGCGTAAGACCATGCTTAGGGTATATTTAGCCTATTTTATGCAGCCCTTTGCTGAAAAAGCATTTCGCTTTTCACTTTTTCATTCTATTCCTTTAACTATACTTTTCTTCTTAACAGAGACAGCTTTGTCTATATGCACTTAAATTTTTCAGTCGCTTTGCCACGTAAGCCGCAGAATAGATTTCCTTCCAGGAATTGAAAGAAAAGTAGCTGAGAATCTAATCAGTTCCTACCTCCTGAAAACAGCAACACAGGTCTAATGGAATTTAAATTAAGTTTAAAATATTTTTCACAACTGGAGAAAATAACTAAATCTCCCTTCAAAAGACCCGAGGCTCACACCAAGATGCAGTGTTATCTTTCCAAACATAATGCACCACCATGCAGTATTTCTGATCATGCTCAGACTAGAACAAGCACAATCTTATCTTTTATTCAAGTTCATTAAACAAAACATTCAACACAGCTCAAGAAGTCCTATTCATTGCCATAGCTCCATAGCATCAGAGGGTAAACAAATTGAAAAATTTTAAAAATCTTCATAGTGGAGAAAATACTTCCAGCTAAACCAGAAGCCACATAAGGAGTTTTGTCAGAAGGTTACTCCTGATGGAGAGAAGCTTCCTAAACATTATTTTGAAGACTGCCTTATAACAAATCTGAACAGGTCTCTTTGAATTTTGCTACAAGGCACACAAGTGAACTAGTGTCTCACTCAGTACCAACCAGGTCTGTGTGGTGTTGGTCTTTGCCGATGAACCTCAAAATTTTGGAGAGTTTTCCTTTGCAAAGAAAATCACAAACTGTGAATGGTTCCACTTAGGCCAACTTCTTTCAGGCCAAGTGTGGTTGGCAGCTGCTCTGGCTGCAGCACAGACAGCAGAGCCCCAGCCACAGGGAGGGATGTGGGAGCCACTGACAGAGACCACACCAACAGCAAACTCACAACATTCACATTTTACCTTTGTTCCCAAAGCAAATCCCTTTTGAAAAATCAGTTAACCCCTGCTGTCACATCTGTAAAACTGTTAAAATTAATCTTTTTCACAGGGAGTTGTGCTGAAACTCACTAGTAAGTCCCAAACCCTGCTGATTTTTCAAGAATACACTCAAACCCATAGTGATTCTCAAACTCTGGCACCACCTTACATGTATCAGTGTAAGCAGCAATACCAGCAGCAGGAGTTCCTTCACATCTCACATCCCGCTTCCAGCCTTTTGCTCCCTCCCCAGTGCTGTGCTGAGCGCCAGATCTGATCGAGCTTCAGAACAAAGACACACACATGTTACTTTCCCCACTCCTCACCTTTTAAGGCCAGTTTCATTCCCTGATGTGGTCGCCGGTCCCGCAAGCAGCCACGCCTTCCCAATTCCTCACGTCGGCATCATTGCTGAACTCACAGTTTTCCCTATAAAGCACTAGATTTGTGTTTATGGTTTTTTTTAAAGAAATATCATTACACATGACCCCTTGCCTTTGAGAAACCAAAGGAAGCTAATGACAGGAATCCCCCTCTCTCTGGAAGGGAAGAGAGAAGGAAACACTCAGCAGTTACCAGGTCTCCGAATCTTTCTTCAGATGAGCCTTTCCGCTCAGCCCTGAAAAGATGAGCATCTGGAGCACAGACAGGAACCCATCAACTCCAGGGTGCACTTGAGTTGAACAGCTGTTTGCCTGCAACATCGTAGAAGCCCCTAGGAACCTCAGGTAGGTTCCGAGAATAAAGGAGAATAAAGAAAAACGAAAAAAAAAAATGACCGGCTTCTTTTCAACACATAAAAAATAAAGCCTGCCTAATATTTCATTTAAATAGTCCTAATGAGCAAGGAATTATTCCCGTGTGCAAAGTAAGCCAACGGGAGCTGAAATCTATCACCTCTTCTGAATTAAAAGCTTATTACTGTTTATTGGCACACTGCTTGTGAACTTCAGAGGTTTCATTATTTCTTCATAATAATCTGATTTCAATTAAAGAAGTAAAATGGCTGCAAGGGGAGGTGAATGTAAGTTCTGCATCGCACTTCTTGCAGCAAACCATCCCAAAACAAACTTCCTGATACAGCAGATGTGGCAGTGACGCCTGCCAAACAGCTCTTTGCTCTTCAGAAAAGAAGAGCTCAACTTTTTAGGGATGTTTGGTGTGAATTTGTACTGCTAGGACCCTTACGTTTCCTTGTTGTGCCGGGACTGGTTTCTGTCACACACAAGAGCCCGACACGACAGGCGAGAGAGGCGGAATTTTGCCTGAGTCTTTTCTTTCACCTCACATCTGCTCTTCCTTCCTCACCTTCTCCTAGAGGAGGGAGCAACTTCAGAGCCAAGGGGCTCGATTTCCACTGGAGAGAAACATCAGCGACTCACAATCAAAACTGAAGTGTTGGACTCGATGATCCGGTGGGTCTTTTCCAACCTGGTGATTCTGTGATTCTATGAACTACTTGTGGACTTTTTTGGATTAGGAAAACAGAAACCCCAACTCAGTACAAGGCATGTGAGTTTATCTGAAAAACAGGCAGGGAGGGAAGAGGCTTTTAAACAATCTTTTGGCAACAGCCTCTGTTAGGCCTCAGTGTGCCTGTCTATGGCTTATGTAGACAGTCCCTCTTGCAGCGATAATTCCAGAGCACAAAGCAGCCTCAGTAATTCTCCTGCCCAGAAGCCAGCAGCGGCCTTCAATGGTTTAATTTTGCAGATTTAAAAGGGGGAGAAATAACACCAGCACTCAAAGCAGCCTTAGAACTGATCACGCAGGGCTCGGTCCGAGCAGGTTCCACAGAGCATATGTTAAAGTTAGGAAAGGGAGAGATGAAAATAGATTCTAAATTGATCTCACTTCACATTGCAGCACTGTGCATGGGAAAACTCCAGTTTGTTGCGCATCACTCAGATCTCTGCGGGCAATGCAGCGCAAGGCAGATGTACGTAACCCTCTGGCAGGGGTCATCAACCATGGATCTCCTTCAGACTTTGCTGAGTAAGGCCTGGCACCCCTTCTGCTGTTCCCAACAGGTCGGTGCTCTCGCTTATGTTCTCCCACTTTGGCAACAACTGAAGAAATGGGCTTGATTAGACCTTTCCTGCAGATTTCCCTGCCAGACTATAACATCTAATAATGTGGTTGACAGGACAGCTCTTCATCCCATCACCTCCTCTGATTCTGGCTCCTGACCTCTGGCTTTGGAGTTTGACTCCCCATTCTGAACATGGCTCTCAATTCCTTGTTTGAGTTTGTCCGGATACTCTCGATACCTTGATGGTTACAGGGAACAGCTGCACGGGGAATTAAGCATATAATGGCCAGTGCAGAGAACAGAAGGTATCTGGAAAAGATGAGACCAAAATTGTGACCACTAGAAGAGTGGAAAGAAGAGATTAATGTAACAACTACCATGAACGATAAAGTCCAAGAAACTCAGCTTTTTGCCAGTCCAAAGAAATTATCTGGACAAACAGTAGGGAATGGGTCAGTGCAGCTGCATGCGCTTCAGTTTGGAGGCTGTGAGAGTGAGGGAAGCCAAGAAGAGAAAACTGCTGCAACCAAACCAGAGGAGAGTTAGGCCTTGCACAGGCATATTTTGGTATCGTGGATGGGGTGGGAAATCCAGACTTTCTATGTATTGTGTTGCTTTACAGTAAGAATTATGGGATTATCCACGTGGAAAGAGGGAAATTAATGCAGATCTGGGGAATGTCATTAACCACACATGCTTTCTTTTAATTTCTGCTCAAAACTTTACCTCTACTTCCCACGAATTACTTCGTGCTTATCTTGGAGAAGTAGGAAAAAAAACAAGAAGTAGACAGAATATGGTTGAAAGACAAAGAAAATGAGAAAGAGGAACAGAAGAACTTTCCCAATCAGCGTATGTCTACTGCATTCACTGGTTTCTGAGTAGGTAATTTCCGTGTTATTTAGGAGAGGGCTTAATCCCATATTACCTGTAAATTTTTCTTCTCCCCTAACCTACCTTCATTTCTTTGCCCACACAGCACTGAGGTTCCTCCAGCCTCCAATCCAATAGGATGCATGTACAGCAGTAGCTGTATTGTTCACTGTGAGTGTTCATCCATTTTGGAAGGCAATCCTGCACAGGCTTCACCCTCAGGAGCCTTGTGTCGCTTTTCCTTGTATATTTTTAGGAAACCTGACTTCTGATACAACTGTTTCTCAGCTACGTGCTTGGATTGCATCTGCATCAGCACGGCTGGCGGCACTTTAGTGAAGTCCAGAAGGGGATAAATTGCACTTTGAGACAGGGGAGAACTATCTGCATGTGCAATACACGTGTTCATATATATTATGTACGGCTGCGTTAGGTACATGATGCACTGCTAACATTTCCACTTCCCTCTCTTTAATAATGGAAACACCTCTATAACAGTTCAGCTCTAGTCTCCTTTCTCCCCTCCCTTATATTTGACAGCCTATGGATGAGCAATGGGCAGCTTTTCTCCCCCCGGCTGGGGAAGCAGCAGCCGGTGTAACCCCCACCGCATTTGTGACGTTTAACCCTCCTCCCTTCCCACTCTTCTAACCCTCCCCAGCTGCAACCAAGCTGCCAGAGGAGGGAAACCCTCAGTCAAACCCAGAAAGCACTTAGTAAAAACAAATAACCGTTGCTAAGGAACCATAAAGATAAACTGAAACCCACAAAATCCAGGAAACGGAAAAGAGTTTCTATGCTCTTTTCAAACACACACCACTCGTTGCTCTCAGCGCTGTCTGTCACATTATGCTAGCACAGAGCTAAGGCTGATTATAAGTGCCAGGACTGATTCCCAAAAAAGTGGGAATCCCAAGAACGCAGCATGTCATGCTACTTAACAATATCTACCCCTCTTCCTACATTTTTAGGTCACTCTACACATAAAAGGAGCCAAGTAAACTTACCACGCAGGTAGACTGCCAATTCTAGGTATATCAGTAGTTACCTACAGCAACCGCGTCCCCGTTCACAGTAGCAATGAAGATGCCAGCAGCACAAACCCAGGGGCCACAGAAGGCACAAACTGTCCCCTCCCTGCCGTTTCCATCCTGCCAGTAAGATTAAAGACAGCACGGGTTTGCCTTCTGATCCGCAACTCCACCTCCGTTTTTGGGAGCTGTGCTTCGCCCACAGGGATTTTCTTGAAAACAAATTTATTACTACGCTCAGCTTGATTTATGAGTTAACTCCAGTGTGCTGGGAGGTAAGATGAAAGCCAAAGGAAAGGAGTGAACGTGCCAGTTACGCCTTGCCCGTGCCATGCAGACCCTGGGGCCCTGTTTACGTGTTTTCAAAGCCTGGTGAACTCCAGGAGCAAGGGGCAATTGAGGCAAGGCAAGTCCCTTTCATCAGCCGCCCTCTGAGTGCCGCATGTTCCGTTCCCCGAGCACACAGCACCTGACAAATTTCCTTGAAGTTCAAAAGACTGTGAGAAATAAGAACATGGCAGTAGAAAGTTTATATTTATCCCTCCTATCTCCACTTACCTTGAACTAAATCAGATATTTAAAATGTAGCAATTTCCTACCATGCCGAGGTTGTTGTACGTGCTCTACACCTAAAATCACATTAGCCACCAGCCTTGCAGCTTAATCATTGCTTCGCAGCAAAGTTGGAACGTCTCTGAAAGAAATTGTGTGAATGAAGTTGCTCATTTGGCTTCATCCTATCTCATCATACAGCGATCAGAATGGCTCATTTCCACCATAAGAACAAAATGAGAGCATTTCCACCTCCTGCTCAGAGCTTGCACCTTAACGACACCATTCTGAGTGGTAAAAATTACTAGAAGTGGATTTTAATCCTTGGTATCAACACAACTTGAAAGTAGTTAGTGTGAAAAAGTATAGCCTAAATATCCTTACACCACATCCAGGTGAATTTCTCCTTGCCTCACACATCCGATTCGTTCTCTCCACCACAAGGCTGTATTTCACCAGCACAAAACCAAAGAGCAAAGGGTTGTTCACACCAACAGCCACAGCTGTGGGACACCAGGCACTTCAGGTTCCACTCTTAGTCAGCAAAGACAAAAGACCCTGTGAAGGGTGAATAAATGCACCTGCGTTCTCCCCACTGACCGATTCCCTGCGCTTTTTGCATCTCTCTGAAGCTGAGCAGTAACCACAGGGGCTCACGACGGCTCTCAGCAGGTGCAGTAGCCCTCGTCTTCCACTACATACAAGGAGCAAACCAGCAGCAGTATTAAATAAATCCAAAGGATTATTACTGAATAACTTTCTCACTTCTGGCATGAAGATGTAACAGGATGTTAGACTGTCTATATTAAAAACTATTTCCCATAGAAGTAAACAACTAAAATTGTTTTCCAAATTAAGATGATTATTGACTCGAAGTTTGACAAGGACATCATGCCCATCAGTACAATTCTCCTACAGCCATTAGCAAATGTGGCTTTCAGTCAACTGTGTTTATATTTCAGAAACATGTTGGAGAAATACAAATCTGAAGTAGCTTTTGGATTTATCCATTTCTCAAGCACACAGTTATAGACAGGGAAAAGTATCTAGAGAGAGAGATGTGCATTTTGTGCAATAAAAAAAAATTATTTTTAGGTACCACATTGAAGATAAACACGTTTGTGCCTTCAAATGGACCCTAAACTTTCAAAGCCCATTCTTTTTCACAGTACAAGTTTCATCAGAACAGCACAGCAAGAACATCATGCGTGGCATTTACACAGCCACAGATGTGACTCAGCTCTCACATAAATAGCACGACGCTGCCCAAAAGCTTCCGTCCAGGATACAGAAGACCAGTAAAAACAACAAACTGCCTATTTCTAATGTGATGCTTCAGCCATCGCTGAGAAAACACACAAGAAAAGATAAAGCATTAAACCCACAGCCAGGATGAGCAAGTTGCTGAGCTGATGATAAAGTGTGTGCACATTTATCATAATTATGGTCAAGGGCAGAGCAACAGCTTGCAAAGAGACAAGCAGGAAAAAAAAGCAAAGTTTTTCAATTTGTTCCAAAACACAGAACATGGCATTGAAGTCTCACTAAGCTCTTTAACTCTCACCCCTTTACCCAAGGCTTTAACTGAATCTTGCACAAACTCATGAGCGCAAACTTAGGAGGAAAGCAGGGCAAGACGACTTGTACCTTTCATGGTTGCTTCAGATACTTCCATTCTGGGCACAAACCAAGCATCAAAGATTGAAATTCAAACTGTAAAGGTTTCATTTACGCCAAAAGCAAACGTCAGGTACTTTGCTACCACGGTGATGAACACAGTAAAACCACCTTAATCACTCCTGATTCCGCAAGTGTCAAGTAAGGCTTGGTGCGATAGTTAAAAACAATCTGGCATCAGATGTGTGTTGTGAGTTTGCACTTCAAAAAACGGCTCATGGAGTACTGCAGTTGTACAAAAACTGAAACACATAAACAATAAATGAACAGAAAAGTTGTGTCGTGTGTATTACGCATATAGACGACTCTGGTCCTGCACAGAATTTATAAGATGAGTTGATTGATCAAGAGTTCCAACATAATATCCATAAAAGTGTTTGGGATCCAACCTGGTGATTCTATGATTCTAAATGACTTACCTGCTTGGCTAGCATATGTTTGCTAATACCAAAGAATAAATACTCAGCTTTGGAGAACTGAGTTATATCATATTTTTTATTTTAAATAACCAAGTTCTGTGCTAAAGCTCAATACCCCACATTCCCTTTAAAATGAAAAAAAGATTAAAAACATTTTTTGTAAAACTAAAGCTAACAGCAGCTGAATCTTTTATGTCTAACGCATTTATAGTACAATAATAAATTTGAAGGTACAAAATGTTTCAAAGCTGTTCCAGACTATCAAGTTGTTTTTGACTTTTTGGGACTAATCCCACCATCTTCAGCTGACTTCTCTGCTGGCCTCTTTCTTAATCCTTTCATTTTCCGCGTCTGCAGTTTACCAAGATCTTGCTTCTGCATGTGGATTCGACCATAAGTTGTCCCAAACACATCATGGGAGATATTCTTTTTCTTCTTAGGCTGCAAGGGAAGAACAACATCAGTATTTCTGAGTGGAGTTCCAGGAGCTCTGGGGAGAATCAGGTGCCTAAAAGCAAGGCTGCATACATTGTTCGGAGCTTAGAGATTAAGATTTGCTCTGTATGTTCTATATGCTTCCAGAGGAGAGTTTGTGATCACCACAAAAGTGCTGTGGCCCAAAAAATCTCAACTGGCCAACATAAAAGTAAGCTCTGGTCAAATATACAATAAATAATACTTCAGCTTTTGCTCTTCTTCACAGAGCCATCTGGAACTAACATATCATTATTCTCTTTCCAAGGTACATACCTTCAGGGCTTTTGGTTGTTTTAAAGATTTTTTATAATGGTCATCCGAGGCTAAATGCGTCCTCCTCATAACAAGATCTAATGAAGGTCCCATCTCTTCCAGTTCAATTCTTGGTATTTTACAGCCAGATTTCTTCAGAAGCACCCTAGAAGGGAAAACCAACCCAACTCAACATCGTCTTCTGCGGTAAAGATTTATCCGTCCTCCTAAAGGGCAGGTTCAATCCTGCACTTCAGAAGCCTGTTAAAAACAACTACTACTGCTAACTCTATTATTGAGAAAGATATCAGCAAATAACAGTTTATAATATAGTAAATCCATTCCATCACAATTTAAACACACCCAAAATATAACCCAGCTGGTGGGACTTTGTTTTTTAAAAAGTGAGACCAGGATTATCAGTATTTCTGTTAAAACTCAGTCAAAGTGTCCTGGAAGCCGCATCATTCCTCAAATCCAAAACAGTACCTTGAGTATTAACAAAGAATACTCACTATCATTTACAGCAAAATAACCTAAGGAAGGCTTTTGTTTGTTTTGAAGAAAAAGACTGATAAAAGTGATTTTGTTATAAGAGAAATCAAAATCACGTGGAAGAAATTATGAATTCTCACAGCCTTCAAAGGCAAGGCCGTAAACTGTGAGCGTCAAAGCAATGCAGCAAGAAAGATTGTCTTGTTCTGCCTTATCTTGCTTTTCCTTGCGTATTGCTGGCTGCAGCCCTACTGCCTGTTCTCCTCTGACAAACTCCTCTGTGAGGAGCGTGCTAGAAAGCTGCCCGAGAACAGACCGAGTCCATGAAGTGTAAGACTTGGAATTCTCCAAGTTAATTCACAGCACCTCACTAATCCAACCACAGGACAGAGCAATCCTCCTAGCTAGAAAGGAGAGCTCACAAGGAATGAAGCAGCAGGTTTACGCTTCAGTGGTTTCCTTCTGCTGTGCAAGTTACTCTGTCTTATGCTAGGACACTGCTGCATGTTATGTGTTTTAAATGCAGCAAGCATTTTGAACACAGCTCGAGCCAGTTCAATTATACAACTACAGGCTAAATTTGGGGTAAGTCGGACAAGTGTATCAAAAAGCAAACAAACAGATAACACACAAACTCACTTATAGCTTCGCATGTAAATTTTCCCATCCACAGCTGTGAAATGCAGAACGTACTCTAAACCAGCCAGACGAATACTGGGCACAGTAGGACCTCTGAAGAAATCTGAAAAGAATATTTAAAAGAGAATAAATTCCAGGTTTCTTGGCTGAAAATCAAATCAACATATTAACAAATTGGTTTATTTCATAATGGACCCAATGTCATAGAATCATAGAATAGTTTGGGTTGGAGTGGACCTTAAAGATCATCTAATTCCAAATCCCCTGCCATGGGCAGGGACACCTCCCACTAGCTCAGGCTGCCCAAGGCCCCATCCAGCCTGGCCTTGAACACCTCCAGGGATGGAGCAGCCACAGCTTCCCTGGGCAACCTGTGCCAGTGCCTCACCACCCTCAGTGTGAAGAAACTCCTCCTGATGTTTCACTGATGTGAATTCCTTGCCTACACAGATATTTTTACTGCATTTAACTGAGCAAGGCTATACATGGGATGGCTCTAGAGCAGCTGAAGCTGTATGTTTACTGAGAGTCTCACAAAATAGTTGCTACTTAAAATCGCAGCCCTGCCAAAACACATGAGAGAAATTAAACATTGCACATGTTAGCTCCTGCACTGGTGAAACCAAACGTGTAGAAATCCTGACAGGAACACAATGACTTCCCAGAAATAATCAGTAGCGATATATGCACTACCTAAAAATAAGTGAATGGAGAAGAGCAAATATACTTTCAGAGTGGTAACTTAGCTTTATTAAACTAGCTGGGAGGATAATTGTATTGTCTGTTCTTCTGATATTCAATTCTAAAGCCAGAAAAATGAAATGCATCTCATTTTGTGTTTAGGCCAGCTCATGCTCAGCTAAACCTAGATCAATAGAGAAGTAATTCACTCAGGGCTCTGTTTTAAAGACATCACTCAAAAATCTGATACTTAAGATTCTTAATGAGAGCCAGATTTGGAAGAGTACAAAGAAGGATAACCAACACAAACCAGATCAAAACTGTATCTTGTCTACTCTTACCAACACTTTCTCTCTCTGACCTGGGGAAAAAGTTTAGATGAATCATTTTTTTCATACCTCCCCCACATCAAAGCACTTCTGTCCTTTAGGTAACGCAGTATTTGTCACTACAATTGTTCTTTCTATTTAAAATTTACAAAAATAACTTCAAATGCTTGCTTAGTTGGCAAAGAGAACACTGAAGTAACAGGCTAAATACAAAATGAGTCGCCCTTAGCAAGTTTCTTGTATCAGGCTATGAAAAGAACACGGCAATCGGAGAGCTTGCAATGAGCACAGTGATCTGGCCAACATATGCACAGGGTGGAGAAAGAATGTGACCTTCACTGAGGGAACAAGGTGTGCTAACAACCATTACAGGGCAAGGCTGAAACACAGGAGAACTGCTAACAGATGCAAAACACATCAGTCTTTTCCGTTCCGTCCCGTTTTCAGATCCCTTGGCTAGTTGCCTTTTCCTCCACTACCTCTTTCAAGAGTATCAGTGCTGGAGTGACATCCAAAACAAATTCTTGCTGGCAGATATCAGCTGGAGTCTAGCCAGGAAACTTCCTAGGTCAGTTAAATACTCTTTCTCCTCCTCTTGTGGCTTCAGCTGGTAGTTAGAGGAAAAGTTGCAAATAAGACATTTTTTTTTGCTTCTGGCATACATCTTCCCTTTGACTAGTTCTCTGTGGACACACAAGCTACATTTACAGTGGTTTTATTGGCAACATCTCCCTTTCGCGTTTTCCTGTGGCATCATACATCTTCTTACCCACAGGATGAACTCTTTCAAACAAATGCAGGTGGTCAGGAATTTCTGTTTCCTGGCAAAGCCGAGCAGCTGCAGAAACCTTACGCTTCAGTATACCTAAAGCTTTTTTATACCAGTTGAAGCTTTTTTTATGTACTCACAATTTACGGCTCTTGCTTTGGCTGGACTAGAGACTGCCTTTCTCCTTTCTTTCCATTCCTAGTTCTTTCTCCCCCTTGTCCTCAACACGTTTCCAGAACTTCTAATTTACTTTTTCCTGCAGAGGGCTTCACAGGACCTTTCCTTTTCCAGATGATATTCCTAAATTATTTTGGAACTTAAGTCTATACAACTTTTTGTATCAATATGTATCCAAAAGCCGGTAACAGTGTAACCCACGTAGAACTATGGTTAGTATTAGCAAGTTCAGACTGTATCCCAGACATCTCCCAGCCATCCCTTTCTTGGCCAGAAGGAACCCACAAATCTTTGAGACATTAAAAATTAAACCTCTGCAAGGAAGGTCATAGGAGGAACAAACTGATGGTCAGTCTAAAATAGTAGAAGTCTCCTGAAAACCAACATTCGGGTGGACGAGGTGCTAAGGGGCATGGTTTAGTGTTTGATAGGAATGGTTGGACTTGATGATCCAGTGGGTCTCTTCCAATCTGGTTATTCCATGATTCTAGAAAGTGTATAAGGAACTCATAATTTTTAAGATGCAATGGGTGTGCAATAACAGAACTGGCAAACAGGCAGTGTTGTAAAAGAGGAATTGTTTTATAAATATAAGTATAAAAAGTGATTAGAATTTCAAGAACTTATATCATAAATTAATTCCTACACTACTGCATCAGCAGGCAATGAAAAGCAGAACAGAAAAAATAGGATGCCTTTGTCTTCCAGGTCTCTAAAGAAAACTGCAGCTGCCCTTTATTTTTCCTGAATAACCTCTTGCACTTCACAATTTAAGCAGACTACAGGGTCTGGTTACCATGAAAACAATAATTGACCCTTGCCTTTAATTTTACAAAGAAACTGCTGTAAGATGATATTCCAAACACGCATAAACGCTTTTGATACCACAAAAGCCAAAGAAAGCTTGGGTGTTCACCAGCATGGCTGGCATCACATTGCTTTGGCAACAAGAAGCTGTTAGCTCTCTAATATTCCCTCTGGGATTCCAACACTTCTGCTACAGTAACAAAATATTTGCTGCTGCTGTTATAAAGACATTTTTCTATCTTTCTTCACAATAGAGTGGCAGCTTAAAAGCACCACTCTTTGCAGGAACAGAAAGAATCAGTTCTTCCCTATCAGATACAGGCAGTTTTGAAGCAGGTCAAATTATTACCTGAGTCATCTTAATTGGTTTGTGACACCTTCAGGCCTTTACACTCCTTAACCTTTTCCTTTGCCCATTGTTTCGCACCTAGCTATTTCACAGAAGTCAGCAGAATGTTACGACCCAGAGTACATTCAAGGAGAAAGACTGAGTGTTGATTTGAGTATGTTTGACTGCAGAGTCATTAAATGTAAACAAATAGGAGAGAAGAAAGAACAGAAAAACATAAAAAGACATAGGACAGAAAAGACTAGTTAGTTATCTGGCAGCTATCTAACGCTGTTGTCTTCCATTTAAGATATCAAGCTGTTTGATTGCAGGGAGTGTGAGCACATCTGGATGCCAACCACCAGCACACGATGCCTGAACACGATACACTTCAGAAAATAATGCACCTGCTTCCTGCAGTGTAAACATCCATTTACAGTGACACAAACTTGCAGTTTTAACACTCACTTATCTTTGTATTCAATGCTCACTCACCTTCAAATGTTTATAAGCACAGCTACAAACCAGTCAACTGTGTTGGGAGGATGCAAATTTTCTCCCCTCACAGCCCCTTTTCAGTCTCTTTTGATAATAAGCATCTTGCTTAATGGAATTACAACACTAAGAGAAAAAAAAAAAATCTCACCTCTAAGGTCTGTTTCTAAAAAGAAACCATTTATCTGATTGCCTAGAAAAAAAGAGCCCAACCAATATTTATTTCATATGAAGGGGGGATCTTGCAAAGCTGTAAGATTATGAATTGGTACAACCCAAGGATGGAACTGAAAGAACAACACTGTTCTTAGTGGGCCAGCTGCAGTATTTCACCAGAGCTCAAGAAAAAAAGAAAAGTTATCTGCATTCAGGAAACCTATTAAAAAAACCAACCTTAACCAACCTGCTTAGTACACCTAGTTCTACCAACCAAGATAAATTTTTATGTGTCAAGAGATATAGAATCATAGAATCACAGAATAACCAGGTTGGAAGAGACCCACCGGATCATCGAGTCCAACCATTCCTATGGAGAAGAGGCCAGCACCCTCCTCTCTACAACCTCCTTTCAGGTAGTTGTAGAGGGCAATGAGGTCTCCCCTCAGCCTCCTCTTCTCCAGGCTAAACAACCCCAGCTCTCTCAGCCGTTCCTCATAAGGCCTGTTCTCCAGCCCCTTCACCAGCTTTGTTGCTCTTCTCTGGACTCACTCCAGAGCCTCAACATCCTTCTTGTCGTGAGGGGCCCAGAACTGAACACAATATTCGAGGAGTGGTCTCACCAGTGCAGAATACAGAGGGAGAATAAACTCCCTGGACCTGCTGGTCACGCCGTTTCTGATCCAAGCCAAGATGCCATTGGCCTTCTTGGCCACCTGGGCACACTGCTGACTCATGTTCAGTCGGCTGTCAACCAACACCCCCAGGTCCCTCTCCTCCAGGCAGCTTTCTAGACAGACTTCTCCTATATAACACCATATGACTTCTATGTCCCAAAAAAACTATCCTAAGAAAAGTATAAACACTTTTTGTACTTTCCCAGAAAAAAATCCCCAACCTCACAGTGTGCTTTATCTTCCAGAAGCTTCAACCTTGAGATAGTAAAAAAACTTTATACTAGTTTGTTTACAAAGCTCCAAGTCTGCCTTGAAGTTACGACACAGCTATTATTTACAACAGATTTTTACTGCACATGTTCTCTCCAAGTACTCTCATCAATGGCGCTTTTGTTACAAGCCATTAAATTTCCAACAGAAAATGCTTTCACTATAAAAACACAAGCTCAATTATACTGGTCTGACTTTCTTTTGAAAGCAAAAATATCCCACTTCCTGAACTTAATCCACTGATTTCAAATTAGATACTTCAAAAATATCATTTGGTTAGTAAAGCGACGACCCAGTACAATTACAAGGTAAAAACTGTTTGAAAAACACCAGAATTCCAGAATTATCCCACAGTCAAAATAACAAATTTTAGTTAACAAAGTTGCAATTTCAGTTTTAAGGCTCCGCTTTTTTTTGCCTCTAAGAGTCATGATAATCATTTAACTTGAATTTCATGTGCCATGGAATTTACAAGTGTCTGTTCTTGTTTTCTTTCTGTGCCAAACATAAGCAAAGATTATTGACAAACTAGCATTTCCCAACAGATCATTTTACTACAGATGTATGAAATCCTACCCCTCAAATAATCAAAATACTGACCAATAAGAAGGCTCTTCAATCTTCTGTATTCTTCATTTACATCAAACACGTCACCAGCAAATATCAACATAGGTTTTGTTCCCTCAGGACATTTACTGTTCTGTGGAATAAGAATTTTAAAATAGAATAAAATTTCAGGCCGTGTTAGGGAACATATTATTGACTTGATAGGTGGTCAGCCTTTCAACATTGAATGAAAAATTGTGATCTATGATCAATATGGACAGAACAGACTTTTTTTTTCCATTGAACAACAGTATATGTGTGCAGGAGGTCTTTCATTCTAAATGGGTGAATTGTGTTATTCTTTGTGCTGGGTAAAAAAGAGATTCTTTACTATAAAACATGTAAGATAACACCTTGCGGTGAAACGAGAGCGAATCTGACTGCAACTACAAAAAAGGAAACTAAAATTAGAGGCAAACAATTCCATTGCACTTCTGACACTGTGAAGTACATGAAAAAGGCTAAAAGGATTATTTGTTCTATCACCCAATGCTACTTTTGGCCAAAAAATACAATTACTTGACTATAATTTCCTTGCTGTAAACAGTATTATAAAGATTCACACTACAAACAATCTGATTTCAAAGGGAAGGTGCACCTTTATAAAAGGTAGTTTCTTCACTACTCCTCTAGACTTTCCCGACGATTTACACACTGTAAAGAAAATGAGGATCATAAAATTCCCTATTTTTGCAGTGTATTAACATGCTTGATACAAAAGTGCATACAAAGTATGTTTTATTCTTGCAAAAACGAGCCTAATGTGGCCATAAACCATGAATTTTCTCTGGGTTTAAATAATCAAGATGTTAGCTCCCTGTCTGAATTAAGTACAGCTCCCTGAAAACTGGGATTTACAAGCTTATGAAAGCTAAAGAAAGTCTCAGAACCATCTCACTCAGTAGAACGACCCTCTTTGGTTAGAATTTAAGAAGATGTCAGTTTCAAAGGCCATGCCAGTTTATACAGAAATGTCCCATGAGCAGAATCTAAGGAATTTTGTAAATGCAACTCTAATTAAAAATGCAAGTATTTGGAATAAACTAAGTCTAATAAAAGAATTTGCAAAGGAAGTTGCAAGCTTGCTCAAAACAACCATAATCAAATAAAAAGCAGAGCATAAAAATAATATTCTGGGGTACACAAATTAACAATCCTCACACACAACACATGAAACACTCATTTAAACAACTCCTGTCCTTACTACGAAGCACAGAAAAAGCCAATGCACAAAAAAAATCAACCAGTAGATGTCACTGAAATACTGAACTAGTGATTCCCTTACCTTAATATCTTTTAGGGACACAAACTTCTCAATGCCCAGCTCAATCATGTCTAGGACATGATAGTCAAACATGCGACCTGTAGAAGTAAAAAAAGAAAATCCAGCTATTTAAATATTCAGTGAAAACAAGACCTTTCATCTAAATAAAAACCCAAGTGAGACACATTACCTATTATCAAGTTGTTAGGTCGCTTCTTGTTATGAGAGCCAAACATAAACAAAGAACAATCCGATTTCTTAGAAAAAAATTCCTACAATTGAGGAAAAGAAAAAAAACCTCATGAGTTCCAGTTTGTAGTATCCAAAATATCTGGTGAGACGAGCAACTGCACTTACCAGATGAGTTCTGAGCATGTCCACATCCACATAGGCTGAAATGGACAGCTGGATTCAAGGTTCAAAAACAACTGCTTTCTGTTTTGATTTCCCATCGCAGTCTTAAAGATCAAGCCAGGAAATTTTTTTCTTGTCATTTTATCTGTAATACCCTTTTTCATAATTCCTTGCTGTTTTTTTTTACATAGGATACCTTCAAACACTTCTCCTTGCCTGAAAAGCACTTGCAAGCTGCCTGTAATTGTAATGCCTCATTCTAGTTCCTCAGCTAAGCTTTATGCAGCAGATTAGCTTTGCCTCACAGCTTGTGAACAACCAGGTAATTCCCTTGACAGCAAACCTAGGAACATCTGCAGACATCGAATGTTCTCACACTTGGGCACAAGGTCCTACTACAGAGCAATTTCATGTCAATTTATTATTTAAGACTAAGATGCTACTTAAAACCAAGCCAGTGGTGACTATCATAGAGATCTTTTGTCCAAGTGGAATAGACAGAGAACCAATTATGGTATTATGTCCAGAGCTAATATTACAGCAGGTCAAAGGAGGCAATTCTACTCTGCTCTTGTGAGGCCCCATCTGGAGAATCGTGTTCATTTCTGGAGTCCTCATCACAGGAAGGACATGGATCTGTCAGACCGAGCCCAGAGGAAGGCCACAAAGATGATCAGAGGGCTGGAGCACCTCCCATACGAAGGCAGGCTGAGAGAGTTGGGTTTTTCAGCCTAGGGAAGGGAAGGCTCAGGAGTGACCTTACAGCAGCCTTCCAGTACTTAAAGGGAGCCTACAGACAAGATGGCCAAGGGCTCTTTATCAGGGAGTGCAGGGACAGGATAAGGGGGAATGGTTTCAAACTGAAAGAGGGAAGGTTTCGATTAGATATTAGGAAGAATTTTTTTCCTGTGGGGGTGATAAGGCACTGGAATAGGTTGTCCAGATAAGTCGTGGATGCTTCATCCCCAGAGGTGTTCAAGGCGAGGTTGGATGAGGCTTTGAGCAACTTGATCCAGTGGGAGGTGTCCCTGCCCATGTCAGAGGTGTTGGAACTGGATGATCTTTGAGGTCCCTTCCAAGCCAAACCATTCTATGATTCCATGATTACAGCAACTCTTTCTGAGGATGTCCAAAGCACTTTTATGCACTGATGTTTCTCAAGGCAGACCTTCATTCTGTGTATCAGCCACGGTACCTAGATACACGTGCACACTGTTTATCCAGCGCCACCCCAGAGTACCAGGGTTTCTATACACGCACTTTGCAGTTGTGTAGCAGAAAAAAACATTGCATCTCCTCAAACCCCTGCAACAGCAGCAGCTCAGAGAGAACATTACAGCTCTGCCCCTCTGGAAGGTCAGGACAGACACTCCTGGGAACAATCCCAGGCTGGATTAATTGCACGTACAAATCACACAGCTCAGCACTGAGCTCTGCCACCAGGTCCCTGAAAAATACTGACTGCAGACGGATCTGGAACAGACCAGAGGGGACTCCCCTTGAAACACTTGTTCAAAGGGCTCTGTTAATCACTGCGTGTTGATAAATGTAAATTCTCTAAAAGCTATAAGGTATTTATTAAAAAGTGGCAACAAACTCAAATGCCTCAAATGCATCCTGCATATATGGCAACACCTCATACACTGCAAAACTGCCCTTCTAAAAACATGCCTGCAAACAAGTTAGAAAAAAAACCAACAACACAGCTAACTTGATTTGACTTTCCATACCTTTCCCATCTCTGATTGTCTGACACTGTTCTCAATAACTCAACCCCATTGTTTTGAGGTTACAAGAATTGAAGTTCCCTGTAGGGCCCCCTTTTAAAATATCAGAACGATTTAGCTGCTGCGTTTTCCCAGAAACTATCAGAAGTTTAAATTAGCGATCGGCTGACTATCAGCTAATTCCTATATGACTGAGAAACCAAGTCATCCAAATATGGGATTGTAAGAGGTTCAGTTTTAGCGAATACTCACAAAATAATAGAAACATAGAGTGGTTTTGGTTAGAAGGGACCATAAGAACACCCAGTTCCAACCGCCCTGCTATGGGCAGAGACACCTCTCACTGCATCAGGTTGCTAAGCCTCATCTGACCTGGCCATGAACACCTCCAGGGAGGCGGCAGCCACGACTTCTCTGGACAATAATGTTGCAAATCCTTCCCTGCTGCCTACAGTAAGTTTTCTATTCCATGTAAGATATTTCAGGGATGGTTGTGTTACTGAGCTTCAAGACAACAACAGAAGACAGGCACCTAACACAACTCCTCGGCATCAGAATTAGTGCAGAGTAAGTAACTTTGTGTCGATGTATCTATGCTGCAACCACAATGATTTTTTGTTCCTAACACATTAAAAATGCGTTAACTCAATCGTCTACAGCAGCTCCTCTAGCACTCACTACTGGCTGCCCTCACTTTTTAAAAAATGATCCTTAATGATTATTAAGGATTCTTAGCTCTCTCTCCCTTCCTCTACCTTTTTATTTATAGAGACTTCTTCAGGTATGTTCCCTGTTTATTTTCATAATCTTTTTCAGACAAGAAGAGTAATTCTGCCCAGTGTGCATGCATCTTCATGCACGGATTTACTTAGTACAATGCCCGAAAATTCCCAGTGTGCATTTTGAGTGAGTTATTTTGACAACTGCCCCTCACATTGGAAAGCTGACCCTTATTTCTCTCTGTGAGTCAGCAGTGACACAGAACAAATGCTACCAGATCACGATCACTGGGAAGAAAACAACTTACTTTGGGATAATTCAATTTTGTCTGTACTGTAAAACCACAACTATACATCACCATCTCCCTTCTCATGTTTTTCTTGAAGAAAATACATACATTGCTTTAGTGACAGACATGTTTCAGCAGTTAAAAGTAACGCACTGAAAAAGTGCAGAAGTGTGAGATGTAATCTTGGGAGTAGCCTCTCCATTTTTGGCCTCCCTGCTCATAAATTATCTTGACATTAAAGCACTGAATCAACACCAAATCCAGACTGGAGTGTATCACTAAATGGATTTCCAAGCACAGAACATCTTCCAATACTTCCAAGCCTCTGAGAAGCCACTTTTACAACCTCATTGCAGGCCAAATAAACATATTTAACTGCAATTGCTCAATGCTGGAAGAGAGCTCTCAGCGACCATCTCACACCTGAAAGCTGATGCATGCATTTGTATGTGGTACTCTGCTGGGGTTTTCTCCCTCTATTCCATTTAACTATTTTAACCTATGAATTCACTGAAGTGAAATCAAGTTGTTCATAGGCTATGGCATTTTAAAGAACTGACTTCTAGAAAACGAAAATAAATCGCTTTCCTCTTTCTTTCATATCAAGCACTGTTACTTATAACAGTGTTACAGACTCCTAGATTTGCCTGTCAGTTTACAGAAACATGCATTTATGGTGAAGACAAAGTCCTCATAACATGACAATTCTGTTGTGCAGCCAGAGTTAAAAAATGCCTGCTGACACCATACATCTAGACATAGCCCTAACTTTAATTTATCCTAACTCCCTATCAACTTTGTTTCTCATCTAGCTGCTCGCAGAGTAATGGAAAATTATCCTCCGGTGAAGCCCTTCATGGTTTTAAGGCTGTAAAATGCTATAAGAGCAGTTGTGGTTTATACTTACCAATGATGTTTGATCCTCAAAAGGCCTGGTAATATTTTTCCTGAAAGGAGAAAAAAAAAAAAAAATTAAAGAATGAACAGGCCCAGATAAGAACTCCTAATCAGTCTTCTGATAACATTAAGATTTTGCCTTCTACAAGAAACTCCAGCAGGAGTTCCTTAGTGTTACCATTGCCATTTTAAGTACTTTCTTCCAGGTTTTCTGCCTCCTGGGGCTTGACTTCCAGACCATCACCAGCAGTGCCACTTTAACAGCTGCCTTTGCTTTGTTTGCTCATCCAACATTAAAGGTAGGTGTTACAACTGATGTCTCTGCACTACATCCATACAGATACTGGGCTCCCATTTTCAGCAAGACCTCATCTATCATTATCAGCTATAACTCAAATTTTTAAGAACCTCAATGTAAGAACTCCAGCCAACTCTTCAAGTTTGCCAAATCCTGCCCCATAACACTTAGCACGGAACTAGGCTCAGCACCAGCACTGATCACACATAGCTTGTTTCCAGTCTACTCAAATTTATGAAGATTCTCAGTCACTTTCTGTAACCCTTCCCATTGCTCATGCCCCTACACTACCCAGTGTTTCCAATTAAGCTTTGAAATTACCAAATGCTGTCTCATCAGAAGATTAAAAAATGACAAAGTGAGACCACTTACTTTTTATACAGTACAGCAAAAGGCTTCTTCACCGCATACTGCAAATGACAAGTTAAACACGTGTTATCTCTAATACAATTAAGTACACAGCAGTGCTTTTTCCTAAAACCCAACAACTTACACGATTACATGAAAGAGCGTAATTGTGCAAATCAATCTAGAAAAGTTGCTTCAAAAGGTCTGCTCATAACAACAGCCTTCATGTTAGTAGTACTAATCATGGCTCAAAATTAATTGCAGAGGAACTAGAAACCAAGAAATAACAAAGTAACTGGGAAACAGCTGCTATGAAAGCCATGTAATGGAATCTCTGCTTCTAGTGCCATGATGAAAAAGAGGAGTGAACCACAACCTGATTATCATCAGCGTAACATGGCAAGAAAATGATAAAGCAAGAAGAGAAAAGTGCAGGAACAGCTATAACATTTTCAGGTATGGATTTTGGAGACAGGATTGCTATGTTTAAGTTCTGGGAGAAGCTGAAAGCTCTGTATCAATACACACAAGCAGTTTACAGGATTCTGGGATATGATTTCAGCTGAGTGATCCTAGTCCCAATTCCACACCTAATCCTCTTGTTTTCAAATGGACTTGTAACACTTCACCTCATATACTGGACAATTGTGGGAAAAAATAACAATGGAGAGAATAAGTTCAAAACTTCTGACAAAGAACACATTGCAAAAAAATCATGCCCATCAAGGGTTAGGTAATGACACCTTTGGATTACTGGTCAATCTGAGATCCAGCGAATGTGTATGAGTATGAAAATATTGATCTTGCAGCAGAGAATATGTAAATTGTAAGGAACAGAGGAAGGAAGGTACTCTTGGTGTAGCACAATTATATAATTAAAGGTTACATGCTATGTTTGACAACTTACAATGTCTTTAAGCACTTCAGTCACTGTTAAGTTTGCATTTCCTCCTTTTATGAGCATAGCGTTTTTGGTGTTTTCTTTAAGCTTGGGCTCTCTCTTCTCAAGAAATCTTTTTGCTCGCTTAGTTTTAGGCTTTCTGTAACAATAAATTAGCAGTTAAAAGACTTAGTAACAAGGTCCAACAACACAGGAAAGAATAAAACAAAACAAGAACTGGAACAAGACATGTTTATGGTTGGACTCAATGATCCGGTGGGTCTTTTCCAACCTGGCGATTCTATGATTCAAGCAACTCGTTCCAGTGACTCAAACTAATGCCAACCTGCAGAATTACAATCAATGCCAAAAACCCAGTCTCAGATGCATGTGTTTTACTGCCACTCCTCTTCCTCTCTGCTCCCCCAGGTTAGTAAGGGCAACTTTACAGTCTTGGGTTTTTTAGTTTCTCCTAATTTAGAGCTCAAGCAATAGCTGAAGCCCCACAGACTACTGACAGTCTGAAAGCCTCCCTCACGAGAGCTCCCTCCCCAAGTCAGAGTCGCATATAGGAAGAAAACAGAAGACCGTCAATGGTCCAAACACAAAGCTCAAGGACGTCTCATCTGCTGGCATTATTTGAGAGAAACACCCCAGCCCTAGCAGGGGCACAGAGTTCATACAAACTAATAACTACACGGCTTCAGAACTGCATTTTCCCACTAGATGAATGTAAAGCTTTTAATGGGATGAAGCATTATAGTTATTTTCTTTTAAAAAACAATAACCATCACCATCACGCCACTCCTCCTCCCGCCCAGGGACTTCCAGCTACAGAAGAAGGCAGATCTTCCAGGTGGGCAGGAACCCCGCAGGGGGAAGGGCTGCCTCCCCACCACCAAAGAGCCAGCAGCGCTGGGTTTTCCCCCTTCCTCCCCGCACGTTTTCCTCAGACCGTTCCCCTCTAGCAGCCTCCCCCTCGGCCACACTCACACCACCCGGTCCAGCGCGTCCATCGCGGCCGCCACACGTGCCCCATCCGGTACCTCACATCCGCGGGAGGAGCCGCAAGAACAGGAGTGCAGGGAGGGAGGGGAGGGAGGGACTGCGCTGCTCTGCTCGGCACCGAAAATGCCGGCAAGTAAACTAAGACCCGTTTTGGAGTTTTAGAAGTGAGCATCCCTCACCAGCCCTGGGCAACACGAGGGAGTGATGTCCATCAATCAGTCCTGTGTAACGGGACAAGAATAGATTTCCCACTTACACGCATCTGTATAAATTTTCCCACAAATCTTAGGCGTATTCTATTACATTTCAAGGTCTAATTTTAATGTTATGAAACTTTGCAACAGTCAAAAAAATCTTGCTAATTTGGAACTGGCTCCAGCTCTCTGCTTGACCTTGGCTTTAAGATAGGAAACACTGCAAACAGAGGTGGTTATAGAAGAAGAGACATCTCTTCAGCTCAGATCATACTGCACACAAGGCATCACCATCTTCAAAGAACCAACAACGTCTGGAAGACACCATCGTAAAGAAAATGCTGTCAGAGGGACATTCTGTCTAATTTCCAAAAAACCCACAACTGCTTAGATGAAACGTAACTGTACTTTAGCTCAAACCAAAATATTCTACTTTGAGATATTGCACATATTGTATCATGCTGACTTCCCTTTGCTGACCTGGTGCTGCGAACAACGCTGGGGGTGAACTGCTCCTCTCACCATTACTGATTAAAGTATTGCATATTTATGCTGGAATTAATTCGGCATTCCCATCCTCACAGCACTGTTGCGGTTAAACTACTTTGAGGAAGGCATAGAAAAGCGGGAAGGAAGAAGGCTCAGGAAGAAAATGTTTCACGTTTAAAAAATATTATCATGAATGCCTCACACAGTCAGCCACCACATGAAATACTGTGTGACCACACAAATGATCTTGCAGTATGTAATATCAACCCACAGCCTCGCTAGGACACGGATCAGCTGGGGAACCCCTGATGCACTGTTACAGGACCCTAGGCATAAAAACCTTCAGAAAAGTGCCGGAGGAGATGATCAGAGCAAGAAGCTGAGGGGGTAGGGAGGGGAAGATAATTTCCTTTCGTATGACACGTTATATTTTATGGAAAATAGGGGAAGGGCCAGCAGATCAAGGGAGGCAATTCTACCACTTTGCTCTCATGAAACCCTCACCTAGAGTACTGCATCCACCTCTGGAGCCCTCAGCACACAAAGGACACAGATCTGTTAGAATGAGTCCAGAGGAGGGCCACGAAGATGATCCAAGGGCTGGAGAACCTCCCATATAAGGACAAGGTGAGAGTTCAGCTTGTTTAGCCTGGAGAAGAGAACGCTCAGGGGAGACCCTATAGCAGCCTTCCAGTACTTAAAGGGAGCTACAGGAACGATGGGGTCAGACTATTTAGCATGGCCTGTTGTGACAGGACAAGGAGTAATGTTTTTAAACCAAGGGAGGGTAGATTTAGACTGGATAGAAGGAAGAAATTTTTTACAATGAGGGTGGTGAAACAGTAGAACAGGTTGCCCAGGGAAGCAGTGGAGGTCCCACCCCTGGAAACACTCCAGAGGTCAGGTTGGATGGAGCTCTGAGCAACCTGATCTAGTTAAAGATGTCCTTGTGCTGGGGGGTTAGACCAGAAAACCTGTAGAGGTCCCTTCCAACCCAAAGCATTCTATGGTTCTATGACAGATGACCTAGGTTTCAATTGCTGATGAAGTCCACAGGGGCTTTACAGACTTGACTAGAAAAGTCCCGAGCAACCTGACCTGACTTCAACACTCACCCTGCTGTAAGTAGGAAGCTGGACAAGAAATCTCCGGAAGTCTCTTCCCACGTGAATGATTTCTAAGATCCGTCATGGGGACAAAGGACGCTAGAGAAAATCCAGCTAAGCAATGTGATGAGTAACGAAAAAAGTAATAAAAGCCACACTTAACTGAATTTTCCTTTCAATAACTGCAGTACAAGAACACACAGTCTATATGGTGAATATGACACACAAAGTTAAAGGTACACTTGAAAAATTCAGGACTTTATTTTAAACAATTATGGGTTTTTCTCTTTCTTTTTTTTTTTTTTTTACAAAATGTCCCAGACTTTACAATGCATCCACATTTTTCCAAGGTGGTGGAAAGGGTTAATTATTTAACCATTTTCTCTTCTTCAGTTTTGAGGCAGAGACACACATTTCCAATTAGCATTTTTAAAAAACACTAAAGGCCTGCCCACTATAATCCAAACATAGAGGCAATGCACAAGAACACAACGTCCATCTTTCCATCCACAATTGATTGCTCAGATAAACTGGAAATCATGTCACGGCCTATAAATTTGTCATTTAAAAGTTGACCCATTAATTCCAGGAAGAAATCCTGAAAAGATCAGAGCTGATATCATGGAGGGGCACCTTCTAAGGCAACAATTCCAGAAGGAAAATCATCTCCCCCAGAAGTAGGGCTGTCAGGCAGAGGAATAGAGCCATCTGTTTCCAAGCTGTGCTGCTTCTCTGGATCACAGTTCATGTCAGAATTTCCTCCACCACTCACCTCTCCCTCTGACTCTTCAGTCAGCTTGTCTTGGGCCTGAGCTGACTCCTCAGAATCTTCTTTTTCACGCATGAAGTTGCAAATCGTATTAAACCTGCTGTAGGAAAAATCTCTGTCCTTGATCTGTAACCACTCTACTCCACCTGATACAAAGAAAGAAAATTGGCAAAAGGAGTTAAGAGTTAACAGCAGTATTTGTCTTAGTTTAACCTAACTGTTAAGTTCACTGTTTGGTCAGGCTAAGCCTGACGAAAAATTAAGTAAAGAATCACCTGGGACAGAGAGATGTCTGTCAATAATTTAGAACAACACTAACTTTTGTGGTGACTCTCACTATGGGGCTTAAACAATTCATTTCCCTTGAAATATAAAACTATGAATAACAGAAAGGCATTTGATGAAGAAAAAACAGCTTAAAATGAAGAGAAATTTAACTGTTGATAAATTAAGAACATGTCTAGGCTAAAACAATGTAACCAAGACAGATTTTTATCCAGATACCAGAAGCATTCTGTACGGTTCATTCACACCACCAGCTTGGTCTCTTAAGAGCAGTCACAACACAGATAAAATTATTTGTAAAGTAATGAAAAGCAGCAATGCCAAGGCACAAAACTATGCTATGTCAATGTCACGAGTACTATGTCCTGCTCAACCCATACTGTAAAACTAGAAAAGAGAAACAAGAATTGCCAAGAGTAGAGCTAGCTCTATGTGGAAAGGGACTTTAATAAAATCCAGCAAAACAAAAGGAAAAAAAAACCTAAACCAAACAAAAACCCCCTTCAACAAAAAAGACAGAGACTAGAATTCTGCTTGGATGAGACAGCTCAGAAGGGACAGATGTTTGTAAGACTGTACTGGGAAAACAAGTAGGGATTGACTTATCGCCTAATTCTGGTAACAAAGTAACTCACAGACATTCACTGGAAGCACTTGACTATACATTTGTAACAACTACAAAAGCAAATAAACAATCAAGAAAGCCAACAGTAAAATTGTACTTTTTCCATACAACAGAAACATGACTTGAAAACTAACTGCCATAAGAAGTGGTGGAAGTCAAAAGTAGAGACAGGTTCAAAAAGCAAATGAAGATGACAGCGCCTTTATGGACCACAGACATAGTGGTCCAGATGAAAACACTTGTCTGGATATTTGTGAGCTGTGAACACTGGAAGGAGAGCTGAAAGAAAGGATTACTTGTGTATATGTCCCTTGCCTGCTACTTTCCACATACCTATTTATTGCTGTCCATAGTCAGAAATACAATACAGGGCTGAAATAACTTTGGTCTAATCCAGTATGGCACTTCCTGTTGTATATAGGTGTCAGACACCACACTCGAACTCTTAAATTAACTTAAATACAGTTCAAAATACTGAGAAAATATTTTACAAATAAAATGTTTGTTCACCTAAATCTTCAAAGATCTGGTAATACGATAGGGAATGACATCAGAGACAGTGCAAGAATTTGTACGATCTCCTGTACTAAGCATATCAAGTTCTTGCTACACGTACCAAACAGACTCCAAATAGGCTTGGTTTCTCCCTCCCACTTACAATTTTAGGCAGTACTATTGCCAAGTCACAGTATGCTTAGTTACTTTGTATGCACAACGTTAAATTTCTGTCAGGGTACAGAAAAAAAGTGGTTTTTAACAGGTATCCTCATTATTGCTCCTCCAGAAAAAAAACAGGTCTTTGCCTTAAGGAAGATATTATCTAGTCTACTGCACTTTAAAACAACAGTTTCTGTTTAAAATTACCTACTTAATTACAAAGATACAAGAAATCATAGAAGGTTTGGATTGGAAGGGACCTCAAAGATCATCTAGTTCCAGCCCTCCTGCCATGGGCAGGGACACATCCCACTGGATCAGGCTGCCCAAGGTCCCATCCAACCTGGCCTTGAACACCTCCAGGGATGGGGCAGCCACAGCTTCCCTTGGCAACCTATACCAGTACCTCATCACCCTTACAGGAAAAAAATTCTTCCTAATATCTAAGCTAAACCTACCCTCTTTCAGCTCAATAACTTTACCTCTTGTCCTATCACTGCCCTCCCTGATAAAGAGCCTCTCCCCATCTTTCCTGTAGGTCCCCCTTAAGTACTAGAAGGCTATGGTACATGGTGTTGATAAGAATGCTGATCATAGAATCACAGAATCATAGAATAACCAGGTTGGAAGAGACCCACCGGATCATCGAGTCCAACCATTCCCACCAATCTCTAAACCATGCCCCTCAGCACCTCATCCACCCACGCCTTAAACACCTCCAGGGAAGGTGAATCAACCAACTCCCTGGGCAGACCGTTCCATTGCCCAATGACCCTTTCAGTGAAGAATTTTTTCCTTATGTCCAGCTGGAACCTCCCCTGGCGGAGCTTGAGGCCATTCCCCCTTGTCCTGTCCCCTGTCACTTGGGAGAAGAGGCCAGCACCCTCCTCTCTACAACCTCCTTTCAGGTAGTTGTAGAGAGCAATGAGGTCTCCCCTCAGCCTCCTCTTCTCCAGGCTAAACAACCCCAGCCCTCTCAGTCGCTCCTCGTGAGACTTGTTCTCCAGCCCCTTCACCAGCTTCATCGCTCTTCTCTGGACTTGCTCCAGAGCCTCAACATCCTTCTTGTCGTGAGGGGCCCAGAACTGAACGCAGGATTCGAGGAGCGGTCTCACCAGTGCCGAGTACAGAGGGAGAATAACCTCCCTGGACCTGCTGGTCACGCCGTTTCTGACACAAGCCAAGATGCCATTGGCCTTCTTGGCCACCTGGGCACACTGCTGGCTCATGACGTTTCATGTTATATCTCCTATGACCAATGTTCAGCCAACTGCCCATATTTAAAGTAAAATAGCTACATATGAAGCAGTAACTCTAATTCAAGGGAAAAAAAAGAACTAAAAGCAAAAGGATACTGCTAATGAATACTACTGTATTGAGTAGGATACTCTATCTCACAGCACTGTCTTCTGTACAAAAAACCAGCACTGAAATAAAGCATAGAAGCACTGAGTTCTGCCCACAGAATGAAAGTTAGTAGGAATGCTCTTTTAACAGTGTCTTTGCAAGTAAGTTAAATTGATTTACAGTTAACTTTAAGTTCACTAAGAACAATTTGGTTGTTCTTAATACATCTTAATACAGGAACATCTTAATAAGGATGATACAGATTTTCAACAACTACAGAGACTCAAAAAGTCATAGAAAAATTGACAGAGCTAAAAAACAACAACAAAAAAAAAAGTCAGTGAAGAACTACTGAACAGCACCTCTGATTTCAGAACTGGTGTCTAAACTTCTAGATGACAGTAAAACATACCAGGGAATCTGACCATGTGTTTGCCCTACCAAGGAATCTCTTTCTTTTTGTGAAGAGTGTAGGTATTTTGGTTTGTATTTTTCTATTTAAATATATGTATCTGTTGCCTAAAGAACTTCCCTCTAACTTCCTGTGTGCTCCTGAATTAAACACTTAATCAAGGCTGACACTCTAAGCATAATTCATGCCCCTACGTGTAAGAGCAGGGATACTAACCAATGTTCTCCTCTCCTTCCTTCTTCTCTGTCAGAAGTGTCCGTGTCATGTTCAACTTCTTCATTGTGTGACATCTGTATTTCAGCTGTACTTTTTGGTTGCCTTCTGCATCTGCTATGAAGAGAGGAGAGAAAAACAATACCCAAACCCCAATCATTATAGTGAATTCCACTATCAGCTGAAACAAGATCAATATTATTTTTAACATCAAAAGCTACCACAACAAACAGGACATGAAATCACAATTACCATGCTCTGTGTTTTCTTCAAAAAACACACAGGTTCCCAAGGTATCTATGGAAAACAAAGTGAGAAAATCTTAGAGACTGATTTCTATCAGGTGTAGATACTGCACCCACTGGCACAGTTGTGAGAATGTTCCTCCTGACTTCCAGCACCTTGCAAAGGCCCAGCAACCATTACCACACTGCCAGCTCAGGAAGAGACAGGAGCATCACGGTCACTGAAAGTCACTACAAGGAGGATTCCAGATCATTTTATTCCAGAACAATGTTGTCACCATAAGGCAAATGTGAGAACTACAGACTGCACAATGCATCAGTTACAGGAGACAACAAGCATCTACTTTAAGGTATTTTATGTCCCACATTTTTCGTTACAGAAATACCACCTTGTGCACTTCAAAGTCAGCTTCCAAGCATACTTTTCAGTAAATAAGATGGATATATGGCTAATTTAGCAGTGAACTCAGATCAGTGCTGCTCTATATGGCAAACACCAGACAGAACCTTGGCACCTCACAGGCCCGTGTTCTCCATTTGCAATGGAATGTTAATGTTAAGGAAGTTAATGTTAAGTTAATGTTAAGAAAGTTCTTTGGGTCACATGAAAAGGAGATATACCCACATCATTTTTCCTACCTTCATATTCTCCTGCAAATACGTATCTGTCCACTTGTAAAATGGGCCTCTCTGTCTCTATTCCCTAGAAAAAGAGGGACAAAATTGCACAGATGTCAGGTCTCCTTTAATCCAGGCAAACTTCTTGCTATGAGGCCAGAGAACACAGATATATCAGGATCCAGATTACATCAATTCCTTGAAAAGATAAGTAGTTACAAAACCCAACATAATGTAAAAACAGTAAAATAAATATTCCATAACACAGCAATGCAAAATACAAAGTTTCTTTTGGTGTTAAAGGAATGGATTCCAGAATGTAAAGCTTTCTCAAACTGTCAGCTTCATATGAGGAATAGTACATCTTTAAAACAGGATTTACCAAAGTGGATAAGAGTTCTACAAACGCTATGATTTTAAAGGAGCTAGCAGACTCCTGAAAGAATGGTAAGACATACAATTAAATTAATATCTATTACTTTTCAAAAAGTGTAATAAAAGTAGTTTTAGTCATACAACTGACCCTGAGGTCTTCTGCAATGTTAAACTTTGGGGGTGGGTGGAGAATTAGGGTTTTTTTGTTTTTGCAGGATACTTCCTTAAACACCAGTAACAACTGCTACAAAGGGTTTAGCCAATCCTTCTGTGGAATTGCTGTACTGTTAAAAAAAATCATGATGACAATTTTTCAGTTTATCATCTCACATTACTTTAAGTATACTAAATACAAAGAACAGATGAGATAATACTGTCTGTTTAGGTTACAGTAAATAAATCAAAAGTGCTGGGAAATTAATTTAAACTCCATTTTACAACACTTACATGAAAAAGGGATGATACTTTCTAAGCTCCAACTACTAAAAGTTCTACGAAGTGGAAAAACCTTCAGCATTCTTTAGAAAATGCACAAGGTAAAGAAGTCCAGTATAAAGCAATACACCAGTACCAGAAGTGCAATTGCAGGGCCACAGAAATTTCCATGATTGCTGCGTATCTACATTGTGAAGGAGTTGGAAATTGTTCTTTATTTTTAAAATAAGGAGTGACAGAGTAAGGCAGCAGTTCTGTCAGCTCATTCCCTTCCCCTGCAGCACAGCTTTTCCCAATACCAAGGCCAGGACCTTGTTATTAAAATAAGATTCGTATAAACTGTATTTTGATAGAAATTAATGCCTGAACAGAATACACTTAAGTACGTTGTGAACATCAGTTTTATTCAGGACATTAAGTTAAGCACATGATAAATGTTTTGAAGATGAGGCACTATGTGCTAAATTGTGTAAAATACGGAATATCACACAGGTTAATAGGAATTTCCTCTTGTCCTTTTAACAAACAGAAGTATCTAAGATCAGCAAGATTTAAGCTCTGGAATTTCTTCTGCTGCGTAAGTTGAGAACACCAATAGCATTAAGCTAACAGGTAGAACATATTTTTCGTTGGATTTTTTTCACTACAAGAAATTCATTAAAAGACAAACACATCAGTACTAGGCAACAGGACTAAGGTTTTAATATTCTAAACTTTATTTCTTTAGCTGACTAGCATTCATTTTTGGACTATGCAAAAATGGAGACTGTCTTCCCCTCATATGACCAGTATCACAGAAAACATGCTAAACAGAATAACACAAAGCAGAATCTTTTATTGGAGTTTTAACAACAGTTGCTCGTTATGAAAAATCTCAAGGAATGCTTAATTCTGTGAAGTGGGTGCAGGTAGGTTTGGATTTGAGTAGGGTACAGTATAGATATTTAATTTTTTTTTCTAGCAACATTACAAGAGAATCTCAAAGCACAAAATTCAAATGAATGCCATTAACACTACTGAAGAGCACATAGCAGTTCAGCCATCAGTATGAATCACCTGTCTAATACATTCCAAGTGACCTAGGTCAGATCCAGGAAGGAAATCTGCTTCTAAAAGCACATCTATTCAGTGATGGATAATTTATGAATTTGTATTGTATTTCTATATTTGCAATTTCCAGAACTGACTTTATCACCTCACACGTATTCTGACCAGTGGCATATTCTGAGATGTTCTCTACCATCTTTGCAGTCTACAATAAAGGTCTAATTTCACAATGTACTTGCAAATCAATAGCACTTGTACTACCTAAGCAGCTCTCGCAGTCCACATAGGTTTTGAAGGGCAAATAAAATCTGTCCCATACACAGAAAGCGATTAAAAACTCAGAGAAAAAGGACAGGTAAGCCAGATTCTTACAATAACCTGACAATGAAGCAAACAACATCCAAAACAGTTTATCAAATGCTTAATACCCAGTTACCCTCTACATTCACAACACCTGAACCTGCCAGGCCATATCTGCAAATAAACTCATTGCAAATACAGTGCAATTCAGGAAGATGCTGGCTTTATCCCTCAGTTGTACTCAAGCTATTTGAAGAAGTGTGCTTAACAATATTTTCTTTTTGTACGCGCAAAAAAAAAGTTGAAAAATTAATGAAGAGCATGAAATGAGAGGGGATAACAGTCCTAGTTTATAAATACTTCTGAAAAACATTTCCTTCTGTTTATATAACACTATATTCAAAGACCACATTACATTTCCGAAACAGAGAGAGCCCACAACAATGCAACCAAACACGGCCAAGACAGTGCACATAATTCTCCAACAAAGATTTAATCTAAACGTCATTGACTTGAAGAAATTTAGAAACAGCTTCAGCCTCTTGTTCACGTGCATACAGACTTACCCCTTTCCTATTGTGCTGTAATCACTCACCAAAATCTTGCATTTGTTTTCACATTTTTCTAAGAAGTCTGAATCAATAATTCCCGACAGCTCCACCATGACCAGTTGCTCCTACAAGGTAAGTTTAGAATGTACATCTGTAATTGATACATCTGAACTCAGGGTGGGAGAAAAAGCATCTCCCAACAAAAAAATGTAAGTAAAAAAACCCTAGCACACAAAGACTCAGACCTTCAGAATAAACAGACCCCAAATCTGGCTTATTTTGCATTCTGTACGGCAGACAGATATTGCACTGCTCAGGGAAACACAGTGAGCCACTACTCCCTCTCACACCTGTTTCACAGCTGAGTTTCCCGGCTTCTTCTCCCTACTTAGGAAGGAAGCCTTGAAAAACGAGGCTTGATATAGGCAAGTGATTTAGGAATTATAACAATATAACCAGTTACAAATCCCAAATTCCATTCTTCCAAAGTTTTAGTGCAGACTTCAAAAGTAAGTATGTTTTAGATAGGAGACAATGATGTTCATCAGTGACAGTTATTTTAATTAGCTGATTCAGTGGCAATTAATTCTACATTTTGAAAAGAAAATTTAGCCCACTTTGGTAAATTTCCTGTGTCTGTAATAAGAAAAATATTTTGAGACAGTATGGAGGGGACACCTGTATAGAAAGGACTAAGCTTTATTCCCAAAATACAGTTCAGAGTTATGCAGCGGCTTTTTTGGGGTAAGTTCTCACTGTACTTTCAATGTATTTAGTGGCTGCTGAATTGGCAGAAAATTACTACAGCTCCAGTATTTGTGGAGACTGGCAAGAGCTGTCTTAGCTCTTTGTACACTGCTTTGAACAAAGCCTTTATATGGCTCTAAGTTGGTAAAGTACGCTGTGGAAGTAGCAGATACAGCTTAACGGTTGGACTTAATGATCTTAGAGGTCTTTTCCAACTTTACTGACTGCAGCTTAGAAAGCCAACCGTATCCTGGGCTGCATCAAAAGGAGCGTGGCCAGCAGGTCGAGGGAGGTGATTCTGCCCCTCTCTTCCTCTCTTGAGAGACCTCATCTGGAGGTGCCCAGTTCTGGAATCCTTAACATAAGAAGGATATGGAACTGTTGGAAGGGGTCCAGAGAAGGGCTACAAAGATGATCAGAGGAGTGAAGCACCTCCTAATTTGTAGCTGTCATAAGAATAGAAGAAATCAGAGGATGGTTTGGGTCGGAAGGGCCCTCGTTGCGCTGCGCCCCGGCCCGATCAGGGTCCCGGGGGTTCCTCAGGCCCCTCTCGGCGGGGGGGGCGCTTCAGGCGGCGCCGCCGGCGGGAGAGGCGGGACCCGCCCCGAGTCGCCGCCCCCCCACGCCGTCCTCCCTTCCCCGCCTCACGCCGCTCCGAGCGCCCCGCGGTGCCGGCACCGCGCACCGACCTCCACCTCGTCGTCTTCTTCTGCTTCGCCCCCGCTCCCGCCGCCGCCGCCCTCCCGGGCGCTGCCCGCCGCCATGCCGCCCGGCGCGCGCCTCCCCGCCTCCGCCGCCATCTTAGGGGCGCCTCGCGCCCGCCTCCCGCCGCCCGCGCGGGCTTCGTGACGGCGCGAGATGCTAACGCGAAGGCGCGGGGCGGGGCGGGGGGAGCGGGAACAGCCTCCAGCTCCAACCCCCCTGCCAGGGGCAGCGACGCCTCCCACTGGATCAGGCTGCTCAAGGCTCCATCCAGCCTGGCCTTGAACACCCCCAGGGATGGGGCAGCCACAGCTTCCCTGGGCAGCCTGTGCCAGGGCCTCATCGACCTCATTGTGAAGAAATTCCCCCTAATGTCTAGTCTAGATCTGCCCCTCTCCAGTTTATCCCCATTGCCCCTCGCCCTGTCACTACAAGCCTTTGTAAACAGCCCCTCCCCAGCTTTCTTGTACACCCCCTTTCCATAGTTTTGAAGAGGATCATATTTCCAGAATAGAGGTAGTTAAAACAATGTTGGTGTTATCCTGCCTTGCTTGTTATCCAGTGGGAAGAAGGGTGGTGTGAGCCTTTAGATGATGATCAAAGGTCCATAAAAAAAGCAAGGATTTGATACAAAAACTATCAACAAACTATTACACAAAATGGAATATTTTGATTTAAGCTAAAGTGGAATTAAGTTTTCATTCAAGTAACTTTTTTTGAACGTTAGACAGAATTTCCCTGTCATAGCATGGTATTTTTATAGCTTTTTTTTCCCCTTTTTTTCAAATACTGTTTTTACAGATACTGTTACACTCTTCATTCTTTTGGAAATGCTATCATCTTGTGTTAAGTATGATCTGTGCTGAACAGATGTATCTGCTTCTGTAATCACCTCTGTTTGCAGTCTTTATCTCAACTGCAAGGTCAGACAGAGAGCTGGAGCCAGCTCCAGAGATTTGACTGTTGCGAAGTCTATAACAACATCAAAATTAGTCCTTGGAAAGTAACAGAATATGCGTACGATTTCTGGGAAAATTTATACACATGCATGTAAGTGGGAAATATTCTGTAGCCGGCTCTTGTCTCGCTGCACACGGTTGATGGAGAGCATTCCCTTGTGTTGCCCAGGCTCACATCAAAATGGGTGCTCGCTTTCTAAAAGGCCAAAATGAACCTTGGAGGGTTGATTTGCCAGCATTTTTGTTATCAGGTCAATTTTGCGTGAGTGGGTGGGAGCAAGAGGGTGAAGCCCAGCACCGCGGTGCTTGCAGCTGAGCTGTCCTTCTGTGAGGTTTGCCACGGAGTCAGCACTTGCCAGCGTGGAGTCACACTGCTTTGCTCAGGCTTGGGTTTCCAGGTTGAACCAGGTGCATCATCTCTGCTAGACAGAGTTCTGATCTCCCTCTTCATCCTAGGAGAACGTCCTGGCACCTGTGCCGCTTGTCTCCATTCTTGTGTGCACACACCCTTGCAGGTTAAATCCTGCCAGACCCTTCTTCAGTGAGAGAAAGGGAAATGCTTTGCTTTGTGCAAGGTGGTGTTCTCATGTCATGTGCCTGATGCTTTCTGGTTATCTTGTCAGGTTCCAGTAGAAGTCTGATTTCCACCCAACAAGGTTTTCTGAGATAATGTGTTAATTTATTTCTTTATAAATAGAAGGACCTGGAGGTGTTTGTTGACAGCGGCTGAATATGAACCAGCAGTGTGCCCAGGTAGCCAAGAAGGACAATGGCATCCTGGCTTGTATCAGAAATGGCGTGACCAGCAGGACCAGGGAAGTGATTCTGCCCCTGTACTCAGTGCTGGTGAGGCCACACGTCGAATACTGTGTTCAGTTCTGGGCCCCTTAATACAAGAAAGATATTGAAGTGCTGGAGCGTGTCTAGAGAAGGGCAATGAAGCTGGTAAAGGGGCTGGAGAACAAGCCTTGTGAGAGGCAGCTGAGGGAACTGGGGTTGTTTAGCCTGGAGAAAAGGAAGCTGAGGGGAGACCTTACCACTGTCTACAAGTACCTGAAAGGAGGCTGTAGCGGGGTGGGTGTTGATCTCTTCTCCCACATAACAAGTGGTAGGACAAGAGGAAATGGCCTCAAGTTGCACCAAAGGAGGTTTATAGATCATATATCAGGAAAAATTTCTTTGTCAAAAAGGTTATCGGGTGCTAGAATGGGCTACCTAAGGAAGTGGTTGAGTCCCCACTCCTGGAGTTGTTTAAAAGATGGGTAGATGAGGTGCTCAGGGATATGGTTTAGTAGTGGACAGGTGCAGTTGGACTTGGTGATCTCAAAGGTCTTTTCCAACCAAACAATTCTATGATTCTATCCAATGCAAGATATTGCACTACATAATCCTTGATCTCATACTGGATTTTTGTAATGCAGTTCTCCCTTGTTTTCCTTCTGTATGCTGTGTTTCTGATTTTGTACTCTGTCTTCCTACTCATTGTGTCAAAGCCATTAGTTAAAATGTTAAATGAAAACTTATTCCAAAGTAGATTTTCTTCCAGCTTCTACTCAATCTCCAACTCATAAAAGAGAAACGCAAATATCAGCGTAGCACTATATCAAGTGTTTAAAGGTGTCCAGGTATGTATGTGTGACCTGCATTTCTCCTTTTCCCAAAAAAATCACTGATCTTGAACGTATCAGGTAAGTTCAGCATAATTTTTCTTTAGGAAGCCAGCATTAGGCTTCATCTCATTTTCTGTTAAGCTTCATGTTTTTAGTATTTTTTTTTCTTAGAGCTTGTTTTAGAATATTGCATATTGCCATGGTAAGAACAGCCTATAAATCTGGATTAGTTCTAAATGCCAGGGCATGTTACCTTTTTGTCAGGCAAATGGCAAAGGCTTTAATTTTGACTGCAGTGGATAATAGCTTTGGAATAGGTGTTTGGTATATTGCAAGTGTTAATTATCAGATATTTTATGATGATAGTTTGTGTCATTTGCTTAGTGTGGACTGCTGTGCTTAAGGGTTTTAGAAAATAATAAAAATAAGTTGTTAAGTGTCTGATTTCATGTTCTGCCACTAGAAGGAGATAGATAAATAAAAGATGCTTAGAGTGCTTGTTCAGTGTTTCTGATAGAGGTTTTTAATGAGCTTCTTTTAAAGCTGTGTGTAAAATGTTGGTACCTTTAGCTAGTCGATCTTATGCTGTATGAGTACATGTGTAGTAAACCCAGTCTTTTAATAGTTCGTAACCACTGGTTTCTATTCATTAAATTGCAGTTGAATTTTTACACCAGGGCTTCCTGTCTCTGGATAACATTGTTGTGGGTTTAAAAACGTGCTTCCTGATTAAAGCATAAGAAACTCTGTTCTGAATATATGTTTAAAAGTTAATTGTGAGAAGCTACAGTGCTTCTATAATGTTACATTAATACCGTCATTCTCTTTTTATAGATGAGAGGAGGTTGAGTGACCTAACTGAAACTACAGAAAGCCCTTACAAGAACATAAATATGTGTCAGATCAGCCCGTGTAAATCATAGACTGGCACGAACTGCCAGTGAAGGAGACAGGACATTTTTTGGCTTTTATACCAGCCTAAGTGTCCTGTAGTCTCTGGGGTCATCTCAGTCTCCTCGTTATCATGAGTCAGGGAATGCAGTTGGATGATGGGAAATTTTTGGTGCGTAAGTGCCAAATGTATTTTAAAAGAGACTACCTCATTGTCAGGCTAAACTTGTCATGGGCGCTAGTGGTTTGCCTTGGTCTATCGTATGCTAGCAAGAGTATTTCAACAACTTATCTCTTAAAAGAGACTGTGTCCTTACAGTCTGCCAGGGAGGCTGAACTGCTTAATGAGATAAATATAGAAGTACATGTTTTGAGGGTCCAGGTTTTGAGTTTCTGAGGCCTCAGCTAACCATGCTGTCAGTCCTTGAACAGATTTATGTGTGCATGCTGCCGGAGGCAAATACCTGGGTAAGTGGCACTTAGGTCAATTTGAGGCAGTGGTGATGAAAAGGTAAATCTAAAATAAAGCATCATGTTTAGGATCTATGTATGTAACATGTACGCACTAGTTTCTGTGGGCTCACTTGGAATTTAAGCATGTTAATGCGTATTTCATTTTGAGCCCTGTAGTCTGCAAATTGTAGTCATGGAAGTTCATAGATGGACTCTGTTTTAGGAAATAAATATTTTTGCAGTTAAGGTACATTACAGGAAACCAGAGAAAGTTCACTGAAACACTTAATGAATAAATTCTTCCTACTTTGTCTCATTTTTCCATCTTCTTTTGATTTTTATCTTCATGCTTGCAATTCCTTCTCAACCCTTTTGCAGAAGGCAGTTAATTTCACTTTCTCCATTCCCTCCTGAACACTCCCTTTTTGAGGACCTGGCATTAGTCAAAGTAAAAGATTTGATGTTTTGTAAAAACACAGAGTGAGGCAGAGCCTTTGTTTAAATTCTTGAGTTTTGTCTGTCTGTTTAGATGGTGAGTGCCTCTGCTTGAAAATCTTTTGTATTACATAGTGAAAACCCACAGAATTTACTGTTTAAAAATGATAGAAGATCATATGTGTGCATGTGAATACACACAGAGACGCTGTATGTGTAGTCTGTGCATCTGTACTATTTGATGAATTGACTGCGAAGGATGTTATACTTTCTAGGCTTATTGTATATTGGAAGTGTAACTAAAATTGATGACATGACAAAAGGTGATTGCCTGTGATTATCAGAAGAGACTCCTCAGTAAAACATTACCGTGTGAAATGGCTAAATGTACTAATACAGTGCTGTAAGGTGCAGAGAGACAGAAGAAAGCTTGTAAGAGACTGGTGTGTATTTCTGGCTTTATCTAGGATGACAAAAGGTAGATGAGCCCCAGGACAAAGGTAATTTACTGATAGGATTACAGAGGATGATTTCCATTTCCCTGCAGCTACACTGCTGAGCCTCTTGAGTAAGGAATTTGCCAGCCAAATCAGCTCATAGGTGTTGCTAAAAAAAAAAAAAGAGAGAGAGAGAGGGAGAGGGAGCTTCTGGATTCCTTTGCATCTGTGCCTTCATCTTTTAAAATCTCCTAAAGATTATGTAAGGAAATCCTAACAACCCTGTTAGACAAAGCACAGTCAGAGAAGAGTAGGGTAATGTAAGGGGTGCTTTATTTCCACAGTGCTTATTCTATTTGCTATGTCCAATCTAAGAATATGGAGTGAGATGTGGTACAGTAGGAGGAGGTGTAAGGAAGAAGTTGAGAGAAGGAGACCTTTCTGTTCCACCAGTTCTTAATCTACCTGGCATCACTCCAGTTGTCTCCGAATGAACATAGTAAGAGCACAGTAAGAGGAGGGAGAAGGGGGGCTGGGAGGGAGATGCAGGCCCAGGTGATCCTACAGTAGTTTGCAGGTCTTCACCTTTAATGGCTGGAATCAGATACCTGCATAGTAGGAGATTAAAGAAGGGGTTAGATGTTCCCCAAATTCAGTGCTCAGGGGTACGAAGGCTTCATGCCAGTCTAGGTGTCATAGACCCAATTGTTAAACAAGGCAGTTAAGTCTGCCCAGGTGCTTGTTACCTGGCCTTTCCTTCCCCAGTCTCTTCCCTTTAATTTCTACATGCACCCAGGGTGAGGTCTGTCATGCTAGGAGGAAGGAAAGTTGAGAAGCAGCATGTGAGAGCATCCTACCACCGTTGCATCTCAGCTGCCAAAGGGTAATTGAGCTGGGAAGGGCTGGGGAATCAGAGGTAAAGAGGCAGGCAAGGGTGGGTGCTTCTTACCGAGAATCCTCTTCTGCCTGTGTTGTATGTGCACACAGTGCCAACAGCACAACTTCTGCTGTACCCTCAGAGCAGGCTGCGCTGTGTGGGGGAAGCAGCAGTGTTCTCTCCTGCTTCCCAGGCTGAGGTAGCAGGAGACGCAAGGAAGGCAGGAATTAAGACCAGCAGAAAGTCAGATTTTTTTTTAACTAACCTTTTTCAAAAAAACTGAGCAACCATGCACATCTTTTGCTTTCCTCTGGTCTTCAGGCATTTCTCCCAGTCATTCTGATGGATCACAGGTGATATCGAGCTTGGCCTCACGATGACATCAGACTGCTTCCTCAGTGGTCGTGGATGCATCCTGTCAGGCTGCATGGAATGATGTATGTCCAGTTTGCTTAAGTATTCCCTGGCCTGATCTTCTTCCACCAAAGGTACATCAACTCGCTCCAGACTTTCCTCCTTGTCCCTGGAACCTAGGGTTTCTGAAGACCAGCCTTGCTAGTAAAGAGGCAAAGAAGGCACTAATTCTTCCGTGTTCTATGTCACCGGGGCCACTCCCCCATTCAGCAGTGGTCTCACATTTTCCCTTGCCTTCCTTCGTACTTATATACTTACAGAAACACTTTCTGTTGTCTTTGACTTCCCACCCCAGCTTCAGTTCCAGCTGGGCTTTGTCTTTCCTGATCTCATCCCTGCATGCTCGAATAATGTCTCTGTGTTCTTTCCAGCTTACCTGTCCTTGCTTCCACCTTCTCTGTTGCTTCCTCTTTGTGTTTGAGCTTGGCTGCGAGCTCCTTGTTCATCCATGCAGGCCTCCTGGCATTTTTGCATGCCTTCCTACTCATTGAGATGGAATGCTCTTGAGTGTGGAGAAGGTGATCTTGGGTCTCCTTTTCCCTCCGGGGCCTTATCCCATGGGACTCCGCCAAGAGTCCTTGAAGAGGCCAAAAATGGCTCATTTTGTCTTCTTGTCTTTTCCTCAGTGAAAAAGGGTTTAGGCATTAAAAGCAATGAACACTGTCTCATGCACTCAGCAGGCCCAGGACTTCAAATCCTCCTTCCTTCTAGTGAGGAGTTGTCTCCTGCTGATATCATGTCCTGGAGCATATAAGAGCAGTGGGAACATCTTGAGGGAACTTGGTGCTGTATCCACATGTGGGAGGAATGCATCTTTGTGTCTATGAACAATGGGGTACAAGAGGTGGGATAGCAGAGCTGAGAACTGCTGTGGTGTCCTGCATGGAGCCCTAAAACTGGGATCCCTCCCAGTAAAACTCAGCAGGTGATAATCCTCTGAAGCAGGTGGTGACAAATAAGGAGTAAATTATGATACTCCTTATCCAGCTGGATCAGAAGGGGGTGTCTATCTATAGAACCAACATGCTAATTTATGAAATGTTTAAAGCTGACTTCAAAGGTCACTGGGAATACTTATTATTTTTCAGGGCCAAGCTCTTATGTAGAGATTTAATCTCAGCTAGCCTGTCTGTGTTTGTTTAAAATATGTTTAAACCAAACTAATATAAAAGGCTCTTGGAATTTTTTTTTTTCATATAATTATGCAAAAGCAGGAAGTTGTTTCTGTTTCATATTTATTTTACTGATTTTGATCAACAGCGTTCCTAGGGCTTACTTTTTAGTAAAGTGAAATGTTTTTATTGAATAGTGTTTTGTTTTCCCTGTACATGAACACCACTTTTCTTGTTAGTGAAGTGCTATAAAAAGTGTTTTTTTACACACCTCAACAACTGCCGAAGTGGTTTACAGTGCAGAAATAACAAAGACTTATTAGTCAACCTGCATCAGAAACATCAGAGTCTTAATTCAGTAGGCTTTTATTGAGGTGTAACTTGGCAGCAATTTGGAATTCCTGGTAATTTCGTGCTTTTGTAGAAATGCCCACTGACATACAGAAGTTGTTTCTCACCCAGTATAAGAAGTAAGAATCATATTGAAGGCTGAGTGTAAATGCTTCATGAATTTGTTTTTCTTACTGTGATGTTACTACAAGATGCTAGAATGTTGCTTTGTCAATGTTAGTTCATACCTTGTGGGTGAAATCATAAATGCATTTTATATTTTCAAAGAACAGGACAGAATTGACAAAAGTGAGTAGGGAAATAATGAAGAGTAGTTGAACAAATTAATCCAGTTGGACAACCAGTGGAAAGACACACTGACTCTGTTATCTGTGTGTATGTAGAGTCATAGAATCGTAGAATCATAGAATCACAGAATAGTTTGGGCTTAAAGGGACCTTAAAGATCATCCAGTTCCAGTCCCCCTGCCATGGGCAGGGACACCTCCCACCTGATCAGGCTGCCCAAGGCCCCATCCAACCTGGCCTTGAACACCTCCAGGGATGGGGCAGCCACAGCTTCCCTGGGCAACCTGGGCCAGTGTCTCACCACTCTCATCATGAAGAAATTCCTCCTCATGTCTAGTCTAAATCTGTCCCTTTCCAGTTTATACCCATTGCCCCTAGTCCTATCACTACAAGCCTTTGTAAACAGTCCCTCCCCAGCTTTCTTGTAGCCCCCTTCAGGTACAGGAAGGTCACTGTAAGGTCTCCTTGGAGCCTTCTCTTCTCCAGACGGAACAAACCTCACTCTCTCAGCCTGTCCTCATAATGGGAGGTGCTCCAGCCCTCTGATCATCTTTGTAACCCTCCCCTGGACCCCTTCCAACAGATCCATATCCTCGTTACATTGACACAATACTCAGATGAGGTCTCACAAGAGAGGAATAGAGGGGCAGAATCACCTCCCTCGACCTGCTGTCCGTGCTGCTTTTGATGCAGCCCTTGTATCTCTACAAGTACTAAAAATCTTGTTACTCCATAAACACCAAAACCCCCAAATCTGGAATAGGAGAATCAGAATAGCTATTTTAAATTGGGATAGTGCAATTCTGCTCATGTTAGACATTTGAGGGAAGGGGGATAACCACTGATACACTATAACACAAGTGTATAAATTATGTAGGGAGGGTGAAAACAGCCGTTGGCATTGCTAAAGGAAGTTGAGTCGTATCAGAATTAAAATATATCTTTAAAAACAAGTAATATATGACTTCTATGAATTTGAAATAGGAAATGCATCTTGTTAGGACTGTAGTATCTAGATGTATCTAGAAGCAAGTGCTTCCTGATAAGGAAAATCAGACACCGTAAAAGCAGAAAAACAAATAAGAAAAGATTATTTAAGCATTCTAAGTAAATGTCATATGGCTTGAAATCAGGAGACTAAAATTCTTGCTGCCATAAATTCTAAGCTTCTTGGAGTGACTAGTGAAGGAATCTGCAGGATAGATAGTAACATTGGATTTGATCACCATTGTGCATTATCTGCTTCAAACTTTTTATGGAAGAGCTATTTTGAAATAATGATCTTAATGTATTTGAAGTTGATGCTTGTGCACCAAAATGAAGATCTATTTGCATTATAGAGTGCTACGGACTGTGAAGAAACTAAGCTGCTGAGGGATAAGAAGTGTTTTTTATAGATTGACTAATGGCTAAAAGGTGGGAAACAAAGGGTAGGAGAAAATAGTCTGTTTTAAAAATGGATGGAGATCATTAGAGGATTTCCATGTCACTTTGTAGTGCTAAACATATTCCTAAATTATTTAATTAGAAAAAAAAATAAGGGGTTTTAAACTTAAAATTAATTTTAAGTTAAAAAAAATCAGGGGAAAGTGAGGTACTGAAGTTGGATGATAAAACTACCGTTTTCAGGGCTGTAACAATGAATGCCTGCTGTGAAGATTAGTGGATGAATGATTAGATAGTAAAACGATGGGTGAATTGAAACCATTCTCTGGCTAAGGAGCCAAAGATTCCTGAAAACTGAAGAGAGATTTACAAGGTGAAATACCTTTGCATGCTAGTTCTGCCTGTTCTTCTGCTCTTTTCCAGGCATTTCATAGCCTACAGGAAAGATGGTGAGAAGCTTCTTATTGGGAACTGCAGTGGTAGGACAAGGGATAACGCATTTAAGCTGAAAGATTTAGATTAGCTATTAGGAAAAATTTTTTTCCTGCGGGAATGTTTTTTTCCTGTGAGACTAGTTGTCCAGAGACTGGACAGGAACAGGTTGGAACAACCACTGTAACAAGTTGTCCAGAGAAGTCATAGATGCCCCATCCCTGGAGGTGTTCAAGGCCAGGTTGGATGAGGTTTTGAGCAACCTGGTCTGATGAGAGGTGTCCGTGGCAGGAGGGGTTGGAACTGGGTGATCTTTAAGGTCCCTTCCAACCCAAACTGTTCTATGATTCTCTGATTCACTATGGGCTGATTTAGGTCCAAAGGTACTGGCTAGGTTGAACTTTGATCTAACTCAGCATGTGGCTGTTTTGGGCTCTTAAATAATTGGTTCAAAGTGACAAAGCAAACAGTTAATAAACCTGTTAGATTCCTTTCCAAAGTTTGTAAAGGCAAAAATGTACATCCACTCAATAGGAGATTGGATGAGTACTTGAGGGAAGGATCCACTGGGAATTATAAAATGGGCAAATCGTATTAGCCTGAGGACATCAGCTGAGCTGAGAACAGTTGGGAGTCCACTGCATACACTTCTGTTCTTCATTAGGTGGCCACTGCTGCGAATGAAATGCCGAGCTAGCTAGGCTCAAATGAACCATTGTGTAAGCCCTAAATTCTATTTAGTACCTTCATTTTTCATTCCTGCTACTTAACTACCTTTCATGTAGAAACAGAGAATATAACAGAGTGGATAAATTACAGCTGAAGATAGAACGAGAGATGGAAATTCCTGTGAAGATTTCGTTGTCAGTTAACATACGATGACATTTGGTATGCTTACAATTACTCCATTTTACTCATGAAGGCATCAGTACCTTAAAAAGGTTGTTATTGAGCTCTTTAGGAATTCTGTGTAGGAAGACTGTGAAAAGTACTGTTGTGAATCACTTTTAAGCCTATTGGAAAGGTAGTTCTGATGAGTTGTATTGCCTTGGTCTGTAGTGAAATCAGTGCACTGACTCACTGACTACATGTCTTGCCTCTCTTTTTAAGCGGAAGGGAAGGTGAGGAATGTGGGAGAAGGACCTGAATCTATCACAAAGTACTCTTACCATTTCCACTGCTTGAGGAATACTGTCCAGAAATGCCAAGCAAAAAGCTCAAAGAAGGAAATTGCCATGGCTGACCACATTCTTTCAGGATTCTTACCTTCCTGATTCACCTCATTGTTTGATAGTGTGTTTGGAAAGCAAGGCAACCAATGCAATGTGATCATCTTTCCCTCGACAGCTGGGTCTTTTTGGATGTTTTACATGTATCGCTGTTTTAAGAGGAGAGTAATGGTTTAGATGCAACAAGGGAAATGACACCATCACAAATACCAGATGTCACTGTAAATGCATTCTAAGGAGTACAAATGTCCTGCTACAGACAAGATGTAAATTTTTGTGTGTATATTCAATAATGATGTAAAAAATTATTATAAAGCAAGTTAATGGATCTGTTCAGTTTTTTAAAGTTAGTTCATAGACGTGCTTAGGTGCCAAACTGTTGTTGCTAAGTGGACACACACTCACACTACCATATCCTGTAGGATTTTGTTGCTTTGTCTCCAATATTGTTTGTATTATATAATCAAAATGCAATTATTTGGAGAACCCATTCTTAAAAAACAGCTTTTGTGACAGTTCACAATGCCTAGGGTCATTTGAGTGTGTATCCACAGGGATGGGTGTGGACAGTGGCATGTTCTCTCTGCCTGTGCCGTGAACCAGCCAGCTGGGAGCCAGCTCCAGTGTAGCAGCTGTGTAGCTGTGATTTGTGTGTTGCTGAGCCTGAGTTAATAAGGCTGGCCATGAGGCAGGGTATATTAGCTTGGGCTCAGAACTGTGCTAATGTGGCTGCATGAGGTCTGGAAAGAAGCTGGTCTTACAGCCAGCTGGTTCAGAGTGTGAATAAAGCAAAGACAGGACTGTGTCTGTTTGTAAGCTAGCGAGAAATGCAGGCCAGGAGATGAACTTTGAGAGAATTTCTCTTTAGTTCTGTAGCTGCTGTCAATGAGATTTTCACTTTTAATAAAAAAAAAAAGTCAGTGCTAACAATTGCCTCATTTAGTTTATAGTAAGCTCATGATATTTTCCGTATTTAGGAATGTACACTTTTGATTGAGCAGGCTCTTCCTTAAAAAGAATAATTTTAAAGATTCCCCAAGATTATTAGCAGATGAGCAATCTTTTTAAAAAGCAAAGATCTGTAGTCTTAAAGCTTGAAGACCTTACCAACCTTTATTACTTATATTTGCAGGGAAGCATAGCTGGTTTTTCCCAGCAAGCAACTGAGGGAGACACAATTGCTAGCTCAGATTGCAAACTGAACCTAGGCAGCTCTGGAGGGAGTTATCAGCTGTTATTTGGCATTTTTCTTGCTGTAGAGATGTTCTTTGAGCAGAGAAGAACATATACCTTCTTTTGTGGATTTCTGAATGGTGGAGAGACTTCACTCACTCTGCATAGGTCTATAATGAAAATAGAGAATACTGAATTCTGTTGGCCTTGGCCAGTTTACCTCTCCTTATCTGCTTTCTTTGAGATTCTGAAGGCGTGTTGTTTACACTTAGGATCATCTTTTACAGTCAACAGCAACACACATACATTATAGCCTCTAGTTATAATTAAATTACAACTTTCTTTGCCTGTTTCTGTTCTTCCAGGCATGTGTTGTATTTGGACCCCCCAGTGGGTGAGGTTCTAATACCTTCGTTTGTAACTGATTTCATAACTTTTTATTGCAATTCTTCCATTCTGAGTAGTTTATACTGAATAAAATATCATTCGTTGAATGGTGACTGATGGTAAAGTGCATTCATCTGAACATGTGTTACATCTGAGTTCTTAAAAAAAAAAGCAACATCGCTATTAAGTACTGCTTTATCTGCCAGGGCCTTCAGACTATAATTGAGCAACAGAATTATTGACCACGAGAGAAGATGCCTACAAGTTTAAACTGTCATATCTGTGTTTTGCTCTCCTACTATGGCTTTATCCTCCCTAAAGGACTGAACACGACCAATTTGAAGATATCAAAATACTTTTTTTTGAAGAGGAGAGTTTTTTTAGAAGATACTATGGCAAACCCCAAGACATCTGTCTTTAAGAACTGGTCCTACAATACAGTACACGTCCACTGTGCATGAAAGCAAGCCCAGTTACTTGGAAGCAGAACAGTTTTTCCCATTGTAGAAGCTACAGAGTAGTGCTTATAGTCAGTGCGTTAAAACACGTAATGATGTGTAACTGGCAACAGCTCAGCTTCTTTACGCTCATTCAGCCATCACTGTTCTGGCAACCAGAAAAGGGAAGGCAAAGCATTATAAGCATTACAAATACCCTTCTGTCATCTTCATTTTGGGAGTAATCCAGATGGAAAGATTCTGCTGATAGCAGTCCAGCTTTGGACTGGTCTGGGCAAGGGATTGTGTGTTTGGCAAGAGCTACAGAATAGCCAGTTCTGGCATTTTTAGCAAGAACAGTGGTCACTGCCAACATCTCTCTTTTACTTCAGTTTCTCTAATCAGCTCAGAATTAGCAGGCAACAGCCCTGAATTTGTGACTAGAAGCAACAAATCACCTTCTCTTGCCCTCTTCCGTGCCGTTCCAATCAGCTCTTGCTCCCACATTAGCAGATAAACACAGTGACCAGCTGTAAATGAATAAATTCTTCACTGGAATTCCCCCAACTGCCTCCTTTTTTTTTTGAAGATGTGTTCTCAAGAATTTTAGAAACTATAAATCTAATCCTAGCACAGCACTGAAACCAGAGATACTATGATGAGTATTTTTACTGCTGGAGACATCAAAAACCTTCTAAAAAGATTCAGCTTCTACATATTTAGGCTGGTGACTTTAATCTGTGTCATTTTGGTCACTCAGAAGAGGGCGAGTAGTTCAAATATCTTGACCTTATTTAAGATACACACATATATATAGGCTTAAGGTTGTCTTATCTGAAGACTCCTCATTATATTAGGGAGTCAGGGTCATTACTGTGCTGTTTGCCTGGGTGGTTACAGCTGATACCAGGTTTAATTGTATTTCATGATGCTTGTCAGTATGGTAAAATCCTGTAAAATCTTTTTTTGGATTGTGTGGCAGCAAGAACTTAAGCTTTGTGCTGCGTTGTTCCTCAGGAGCTTGGCTGCACTCAATGCATTCTTTAAGGCGGAGTTGCACATCGTATCTGTGTTCTTATCAGCATACAAGCAACTGTGCCTCTGGAGTCCCTGGGTGGTGGAAGGAATGATCCAACATCTGCAACAAGGCCCAACTTCAAATCTAACTTCAAATTTTTATGCATCCCAGGATGTATAAAAATATCTTTCTACAGAAGGATAGGTCTATTAAGAAGTTATATGGGACATAGAATTCCTGGAGAACAGGAGGCTCTATTGCTCCAAGGTGATTTGATTAGATTTGCAGATAAAATGATCAAAATAATTTAAAATTCTTTCAGAGTCTTGGACATTCTTGGAAATTAAGGATTCTAAAACAAAAAAACTTGAAGAATTGTTACAAAAGTGGTAGTCTAGAATTGTTTATATTGTGTGTTTTTGTTTATATATTGCATATTTATATCTAAATGCAAACAGGTGTATATTTACTTTGTCTAAAATACGTATTGCATGTGGAATACAGAGATTTTATGTGATGGTGACTCATAAAATTAATACACTGAAACCCAGAATATTTTGAGTCATATTATTACCCCTTCTGTTACTGTAATTGTAGATACGTTTCAACAAAGTTTAACCAAATGTATAATAGATTGCTTTGCTTAAAAATAACACTAGCATGTTTCTCTAGCATGAAAAGTATATTTATCTTCTATCAGATGATGTGCTCTCCTCTTTTCTGCTTGATTGGCATCTAAAAGATCAGGAAACAAATGTAATCCATAGTCAAGCTTTATTACTGTAAGAAACTGAGAAGTGGCTCAATGAGATGGCAGTTGTCCAAACTTAGTAAGAATCACTAGGATTACAGTTCTCTAAAAAGGAGTTAGGACAGTTTTATGAAAGCTGGTTTAAACATGTGATTTCTATGCGTCTCTGTTGTATTTTCTTCACGAAATATAAAGATAGGCAGGTTTTTCCAGTAGCTGATTAATTTCTTAACCTACTGCTTGACAAAGTAACAGGAGGAGTTGAAGACAAAATCACTGGGTTTTAACTTCTTGCCTGCTGAGCCCTTCTGGGTGGTCTGCATAGTTTAAACATTTCAGGAGTGAAGTATTTGAGAGATTTCAGTGTTAAGAGAGCAGGTTATCAGAAAACATCTTCCTGTCATGTAGCAGCACATGAAATGGAAGAGTTGAAAGGCACAAATATAAATTGTTAAGCTTTTCCATGCCATAGCACTTAGCAACATAGTACAGCTGCAAATAAACTTTTTAAAAAGCTTAAAGCTAGAATATTAAAACCTATGAGTTTACAGTTGATTATCTGCCTAAAAACAGTGAAAGCACAGCAGAACAAATTAAATACTAACATTAGAATCAGTATTAATCATAGAAGAGTACAGACAACTACAACAATGGCTGTTTGTTTGCTTTACTGTTTTCACTATCTCTGTCAGCTTCAGCTCTGTGTCCTTTACCTGTAGGTACTGTAGCTTCAGCTCTTACATCCTGAGGCCTTTCTAGCTTTGTCTTGTTCTTACATATTCCAGCTTTCTCTATACCACACTAGGTAAAATATACTGTCTGTAACAGGAGTGATTTTCTTAATTTTCTGTTTCTTTCTTCCTCCTCCCCCCCATAGTATTACAGTTCACAACAGTTTGTTTAAATCATCAACTCCACCAGCCCTTGTTTTATGTCAGAAGGTTTTTGTTTCAAATAAAATTTTAGCATGAGAAACTATAAAATGTTAATTCTTCAAATAGGACTCCCTCACCCCCGCAACTTCTGCACTCTCTGAATATGTCTGTAAAATACAAGTCAGGAAGAACCCTTAAAACTAATGAATTTGGGCCACAAGAGAGATGTTTTGGACAAAGTGTCCTATCCACAACCTAGCTAATAATGTGGCTTTAGGCAATACACAGCAAATAAAGAGCACAGATCTTGAAGTCAAACCAAAAGAACACATGATGAGTACTTCTTATGCTAAATGCCTCACAGCATATTGTAACAGTATTGGGAAAAACACATTCTTCCCTCTCAGATAATGCAGCAGCACTATCTTCGCTTTAGAACGGCATCATGAAATAAAAAGAGGAGAGAAACATCATTAACAAAAAAGACAACGAGCTTGGAGGAGGTTAGCACTACAGAACAGCCCTCAAGGGCTTAGGCCCTCTGGGTGGTTTTAAGCTTCATCCTGAAAGTGTGTAAAACATGTGGCCGCTGTCTAGGCTGTTAGGGCTTTGGGCTGCAGGACATGTGAGCACATAAGAATCTTGTAGTTACATATAGTTGAGTATTATCCGCCTTTTTTTTTATAGCCTAGATTCTAACTTTGTAATTGGAAATCCGACCTTGTATTTGGCTAAGCATTTTGTAACCCTTAAGAGCATGTGCTGTTAAAGATGAGCCCAGCGATGCTGACAGACATACGCTAAGCTCCTCTTCGAAAGAAACAGGTCCAGATTTAGGGGCTGGAGGTGGCTGTGGCTGGTGTGTTGATGAAGCTGTCATACAGAACATCTTAAAGAACAACCTCTGGCAGGCACAGAGGGCAATGACTCTTCTGGAAGAGGCACCAAATTGCTCTAAGTTTATGAGCAAAAAAAATGGACTTGGAACATTTTGCCTTGTTCCATTACATCCATGTAACTCCTGCCCCCGGCAGGACTGCACACACAGAAGAGGCTGGAATTCAGTCCCATAACTGCAGCTAAAAACTCTTCAATTCTGCACTTTATTTTCTCCTGTCTTGTGTTTTTATAGCTTTGTTGGTGCAGCATTTTTAACCATGTAAAACAAGTACCAAATTCTTACTTGTGCCCATAAAGTAAGACAATAGAATTTTGCAGATGGGAATTAAACCAGCGGAGTCAGAACTTCCATTTCTACGGCTGCTTTGCACACTCGGACCAAAAGTTTGCACCTTTCTAACACAAGGACACATAGGAACAGATCTGAAGTTATAAGGCAGTGATCCTAGTGATCCATTTGTACAATAATTCCTTTTTAGTTGTGAAATAAGAACACATCACATTAGAAATCAATATACTCTCAGAAAGATGAGCTATAACATGCAATTACATAACAGCTATGCAGCCTGTGTAACTGTAATTTGGAATAGTGGCTTAGTTAGCTAGGAGTTGGACTTGGTGATGCTTACAGGTGCCTTAAGCTTGAGATATTCTGTTCTCTGATTTAGTAGACATTTAAGTGGGAAATTAGACTTAACAGTAATGCTATCAGTTTATTCACTCTTGAAGTAAAAAAGCTGTTTATTTTTAGGGAAGTTTGTTTCAAAGTCTCCTTGCATTTCCGAACTACGATTGCCAATGATTATCTTACTCAAAACACACCATTACTTTTGATACCAATCAGAATAGTTTGAGCTGGAAGGGACTTTAAAGATCATCTAGTTCCAACCCCTGCTGCCATGGGCAGGGACACCTCCCACCAGACCAGGTTGTAATGATCATCTATGGGGAATTAGGAAGACATTCTTGAGGCAGGTAGCACTGAGCTACAATTCCCGTGTGGAGCACGGTCCCGTGTAAGTCACTCCATTGAGTTCCTTATGATTGAATTTATAAGATTAAATATTCATTACAGCTCACTGCTCATCTTTTCAACATTAACCAACAGCAGTTTAAGTCACGAGGTAAATGAGTGCATGATTTCATAGAGCACCCTGAGCTACTTAAGACTCCAAATTCAACTCTTTAAATTAAAAAGACATTTCACAAAATACACATTTTTTCAGTTTTAATATTCAGTAGTGTATCTGCTTAAAACAGAGATCAGGGCTTGCTTCATGAAGCCCACACATACGTGTCTATAAGTTCTGATCATGGAATGAACTAATATTTCATTATCTGTCATAAAAAAAATACTTTGGCAGGACTAAGAATTAAACTGTTTCCTACCTCTGCATGCTTGTTGTCAAGAGCACAGGAAACTGAATAGCAACTCGAGAGAAGCAGTTATTTTCCTAATGTTTGGGTACTTTGCCCACACAGCTTCTGGAATTTGAATTTATGCCATTCTCCTGTGTCTTATTTTTATGAGCAGGCGTGTTTTATGAGCAGGCTACCAGCAGCTCACATAATTTGCAGTTTTTAACTAGTGATGTCTAAATTAAATACAGTAGACTGGATGACTGAGATCAAACGTTGTACCTACAGTGAAAGCTTCACTCTGGAAACAATTATTCAAGCAGCTGTAAACTGGAGGTAGCAGCATTCGTAACTCTTCAAGAGTGAGCCCACTTTTGGACCAGCACTACAGAGCTCATTCTGAGCAGCCTGGATGAAGCTATTTGCTTCTGATCAAATGGGTGCAAAAATTAGGAAGCATAAGCATGTGCCTGCCCATAGGGGTGGTCTGTCACGCACATGCCTTACAGCCTTGCATCAGAGTGAGCTTCTTAGAGCCCAGTAAAAAGATTCTGAACTAAATCATGCTACTTACAAGTTCATAGAATCATAGAACAGGTTGGGTTGGAAGGGACCTTAAAGATCATCCATTTCCAACCCCCCTGCCATGGGCAGGGACACCTCCCACCAGCCCAGGCTGCCCAAGGCCCCATCCAACCTGGCCTTGAACACCTCCAGGGATGGGGCAGCCACAGCTTCCCTGGGCAACCTGTGCCAGTGCCTCACCCCCCTCATTGTGAAGAAATTCCTCCTTATGTCTAGTAATGAATGGATACGAGTCACAGAACATGCTGCTCCCTGCTTAGCATGTCTGGAAGGGTCACTAAGGATCCACTTTGCCACCTTTTATCAAAGCTAACTGAAGTTTTCCTGCATTGAGCATCACAACCTCACACCAGCCCACTTTCTCATTCCAGACTCAAAAAGCAGTAATTCCTGTGCATGTCTCCAGACAGGCAAATGCCTTGCCTGTTATTTTGAAATCTTGAGACAATTTTAGAGCAACAGACTGAGTGGATCAACATAATCTAGTAAAAAGTATGTGGAGAAAATAACAGGAATGCTATGACATAATTTAAAAGTTAGGGATTAGGGTAAAGAATACACACTAGCAAAAATGTAGATTCATGTCTGGTTAATTCATGAATGAAATATGCCAAATCATTGTATCCTCAATGTGACTTTACATACTGTACACATACATTTAAAATTAATCGCAGTTGCCAGAGAGATGCAAAACTTGTACCAAGACCCAGCTTTCTGGCAGCTGCAGAAGCAAGATTCTCAGGACTGCTCTTTTTTAAATTTTTCTTCTTATTAAACGTAACAGAAGAAAATACAACAGTTAAATTGAAATTTGGCTAAACCTTGTTTCCAGCAGCAAGTGCTTTGTTGTGCGCATGAAGTATACTAACAGCAAATGTCAGAAGTGATTCTTACTGCAATCCAATGTCCCCAAAATAGCAGAGGGCTTACCAAACGGAATACCCCAGACTGGACCAACAGTAAAGCCACAGTATGAAATGAAACAGGATGAAGAAGTCCAAGTGTAACTTAACCTGAAGTTAAACACAACTGAAAATCATATAGAACTAGTTGTCAGGAAATGCCCACCCTAGCAGCTTTCCAATACCAGCCTTCTCTTCCAGCTGTAGGTACAATCACAGTGAAGATGCAGGTGATTCTCCGCATTCTTTCACACATGCATCATTTGCTTAGCTCCATGTAGCTGAGTCAGAGCAGCCCCTCAGTTGGTCATTAACTTTTCTACCGAATAGTCATTACTGTGATCGCACAGGAGCTCAGCAGGTCTGCCCTAAACTATACTCTTCTGTCTAGGCTTTAGCCACAGGCTCTGCTTTAACACTGCAGCCAACTGCAGATCACACATGATGTTGAAGCAGTTTCTTCCACCTCTAACGGCTCTGGCTGTACACCACACTTCTGGAGCACATCCTCAGCATTGTTTCCAAGCCTTGTGCCTTCAGGTGTTGGTGCCATTGCTTTTAGGACTATTGCTAGAGAAACCCCTTTACACCACCCCAGTTGGGAAGCTTCAACTTTCTCTGCCAACACGTAACCCTGCAGCACCAAAGCAGCAGCCAGTGCCACTTCCTAGAGTTATTCTGCCCTCAGATCCAAGCACTCGCACAGGTTTCATCTCTTCAGCATCAATATATTACAATAGATGCCTAGGACCCAAGCCTGGTGGCTTTTAATGCTTATTCAAGTGGCTTGATACCAATATTAGTGCCAGCAGCTCCATTACCTCAGCATCACATCTGAGGTAAATACTGTGGAGAGAACAAGTAATTTCACAGGAAACCTGCAAAATGAGCTAAACCAGAAAAATATGAAGATGAATCTTCAGTTTTTTGGAGGTCAGTCTAGGAAACATCTTCAGTGGTAGGTTACTGCTGACTTGTCATAGCCAGTACAGATTAGACAGGATATCTCTGGATAGTGCAAGCTAGAATGTCTTCCTTTTCGAGAAGAGTTAGTCTGGCATTTTCAACAGCATCGGGTACCTAAAATAACTAGAAGTCACTATTATAATATCCCAAGAGGTTGTAGCGACTAATAAAACCTGTATTCAGACATAAACAATTTAAAAATTTTAGGCCTTCCACGCTAACACAGGTTTTCCCTACTTAGGTGACAGGGGTACCAGCAGAGTCAGAGCTTTGCAGGTCTGGTTAAGCTGCAGCTGCTATTCCTGTCAGACTGATCACATGGAATCGAGAAGTTTATTACAATGGGTGCATCTGCTTAGCATTCACATTGCTAGCCACTAGTTTCTGGTCTAGTTTACTATCCAGATTTGGCACAGATGCCTTTATCTTGAGATAAACTTCACCTTGAGCTCTTGAAATCAGGCTAAGCTGAAGTACCATAAATATATGCAAGAGCAGAAGCAGGAGCTGCCTGCTTCAGAGGGATACTTGAAATATTTAATGCTGAAGTAAAAACACATAGGTTAGAGGAAGACAGCAAGCCTCAAATTTGTGTTCATTTAGACAAACATTTTTAGCCTCAAGAACAGGACATTTCCATTTGGCTTCCTTTGACACTGCCTCATTCTGAACCACCACGTCAACAGTCCAGGTGCATCGCCTGTAAGGGTAAAGCAAACCTACAATAATTTAGGAAAAGAAACAAGTCTGTTTCAAAGTTAAACCATGTGGCACCAAAAACCACGAAGAGCATGGACAGAAGTGCTGCATCATCACTATGAACAATTTAAGCGAACTTTTATTGAAGCATTAAGTTGTGGTACAGATATTTTTAAATGATCAAAGTCTAACACCACTGAAATTATAAACACCATACTCCCCCCATCCTGATCACCCATGATAGTTCAATAATCCATTCAACAGCTTTCATTTTTACAGCCGAGGCTTATGCTTCTATTTGTAAAATGTGTATTTCAGTATTACTTGAAAAGGGTTCTTCAGTCTGCTCAAAGGACCAAACAAATGTCAGGTCAGTTGGGACAAGGTTTACAAAAAAACCACCGATATACTGATATTGGTCCTCAATATTACAAAAAGCTTTAGTGCCATTTACAGCATGTAATTGATAACATTGGTAAAGAACATCAAAATATGCTTAAAATAAAAAAATTCAAAATGTTCCAACCACTTGATTTCTAACCAAGCAGACTTTAGTTTAGAAGCACTGAAAAAGTGCTTCATTTATAAATAAAGGAACAAAAAAAAGTCATTGCGTCAAACCAGAAAGAGTCAAAACATTGCAAGGACAAGAGGGGAAAAAAATGTCTCCGTTTGGTGGTTAACATGCTGGTCTCACAGCTGTTAGAATACCAGTATTTGCAAACATAGCTGAAAGCTTGCCAGCTCTTTAAAGCCTGGATTTTAGTCAATACCCATTAAAGTGACTTTGAATTACACACTTATTCATGCTCCATGAATAGCACTCCACTTCCATCCAGGTGTCCCAGACAGTTCTTGTTCTATGCCTTCACTTAACACTCTCAAGTCAACATTAGAGGAACCACCTTAGTAGTTAGGAGGAAAAAACAGATGAAGTCACAACACTCAAATACAACATAAGTCACATGCACAACAATGTCACAGGACTGTCACAAGATAAAGGCATTAGCTTTGCTTGGAACAACATGAACAAATGAAGTGACACTGGACCAGATTAGAAGCACTCTTTACAGTTAGAAGTGGTAGGTCACAAGTTTTACTGAGAATAATCCAAACCAATCAACACACCCAGCCTGGCAAATTCCACTCTTTCACCAGATCTACCTGCCAGCACTCAAGAGCACCAGCTTCTTAGTCTGACATAACTGGTGATTAGGAAACAAAACATCTCGTGCCAATATGAACTTGCACTCTGCAAAGCTGTTGCACAACTATGCCAGAGCGCTTGCATCCTGACTCAGCTCTTCCCCTATCAAGAGGTTCTTGGACCATCTTCACATTCTGCTGTTGTGCAGCAGAGCGACAGCTCGGGGATGCAGACAGATAACGGAGCATTTAAGGTAAGATCAATATTAACCTGCATTAGTACCTAGACCCAGGTTTCTCAAGGTGAAAGACCAATGCATTAGCCCAGTGCTACAGCAGAGCTGAGCAAATTCTTATAAGCTTGAGTAGAGCATGAAAAGTTAGTCTGATTTAAAAATAAATCAACCACCACCTGTAGTAGCAAAACAATTGGTAACAGTTGTAAATTTTCCAAACATGAAAGTGTTAATCAGGAATCAAGTTTCATTAGAAATCATAAAAGTTTGCCAAAAACTGTTTTAGACTGAAATCACAACATAGATGAAAAAAGAGTGATAATTTAACAAGATAACCAACTCCAGTGAGTAGGTTGAGGCTAAAGTCTAATGAGGACGAAAGCCTTGTCTGTGGGGAATTTTTGGTGATACCTGGAGAAAAACTATATTGTGTGTAATTCTACCTGAATCATTTTTACAGATGTTGTAAAGTTTCATACAGTAAGATTTTTCTACATGCACTTTGATTTCACAGAAAGAGTGGCATAGAGTACCTAAACACAGAAGAGAGCATTCATGCAAGATATCTAACTCCTTGATATAATAATGCATACAATTCAAAATGGTTATACTATGATTACACCTAGAGCTTTCCACAACTACAAGGTGGTGGGAGTAGAAAGCATGGCCCCCTGAATCATTAACTAGAAAGCAACCACCACCTTCTATACGGTATTTCTTTTTGCGTTTTTTCTTCATTCTTAATCAACTGTGCTGTTGCTGGCGATTCTTCGTGAAACTTGTAAAAACAAAATTATAATCACTGAATTGGGCAATCTGGTGATCAAGACGTTTAAACCCTTCAATCTTCTGGGCAGAAGAAAACACTGTACGACATTTAGAGCTCTGAAAAAACAAAGTGAAATTTACTTTAAACTTGGCATTTAAAGATGGACTAGTTTACACAACATGTATTGTGTGGTTCTTGTCATCCTGCTACCACCATGCTTCAAACTCATGCCTGACAGTGCCACGGGAAGTTTTGAAACCAAGCAGCAGTTCTGCCCCCTACACCTGGCACTGCTTTTTTGTGAATCCCCGGCTGGCAGCATCGCCCTGAGCAGCGCTTTTGCAACTGACAGCTGCAGCCATATCCAGAAAAATGCCAAAGCAAGAAATTGTGCCTATACAGAACAGTACCAGAAGCCATTAGAACAGAGATTGGACTGCCTTATCTTAGTACTTCTCAGGTTTTCTGGAGACTGAGATTTAGTACATGCCAAAGTGACACTGGAGAGGATTTTTACTTCCCAAAGAAACCACTATCCAGAGGTAAACTGGAAAGTACTAACACCCCAGCAAAAAAAAAATTCTACCCTTGCTTTGTCTCTATAAACATTTCAGGAGCTGACAAGGTAACACAAGAATACTCACCTGATTAACGAAGAGGGTTGTCACAAATTTTCCTGGCTTGAAAACCTCTACAACTTTTCTAATCAGGTCATCATAAGAGGTCTGACTTATGTTTGTTTCAAAACTAACGTAAGAAAACTCTGGTTCTGGAGTGATGTGAATAGTCCAGTAAGTTCCCTGAAAAGAGATGTTATTAGTGCCAAATAATTACTAGTTATTTTAATACTAATGATCAATAAGTATAAACTTACATCTGATTTCATCCCGTTCATTGAATACCCACAAGGATTGAACATTGTAGCATCAATAACAGAACCTGGTATCAGGTCACGAATTCCACTCATCTGAAAAGTCAAAATTGCAACACTCCATTTTATTATGCATCCTTGTTTAAGTTTAACTCAAAAGCAGAATAAATACCAGTTTAGGGACAGAACACCAGAATCCTCCCAATAACAAGTCAGTTTGCTAATCTGTACCACTGTAGACGTAACACTTTCGCATCCCATCAGTTACTAAAGTGACTGACTGCCATCTTGCAGGCAAGTTATCAGACACTTTGCATCTTACAGAACCAATCTGCACATCTCCAAGATAAAGAAGCAGCTTAGAATTCTAATACAGAACTGCTTCAGCAAGTAAAATGAAAACTGGAGCTTCTGTTCAACCAGTATGCACAAAGCAAAGAATGTTTACATTTACTCTGGGGTGAGATGAAAGCAGGTTAATATTCAAGGATCACTTCCTCCAAGTTCAGGAGCAATGCATCCCAACAAAGAGACAGGCAAAAATGCCAGTAAGTCTGCAAGGACAGACAAAAAGCACCTGGACAAACTTGAACATAAGAAGGAAGCCTACACGGGGTGGAAGCAAGGGCAGGTCACCTGCGAGGAGTACAGAGGAACTGCCCATTGCAGCCATGGATTGGGTTAGGAAAGCCAAAGCCCCGATACAACTGAATCTAGCCAGGACATCAAGGGCAACAAGAAAAGCTTCTATAGGTATGTCAGTGATAGAAGGAAACTAGGGAGAATGTGGACGCTCTCCAAAAGGAAACTGGAGACCTGGTTACCCAGGGTATGGAGAAGGCCGAGGTAACAACTTTTTTTGCCTCAGTCTTCACCAGCAAGGACTCAAGCCACACCACCCAAGCTGCAGAAGGCAAAGGCACAGACTGGGAGAGTGGGGAACTGTCCAACGTAAGAGAGGACCAGGTCTGAGACCATTGAACAATCCCCAAGGCACTCAAGTCCCTGGAACCTGACAAGGTGCATCCGTACATCCCGAGGGAACTGGCAGATGAGGTTGCTAAGACACTATCCATCATATTTGAGAAGTCACAGCAGTCTGGTGAAGCTACTGCTGACTGGAAAAGGGGAAACACTCAGATTTCCCACACAGTCCTTGAGCTACAGCCAAATCTCAATAGCAAATTCAGTATGAGAATCAAAACCCAAGATGGAAAACCAGATTGAGTCAAATGTACTTGTCAGAGACACTTCGTGTCACAGGACTTTCCTATTTGAAAAAGGGGTGACGAAACCATCAAGACCTATTTAGACTTTAAACCCAGACATACCCCTACTATGCAAATGGCTTCATGATTTGATTTTTAATACCTAGATTCCCTGGGCATTCATGATCACCACTCTAAGTCTTATTCTTTGTAATCTCCATCCTTCAGTGGAAGTTACTCAATTGTGGCTTTATTCCCATCACCCAAAACACTACAAATTACTCCTTTTGAATAGGTTGAAGCAGGGACTTTGAAAATGTGAAGTTTATATTTCCAAAAGCATTCCAGGGTTAAATCCATTTTACCTCCAAGCCCCTAACACATTAACCTGACATTTTCTATGAGACCTTCCCTACCAAAAAATAAACCCTGTATTCAACTCTAAGTGAAGAATTTTGTTGACCAATTTCCACCATTCCCAAACATGCTTAGTTTTCAAGCAAACGTACACGAGTGACATCATTTGCAGTAACACCATCTTTCATGTAGAACTGGTCCATAACTACTGGGTCAAGCTCACTCATCAGAATTTCCAGTGTCTGATCAGGCTGATTGGATATCCGACTCTCTGGGAAATCCAGGGTGTACAGGTACCTACGTAAAATACAAATCATGGATGTAATAAATACTAGCAGCACCAAGGGAGGTTCTACTGTAAGCCCCAAAGACTTCAAAATCTGTATATACATACCAGCAATCAGAATTCATACGCCCCATGCAATAAGCTGCTCCATCTGAGAAGACAAAAATTCTCCAGTTAATGTACCACAGCTGATCCTTTACAAAAAGATTACCTTCATTTCACATTTAAAAGTAGCAGAAGTCTTTCCACTGATACAGTTGGCAACTGCATCGAAGACGCAGGCTTTTAACTTTGGGACTGTAAAGCCAATAAACAGAAAACCAAGCTCCCTCAGAAGGTGGTTTGGACACCCCGGTTCAGAGCCTACTAGCAGAAAATTCAGATTAGAGATGTAGGTACACACCAGACAGCCTGGTACTCTTAAGCGTTTACTTAATGAGTTTGATTAGCATTTGTTTTCAAGTAACTTATCTAACTATTACAACTGTTCTTTCAAAACCCCATTCCTGCCAGCAGTTAAAATTCAAGGTTATTCTTTTACATTTCAGATTTTATAAAATGTTTGAACTCAATCTTTAGTGCAGTCACTTCTCTAAGAAAGGCTCATCGTTTTCTGCAGTGTATTCATTATATTCAATTACTATTTTACCTCTCTAAAGGGCTTTAAGGATTAGTGAGATGTGAATTCTGCAGTCTGACTTACTACACTCCATTTGGAAGCCTGAGGATGACCTCAGTTAAGAAGGTGCCAAGTTTCAAGCTTAGAATGATTTAAATTTTGATCTTGGCAAGTTGGAGTCAGATATTCAGAAAATAAGTATTTATAGCTTTTGGTATTTTTTCAGCCCAAGCTTACACTGGCTGCAGAACCACAAGCGCTACTGAATGAATGGCCTGGCAGCCTGTACTTCTTGTACTGCTTGTCACTTCTCATTTCACATCAATGCTTTTCACAAGCTGTGCAGCTCTGCTGAAGTTTCATACACTTACTTGGGAAAATTTCATTAAGAAACTCTACTTCTTCCTGGAAATTCCTATGTGGGTATTCCTGGTGGGAAGGCTTCATGAAATTCTTTCGTGAATAAAAGAAACTCTGAAAAATAAAGATGCATCTTAGATATTGACTATATCCACACTCCTTGAATCTAAAAGCCTAGAGAAATGCAAGCATTTATTATGAAGTTTCCATTGTCAAAAACACTGCTACCTGAACTTGCTCTTCAGAGGAATTAAACTAGGAAAAAAAACTTATTTGCAAGCTACAGGAGACAGCTTACTTGCAAATCTGTTTCCCACAAGACACTGGTGACTTCAGCACTGACAACATGGGCATGGGAGTCTTTCAGACTTAAGTAATCTTAACTCAGCACAATAGCATTTGCAAGTTAGCATCCTTTATGAGGCAAATCAAAGTCTAACTACTAAAGCAGAGCAAACAATCTTACATTACAATCTCCCTGTGATGGGAAGCATACATAAATGGCAAAGGGAATGTTGGAATATTTAATAACACCAGTGAATTTGAAATATTATTAAAAAGCTTTTTTGTTCTAAGGACGATGCAGCAGGTCTGGCACCTTACCTGAATTGAGTCAAACCCACTGTACTCCCTAGCAAGCTCCAACAGGGGAACCAGTGCTTGCAGTAAGAGGGTGGTACCACACGTCTTCAAAATGAAACGTCTCTTGGAGACAAACATGCTACTCTCACTGTAAAAAAAAAAAGTGTTAATATACTAAATGCTCTATATAAATCAAGCCACGAGAGAATAGTTAGATCTTGGTTCTTAACCCCAACCAAACACATGAAATGAACAGTCAGCAGACAGCACAGAAACCTGTTTGGGAAATGGATCAAACCAATAGGTTTTAGCTAACATTTGAAAATGGTTATGATTTCCCAAAACAAATACCTGCTGCACAGCTACCACATTGCAGGGAAAGAGGTACTAAATACTTTATATATCCTCAATCTAGCTGAGAAACACAAACATGCTGTGAAGTGGGTACACAGAGACATGCAATTTAATTTCTTAACCCAGACACAGAACAGGGTCAAATGTAACCTGACTTTCTCAGCTGAAATAAAGTCTATGAGAAAGTCAAAAGCGTTCTTTTCTGAAAAGAAATTCTGAAAAAACAATTTCATGAATTGTCTGGCTGCATCTCCTGCAACAGCCGATTACTGGCAAGTGGTAAATCAGCATCAGTCCACAAGAACGGGAAGTCTCAATGAGAGTATAGGCACACCTATACATTATACCTTACACATGAGAAAAATTAACTATACCTAAACTGTAAGCCAGATACTTAACTACAGTCCCACTGAACTGGAGATTAGAATTGATTCTATCACTAGTACACTTAAACACATATAACAAGTATCTTCTCACCAAGTAACTGGGCAATGGGAATAAGTCTAGCTTAAAGAACTAACTCAGTTTGGGATGCCATTTAGGAGCTCAAAGTAAAGGTTATATTTCATTAAGGACAGTTGTAAGTAGTTACATTCTTTTCAGAATTTTAAATACATGAAGCTTGTAGAAACAAGACTGCAGCCCAGTTTCTTTGACTAGCTTGCTCTTAACACAACCTTGCCCTCAAGGCAGTCTTTCAGAGCACAAAAGCTTTAGTTTTTGTAATCTGAAGTAAAACAGAGAATGTCAATACGTTTGCAAAGTCCATGTAGAAAAAGCATGGAAGTATTTTGCAAGATGAAAAACACATGGCAGAGTGCTGTCCTTGTAACTGCTGCACCACACCAATTCCAGAATTTCAGGAAAGCTGCGTTTTTAAAGATGTCCTTAGCTCAGCTGCAGGAGTTGTTCACTTGATTGTATTATTGGAAGTTAAAGTCTATCTACTGATAAGAGTTTTTGCTGATCTAGAAGTGACATTTACATGCACTCTTCTGCTGAAGTAATCCTAAACCTCTTAACTGGGGAGATCTATTTATCCCTGGACAAAACTCAACAATCAGGTGCAGAAACACCACAATCCTGTCCTTAATCCTTTCAGTTCAAGAAAAAATAAGCACCGGTACCTACAGAGACATTTCTGATACTGAAGCATGACAGTATTTCTATTAGCAGACCCCTGAAAGCTGTAGTTGTGAACTGCAGGATCCAAGACTGGATTCTCAGCCAAGCAGATACTTTATGACAGCTTTAACTTTTAACTTCTTGCAGACAAACAGAATAAGCAGTGCATTACCTGAGTACATAAGCTTCCTGCTTGTCAGTTTTTGTCACACTTATGATCAAACAATGCACATTCTCCAGAAGCTTGTCCCACTCAATCCTGTTAAGAAATCAGAGCACAAAAAACAGGTTAAGCAAACTGAATCTTTCTGGAAACCTTGGTAAAAAGTATAGCCTAAACAAGACTATAATGACAGTAAGGAAGGCAAAGACTTTTTATATAGGAACTGTCTATCACAATACAGGAATATCAAATTCTTGGCTCCCAATGTCTAAGTGCTTCTCAGGATCTGCTGCAGGAAGACAAACCAGCAACCCTGACATTCTAACTAGGCAAGTTGGGATAACCTTAAGGTCTGCATCCCACATATCAAGATAAAATTCATTGTGATAACTTAAGATGATATGGCTTTAGGTTGAATTTCCATGTACTTCAATCACAGTAGTCAGGGGCAAATACTAGAGTAATAAACCAGCAAGTTAACATTAATGTCTTATTTATCAGCTTAGAGTCAAGTCAATTTCACTGAAAACCAGCCCTAAAACCTAATACACCTCAATGACCTAAATTCCTCTTTGATCAATCAGGATCATAGAAATCCTTCTATCTCTAGAAAATATAAAGGACTTGCAGCAAATAGTTTGGAATACTACACTAAAGACAATCGACTCTACTTTCACATAGCACAAGCTGAAGCTGCAGTGCTAGATTTCAGTAAAGTGGTAGAAGTTTCATATTTCCATTTTTTACTTCCATTATGCATGCTACAAGAAATATTATTAATAAAATTTAAGAAAGTCAAGTGCTCAAATTAAGCCCCAAGACTTTCAAGTACTCACAAGTGGCAGACTTGCAGAAAACTACTTTGGGTGTCACTTCAATCTTGTGTCTATACCACATTAATGGAATTCAATATAGTCATATTTGCTATAAAACAGACAGGAAGAGATAGAGCCTCTCAAAGCTGCAAAATTACAAGACTGCCCTACCTCTTCCATCCATCCCTTCCCAAGGGATACTCCAACTGCAGGCTTGCACTGGCTCTTGTGCTCAGACCAGCCATGAACCAATTTACTAACCCAGCATAAGATAAAGCTGCCTATTAGCAGAGTTAAAACAACTCTCAGCAGCTGGAAGGGCAAAAGAATTGCCATTTTTATCATTAAGCAAGCTCCTAGCCTGGTTCTGTAGTTGTGCTTCAGGACAGAGCATTAGACCGTTATATCTATCAGCAGAGTTCCTGCAGAAGTCACCAATCTTTCCCCTTAGGAAACTGGTCAGTGAGAGAAGCTGAAGTTTTAGGTATATATACAGCAGTATCTAAAAGATCTCTGGATGTTCTTTGCTTCTCTAAACATCCAGCAAATAAATGCCTTAATGCCTCCCAAAACTGAATTCTGTTAACTTTACTACCAGTCCTTGAGGTTCTTCACTTTTAAAGAGCATATTGCACTAAACCGCTATAGTTCCAGAGGAGTTGACCAGAAAAATATACTTAAGACCCACTCCATAGCTTCAGTCTAATCTAAAAGGAGGCTATTAAAACTAAGTTTAAGAATCCAGTGCATCTTAAAATCCCTCCTAATTAAGTGCACATCTGAACAAGCTTATATAGTTTTAGTTTATATCACTGGCTACTTAAAATCAAAGTGAGGTATTCCCTACCATCCCACTTAGTGAACCTCAGTGAAATACTCTTCTGCAACTATAGACATGATAGCACAGACCACTCAAATCTGCATGTAAAATAACCAGCTTGGCTTTAACCCTTGAAGCCCCACTCATTTATTTGGCTCTACACTTCTGTCATTGTCTGGGTTTAGCTCTGTTCTCAAGTATATAAGAAAATAGAAGTGTCGGCTCACCTTTGGAAAAAATGCTAAATGCGAAGAGTCAATCAGTTTATTACATCTGTTTTTAAAATGCTTATAGACAATCACGCTATTTTGCCAAGACAACAGCTGAAGGATTAAGTTTTCTCTAGAATTTACAGTATGCCTGCATGAATTTGCCAGCCTTAGTATCTACCCTCTACCATCCTACTATACTCTTGCAGTAAACTGACCTAGGTAATGTGTTAATTTGGTTTGGTATGGTGGAATTAACTGTTCAAATCACTCTAGTGCCACCAGTGATATTTCATCTGACATTAAAGAAACACCCAGTGTCTGACACAGCATTTATGAAAGCTGAAGCAGAGTTCCTTTACACTGCCTGGTGTTGAGCTGCAGTAACCCCATTTGTATGTTACTACAAAAATTATTTTGTACTTGTCTGAGCATTAATGGATATGTTACTATCTTGGGCTTTGCAAGAACACACGTCTCAGCCTTCACAAGCTTCTTACCTGGCCAGAGAAGTCAAAATCTTAGCTCTACATAGACAAGTGAGAATTTTAAGTAAGTATCTTTAAATAACTATCACTGTACTGCAGTACCAGACATTTCAGGAAAATGGCTCATCTAACTTTCAATCAGGAATTAATAGAGGAAAGTGTAAAAATTTTGGTGCTCAAGTAGTCCAGCAACAAATGATCAGCACAGACTGCTAATAATACAGTGTGCACATTAAGTCTAAAGCCTGCCATGCAAATAAGTCCCTAATTATGCTTATTAGTGCTACAGCTGCTATTTAGGTACTATGGCCAAAACCTACAGTTGCACAAGACCTCTGCATATTAAAACTTTGCTCAATTCTTGACTATTCCACAACAAAACCCAAAGCTAGGCATACGCTAAATGTTCATGCCTTCAGCCTTTAGAGGAATAAAGGCTAAGTTAATAATTTGATCTGACTAGAGTAGCATTAAGGAAGAAAGCCTGGAAGCTGAGGAACAAGATGTCAGTCCAGATTCAGAAGTACCAATAAAATAAACAAAGAGCTGCAGCACCCAGAATTAGACCTGGCCATATTAGGGAGAAGTTTTGCAGAGGTTCTGGCCTGTACCTACATGCATTTTAAAGTTAAGCACAGAAAACTACAGAAAGACCACTAACATCCTGGATCTGATCTCAATGTAATCTATTTAAACAAGGTGACCTTAGTATTTGACATTTTCCATTGTTTAAAGCAGAGCTAATGAAGAACATCTGGGAATGCTTTGTACCAAGAAGACTGAGTTCACTAGAAGTCCAACTCACATTTCTTCCTTCTCTTTAAACTGCATAACTATTTGCTTGACTAGTAACACTTAAAATGCCCACCCCCACTTAAAAGTGAAGAAAAAAATCACCTTAAAAATAGTAATTCAATAGTTATCAGCATACATATTGCAGATAATTACATTTTTTTGTCAATTAAAAATTCTCAAAGTTAGTAACTAAAATACTTGAGAACATTACTTCTCATTTCATAACTGAGTGACCTTTTAACTGGGAAGCAAACCTTCCTACAGAAAAAGGGGAACCAAAGAAATTAAATGCTATCATGGGCTTCCGCTCTTCAAAATATCCTTTTCAATGGTGAGTATGTGGACTGCATTACTATTTCCTAAATTTCCCATAGCTAGACATCAGGACAATCCCAAACACTCTGGAATCTGCTTTCCCATACTCAAGTATGATGCATAAGAACCACTGGCAGCTACTTAATATCTGTAGCAGAACTATACCTATTGCAATTCCAAACTGAAAATGCATTTGAGACCAACTCCTCAGTAATATGTAGGCCTATTTTACCCACCTCATTCTAAAACCAAAAGATCCTGTTTCTGAAATTTCAATTAACTGCCACCTACTGAAAGTTAAAATAGTTTCTCCATTAAACAAGCACCATGCATCTTAAATAGCTGCACATGCTCAGGGAATACCAAATGAAAACAGAAAACATCTACTGTGAAAAATGATCCATGCTTGAATAGTACTTTTTCTATACTCTGGTAGCAGAACATGAAAAAAAAAATCATGCTTAGCAATCTACCATGTCCATGTTGCAACATTTAGAGCCTTATCAGTGCAGACTTGTTACCAGAGCACAAATAATTTCCATTCAAACTGCCACCCAGGTATGCCAGTCAAACAACCTCAGAAATACTGAGAAGTATTTCAATTTATTTTTAGGAAGTATGTGTGAGTGTGTAATGAAATCAATAGCCAAACGTACCACTCAAGTTTCAAACCATGTTTGCCCCTTTATTTCATATTTCTGGGAGATAAGTTATGAATCAAGATTCCCTTGCCAGATTATACCATGTTTTGAACTGCTAGTTATTGGCCTGTTCTGAGCCTTTACCTTCGGGGTAAACCAGGCTCTTATCACAGGAGTCAAGCATATCAGGCAGTAGCACAAAACTGCTGTTTCAAGCCAACTGGGAAGGGGATAACAGCAATTTAAAGAGATAAAGAACTACATCATGAATTTGTTCCTATCAGTAAATAACAGCCTCCATAGGCATGCCATCCAACCACCCCAGTAACAATACCTTGCTAACGCTGCCCAGACAGTGCCCAGAGTAAAAGTTGTTTTGCAGTAGGGCAAGAATTCTTCAGCAATAAATCCTATGACATTCTTAAAGCCAGATTAAGCTACATACATAGTCTTGAATACCTCTTTAGAACAACTCTGTAGCAATTAAACTAATAAGCATTTTAATCTTGTGCTTAATGGTAAGACTTGGTTTTAAAATCAAGCATTTAACCATAGAGCAACTTTTTATTCCCTCACCTGTTACCTATTATTTTTAGGATCCAATAGGTACATCAGCTCCCTCATTAGCAGGCAAATTCCTGTCAATACACCATGATCCAGAACAGCCAAACTTAATGTCTTGTCTAAACTGCCTATGCACAGGAGCTGTAGCCCAGCTGCAAGGAAGCTGGTTAAACATCAGCTTCAGCAGAGTTGCAACATTAGTTTTAAGCTTCCTGAAACAAGTGCAGACTAACTACACAAAAACCACAAGCTTTTTAAAGCACCTCCTAGCAGTCAGTTTATTTCTCTACCAACAGCTGCATGTGAGTTATATCCTATTAAAATTATAACTTCAGTTTATAAATTGCTGTTGAAGATTGATTATCTTGAGCTGCATTCACCCACTGAGTTTAGACACAAGGCACTAGCAACGCGATAATATTGCCTCAGTATCTGTGGAGCACACAAACCCCCACGCCCTCTGCATGGTCTGAACAGAGATATATGGAAAGACTGTCTGCATCTAGCTTATTTTAAGCTCTCCAGGGACATGCATTTGATCCCCAATTAAAAAAGGCACCTGAAGTGAAAGTTATATCCACATCAGAAGTGATTTCAAGCAGTACTCCTCACAAAATACTTCTTACATAGAAGGCCCTGAGCCAGCTACTAAAGAGAATGACACCAAGACACTCAGCAATGGCACAAAGATGGCCACAGACCATGCTTTAAAGGGTGCATGTTGCTCCTGTTGCAGACCTTTTGTTGTGGTTACAGCAGTGTACATGGAACAATGACTTCACCCTTTACATCCAGAGATATATGACTGGTATTCCCAAGTCTCTCATATCAAAGGACAAGTCATAAACGACACCGAAGATGTTTAAGGAAGTATTACTCCCAACAGGCACGTGAGGGCTTCAACAAGACTTAGAGGCAACATTCAGGGCATGTCTGAATGTAACTTCCTCCAGACAGAACATGTGCTGTAAGGCAGCGGTTATCTGCCATAAACCTCAAATCTTCCTGTTCTCCCAGATGAGCAAATAGATATTAGGGAACCCCTCTTGGGAGTATAGTTTACATCAATTGTGATGAAGGGAAGACTAAATTCTTACACAGAGTTCTCCAGTTTATCTTCTGCCTCCATGTAAAAAAGCTCAGCAAGTACACAGTAACAGAAGCCCTTATCCTGGCACAACCTTGCCTACCATGCCTTCTTCCCAGTCTCCCTGCAAAGCAGCTCTACACTGTTTCGTTCCAAAGCACTGCATGAATAGCAGCAGAAGTGCACTTGCAGCCCAGCCCCCTTGCACCTTCACTGGCTGCACTGCAGCAGTGAGTTGACCCAGGCTATAGGGTGCAGTACAAAGCAAGTATGCACAGGATTCTTATCAGACACTTGACTTGATTGGTGCTTAGCAGTTTTCATGTACCAAGTATGAGTCGTTCACTGTCATTCCATGCTGCTAATTACTCCACTGTCTCTTCTCCAGTTTCTTGTGTCCACATAATATAGACAAATATGAAGAACATTAAAGGTCCACAAACAAGCCCAATTTCAGAGTATTCTCAAGGGTTGAATACTTGAGACACGGACTCTTAATACCTGCTTCATTAAGCTGTAAAACTTCTGTACATTCAAGATCATGACAACCCCTGAGATGGCAAATGCATAGTTGCACATCATCTGAAGGAGTAAACAGCTTATTTTACTGTGGGGACAGCAAAGGCACTATTCTGTCACCACAGAAATCCACAGTTTGCAGCATGCTCACCATGTTTTCAGCAACATTTCCTTTTTTATACATAGTTTGGGGCTATTTTTAAAAAAATGCTTTACAAAGCATAGCAAGAACACACATTGATGTTAAAACATATTATTTAAAGACCACAAAACCAAAACTTCATTCAGCTTTTGAATATGGTAGGGTAGGCATCTTCAGATGCTTGCCACTATTTCGACCACAAGACCTTTTTTGCAGAACTGATTAGCAAATGAACACCCACCCCCAAATCTTAACAGCAAAGTAAAACCTGTGTTCAATACCTAGTTTAGTTGAGACCTTTACCAAATACAATAAAACAGGAAGCGTAGATCATATCTGAAATACTTCACATCTATCCAAGTGCTTCTCTAGAAAGCAGACTTGCCCATAGGAAGAAAAAAATGTGAAAGTGTTCTCAATTGCATCAGATCTTGAACTTTTTTTCAATGGTGACAGCTAGCAAAGACTTCAAAATATCTAATCCCTACAAGCACATGACAAATTCTAGCTTTGAACATTAGCTGAGTCATTCAGTAGATGAATGGCTCACATTTCACTACTAAGCAGGTATTGCAATACAAAAGGAGCTTGACTGGTTTGCAGCTTCAGTCTAACTTAGCTGTTCTACAGTTTCAGCTTTGATTTTGTTCTGTTCTGCATACACCACCTTATTCAACTGCCTTTGTAGAATTACCATAGCATAATATATTGTATTTGGAATTTTTACATTTGCATGTATCAACTATCAGTTGTTCCCACCAACTGATAGATGCAAACAATTCCAACAAATTTCTAAAAGAGGAAAGTTAAAACTTCATTTCATGGCAGCAACACTATCACTGATAACTACTCCCGGACAGAGGTTAACAGAAATTCAGACATGTCACAGCCTCCCACCAAAAAAAGCACACAGCTTCAATTAACATCTTGCATTAAGAGCCAATTAACACAAAGGTCTTCAAAGCTTGCTCACAGCTCTGAAACTGTGTTAAAGACCACATGGTCAACAGTTAACAGTTTGTACCTACTCTATTAAAACTTTACAGCCATATCTAAACCATACAAAGGAATGGTCACACTATCTGCCTCGCAATTACATTAAGTGCTCTTGAGCAGCTTTAAAAATTAATTTTATACTTTTGTAACTACAAGACTGAGCTGACGAACAGAACACTAGAAAGCAAGGACATGTGAAGAAGGAAAGCATTTGCAGAATATCACTTATGAACTAGATCTGTATATTCCAACACCAGCATATGAATGTGAAGTCAAATGGGTACTTCTGGAATCTTTCAGATTTAAAGTAAAAAACAACAGGAACCCTAAAATGCCTACATAACTCAGATCATCTGTATTTCAGCTAGGATTTGCGACAGTCTTCCAGAATTGCCTGGGCATGAACTATAGAAGTTGCTGCCTTGCAGTATCTGCCACTGTGCTAAATCTCAGAACCGTATAACTGCATCTGATGATTCCCATGTTACACACATGATTCAAAAAGGTCTGAACAGCTTCACGAGTCAGAGTTACACGAGCAAACTCCCTCATGACACCAACAGGTCAGAGCTAAACGCATATTCTGCACTGCTTATGTCATGGCAGAGAGGAAGCTCCCACAACCCACGAGCTAGCGGTGTGGGTATGCACACGCACGCACAACACAGGCTATTAATTATTTCAGGAGAGACAGTTATCTGCCCACTGGCAATTCAGATCTTTGGATAGCTAACTCTACCAATACACACACAGAGGGAATTCGTCGAGAAATACCAAAACAAAAGGAAAGGAGAAACAGCATGCGCTCAGGGCGCCTTCGAATGGAGAGGCCACCACCATTAACGCATTCCAAACGCTGGATACACCGTGACAAGCTTTCCGCCAAGATCAAAGAGCACCGGGTAACAGCGACGCAAAACAAGGAGAACCGAATACACTAAGAACACCGCATCCTTGAACCTGAAAAATCGAGTTTACCACACCGACAGCAAACACCTGACAGAAGTAAAGCCCACAGAGCAAACACACAGGGTAAAGACAAGCCTGCTTTTTCAACTCCGCCCGCCGAGGACACCTACACACCAAGCACGCCAGCGGATTGTTCTGGGCGCCTCAAGCTCGCCGCTCCCATCCCCTGACCCCTCAGGGAACGCGCCCCAGGTCCCCTCGTGCCCGTCCCGGTGCTCCCCTCCCCCCACAAGGCGGCGCGGGCGCCGGCACGTGCGCGGCGGGAGCCGGGCCCTTCCCGCCCCTCGGGCCGCGCTCATTGGCCTCGCGCGCCGCACCGGGAGCGCGGCCAGGCGGCTCACGTGGAAACCGCGGCTCCAGACACGCTTCGGGAGGAGCTGGGGGGGCGGGGGGGGGAACCCCCGCTCCCGATCGCGCCACAGGGACACACGGGAAGGGGACGGCGGGCACCGCCTCCCCGGCAGCGCGGGAGCCACCGATCCCACCCCCCCACACCCTTCCCCCCCCGCCGCTTTCTCCGAACGGGCAGGGATTTTCCGAGCCTTCCCTACCCCCGCGCCGCCGGGGCTGTCACCGAGGGATGGGGACCGGCTTCTCGCGAGCCACCCCGCGCCGACACCGCCCACACCGGCCATTCCCCGCGCCGGGAAGGGCAGCGCCCCCACCGCGGCCCTCCCACCCCCATCAAGCCCCCTCGCACGTTACATGGCAGCGACCCCATCACCTTCCTCCCCCCACAAAACCAAGAACCCCCCGCCACCACCCATTAAGGGCAGCGTCCACTATACCACTGCCCCCCCCCCAGTAGGGCAGCACGCCCCTCTACCGCCCCCCCACCGATTACGGGCAGCGACCCCACCGCCTCTCCCCCATTCGAATCCCCCTCCAACATCCATGTCCCCCCCTTAAGCCATTAAGGGCGGCGCACCCCATTCACGTCCACCTCACAGCCCATTAAAGGTAGCGCCCCCCCCTCCCCAGTCCCCCTTCCCTGCCTATTACGGGCAGCGCCCCCCTCATCCAAGCCCCTCCTCCCTTAAACCATTAGGGGCAGCGCACCCCATTCAAGTCCCCCCCACTGCCCATTACAGCCAGTGCCCTCCTATCCAAGCCCCCCCATTGCCTATTAAAGGCAGCCCCCCATCGCCCCTCACCCCATCCAAGCCCCCCCAGCAACCCTCTCCCCATCCAAGTCCCCCCATTGCCTATTAAAGGCAGCCCCCCAACGCCCTCCACCCCATCCAAGCCCCCCCACTGCCTATTAAAGGCAGCCCCCCATCGCCCTCCACCCCATCCAAGCCCCCCCACTGCCTATTAAAGGGAGACCACATAGCCCCCCACTCCATCCAAACCCCCCATTGCCTATTAAAGGCAGTCAGTCCCCCAACGCCCCCATCCCATCTAAGGCCCCCCCACTGCCTATTGGAGGCAGCCCCCCAGCAACCCCCTCCCCATCTAAGCCCCTCCGTTGCCTATCAAAGGCAGACCCCATGGCCTCCCCCCTCCATCCAAGCCCCCCCCCCGGCCCGGACCTGGGGATGGTGCGGAGGTCCCCGGAGCCCTTGTTCTGATGCGGCTCCTGCTGCGCGGGCTGCTGCCGGGCGAACCACACCTCCAACAGCTTCTCGGTCCCTTCGAAGAAGTGTGCACCGTTCTCCTTCATGGTGAGACAACTCGGCAACCAACAACCACAGAAATTAAACGGCAACCAAACTGCCGCCCCCGGCCGCCCGCTGCCGCCGCCGGGTCCCGCTCCCTCCGGGCGGGTTTCACCGTCTAGGTTGGTTGTTTGTTTCTTTTTTTTTTTTGTTATTTTTTGTATTTTACTTTTAGTAATATTAATTTAGAAAAAAAATAAGAAAAAAATTTTTTTTTTCTTTTTTTTTTTTAAACTAGCGATCCCCCGCCCCCGTTTGCGTGCGGCGTGAGCGTGGGTTACAGTCCGAGCGGGGGTGCGGGCGGGCGATGCGGTTCGGTTCCTTGTAGTCCGTGTGTTCCCCTGTTACAGAGAAGAGCGTAGGGCGAGCGCTAGCTAATGTCGCCGGCCATACTGTGCAACCGGGCTGGCGGCGCGCACGCAGCGCCTTTATCCCCGGCCGGCAGCCACTCAGGGCGCGCCGCGCCGCCATTGGCCTGCGCCCGCCCGGGCCCGCCCCCCGGCGCCTCCCATTGGCCCGCGCCCGCCGAGGCGCATGCCGGGCGCGCGGGCCCCGCCCGCCGAGGCCCCGCCCCGCCCCTCCCGCGGGCAGCGCGCGCGGCGGCGCGGCGGGGTTGGGGTTAGGGGGGGGGCAGTGACGGGGGAGCGGGGCCCAGAGAGCAAGGAGAAGCCGCCTGTGCCCGCCTGGGGCTGCCCGAGCGTGTCCAGGTCTGGAATCCCCGACTTAAGAAGGACATGGGGCTGTTGGAGCGGGCCCAGAGGGTGATCCGAGGGCTGGAGCGCCTCCCGCACGAGGACAGGCTGGGAGAGCTGGGGTTGTTCAAGCGTGGAGAAGAGAAGGCTCCGACGAGACCTTATAGTGACCTTCCAGTACCTGAAGGGGCTGCAGGAAAGCTGGGGAGGGGCTTTTACAAGGGCATGGAGTGATAGATCAAGAAGGAAGGGCTTTGTATTGGAAAGGGGAAGATTTAGATTAGACATTAGGAAGAAATTCTTCACTGTGAGGGCGGTGAGGCACTGGTTGCCCAGGGAAGCTGTGGCTGCCCCATCCCTGGAGGTGTTCCAAGGCCAGGCTGGATGGAGCTCTGAGCAGCCTGCTCAGTGGGAGGTGTCCCTGCCCATGGCAGGGGGCTAGAACTGCATGATCTTTAAGGTCCCTTTCAACCCAAACTGTTCTATGATACTTTACTCCGTCTGCACCTAGCGCTTCTTCCCCTCTGTGCTCTCCCAACGTGTATTACCAGCTAGTAAAGAGGAGGCTTAGCAGCCTTCAAAGCGCACTCCCCTCTTCCCTTCGAGGAGCTGTGCATGTGTGAGTGCAAAGTGACAAGTTTTTTGTGCCCGTCTGGGTGTGCATGTGGCAGCCGTGTGCGCCCCACCTGAGGGAAAGCCCCTGCTGGGAGAAATGGGTGCATCTGCTCATATAAAAAAAAATATATATATATGGATTTTGAACAAATTGTTGCAAACTAAACAGCTTTCTGGTTGTTCGAAACATTTCTTCATCAATATTATAATACCTTATAGTACAGTATTATCAATACTTCATACAACAAGGAAACCGTCACTACTGAACAAACGAAGAACAGAAAATACTCTCTGCCCCAAAGAGCTTACAATATAAAGCATGGGACAAGCAGCAGCAGATGGCTGAGGAGGGATGAATGAGTCCCTACTAGGAGACAGTGAGATAGTATCAGGCAACATAATAGGCGGTGGGCTCTGTCCACCAGCGAGGAGTGACTCATTGAGCCAGTGAGTCATTCCCAAGGCAGCTGGATGTGAATCATTCCCTAAGTGGCTAGTTGCTGTTGTATGCACCCTTAACAGAGCCTTGTAGCTGGCAGAGAAACGTGTTCTCCAGTGCTGTGGTTGCACTGGGGTTTTGTTAACTTAGTGTAAGTTGTTGCTGCCATAAAAAGCAGGTCTTCGGTCCTCAACTGTTTATTTCTTCCTGCGTTCTGCCTCCTTTATGCCACTACAAGCACTTCATGGCTTGTATGTGGTGGACTGCATCGGGTTTAATGTGAGCTACTTCATTTTAATCATGGTTAATAGTTTTTAATTGTGATCAGCTTTAACATGCATCAGTTGCCCAGGCCATTTCACGTCCCAGCTACATAAACACTGGTGTTGGTATAAATAAATTAAATAAATTTCTTGTTGGCATACACAAGAAATTATGGCTGGGGAGTGCAGGATCACTCATATCAATAGCCACAATTCATTATATTGGCTTGAAGTGCTTGAGAAACTACAGCTGAGGATTTGTGGACTCTGCCTAGTCATGTTCCCTAATTGATTTTAATACTAGCCACCTCATCCTTGTTTCTGGGTGCATAATACAAGCTCCTAGTCCTGTCTCATGTTAGTTTAACATTAGTCCCGGTTTTTCAGTCAGGTACTCAGTCCTGCTTTGTGATTGCAAGCAATCTCTGTGACATTGGTCCAGCCAGATGTGTCTTTTACTTGTCTTGGATCCTATCTTATATGGACTCTCTGATTTCCTCGTCTTTGACTGTAGTGTGGTCTCACCCCATGTCTCGGATCACTTGCATACAAACTCCAGCATCTCCAGAAGTCTGACTGTGCTGTTGTCCATCCCCTTCAACTAGTGCTTTCTCTGCCTTTTCCAATTCAGAACTTCCATCTCTTCTCATCTGCTACCATACACTACTCTGAGTGGGTCTAACCCACTAGCTGTGACTCTTGTTTCTTGGGTGTAAGGCACATCCATAAGAATATTCTTAGGATTCTGCAGAGGTGCACAAGATTAAAAAATATTAAGTCGATTCTTTTTCATTTCTAGGAAGCTGGTGTGCAGTACTTGTTTGGAAGATTAACCAGGGACAATACAGCCCGGTTTCACCAGCTGACATGAAGAGGGAAATGATCTCAATGCTGAGCAAGATGAAACAGTGAAAGAATTTGAAAACAAAGACAAGTACTCTGTCTGAAGTGATAGAAAAGTAGCAGGGTGACGTAGTATATTTAAAGCCAGAGAGTATGGGTATGAACACCTAAAGAGAGGTTTATATTAATGCTGAAGGCTGCAGGCCTTTCTTCATGAGAGACTGGATTGGTGAAAGATACATGTGAAACAGGTGAAAGAGAGAAAGGAGGGAAACAGTGAAAGCTCTTTTTTGAACTGGACTGACAACATGACTGACATGAACAAAGTATTGTCTGAGCGACAGGCTGAGGTTTCAGGAAGGACAGAAAGAGATTGTTGTGGATTAGAGGGAGGTTCTGTGAGTCATCATTGGAAAGATGGTCGCTGAATTCATGTTTACAACTGAGATTACCCAGAGATAGGGAGCAGAATAGGAGCTGAAGGACTAGTAGGTTTGAAAATGCCCATTCAAAGGGGTTGAACTAATTTAACTAGAGCCGTTTTTAAATTTGTCAACATTTGAATCTGGAGGAAGGAAGGCTTGGGAATACAGAAAGGCTCAGATATCATCATATGATATGATGATATCGTCATGTGTGAGACACAGGGCCGAAAATTGTTTATCATCTGGTTCCTTTGTAGTAATCTGCTGTTGCAACAGGCTGTAACTGGCCAGGTACATTACCCTGTGCACAGGAGGAAACTGTACGTAGGAAAAAACTGTTGTAACTGCCTCAACTCCGTTTTGAGTTTCTTTTGTGTTAGGTGTGTAACCAAGCCCGACAGTCAGAGCAGTTCAGAGTTCCTGTGTGCCAAAACAGAGGTTGGGGGCCGTCAGAAACAGGATGTGAGGCTGTATGGTGCCAAAGCTGCTCCCCGTTTTCATTGCTAAAACAGCTATGGAACATTGGGCTTGCAGAGTTATCATGAAGCAATTTTTGCTTTTACCCGTATTCTTGAATAGGGCAGGCTCGGTGTCAACAAATACTCAAGTCCAGAAAGAATGATGAGAAAATATCTAAGTTTTACTGTACAGAAGAGGCAATGATGAATTCTGTATTCTTATCTAATCTCTTTACACTTTCCCAGTAGCACAAAGGGACTGTAGAGTTCTTGAAACTTCTCCCTAGAGAATACTCCTTATGTAGACGTTTCCTCACTTTGAACAGCTATTTTGAGCTGCTCCAGTGATCCATAGGGGGCTGTGGCAGCAAAGTAATTTAAAGCTGCCAACTTACATGAGAGGCATTGCCAAGAAAAATGAAGATTCTAATATGGAATAAAGCCACCTTTAGCAGCCCTCTACCCAATGGGCAGCAAAGAGTCGCGCTTACTCTTTGTGAAGGAGAACATTTATTGTTAATATTTATGTAAAGGTTATGTTTTGCTAATTCTGTGCATCCCTGGTATGTGATGGTGAGAAGCGAAAACTGCAGTGTGCTGTGAGGACGAGCACTTTTGCTGTCTTCCTCAGTTGTTTTGATGGTTGCTACAAAAAGAACAGAGAAGCCAGTCACTAGAGAGCCACTGTAGGCACAGAGAATACATGGCTTTCAAGGCTTCCCCCCCCTTTTAAAAACAAAAATGCTAATATTGCCAACCTGGCCCTGCTACCCCATTCATGTTCTGATTTACTTGTCCCGCTTCTCAGACTTCTGCTTACGGTGAGGACAGCAAACACAGCCAACTTCACACTTGAAAGAGCCAGAAGTCACGGAACAGAGTTTCTCAGCAAATCTGGGCTGCTCTTTGGCATGATCGAAATTCTAAATTGTGTCATTATAATAACAACCAGCAACGATCTTTCAGTAACTCAAGCTATTTTTAGCTCAAAAATAGTGATTGCAAGCGCCTCATATGGTTATTTCCTACCGACTAAAGAAATTTATTGTCTACAACCAGCAAATAACCTTCAAATTAAGTGAGGAAAGTAAATACAAAGAATTATCCTGTGAAATCCTTTTCAGGATGCTATTATGGTTTCCTCTACAGTTGGTTCAGATTCAACTGATAAGTGTAAGTGTAGCACTGCCATGCAGTTTATTTCCTGACAAATGACAATTGCTGACAAAAAAATTAAAAGAGGAAGTTTTGACAAGTGAGTCTAGTAAAATTCTGCATAAGTTAAATCGTAATAGTAGAAGTAGCATACATTTAATACTCGGACAGTGTATTTTATGTCTTATTAAAAGCATGAAATTACTGAGGCTTCTCAAAGTTTAACTTACATATTCGAAAGCAAATATTTGGCAAATAGAACAGTCACTCAATTACATTTGGAAAAGATGGATGAAATAAAGAGGCTAGGAATTTCAGTTTGGGCCTAAATTTTCATTGCTAGTAGTTTATGTGTGTTCTGCAGGCCCGGATGTCACGGTGATGGGCTATAAAAACACCACTGCTGGTATTAGCCGCCTTTTTGGTGATAGGTGTGAAATTTGGTCCTCTCTGTTCACCTGGCGGTAGACCCACAAGCTCACCTGCCAGTTCCTTTCAGGAGTGGGGTGGAGAAGATGCGATGTCTTGAACAGGCTGCAATCATTTTCTTGAGTTCTGCTCCACCTTTGTTCTGAACAATGCTTTTCCACACACTTCTGCCATTATCTACACTGTTTGCTTCCATGATCAGTCATTGTGCATGTTAAAAAACAAGGCAAGGTATTCGTTTCAGATCAATAGTGAAGTGCAATTTATCTTTTGCCAAGATTATCTTCCATCTGTCTCCATTTCATAGCACTACAGTCCTTTCTTTATTGTCTTTTGTTTATGAGGAATCTTTTTCGTTGTTTGCTTTTCATATCTTTTTGGAAGCATAACTCAGCTTGACTTTTGGCAATTCTCACTTTGTCCTTCCTTTTCTTGATCTCTCAGATAACATTTCCTTTGTGCTTAATCCTCTTTGCCGTTTTGTAAATGTTTGGGCTTTTGCTTGTCATTATTTATTTAACTTGCTCTGATGCTGTTACTTTCCCCACTTTCTTGAGACAGAATCCACGTACTTTTATTATTTTCACATAATTATATTCTCTTCAATATTTGAATTTCTCAGTATATGACTTTACAAGTCTCCTTGTTTATCAAGGCTTGTCCTTTTGAAATTGAGATTATTATTTACTTTTGAATTAGAAGCTCTTATCATTTTTTCCCAAATCAATTTTGACCTAACGACATCGGTTTGTATCTGTTGTAGCCCTCTTCTGTCATTGGTGTCAACTCCTCTTCACTAGGCAATGACTCTCATGCCTACCCACTTTTTTCATATGCATTTGATTACTTAATATAATGCACTATGTGCAATAATGTATGTAATTCACAATGTAAGGATTAAAACATAAAAGTTATGTCTTCATCTGTGAAGATTACTTATAAATGCTTTTAGCTCAGTTGTAGTTGCTTTCTATTCGTACATAAATTAAATAGGTGATATAATTCAACTATATTCTAAAGTAGTTATATGTGATATTCCAAGAGGGACTGAATTACGATAGTTGGGTAGTCCTGCTTTTTTCTTTATGATATTATTTTTTCAGTTTTCTACAAACTTATGTCAGCCCCTACATTTGGTTAATTAAAAAGTAAATGCTGCTGCTTGAGGTGTTTTGAGTGTTTCTGAAAATGAAAAGACTTATTTCAACCTCCGTTATTCTGCACTGTGGCATCAGTTGTATCTTTCAAGCAATGTTGGTTTGCAGTCACTAACACAAAGCAAGAAAAGTAACATTTCTGATTGTAAAAACATCCAAGGTTCACTTAGAAAAAGAGGTAAACCCACGGCTTTCCTTTTGAACCCAGTCTTCCTGTGTCACCTGGAGACAAAGCTGTCAGTCAAAAAAAAATCTTCCGCAAGTGTAAGTGAAATTTATACTTTCTCCCCTTCTGCAGTATCCAAACATATATTGGTCATATTGGTCTTTTTAGTCCAGTCTAAAGGAAGTCAATATGCAAACAAAGGTCTTCCTCCTGCAAACATTTACCCATTACTTTTAAACTAAATCTGAAGTTTTTAGACATACACAAATCTGTGAAGCTATTCATATATAGAAGTATTAGCACGCATGATGGAATCAGAAAGGAAGATTCCTTTTAGCTTTTTTGTGAGGAAGAAAATGTAATTTAAAGTATTATCTACTGTAATCTGTCATCAGGATATAGAATAATCAGAATTGACCTTTGGAGAGGAGTTCCAGTGAGGAAAATGAATTGTACCCTTACTTCTTATTCCTGATTATTTTTGTCAAAACAGATTTTTTTTCTGCTTATTTTTACAATAGGAACTCGGATTGTATCTGCTCTACCCTTTCCCCTCCATCCACCCATGATGAGACAATAACAGAAACATCACAAAAAATAAGATATATTAGTTAAATTATTTCATCGCATTGGCACATCCTTTGTTTAAGTTTGTGTCTCATTTCCTTGATGTAGATTGTTAAGGGTTCATATCTGAGACCTCTGCGTTATCGTCTGATAAGCAGCTAAACCAAGAAAGGTGCAGTAGGCAAAGAGAAAGCAGTTAATTTATCTCATAAAAAAAATTGGAAAGATTTGTTATGCTTTAAGGGAAAGACAAAGATTCACTTTTTCAAATACACAAACCGGACTGTATAAAAAATTTTATTTGAAGGAGCCAGCCTCGGAAGGGTGGGATGCCTACCACAAGGAGGAGTTTTATTTATACAGAAGAAACAAAGATGCCCCCTTTTTTATGACCCCATCAATGAGGCCTATGGTCTCAGGGAGACAAGAATGCATAGGTATATGCAAAGTTCAGTTTAAAATTATTTTGTTTTCACTTAGTCTGTCTCGGAGGTAAAGCATGCTCGTTCCTTAATGACTTGATAAAAGAAAGCTCTTTATGCTCATCACTTCTGCAGACACATCTGATTGTGATTGATTTATAATCAAACTTCTGCAGGGAAAATGTCATATTTATCACAAAAGTAATGGGAAAATATTTATACGGCTTGTAATTGCTTACATTGTTTCTAATTGCTCATTTATATAAAGAAGGGATTTACATTGGTTATAGCATTATCAATTTTAATAAGCCTAAGCATAAAAAATCACCAGTTAGGTCTCAAACTAACGAGATTTGTTAAAAAACAATGAGAGTTCAGACATTAATAAATTGGGATTTGACCTCTGAGGCATTTGTTAATGTGTATATTCAAAGTTATAAAACTCTGAAACTGAAGCCAAAAGAAAACATGAGGCTATCACATGAATAAAAATACAAAGATTAAAATAAGACACTGAGCGGTACTGATACGATAAAAACAAAACGGCTCTTTATATGGCTTTATGCACACTGCTATATTTCATCCATATCAGGAAAAGCTTTCTTATAACAGTGAGGAGTAGATACTAGATTTAATGTATAATTGCCTGGTTTACAATTGAAATAATTTATTCTACTCTACGTGACAGGATCATTAAAGGCTCTCTGTAGTGGTGTCCCCTGTTGAAAAAGCTGCAGCTATGCTGGTGTCAGCTTGGTTTTTTTTAATTCAAAAATAAAACCTTTAAGCAAAGGTCGTGACTAATTTCTGAAAATTAGAATAGAGGGCATATTTTTGGATGAGACAAAAAAGTAATCCAGCTGTTTTGGAGACTGGAATGCCAAAGTTTTTACACAGAGTTGTACATAAGTGGAGGCGATCCTAACATCCAACAAGGTGCTGGCAAAAAATAGCAGTTTTTCAAGATGGCACTCTATTTTTTTACTATGGATCACTAATCCTCTATTAAACTAGAGTGTACTTTCTGCCCTTATTTTTCATAAATATTTCTTTAGTGGTTTACTACTACCCCTCCCTCTATGTTGCCAAAATACTAGCCAAGGTCTAAATTGTGCAGCTGTATTTGGTTACAGCTTTGAATTTTGTGCACCAGCTAGGCCAGCTGTGGTAGAAGACACACACACACACACACTGAACTCCCATACACCTGCTACTAATTGCGAGTGTGCGAGTCTTTGCCGTCTGATCAACAGAGTGTCTCCTACTAGTGATTTCATTCTGTCTGCAGCTACAGAATATATGCTGCCTGGTTATGAAAAAAGGCACAACTTAAGCAACCCAGTCAGTTTAATCATAATAATTAGATTATTTTTAACTTAGTACTTGCAATATTTAACATAACTTGATTGTATGCAACAAAAAATAAATCTCTTTTCTTTTTCTACCTACCATCTCTTTGATCTCTTTAATTCCTATTTCAGCAAGGTGCTCAAGGCTTTTCATTTGAAGGAATTTGTCTGATTTGGATATTCTATTTTCAGAATTGCTCCCAATGAGGAAACTTGTTCCATGTAGTAAGGGTGACCTACACAAATGATGGTAGGAGATAGTACTGATTTTCTTGAGTCGTAGTGACCCAACACAGTTGGGGTACAAGAAGTTAATAACTTCAAATTAGTTCTTCAAATTAGAAAGCATCACATACAAACATTACTTAAGATTTTTTTCTGTGATTTAAATCAAGAAGCTAATTCAGACAATCTCTTCAATCTCTGGTTTTATAGGGGAAATGGCAAGATTTAGACAGGTAATCCAAGAATTTATTGCGTAGAGTCATAGTATGGTTTGGGTTGGAAAGGACCTTAAAGATCATCTGGTTCCAACCCTTCTGCCATGGGCAGGGACACCTCCCACTAGATCAGGCTGCTCAGAGCCCCATCCAACCTGGCCTTGAACACCTCCAGGGATGGGGCAGCCACAGCTTCCCTGGGCAACCTGTGCCAGTGCCTCACCACTCTCACACTAAAAAATTTCTTCCTAAGGTCTAATCTGTATTTACCCCTTTTCAGCTTAAAACCATTCCCCTTCATCCTGTCACTGCACTCCCTGGTAAAGAGCCCCTCCCCAGCTTTCCTGCAGGCCTCCTCTAAGTATTGGGAGATCACTTTAAGGTCTCCTCGGAGCCTTCTCTTCTCCAGGCTGAACAACCCCAACTCTCTCAGCCTGTCCTCATACGGGGGGTGCAGCAGCCCTCTGATCATCTTCATGGCCCTCCTCTGGATTTGCTCTAACAGGTAAACGTCCTTCCTGTGCTGAGGACTCTTTATTATTTATTTATCTTTATTATTTATCTTTCTTTGTATCTAGATCTGTTTATGTTGGGAAAGTAACGTAATTCAGCATGCTAGTGCTATGTCATTTGACATGACTAATAGAGTGATGAATGGTTTACTGTTTTCTCAGTTCAATTTTCTAGCCTACAAAAAAAGGATATATTTTAGTTTGAGAAACTTTCCATATTGAATTTTACATAGAAAACTAGAAAATGTTCTTTATATAAACCCTCAGTAAGTTTCTTCCAGGTTTTGCCTGTTTCCTCTGCCTCAGATTATCTGCTCCAGGTCTCTACACCTTTCACTGTTGGTGTATTCGTCTCAACTGTGTCTGTGCATTTACACTGTAGAAAGTCTTACAATAGGTTTTTTAACATGCGTTAATAATTCCATGGCAAAAAGTTATGTGAAAAAGCTGATCAGTATTTTCCTTTGGTCAAAGAACTTTCAAGTCCTTTCTTTACTTTCCAAAACCATGTATTTGAGCTCTTAGTAAGGTGTTGTATGTATCATTGTTGCTATGAAATGTCTGAAATAATTGCAGACGGTACCGGAGAAATTAAATTAATCTCACTTAACTTTTGCATATGCAAGCAGATGTTAATAACTAAGATGTGTCACCCAGGGCTTCCCTTGGTGGTCAATGTAGAAGAACTGGTAAGTTTAGGGCATGAATCACCCAGCCTGTTTTAGACAAAGATTCATTAAAATTTCTAGGTACACCAAATGTTCTACTTGTTCTACTGGAAGAGAATAAGAAGAGCAGGCGTAAGTGAAACTATATGGCCAGTCTAGGAAGAGTAAGCAGAGAACCGAACTGTTTGTGCAGCAACAGCAACAGTTTTATTACACGTTTTCAGGCACACTACAAACTATGTTATAATAAATCATATTCTGCGGAAGAATTTATTAATATATTTTTTAACTGCCAAGAATATTGCATGATTGCTGCATGAAACAACCACATAGAAGCAGGCTTCAAAAGATTTCAGGCATTGAAAGATTGGTGCGACTTTACTAGAGAGAAAATATAAAGAAGTTTCTTAGAAAAAAATTAAAGAAATGAAGACCTCTGCTGAACATTGACCTGAGAGCATTTGTTTTCCATCTTTACACCATCAGCACTGGAATTCACATTATTGAACCTGAGATGTCTGCAGTACTGGTGTCTGCATCTGAGCTAGTTCTCTAGGCTTCAAGTCAATGCAGAGTAACTGACAATCCCAAGGTTAAAAGATATGACTGCACGAGAAAGTATGCTGTCAGCCTGCAAGGGCTGACACAGCGACAATCAGAATACATTTATACATAGCTGCTCAGCCTGACACACCCAAGTTGGTTGTACTGGGTGGAACCACACCGAAATGTGAGGAGGTATCCCTGTGCTAACTTGTACTGCTCTTCTGTGCAGATTTTTCCAGTGTCAAGAGACCAGAATCAGTTTCATACAATTCTCCATCGCACAGTGTTTTCTAAATTACAGTTCTTCTCTTAAGTTCATAGTTCACAATTTTCTTTCTGCCATCAGCATGAGATCTGCAAAAGGTAAGTTACCTTACATTTCTGGTTTGTGTCTGTCATATATGTGGAACTTAAGCAACTCCTTCTGAAATGGTGATTAGTGATGTGACAAGAGTAATGATATTTAGGAGAGTACGAAAAAAAAAATTAACAGTATGGAGTAAGGTTTCTGGGCCCAAAAAAACCACACCAGAAGGTGAAACTGTGTGTGTTGCAGACATTGGATGACTTAGCAGTGGATGAAGAAATTCAGAACAAAGCAAGCCACATAAATGAAATTGTATGCTGAAGAGGTAGTGGCCCTAGCCTTCATCAAAGAGACTCCAAAGTGAGAGCCACTCTGATGACAGATAAGCAAATAGCATTCCTGCTGCAGAAGTTAGCAACGCTAGCCTGTTTACCAGACAGTGGGCAATCAATTGGGCTGGAAAATCCGCAGAGAAAACAGTTGTCATGCAGGTCTGCCAGATCATCAAGCATCTCCTACTTTCTTGAGATTATGAATCAGGGTGGTGCCTGGGGAACAGAGGAATCTGAAGCGGGGGATGACGAGGTTGTGGTAGGGAAATAGGTTGGACGCATCCTGAGTCTGCATCCTCTGAATACAAATGGGCATATTTGTCCATGATGTAAACCTTGGCTGATCAAGGAAGATACGCAGTACTTTACAGGAAACATTTTTTTTTGACTGTTTTTTGTTGAAGTCTGGATACTGAAACTTAGCCTTTGCTGCCCAAATGCAGAAACCAAAAAGAAGCGATTCAACATTTGTTTCAGCAGATGCATGGTGAATTTGGGTGATTTTCTTAAAATTCACAAGTAACACATCCTATTATGCCTAGTCTGAGTGAAATAAGCAGGCTGTTGTAACCACTGCGTGCTTTTAGTTCATTTTTTATGAGTCCTGCTTTAAGCAATAGGGAAAGCATGGCAGTATGTTGGCAGGTTGAGTAGGCAAACATCGCATTAGTTACCATGGCATTGTTTGGTTAAGGGAAACGTTAGATCCCTGTAGAGTTGGGTTCTCCGGAGGGCTGTTTGCTGATAGTCAGTTTTCCCATTATTGACCTTAGAAACAACAATCAGTTTCAAATTAACTACATTCATTACTGAATTCTCCTTGGTTTGAGGTCAGAGTCCAGAGGCTGAGGGAGCGTTTGAGAATATCCAGGAATGCAAGAACACATTTTGGAAGCAAAGAGAACATACAGCACTGATGCAGGGTACTTCTGGAGGGTCCTTCTCTTACTGCCACACACATGGTCACAATGCATGCTTCTGGGAACGGATGCGCAGAACAAAAGGTCTTGCAAACCAAAATACTAATGTGGATACAATCTCTGCCTGGCTAGAGCATTCCCCCTGAGGTTCCCTCCACCCCCAGGAGCTCATCACTTCAGGCTCTGCTTTCCTCGCAAGAACTGCCAGGGGAGCGTGATGCCTGAGCAGCACCAAATTTCCTGCCATGAGTTAGGAAGGACAAGTAAAGGGCAAAGCAGAACAGGCTGCCTGGAGTTAGAGATGAGGTGCATGGATACATGGGGCACCTGGAAATCAGGAGGGAGCTGAGAGCCAGAACTGAGGGCCCTAAGGACTAGGCTGTTGTACAGGGACGTGTGCTTGAGCTTTACATGCAAGTCTTCTTACAGAAAGATTTGCTATTCAGTCATCATTGTCATAACAAAGCAAACCTGTTCTTATGCTAAGGAAAATGCTGGGTATTTTACTAATAGTAAAATTGCTTTTACTATTAGTACATGAGCACTCAGTGTAGTGGTAATATACTCTGTAGTTTTCCTTTCTCAGGGACAAAAGCTGAATTGGTACTATAGACAACTTCAGGGGAAGTTAATTTTGAAGTTTAAATATGCATATTGAAAGCAAACAAGCAAAAAATCAGGGATTGAGTATACATATGATCAGGAATTGATTAATATTCTGTTGGATTGTTAGATTATTGGGCTGAAGTTGTTAATGTACTGCTAAGGCAACTGTGTCTCTTCTTGTGCAGGCACTATGGTCCCTATCCAAGTAGTCAAAATTTTGCTGGTTTTCCTGGCTGGGTTGCCAAGACGGTAAAGAGGTCGGCAGAAGCTGGTGTTTGCAGGGCGGACTGGTAATTACAGCTCTGTGGCCATAGACATTTGAGAAATTCCAAAGAGAAATTTGAGCCTGAGGGAAGGCTTGTTTCTTTTGCTCCACAACTCCTAAATTTGCTTTCTAAAGAGCTGATTGATAACAGCTGCACCTATCTGTCTTCCCGTTTTTCTTGCATGTTTTTCAGCAACAGGATTTTTCGTATGATCTCCCCAGGATTTTCTCCCTCTACCGTGTACATTCCTGGTGAGCATTCTCTGTGGAATAAAGAGGCTCTAGAAGTCTTCTGTGCCTTGTTTAACCTGTTTTTCCCCTTAATCTGCATCAGTCCTTCAGCAATATGGAAGCTGGGTTTTTCTCGGACCCTCTGTGAAAGGAGAGATTGTTGGATTTGATTGGTAACAAGAAGGAATTTAGAAATTCTTGAGACTTCTCTCCCTGCAGGAGAGTCTGTCTCCTCCCAGACAGCTTGCTCTGGGTAACATCATTGCTGCAGGGAAGCTAAATTGCTAGGGTTTTCTGGTGACTCCTATGAAAGGGGGAACTTACAGAGGGGATCTTAAAATATGAGCACTGGAACAGTGTAGTCAATGTAACACTTAGTATGGAAAGCAGTGGTTATGACCACTATAACACCCGCTGCAATGACAAAGGCCAGCAGCTGCGGGTTCCCAGCCATACGTACTGGGAAGATCCAAGGCCATATCTTCACGGAGTGAAAATAAGAAAAGCATGGTAACCTAAGGAAATTATGTGGAAGCATCAAAAAGGATCTAGGAGGATAAAAAGTCCATTTTTCTATAAGCAAAATACATATTCTGAGGAAAATAGATTTTTTCCCTTATTTTAAAGCCAGAGAAAAGCAAGCTACCATTAAAAGGCTGTTCCTTTGTTATGTTAAGCCACAGAAGAAAAGAAAAGGCGGTTACTTCTAAGAGAAAAAAAGTCATGTTCAAGCATTGACACAAAGGAAAAAACATACCCTTTGGAGTAAAATGCAGTAGGACATCCTTGATCTTCTGTTCCCTATCCTTGCTGTACTTATCTTGACTCTTTGGGAATATCTCTCTGATCCCACCCTATTTCAAAGAATGCTTGGCTCTCCACACTGATTCCTGCCGTGCCTTAACACTCTGCTTGCTCCTCAGAAATGGGGGGGTTTGTTCCATTTCAAGTGTGAGTTGTTTGGGGGAATTACATTATTCAGGCAACATAATCCTGACCTTTTAAATCAGGGTGGCAGTGGAAATAAGGGAAAGTATGACAAAAGTTAACACTTTAATTGGGGTGGAGTATGTACATTTTCATTAGAGGTGGAAGAGAATAAATAAAAAGCAACTCAGCGCTATGGCATCATTATGGAGGTCGACCAGCAGACCATTCTCTCTGCAATCCCTTCTCATATACTTTTCATGACGATACATTAATTAAAGGCAAATAAATTTATGATCAATAGTCAGTCTCTCTGTATGTCATAGAAAAATAAATGGTAGGTCTTGCCAAGACCTGCTGTACCAGAGTAAAGAGAGGGACAATATATTCCTACACTTGAACAAGGCCTTTGGCTTCTAGAATTACATCCAGCTTTAACAGAAACTGCATCTATTAATGTGTTCTCTCGTAATACAACAGAATTACTTAAGCAGGATTGTTTATTCCTGAGCCTACCAAAAGCTCTTGGTGAGTCCAGTTTAGTCAGGTGTTAAATATGACTAACTGCAGTGGCTTTGGGTGTCTTAGCATTTTATTTCCAACACCTAGTTTCTTACAGTGTCACAATGCATGAGGCAATTTGAAGATAATACAGCTATTGATTATTTTTTTGAATGACACAAGTGCATTTAATGGAAAACACCAGTATAAAAAAAGCAAACCCACATATGATTATTGTCAGTATATAAAATAATGTAATAAACATAATACTGAAGTAGCATTCTTAGTATGAGACTAAAGGAATTAATTTTGCTGTGCAAATGCAACTGATAATAGGGGGACTACACAAAGACACAAACCATTCTATAAATATGTCTAAACACAGCTTAGGTGCTACATTGGTTAAAAAATTATTAGAGACAGCAATTTCCTTATTCTCTGGATTTCATGCTAAATTTCTAGAAGTCACAACTGGTTCCCATACAACACCTTAAGTCTGTCGGTTATGTGACAGACTCTTCCTGTCAAGCCCTACCTCCAACAGGACTTCGTTCCAGGAATAGCAAAGCTTGTGCACAAACGTGATGCTCTGAGCATGGGGTTTGCTTTGCTCTTCTAGGGCCTCTCACTCCCTGTACTGATTTAACACAGAATGTGAGACTTTATGGAAATGGCTACAAGGTATTTATGTCTGTCAGGTGTCGTGGTCAGGGCAATCCATGACACGTAGAACTTGTGGGCCAAAGGACCATCTTTATTGATTCTACAAGACTTTTTATACCCCTTCCCGAGCTGCGCGTCCATGCACGATTGGTTTAGCTAAAGACCGACGGTTCATAATTGGATGACTCCTTCTCAGTTGTAACTTCATAATTGGGTGATTCCACCTGGGGCCTGGCAGTTTCCTAATCTTGTTTACTCGGCTTTTCTTGGCGCCTTCCAGCTTCTCCAAGGATACACGGGCATCTATTCAAGGCCAATGTTTAAGTTCACACACTCTAACTCCTCAGACAAGACGAGGTTTCCCACAGTCAGGGACACACTTTGGACCAGCTGCTGAGCATTCCCACCTTTTCCACATAAATACAGTAGCAGATTGGCATCTCGCTGAGATGATGTGAAGGCTCAGGGTCTGTGGTGCCTGGTACAGCATAGCTGCACATTATTCCTTTCAAACTCAGGGCAGTGAGCAAAGCACCGTCAAATGTTTTGTGCCAGGAGCTGAGATCATCTGTTTTGAAAAAGAGGGACATACCACTCCCTTATTTTCTATCAACAAGGATGATGGTGCAAGGTGGCCTCTGCTACGCAAGAGAGTGCGGTGCCAACGGGATGTACTGCAGCCTACCCACCCAAAGTACCACATGGTCCAGTTGTTTTGAGCTGATGAATGGTATGTTTTGTCAAACCTTTTCCGAGACAGGGTGTATGTCTTTGTGTCTTGACTTCTCACAGGAAGCGCTAATTTTTTGCTTTAGGAGTAGTTTGTCTTCAGGGTCCTGCTTGTGGATTTCTGATTCCTGAGGTGGGAAGACATGTACAGTAATTCAAAAAGAAAAACAGAGAAGGGTGGTGGTAATCTCATTAACTCCAGCAGGATTAAATAACTATTATGGCTGTCAGTGTGAAGTCCCAGAATTTGCCTCTCCTCTGGGACACCCTTACACAATGTACCATCATTATCGGGGTATCAGCTCATGCCACCTCTTTTGGGTACCTGTCTGTCAAAATATTTTTAATCCAGTAAATGAACCTGGGCTAGAAAAAATAGATAGATTTATTTCTTAATGTACGATCTTTCTTATGTCTCATCTAAAACTTTTTTAAAGCTGTATCCAAATTATTCAAACACAGAAATTAAGCTTCTTGCCTTTATATGCTGGGCTTGCTATTTTTTTATATTAGCAGGCTTTTTATTTTTTTATGTTAATTACAGTGGATCTTTCAGAATTACTTAAGCTTCAAATCCTCTGACTAAGAAAGATATCTGTGTTTGCTCCTTTCATGCAGAAAATGTCCCACAGGATAAAATGATTGGATTTGGATTTGTTATAAGATTACAAAGCCGGAACCTCCTACCAGGATCAGAGCGCTGCAAAATATTTGCATTCCTACAACATGTAGAGTGCCTAGGTGGAGCTTTTGCCAAGTATTAAGCCACTTCTGAAGTCTCTAACTCAGATGCTGCCTTTGGGAAGACTGTTAGTTCTTGCTCTCTTAGGGACTTGGGTGGCTGACAGCCACAGCATGGGATTACTCGACCACCAAGCGGCCCCAGGCACAAGGTGCTCAAATATTCATTACCCTCCTACAAGTATTGTTTCTCCAGGTCTGTTGTGCATGTGTATAGCTTTACAACTCACTCCTGTCAGCAAGACAGTAAGTTCTGAGGACTTACTTAATGATTCAGGCGAACTGGAAGGGAAGAGCAGCCCCTTATGATAGTATGTAAACACCCAGAAGGCTTGGCGCTAAACTGCACTTGAAGGTTACACTTCACGCAATAATTCATCAGTTATAAAACTGATAACGTGTAATAAAGCACACCCACAAAGTGAATGTACGGATAGAAGAAGAATCAAAGCTAGTAAGCAGCCTTACTCCTGTTAATGCAATATTATGATTTGAAAAAATATGATAGTCATAAACAGATAAAAGTAGTATTAAGTCAATAAAGAGAAACTGCACACAAAAAAATGAACTTTTTTTAGTTAGTATTGCTTGAATTAAGTCCATATAGCTTCTATATGTAGGGAAGAGCTCCAGAAAGGGATTTTATGTGATTTGGCTTGCTGAAAGCTCTGCAGTGGTCACGACACAGCACTTAGATCTGCTTTTTATGCATGACCAGATTGAGCTGGGAAATCAAATTCCCCATATTATGGGGCTTTCCTCCATCTTTTATCTTTATTTTCAGTATGTCTTATATCAATGTGCAGAACTTCTGTTGCCTCCTTTCCCTGTGAATCTTTCCTATGTGCCCTGCTACAAGACTGGTACAAGCTATAATCATTGCATGTTGTTTGCTCATCAGTAATTTACCAAATTTACTCCTCTATTTTCAGTTCATCCAGAACTGGTATAACCACAAGATTGCTTTCAGGCACTAAGTTCTTCTTAAACATCTCTTTGACACCAGATGGCTTTTTCTACCATTTCAGCGACCTGACATACTTCCAATGAAATCTGAATTATTGACAGGCAGAAATAAATTAATCTGTAACGCTAGGGTTCAGCTCATGTCTCTCTTCTTTCCATCAAAGTCATATCAAGGTGAATTTGATGTTTGTTGTCTCCCCCTCAACTTTTAATGTGTCCTCAGAGGAGTAAGAATGACAAGTGGTATCAATACTTAAATGATACCAGGGAGAAGAAATTATACACAAGAAAGCATGCAATTTTATCAAACTTTAGAACAGGTATCGTATTACCTGCACTGTGCCAAACCCAGTTATTTTTGAATCTGAATTTAAGTCAAATGCAATCTAGGATGTTAGAAATGTGAAAAAAAGAATGCACTTAATAAAGGCAGAAAACATACTCATACATATACAGCATATGAATCTCACCTGTGCATGTTCAAGTAGATCTTTCATATGCAGGAAATCCTAAAGGCAGTGCAAATCTTTCATTCAGTAGGGTTATACAGTATAGGCCCATGCCCATGAATACTTTTTTTTTCCTTTTCTTTTCCTTTTAATTTAAAAATACCCACCCTTAGGTTCTGACAACAAACTATGATTTTATCTTTTTAGAAAACGGTGCCCAACTACTGGACCAGCGACACTTAACAAAGACTAACGTTCTGGCTCCTGAAATGCAATCCCAGTCTCTATTAATTTCTGTTTTAATAAACAAAAACTAGCTTTTCTGCTGTGAGAGATCTCCCTTGAATGTTGTAAAAGGTATGGAAACTCTCGAGACCAATATTTTGCACATTGCCCACACCTTCTTCCTCAAACATTATCCATGAACTACTGGGAATTGTACCTATTATATCATCAAATGGTATTTCCCTGTAAGCCTCAGGAAACAGGGCTTAGATGATATGCTGTTTGCCTACCAATCTTGTCAGACCTTCTCTAATTTTTGAACCCACAAGTTCATTTCATTACACTTGATGCAGAAATTGAAAACTTTAGGCTATGAAATTCCTCTAAGTTTCATGAAACATAACAGCTCAGTAAAGGAAAAGGGCACTTCCTTCAAATTATTACCATGACTGAAAGGCTGTTGCCCAAGATCAAAGGTTATTTAATATGTTTAGTTTGCTGGCAACCAGCAAACTCAAAAGCAGCCACATCCCCGTGGTTCTCACCAGCTGGGAGCTGGAAGGCAGGAGGAGGAAGGGAGCTGTGGACACTGGGGGAAGGGAAGATTGATGATGGGCGGGGAGCCTGAGCTATGGATGTCAGGAAAGGACCAAGAATGTGACACGGATCCAAAGAAGCCAGGACTTTGTTTTGGCGACTTCTTAAAAGCAAAATTTCATCTGTACCTGGGAATGACTTGAGACAAAAGCAACACATTAAACTTAAACAGACTGAAGTGAGCTCAGCACACAATATGGGTTTTTAGCGTAACCATGCAATGGTCACCATTTAAACAGATCTTCTTTATATTACCTTGTCTTATTTTCCATAAGCATCCAGTTCACTGCATACAGTATTCAGGGTTTCACTACTGAGAACAACTGGGTAATCTGATGCTAGTCTACTGCTATTGTTTCTGTTACCACTGATATCATAATTATTTCTATTTCCAGCACGCTTTCTTCTATAATAAGCATGCTAAAGTTACAGCTCCTTGTGTTTTGTTTTATACCAAAGAACCCCTTGCAAGTGAAGGACTCAACAAGTTATATGAAGAAAGTTTTGTTTCTAGCAACCATCATTTTGCAATAAAATAAGAGCTAATACTCCCAGTGTCCAAAGTTACCAATTAAATTCGAGGTATTCGAGGTAAGGATATCTAAATGTTATTGTTTCTACATTATAGGCACAAGAACTTAAACACATATAATGTAGTTTTTTCAATAGTAATGATGAGGTTTAGAACAGACTCTGAGATAAACATGGCTCCATTAAGTTACTATTGAAGCTCCATTTGATTTAAGGAATGTATGAATTTTACTCCTTAAAACTTAAGTCTCTTTACTCTGAAATATCATGTAAATATTAAATGTAAATATCCTGTAAATATCCTTTCCATGTTTTTTGCTTTCAGACAGTCCTGAAAATCTCATGCCCTTGTGGAATCCAAATTCCTACAAAACCTCAGAAGTCAGAGGGTAGTAGAGGAGCCTGTTTTGCCACAGGTTTATGCAATGGTAAGAAAACTTCAGTCAGAGGAAGATTTTGGTTTGGCTGTCGTGATATCAGACTGCGGTTGTGCAGAATCAAACAAACAACAGTTTCAGATTGAGGAAGATGAAAGACAAAAGCTCAAGTTCATGTGAGATCTCATCATGCTAAGGAGAGGGCAAAATTTGTAAAATGACATTACAGAGTGTTGGTAAGCATTCTGCTGGAGGGTAGTGCTGAGTTCAAGGTGACAGGGTAATTTTGGCTTCAGTGGCTCCAGTTTGCTTGCTTTTTCTGAGAGCTGGACATACAGAATGTGTAGGAACTTCCACACTTGCACTGCCTGCTATCTCTTATATGGTGCAGCACATGAGCTTCACGTGGTTTAAAAACTATAGATAACCTACATTAGAGGCTGGAAGTAGCAGCACATTTTGTTTGTTTGGTACATACAACAGAACTGTTATCAATTTGTTAATTCTTTTGTGATCCATACTGCCTTCCTGATGACACCAGTAGACGGAAAAGAGAAAATCAGCTGTGAATTCTGCCACCAAGTCCCAACAACAGGGATCTGGTAGTTTCTGCATAATGAATACAAGATGAGAGCCATAACAAAGTGATTAGCCTAGTAAGAAGCATCCCACTTTCTTCTCATTCTTGCCTCAGAACTTTTCTGTGGATGGTGGGTTGGCCCTGGCCAGCAGCTAAACACCTACCAGCTGCTCACTTACTCCTGCCAAAGTGGGATGGGGGAGAGAATGGAAAAGGTGAAAGTAGGAAAAATGCATGGGTTAATAGAAAGACAGTTTCATAAGTCAAGGAAAGAAAAAAAAAAAAAGAAAGGAAAATAAACAAAGGATGGAAAGGCATTCGCCACCTCCCACAAGCAGGCAGATGCCCAGCCAATCTGCAAGCAATGGCAACTTTGCAAAAATTCCCCCCCTCCAGTTTTATCGCTGAGCATGATGTTATACAGCGTGCAGTATCTCTTAGGGCAGCTCGTGTCAGCCTGCTTGCTGTGGCAGCAGAGTGAGAAACAGAGGAGGCCTTGATGCTGTCTGAGCACTGTGCAGCAATAGCTTAAACACTGGTGTGTTATCAACACTGTTTTGGTCACAAATCTAACACACAACACCATGTGGGCTGCTATGAAGAAAATTTATACTATCCCAACCAGACACAATATACTGTAAGAAGCTACAGGGAACCGAGGGAACTTTAAAGAAACATTAATATGGCAGTTGAAAGTACTTCAGCTTAGGTGCATTAATGTAATACTTTCGATGGCCTCAATTTTGCTGAATGTCTATGTGCAAAATTGGAGTAAGGATAATAGTAAGATAATGATAAGGTAAGAGGCCTTACTCAGCAGCGAGGGCATTCACATTCTGTAGTAAGAGCAGCTCGTGATCGTCTATGGACGCATCATCTTGGTACTTCTCTTGCACCAACTCTTGTTTCTAAATCTTCTGTGAGGCCAAAGTCACAGTCACCTTCGTCCTGATACTTCATCCTGACAGAAGTACTGTAGGGGTTCGACAATAAAATGTTTGAGGTCTGGTGGCAAGGGTTTAAAAATATTTCTGCTTCAACAGTAAGTCTGTATATGGCATTGACCATAGGTATTCATCCCAGGATATTCTTTTCTTGAGTTGCAGTGGCAAGATCATAGCATGAAATATAAAAAGATTTTGGTCAGTTCTTTTTGCACGCTGACTGAAATTTGCCTGACTGCAAATTCTTTATTGGTCAATGGACATAGCTAGTAAAGCTAACTGATAGGCTTAGTAATACTTTAATCCAGAAGTTTTCTTAAAGTTGGGAAAATATTCTGCCTTGCACCACAGACAGAAAACCTGGTTTCAAAAGAAATAAAGTCATGCAGGACACAGGAACTCCTGGTTCCTGCTCTCATTAGACTGTCTGGCTTTCCTTTAAAATTCAGAATTGCTCAACCTCTTCAGCATAGTGAGCCAGGAGCCGATGCTGTCATTTCCTATTTGGCTGTAAATACAGTTCTGGGATCTAGATAATTTAGGATTTTGCCACCGAGGCACAGATGGAGTTAGGAAATAATAAAATTAGAGTGGAAATAGGAAAACCAGAATTTCAGTAACATATCAAGACTCTCAGCATACAAGTTCTTTTTAGGTTTTCCTAAATCTGATTCCACCATAGTTTCACAAAGCTCAAAATTATTCACAGTCAGGGAGGATTCAGCTCTTGGATTGCTCATTTCTTTTGTCAGTGTATTTTCTCAGCTTCTAACAGTGTTATACTGAATTCCTGCACTGGATGTTTCCTCTGGACCATGGTACGTAATTACCACAAATGACACAGTATTAACTAAGTATGTCTTTTGGATGAATTTATTTTGTATCGCTTACCACTCCTCCCCTCCCCGATCCTTTATTTTCCCAGCTAACAAATCCAAATGTATTTAGCCTCTCCTCATAGGATCATAAGAATGGCTGTAGTAGATGAGACCAGAGGCCCATCTAGCACACAATGAAAGAGGATACAAAAGGGCAAGCAGACAGCAATAATCCTTTCTGTATGACTTCCCAGCTACCAGTAATCTGAGTCTTGCAGATTTATTAAGACAGAGGCAGTATTTAGTTTAATAGCTGTTAATGTATTTGTATCCGATAATTTTACCATTTCATATTTCTGAGTTTTGGTTATCCAAGCCTCAACATCACTGTAATCCTACTATATCGAGTGTGAGATGGGGTAACTAGAACAGAAAGCAATATGAAAGTAGTGCACCACAGTTATATACAGTACTATATTAGCATGTTTAATGCGTTGTTTTCTTAACCTTTTCCTAAAAAGGTTTACCTTTCTTGTCCTATTAATTACTTCTGGGCACTGAACTTCTGCTGACAGAACTACTCACAGTGACTTCAAAACATTTTCCTGACTGATGCTAGCTTTTAAAATTCAGCATCTTGTATGTTTTTACACACGCGTGCATTATGCTGCGCTTCGGAACACTGCTTTTCAACCACCACTCACACACTGTCCTACCAGCCTCCCGCACTACGTTTCAATCAGCTTAGGATCTGAATTATTAGATATTTTCTTCAAATGTCGTCATATCATTGCTTATGAAGTGTGAAGCTCAGCTTCAAGTATGACTCCTTGTGGGATAACCCTTCTGTTACAAAGACTCATGGTTTACTTCTGTCTTAGAATAATAGTCAGAAAAATAAGGCTGGGAAGAAAACCAAGAAATCTAATTTCTAGCTGCTCTCCTCATCATGCTACCTTACTTGCAAAATTTCTGACAGAGGTTTATCTAACCTTTTCTTAAAAATATCTAATGATTTTAATATTAGTCTAATGATTACTCAGTATTTCCAGATACTGTCATTATATAACTCTATCGCTCAAACGTTTTCCTATATGCAAACTTCACTTATTAGAACAGAAGTGTGTTATTGTCCTATGCCTCCTATCCAAAGATGATTTATTAAAGCCCTTTGGACATTTGCTGAGGAAAACACTTGTAATAGGACATCACAATCTATTTGGCTATGAGCAACACTAAAGTAACGTATGAAGTTCTATGTATATATAATTTATTTATGTTGTATAGACTTGTCATTAAATACTGTTCTATAGCCATAGTTTTCTTTAGGATGGATTCTGCCAGCATGGTACAAAACTTGTTATATCCTATGGAAAAAAGTTGAAAACGTAACAGTATAACTTGTTATGGTTCAGATCATCTATTTAGCACAGTCCTGTTTCTTCTGTGGGAATGGATTTAACTTCGGAAGGCTATCAGACAGTGCACTTTGGCTGTATTCGCCCTCATATGCTTCAATGATAATTAAAGAAATGTCTTTCCTTTTACATTACATGCTAGTGTCGTTCCCAATTCATGGGAAAAGTTCAGTAGCTTCTACAGGAAGTTTGAATTAGTTTAGGTTCCAAAAACTTTAATGACTAGCAAGGAAATACAGCAGGTGGAATATGGTGGTGCTGGAATGACGATGCCAGCAATGTGGGTAGACTAAAATCATGTATATCAACAAAGCCAAGGAAACTCAGTTACACTGCCTGTGCGGCTCCAAAGTATGAAATTTTGGGCTGCTATATTCAGAAATAGAATTATGCTTTCTCCATAATTATGGGCAACTTCTGAGTTTTTTAGAATTCAAAGCTTTCTCTAAATCTCTGCTTTGTAGGTATTGGCTGGCCCTTTAAACCAGCTGTCATGCTGATTCTCAAACATGAACACAGTGGCATTAGTATCCTCTGGGGTTTTTGGTTGGTTTTTTTTTTCTGACAAACTGAAGCAAGCCCACTATATGACATGCTGCTACCTAAATGAAATAAGCTCATGCATCTTGCTTCATGATTCATAGGGAATAAGTGGATATGCTGAGAAAGCTATACATATGGTTACAGTAGTTTATCAGTGATAAGGCTGAGTCGTAGTTGTGCAATGATGAACTGTGGCACACTGAGCAATGTGGAATTATTTCACTTTTACTTTCCTGTCTCCCACTGTTTTTTATGTGCCAAATGCTGAATACCCTTGTTTTTGTCAGGTAGCTCTTCAATCTTGCTAGTCTGTAAAGAGAAGGTAGGGAACAGCTTCTATGATTTCTTGAAGGTTCTCTTTTTCGCAGGAAAAAACATGATGAAAAAGCAGTACAGCTTATTTTGACATCAGGTTCTGGATTATACCCAAGAAAAGCAGCACAAGGTTTCTACTTCAGTATTATTTTGATTATTGTTACTATAAAAATGAATCAAAAAACCCCAGAGCTAGCCAAATAATTGTATCATGAGTGCAGAAGTCAGGACTCCCATCTTCTGTTTCTAGCACGTTCTCTAGATTTACTGCAAAATCTTGATAGAACACCTTAGTTATGTACTTTTAATTTCTAAACCTATAAAATGAGGCCAATACTTCTATTATAGGTGCTTAGAAGTTAATTAACATAAAAGATTCCAAAATTCAGTTTTACTGGGCATGTTAATGTATGAACTTACAGGCCGATGAAGACTTTCTAATCTACCCCTGTTAGAAATCCTCTGACATGCTGTCCCATTTCCATTCACACTCTCACACTAATACGTTTTAAAACCCCAAATATAGTTCTACATTTTTTTAATGGAACTATTAGTTTTTCTCTGCTTTGGTGGAGATGATAATACAGTTCATGTGAGACCTCTGTACATTCTGAATTTTCTTTGCTCTTATTCCTCAGACTTCTGAGATGCATCCTTTGACCCTTAAGTGAAGCAACATCAGCTTAAATGTGATTGACATAAGTAAACACTGTTTGTATATGTTTATTAATTCCCTACTCAGTATGGACTGGAAAAATGCTGTCTTGATCCCGAAGAACCCAAAATTTCCCAGTGGATTAACAAGTAAAAGCTTATAAAGAGAGTAAACTAAGAAGAGGTACAACTATTTCCAGATGTGGCCTAGAAAAAATTTAAAAAACCCCACCACCTATTTTTTGCTCTTACTAATACACAAAAACAAAACTGGAAGAGATTACCTACAATGGAAAACACAGCCAGAGAATGAAGTTAAGACAAGCTGGAATGAAAATAAAACTGTATTTTATGTGCAAGGCAATCTGCAAAGAAGAAAAATTGTCTCTGTGTGTCACTTTCTCCACATTGAAGTGTTAAAGACCAAATTCTTCCTTCTTACATTAGAAATTCATGTCTTATCTGCCTTGGAGAAGTCCTTAGGGAACTGGTGAGAGTATGAAATTCCTCAGCTTTCAGTCTTGCTTGAAACACCTTTCCTTTCCAACAGTCTGGGCATATTTAACTGCAGTGACTCGAGATTTGGAAGAAATGGCAATTCTAACCAGCACCTTCAGCTAAGGTGGCAGGCTGAAAAAAATCATGCTTGTAATCTGCAAGCCTGTCTTTTTTCTGTTTTCTTTGGTGGGGCTACTCAGACGTCTTTTTTGCATCAGCTCAATTAACAAATGGTAGGGCATTACATATTAAAAAAGTTACAGTCGTTTCTCTTTCAACCAGAAGTGGATAATACAATTAACAAGACACTTCTAAAGAACTTGAATGCTATTCAGTGTGTAATTACTAGTATCACGGCCATTTTACTAACATGGAAGAGCAATGGAAATGTCACAGTAGCATTCTGACTCTTTCTCTTGGCCCACTTACGGCTGTTCAAAGTTTGATCTCTGTTCTGTAAATGGCTGCCTGCTGCTGTTCCTCTAGGAAGCACCTGGAGAGGAGAGGCCAGGCAGCTGTTCTCCAGCAGGCCTGACAGCATGTGTCCACATAAATAATTTTCTCCATTTTTGTGAACTTGAAGTGGAATCCTGCCACGTGATTCAACCTCAAAAACAGACAAATGTGCCCATTTCCATCTTTTAAACATGAATCAATACAACTCTTGTATCAAATGAGAAAGTAGGACATAGGACACACTGGCCTCTAAACTGGCCTACACTTGGAGCTGCTTAGCTGCTTCTATGCTTTTAATGGCAACGTTAAGGATTCAGAAACTAGAAGCAAGGCCGTGCCATGAGAAGAGGAACCGGGGCACAGATAACATTCTGTGTTTCCCACAACCAGCTTTGTACCAGTCCAGCTTCCAATGGGGGAAATCACAAGGGGAATGAGAAGAGCATGACTTGTTTCGTCCTGCAAAATAAAGGCTCTGTGGGGATGAGATTGCTGTCTATAAATACTTCTGGCAGGGGATATACACAGGAGAGTGGCAAAGGCTACTTCAGGACAGGATCTGCACAGGAAGAAAAAAAGACATGGACTGGTCACAGGGAAATGTAGGTTTGAAATTTTAAAAAGGCTTCTAGCTGTTAGAGAGGTTTCTCCCGGTCAGCCTCCTAGTTGCAGCAGCAAGAGCCAAAACGTTCGCTGGCAAAACATGATCAGTTTACAGAAGAAAGGATAAAATGGCTGTTTGCAACACTAGGGAGCTGGGGACAGCTTAGGGCAGAGGGGAATTAAGCTGCCAGCCCAGCCAGGCCTCCGTAGTAGGGGGTACACTTGGCCCTCTCTCACTGCCACTGTGAATTATAGTAAAAGACAGTCTTGTCGTTACGTGGTGGAGTTGAAAGTCCAGAAAACAAAAGAGTTAGTGATGAAAATGGGTAGGAACAGCTTTTCTGGCCAAAGAGGGCAACAGAAACTACTGGTAGTGAGATAGTCCTTATCCCTAGTGACTTTAAGACTGGATGAATACATGGGGGTAGCATAACCTTCTACCGCTACATACTTGGCTTTTTGTGTTCCTTTCTTCTCAGTGTCAGCTTTGATTACTAGGTGACCAACGAACTAAACGCTTTGCAAGAATTAAGTGGTTAGCTCTAATTTTAGCAAATGTCTTCAACACTGTCACTGGAAGATCAGTGGTCCTCTCTCTCCTGTGTTTAGGAATTTGCCAGCTCACGATCAGGCCTTGTTCAGAAGGATCCATATTTGCAACTGCAGAGAAATCACTTAGCAGTCCTATGGAAAATATTACTTTGGGAAAGGAGCGAGGAAGTTTTCTGAGAATTTTGGTTATTAACTACCTGGCACAAGGGAAATTCTGAATCATCCACTGCCTTCTGGAAGAAATAATCACTTCAAAATGGTTACATCGCTTCTGCCATTACTTCAGAAACAAACTTCTGGTTAGGACCTCATGACTTAGCTATGCACGGGTAATCATACACAGAACCTTACCTTATGGTGCAGGGGACCCCTCCCTTTGCTTTGTCAGCAGCGACACTTTCTCATCAGCTTCTCTACCTGTCCCATTCAGTGTGTGGAAAAACGTTCCATTTAGGTCACTTAATGCTGGCAGGGCAGGTGATAAACCGAGATGGTTTCTGTACATGGGCAGCCTGTTTTTTTTTACTCTTTCCTTCTCTAATTTCATTCTATTTAACTCACTCACAGCTGGCTGTTATAAGCTGAGGTTGAGAACACAAGGCAGGGATTACTACCTGCTTGCGTGACAGGATATAACCTTGATATTTGCTTAGCTCTGCTCCGTGCTTCCATACTGCAAAGACCCTTGCAGAGGGTGATGTTTTTCACAAAGATATCCCGGAATGAGAGAAACCAAGACATAATTTTAAAAGGCCTAACTGTTGCTGTGATCTCAAAATACTTAGCATGAAATCCAAACCTGAATGTAGCATTGCGTTTGTCTAAAAATCTCTGGTTGAATCGGAAAGCCTCAGCAACAAGCCCGAGTTAGTGTTTGAACGCAAATGCTGCCAAGCGCCCCTGCAATCCTTGGAATGAAAAATGAGTTTATGTAGCACGGCTCTGGATAAATCTCGACGCTTCCTTGACAATCCCCGCTTCCAACACTGACCGTGGCCACGCGAAGGTGACACTGCGCGGGGAACCTCCAGCTTGTCCTTTCTCCTAAGCGATGAGAGGGAATGGCCTCAAGCTCCACCAGGGGAGGATAGATCGGATATTAGGAAAAATTCCTTCACCGAAAGGGTTATCAGGCACTGGCAGAGGCTGCCCAGGGGGGTGTTGAGTCCCCATCCCTGGAGGTGTCTGAAAGGCAGACAGATGAGGTGCTCAGGGATGTGGTTTAGTGGTGGGTAGGTGCACTTGGACTCGACCTCAAAGGTCTTGTCCAACCTAGGAATCCTATGATCCCTCCAGTTTCTACCTGTCCTCCCCCCTCCCGCCCCGCCACAACAGGGCTCGGCCGAGCTCTGCGGGTCGGCTCGAAGCCGGACGCGCCCCCACGAAGCTCTGATTGGCGAAGCCGGCCAATCAGAGCGCAGCTCCCGGCAGGGGCGGGGCCAAGGCAGCCAATCAGAGCGCAGCTCCCCGTAGGGGCGGGGCCAAGGCAGCCAATCAGAGCGCAGCTCCCCGTAGGGGCGGGGCCAAGCCGTGAGTGGCAGCTGGGGAGATAAACAAGTCGCCGCACGGTTCGGCAGTCCCTGGCGCGCTGCGAGGCGCGGCGGTAGCGGCCAGGCCCGCACGCCCCCCACCCACCCAGCGAGAGGCGCGAGGCCCGGCGGCGCTCGCCGCTTCCCGCCCCTGCCCCGCAATGTGAAGAGTCAGCAAGTTCCCAGCGGCTGCCGAAGCGCTCCGCGTCTCCGGGGAGCCGAGTGCGCAAGCGCCGCGTGGCCGCCGGGGCGCGGGGCATGCCGGGAGTCGTAGTTCCTGCCGCCGCCTCCTCCCGCCCGCAGCGCGCGGGCCGGCGCTCGGCCGCACTACGACTCCCGGCGTCCCCCGCGCCGCGCCGCGAGGAGCCCAGTTGAAGCGGGTGGCGGCGGAGCGCACCCCCTCCCCCTCCCCCCCGCCCCCCCCCCCCTCCGCCACCAAAAAGCCCCAAACCAAAACAAAAACAAACGAGCCCGTCGCCCCCTCCGCCCCGCCGAGCCCCGGAGATGGCGGCGCCGGGAGGGGGCTCCGCCGGCCGCGGGTGCTGATCCGGCCGCCGCGTCCCCTCGCCCGTCCCTCCCCGCCCATGGGCGAGACATGGACTACGAGTTCAAGTCGAAGCTGGCGGCCGAGCGCGAGCGGGTGGAGGACCTGTTCGAGTACGAGGGCTGCAAAGTGGGCAGAGGCACCTACGGGCACGTCTACAAGGCCCGCCGCAAGGACGGGTAAGGGCCGCGCCGCCGCCCCGCGCTCCCTCCCCTCCCCTGCCCCGCAAAGTTTCTGCCGGCGCGGTGCTGGGGGGGCCCGAGCATCCCCGGAGCCCCCGAGCCCGGCGGGGGGGGGCGCTGCTGCTGCCGCCTCCCCGCTGCTGCCCCTCACGCCGTCCCTCTGTGTCCCCCCGGCACCCCCTTGCTGCCCTCCCCCCTGCAGCCTCGCTGCGTCCCTCCCGCTGCCGCCCCCCTGCACCCCCTTGCTGCCCTCCCCGCGCTGTCCCGCTGCGCCCCCCGTGCTGCCCCCCCTCGCTGCCATCCCCCTGCACAAAGGGGTTTGTGCGGGAGAGGCGGGAGGGTGCGGGACGTCCCCCTTGCGCCCCCCCTTGCGGCCCCCCCCCCGTTCCCAGCGCGGGGGCCGCTGTGCCGCGGGGAGCGGGTTTTCCCACCGGGCTTTCACGTCATCGCTTTCATCTTTTGTGTGGCTGTGACATCCCGCCCCGAGAACTTGCAGGGGATTGGAAGGAGGAGGGGGTGGGGTGGGTGAGGAATAAACCGAGCGAGTTGGACGTGAACCCGGTCCGCCTCGGGTTCCCCCCGTGGGGCCGAAGGCGAGGGCCGCCCCGGGTGCCCTGGGCTGGGGAGGCTCCGTCCCCCGCTTCCACCTCTGCCCCCCAACACCTGTCTGGCTTCCAGAGATCCTTTATCCCTTGAGCCCCGGAGGACAGACAGCTGGCACCGTGGGGTGGGTGTCCCGTGGGTGGCACTGTCCCTGTCCCGTGGTTAAGGGAGCGCTAGGGATGCGTGGCTGGTGGGAAGGGGTCGGAGAAGAGCATCCTCGGGGCCTGGGGGAGGCTCTCCTGGCAGTGCGGGTTCCAAACGCAGCCTTTTTCTTTTAGAAGAGCCACAAACTGCTTTTTTTGGCGTGTGGCTAGCGTTTCTGGAAGGGTTCTAAGCATACTGTAAAGTTTGATGAAACGGGCTCGCGATTTGGAGGCGATACCTACCTAACAGAAAGCCAGAGACTAACAGCATTGTGTTACAGGCAGCTGAAACTTTGGAAAAGACTGAACATTTAAAAAATGGCCATTTTTTCCGTAAACTTCTGGAATTGGTTAATGGAATGTTGCTGCTTTAGATTAATGGAGACGTCCAGAGGTTTTTCTGTAAGGAGTAAATTGTCTTGAAAATTTAAACTCTGAGTTAAGAGGACGTGGTTTCAAAGTGATTAATAACTGAAAGATGGCACAGTAATTCAGGTGGAGGATTAAATGCTGGGAAGTGAGCTCCAGTTCTGATTAGCTTCTCTGCAACCTTAATACTAGAACATGGCAAACTTGAAAGGGAGATGTTAAAGCCTTTCTGAGTATTACAGCTGCCACTGAGCTCTTCTAACATTTGTAGGTTTAGTAGTTGTGGGTTTTTTTAAGTTTTAATTTATTTATATATTTATTATATATATGAGAGAAAGCGGTAGTAAAGACACCCAAATGCTGGTTAAACTCTTTTTTTGCTGTTCTTTGATATAGTAATCCTAAAATTACTCCTTGTAAGAACAGCATAAAAGAGGCAGAGCTTAGGGTTTACCATTTTATGAAAAAGAGATTTGTCTGTTTCTAATCTATCTGTTTTGTTTCCGACACAGGCAGTGGCAAGCCATTGCAAGTATTAGTCACGCTGCTAAGTGCCATAAAGGACATATCTTATAAATCTTTACAATAATAATAATATTATAAAGGCAAACGGGTAGTAAAGTGAAAGTAAACATGATTGAAAGATAGCTAATGTGACAGAGCCGTGAATAATCAAAGGGAGACCTTGACCTGCAAGAAAAGGAACTGGTAGAAGGAAGTGCAGAATTTCAGTAGGCAGTGAGATAGATTGAATGCAATGTAATAAGGCACAGATACAATTGTACTATATATAGTCAGAGGTCTCAGTTCCTGTGGTGTAACTTGAGTACCTTGGTTGAAAGTAAGATGTGAACAAGTTAAAAAAAAAAACCTAGAAAACAACTTAAATTGTTAAGATAAGTTCATTTCCTTACGAAAGTATTTAGCTAAGTATCTGTAGTGTGGCGGATATTTAGCATTAGTCCTTAATTTTAAGGGGTCCTTAATGTCAGAGAGAAACTTTTTTCAGTGCTGGCAACAGAAATCTGGCAGCGATGCAAATTTATAGTGTGCTGATCACTGGGGGATTTTGAGTTTCATGTAGAGGAATTCTTCTTTGGCTGATCATAGAGACTGTTTCAGTATTTCAAATTTACAAGGCATCTCTGTATAAAGGAAAAAGATTCTGGCTACTTCCTTCTTATAGTCATTTTACAGTCTCGTGAGGCTGAGGGCAATAAGAACCTTGTAGGCTCTCAGAGGAATTTCTGCAGAGCTATCGCTTCATATTTAAAAAATTTGGCATATAAACTTTATGAAATAGTAAAATGTGTTTAGACAGAACTTGGCAAGCTCTTCGATAAAATCCTTGTAAAAAAAGTGATTGCATTGCTTAGATCTCTGTGAATGGCTCGGGCATAAAAGCAGTTTTTTGACAAAGAAAGAGCTCAGTTTGGCTTTTTCAGTCTAGAGTGGGATATCTTCAGGGCACGTTTCTAGTGAGCTGATTGATTTCTATGGAAGTTAAAAGTTGGTTGGTTTCTTTTTTTTTTTAATAGGCAGTCAGGTTTGAACAATGTTGGTGTGACATTTGCACGTGCTACGTCAGCATGTTCTTAAAGGTGTTGAGCACCTGTAGCTTCCATTTCCTTCAGTTGTGTTGGTGAGCTCTGATGAGGGCCAGGGGTATTACCTCTGTCATGTGTTTAGCTGAACTAGGCACCTGGATTAAAAAGATTTGTGTTAATGTCTTTGTAGTCCAAAAGGGCTAGAAGATGGGCATCTTAATATAAACTGTCTAATGGCTTATTTTAGTGTACAGAGAAACTGGACCAGTGGCTTTTAGGGGGGAAGTCGTGATACAGGCCACGTGATTGCAATACGGTCTCTGATGTTATGTTTTAGCTCTTTATATAGCTGGAAAATCTGGGTTTTTTGTGTATGTATGTTTACTACCTCAAAGTCGTGTCAACTTTTGCTAATGTTTTTTTGGATGTTCATTCACATTTGTCCAGTAAAACAAAGAATGCAATTTTTCCTGTCACAGTTAGGAAAGCATGATTTCATTTCATGCTTTACCTCTCCTTGTTACGTTCCTTGTGCTTCATTGATTACAGTTTAATCCACGATGTTGTGCTTAGGCTTTTCACTTCATGTGTCTCCTTACCACATGGGAGGCTATTTTGAGAATGAAGCAGGCGTTGGAAACTGCTTGTTGTGGATGCCTGAATTATTTCTTTGGGAAAGATCGGTCCAGGCCACTACGAAGTATTCCTTCTCCTTCACCAGGCTGTCAGCTCACCTGCAGGAGGATGTTTGGCAGAGTCAGCAAGCTGGAGAGATACCGCTGTGGGTTAGTCGGGTGCGTGCAAGGAATAATGGGATGCGCAAGTCAAGTAGAAAATAGGCCACTCTGTTCTCTGTTCTGTAGCCGTGACAGCAGATGCAACACTTGTAAAAGCTGGAATCTTCATGGGAATAAAACCTTTGTAGTTATTGCTCCTTCTGCTTACCTTTAAGCAAACAATTGAGCTGGCTCCTTTCTCTCATGCTAGGGCTGTTATTTTTCTTTGACTCACTACCTTGTTCTAGGCTGTAGAGGTTATTAAAATAAAATCACAAACATTTTTTTTCTTTCTGAGTAACTATGTAGATAATATTTTTAATCTGTATGTTTTGAAACACCTTTTATAAAATAGGTATGTGCTTTTTAATCTTGTTGACGGAGGGAACAATGAATGTATGTAGCCATCACAGCAGAAGGGTCTGTAGTTTCGCTGCCTGCTCAATAGCAGCAGTGCCTCTGCAGACCCTCCTGCCTGTTATCCCTTGGCAAGTGTAAGAGGTTTGGCATTGCCTTGTGCTGTACAATGTATCAGCTGAGCGAAAGGTGTAGGTTTATATGTTAATATTGTTCTATACTTTTTTAAATAAAGTCAATAATTGTAACTTATGAGATTACTTTGTTGTTAATGTATCTGATTTATTGGAAGAAGAGAATTGGTATACAACAGGCTTCACCTTAGTTGCCCAGTATGGAATTCCCTTTTGGAAACTGGGCAACAGTGATAAAAGTCCAAAAGTATCATTGTAAAGTACAGGCCCAGGAGGAGGGGAGGCGGCAAGTGAAATCTCTGCCTTCTCCCCCATTTTTGGGTACTGTAAACTTGTAATTAAAGAGAGGTCTGTTTTCCTCCATGGATTGATACCAGTGTGCAGAAGCATTAATGTCAAGTTCTTAATGCAGATCTGAAGTGCTTACAGCATTTAAGTCCCTGTAAGAATTGACTGAAGGTTAAAGCATGGGAAGAGAAAGGAAGGGGAAGCACATAGCCAAGTCAAGCGTGTAATGTAACCTGGGAATGCTGGCTGTGGTCCTGCCCACGTAACATTTTGTTTGTTTTAGGCTTTTTTTTTATCTGATGAATCTTATTTCTTTGAAGCAGAAGAGAGAAAATATTGATTAAGAGAGGAAAAACCAGTGTTCTTTGAGGCATGGCTCTATTGGAAAAACAGGCTTTCTCCTGGGGCGGTTTGCTGTGGTTGGGGTTTTTGCTGACATAGTTATGCTGTTCAGAGGTTGCATCTGGTCACGCTATTGTTACTACTGTGGTGGTAGAAAACTTCTAAGTGTAGAAGAGGCAGAGGTAATCTGCTTATTCTCTAAAGTCAGTGTTCTTATCACAATAATTTGTGTAATGTTCTCCTCATGTTGTTATTCTGCAGAGCTTAAATTCCTGAATCATAGAATTGCTAGGTTGGAAAAGACCTTTGAGATCATCAAGCCCACCCACACCTGTCCAGTACTAAATCATATCTCTGAGCGCTTCATCTACCTGTCTTTTTTAAATACCTCCAGGGATGGGGACTCAACCACCTCCCTGGGCAGCCTGTTCTGGTGCTTGATAACTCTTTCAGTGAAGAAATTTTCCTGATGTCTAATCTGTCCCCCCTGGCAGCGCAACTTGAGGTCATTCCATGTTGTCCTATTGCCTGTCACTTGGGAGAATAGACCAGCATCTACCTTGCTACAACTTTCTTTCAGATAGCTGTAAACAGTGACAAGGTCAGCTAGCTCCCTCAGCTGTTCCTCATAACATTTGTTCTCCAGCCCCTTCACCAGCTTTGTTGCTCTTCTCTGGACTCACTCCAGAGCCTCAACATCCTTCTTGTGGTGAGGGGCCCAGAACTGAACACAGGATTCAAGGAGCGGTCTCACCAGCACTGAGTACAGGGGCACAATCACTGCCCTGGTCCTGCTTGCCATAGTGTTTCTGATACAAGCCAAGTTGCCATTGGCCTTCTTGGCCACCTGGGCATGCTGCTGGCTCATGTTCAGTCACTGTCAACCAACACCCCCAGGTCCTTCTCTTCCTGGCACCTTTCAGCCACTCTTCCCCAAGCCTGTAGTGCTGCACAGGGTTTTTGTGTCCCAAGGGCAGGACTCTGCACTTGGCCTTGTTAAACCTCATCCTGTTGGTCTGAGCCCATCAATCCAGCCTGGTCAGATCCCTTTGCAGAGCCTCTCTACTTCAGGCAGATGGACACTTCCTTCCAGCTTAGCGTCATCTGCGAACTTAAGGGTGCACTCAATCCCCTTGTCCAGCTCATTGATAAATATAGTGAACAGAACGGGATCCAGCACTGAGCCTGTGGCAACACCACTTGTGACGGGCCTCCAGATGGATTTAACTCCACTCTTTGGGCCTGGCCATCAAGACAGTTTTTAACCCAGCAGAGGATGTGCTAATCCAGGCCAGCGTTAGCCAGTTTCTCAAACAGAATCTTGTGAGAAATAGTGTTGGAGGCTTTAAAGTCCAAATACACTATATCCAAAGCCTTTCCCTCATCCATTAAGTGGGTAACCGTGTCATAGAAGGAGATTGCATTAGTTTGGCAGGACCTGCCTATTGTAAACCCATGTTGACTGGTCTTGATTATCTGGTTGTATTGTGTGTGCTGTGTAGTAGCACTCAGGATGACCTGTTCCATGACTTTTCCTGGTGCTGACGTGCCTGAAATTGTATTACACGAGTGCGTCAGGAGATGAAACTTGGACTCAAGTTGACTAAATGCTACAAATGAACAATGTTGGTGGTAAAAATCACAGGGGAATCAGTATATATGTACAGCATCTACATTTACTGTCAAGAGAAAGGCAAGTAATTTTTGTGGCAAGGATTATACTCTCTTGAATGTGAAACTGGAGTGTTACGTACCAATGCAAGTATGTACTTGTCTTTCAGAGACTGTAAGAATTTATTTGCATCTCGTAATTTCCTCTATTTGACATTGTCTCGAATGTAAGTAATTCAAGTTTTCAGCTGTAGTTGCTGTTTACTAATATAATCCTGTGACAGGGTAGGTCACAGAAACGTTGACCCAAGCTAGAAAGCAATGTATTTGATCCTGAACAGTTAATCTCAGCCAATGGATAGATGTGTTTTACTCCTCACTTAAGTATATTTTTTTTCTTGATGGAGCTTATTCTCTTGAGGAAGGTAGAAGGGCTGTTTATGCCTTGCTGTAATCTCTCAATAGCCAAGTAAACCTAAATACTAGGTTTTCCTGTGAATCCTGGAAACGCTTGTTACCACTGTATGGTATCATATGTTTGAGAAGGAGAAGCAGAACTAAACCAAACCTGTCTAATTAGTTGCTTGCAATGCATTCTCATAAAAAGCCCCGGTCTAGGAAGAGATGGTTAGTATTTCCTAACTGTGCTGTACTGAGAGCTGCTAGTGCCACTATACTGCTTCCTGCCCAAGAGATGCAAGTAGTGATGAGTAATTCTTAGCTTCACACAGGCTCTTGCATGTGGTCTCTCCCTTGGGTATTTTGTTCTTTCTTCCGTTACTGTCCCTGAAACCAAGTGCAGAAATGAGCTGTACAGCCCGTAGCCTTTCAGACAGCAAGTAACATTCAGCTGTTGCTTCAGTTGCTACTGTGTCAAGCACAAAGATGTGGTGGTGGTAGGAGCATGAGGAAAAAATGAGTGCAGTTGAGGAGAAGCAGAAGAGGTTATGTGCATCTGAGAACCACATGAAGATTCTTTTGCTGAGCTTGCAGAGGGAGACTCATGCATAAGTTAGCCCAGAGTAAACTGTGGAGGAAAGCCTCTCAAGATTTAGTGGTGTAACAAGTAGCTAGAATTAGTGTAATGTTCTAAGCAAATGTCCCTAGAGACTTGCTAGAAATATGAAATTTTCCTGTATATTTTGAAAATACCTACTGAAAGGGCAAGTTTGCCTTTTGTGTGGCCTTAATCAAGCTTGTGATTTGCACAGATTCCTTCTGACCCAAGTCTTTCTCTTCTACTTTTAGCTGCTGAGTTCTATGTTGTGAAATAAGATTTGATTTGCATATGCTCACTGCTACTTAACGTAGGGTTCAGGAGATGATGCAGTCCACATGTTCGATTGGGAAAGGGATTGTTAGGGATATGGCTGGCAGCTCTTATATTCTGCTTCCAAAGATATGTCTTTTCTTGAGCTTCTTTGCTGGCGTTCAAAAACTGAATTGAGCTACAATTTTTTCTTTTTTATTATTCTCTTTTACTGAAACAAAGTATTGGAACTTAAAGAAGATTTATTTGCTTCAATAACAGTGTGTTTTCCTGAAGGATTGCTGAAACTGGTGCAGGACAACTGGTTATAGAATAAATTGGCCAACTCAGCATGTGACTTTAGGAAATGAAGAACAATTTCTACTTGTATAGCAGATACAAAAACCTTTAATGTTTTGGCTTGGCTGACCAGTGTCAGATATCTAAATAATTTAGGTTTGTAAAAACCCTCCCAGTTCTGGGGATTTGGTTTCCATGGATGTTAGATTTGGTTTCCATAAGTTGGATGACTGACAGACAAAAATGCTAGTTGTGATGGTATTAGAAATTTTTGTGCCTCTTGTGCACTTCAGCTATCTCAACAGATGGAGGAAGAAAAAAATGCACAGAAACCTTTAAAATCAAAATTAGTTGTTACTAACAAAATCATATGGTAGTTCTAGAATCAACTGATACTTAACTTCTGTGTCTGAATTTCTTGTTAATATGTTCTTAGTCTCTTCTGAGGGAGCACAGTTCTTTGGTTTAGCAATATTTCTTTTTCTTGAGCGTTTATGGAATATTAGTGTATTTGGTAAGACTGAAAGGAATGTTGTAGAGGTAGTGTTAACCAGCCTTTGCAAAATTGGTGTTTATAAGTGTGCGTTATTTTTGCTTTGGTGGGGGTTGTTGGCTTTGTGTGTGTTTGGTGGTTTTATTGGAAAGCAGAACTGGCATTTCTTGTGAGAAAGAATGAAGGAGCCGAGATTACTGGAATAGTGGATCTCTGAAGGGCATTATTCACGTTTGCTGCTTTCTTTTCTGAGATTAGCAGCTTTTCAAGTTTTTTAAAGTATTTTCAGATGACGTTCATAGAATCACCAGGTTGGAAAAGACCCATCGGATCATCGAGTCCAACCATTCCTATCAATCACTAAACCATGTCCCTCAGCACCTCATCCACCCGTCTCTTAAACACCTCCCGGGAAGGTGACTCAACCACCTCCCTGGGTGTTACTGCATAACTGCTTGTTTCTCCCTCAGTTGTCATCTGTTTTCTATGAAATTCATGATCTTGAAAAATTTGAGGATCATTCTTCTTGCAGATGAAACCACACTGAGGTCAGGCTTTCCAGTAGGCAGAACAACAGCTACAGCTTCGTGTGCGTGCTGGGAGTGTTGAATTGCCGGCTTAAAGATAAGGGCATAGGTAGGAAGCAGGGACAGTCTCAGACAGTATGGGTTTAAATATGCATTTTCACGAACTGGGCCTCACGTACTGTAAGGTTATTTTGTTGGTCGTTCCCTGCTGACATAAGTAGCAATACTATTGATTTATTTTTATAGTCAAGTGAAATGTGATAGGCAATTGACTTGGAGGCAGAAGCTAGATCTGCTGGAATGGAAACTATATCTGGAGGTTTAGTAGGGCACTTGCTGTTTTGCAGCTATGTATCTGGTTTTCTCATGCATTAATTGCAGAAAGGGTCAATCCTTGTTATACAGGTAGAAGGTTTTCTATATCTGCTCTCTTTCCCTGTCTTTGCTTGAGTACTTGGAAGCATTCACACAGGTGATGCTGGGACTCTATGAAACCCCTTGACTCCTCCACACGTTTGGCTTGTCATGAGCTTGGAGTGCCTGAAGAACACTGATACAAAGGCCACTCATGCATAAAACTCTAACATGAGACTAGTCGTTTGACTCCTAAGTAGAATCTTTTGAGAGGTGCTTCTTATCTTATGGCTCATGAGTTCTGCAAATTCAAAGGTGTTCACAGAAAATTCTCACCTTTATTAATCCTACCATGGATCACCACAGATTCGTGCTAAGATTTAGCACCTTGCTTGTTCAAAAATGCCGTGTTTGTCACTTTTGCCTGTTAGAGTTATACTGCTGACAGTGAGTTTCAGCCTGTGTCTTTGTGCTTGTTCTTGTATGGGTTGTTGCCATGTTGTCAAGGGCATTGTGACTTCCAAGTTAGCTGCATGTTAATAGCTTTTGATTAAAACCAGTCATTGTACAGGATGACTAGTTGATCCTTTGCCCAGTTGTGTCATACTCCAAATAAGAAACAGGGGCAGACAAATTACCGCTTTTAATTTGACCTTCAGCTCATAACAACCAAAAGACTGTTATAAGTTGGATGCAATTTTTTCTGCTTTTACCGTGAGTTCAGTGGTCAGAAAAAAAAATGACTATGTAAGACTTTATCCAAGCAATGCTCTTAAGCTACAGAGAAAGCATGAGAAAAGCCTATTTTCGCTACGGGATGTGCAGTTTTAAGGTTCAAAGGAGACAGAATGTGACTTGGATTTCTTGGGAACAGATATATGATTGCTGACTAAAGACCGTCTGCATTGTTGGGAAGTAGCAACACTCCCTTAGTGGCTGGGACAAAGATAGCTGTAGTTTCATGAAATCCTAATTGCCTGATGAAGTGAGGGGAAAAATGTAGATGCTCCATTAGCAATAATGATTTTTTTTTTTCTCTGTTTCAGGTTGAGTGTAATCGGACACATTGGTGACTAGGTACAATTTTGTGCTGGTCCTTATTACCTTCTCATGAGGGTGTTTTGTCTTACTCAGCAACTTTCCATCTATAATCAATGTGCTCTGTGCAACAGATATCGCTGACAAATTTGGGCTTTCTAGATGCTGGCGAGGAAGCAGTTGTTTAATATGCTAGAAAAGGAGAACTAAACTGGAGGTTTTGGGCCGTTGTCCTTCTGATCTTACGCTGAATCAATATTTTTTTTGTCCTACTACAGGTCAACTTAATCTGTTATAATGCTTTAGAAAAAAACCTCCTTTTGGTGTTTCAAAGTGAGGTTCTTGCCAACGAGACTGAAAAGAAATATAGACTTCCTGATAGTTGGTGTTTTAATAGCAGTTTTCCACCTATCTAAGTTGCAGTATTTAGCTAGATTTAGCACTACAGAGAGAGACGTGAGACACATGAAGCTGGGCTGTCTAGTTACAGTTTGGTTTCACACAGTTGCTCTAGAACCTATATATATAGAATTACTGAAAAGCAGACATTTAATGTGCTTAACATTTATAGTTAGTCACAAACCTTGTAAGCGATTTTATGAAACAAGAGGCAGATTCTCTTGGGACAGTCTAAAAGACACTGTGTCTGTTGTCTTGGTAAATAATTTACAGATAAATAAAAGCTCTTTATTTTAGAGGTATTTTTCTCCTAGCTGCTGCTGTTCCTTACTTTAAAGTAACAAATCCTTGCCTACAGTAGCCTTCCTGGAAGGGAGTTATTTTCTAAATCTGTTCATTATCTGAACCAAGCCTGTCTGTGAAGAAATAAGATCAGGTACATCTCCATCCCCTGATTTAATATAGACACCACTGGAAGAAATCATCTGTAGCAGCAGAATAATTCTACAGCTTTCAAGGTTTCATGTGAACACTTCATTTTTTACCTTTAAAACAGGCTATCAAGTCTGCTTATGCCAATTTGTTTTAAAATAGTCCTATCGTATTCACGGTCCTATTCACGGTCCTCAGTCACTCAAGATATTTCTGACCCAGACTAATTTTAGCAGTGGCAACAGCCCTGTGACTGTTTGAGGTCTCTGTGAATCATCAGTAGATTTGGAGTGAGGGTGCTAGTGTCTGAAGCTGTGCTTTCTTCCCTGTCAAATACAATGTATTATTATTATTATAGTGTAAAGGCTGTATTTTAATAAGATTAAGGTTAATAAGATTTCCAATGGTCTGTTATTACAGAGATCTTAAAAATCTGTTTGCGGTTATGACTGTGAAGTAGTCTGAAACTGGTTAACAATTAGAAGTTCTTTATGCTACAAAGATTTGCTTTTAATTTTCTGAATTAGGGACTACCTGGGAAAAAAAGGAAAAGGATATGGTTAAGTTATGTGTAGTGGTGCTGGATTAGTTCCAGTCTCCTCATGTTGATATTAAGAGACCTCTACTCCTCACTCTAAAGGATTTTCTTTTTATAACACAGTCTTATAGGTGCTCAAATTCACTGTTTTTGTGTTTTAATCAGCTCTCATCTCCTATATAAAGAACACATCACCTATGATAAGTGATGATTGGGATTTTTTTTATGGATATTTAGTATCTTTTGAGACACTCCATGGAAGCACATGATAAAAGGGTGATTTGTTCGGTTGCAAGTAGCTTAGCATCACTTCAAGAATGTGCCTTGTTCTTTAACATGCACATTTCTTCCTGAGTTCATGCACTGGTTTACAGAAAAATAAACAAATAGAAGAGTAGCCATATCAACATCAGGTTTTAGAGGTGCATCTTGAGATATTATATAGATAATAGAACAAAATCTGGATGTAGTTCAATTTCTAATAGGGTACTGTGGTAACTGAGTATTCATAATCTGATAACAGTGGTGCTTTTAATATGACCTCTTTCATGTGTCTAGAACATGTCAGGTTTTCTAGCAGGCTAAGCTCTGTGTAAGCTCTGCTGCATGTTTTTCATGACAAAATGAAAACCAGATATTTTTTAAAATAGGCTAATTGTTGTAATTAGTTGCTCTATATTTCAATGTCTCTGCCAATTTATAAACATCTATAGTAGATGTAATTTTAGAATACTAATGTCAACAAACAAAAAAGTTCTCCTTTTTTTGCATGTTTTTTTAAACCAGCTAAAAATAGTTTTAAAAATTCACAGATTATGAATCCTGAATTAGTATTCTTTTGGGCATGCATTTATGCAAACACTTCACATTGGCAGGTCTATAAAATTATTGGAAAATGGAGTAGGAAACGGTGCTTAGTGCTCAGGAATTCAGTATTGTTGCATTTTGAGAAGGATAGCATAAAAAATGTTTGAATGTCTAAAATCTTTCTGCTGTGTCCATGGACTCCAGAGGGCTTTGGGTACAGACTTAAGTCTTTGAGGTAGCAGAAGATGAAGAGAACTGCTGCCTCCTCATGTTATTGTATGTATAAGAGGTGGCTGGCAGTGTCTGGGCTAATGAGCTGTGTAGCATCCAGACTTCTTTTTGGAAATTTAGATTATGAGGACTTTGTGAGACAAAAGATTAAGTACAGTATGGAATGTATTGTTTCCATTCCAAAAGGTGTTTTCCTTGTGCGCACCTGGGTCAGCCTTGGAGATTCTTTTTTCACTTGAGGTCTTTTTGTTTTGCATTGTAAAGACTGGCCTGTTTGGAGTGCGTTTGTTGCCTTTGTCCCCTTCCCCCTAGTTTACTTTTAGATCTTGTTCCAGACAAGATACAAACTCGGCTTTTAAAGATTGTATAGTCAGTCTGTTGGTGAGGTTGGCTTCCCACCCTGCCATGAAGAAGTAGTCCAGGCCCAGGTTTGAGTAGATGAGGTGATGTACGTGTCTGCTTTTTCCTTATGGAAAGTACTTTCCTGTGCCCTACATGTGAGCATCTCTGGTGGGAACCTTCTTGGTGTTGCAAACCAGCTTCCGAGTGATGCAGCAGCAGGCAGGTCAGCCGCGCAATACATAGATGTTCCTGAAATGGTGAACTTCTGACTGTAGCAGAATAAGATGAAAGTCTACTGTTTTCATCTGTTCCTTTCATGCCCAGGACCAGCCAAATGTAACTCAGGTATCTGTTGTGTTGAACTTGTTTGCCACCAGGATGAAGGAACAACCTGTAGCTGCTGTGAAGTTTATTTAGCTGAGTGACAGGCAGCTGCCCTTGAAGGTGAAGGCAGACAAACTTTTTCAAGGACTGGTGTGGTCATAGATTTATTTTAAATTTCTGCTGACTAGCCATACTGTTTCACATTTTGAGTTTCTTATGTAGCTCTTGAACTAATATATACACATTGAAATTCTGCATGTAAACTGTTCTCTACAAATAAATTAAGATCAACCTGCACATTCCCAGCTCCTGTCATTTGTGTCTGGTTGCCATATCAGATGAAAAGGAGCTGGCTGAGCTACTGACTGGGTAAGGCTTGATATAATTTGAGGAAAATGATAAAAGAAAATTACTTTCCTTGTCTGTTGAAAAACGTGTGTCCTGGTGACACCATGTGTGGATTTTTTGAATCTTGTAGTTCTTTTGGGTTAGTGGCTATTTCTATATGCATAAACAAACCACTAAATCATGAACTCACAGCTCCTTGGAAAGGATTAGGTCACTATTTCAGGTTAATTCTATCCACTTTTACTGGTACCATCACCTTTGTAAAGGACAATGGCCAGGTGCCATGTATAGAATTCAATCAGTGAGCAGCTTGTATAAGGTAACCAGTGCTGAATGTGATCAATTTAGTGGCTTTGCTGCCATTTTCCAGACACCACAAAGGGTTTTTCAGGTAACTTCTAGGTGTGCTTCAGTATCATGGTTTTACCTTATCCTGGGGGGAGGGGAAGGTTTGTAATGCTTGTTGGTGATCTGCTGAGTGATTAACTCTGTGCTGTGTGGCAGCAATTAAACAACAGGATTAGGGTGTAACATGGTATCTGTATGAATGTGTGTTTGGGGCAGTGCTGTGTCTGAAGGATTCTGAACTGTACAGTGTTCCCACGCTTCGTCATACAAAGATTTAAGTTTTTAAATTCCGTTACTGTTGCTTATGAGGATGAATTGTTTTCTATTAGGATTCTCTAGCCAGGTTTTGGAATGTTTTTATGGTGCACTTCATTTGTTTAAGAAAACTTGCACGTATTATTTATTTTTATTAATGATAATGTGCACTTAAATTAAGAAAGTTATCATTAGCCAGTGCGGTAATATTAATATCTGTATTAACTGATGATTTAGTTGCAGTTGTAGCTTCAGTGTGATTGTAGTCTTTCAAGCCAGTTCCTTCATGTGGATAATTAATTCTGAAGTTGGGATGTACGTTAAATTACCTGTGAATTCAAGAGAGAACATCTTTACAAGTTTAATAATTTGGGTAATAAGAGATAAAACAGTAGTTTGAACTATGCACTATTTTCAAATCCTCTTATTTTTTCTTATTGTCTTGGGCAAGTTGTTTCTAGTTGTCCATTTGCTTGTTTGTGAAGTAGTTTCATTTCTCACATGGTGGGAGCACCCTGAAGTACAATTGCAATAGTTGAGACAGGTTAACTCCTTTGAAATATTTTAATTATTCTAAGTCTCCTGAGCTGCAGCCTTCTAAAGTGGACTTGGTGCTTTTTCTTCTTTTCAAAGCATTTGAGAAGGGAAACTGAAAGAGTTACCCAGAAGAAATTGTAATCACATTTTACTTTTCTGCATTGAATACTGCATAAGCCTGCTGAGTAAAATCTTCTGGGGAAGAGGACAGAATTTTCCTTTGCACTGTACAAATTACAATGTTAACATTAACCTTAAGGATTGAAGAATGGGATACTTATTGTTAAGGGAGAAAAATTTAATCTTAAAACCAAGTTAAGCCTTTCACTGGCACAGATTTTTATAGTGGGGGTGTTCTCAGTTATTGCTGGACCCTTGTATTTGGATGCTACCTAGGGAAATCTGAAATACGGAGTCAGGAATCTTTCACAATGGGAGTATCTTATCAGCAGTTTCACTTTTTACAAAAGTTAATCCATCTTAAAATAGCATTAATGGTAATGCTTCTGGCACTACAAAAAAATGTTCATTTTAATCTTTAATCTGTTCATCTTAATTATTAAACCCTAGTTTTGGTTAAGGGAACTCGAAGTGTGGAGAAGCCTGATGGTAGTGTGATGCATTACCCGTTTTATCAGGCAAATTCTTCTGCTTCAGTTTTGAAAAGCTGTAATAAAAATTAAGTCGCAGCCTCTTCAAGAATATTTTTTTAGTTCTGTTTTAGTATATATATTTTTTTTGCGCAGTTTCAGTGAGCACATTGCAATTGTTAGCCTGGATTGACTGTTGAGTGGAACCTGCTTGATTAAACCTTGGTCTGTACTGCTTGCTCCTTGCCCTCAGACAAATGCCCCCAACAGCAGAAGCTTAGTTGGCCAGCTCACAAGCTGGTGTTTCTGTGGACCAGTAGAAAATGATTTCAAAGACCTTTGTTCTGCTTGGCTATCTCTAGCATTGGGTGCCTTCTGCCTCACACCAGGGCTGTGTAGTTTTTTGTTTGAGTTTGGTTTTTAAACTTAATCAAGCTTGCTTAGCTCTCTAGTGAGAAATGTACTGATGTAAGATCTGTCAGAGAAGGATTTATGAAAACTTCCCTGCTGTATAATTCTGTACATGTTCTTGAAATGTGTTCAAAGTTCACTAGAGTTTTTCTGTATATTCAGTGTGAAGTAGAAATACTTCCCCTTGCCTCAAGTGTTTTCTAAGCAAAAAGTCTTTAGGGAGTTGGACAGTATACTTACCTATCACACACACCATTTGACATTATTTATTGAATTCTTACAAATGGGGAAATAGCTTGTAGAGAACCTATTTTTTTTCCTTTGACCATTCAATAACATTTTATTATATATTTTATCAGATTGCATTGGCTGACTTTGAAATTTTAAATATATTTCTTTCCTTCTTTCTTAAACTATCTTGATGCCTATTGAATGGGAAATATTACTAGTTAAAATGCCAGTTAGTGGAGATCTTTTGGAAAGTGCTTTAGACAGCTGTTATGTTTGCATGAAAAGAAGAGTTAACATTGGAAAAGTATTCATATAGACTTTCATTTCTGCCAAAGCAAGTAAATCATATTTATGTATTTAAAGGAGGCTATGTTTATGATTCTGCAGCTGTCAGTGAAAAAAAAACATTCTCTGAGGTTTAGAATGTGGTATCCTTGGACTTCCTTATCCTTGGTATCCCTTTGTTAGGTATTTCATTAACCCTGTTTTAACCCGATGTTCACAAAACATCGAAGTCCATAGAAGTATGTTGCTTACAACTCAGTAAGATGCTGCCTTTTCCCACATGTTGCAATATCTTAAGTTGTTGGGTTGATAATATTTTTTTAAACATATTCGATCATTTCTTATCTATATCTTAAAATCCTATGTACAGTGCCTGGCTGTTAAGTGATGACTGACTCAGGCAGTCAGTGATGTTAAGCAATGCTGTTGAAGGTGACATGTGCCAAATGGTGTGCTTAGTCTTGGCAGTGACCTTCAGTCTGTGAAGGTCTGAGTAACTGAAAAAGATGCTTGTGTCTGTAGAACTAGCTCAACTGACTTAGAACTGTGTTATGGACTTAATCCTTTACATTCTACATAAATCTTCTACATAGGTAGCAAAACTGGAAGTATTTAAGGCCAGGCTGGATGAGGCTTTGAGCAGCCTGATCTAATGGGAGGTATCCCTACCTGTGGCAGGGGTTTGGAATTAGATGGTCTTTAAGGTCCCTTCCAACTCAAACCATTTTATGATTCTATGAGAGGGGATGGATATTTATGATTTGCTCTTAAAAATTTGGACTAATTAATGATATCAAAAGCAATTTCTGTGATGTAAGGCATGAGCTTATTACCTATGAAGTTAGGCGTTGCTTGGTTCTTGAGCCAAGTTCTTGTAAAAGACTAGTTTGTGAAACTATAAGGCTGCTCAGTGAGGAGCAAAGAAGTCATCTGAATTATCCTGTCAGTAAATCCTGATGAATCCTTCTGCTTAGGAAGCAGATGTGCCCCCTTCTGAAGTTACTCCTGAAAGTGTACTTGGTGAACAAGTGAGCTATTAATGCAACATTTGGCCTTATTTTAATAATGGTGGCTTTTTAGGCTTTCTTTTGCCCTTGAAAAGTTTTGGGTGTTTCCCTCTGCTGCCCCACCTCAAGTACAGGGCCATTAGTTGTATGTTTGAAATGCTGTGATATAAGGCTATTTCATTTTAATTAGCATAGAGGAATAACAGTTTTTTGGAAGAGGAGGGTTCCAATCTTCTTGTGTTTGTTTGTCAGGTGTGTTGGCTGTTCAAATTTGCATCTAAGTATCTGGTTGGGTGAATTTTTTTGGGGTAGTTGTATGGCGCATTGTAAGTTACTGTCCTTCCTGTTACTCCATGGAAAATCTGTGCAGATTAAGAATGTATTTCTCTCCCTGGAAGTTCCAAAATCATTTAGGTCACCTCAAAGTAACCCATTCCTTTAGTTCCATCTGCAAAACTATCTTCTGTTACTCCAAACCGATCTGGAGAAGGAGGCCCTTCGAGCCTGTAGCCTAACGTGCTTGGTCTTGCTTCCTTAGAGATTGATGTTGCACCAAATTGTGAACACACTGAGACACCCTCCTTGAAATAAAGCAGGTGGTTAATTCCAGCACAACTCACTTTATCTGTTTTTTAAATTTGGAGGTAATTTCTTTTCAAAGATTAACGAAGATTTCATGTAAGTGCTTGTTCAAGAAGGGAATAACAATAATTTCTAGGTTAAGGTGCAGCACCAGAACTCTGGTTTCCCATTGGAAACATCTGCTGAGAGACTCCTACTTCACTTTTGCAAAACTTATAGTGTATTGAGTTTTCATTTGTAGTTAGAATATGTCTAATATTTTTTGTTGTAGTTTTGCTTCAAAAAATATAGTGCAAAATAGAGAAGACAGAGGCTGAGCACAATGCTAACTATAGATATGCAATGTGGTTTTATTTACTACTGAAAATTACTGAGAAAAATGCTCACCTGTAGTTGCTAATACATGTAGGCAGTTATAATCACTGATCAATCTCATCCCCATATTCTTCCACTCAGCTACCTCTTACCCCATGAACATCAGAGGTGGGGGCTCTGGAATAGGGTGAGCAAGAGGCTGGAATTGGGCAGGACACAGGCCTGGAATTAAAAGCCACAGAGGATGAAACAAATTTGTTAGTTTTTCAGCACAGCGGTGAAATGATTTGGGACTGGAAGATGGAGAAACTGAAGTCTTCTAGAAATGCCATAGGGAATTTAGATAGGGACTTGTGGGTTGTTGAATTGCACTTCTCCAGAGTCACCAAGTACATCAACACTGTGGATATTGGTGCTTATCATCTGTCAATGACAGCTGAATCCTGCAAAACCTTACTGTAAGCAGTAAGCTGGTTTTGTTATATTGCAAGGTCTTTGAGACACTACTTTATTTTCTTCATCTGTAAGTCTTCCCTATAAATCACTTCAAACTGTCATTATCTAAAAGGATAGTGCTGTGTTTAGGCTGAACACTTTTGTGTTCTCTGGCTTTGTACTTCAGAGCAGACAGCTTTGTCGGCTCTGTAGGGGTCTGGCAAGAGCCAGTGCTTATTATGAGTGTAATTAGTTTAAAAAATAGTATTCAGAAGTAAAAATGGATTGACAGTGGCTTGTAAAATCAACTAAGAACCTTGCAGTTCCTAGTTATTTCTAGGACAGTTTACCAAGCATGGGGTATGATTGTGCAGCTTTTTCGTGGTAGAAGATAGTATCCTCCAATTTCAGGAAAAGCATCCTCCAAAGGTTTCTGTAGATGTATTTGCAGTTACCTGTGTGGTTTCAGAGAGAAATGGATACAGGTTAACAAAGTTTCTCTATGCAGGAGTTTGTTTGGAATTTTGAAAAGGAAACTGGCTTCTGAATCTGAGTGTAATTTATGTGTAAGAAGAGATTGGCTTTTCAGCTTCTTAATCAAGACAAAATTAAAATAAATTGTTACGCTTGTATTGATTGGTGGAATAAAAGTCAGAGCTAAAAATATTCCTTTCTTTTTTTTTTTTTTTGCATACAGAAAAGATGAAAAGGAGTATGCACTGAAGCAAATTGAAGGTACAGGGATATCCATGTCGGCCTGTAGAGAGATTGCAGTAAGTGTACATAAATGAAAGTACTTTTACCAATGTTATTGCTCAACAGATATTTTCTGTGAATTAAGTACCATAAAGATTATTTAAATGTTTTCCTTAACGTATGCAAGCATGAAAGTTATTCAGATTTGAGCTTTTCTTCACATGCTTTCTAAATAATATAGATGTTTTGTTGTTTTTTTGTTTTGTGTTTTTTTTTTTTTTAACTGGAAGGAAGTGTTCTTACTAGGTGATATGAATGCCTCTTTCTGGTATAATTTTATTGAGAAGGAAATATATGTGACCCTATTACTGAAGATTTATTTTAAAAAGAGGTGTTTTTAAAATGACTTCAAGGAAAAACTTTCTGAATGATTACAACTGCCATTACAAGTCCACTTGTTAAGAATGTATTTTATTTCAGACTAATGGTAGCTTGTTCTTCTTTAGTACCTGAGAAGTTTGTCCTCCTTATTACTTTTGTTTGGCTGAGTATACAGAGATTTTGTAGCAAAATAAAAATCAGCTTTAATACTATTTTCACATGTGCCTTTGGATGAAGAAATGGATTCAGAAATTGCACACTTTTGAACACAGTAATGCCCATCATTCCTTCAAAGTTGATAAGTTAGGTGTTTGTGTATGAAGATAGGCTTTGATCTTTACATTTATTTTATGACTGAAAGTGCGCATTACTGTCCAAATACTGGATAGCAAGTAAAATTTTGTCATGCAAGAATTTTTCATTGCAGAAGTGCCCTTGCTTTATTAAATGTTTACCTTGTTTTAATGCTGTCACTATGCTGAGGGCTTTTGAAGTGTGTGTTAGGATTGTGCCTAAAGCTTTTTATAATCTTTTAGCATTGCATTGAAATTAAACAATCGGGTATGCAATGCAATGTGAGGCATTAGAAACTCATGATATTCATGAACTGAACAAACCACTGTATTGTTTAGTGTAGCGCCCACAATAATTCTCTATGAAGACACTTGGCAGGTAAAATCCCTCTCCTTTTAAAGTGCTTGGTACTGTAAGGTCAAGGTCGTGCAGGGCTTTGAGAGGTGGCTACATTACTCTCAGTCACTTTACACAGAATCTACTGTATGACCTTTTTGATAATATTTCTGCCTTTGGAGGAAATAAGAAATCCTCTTTTAATGTCAGTACTCAGTTATATTCTTGTTACTGTAGAGTTGGTTTTGACAACATTGAGGGATTTTTGTTTATTTGCTTCTTTTCCTTTTGTCTGTTTTAAATTGAACAGCTATGGAGATGATGTGTGGAATAGTCCAAAGGAGTTTTTCCTGTTGTCATGATAGCACTGTGGTATGGAGCTGGTTCTTTCATACCTGGACACAACATTGTGAGGAAGCAGAGTGTCAAATTATTTTTTCCTCTGATGATGCACCATTTCAGTCTGGATTTTTTTTTATTTAATTTTTTTAAACTTTTTTTATTGATGAGCTTTGTGCAAAGCTCATTACGGCCTGGGAAATCTGACTAGTGTGTAAGTTTCTTAAATCCTCTCAATGGTCCTTCCTGTAATTCTTCCTTGAATGGTATTTCACTCTTCTCCACGCTTTCTCTTAAACTCTATAACCTGAGATAATGTAGAAAATCGCTGTTTGCCTTGGAGCAATTTCAGGTTATTCACATTTCTAATATTTGACTGTGGTAAAGGTGAAATATTTGAAAAAGCAAACTTTTTGTCAAACAGACATGAGCAGAATCAAGCTCGTTTTTCACAAAGAGAAGCAGACATAATTAATGCATTAATATTTAATCTTATATTTAAAGGTTTAGATAGGTAACAAAGAAGGTAATGTTTACTGATTAAATAAAGATAATTAGCCTGGAGAGAGGCCATGTTATAATGTTCTGGATAGTACTTTTGATATCTTTTAAACTCCTTTCCTGGAACACAAACCTCATCTATACTTCATGGAAGCTGAGATCATGGAAAAAGCACCAATGTACTTGATTCTGTGTGCATGTTCAGAGTATTTTAATAATTCTATAACCTGAAGATGCTTGACAGTGTCCTCAAGAAATGGATTGCTGAACTCCAAGGCACTCAGTTTTGCAGTCCAAGACCCATTTTGCATGTAGTATTGTCTAGACACTCAGAATAAGTACAACTGACAAGCATTCCTGAAGAGAAAAGGTGGACTACCCCTCTCTTCTGACGTTACAGATCAAGTAGGTCTGTCTTTGCTTGGGACTTTGAAAAATATGAAGCCAGACTCTGGTCAGTGGTGCCCACTGACAAGACAGAAGGCAATGGGTGCACATTGACATACAGGAAATTACATCTGAGTGCAAAAAGACACTTCTTTACTGGGAGGGTAACTGAGCCCTGGAACAGGTTACTCAGAGAGGTTGTGAAGTGTCTAGCTGTGGAAATACTTGGAGCATAACTGGATACAGTCATGGGCAGCCTGCTCTACCCGACTATGCTTGAACAGGGAGGTTGGGCTACATCTCAAGAGGTCTGTCACAGCCTGGACTGACAAGCCACATGCTCATGTCCAGGCCTGACTGGAGTGACGTGGATTCTTTTATCTGTATGGTCATCTGGGGGCCAACAAGGTCACTCCCAGGGTGAAAATTAAAAGCTATATTTATTCTGGCTCCGGCAAACATAAACAGACCAAAATACTTAAGTACACAGCTGGGACATAGGGTTGTGACTTCCCAAAGTTACAGAAAGGGCTCGTGCCTGCATTCAAGTGTCTATAGTCAATTGTAAGTCTCCACTTCCCATTTGGTTTCCTAACTGGCCAAACTGGGGAATTGTAAGGGGAGTGGGTTGGAATAACTATTCATAGCCCTTGCAGATCTTTAGTCACCATAGTGATTTCCTCTCTTGCTCCCAAGGGCGAGGGGTAGGGCTTTACATTCACTATTTTGGAAGGGGGGAGTAGGGGCACAGCCTTCAATAGCCTTATTGGGGCTGTCGGAGACCCAAACTTCTACTCCCTACCAATCAAATCTGTCCAGGCGCAACCTTTTAACAAATCCAGCTGCCCAGAATGTTTGTGGGAAATGTCCCCAGCACCATCATAGCCATAGTGGGGAAAAGTATCTCCTGGTAGCCAGCATTTTGCTCTGGCTGTAACTTGGGGTTTTGTGCCTCCGAACACATCAGTTACCCACTTTTATCAGGAACAATCCCATTCTGGGCAGCTGTATTGGTATTCAAAGCCAACATTTGAGCCCCTGTATCAGCCAGAAAGGTGGTTGGTGTTTTGAAGGGCCCAAGTTAAAAAGTAACCAATAGATCTCCTTGTTTGCTTTCAGTGAGCCTTCTAAGATAAACCCAGTGGCTGCCTTTTGGCTCAGCTAAAAGCTGCCCCTCCAGTTTTCCGACCACTGAGATTTGGTAGCTTTACCAGCCGGGGTAGAAGGAACAGTTGCCCTCACCTCTAAAGGGGTTGCAGGTGTTTCCTTCTCTCTAGAGGGGTTCCTGTCTAGTGGGTTCCACATTTCTATTAATAATTTCAGTTTTGGTAAGGACAAGCCATCCATCAATTCTCAAGGGACCCCCTTTCTCATACTGTCATACGACAATTGAGACTGCAAAACTTCCTCCACCACTTCTTTATCCCAGGGAATGTTTCTCCCTGCCCCAGCCTGCCAAACTGAAGCTTGTGACTTTTCCTCCATACCTATGTATCCCACCTGTCTACCGTAGTTCATTAATTCCTGGGTAATTTCTCCCCATGTAAGACCCGGGCCTGCCAAGGGCCCCTCTCTCATCGCAGCTTTTAATTGATCTTGGCTCTGCACCGCATAAAGCTTTAAGGAGTCTGGCAGGCCTCTGCTTAGGGGTGTCATCTTATCCGGGTTCACTAATGTTAGCATTGGGGAAGGCTAGCAAGGAACCAAATGACTTTCACTCATTAATTGTAAGCGAGCTGCCTTCTGTAGGCTTTCAGTGAGATGATTGATCCCAGGGGTAGGAATGACAATCACATCACCCTGTTCCAAAGGGTCAGTTCCTCCAACCCAGAGTGTTGCCCTCTGAGTCAAAGACCATGGCTCTCTGTCATCTTCCACCATCAAAATAATTCCTAGTCCCCAGAATCCATCAACTTCTTCCTCAGAGAGTCTAATCCTATCCCCTGCCGTCAGGCTAACGTGCCACATGTACTCTGTCTTGGTCTCCCTAGCCTACCTGCAGTACTTTCCTTGCAATTCAGCCAGTTCCTTGACAGTGTATGGGACTTCCTTTGTCACAACAGACGGTTCAGACTCCTCTCCCACATAAGTAAACTCTGTTTTAATCAGGGGTTGGAGCTTAGGGGCAGGATCAGGCAGTGAATCAGGTTTCACCACCCCCTTTTCCCAACAATAGGTGGTGGCTTCCCCTGCCAGATCAGCAGCCTGGTCTGCAAAACTGGAGAAGCCAGTTTCCCTGGAGCAACTGTAATCTCTGCCTCTTTTCACGTGCAAAAGAATCCTCTCAAAATCTCCTTTGACCTTTTCATATCAACCAGCACCTTTTGTGCTCTCAGCAGAGCTGCCCACACTGCTTCCAGCTCTCTCTCCAATGCCTCATTCACAGTTTTCAGTGTTTCCACTTCTCTCTCAATTTTAAGTGTCTCCAGCTTCCCTTTCTGAGTAGCCACCCACAGGGCTGCTGCCAGGACTCTAAGCATCTCCAACAATGCTGAAGACAATTGGGAGCAATAGAAGGAGGGCATATCCAAGGGAGCCATAATAACCATGTCAGCAATCACAATTTTGTTTCACCCTGTCGCCACTGCAAACAGACAAACCCTGCTCACTATTCCAGAAATTCCTGAGACCCATGAGTCACATGCTCATGTCCAGGCTTGATGGGGAGGGGGTTCATTTATCTGTGTGGCGATCCAGAGACCAACAAGGTCACTCCCAGGGCAAAAATCAAAAGCACTATTTATTCTGGCTCCAGCAAACATAAACAGACCAAAATACCGGGATGCACAGCCAAGACATGGGGTGCAACTTCCCAAAGTTATAGAAACGAATCCCAACCTGTTCAGATGACAATCTGATCCCTGAACACAGCCCAGGTCACTTGGATCTGATCCGGCACGCTGATCCCTGAACACAGCCCGGGTCACTTGGATCTGATCTGACACGTGCACCTTAAGGAAATGGGAAGGAGACGGAGAGAAAGAGAAGGAAAGCAATCGGCCACATTAATAGCAGCAGCAGTTCCATGTGGTCACAGCAGAAGCTTCTTCCAGGCTGTGTGGTCCAGGCTGGTCTTATTGAAGTGATGGTTGGGAGAGAGAGCATGGGAGTGAGAACTCTGCGTGGCTTCTTGCGAGTTCTTTTATAAGGCCTGTCCAATCCACCTTGAGCTCAGCCAAGCAAGGGAGAGTGGTGCTCACTCCTGCACAGTCTCTCCATTGAACCTGGCACAGATGAGACCCCCAGGCAATAACCCAAGCTCCATCCTTGGGGAGATCTGTTGCTGTACCCACTTGCATTCGTTGCTGAGGCCACAAAACAAACACACAAATGGGCAGTTTTTAGACAAAATGTTTGAGGCAAAGAAAAAAGCTAGCGGGCTTCACAAGGTCCCCTCCAAGTAGGAAGATTCTATGTTTCTCTAAAACAATCTTCTAGTATTTCTGTCCATTCAGATGTATTTCTAATAAGCAGATAAACATTTTGTACTAGTAAAATATTATTATATACTACTTCGCGGTGAAATACAATGAAGAAACATTAGTTTAATAAGTTCCGATATAAGATTCAAGTTCCTCTCATATCCCAACCTCCTCTTTTGAGGTTACAGAAATTAGGTATGTAAAAGTTCTTGGAAAATCTATGAGGGGTCCGAACTTTATTATCAAATTGATTTTTTGAGTCTGTCACCAAAACACACACTTAATCTAGAATTTATAACAGTTCCCTGGTATAACTTGCATGGCTTTTTCATTTGTCGTTATTTCTATTTAAAGAAGTTCAGTTTTCCTCTGAAAAACAGTCAACATTGTTAGTGTATTCTGGCTGTTCTTTTACTGAGGGAGTTCCGTGTAAATGTATTAAATGTAGTAGTAATAATATCCTGGAAACCAGTGTAATATTTGTTAACAGTCACTTGTACTACAGTGAATATTGTCTTGCTCTGAAAATGTTCTTAACTCAAAAGTGGGAAGTTTAAGTGTATCCTTCTATAAATATATATCTTATATCGATCTATATATACATCTTATCTCTCTCTCTATATATATATATCTTAACACCCACAGACAGCTCTAAGCTGAAAGAGGGCAGATTTAGATTAGGAAGACTGTTTTTTCCTGTGAGGGTGGTGAGGCTCTGGCACAGGTTTCCCAGGGAAGCTGTGGCTGCCCCAGCCCTGGAGGTGTTCAAGGCCACGTTGGATGAGGCTTTGAGCAGCTTGATCCAGTGGACATTGTCTCTGCCCATGGCATGGGGGTTGGAACAGGATTATCTTTAAGGTCGCTTTCAACCCAAATGATTGTATGATTCTGTGTTTCTGCGACAAAGGTTTCAGGTAAACCAGTAGCTTGAGTTAGGTCCTAGGAGGCTCTTTTGTCTGCTTCTGGTCCCTTCCAGCTTTTTCTCCCCATCCCCAACACTGAGAACTTCTCTTCCAAGTATAAATAACCATCTCTAGCCATCTTCTTTGTAAATAATGATCTTAATTCTAAATGCCATTGGATTTTTCTACATCAGAGTTGGGGGTTTTTTTAGTAGCTCAATAGCCTTTTTTCTATGGGGAAAAAATTTAGACTGGGCTGCTGCAGATTGTTTAAATGGGAGAAGCTAAAGCTGCAAAACAACAGCATTTCTGTCGTAGCTTTGCTTAAGAGTGCCCTGAGTTGCTGTAGTTTAGCCCAGTGTGAATGTTGGGTCTGGGAGAGGTAACCATTTTGGTTGCCACATCCTGTGCCTGTGTGCGCTAGTTATTAGTGGAGCTGCTTGAGGCTGTTCCTTCAGGGAGACCTTGAAACATTGCCAGCACGCTGTGGGACACTAGTGGGAACATCAGTTGTTCTTTGTGTTCATACTTGCATTTATGGGTACAAGCTAAAATAATTTAGACTGTTCAAATAAGCTTTCAGTAAGCCATTTAACGTTATAATTTAAGCGTGCACAAATTATTCTCAGGCCTTTTGCCTATTGAAGCAATGTACTTTACAAAGTGATAGAGGGTACAAGTACTTTGGCCTCCTCAGTTTCTGCGGGTGGGTAAGATTTTAGAAGTCTTACAGGTTAAATAACAGGTTTTTAACATTTTGTGTGTTCCTCAGCTCTCTTGAGCTAGGCTCCGTCCCACTGTATTTATGTTCTTTTCTGCCTCCTTGCTGTCCTTGGCCTTCCCTTGCAGCTCTTCTGGGGCTGTGCTTCCCTCCTCTCTGCTTTGGGGGTCTGTGGTGTGGTGCTATAGCTGAGCCAGGGAGATCCAGCCAGACTTGCTGTCTCTGTCTTGAAGCACTTTGTGCCTTTGCTCTGTGCTTCTCAGCAGTGCTGAGCATGGTGCATCTGTGTCCAAGGGGACAAGTAGTGCCTTGCTTGTAGAGATAGGAAAGTTTCTTTGCTTTTACCTCTCAAGTGCTGCATGTCACAAGCTGCTCTCAACTCCCTGGGTGGAAACTGCTTAGTCAAAGGAACTAGACGTGAAGGTGCTTAATTTGAGACTGTGGACCAGGCTGGCCTTACAACCTGTTTGACCTGTCTCTGCATCTCTTAGGAGCACAGAAAACATCAGCTGGACAGGAATAATTTCAGTCATAACAAAACACTGAAGAGTTGTAATGGCATTTGCTTTCCAAGTGCAGTCACACAGAATTTCCTGATAGGTGCAAGTCCTCTGCTTTGGCTCTATTGACCTTTTCATTGACCTTGACTGTCACAGCAACTTGCAGTACTTCATGCAGGAAAACAGGTTTCTAGCCTGGCTTTCTTTAAGGCAAGGCTAGGTAAAACAAGGCTTTAAAAAGTCCTGACTACATTTGCTGTAGGAGATTCCTTTTGAATGTCAGAACTTCTTTTCCCTTGCCAAGATGACATGAATGTGTAGAATATTTGGCAATGTAAAATAACCCCATAAATTCTCTACTACCTAATTAGAAAAGATTGTTAGATTTGTTTGTGGAAACTTTGAAACTCCACTCCCTCTTTCAATAGCTGGAGGCAGTGAAATAAGTATAAGTTTTAAAAAAAAGGTTTTTTTGAAGGGATTTTTATTAGAGAGTTAAGGCATGTGTTGGCTAGAAGTGTCTGTGCATCGTGATTTTATAAGCATGAATCAGCTGGAAGGAGAACTTTGGTTCAGCTACATGACAACTCATGTTTTGCATGCCATAGAGCTCTGTGTTGCATGGCGTAATCCTCCTATAATCTGTGAGATTTAAATAATTCTTGTGTAAGGGAGTACTTACATTCCTGCTTTGGTTATTCTTCAAAGGTGTTCTGTGGATGTTTTTTGTCTTTTTATTTTATTGCATCTGAAAGAAAATTAACTTTATTAAATGAAGTACACAGGTTGTAAATCTGTGGAATCAAAAAGAGAGATTTTTGTTTTAATCAATTAAGTTGATTTTTTCTTATTGGCCCATAAATTACTGTAATGTTTATGAAAATAAGTTTTGTGGCTTTTCTAGTAATTATAATGAAAGCAGAGCGTAGTCTAAAGCAGCTAGTCAGCTTCATTATCTAACTACTGCCACCTCTTTCAGCAATTTAACAACAAAAAAGAGTATTCAGAGCAGAAAGAAAAATGGAAACTCTTAGCACGCAATTGCTCTCAAACTCTAAAATTTGAAACTTTTTTTTCATGCAGAAGTTACTTTTCTTTTCTTTAAAGTGTGTCTCTGCTCAAAGCAGGAAAGCAATATCAACCAACCTGGGACAAGCACGTGAAAAAAGAAAAAGAAAGCCTTTACCCCATTCTAACACAATGTGAGGTGAAAAAGCTTGTCTACATATTTCGTACTTGACATCAGTTAGGATATAATCCAAATTCCCAATGCAACTGACTAGGGAAGATGGGTGCTTAGTGCTTTTCAGGCTCGGTTGTTTTCACTTCGAACTTGCTGTTCACTTCAGATCCTGAATATTCTCAGAAGACGCAAATGCAAAACCAACTGATGGTTCCTACAACGGAAATGAACAAAAAGCAAAGCCAAACTTCTGCAGGTTAAGCTGTGGGCAGCAACGCACTGAAAGCAAATAGCTGTTTTATCACTGAGATAAAGAAGAACAGATAATGCAGAACTTTCCTGCAGATAATGCAGAAAAGACATTTTAAAATACTTATTTGCCAAACTTAAATACTCCCTTGCAGGATTGCATATGTGTATGTGCACATGAACATACACTTACATGTCTTAAAGCTTCAACTGGAATCTTTTGTAGAATTTGGTTTTGTTGCTTTTTTTTTCTGAGTTTGTGTCATAAACTGTTCTTTCTCCTTTGGTTTCTCAATCTCACTTTCTCATTGCATATTTTCCATATATTCCTCCATTTGTGCTTTCCCTGTAGTCAAATGAAATTAGTTAATACATGTTTTCAGTTTATTCTGTGTGGAATTGTAAAATAGTTTGAATGTTATATTGATTTTAGACTGTGTCTGTCTCTAATTTGACATGACGTGACTGTTTTTGATGCCTCTGACTGAGAGGTGATGGCAGGGGTTTTTACATGATGGATTCTTCTTAATCTGGGGCTTCTGTCTTCAGATACTATAACTTGCCCACTTCATTCAGCAACAAGCTCGTATTTTCTTGTTCAGCCTCTCACAACTAATGTAGTAGCAGAAGCTGATCTTGCTACCCTCAATGCTCCTTGCAAGTGTCAAGTCAACGTCAGCTGAGGCTTTCCTGGCACCATCCCTATGTGCCTGGGCAGTGTTTCTAAACTCCTCCTATGTAGCCTGTCCTTGTTTCCACCCGGTTGTGTACTGCCCTTCTTGCACTGGAGTTCTGACAATCGGCTTAGCTAAGCTGGTGTCTTGGTACTTGTGTTACTAAGTCGATCTGCCAGCTTTCTTGAGCCCCCTTGCTTCTTCAGAGCTGCTTCTGATGGCAACCTACCAGTTTCTTCAATAAGCTAAAATCTCTTCTTCAGAGGCTCCAAGTGTGTATTCTGCTTCTTGCCTTCTTCAGTCCACTTGGGCTCTTGAACTGTTGATGGTTGCTACAGCCAAAGCTGTCTTTGATTGTTACATCTCCAACCAGTTCTTCATTGTTTGAGAACAGCTGTGTGCCAGCATTGTTGGCCCATCCAGTATGTGTATTAAGAAACTGTCCCTAATAAGCTCCAAAAATTACCTGGGTTCCTTGTGCTCTGTTGTGTTCCCCTTCCAGTAGATGTTAGGGAGGTTAAGGTCTCTCATAAAACCATATTTTGTGGTTCAGAAATTTCTTTGAGTTGTAGAGAAGTCTTAATCTGATTCTCCATCCTTATCAAATGGTTCTTTATGTACTCCCAACACAATGTTGTCCTTATTTGTCTCTCTGCTAGTCCTGACCTGAAAGCTGTCTGAAGCTTTTCTTTGCCCATTAAGTCTGTGAGGCAGAAAAAAAAGTTATTAGTAGTGTCTAAACTGGATAAATTAAAACAGAACAGAGGTGGCTGGACTGAGAATGAAACATCAGCGGAAGAATCTTTAGGACTTCACCAAATGTAAATAAAAGAGTTCATTTTTTCAGTACATCGTTTAGCATTGGTTTCACCCTTGTGTATAGTTAAGTAGATAGTGTTTTTAGTCTACAGTCGTATTTTACTCTGTAGGTTTTTCTAAGTTGTAGTCAGCTTTTTTATTGAAGGCAAAATGTCTCATTACTTTCTACTATGACTTTATTTACATCATTGAATTCCATCAAGTTTAACTGTGGTATTTTTCTTGTGAACATCTGTGTCTATTTCTGTGATAAGGTGAAAAACACCTCTGTTTAAATACAGCTTCCACTGTATCTTGCTGGGTTTTTTTCTTGTCTTTATGGTGACTTGATGCATTATTTTATGGGAATTTTGGGACATGGGGAGTTTTTCCTGTTTCCAAACTGAAGTTAGCAGTACAACAGACACTACATAGATAGCCTGAATGCCTTTAATTCTTTGATGCATCTTGTCCGCAGGTTTATAATGTGAGGTTGTTACTGTTGTAGGGTTTGCTTGGTTTGTATTTTGTTAAGAAAGATGCAAGTGTCATGGTTTTGTTCTCTGCTCTATTTGGCCATCTGACTCTATTTGGCAAAATGTTTCTGCCTTGTAGGAAGAGCATCACGTTCATCCTTTGTATCCCATTAGCCGTGTCAGGATGCTTTCTTAAACCTTTTTGTTTCCTATATGTAGCGCATGTACCAAATTGTGGGTATATGTATATGCTCAGTATACATCATCTTGAGCTTTCATATGCAGCCATGCAAGGATGCTGAAGTTAGGGTAGTCCTGGCAGTCTATGCTGATGGAAAAAGCCATCAGTTTTTTGCATATGCGAACAGCATATTGGAAGAAGCTATGAGTAGAATAAATTTGATTATGGACAGTTATGAAATATGAGATCTGCTGCCAGTTCTTGACATTTGAGGAAGCTTCTGCCTTTTCTTTCTGTGCTAATGAACTTATCCCATCCCATGGTCTCTGCAGAGCTTGTGTCTCAACTCTCATTGTTTCTCGATGTTTTAACTTGCTTATTAGATTACTCCAGTTTCTCTCTTACCTCAGTTGCCTTTTGTACTATTTTCCTTTTTTTCTTTTCTGTTTATCTCCAGATGCCTTTAATATTTGGAAGCAGCACGGTGGTTTCCTGTCCACTAGCTCTGTCTTGGAACCATTTTTGGTTTGACTTCTCTAAGCTTTTATTCTGAAAGAGTTTCTTATTACTGTGATTAATCTCTCTCTGACCTGACTCCAAAGTTTGTTCAGTATACCCATCTGCCTTACTGTCTTTGCACTTCAGACTAATAATTGTTACTTCTGGTTTGACATGTTGTTGTTCTTATATGAGGGATTTTGTTCTTGCCTAGGTTTTAACTAGTCTGTTTTATTTTTCTGAGGATGGTTGATCTTGCAGCTTTATATTCTACTAAGTATTTATTATACTTGTGGCCTAAAAATATTTCACTGCTACTATCTTGTCTTTTGTACTGTTCCACATCTGAAATTCACTGAACTTGCTTGAAGCCTTGTCGTCTAAATACAGAATTCTACTGTGATTTTAAGTGTTAATCCTTTTCAGCTATTTCCATTGTTCAGATTTTCAGACTGAGGCCAGATGGATTATTTAATTTTTTCTCTTCTTCTGGGCAACTTGGATACACAGACCATTTTCAATCTCTTGTTTTCTTTCTTCAATACCTCCAGAACCCATGTGTTTTGGGTTTTTTTTCCACACAGATGAGTCTGAAAAACAAATTTATATTCCTATCCCACTGGGATTATTTTAAATGTTATCTTTGTCCTGTGAAACACTGCTGTATAAGCTGCTGTTACAGAAGCCTTCCTTTAAGCGGTTCAATTTCTGTCTTATCCAAGTAAGTGGCCTTGAATTCCCCTCTAAAAGTGCAGAATCTGTGAAGTAAGTAAAAACCCCTATGCTTATCTTCTATTGTGAATTAGAGTAACCAGGAGTATTAAGTTTAATGCTCAAAATGCCACCTATTTGCTTATCAGATGTGCGTGTAATTATTTCTGTGTTGTTCTGCATACCAGTGGAAATAGGTGGAAATATAACTTGTCAGGGCATTCTCATAAAAGTATCTGTCATGTTTGCATTAGTAAAGTCCTAAAGCTTTCAGTTTTCTTGTGTGGTCTGTGGTGAACTGATTGTCAATATGTTGGTTGAATAGCCTTTGCTCCTTTTCTTTCTTGGCATTTTCTGGTTCTATTCACTTGTGCTATTGACTAATTTGAAATTTAAGTGCATACTCAGAGCATGATGCATAGAATCACAGAATGGTTTGGGTTGGAGGGGACCTTAAAAATCATCTAGTTACAACTCCTTTGCCATAGGCAGGGACACCTCCCACCAGACCAGGTTGTTCAAAGCCTTATCCAGCCTGGCCTTGAACACCTCCAGGGATGGGGTATCCACAGCTTCCCTGGGCAACCTGTTCCAGGGTCTCACCACTCTCACAGTAAAACATTTTTTCTTAATATTTAATCTAAATCTGCCCTCTTTCAGCTTAAGACCATTCCTCCTTGCTCTATAACGATTGAGAGTCCCTCCCTACCTTTCCTGCAGGCAGGATTCCTGTGGCTGCTATAGCATGTGCAAAAGCAAATGCATAAAAGCTATAGGGGTTGTTGTGTAGAAGTTTCCCCCCACAACAGGGAGAGCTACAGCATATGTGTTTGAAGATATACAGTGCTGTTCTTCTCCCAGCCAAGAAGTGAAGAAGGTGAAAGAGAATGGAAAGTAGTTTAGGGTGTTGTCAGAAGGAAGATGAAGTGAGATGAATTTACAGTGATAGTGGAGTGTTGGTGATTGTTTTGCAGCTTGTTTTGCCCCGGTAAGTTCTTCTTCCTTTGAGTGCTTAATCCTTAGGTTTCGCACATCACTTGTGCTTCCAGTGTTCACTGGTCCTCCCTCACATGCACAGAGGAAAAAAATCCATCCATGTAACTAAAGCACGCAGGGGAATTTGTCATCTGGTGCATGTCTTTGTTGTTAATACTTCATCAACATCTATAAAACCATTGCAAGCTTTCTAGGGCAACAAAAGGCATCTTCCAAAATTGAATCTCCTGCCACTGTCTTTAATTTGGCTGGAGGGCATGGGTGAGTGCTGGTATGGGATGACACCCTCCCCCATCTCCAATAATCCAGGGGCATGGCAAGGAAGTTGTTGACTGTTTCTGGACTGCATTCAAGGGGACTGAGCTGAGATTTCTAGTTTTGATAGGACTTGCTCTTGGGCTACTCTTAACCTGCATTGTTTGCAGCTTGGGAACGCGATAGTCACGTTGGTGGAAATTTGTTGAATTCAAGGCCTTGAAGTTACTGTTGCCTGGCCAGAGGACAGGAACACCGCTCTTACTTCTGCTTCACATTTTACACGTGAAAGTGGGCCTGAGTTTGTGATCTGATAAATACAGGCTTAATGTTAGGTCAAGGCATTTGGTTGCATTAATGGCAATAAGGGAGCGGTGGGGAGAATGAAGATGAGGTGTGACTTAGGTTGATATTGCCCTTTTATGGTGCGTGTTGCTCAGAAGGATTCTGTTGTCTAGGTAACAGGGTCTGTACTTCATTTCTTAAGCAAGATGGAACAGATGTTCTTGTGAGAAGCAACCAATTATCACCAGTGAGAATATTGACAGTATTTAAACTAATTACTCTGATTTTGCATACGGTACAATTCATGTGCTATGAATAGTAAAGAAAATTTAAAGGAAGGCATCTTCCTTGCATGGCTTTTCCTGAATGAGGTTTTAAAAAAATATTCATGTTTTATAAGATAACACTGATCAATGCATCTTTTCACGCTGCTGTTTATCATTGTATTTTCTTCAGTATTGATCAGTCTTTTTATTTGTTACTTGTAATGTTTCTATCCATTGTCCTGTTACTCCATCAAATCTGTGTCATATCACATTAATTTTGTTAATTTAAAATACCTAAAAATCCAAAGGCAGTGTGTAAAAAGATGCTCACACTGGAATAAGAGTCTGAGGGGCTTTTCTATGTCTTGTAAATCTGTTCTGAGGTTTGTTTGTTTTTTTTTGTGGCAAAATCCAGGCTCAGTGACTCAGATGGGGACTGTGCCATAAAAAGCTGGGGCAAAGGGAAGCCAAATAGACATGTATATACATGAAACCCCGCTGTATGCTATTCGGGTGGGGACATAGTGTGTGTGTGGTGGAATAAGCAGGTGGTGACAGTGACAGGAAAGGGAGGAGAGCTGAAAGGGACAATGTGGAACAAGGAGTACCCACACTCTCTCAATGCAACACTCGCCAGCGGTGTGCTTTGTTTTACACGAGGTTGTGTTGAAGTAACTCAGTGTATGAATTGAAGTATTTGTAGTGCTTATGGATATAGCTTTGTCTTCGTGGGAGATTATTGTCGTCTTTATAGTGCAGAGTATGCTCTTCTCTTTTAAAAGAGATTTGGGCCGTGTGTGTAAATATGCTTTTATACCTCTGAGATAAAACCTGATGCTGGCTATTAAGTAAGAAGAGGGGACATTAGGACAGGATTCTGAGGGCACTGTTTGTGGGTCCTCATCAAAGCTAATTATGTATTATGTATTTTAACAAAACATCTGGCCCCTTGCCTGAACTTTTCTGTACTTCTTGCCAGATATAAAAGGTCTATTTTATTTTTTTTTTAGGTAGGGCATTGCAAAAACATGTTTTCTGCATTAGCAGTTGCCGGATAAAGGAAGACTCCTTGACCTAGTCTCTTTTTATTGCCTCCTATAAAGGATGTGCTGTTTTGATTTTTAACAAACTGTGGAAGATGTCATAATGGATGGAAACAAAATGCGTGCTGCACTTCTTAGATTATTTGGCTTGGTTATCCTATTGTGTAGTGATGTTTATTGGGACAAAGTATCTTATTATATTCAGTTATTTCAATAACTATTGTAAAACATTTGCGGTCTGAATAGGAGAAAAATATATTGTTTGTAGGGTTTTTTAATCCTCTTTACCAGGCTACTTGCATGTAGTTTGTAATCTTTTGCTTGTCATCTTTCCTCTGACTGGTTCCTGGCTGTCTTTCTGTGAGCTCTTCTGTGTTCATTCTCTGTAATTTAATGCAGATGACGCATCTGGTTGCGTAGCTGTATGCGTTAGTCTGTGTTTGCCTCTTCAGGTAGGGGTAATACTACTTCAGTGTTAGTGTTCACTAGCAGAGCTGCTCTTTTATTGCCCTCTTCAAACTCTATTGTCTTAATTCCTGTTCTAAACCTTTTCTTTGTCTTATAGTTTCTTCTTTGTATACTGTCCTTCATATTCTGCTGCTTAGAGTACCTTACAGTATCTGGTGTGTAAGTACTTGTGACTTCTCATATCCTCTTGTTCCTGCTTGCTTTTCTTTTGTTGATACACTTTTTGATTCTCCTTGTGTTTCCCTATTTTATCGCAGGGTCTGTCAGCACCAATATTTACTGCTTTTGCTGCTTCTTCTGTAGGATGAAGTACTTATAATAAAATCTTAAAATCAACTTTTTCAGGTTTTTCATCTGCTTTCATGAGTTTTCTCTCCATTTTAATTATATTGGATATCGTAGTTTCAGGTTCTTTTCTCTTCTCTTGACATGCTGTTTGAGCCCTCGTCTTTTTCTGCCTTCACTTTTCATAGAAATCCAACTGATTTTATTCCTGAAGGTCATGCTGAAAAGATAAAAGAATTTGACAGGTTCTATATATTTTTCCACTTTCTGTCCTTGGAAATAGAAGCTTCTTTCTTATGAAGGTTCTTTTTCAATAGAAGCTTCTTTTTTCTGCTATGGTTCTGTTCCCTTATGTCTCATTTTGTCTTCTTTCCAACCTTCTGCTCACAACAGACTTTAGCCTGCCATCTTAAGAAACCTCAGTTTCATGGAAACTAATGCTTAAAAGAGGGTAAGAGGAAGGTGCGTTTGCCAGAGGGTTGGTGGAGCTCTGGACTTTGTGCCAAAGCAAGGAGGAATGTTTGCTGTGTTGGACACTTTTCTGTCTGTCTCTTCCCCCTTTACGTTTTCTTTATTTGCCCTTTGCTTTCCCCTCCACTGTGTTTTTTGTTCCCCTCAGTCTTGTTTGTTCTACTTAGTTCATTCCTTTTAGTACTTTGTCCCATTTCCCACTCATTGTCTCACCAACACTGATTCTTGTCATCCCCTGCTTTTTTTTTGTCCTTCCCTTCACTTCCCTTCACAGCCGTTTGTGCTGCTCACCACTGATTGTAGTTCATGTATCATTCTCCCTTGGTCTAGTCTCTTTTCTAGTGCTTCTCTCCAAGATCTTGTTAATCTCCTCATCGGTGATTCCAGCATCACCATTCCTCCTGCTCCTGGTTTTGCTGAGCAGAGCAGCTGGTAAGCTGCAGCCTGTGTCCCTCTCCTCCTGCTGGTTTCCTTCTCCCTGGGGTGGTTCTCTTGACCAGCAAGGTGGTTCTCTTGACTTCCTTCACCTTCTTCCTACCCTTCCTCTTTCCGAAGTGAGCTTCATGTCCCTTACTGCAGAAATCAGCCTTCTCCTCAGGGACTAAGCATGAGATGAATGGGAGAAACTCTCCTTTGTTTTAGTGCCAGAGCTGTCTCTGACACGCGTCATTTAACAGCTCTAAAGGTCTCTTAAGTCCGTTTTTATGGAGTATACACAAATGACATTTTTTGCCTTAGGGAAAGTTGAACAGCAGATGACAGTTTGATGATAGAAAATTACTTAACCTGTTTGGTGTCTTTGCTAACCTGTGCAGAAGTGCAAAATAACTCATAATATGGAGTAGCTTGTGTGATCAAATTATGTTTGCATCTGTTAGCATTGAGTTTCAATGCAGTGGAAATGGAAGAGAAAAAACCCACCTGTCTATTTACAGACAGCAGTGGGTTCTGAATGATCATTACTGGTACAAGTTGAGGGTAGAGAAAGAATCCTCGAATCACTAGTCTGCTGGAGACAGCTCTCAGTCTGGGGGCAGTCAGGCAAATTCAGAGTCCCTACAATAACTTGGAAGTGAATTACTGAAGTCAAGACCTCAGAACAAACCAGACTGTCAACTTCATAAATCCCTGATGCATTCAGATGTTGAGCGTCTATATATTATTCTGATTCCTTTCCACCTCAAAGGATACTGCAGCCCTGGAAAAGTAAAGTGAAGGGAAGCAAAAAAAGTTGGTGAACTACTTCTGTATGAACAGAGACAAAATAGACTGGGAATCTGTGGGTTGGAAGAAGGGAAGCTGAAGGAAGATGCAGGAGGTCTAAAATCACAGACCTATATAGAAATAGGGAATAACAATTAGGTTGTTATTATGCAGTGTTTATTGAAACAGAAGAAGTAGGGTAGCTGGAGGGAGATAGCCAATCCCTCCACAGTACAATTTAATTTTGCAACACAGCTCCCCATCTTGTAGAGACCAGGGATAGGACTAAGTTGAGGAGCGTGGAATGTGGTTGAGGGTGGTGGAGCAAATGCACAGCACCAGTCAAAGGCCTTGATTTATACTGGTTTTCCAGCCCCTCATCTTGTGCCTTGCTGGAAGGTGCCTACGTGTACCATGAAAGGCTTGTGCTGTCTATGTGCTGCTTCATGTTTTCTTTTCCTTAGCATTTGCCTCAGCAGGATAAGGAGACTTAAAGTGATTCTTGAGTCTGAAGCAAGTGCAGCAACTCTTTCTTCTTTGAATAGGATCCATCTATTACATGTTTTGTCCTCAGTGATGTTCTTGCAAATGGTTTATATGAACAGTCAGATGTTCATTAGGGCCCAGATTGGAAAATTTCAGCCCAAGCAATTAGTTCTGCAGAGTTAAGAGCTATGAACACGCAGGAGTCTTGGGGGTTCTCAGTAGTGGGTTATGGCATAATTGTGTAAGGAACTCAACTAACTTCTGAAACATGTATTTCTTTTTTTTTTTATTTATTTTTCTCCTGGTAGTCGAAAGTTCTTTTTCTAGGAGGAAGAAGCAGCACATGAATGAATTCTGTCATTTTGATTGGTGTCACTATTTGCATGCTAGTGTGTTCCAGTTGAGGGCAGGGGAAGAATCATTATTCTGCTGGAGACTGCACCGAGTTCCGAGTCAGTCAAAAAAGCAACTTCAAAGTCACTAGAATAACTTTTAAGTGAATTACTGAAGTCAAGCCTTGAGAACAAATGAGACTGTCAACCTCATAAATCCCCTGATGTATTCATATGTTGCTTGTCTGCATGCCATTCCGATCCCTTTCCAGTGTTACACTAGTTCTGCAGTTCTGTTGTAGCTCTTGAGAGTGACTTCCAGTTACTCATATCTACGAAGTATTGGGGACAGTATCTGCTCTCAGCTCTCGGGGAAAAAAGTCTTCATATGAGTCTTTTGGACATGTTCTTTTCAGGGCCACATGGCTTTTGCTGCCTTGGGCAAAAAGTCAGTCCAGCATTCATTTGCTTGCAGTAAAAGATACTTTAGAGAAAGGTTACATTCAGTGGAAGATTAAATGCAGAACGCCACATGCATAACCTCTCCTGGAGGAAAATATTAACCAGTTACTACTTTCTCCATCTTACTGTTGTTTCAAAACCTTTCTTACAAAACTGATGCTGTTCTGAGCCCTTATGTTGCTGTAAGAGCATATTTACCATATCTTGTTTATATTTTATCTCCTTGCTCACCAAATTTTGTGAATTATATTAAGCCACCTTTTGAGCATTTCTGAACTGTGTCAGTTCATACTGAAGGGAAATATTGGTTTTGCGGCATTCACTGCCTCATTGAAGAATTTGTCATATTTAATCCAAGACTAAGGCAATAGCAGGCTTTAGATTGCGAAGTGACTTTTTTTTATCCAGTTGCAGTCTGATCCTGAGAGTATGAGAGGAATCTTGTGGTAGGCGTTTAATGACTTGGGAGATCGCCAATGAACATCTTGTTTTAGCTTGCTTCACACATTAGATTTTTCTAATGTGTGGCTTAAAAGACTGCAGAAAATTTGGGTAAAAAGTGAAAACCTATGAGCAAAAGCAGAATGAATTTAACAGGCAATTGTTTTAATAAACATTAAGGATGTTCAAGCCTTCTACTTTCAGAGTGAAATGCTGAGTTGGTTATAGATAACTGTCAACAGACTAAATTACGTCTATAATTCTTGAGTAAAAGCTCTGAAAGAGTAATACTGTTAAATAAATCTTACCCTGAAACAGTACACAAGAAACCTGATTGTAAAGCTATGTGTAAAACATTAAAGAGACCCAAGTTAATGAAAGGAAGTTAAGCAGAAAATACTCACATTGTCTACTCAGGTCTGCAGGCATCTTTCTTACTCGGAGTGTGGTATTAGACTCAATTTATACTTGCAACTGTAGGCTTCTCTATTAGCTTGTTTAACTAAGGATAAGGCATTAGAAACAGATCAGTTGAAGTATATCAAACTTTAATGGATGCTGTCATTCAGAACTAAAGTGCCTTTAACTTGATTCTCATAAGGATCAGAGATTTAATGTGCTTAATATGTTTTGAGTTCATATCTCTGATTTTATTTAAGTTGCTATTTAAAGAAGAATTGAACTATAAATTATGTATCTAAACTCCTGCCTCCCACGCTGGAGTAAGTAGAATGAGTAGGATAATTGTTAGTTTTTCTTTTTCCTCTTTTTCTCTCTTTAACTGTAAGAAGGTATGAGCATGCATACAATTTATGCCACATGGTACTGTCATTGAAAACTTAGTATGATGTGCAAGACTATTTTATTCCTTCCTGAAAAACCTACTGTTTCTGTGATTAAGTGTCATGGAAATAGGACCTAAAAGAATTACATCCTTGCTGGAGGTTGCTGTTGTGTTGGTGAATCAAGCATCAGTGTTTGGTTCAGACTGGACCATAGGCACTTGGTTTAATTTCTTTTCTGTTTCTTAGAGCATTGGCTTTATGCTGATTGCAGGATAGCTGTCTTTTTACCGTTGTGGTGACTACGAAATGGAAAGAATCATGCCTGTGTTTCTGACTGTGTTTAGAAAAAAAAATTAAAACATACCAAAACTACTATTTTCTTGTGCTGGGAACCTCAAGAATTGAAATGCAGTTACTCTAGTTTCTATTCCTTTATTTTAGTTTAAATGTAATACTTACGCAAGTCTTTAGCCAAGCTTTTGTTTCAGAATAAGAATGTTGTTTGGCAATGCCAGACCATTTTCAGCTCCTGAAATGAAAATATTTATAGAATAAATATTTATAGAATAAATATTTTATTAATCCTTGTCATTGGAGGATAATGGGGCAGGTTTTTGTCGTCTTCCTGTCCTGATGTTTGACAGTTTACTGACTGGATTCTTTTCAGCGTATTTTACTACTTTATTTTTTTTAAATGTATTTTTAATCTTTCTCTTGTGGGAGTTTGGAGCCCTCACAGTTTGAGGGCTCTGTGCTTTAGAGAGATGGAAGTGTGAGGAAAGGAGAAGGTTGTCCAAGAACAGGGCTTGACCAGATCACTATAAAAGAATATATCCTCTCTGAAGCAGTGCTTAAGCTGCCACTTATACTTTTAGCTGCCTTCTTTATTTCTTTGGACAGTTTCAGGGTTTTTTTGTGTGTGTGTGTCCCCGTATTCATCGTTTTGTGAGACCTCTTTTACATGTGCCTACCACAGATAACTTGCAGCCAGAAGGCTGATAAATGAACCAATAATACCTGCTCAGATTGAAGCTGTTACTAGGTAAAGACTTTTTTTTTTTTTTTAAAAAAAAAAAATCAGTTACGCAGTAACTCTAGGTGTAATTTTTCCATTTAGAAAAGGGAATCCAAGCTGGAAAATCTCAAACTCAAGAATCAATTGGGTCACTCAACAAAGCTGAATTTAGAGTAGTTTGTGTAGTTTGCGGAGTTCCCTTCTTTTTCTTGTGTATCATAGTTAACAAAGAACTGTTCTTACAAGTCTAATAAAATTAATAGCTGCCTGTTTGGTTTGGGGTTTGTTTGTTGGTTCTTTATTCTTATTTTTAGAGGCCCGTATATACCTCCCTAAGGGAAAAGCTCCAGCATGAGCTCAGTATGGTAATAGGCATCAGAGGATCTGTGTGGAAAGGATAATGTTAGTAACATGCAGGAGAGGATCTAGTCTTGATTAATAACCTCTAAATAAGCTGAAATATTTAAAGAGTTTCTGAAGGAGTAAAATGATGATCTTTACATTCCTTTGAAAACCCCAGCTTCAATTTAAAACCAACTTTAGTGACCCTAAAGGCTTTGAATATATTCATCACAGAAGAAGGCGTCTTTTAAAATTCTGCAGCATGCAATTGCTTTTAAGAGCAATCAGGCTTGCGCTTTGGTCTTTCCTGTGACTTCTTGTGATCTACATCTCTGCCAGTTAAAGGTTTTGGCAATAACCTTGAAAGTGGTTAAATGCATTACAAGTGCATTTTCATCAAAGAAACTACCTAAATTGTTCCAGATCAGTAACTATGTAGATCAAAAGACTGATGTAAACTGCGTGAAAGATAGGGACACTTCTTAGGGTGAGATGGCCTTAGAATAAATTTCTGAAGATGATTATAGTTTTTGTCTTTGCTGACAGAGAAGTACATGTTCAATGCAAGATTTACTAGTGTGAGTAGCGAGAGCAGTGTTCTCCCGTTTTCTGTAATTTTGCTTAGGATTACTTTGCAGAGAGACAATTGGGTCTGTCCTCCCTTTGATTTTGTAGGTGGTAGCTAGAAAGCATTATTCATCCTGTGGTGAAAAAGTGTTTCTGTGTGAGAGTTATTTCTTTGATTAATATACTGTCTGATTTTCTGAGTGTGATAAAAGCCTTTATAATTGATCATGTTGTTTATGTTCTAAACAGTGTAACTCTCCTCCTGTCTCACAGAGGGTGCTGTTTTCTTTGGGGGGAAGTGGGGAAAGCAGAACTTTCTATACCTCAAAAGAGCAATAGGTTTCTAGTTGCTAGTCTACTTTACACAAAATTTAGTTTGCATTATATGGCGATAGACAATTTGTAGGCTGTTTAAAGAGTTTCAGTCAAATTGCTGTAGGAGCTGGCTGTTAATCAGTACGTTATCTTGTTTATCTGCTGGAGATGATCAATAAAATATCACCATACCCACCTTTCATCAAAGCTCCTATGAAAGTACATGCTGCCTAGACATTGTATCACTGAATCTAGTGCCTGACTATTTTATCATATTAATCAAGTAATTTTTTTTCCAGTGATGATCAAACTGCAGATGCGATACCGTTTTCCCTGCTATTGAAAAGCTGTTCTTGAACCTTCCTGTTCACAAGATGCTATCTTGCAGGGCAAATTTATCTGTTACCAGTTGTATCTGTTTGTTCTTGCACCATCATTGCCACTTAGCGCAATTATGTCTTTCATCTTTGGTGCTCTTGCCTTTGTATTTTAGTGTATATCAATCTTCCTTTCAGTATTTTATTTGTTACAATAATTGAGCGAGGTTTTTCTTTGCTGTTGAGGGACAGATTGTTTGCTCCTTTGATCACCCTTTGGCTCATTCAAGGTGAGTTCATCTGTTTGTGTGTGTGGAAAGGGGAGGTGTTTGTGCACAGGTAAAGAAAACGGCATGTACCATTTAAAAATATATTACAGAAGCCTTTTCTGTACTGATATCAATGCAAACCTTTCTCTCCTGTAAATACCTCAACTAGTATCAGATTCACTCTTTCAATTTCCTTTGTTGTTTCGTAGTAATCCAGTTCTACCTTTTTGTCACTTGCACCTTACGGTTTCTCAGTCTGTAATAGATATTCTTAGTTAGTTTCTAAGTGCATGAATTCAGATTTTTGTGCCATTAACAGAAATGGGATGATATGATCTGTTGTTTATTCAGTAACAGGATAAATGGTTGTAAAAGATGATCTATTATCCCACTCCTTTTCTTCATTGAGAATGCCTCCTTTACTTGATCAGATAATTTCATTACCACTCATGATTTTGATGTTAAGATGGGTTGTTTTAGTAATCACAATATCTGTTCTTCAGTAACTCTCCGAAGAGTTAATATATAGAACTACTTTACCTTGAAATATTTTCTGTTGGCCATTGCCTTTTTAGGTAGTTTCTTCCTCAAACTTCTTCCAATTGTCATCTTTCCCATTTGACAGTGTACCTAATGCTCTTATAAAGTTGAAATTTGAGCACAGGTCTTAAACCTGTGTAAAGAAAATTGGTTATCAGAGAAGAAAATCAGAGTAGCTTTTTTAAAACACATTTTTCATGTTCATTGTTTCATAATGTTTCGTTGCATGCTTTATATAAACAGGCTTGTAAGTGCCTTGTCTCCTTTCCATGTTCCCTTTCTAAATGTATGTGCTCTGTTTGTTGATTGTATGATGCCGCCTCTAAATTCTGCTTGTATCTGACTTGTGCTAATTTTCACTTCTTAAAAATGTGAGGCATTTCCATTATGTGTGCGGTTGATTTTTTTTTTTATCAGTATCTTATCTGTCATTGAAAACTGAGGTGAAATATTTTAGATCTTTATGTAAACAATATATAATATATATAAAAATTATATAATTATGTAATTACTTATATATTAAAGTATACATGCAAATATATTTAAACTTTATTTAAACTATATGATATATGACATTTACTTTTTATTCTCATGCTTGGGCACTCTCTTATGCTCCTTCTGTGGCTAGGCAAACTTTTCTATTTATTTTGACTTTCAGTGCAAAGTCTAATTCAGCTTGACTGATGACACTTTAAATTTCCAGCACTTCATGCTTCTATTTCCAATTCAGTTGCCAGCTTAAGTTTTTGTCAGGCATCAGAGACTTTCCCATCATGACCTCCACCCCTCCCCTACTGTAAGAGGCATTTGCTTGTGTGGGAAATGCTCAGTGTCCATCGTGAAAGAGCTTACTGTAGCTAAATCTTAGATCAATACTTGTCTTTGAAACAATTGTCTTAAATTTGCTGTCTCTTGATTTCCATAGCTGTCTAATTCTGCCTGATAGTCCTTTCTGATCACATCTTTCCAGTGCTGTTTGAATGACTTTCCTCATATCTGCTCTTTTTGTACGTGTGAGTAACATCATTTTGATCCCTGTGGTCACCCCCTCTTCTGCTGTAGTCCATCTATAGGTAAGATTATTTGTAGGCATAAATCTGACCAACACTTCTGTTGGTGGCTCATACTTGTCACTTGTACTTCCAGCTGTAGTTTCTAATCTCATCTAGTTGGCCTGTAGCATCGTTGCAAACCCAGTGTAACTAGAACAGAGCTCCTGTTCTTGGCTCTAGAGCCAGTGCTTCTTTGGTCTGGCTCCCACTGCTGAAGCACGGGCTGCTGTGGCTCTGGTAGTCTTGGTGGCCAGAATGCAACAAACCCTTTAAAATTGTTCTGGTCTGGATGTGTGCCACTTCTTTCCACTGGAAGCTTTTATTTTATTACACATGAAATGTCTTACAACTTCTTGTTACATTAAGGCTGTGGCTCAGTAGAAGAGGAAGGTATGCAAGTCTGCTATTTGCAAAAACTACAAAAGCACTTCCAAAATTACTATCCATGGTAATTGTGAAGCGGTTACTTAAGACAGATAAATGAGAATAACACAAAAATTGAATTGTCTTCCTCCTTGATTAACAGATTTGTTTATCTGTTGGGAGTACAGAATATGTAACACAAATGCTAATTTAAATATTCTTACTAAAAACTTATCAGGATTTTCTATGACACACCTTTTAGTTGGAAAAAGATAATTTGCCAAGTTTCCAGTCTAGGTTTTTTTATATTGGTTAGTGTCTAATGCAACTACAGAATCGGTTTAAGTCAAGGAATCAAGTCCTTAAGTGTAGAATCATAGAATGGTTTCGATTGGAAAAAAGATCACCTAGTTTCAACCCCATTCTCCTAGACCAGGTTGCTCAAAGCCTCATCCAATGTGGCCTTGAACACCTCCATGGCTGGGGCATCTGTGACTTTGGGGGGCAACCTGTTCAGTGCCTCACCGCCCTCACTTTAAAAAATGTCTTTCTAATATCTAATGTATATCTCCCTTCTTTCAGCTTTATATCTGTATAAATTGTGACTATCTTCATAAATATAACTATTAGATAAGATGTGTTGTGGTAAGCATGCGTGTCTTGGAACTGTTTTGCTTTTTAACTGCTCCTCTTTAGAGAAATAAATATATTGTGATTTATAAGGCTGCCTTAGCCCCTGTGGTTAAGGTGTTGGAAACATCTTGGCATCTTCTAGACTGCAACTTTCAAAGGAACCTTATTGCTTTTAACATGTTAATTTACAATATAGTTTAGAAAAATTGCTAGGTTTTCAGAGCAGAGCAGGTGTGAGAAGTAGGTGGGTAGGGAGTGCCTCTGGGTAAATAGACTGTGAGAGTTTGGTGGGAGTTCTTGCTGTCTATGGCTGCAACTATGAGCATCCAGTAGCTGAAAGATACAGCATCAGAGCTTTTTTGCAGGCACTGTTTGGCCTTGGAACGCTCTGTTCTTCAGCATCAGGTCAGATATGTTCTCTGTCAAAAACTCAAACCATGTAGTAGAAAACTAACATAATGATTTCTTCCTTATGTTTTCAAGTTTTTTTACAAAAATCAGTGTTTAAGATTCTACCAGTGACAGTTTGATGCATCATGAGAAAAATGCTAGGTTTGGATAAGGATGCTTGTTCTGTCATCAAAGTTGAATCAAAAGAGGAGCACAATACATTAGAAATGTTTTACTCACTGTAAACGTGTCTGTCATTGTTTTGGGTAACACATTTACCGCTTAAACATGGAAGTATCCTTTTTCATGACTTGCGTGAGGAGAGGTTTCAGTTTTCATTTGTTAGTCTTCTGATCCATGGTGACCACTGCCACATAGTTTCTCTATTCGAACTGGTGTGAGCAGTGGCAGGATGTACACATTCCTTTCTCATTTTCATATAGCACTTTTCAGTTAGTGCACAACATTTTGGGCATTTTTTCTCTTCTTATGTTCTACATAATATTTCATTGAACTTTGTTATTATGTGCTAGCATTTGCTATGGAGCTATCTTCTCTTTGGCTGTTTCTTACAGCAAAGTTTTACTTATTTTGCGAGAATACTTTATTTCATCTTTTAAAGAAAAAAAGAAACAAAATTCATTTCAGTTATTTTATATTGCTGTTGCTACCAACAGTGTCTTTTAGAAAAATCTAATAGCAATTGAAAAAAACAATGTGCCTACTATAATGTTGTTATTCTCCCCCTAGATTAACAGTTATCCTAAAATGAAAACAACTCCTTATTAAAAAAAAAAGAAAATAAAAAAGGCAGAGCATTGCATCAAATCCCTACTGGAAAACAGTTTTTAATATTGCTGAAGACAAGATGCACAGCAACGTCTCTTGATGCATGTGAAAACCAGACAATTTTAATATCTAGGGTTTTGTTAGCTTATAATTCCTGAAGTTTTTTCTATTTTTTAAGTGACAAAATGGTTTTTGCCATATTTTTAAGTGATATCTGGTCATGACTATTGATCAGTTCGTTAGGGAGGAATTTCTTTTTTTTGCAGCTAGAAATGCTTGGTGTTACAGGGAGAGAGAGACGAAAAGTAAACATTGCCTGCATGGCAGAAACAGCTTTTAAATAATTTTTTAGAAGATTTCTGGACTTGACAGATAGCTCTATAGCTAAAAGGTAATATAATTAAAATTAATCATTATCTTAATGTCCTTATTTCCCTTCCCCCTAAAATAAACATCTTGAGTCTTTTTCTGTAAGGTGAAAAAAGGGAAGATTCATTTCTCTCAAATCTGCCTTGAAACCTACTCCATTTACTATTTTGCCATTATAAATTGAATCTTGACGATTTATATACTGGAGTTGCCGATGCAAGCAATTTTCCTGTAAAACAGAAGAGATGAATCATTCTTGTGACTACAGTGTGGAGGGGGGGAAAAAGCCAATTCCTTGGAAATAATATTTTTGGGAGTATTGCTTCCCAGCTCCTCCTGAGGACTGATTTAATCTAGCAGAAGGGGGACTTCAGCAGTGGTGCTTGCTTTAATGTGCTGTCTAATTAGTTACAAGACCTATTTTTTTCAGGGCAAGCCGTAAGTAAGCTTGGGTTTTTCTCTGGATTACAGGACAATGGTTGAAATAACCATTCATATGGGTTTTGGTAAACTTCTCTGAAAACACCCATATGTTCTGAGAACAGCAGCTCCATGGACTTCCAGGAAAGCGAGGCAAGGATCCAATACTAAAGAGAATTATTGTTAATACAGTAATTATGTGGTGATCAAGAACTGTGTTGTCCACACAGAGAGCTTAGTCAGCTGCACAGGCTTCATTCTGGCACCCTTAAATCCCAGTGTTCACCTTTGATAAGAGAACAGTTGCGTTTGTGTGTAATCACATCCTTCAAGATAGAAGCTGAGGCTGAGTGCACTGAGTAGGTAGGATGGACAGCTGTGTGCTGAGTGTAGAACAGAGGGAAAGGTAGCTAGTGGTAGTCAGCTGTGCTTGCAGAGCAGTAACCATACCAGGGAGGCTGTGCAAATACTGATTTGACATTTCGAAGATAATGGGCTGAAGCAGAGGCATCTTTTCTTCTAAGGCCCGTTTTAGGATTACTTGTTTGCTGTTTGTGCTAAGACCTGTTTTTGTTTTTTTTTTGTTGTTTGCTTTTCTTAACAAGCACAGAAATAACAAGAGCTTCTCTGTTTCTTTGCAGCTTTTACGAGAGTTGAAGCACCCCAATGTGATTGCATTGCAGAAGGTTTTCCTTTCGCACAGTGACAGAAAGGTTTGGCTGCTCTTTGATTATGCTGAACATGATTTGTGGGTAAGCACGGATTTTCCTGAGTGTTTGACGTAGTCTAATACGAGCTTGTTCAAACTGAAGCGTGTGGTATAACTTCATGTAGTGCAGAGATGCATAAATATCTTGCTCTGTATTAAGGGTCTAACTGATATTGTGTTATTTATATAACTTAAAACCTGCAAAAGGCGACGTAGAATTTCCTAAAGTCAGATTTCATTTTGAAGCTAAAAGAATTTTCCTACCAGCTAAAATAGAATTTGCAAATCTTTTCTGTAGTTTCTTTCCTGCAGTTTTACACACACACACACACACAGAGAAAAGGGGAAAAAAAGACAGGGACTGCTTTACTGAGTCATCTCACTGGGGTGTAGTGGAACTGACCAACTTCCATCTAAGTCTAAACTGTAAATTTGTGGCAGTATGAGTGGAAAGAAAATAATAAGAAAAGTAAGCACTGCTAATTTGGCCTACTGGCGGACTATCACTACATGGAAATGGAGTAGAGAGTTAGATGTCTGGTTTTAAGTTTCCAGTAAAATATGTTATGATTTGATTTAATTTGTTGTAGAGGTGGTCACCTATGACATCATGGGTTGAAGTCAGATGCCAGTATTCAAGCTCTACACCTCTTGATTAGATGTGAGTTGCTTGGACCTAGACTTCTGTTTAAACCTGAAAGATTTCAAACACTTACTAAGAGCAATCAATGTGTTTATAATTCCTTTAAAAATACTGGCAAGTGATAATATTAATTCCAATATTACTTTTTAAGGCTTCAGTAATATACAATTTGCTATTACTAATGTTGGTGACAAATTGCTCATTTATTTTGTACTTAGCTCTTAAGAGCTGATGATACGTACTCGTAAATGACCAAAATTGTAATCTGGAAGGAAAGTAAACTTAGACCATGCAAAAAGATAATTCTAGCTCAGAATGAGTGAAGTCATGATATTTCATTCCCCTTCATATGCTTGAAAATAATGAATTTGATTTCTCTTACGGGGTAGCAGCTTTGTATTTTAGAAGTTTTCTTCCTCAGAGTACAGTGTACACCGAGAGTTCGTCTATTTCTTATGACTGATGACAATGATGAAAAGTGTTTTAGCTGCTGCCTTCCTAATGGACAGAATTTATTTGTGCATCAGTTGAGTTTACTCATATTATAACTACAATAAACATATTATATGGCTCTATCAAATGGCATGTTTAAAAACACCTGTTTTCTAACGTTTTCCATTTGAGTTTATTTTAGGCTTGTTTTTTACACTACATGGTGATCTTTGACGTGATATAACAGTTCTAGATAAAGAATCACTGCAGTCTGATGTTGTTATCACTTCTCACGTCTAGCTGGGTGTTGGTCCATGATCACAATGAAGTTAATTATTTTCTAATATTAGAGACTGAAATGTTTTTTACCCCAGTTATTTCATGTGAACTGGTCTCCCACTTCCTAACTTTTACTGTTACTGTTTTTTTTTTTTTCCTATGGGACATGCTACACAAATCATTTTCCCTTTTCTGTATAATTGCCCGTGTTTCCTTGCTTCTTAAGCCTTTGCCAGGAATTCTTTCCTTCTTTGCATAGTTAGCCATATTCAAGGCACTCTTGGTTCTGGCTTAACCTTCTCATTTCCTTTACTGTCAGCACTTCCCAAGCTTCACTCTTAATTCCCCTTTTGTCTCTTTTGCTCACTCCCAACTTTGTGTCTTTTTCCACGCTGCCTCCTACACATGGAACAGCCTCCCAATTAACGTACGTAATGATCCTTCACTATCCTCCTGCAAAAACTCCTGAAAATCCACTTATTTTGTAACACATTTCAGTAATAACAACCACTTGTCATTCTGTCTGTGTTGTGTTGTGCTTTGCATTTCCTATGCTTTACAGCTTGTGCCCTTTCAGCTCTTTGGGGTAGAAATCATAGTAGGGGACTGGCACATTTTGTTATTGCTTAGCACCGTGTGCTCCCCCAGCACTACATAAAACCAAAATAAGTCTGTTCATTGTGAGTATCAGTTCAGAAGGACTCGAGTTTTGGAATTGTAGATGTGCTGTCACTAGAGAGATGTAGATTCACAGAGACCATCAGTTTCAAATGTGGGTAGCTCAGACCTACTCCCTAAAATTTGTCTGTGTGTCTGTAAGTCCTTCTGTTCAAAACTGCCCAGCTTTAGTAACTCCTCTTGGCCTCACTGAGAAGCTCATCGCTTGCGAACGTCAGATTAATTAAAATCATTACGTTTTTCAGCTTTGGTACTAGAAAGAGTTGGCAAGAGATGAATGAACTATATTAGATAGTATCTTATTCTGGTAATATTGTAATACTGAAAAAAAATTGTCCCATTCTAATGAGGAAAAGTGATGGTGCCAGTTAAACTAATTAAAAAGTTCTTTCATGGTGAGCAAGAACTTTTTATTTCACTTTGCATTTAGTTCCCAAGGATCAGACTGCTCAAATCTGAAATTTGAGTATAAGTAGTGGCATACTTTATAATGTGTTATAGCATCTGCTGATAACATTACCAAGGGACGAAGAAAGCTGTGCTAATTTGAACTACTTTTGTCAGGTGTTGGTGAGGACTTATTATCTTGTCCTTGCTTACAAACATACTCACTGTTTAACTAAGCCTATCAAAGATTTTTCCTTCACCTCTCGTGTTGCATTATATAAAACAATGCAAAGCCATTCATGAGATTACAGTGAAGAATGTCTAAGAATATAGGAATTCTTCTAATTGATAACTCTTGTTTGCTTTAACTATCAAAATTCTTAGTGCAGTCCATTCATTATTTCCTTATGATTTTTCTTGGCTATTAGTCTCTGTCAGCTGATAAAGTTCTTAGGCTGTTGGATGGTACCACATGTTAATTTATAGTGTATTGTCTGCAGGGTTGTCAGCACTTACATATGCTCATGCTGTGAAGTAAATACGGGATTCCTTACCTTGTATGACAGTGTAAAAGGACCATCTGAAGCAAGGTTAAAATTATGTTTGTCAACACATGCCAATTATTATCTTGTACGTTATCAGCCACGTACTTTCTTAATTTTTGGTAACTCACTTCAGTCTCACGCCTTTATATACCAATTACGTGAAACTTTCAGCTTCAAATGTTCATAGCCACAGAACTAACCATCTCCTATTCCTTCTCTTGTGAGGGACATTTCTTTTTTCAATGTCTACTCATAAGGTCTTGGATGCTTCTAATCCAAACTTTATCCAGTTTTTCTGTCTTGATTAATTTATGTTGAGATTAAAAAAATGTTTTTCAGTTAACACTTAGGTGTGAGTTAATCTTAAATCCACGAGTGGAATTGATGCTATTTTTAAGTTAACTTTTCCGGCACACATTTGGGGCTTCGTAGTCCTACAAACTACGCATGGATGATATATGTATTTTTCTGCTGCGTTTGTTGTTGCCCTTTAAAAAAAAAAGAAAAAAAGGTTATTTAAAATGCATTATTTTTTTCTGTTTTATCACTAACTCATTTTTTTGTTGAAGGTTCATGTAGGTTCTTATTTTACCTTAATCTTAAGTTGGATACTCCTGTGCAGAACTTCCTGTGTAAAGCTCATGCACTTCGTCATTATTCAAATTTATACTAAATACATGATCATTACTTAACTGGACTTTTCTTAAAGTTTGATACAAATGAGATCTGCTCTGGAGGTGAATTCTTTGTTGTCAATGTAGTTACTTTTAGCCATGTGGAGAGGTTGTAGTACTTAGAGCTTTGTTTTTGTTCTCAGCTAGTCTCATATACTTCTACAGCATTTGCTTTTTAGTATTGGAAGTTTTTTCTATAGCACACGTTTTTTGCTTAAGTAGTGCACATAAGCAGTCTTTAATTCTATAGTCTCTAGCAAAATATGATTTTTAAAATCTAAGCAATGTTTTTGTAACTTTGTTCTGGATGGAGAGGATGTCTGCTTTTCTAGCTGTGGTACAGTTAATTCTCAGACTCGTTTAAAATATGTAACTTGAAAACTTTAAGATCACCTATTCTGGAAATCTATGTTGTAACTTGAAGCTTTCATTTTTTTTAATCTCATTCTGAAAAAGTGACATTTTTATCACAGTAAAATGTGCTGAGTGTGTTTTATAGCCTTAAAAAATGTTGGTTCTTAATAACTGATTAAATTATTAAATATGATTAGGTAATGTTGGATGTGATAATACATTCACTATCTAAGACCAGTTAAACTGTGATTTGGGTGAATGTTTCTCATTTATGATTAGGCTGTAGTGAGCGCTAACAACTGACTGCTTAGCAGCAATTACCACTGAGAAGCTTGGAGTAAAATTAATCTTGGAACTTTCTTTTATGATAATAGCAATATATGGACAGACTGGCTTTGTATTACATGTAAGAGTTATGTATATATATTCTGATTTTTTTAAAATGTAGGATAGAGATTATAAGCATAGTTGTGTGTACATAAAATATTCAAGTAAGGGAAAAAAGCCTACATGTGAGTTTCAAGCCACTAGCTGACTCTCTTGGTATATGCATAAATATACTTAATTTCAGCTAACATTTTGAATAATGGTTTTTATGCTAAATGAAATTGTGAGAGTGCAATAAACTTGCACACTTGTTTAATCACATAAATGTTTTCTAATAGGTCTGAGTTTTAAAGTTGTCTTGAAAACTGGTGCACTCAGTTGTAATTTTTCCACTAGGATTCAGTTTAGCTTTTAGTTGTAAGGATAATTCAGATACTAGTTAATTGCAAGCATATCTGTGAACATGAGAATACCTTTCAGTATATGAGGATTTGTTTTCTCTTGTAATTTTCTATAGTTATGTATGTTTTTGTTTTAATTCAGTCCCGCTCCATGAGGTGATTCATTCTTTCCTGTTGTGTACGTGTTTACCAAAACAGGATTCTGCTCCCTGGCAGAGATATTCAAACATAAGATTTATTGGGCAGAAGGGAATGGGCTGGTATTGGTTTTGATTGCTTTAAAGTTACAATTTTTATCATCACCCATTGTTATGGAAAGTCTTTGCGGCATGATTTATTGCTTCCAAATATAGCAGAAAAAGGGTCTTTTTGACGTTAAAGTTACAACTGAATTTCTTGCAGAGAGCAGCGCAGTTCCTTGTTCATCACTGCTCTGAGGATGTGCTTGTCACGGAACATGCTTTTTTCCCAAATTGGAGGGATTTGAGGGTAGTTGGTGGGTTAATTTCCTGTACAATGAATCATGAGAATTGGAGGAGTCAACAGGTAGGAAAAGATGTCAAAGACAGAGGCAAGGGTGCAAATGCATTAAGTATGTGAAGAGTTAATGTGAACAGAGTGGCATTTCAGATTTATACTGAAAGGGTTTCTGAATTCTGGTGGGTTTTTTTATCATCTTATTTTGATATATTTACGTCTGAAACATCTATAAGGCCTAGAAAGACCCCAGCAAAACCTAGGAAAATTATATTAACTCTCTGTCTGCTCTGTGCCTCAAAGCTTAGTAATTTAAAGCAAATTGGCATTAGCTTCTTTCACTGTTACTTAAAATGTCGACCACTTGTCACTTGGAAATAGATTTTTCATTAGGCACTTCACTTAATGATGTTCTAAAGAAGATACTTGATGGTGGCAGTGTACAGGCATCATTAGAAGGAGGCTGTTGAGGCGTAGTTTCTCCCCCCCTCCTCATTTTAAGGACTGTTATGTGTTGATTGCTCTAATGCTCCCCAAACTGGAAACTTAAATGATTGCTGTAGAAATACTTTTACCCACTTTTCTGTTATTTCACTTGTGATATACCCTTAACAAAAACTTTTTATTGTCTAAAACTTTGATGTCTGAAATGAGTCCTAAGTGTAGACGGGGTAGCTGGGTCAGTTTTGCTTCCTGTTTTTGTAAATAGTGCAAACAGTTCTTGTTTAGTTTTTATGCCACCTTTGTATTTTGATTTGTTCTTCCATAGCCTTTTCAGTGCTTTACATTTACACTCAACAATTTTTCTCACCTTTGTTTGGGTATTGATTGCTGAAGAGAGAAGATGGAAATAATTTTATGTTTAAAATGAAACTCGAAGCCCTATAATCTGCATCTTCTTCTTGACCTTGGCACAGATTTCGTGTGTATTGAAGCTTCCATCTCTGTAGTATTAAAATGTTATTTTTTTACTGGCACATTGATGTAATCCTGTTGTATTCCAAAGGTCGAATTAGGGATTTCATAGAAAGAAGAGGTTTTACTCAAGTGTGGGAGCAAACTATTTACTTCAGCAGAGAGAGCCATCTGTGTTGACTTGATTGCATTTCAGTTTGATAGAGATGCATGTAATTTTGAAACAAGCATTGCCTTAAGCAGTAGAACTCAATAAGTCAGATTTTCTAGGGAGTTGTCTTGAGGTCAATGTTTCATCTCATGTCTGTTAAGGTGGAAGCTCACACTGTAACTTCATTCAGTCAGACATGTGTGAAATCTCTCCTCTAGCTGGTTTCTTACTTCCATGTCAACTTTCCGGGTCTGACTTGTTTGTTTTAACCTCTGTCATATTGAACAGCAATTCTCAGAATGGGGAATGGGATGACACAAACACAGAGGGACTGTGTTTGCATCAGCTTGACCTCCTTGGAAGCAGGCTAAAATTAGGATATTTTTCTATGCTCATTTAACTGCTGGGTACATACTAGAGGTTTACATGGAACAAATGATATTAGTTTGGTCTATACTGGCATGCACTGTTTACTTCACTTGTGGTGGAGAACTTAGAAAATGTACATAGTTCCTCAGCAGTCAATTTTCAAACCAATTTCAACACGTTAGGTAACACAGGAGGCAGGCTAACTACTAGATCGTATGCTGTTTCATGATTTACCACTGTATTTTTTTGAATGCTCTGCTCTGTTTCACTTCTTTATTTATTATCGTTTTTATGGTCTTGGCTTTGCTAAAGCTAAAGTGGTCTTGCTGAAATAAGCCATTTCATCCGTTTCCCCCTCATTTTTGTTATGTATTTTGAAGTGGAAAATTGGGAATATACAGGTAGTAAATAAATCCAATAGTTCTAGAGGTTGCAAAAGGCAAATTATAGCAAGCCTCTGGAGGCGTAATTACTATTCTAGAATGTTGATTTATACTTTAATGTTGGTCAGTGAAGTATTAATTTCATTTAGAATATGGACTTAAATACACTGACAGAAAGCTGATGCCTTGTTTAAATCTAAAACAAAATATGTAAAAGCAATAGAATTTTTTTTATATTATGTTTATTTTCAAAAGGAAATGCCTAATTGGCCTCGCAGTGCTTTTCAGAATCCAGTCAGTGGCAGCATGTCTTTAAGATGTGGGAATCTGAAATTACAGTTGCACAGAAGGGGAGGGAGACGTGGCTACTTTTGCTGAATAGATTTGCCTGGAGTTTCATTTACCTCCTATGACAAGCATTCTTTTGTTTTGAAGCATCTTGGGTAGATCAGAAAGAGAGCTTGCTTCTACAGGGTTCTAATGAACTAGTTAAAATGAAATTATGGCTGGATTATGTTGGGTTTCTGTGACACACAACTGATAATTATGCACACTGACAATTAAGGGTTACCTAAATTTGTGCTGTGGCTGGGTGTTTTCCAGTAGTGGATGGATGGTCTCTCATAATAAGGGTATTTAGTTAGTTTTAGAAAGTGACAGTGAAAAAAGATGAGAACACTGAAGCTGTTTGGTCCTGGTCATAGTCTTGCTATAAACATTCCTTGATGACTTGACTGGATTCTGCAAATCCTCATGCTTTGTTGTTAATGGTTATCAATTAAGGGTAAGATTCATCAATGCACTTGAGCATACCTGAAAACTAGAAGCTGCAGTGTCCAAGAGTACCCGGTTACAAGAGAGAGCTGCAGAATGTCCTTTGTACTTGACAGGACTGAGTCTGTACTCCCAGCTAGTGGGACAATACTGATGCTGTGTTATTCTGCAGAAAGATTTATTGAATTGGAGAAAGAATGAGTGTGGTTTTGAATCCCAGTGGTCTGGGGACTGGGAAATGGAAGTCACCATTCCTCTAAGCCCTGTGAATTACCCATATCTGTGTTAGGTCTAAGATCATGGCTGTTACATGCTGACATTGAGGCTGCACTTAAAGGCTATTCAGGATCTCAGAAGCTAGTAGAGCACATCTCATTCCCTCGCATAATGCAGTAATGTATAAAGGACATCCTAGTCTGTGCTGACATCTGCACCCATTTCTACACCTGAGGTCTTAGATTTAAACTATTAAATCTTAAATGTTTTGTCACGGAAAGAGTACATCTCCTTGCCGTAGCTGAAAGTCAGCATTGTTGCTCGAGTTAAAAAAATTCCTGTAGCATACTTGTGCCGGTGTGGCATTTGCTTTGGAGCTTGCTGTATACCTGATCTACCCAATCTCTGAAACTTTTGTCAAGTTATGATGACTCGTTTATTTCTGTTTTGATGCTCGTATTTATTTTAATTTGAGGAATATTTTCCCCAAATAGTGGTAGAACCATATAATTATACTTCTTAAAATATGAAGAAATAAGAGAAGACTTGGTCTTGCTGCCTCTAGTAGATGACATTGTTTGGCAACAGCATCTATTTGCCCTTCTGTTCCTTAGGTGGACACTGCCATTAAAATTGCTGTTTAGTGTTGTTTGTGTGTGTTAGTCTTTCTTCATGTGGCTAGTTGCATACAAGAAGTGGGGTGACCTACATCTTACAGTGCTCTGAAGGGTAGGAATGTAGGACTTCGGATTCATTCCAATGGCATGGGGCAAATTCAGCTTTTCAGTTCCCTGTACTATTTGGCCCAGCAGTATGTTTTTAGTTTAATTTTTGTGCAGTTCTCTAAACTGATGTGGTGAAGTTTGCGACTTGATAAATGTAAAATCATGCAGAGAAATTTGGCAACAATAATTTTTCTTTGCTTTTGCAGGAAATGGAATTTTATGTAATGGTGACAGTGCTTGCTTAGAGCAAAGCTATCAGTTTTAGTTCCCTTCTGCAATTCAAGAACTCCTTCAAGAAAGGAGTGACTTTTTTAGCATCTCTGACTGGGACAAATCAACTTCAGAGCAAGAGGATTTAGGATGTGCTATTTCAAAGGCAGATAAAAGCAAGCTCTGCTGTCTTCCACAGTGTGAGCCAGCTTTGCTAAGTGTGGTGGTGAGCCTCAGCTGCTAAGTCTGGCTGGGTAAGTTAGCTGAGTGTTGGGCTGATTTAGTTGTGCTAGATCTGTTTTAGAGGTAACTTGCATATATAAAGCTCAGTCTCAGGGCAGATAATCTGCCTCAGAAGTTCACCTACGTGTTCCTGCGGAACAAGAGGAGAGGGATGCTGCTGCTTGGAGTTGCCACAGGAAAGCTTCCCCTCCTACACTTGCTGTAAGCTTTGTTTTGCCAATCTGCTGGATGGCCCTGGCATACTAGTAGCTCCTTGATTAATAAATAGTATATTGTTCCTGAACAGATTCTTCTGTTGCTTTATGCATCTACTCAATCGTTTAGTTTCTCACAGGACAAAACCTGTGGCAGGGATCCAATCCATTGGAAGGAACTTGGGAGCCATAGGGGAGGGCAGGGGCAGAAACCAGAGGGCAGCAGCCTGGTGCCATCATACTCCTTTCCTCGGGAGGTACCAGAGAGGCTATGGTAGGGCTAGAGGCAGCGCGCTCCTCCTCAATGCATCTGTCGTTTGTTGTGCTCCATTCTGACCCATGAGCACCTATTTCAGTTTCATTGTCTATATGCCATAATTATAAGAAATAATGTTTTGAGTGGTTATTAGTAAGTTTTTAAATGGGTCACTTCTAGTGACTGCTTACACCTTGAAAAAGGGCTGAGTTGGGTTTCTGAGTCTGTGTGTTATGACCTTTGCTCCTGTATTTTTTTTCATACTGTGTATTTAATGAAGATATTGATTCCATAGAATCATAGAATCATGAGGTTGCAAAAGACCTTAGAGATCATCAACACCAGCAATACCTGTCCCCTACTAAATCATATACCCAAGCACCTCATCTTTTAAACACCTTCCTGTGATGGTGATTCAGCCACCTCCCTGGGCAGCATCTACCACTGCCCAAAGACCCTTTCTGTAAAGAAATTTTTCCTAATGTCCACTCTAAACTTCCCCTGATAAAGTTTGATGCCATTCCATCTTGTCATATCGCTTGGGAGAAGAGCCCGGCACCCTCCTGTCTGAGACCTCCTTTCAAGTAGTTGTACAGAGCAATGAGGTCTCCCCTCAGTCTTCTCTTCTCCAGGCTAAACAACCCCAGCTCCCTCACCGCTCCTCGTAAGGTGGGGGGACTTGAGGGATTATGGTATCATTACTGCTTTATAAATCATATTGTAATTACACAGGAAGGTTATTATCTGGTACTGGAAGGTGGGGACTTCTGCGTCAAGTTTTGGCACAGAATCTTGTGAGATGACAAGATAAAACTTTTCTAGGGAAATGATCCTATGAGGTGCTCTGTTATAGTTTTCGGAATGATTGCACAATTAAAGGATCAGGCATTAAAAGCTTGGTCTGTTTACTATTCCTTATTCTTGTATTAAAAATTGATTTTCCTGTGGATTTCTTCTATACTGCTTTTTAATATCCATCCATCACTGTTGTATGTGTAGTAGTGAAGGCTCAGTGGGAGCGTTGCTGTTGGTAAGGAGTGTGCAGGCTCTTTTTCTGATTAATTTGGGTTTGTTTTATTGTTTTTTATTTCTCTTTAAACAAGTGTTGTCTATGCCTTTGCTAAGTACAGTTTGACAGTAGCTAAAGTACTAGTGACAGCCAGAGGTAGCATTTACTGTGAAGAAACATTAACCTGTTACCAATTTCATTGGGAACAGTAGGGGCAAACTTGGTAGGGGTGGCGGGAAAAGGAGCAGAGGTCTGATGAAAGCACAGCCATTGGCTACCTCTTTAATATGGGAAGGGGAGGATGTTCTTGAACTAGACAAATCCTCTTTAAAGAATTGGGTAATTGGTAGTCTTGTCACTCTACAGATTAACATTTTGAATTGCTTTCAGTAAAAATGCAAACTGCCTTTATTATTTGTCTTTCAAAAAGCACGTAATTGAGAACTGTTTTATTATTTGAGATGCTTCTTTGAATCGTTTTCCAAAAAAAGAGGATTTTTTGATCTGAATGAATGGATTTAATTGTTTGCTGAATGGTGATATATTAAGATTGGCTTTGTCCTTTGCCTAGCCCCACCTTGTCTGAGAACTGAAAAGGTAGAATGGCCTCATCCCACTTTTGTATGGGATAGCAAAACCAGGTGTAATCCATCATCTCCACATTGTTTTTACAGTAAATATTAATTAGTTTATGAATATTTCCTGATTTCTCAGCAATCTTTTCATGATCTTTTTCTCATTCCTTCAAGTGACTATTGCTGGGGTCCCTTTCTGCATTCCATGATTTCAAATGGCATTTGTGCCCTAGTGGGCTGGTTGACTTCTGTAGTCCAAGAGCCACTAGCCTGTCATCATCAATTAAGTATGCAGCCAAAATTTGGAAGCAAGAATATAACTATTTTTAGATGTTTGAACATGATTGCACCCTAATGTTGTGATGCAGGGTTTTTCTGAGTCATGTGTCCCCCCCTTAAACATTTATTTAGATACTTATTTAATCTCTCTACTGGGATTCTCATTTAGGGGGGGAACATTAAAGTAGTTGCAAACACTCTGTCCTGAGTATTTTTGGAGAGGAGAGGGGAAGGTGTGAAAGCACAGAGCGCAGATCTCTGTCCGGTAGATACTGGCTGGATGCTGGTTTGGAAGGTTCTGCTCTAGCAGCTGAGGATAAGAGGATCCCAAATCGGGAGGGAGGAGAATGTCCTTTTATTGGAGGTAAGTAGCCAGTCTTCAGATATTAACAAAAGACAGCTGTTTTTTAAGCCACTCAGAAAATAAAAACAATTTAAGAAAATTGTGAGCACATCATTATTACTTTTATTCGCAAACTTCAACAGACTTTGTATTTCATTCCATTATTTAGTGTTAATAGTGCAAAAAAACCAAACAACAACATTACAAACCCATTTCTACTTATCTAACATGCTTCATGTTTCTACTTGTTTTATTTTTAGCATATTATCAAGTTTCACCGTGCCTCAAAAGCAAATAAAAAGCCCATGCAGTTGCCAAGATCTATGGTTAAATCACTACTCTACCAGATCCTTGATGGAATCCATTACCTCCACGCAAACTGGGTGCTTCACAGAGATCTGGTAAGTGTTGCATATATTACCTGGTTACGAAAGTTTCACGTGCATCTTGTTGGGTAGGAGAAGAAAAGACCCTATTAGTAATCTTGCATATCGATCCGTACAGCTCTTCCTGTTATTGTTGCAGGAGACCAGTGGAACCTTTAAGCATGAAAACAAACTATGTTTTCACATTGTTTTTATCTGAGTCATCTGAGCTCAGACAATGTTGCTGGATCTGGTAAAAGGATTGCAGATATCAATATCCGAAAGCAGTGCATGAGCCAGCTGATACGTCTTCTAAGCTTGTGCATGACTGTGAAAAGACATTTAAGTAGTAAAGTGATTGATGCTCTTGTACATTGTTTGGCTTACATGCAAGTCGCCATAAAAGATAGTGAAAAAGTAATTTTTTCATGGAGTATTTCTTTTCCATGTGGGATTTTTTCAGACCGTGGGAAGAGAACTATGAAAGGGTTGTCGTCCTGAAATTTCTCATGACCTGAAGTGGCTCTTTTAACTTGACTGCAGATTATGAGGGCAGCCAGTTGCCTTGTCTTAGTTACCCTTTTCCCTGCTAATGTTTTCCACCACTCCTCATACTTCAGTGGAGTGCTACCAAGGGTTACAAAAAGAATACATAGCGATTGCTGGCACTTGCATTCTAACTAGAATTTTTGACATGAGACAAGCAACATGATGGTTGATATACCAAATCTGTTTGAATAGTTATGCTATTGTAACATCAGTAGTAGGTATGGTAGGAAATGTACTGTACTATGTGTATAAAGCCACTGCTACTATTTGGTTATTTTTCATAGCTGCCTCAGTATGTCAAAATAGGGATGCATGTTCAAAGACTTACTAATTAAGTTTGTGAAACACGGATTCTTCTTGAGCCTTTCATAGTAAATAGGGGCTTGGATTAATTTTTGGATGTAAAACAAATAGTTTATTCATACCTTCTAAGAAAACAAAGACCTGGAACAGAAGTCACAGACATCTTCTGAAATAAGATGTATTTAGTTTCTGTCATAATACCTAAAAACAGTGTCCAGATGTGGGGGGTTCAGGTTTTGGTACAGATAATTTTTTTTACCTTGTTCCTTGGTAGTTGTTTTCCATTTTTCCATTAATTTAAAGATGTTATTATATGGGGTGGGGATGCCTTTGGAATAGCAGCCATGAACGAAAACAAGAAGTAGACCCCTGATTTTCAGGCTGCAGTTATTACTTTCCTAAGGAGACAGCTGTTGCTTTGGCGGAATGCTGACATGTAATTAGATACAGCTTGAGAAGGAACACCTGAAAAGCCTCTATTCATGGAACTATAAAATATATATACACTGAAATGCCATACATGAACTTGATATCTTGATAGGAAATACAAGATGGTATCTAGGATAATACTAACAAATACTTTTTTTTTTTTTGTTTTTCTTGCCGGTGTTGCTATTTCCAGTCTGCAGCACCATTTTTTTTGCATGACTAGTGCTGCCACCTCACAGGTTTTATCTGTTGTTGATGAGTTACAGTAAAGCTGGTGCCTGTCTCCATCTTTTCTGTTGGAACTTTGGGAGATGATGGTTGGTGTTACAAAAAAGACAACTATTTTTCATGACTCTGTAATGGTAGTACTTGACTGATGTCAGCATAATTGAGAAGAGAGAAGAACAGACATTTGTGAAGTCTTAATGTGTTCTTGGTATGCAAATAAACTTAAGCTAATGATTTCTGGAATGCCTTAGTAAGAGAAAGGAAACCGTTTTAAAATTTGCTTCGGTGCACTGGTGGTTAAAAGGTGCATTCAGAATCTTTTGCCTTTCTAAAAATTATTGTGGATTTCTGAAGAATTGAGATATTTAAAATAGTCTTTTCCAACCTGAAGGATTATCTGACTCTGTTATTTTGTGTCTTGAACACAGTAAGAAAAAAACCTGATGTTATTCTGGATTTATCCTGTCTGCTCTTGAAATCAGGAGTTGATGTAATTGTTTAGTAACCGATTTCAATTCTCAGTTAACAAAAGTTTTTATGTATCTTTTATTTTTATTCATCTCCTCAGACTTGTAATCTTTGCATCTGAGAACAATACCTTGGGAACAATTTCACTGGGATCAGTTTCTTGCATAATATGTAAATACCAGCTCTTCAGTGTTCGTCTTAAGATGGGAAGCAGTTTGTCTGCTGTCTCTCTCTTATCTGTTTTAATTTATATCTACTGGAAAAATAATTTTCTATTTTATGTAAACGAAATTTTGCATCAAGACACCTTGTACTTTGCTGGTTTAATATAACTGTTATTACTATTTTTAGCATGCATTTGGATGTAGACCAAAGATGGTGACATCCATAAAAGTCATATTATGCTTATTTAATTGGGTTTTTTTGGTTTTGTTTTTAAATTAGATTCTTCAAGAGTATTTATCATAATATTAGTCACGTTCTCCTCAATCATGGAAATTACCTTTAGAATTTATTTAACAAATGTTGCAATGAAATAAAAGAAATATGAGGGTTTAGTTATTTGTGAGAGTACTTGCTTGGAGGTATTTGAACAACATTGTTTAAATCTTAATTAAGTACTGTCTAAAATCAAAGTTTTTAAAGAAGCTAGAATACCAGATGCGCTTAAAAAGCCCCTGTTTCTCAGTGGATCAGTATTTTTTTAGGTAACTTAGAATTGTTCCTCAGGTTTCTAAGATCAGCAGTACCCAGCAGAAGCTACTGGGGTAGAGTGTGAAATTGCACACTTGAAATGCGTGGCCTATCCTTGGGCTGAGCGGATGGGTAGTTCCTGCCACAAGGAGACAGTCTCGTTCCCCTCTTAGCTGTCGCTAGGCATTGCTGTCCATTTTAATGGCCTGGCAGGTGACATGCACCTCACTCATGGTGATCTCGTTCAGGGAGTTAAACTTGCAGAAAGTGCTCTTTCTTCTCCTGTGGAACTTGTTTTTTTGCAGGATTAGCGCCCTGAGGGATCAAAAAATGTGTAGACATGGTACTTCTGTAGTCTAGTAGGCACGATAGTGTTGGGCTGATGGTTGGGCTGCATGGTCTTGGATGTGTTTTCTAACTTTAATGATTCTGTGATCTCACTGGGTGCCTGCATGCCTGTGGCAGCTGGTGGAGAAGCAACGTAAAGCTGGAAATGGTGGCAGAAAACTGAACAGTTTATTCTGGCATCTTTCACCATTAGAACAGATTATTTTATTGTTAAAATACACCTCTTTAATTCTTAGATGAAAGTGGAAGTAGTTCTAAAAGATGGAATTAAATTGTAATTCTAAATCATTATAATCTGTCTACCTTTAATCTCCTCTGTTCCAAGAGTTATGTCAGCTTAAACTCTTCCAATACATATCCAAATTTAGGAAAGTGCCCTAACTGAGGCAAAGTAGAAAAACAAATACACTCGTGCTTGTACTTCTAGAAATATGAAAATAATTTACTTCAGTGTATCTTCTAATGTGTTGTAATATTTGTGTTATTTTGTTTCTGGTTTTAAAGTAGCTTAAAGGTACTGAGTGGCTTTCTAGGTAAATTTTTTTTGCTAAGCTGTGAATTTCAGTCAGTTAAAAAATATTCAGCAGTAACTTTCTTTACTGCAAGATTAAAACCAGTGCAGAATATGGATAGGAGCATTAGAATTATGATTTCTTTGAATAGCCTTGAGTCAGTTTATACACCTTGAAGTTTATGTAAATCTATAAAAATCCATACATTTGTTCTCTTGTCAAGCCATTTGGAGTGGCATGTTGTTGAGTAATTATTTTACCTTTTCAACATAACAGCAGTTCTGAAAGCCTCACGTGAGAGGAGGGAGGCTTTCATGACTCTGCTAGGTGCTGGGCATTTCATATTAAAGAAAGAACCTGTTGGTTCTAAGCTTTTGTTTTTTCAAGTGCTCTGTATACGCTGTGGGCTGTCCACTTGAAGGTGATACAAAACTGTGCTCTATACCTTGAGTCAATAGTGATTCCGAAGATGTAGCATGTGGAGTATGGTATTTCAGGGTATTATCTTTGTTCCATCCTCTCACAAAGGTGAATTATTTAGATTCTCCAGGAATGTTCAGCGAAGTCCTTTGCAGAGATGTCTGAAAACGGAGATCTTCCATAAACTGTTCACATGACGTGTACATGTTAGTAACAGAAAGGATTTTGGCACTTTTTCTTGTGCTAATAACCCTTCTGTAGTTGATGTTAGTTGCTTAACGACAAAAAAAAGCAGAGACCATTTCCTTTAGAACTTGATAAAAGCAATTTCTATTTGTAAAGGGATGTATTTTCCTGGAGGGAGGTATTATCTGTGAGATGTTTTTAAGTGCACAGAAACCACATTGAGGGAATTCATTTAAGATTCCACTTAATGTCCTTGAGCATTTCTTTAGTATTCTGCTTAGCATTAGTAAAACTCCTGGTTGAAAAATGAATTTTGGATATCAAACTTGCCGGAAAAATGAAGACAACCACCTCCCCACCCCCCTGATTGTGTTTAATGGTTGCTTTCAGCATTCTGAAATTGGAAGCCTCCTCATTGCAATAGCTGTATAAACTAACTTCTTAAAATGAGCCGAGTTCCTAAAATGTTTTTATTATGATTTTAAATACTTGTTGACTATGAATTTCTCAGTTTCACTGGTATTACCTCTCCACAGCTTTTGAATGTTTAAAGTGACTGCGTGTGTTGGTTTACAAATTAAGAAGACTAGTATATAGCTGAAGTCTCATAGAGAGAAGAGCAGGGATACAGGGGAAAAGGCACAACATTAGGTACATCATTGGTCTCACAATTTTGATTTACGTACAGAGGGTAGAGGTAATGTGTTCTGATGTCGCAAGAGATGCCCATGAGACTTAACATGGCAGAGGTTTCAACCAAATTACTCTTCACTTTTATAACTGATGTGTGTTTTTCTGTGTAGAAAAAGGTATACGTATCTAAAGTATGTGTGACAGAGGGTAGATTCTAGATTAGGTGGTTCCCTGGGCAGGTTTGGATGTATAACTTAGAGAATCACAGAATCACTAGGTTGGAAAAGACCCCCAGGATCACTGAATCCAACCATCCCTATCAACCACTAAACCATGCCCCTCAGCACCTCATCCACCTGTCTTTTAAACACCTCCTGGGATGGTGACTCAACCACCTCCCTGGGCAGCCTCTGCCAGTGCCCAATGACACTTTCTGTGGAAAATTTTTTTTCTGATGTCCAGCTTGAACCTCCCCTGGCAGAGTTTGAGGCCATTCCCTCTTGTCCTGTCCCCTGTCACCTGGGAGAAGAGGCCAGCTCCTTTCTCTCTACAGCCTCCTTTCAGGTAGTTGTAGAGAGCAATGAGGTCTCCCCTCAGCCTCCTCTTCTCCAGGCTAAACAACCCCAGCTCTCTCAGCCATTCCTCATAAGGCCTATTCTCCAGCCCCTTCACCAGCTTTGTTGCTCTTCTCTGGACTCGCTCCAGAGCCTCAACATCCTTCATGTGGTGAGGGGCCCAGAACTGAACACAGGATTTGAGATGCGGTCTCACCAGTGCCGAGTACAGAGGGAGAATAACCTCCCTGGACCTGCTGTCACGCCGTTTCTGATCCAAGCCAAGATGCCATTGGCCTTCTTGGTCACCTGGGCCACTGCTGGCTCATGTTCAGTCGCTGTCAACCAACACCCCCAGGTCTTTCTCCTCCAGGCAGCTTTCTAGACAGACTTCTCCTAGTCTGTAGCACTGCACAGGGTTGTTGTGCCCCAAGTGCAGGACCCAGCATTTGGCCTTGTTAAACCTCATGCTATTGGACTCTGCCCAGCGGTCCAGCCTGTTCAGATCCCTTTGGAGCCTCCCTACTCTCCAGCAGATCGACGCTTCCACCCAGCTTAGTGCCATCTGCAAACTTGCTAAGGGTGCACTCGATGCCTTCATCCAGGTCATTGATAAAGACATTGAACAGGGCTGGACCCAGCACTGAGCCCTGGGGAACCCCACTTGTCACTGGCCTCCAGCTGGATTTCACACCATTTCCCACCACTCTCTGGGCCCGGCCATCCAACCAGTTTTCCACCCAGGAGAGTGTGCGCCTCTCCAGGCCAGAGGCTGATGGTTTCCTAAGCAGAACGCAGTAAGTTAAAATGAGCACCTGAAATTTCTCAACATAAGAAATCTAAGTTTTACTGGTTTGAGTTGTGTTTTTTGAAGAATCTAATTACAGCTGTTTGAAATAATGGTTTTGCCAGTGGCAGAAAGCAGAGTGAGTCTGTTCCTCGGATCCTCCAGTTTACAGTTTACAATGTCAGTATAAATACACCTTCTTTGACATTTAAAGCAAATATGAACAGTGATTCCAAGGAAAGCGTACTTTTCCTACTTCTGCTGTGAAAGAGAAGGGCTGGTAATGTGGCAGGTTTCTGCAACTGAATGAATATATCATGAAGCAAATTTTGGATGTAGGGTCCTTCCATACACTGCAGGACAGCTTTTAGAGTGGCATTCAGTGAAGAAAGGTGGCTGTAGTGAACATCTAAGGATTGTTTTTGTCACAAGACAGAGAATGTTTCAGAGTTTTGAAGCTGATAGGTACATCAGCGGAGCAGAGATGGTGATTGAGTTTGTGGCTTATGTTACTAGGAGATAGTGGATAGAAGTGGAAAATAAGGAAGGAAAACAAGTAAAAGGAATCTCAGAGGGAAACTGAAGCAAAGATGGATTATTTTTTCTTCAGAAAACACAGCTAATGGAAAGAGCAAGAGCAGCCAACAGGTCTTCCTTCAGCTCTCTTTCAGCCGTCTCTTGTACACACCCTGCAACACTGTGCATCAGTTTTCCTCACTGGTAGCCAATGTTTGCTTTTCTCAGGGTTTTTGTGATCTCCCAGTTCATCATTCCATTCAGACCCAAATCTTACTTGAGCTGGCCTTTCTTTGACACTTCAGCTGCTAAGTAGGTTTGGCTGGTGATGCTTCCATGCTCATGTGTGGTTTTTGAAGTGTTACCCTTTCTCTCCAAATCAACCTTCTCACTCCAGTTTCACTAAGGCAGGGAGGGAGGAGGAATCTGACTATAGCAAAGACATTGCCACTGGTTTTCCATCTCCAGCTTTTTTATTACCATCCCCATGTCTCTTAAAGCAGGACAAGATTGCATATAGTCTCCGTAGTTTGCTTCACTATGTTGACTGTATTAGCAGAAGCTATTTTCATTGCATGCTCAAGCTAATCAGTTTTGTTTCTTCGTGGAGTGGATTATGGAGTGTGCATGTACTTCTGCCACCTGCAGAATTTATGGATTGCCAACCTTGTCATTTTTGGTGGAAGGTGAGAGCAGACAGCTGAGTTTTCATATAATTTTGACACTGCATATCTGTTTGTATGGTAAATGTGTATAGACAGCCTTTAGGATAATCATAGAATCATAGAATCACCAGGTTGGAAGAGACGCACCAGATCATTGAGTCCAACAGTTCCTATCAAACATCATATAATCAGACATGTGAGATCCCAGATTCAGCTTAACAGATCCCCCAAGTGTCTAGCTGCCTCAGTAACCGTAAAACCCGGTATCTTTCCAAAGTTAAATCTTTAGCAGAGCAAAGGATGCCTGTGTGGTGACTGATTACTCTGGCCATAATTACGCTCAAGGCAAGCTGTCTTCTCTGGTCCTCCAGCTCTGCATCTCTTGTGGAGTGTGTGATGAACAGTGCAGTAGTTAAAACCTCTCATGGTCTGGAAACCATAGCCACCTGAAGTCTGTGGGTTTTCTCCTGTCAGCAGTGAAGCAGAAAGGGAAGCCCAAACCGAGAGGACTAGACAGATGACTTTCTATGGGAATCAGCAACTTCTGTATCCCACAAAGGCAAAGCCTATTTAGAAATGGTTGAACTAATTAGTGTTTCATCTTCTAACTCTGATAATTTGTGATTGGAAAACAATTATCTATTTATTAATTTCTTCAGAATGAGTATTTTAAATGATCCATCGCAATGTTTGTATAGAATACTAACATTTTAGTAAGTTTTCAGTAATTCGATAATATTAAATTTAATAAAGATCCAACAGTTTTTAATTGACTGGTTGACTTTTAATTCAGGGATTAGTTAACAAAATAGTTGTTTTCTCGTAGTAATCCTCCTTTGGCCGATATGTAAAACTGCAGTCTCTTACCATGGACCTATACCTGGACTCTGCTCTAGATCTTTGCTGCCCTGTTACACAACTGACTTAACCTGTCTTTGCCTCCATTTCCCAACCTGTCAGCTATTTATAGGTTTAAGTTGTGGTTTATAGCATTGCATGCTATGCAGTCTTTGAGTGAAAGCATATGTGTGGTTTATGTAGTTAATTATTTTGTTGTTGTTGTTTGATGCTCTTCTTCAAATGATCTCGAAGTATTAGCAAAGATAAAGATTTAAAATAAATACTGTATGGTTTGAAGGCACCAGAAAATTTCATCACATTTTAAGTGGATACTCTGCTTTCATGTCAAAACCTTTGAGAAATGAGAAAAATCTCTTAGTGCTTATTATTACTAGTTTATAGTATTGAACTACTCCCTTCTGTTTCTCCCTGTGCCCTTCCAGGAAGATTTTTTTTCTAGGCCAATAAATAGTTAAGAAAATTGCCTAAAAAGTAGCAGAACTGAGGTAGGTTTTAAATGTCCCACTTGCATTTTGCTAAGCAAACAGAGTTGTGGGTTTGAAAGATAAAATGTAAAATGACAAGTGCAGGAAAATTCCCCCTCGCCAGCAATTCTAAAGAAGGATTTTTATGTGCTGATATCAAAAGTAAATTTAGATGTAGGTTCATATGTACTCTTTTGACAAGCAGCTGCTGCACAGGAATGCAGAACTGTTGCATCTTGCCTTCTGCCAGGAATTTTGCACTGACTTGAAAAACTTCTTGGCCCTATTCATCCATTCAGGCATGCACGCACCTCCTGTACATAAATAACAAGTCAACCTCTCTGCCAGTTTCTTTAAACTTCTTAAAACCACTGTAATTGTCATCCTCACCGTTCTATGTTGTCGTGTGTGTGAGAGTGTGCGTGCACACGCCTGTGAGAAGTCTGCACAAATGGGGATGGACATCTGCTCCCAGCTCATGGTTTTCTCTAGCTATGTATGGGTTTGGGCTTCTTAATCCTTTATTGTTCCATCTGCATGATCTCTTTGGGGTGAAAGGGACTTTCCACAGTGTCAAAGAACCTTATGAATGATCATACTCAGCTTGCAGATTTCCCAGAAGAAAGGGAATACAAGATAAACCTATATATTGAGAGAAGTTAGTCTTCATGATGACTTTAGAAAGTGATTCGAATTTATTAGCCAATAAGTTAATGCATTTTCCCTCTTTTATATCTGGTTAGAGAGAGGATACTTCTTTTATTTACCTCTGTAACAACAGTATGTGAGTGCTTATGAACATATCTATATGGATATATACTTCTAGATAGATATAAGAACCAGAAATTTTATGGACTGAATAGTGAACTGAGTTTTATCAGCATATGCTTTTCTCTTTCTTCTTTTTCTGTTAAATATTAGGTATATATTGAGGGGGCACATAATAAAAACTGGTGCATTTCTCATTACTTAAAACGTTGGTTTTCTTCTCTAGTCGTGAAAAATAATCTCCACGTGGTTTAGAAAGGTGCATGAAAATGTGCACAGAGTATTACCTCAGTTGAGTATATAGAAACAGCAGTTTTTCCAAGTGACTAATGCATACTTTCTGGTTTGTGGCAAGAGTATTAAGGAGATGTGTGTAGATTAATTTTTACTAATAAAAATAATTACAGTTGAAGAAAAATGTTTTACCTCAGGTTCTGAAACAAGCTTATGCCCATAAACCCCTGACTGGATATAAATTCAGATGAGTCAGAAGAAACAAAGGGATGGATTTAGTGTTCTCTTGGCTGTGTTTTGCTGCTAAAGTCAACAGATGACATACGGCTCCCGTGAGCTTCATATCTCTTCCTGAGGTGGAAAAAGGGCAAGAAGGAAACAGAAATATTAAAGTAATTTTTTTCTGAACAGGAAAAAAACCCAGAAGTAAAACTTCATCTTTTCTGATAGACCCAATGCAGATAGCATACACTGTGTGAATGTTTCTATTGAATACATGACATATTTGACTTACTGGTGCAGGTCACTGACAAGCTTACTGGAGTAAGCAAACTGGACTTTGCCTTCTAAATGAGAAAGGCAAAGTTGAAAAGTTGTTTTTAGAAGCTTTTCTTTTGTAAAAGACCTCACACTTTTTTTTTTTTCTGTTGGAAAAAGTGCCATTGGGATAATGGGATTGTCTACAAGTGCATCTATCAGATTATTTCTGTTTGGACTGATTGCCTCTTCTGAATAAGGCTCTGTAGGCTGGTACCGTGTTGTTGACATATTCCTATTTATAGTAATAGAAATTGATGAAGCTTAAAAGAAATACCTTAAAATCAATGGAGACAACTTATGTAATGACATATAATATTCAAGAAAAAAATGAAACCACTTCATGTTCTTAACATGGCTTGCCATCTTGTGCTTTCTCTTCATTTGCAGGCATGCTGTACTTATGACTGCTCCACTAAGATGTCGCAATAACATTGCAAATTGTTGTGCACCTATATTAAGCATCTTGGATCAGTGATCCAGGAAGCTGCCTTGACTGACAAAGGATGTTGGTTGATACCTCAGGTTTAAGTGTGCCTTGTCTAAGAAACTGTCTGTGCTGCGAAAAATGACTGAGCAGCTTATGTTTCACTGACAGCTTATCTCAGGGCCTCTTTGCCATCTCCAGCCTCCATCCTTACTGCTGTTTGGCTAATGTTTCGGAAATCATCAGCCTTACTCTAGGTTTAAGACCAAATGCCACAGTTATGTCAGTTAAAGAAAATGAAGGAAATACTTTATACAGTCGGCAGAGTGGCCATCTGTCTAAAGTGGTCTTCTCAGAACTTGGGCATCAGGTCTTCAAATTCATTTTTAGGGAGGGTTATGGTAGTCTTATACTTGGATTTTTTCTTTTTTTTTTTGATTTCACATTAAAAACAGCTTGGAATTACATTTTCAAGACAATAAACATAGGAACAAACCTTCAGTGAATCTAGGCTACTGGTAAAAGTGCTTTTAACAGTCTTTCACCTATTAATAGTGAAGCAGCAATGATTTCCAGTCAAGAAAGGCTGGTCATAGTGCAAATAGTCAGTTTTGAATGCGTAGGGTTCTCTGTATGCCAAACCTGTGTACTCGCAGGATTTTTTTTTTTTTAACTGTTCTTTTTCTTCTCTGCTATTTTCTTCCCCACTGGAAAATAAAGCCAATGTGAATACGAGACAGGCCTTTTGACAAATCTCATTCTGCTTTGTTCAGCGCCTCAGTGGCGGTAAAGCACAACTATTTGTTACCTTCTGATTTCTTTTCAGGGGCTTGTAGAAGCATTTCCCCAGAAGTTTAGTAACCTTCCTGTGCTACTTTGTAAAGTAGTAAAAAACAGTGTAGAATTTTTTTTTTATTTCTATTCAAGTGAGCCTTTGGCACCTGAAAACGATTTTATATTGGGATTATGATTTTGCATTATCAGACTACCTCTCCCTCCTACCCCCAAGCTAGACCCCTCTGTGATGCTTTGGTTCCTGCTGGTATGATAATCTTTGAATATAATTGTTGGTTTTGTCTCAGTTTACTTTATTTCTATTTAACAACTTCAGTTTTGTTTCTTTTGTTGAAGGGTTTTACCTTAAAAATCAAATAATAAAGATGAAGTAAGGTGGTACTAATGCTTGCTTATTCTGCTAGCTTAATTGTTGAGCCCAAATCCCCAAACTTAGCATGATAATATTCTATAGAGGTGATGTTCTCAAATGTAACTGATTTCTAAGAAAATAATTCTGTAGACAATATTTTGCATCCCTGAAATCCCTTATGGAATGGGAGATTTCAGCTCCTCAAGCCATTTTGTCTTACACTGTAATTGTTGGCAAGGAGTGGATTTTTCTCAAATCTGTCTTCTGTTCTACCTTTTTCTTTAATACATGGAATGTACTTGTATGTTTTTACTTTGATTTGCCTTTCATATAGTTGGTTTTGATGTAATAGTTGTGGATGATGGTTGTTAGAATTATGAATTAAGTGCAAACTCCAGTATGTTATGTTTTAATGAGCTGATATTAACTTCTAATGCTATAAAATTTTTTTGATGGCTGTTGAACTGTGGCTATGATTATCTGTTTACAGCTCAGCTGGAGTTAAATCTCTTAAATAGGATGTTAGGTTTTGCTTCTTGAAATACAGGATTTGAATTCCAATTGCAGCCCTAAAACTGACTGCTTAGTGAGTAAATATTAATTTGAACTCCTGATAGTTAAAACCAAGAGAACTTCAGACCCATTTGGTTTCTGGTTATCTGGGCAGTATAATAATTTTGCAGTATAGTCTTCCTAATTTTACTGTCAGCAAATACATGTGCTGTGGCTGCCTGACTGCTGCTCTCTGCTAGGATGCAGGATTTACTTGGAAGCTTATTTCTCTATACGTGTCATCTTGCACTGATGGGGAGCTGCTGTGCTTCTTTGGTGCCAGCTTCTGTAGCTGGATGGGAAGGACTGCAGTTGTAATGAACCTTTTAGGGGACCTAAAAGTCATCTTTTCTATGTAACATAAAAATACTTGAGTGTATATTGCAAGTGCTGTTAGGTTAAAACAAAAAAAATGTTAAACAAATTGAGCTGTTGTCTAGTTTATCTTATTTTCAAGCTGTTTCTCCTCCTGCAATGTGGAAGTTTTGATGTTTATTTTATCCCTGTCTGTAGGGATATATATCCCTTCTATAATCAGTAGGATACTGAAGTTCTGATCCCCACAGTTCTGTTCACTTACAACTTTACCTTTTGCTTCATTAGAAAAATACTAGATGCTAACTTCTCTTGCTCTTCAGGGTGAAGTACATAGGAACACTCTAAACATCTGCATTAACTGTTGAAATAGTTGAACTAAATTGTGTTAAACTTCTTTGCTCTTCTGAGTGGTCTGAAACCTGAGTTATGCTCGATTTGGCTGTGCCAGTGTGAGGTGGTATTGCCTTAGAATGCCCATCCCTCTGCTGCTCCAGAGACGATGCTGGGTACCAAGCAGTATGTGATGAGAGTGTGCTTCTCCGCGATGACTGTCCCAGCCTGCAGTCCCAGTGCAAATATTTTGCCTTTGACAAAGGTATGTTTTTTTCTGATGAGGTGCAAAAGTAGGATGGAGGGCTGTCTGCTCTCTGGGTGATTATCTGCAGTGGAGAGACAGCGTGGACTGCTAGAGGCAAAGGATGTTTTTCTTGGTGCACGTGACTTGGAACCTTTCTTCAGTATTTAGGTGGTTTTTATTTAATTTAGTTGAAAAACTTAAACTAAAGTGGAGGGTATGGCTACACAAACAAGTTACAGCAACACAGTCTAGGGTGTGGATTTACTCTGCAGTAGTTGCTCTGTAGTAACTGCTCACCTGCATGTTTTTATCCTCCAGAAAATGCGTAGTCCTTTGATATCTCACTCCTTAATGAGTGAGATAAAATTTCCTAACGTACCATCATTAAAACTGGACAGCTAATGCATTAATTTCCCAGTGCCTTACGTTGTTTCTGAGGATGATTTCATTAAAATGCTGGTAACTGGAATGTCCATATAATAATGACTTTGTGGTATTTTTTTATGACTAGTACCTATATGTTCAATTGATAAAAAAATTCAGCCTTTTGGGTACAGTCCTCCTACACAGTATGTCTAGTTTGTCTCTAGTATGCAAAAACCACTTCAGTCTTACAAAAAAATAGTGTTCAGAATTGTGTTAGTATCTCTTTTCATCTTGTTAGTATCACATTTCAGATTGTCAAATGAGTTTATAGCTTTGGGTTTTTTAATAGTAGGGACATAAGTCATTAAATCTGTATTTAAGCTATTATTGCCTCTAATAAAGTTTCCCTGGACTTTCACCCTGGTCATAAGTTTGTAACGTGACTGTTTTCAAAATGAGTGTTGTAACTATAGAGAAAAATTTCAGCTGAAGGGCGTAGCATATACAAAACATGGGACAGAGTACCAGGGAGTGCTCTGATGGGATGATATGTTGTGAAAGCTGGGGATTTTCTCAAAGGTATTTCATTGCACAGTAGGCTTTCAAAAGTCATAATCTGATTTTGAGAAACAGGAGTTAGGTGCCTGGGCTATTTATACAGCTTGATAAAAGAAAATAAGAATTCCCACAGGGAATTTATTTGTGTTTTAAACACTTAAAGCTTTGTGAACCTCCAAGGACTTACTGGCAACATCACCAGGGAGGTAAATCATAAACCTTGAGCACTAAAACCATAAATATTTTCCCTAGTAAATTGGGGTGCATTTGCTGTAGCGAGAAGAGTCATGTCTGTCTTTGAAACTGTACTATTAGTTTGGAGTTATTTAATCCAAAGAAAATTAAAAAATGAGGATAACTTGACCTGCTACACTTTAACATGCTCGTGTTTTTGACATGAATCACAGAGCATTTCTCAGGAATTGGAGGTATCACATAGCCGCTTCATGTCAATGCAAGTTGCCTTTCATTTTTAAAAAGGGCATAATTGTTGAATGGAAAAATATAATTAGTTCTGAACTATGTGAGATTTCATTTTTGGCACGTAGCTCCTTCTTCACCACTCTTATTCTCTCTTTTCTTTCTTGACACAAATCTTTCATTTGTTTCCAACTTCATGCTCCTCTGCCCACGTTCCCATATCTGTTGATCTGCCTTTTGACACCTCTTTAACATTAACATTACTCATACAACCTTGACTCAGCTTTGCCTTTCCTGAAATACTCATCTTCATCTTTACAACCTTAATTATTGCACATGCCTTTGGTCTTTGCAACTTTGAGCTCTGCAGCATCTGGGACAGGTAGAATGCTATGTTTCATACCTTGACTAACAGGGAAAAGCTCACTGTTTCCAGATGGAGTGACCCTCTTTTATTTTAATGTCTTGTTAGAAGTGCCATACTCATTCAGGAACTTCCTAGACTCATTAAAACCTAAGGTTCTCTAGATTCTGAAGTTGGTAAAGGTCCCTGCTGCTGGTGATTCTGCCTCAGAAATGATTTTGAGACTCGCTTTCTTAAGGCTTGTGACTCCTGAAACAGCATTTGTATGCTTCCCCACTCAAAACTACGTGTACAAATCTTCTGTCCCTATGCCTTCTAGCTTTTAACTGTCTGAAGTGGCTTTAAGGGTGAATAGTGTGATCATGATCATGTATGTTTGTATGTTGAATCCACTACAGTCAATAGTTCTCATGTCTTAGCTTATGTCTGATTCTTGTCAAGCATTTGGAGATTATTGGGAAAATCCTTTATGAAATAAAAGGAGATTTTTTTTCAGTTTGGGGTTCGGCAGGATGGTTTTTTTTAACAGCAGATCCCTTTTTGTCCTTACACTAAAAAAACCCCAACAAAACAAAAAAGCCCCACCAAGCAATAAAATTTATCCTTCCAGAAATGTTTGTATTATTTATATTACTGGAAGTATGTATTATTGACTAAGAGTTTTTTGGAGTTGTCAAGAAGGACCTGGGGGTGTTGCTTAGCAGCTGCCTGAATATGAGCCGGCAGTGTACCCAAGTGGCCAAAAAGGCCAGTGGCATCCTGGCCTTTATCAGAAAGATAAAGCAGCAGGGCCAGGGAAGTGATTCTGCCCTTGTACTCTGGGCTGGTGAGGCCACGCCTCAAATAGCGTGTTCAGTTTCGCACCCCTCAATACAAGAAGAACATTGAGGTCCTGGAGTGTGTCAAGAGAAGGGCAAGAAAGCTGGTGAATGGACTGGAGAACATGTCTTACAAGAAGCAGATGAGGGAACTGGGATTGTTTAGCCTGGAGAAAAGGAGGTTGAGGGGAGACCTTATTGCTGTCTACAGCTACCTGAAAGGAGGTTGTAGAGAGAAGGGACCTAGTCTCTTCTCCCAAGTGACAAGCGATAGGACCAGAGGAAATGGCTTCAAGTTGTGCCTGGGGAGGATAGGTCGGATATTAGGAAACATTTCTTCACCGGAAGGATTATCAGTCACTGGCAGCGGCTGCCCAAGGTGGTTGAGTCACCGTCACTGGAGGTATTTAGAAGACAGGTAGACGAGGCGCTCAGGGACACGGTTTAGTAGTGGACAGGTGCGGTTGGACTCAGTGATCTCAGAGGTCTTTTCCAGCCAAACGGTTTTATGAAATGGTTCAGCTGCAGACTTCAGTCCAGAATCTGCCTTGATTGGTGACTGGTTGATTGATTAAGCTTTTTATAGTTTGTGCTGAGTACTGGGTTTAGGCATTCTAAGCCATTAATTGTGTAATATCATGTAGAAGAACTACAGTACAGCAAGCTTCAGTTGGATATGTAAGAGAGGTCTTGATGCTTACTACGGAACTATTATAATTGCAAATAATATGCTTGGTTAAATTTTTCCAAGATTACTTAATGATTTTTTTTGTTTCATGCTGCCTATGTTGTTTGGAAAGACCCTAATCTTCAAAAGTGGTTAACAATTAGACTCCCACACCTTGTCCTAAGTTAGATACCTGAAATATTTAAGCACCACTTGTTTATATCCTGCCAGGAATTGCTTTTTCGGTTGCATTAATGAGGACAAGTAATACTAATACCTAAAGTATTTGTTCACGAAAGCATCTGTTAACATAATTTTCTTTTGATGCATTTTTATTAGGCAGTAAAATAAAAATGAAGTTACTAGCAATATACTATAGAAACTTTTACAATCTGAAATGCCATTTAAAGCAGTACGTTACACTAAATATTGTAAAACAAATATATTTAATGCACTTATTCCCCCCCAGAAACTCTTGTACACTTCTGAAGAAAGGAAATGACTTGCCTCTTGTGTAAATGATTCTGACGTTGCTTTCATTGCTTGTTCCAACATATATTTTTCTTCTGTTTTACATTCATAAATCAAGATGGTTTTAGAACATGTTACTATTTTACTAGGTACGATGCAGGTTTTAATAAATTGTAGTAATTTCTGTGAATGCTTCAAGTCGCTGTATCAAATACACTCAATACGAATGTTCTTCTTTATCTTACTTCGGTTACTTTAAATTTGTGGGCTGGAGAGCTACCATAAATATTATGGAATTCTTGGTGGAAAAATCAACACTTTCACAAAATGTCATTGCCTCAGTCTCATGTTGACTTTTGTAAACACAGTAAGAAATCGGGGCAGGCAGAAAAACTCATTAATATAGAGATATTTCTGCAGTGTTTTGTTACTGTTTAGTTACCCTATGTGTAGTCTCTAAACTGAGGAACCTCTTCATCTGAGAGTTGCAGGCCAGAGTATAAGCGCGTTAGGAATGGTTGGACTTGGTGATCTAAGAGGTCTTTTCCAACCCAGTGATTCTATGATTCTGTGATTCTTGAAGACAATTTTTATTGTGAGTGCAAGTGAAAAAACGTATGAAGTTGAAACTCCTTAGCTAGTCTACCTGCCTGTTGGCATACTTTTACCAGCACTATACTGTGGCAAGTAAAATGTAACTTGCTCCTTTTCATGAAGGAATGAATGTGCTTAGTGCTTACTACAAGATACCACATGATAAGAGTGTGCTCATGGCATTTACCTATACGTTAGCAGAGGAGCTGAGAACTGACACCTTCACTTAGCCTGATGAATTTATTCTTCTAGCTGCACAAATTTGAGGCTACTCAAAAATACCTGTAGAAAATACTAAAAACGTAACCAGGACTGTTTAACAGATGTACATATGAACCAGTTTTAAGTGGGATCTTGCACCTCGTTCATGCTGTTGACAAGTGCTAAGCCTACTACATTTGGTTGTTGAAGCAAGTGTAGGATGGGTCCATGTTTTTCTCGCTGGTACTGAAGTGCTGTGTGAGCTCTTTGTGGCCAGGGTTTTTTGGCTGAAGAATAGGATGCCTGAAGTCTTGTGAAATTTTTACCTTCAAACATTGTCCCTTTGCTAGTGAGATATTCATAGGTGGAAAGGAGGGACCAGTGTTCACAGCTCTATTCCAGCGTACTTTACCTCAGTATCTGCGGAATCTGAGTTTTGGAGGTGCTGATTTGAAATGAACAGCTGCAAATTATTCTGCAGAAAGACAGACACTTATGGATAAGGAAATGATGTTTTCCTGAGTGAAAAGCTGGAAGCGATTAGAAACAGTTATGGGTAAGGAAAAATGATTCTTGTGCCCATGACGGCAGGGTACGTTACAGTACTTGCTGCCTTGTCTTGGGCTGTGACTGCTGATATTAAAACACAAATTACAAATGCCATTCTACAAGGTGAAACTGCCTTATGTTAAAAACACCAACATTTAAAATAAATATTTATCAAGCTATGTAAATACCATGTGTCTTAGAAACCAAAATATTTCTCTTTTCGAAGAGGAAGAAACTGAACTGTATTGGACTGTACATCCAGCAGCTAAGTTACTGGGATAAGTGCTTGAGACTCTTGAAAGATATTTTGTGGTCTCTCTAACTTTTTAATTGCATATTAAATAGGAACTCTATAGGTCAGTCTTTGCTTGAAAGAATCTCTCTGGTTACCGTTCTCCAAATTCTCTCCCTCCCTGGCACCAAATGCCTGAAGCCTCTCTGTGCAGTTGCTGTTTCTTCCCTATACAACGTGCACTGCTCTGCATTCACTCCTGTGCCCTGTTACTGTACTGGCCTCACTGACTTGAGCTCTCTGGAGCAAGAGCCATTTGTTCAGTAATTTACCCATTCTGCCCTTTGTGTACAAGAAGGGTTGCATAAATGAACTTGAATAGGGTGGTTTTGTAGGCAGCGTTCATTCATGTTTGGAATTGCAGTATTCTAGATCCATAACTTTCAGTTTATGGTTGTTAACAAAAGTACATCCTGGATTCAAATGCCTTAGGTTTGTTCCTGCCTGGCCTGTTAGAAAATTATCTTGAATTGTTGGAAAATCTGTTTAAGCACGTATGACTTTTAATTTAGCTAATTGTCTTGATAAGAATTATCTTGATAAGAAAGTTTCAGATTGTTTTGAGATGCTGATAATTCTGAATTAGTGTTGATTTAAGCACGAGGTCTTCAATTCTTTAATCAAATCTAGACCTTCTTAAACCTTTGTTGTCAGACTGGGCTTATACAGCAGTGAAGACTGGAGCTTATGCTAAAGAGGGAGATTATAAATATTTGAATGCCAGCTGAACATTATGCTCCTCTCCTTAGCATTTACTGATGAAATGAGCAGAAAGGGAATGCAGTACTCTTCTAAATTTTGTGGAGAGTGCTTACATTAAAAATACTTGGTATTGAAAAACATTATAAAGTTATCATTAACCTATGCACATTCAGATGTTCTACTTAATATCTCTTAATCTCATTTATGTGTGGGAGTATCTTAAAGTGTCAGGTAAATTTCTTTCAGGCTTCCGAAAACAAGTAGAAATATTCTGAGTTTGTCTCTAAACATACTCTTTGGTGCCTCTGCTTAACTTTTTCTTCTACATGAGAATAGCCTAGAAAGGCTTAAGAGGATCATCGTATTGTGTTGTGTTTTTACTAACTTTATAATATTGAAGTCTAGTACTGAATACTAGTATGGTAATGTATCCAAAAATGTTTTGCTACTTTTCCTGTTAGATTCACCACCTCATAATATCTCATTAGTGCCTTTGGATCCAAAGAAACAAGCACAGCTCCAGCCATGACAGAGCAAATCAAACATAAGAGCAGGGACAGAGCACCCCAGCTCCTCAGGAGCCCTGCTTTAAGGGGCACAGTTGTGCAGCTGTGGACTGCATGATGCAGGACAGCTCTTGAGATGATGTAGGGATTCTGCTCTCCTTTAAAATCTTGTTAACGTTATGAACAATTGTGCTTCTAAGTAACAGTGGAAATATGATATTGAGCAATTGTGACCATGGTTGTGGTGTGCCCCGGAAGACCACACCTACTGGTTACTTTTAAAACTCCACATCTGCTTGTTCAGATGGAGATATCCCGAGACAATCTCCAAGTAGGAGAATCTGTATCATCCAACTTTATGATACAAGACTGGGTTTGGAATATAACCGTTGCTAAAGAACCTGGCCATTAGTGCTCAGCTTCTTAAAAATCTGAGCCTGAATGGACCTGAGGATCCCCCAGAAGTCGGGAGTAAGGGAAATAGCTTTGGTGTGAACTAACTGAGAGGTGGAGAGAGATTTTATCTGGGACCTAAGACGAGTGGAGTGATGATGATAAACTAGGGAAAGTGCTTCTGTTATGATGGATTTTAAAGACTGTTTTGTGCAACTTCGTTTGTAATGAATGTGTCAGCTGAGCAGTGGTCCTCTGTGCATTCACTCACTTTCATGTCAGTTGCTTTTTTCCACTGTAAGCCATGTGAGATTCTGCTGCCTCAACTGATGCATTAGTAAGTAGTCTAGAACATGGTAACTGGATGATGAGTCTGTGACCTTATGGTCCACTGGACTGTTAAGTCCCAATTAGTACCACTGTTGGCCTGAAAGCTTGTATTAGGGTGATAAAATTTCTTCCTAAAGACTGAACACTGATGGGCTGGACAAACCACGGTGAGAAAATAACACGTAAATTGTCCCTGCAAGTACTGAAAGCCAAGAGTTTGCTTCAAGAAGATACTCTGAGAAGGATTACAGAAAGATTAGGGTTACGCTGTAAATTATTTCCACATGAAAGAGGGGTTGATGTTATAGTATAACAGACACTGAAATCAATAGTATAAAATGATTTTTTCTAGTCTAAAGACTCAGCATGAAAGAAGTGGAGAGGAGCTAATGGGTCCTAATCTTCTTTTCCCTTGAGATTATAAACCTTGTGAAAGAGCATATATGATAAGTGTATAAATAATGTAGCTTAATGCTGCAAAATAATGCATGTATTAAACTGATGAGCTAATTGAACTATATGAAATATTATTAGACATGAACCTTAGATGGTTAAAATCCTGTAAAACTTAATGTATGTATCACTTTTCTAAATCATACCAAAAGTTTATACCCTAAAATAATAACAGAAAAGATGTATTTTGTCGTTCTGAATCCCTTAAGCTGTATTCCTGTGTCTGTGTGCAGAGAAAATGGGACTCTTAAGACCCACGCAACATGGAACGAACCTCTTTAGATAACAATGCTGCTTTTTTCTAGTTCCTTTCTTCCTTTGAAGTTTCAGTTGAAGGACTTTTAGTATTTCAGCCTAATTCTATCAGTCTAAGCTGTCCAAACAGGAGCTGCTTTGTAATAAAAATGGTTTACATTTATATCTGTTTTTTGCTAGAATATTATTTATTGCAGCCAGAAAAGCTTTGTTAGTTCTTTGAATGTACCAGACTTTCAGGGGAATATAAGTATTGGAGTTTTACTGCCAAAGATACTTCGTGGAAGGCAATTAACAAAATGTTTTATGACAGTGTCAGCAGTCTCAATTTCAGTCATTTGTCCTTTGATTGGATAGAGGCTTCATCCTCCTGTCTTAATAACCCCACTAAACCGAGAGGAGTAGTCAAAATATAGTGTAAAACAAATACCAGGATTTGGCAGTGATGGAATTTAGTGCTGCAACTGAAAGAATTACCAGATGTAGCAATTATGGTACCTAATTTTCATGCTGCTGTAACAGAAATAAAGTAATGCAAATGAGGACAGAGTTCCAACAACAGGAACAGGTGAGAATCTCAGTCTCATTTCCCCCTCTTCTGAAACTCTAGTCCCAAGGTTAGTACAGTTATAGGCTTTCTCAGGTTAGCGTTGTGTCAGACAAACTCTTAATGTTTGCCTCTTAAAAGGTGAAGAAAGTGGTAGTGTTTGTAATGTTTCTTCTCACTTTATTTGTCCTCGGGTAGTTATTCTGAGTAAAGATTGTGTGTGAATAATGTCTAATAAGGACTTGACAGCACAAATGATTAGGCTTGGCTTGACTTACAGTATTCTGGGGCATTCAGCATCTCCTGAAGCCCCAACAGAAGATGATTTTGACTGTACTTTTATGGAATGAAACGTGTTTCTCCATTTCCTCCTGTAATTTATTAAAAAGCAGAATGTTCTTCCAAATTATTTCTGCGTTCAGTCTCTTTTCTGTTCCCATGCACAATGGGCCTGCACATCTTCACTGCTAAGAAGTGGGGTAGTAGAGGTTGAGCAGTCTCTCCTGTGCTTTCCTTGGTGCCCCAAAAGAGCTCCGACAAGGTCTAAATACCAGGACCGGGATAATTGCTGAGTAATTGCTGGGATTTTGCTAGAGCGTGTACTGTAAAGTGTTGAAAATCCCAGGGACAATGTGAGTTCAGTGTATGATTTAAACATTTGCTTTATGACATTTTATTTTTCATTGATAATTTATGATCGTATTTTTCTCCTCATTTTCACTTCTACCTTCATTGTTCTTCTCAAGGTTGCGTGTAACATTTTAAGTTCAAATCTGCTATTGCAGCACTAGTACCAGCAGAATGCTTTGGATAATGTCGCATAGCAACATAAAATCTAAAAACATTTGTGTCAAATGTTGTGGCATTCTCCTAATGTGAGGGGTTTTTTATTCTTTTTTCACTTGAACTGCATTGTCATTGATTGGGGTGAAACCACTGGTACACTAGTGCATTGTGAAGATTGTTATAGAAGCAATGTTCGGCATCCAAAGTTGTCTGCAGTTTTCATTTTTGTCTTGCAGTAATTTAATGCTCTGTCAGCTATAAGAAACATGAAATAAATGGTGTGTGAAAGGAAGACTGTTTCATTCCTAAACTTTTAAATAGCCCAGAATTGTATTATCCTCTTGTGATTACTCTTATTTCATGTTTCCCTTGTGTTTGTAGTCCATTTTCTGGTGACATAACTGCAACTGTTATCCATTGATTATCCAGGGAGTAGAATTTGGTGAATAGTCTTTTTCTGTTTCAGCAATGATCAGGCACCTTAGGTTTATGAATTAAATGTCTTTTCTTGCAATTGCCTAAGCAACCATTACTTCAAATGGATTTTGAAGCAGAGCATTCTCATGAGGAACATGAATATTCTGGCCATTGCAGGGGCGTACCTGGGCAGGGCTGAGGGGAGTGAATGTAGAGAATTGATGTCAGTTGAGGTACATGCTTAATTGCCTCTTGAGAACATCCAGCCTGTGAAAAATGAAGTCAAACTAAGAATTGAATACTTTACCTGCCAATGATTCTATTATAATGAGGGTGGTTATATTTATATGAGCGTAACTTGCATAGAACATACTAGGTAGCTTGTCTATGTATGTTTATATGTGATTTGGTTAAAATTAAGGGAGGGAAATGGTAAAATAAATGTGTTAAGTGTTTTCCAGAGTCTTGACTTGTGGGCTGACTGTCTCAAATATGCGATTCCAGTGTCAAACACGTAGCTATGTAACTGTTTAGCTGGAGGTGCAGTAGGAGGATCAGCAGGATGCTGCCTTTGCAGTGTGGGCTTTAACTGCCTAATGAGAGGTTATAGAAAAAGTAGAATCATTTTAAGAGGTATGCAGAAGAAGGGACACAGGCACACATTTTCCCCAAGAGATACTTTGATTAGGTGATGGGAAACAATTTTTTGTCATGAGAGCGGTCAGACAGTGCAAGGGGTTGCCCACCAGGAAGGCTGAGGAACCTCTGTCCTTGGAGAATTGCAGCTCCCTTGCTTATGACACTTGGCAACCTGACGCAGCTTCAAAGTCAGCTCCTTCTTTGAAGGTGGCCCTGTTTTGAGCAGGGTGATGTCCCTGCTTTGAGTGCTCGATGACTTCCAGAAGTCCCATCCACCCCAAAGCATTGTGTGATTTTTACTGATCCTCTTAAAGAGTATCCATAGTCATGGGCTGGTTTAAATCAGTCTATAATAAAGCCTGCAGACTCGCATCTTTAGTGTTGTTGTAGGCTAAATAATCTTAAGTTTATTTCAGTTTATCTTTCTAATATGTGCAGCTCTATGGTTGCACTGTAGGCATAGTTCTAGTACTTTGGCTTTGCTTTTGCTTTCTATGCATAGAGTTTTATAAGAACACAAACATAAATAGATTTGATAGCAAGCTTTGATATGAAAACAATACATTTCCCCTCTCAACATGTAACTGCTACAGGCACAAAATGTTTTTAACCAAAATCTTTTATCTAAGGCATTTCTTCTGGGTGGTTTGTTCCCATTTCTAGCTATATACCATCAGTCCCAGGGCTTGAGGTAAATTCTGCACTTCTGATTGCTATTAGAATTTTTAGTATCTGGAATTAATGATTATTTTGACCATATAGGTTCATCAGCTCTGAAATATGTAAGTCCCTAACAAACTCCGACACTGTGGTTTATGATACAATATCCAGTTTTCATACCTCAGTATTATGCAAAATATTTTTTTTCCTCTCAAACAATGATGTACACTTTCATGTCTTTGAGTTCTGTGGATGTGTCACTCTTATTTTTATAAAAAGGAGTGGAGATAAAATAATTGTTACCACGTATGTATTATTATTATATTAATAAGTATGTTTATCTGTATTAGATTTAGTTTTCTACACACTACAAATACATTTGTAAATGTTGTTGTCACTGATGTTGTTCTGATGATAATCAAATGCATTTTTTAATTGAAAGATAACAGGCTGGTGACACTTGGCTGTAAAATTATGTGTCCACATTTGTTTGTGTTTTATTTTTCTATCGCACAATAACTTTTGGACTGATGTCTTTTTTTAAAAAAAATTAGCTATAAATGCCTCTATGCTGCTCTTTGCTTCCTGTGTTTCCATGTATTTACTTAATGTGTTTGCCACTAGGTTTTTCCTCCCTTCTAGAGCTAAAAAAATTTTGATTTTATTTGGATGATGTATTATTTCAAAGCATTTTGCATACTTTATCATTTTGCTGCCTTTTTGGATCACGTACTGTAGTGATCAGCTTTATATTTGTCTCTACTTAATTTGATATCTGTAGAAACATTATTGATTTGAACAAAATCGTAAGTATATTGGTGAGATTTGTTAGTGCTGTTGCTTTATGAGGGCAATAAATTTAAGAGTGAAAAAGCATTAGAAGAAAATTGCAAAAAATGTAATGAAATACGGGGATTTTTTTTCTTTTTTTTCTTTTTGTTTTTTTTTTGAGTTAAGGATAACAGTTGAAAAAAAATTCCCAGTATTGGAAGACTGTTGACCAAATGGTTTTCTAAAAAAGGAGAGGCAAGTAGCGATAACAAATCTTCTATAGGATTTTCTATATATGGAAGCAATGCAAATGGAAGAGGAAATGATTTGGAGGTTTGCAGTACATAACAAAATTATTTTAGAACTGTTTTTTTTTAATCTTGCATTAATTAGATTAATTGTTATCAAAAGCACTAGTACCAGTATATTGATCGGAAGACAAAGTCTGGGTTTGGATAGAGTTGACTTAAAGCAGGGAAGTGCCTGCATGTCATTGTGAGGAGAGCAAAAGCTTTGTTTGCAGGTTTCTGTGAACAGTCTGCAACTCCCTCTTAATCTTCAATTTAATGGTCTTTTGAGTAGTGCCTCAGGAGTGGAATACTCATCTCATTTAGGACCTGTGTCCTTTGTAGAGCAGTGTGCTAAAAGCCAAGACGGAGTCATTGTTACTTTCGGGTTTGGCATGTGATTTGAAATCTCATCTGTATGTTAACACTGTGCTGTTTGCAATTACTTTTTTTAAATAATTGAGACTTGAAAAGACCTCCTCACAAACCATTTTCTTTAATTGTAGGGGAGGGCTTTTATCTAATAGACTTGCAATATCATTTACAATAGAAGCCTCTTAGTTTCAGATTATTCTTTGTCCTGTGATACATTCCAAAAGGGAAACACATTTGTTTGGGTATAAACAATGAAGAATGGTGTATGGAAAGTGGTATGTCCCTATGGACATTTTCTCACAGGAATATAGTTCTGCACCAGATCTCTTAAGAATTGTCTCTTAAGAATTGTGAGGAGTTAACAACAATAACTACTAAAATGAAAGTATTGCCATGTATTGTTAGGCTGTTGTTCCTGTTTTGACCCGTTATGCTCTTTTAAAACCATAGATGGTTTCTTTTCCTTCAGCCTTTATTCTAATGTACTGTCTAAATATTTAAATAGTAAGCATATTGATTAAGATAACATTGATGTGCATATGAGTCCCATTCGTGATACTTCTATTATTTATGAAAACATACTTGTTAGCCAGACATTTTCATCTCTCCCACCAGGATCCATTAATTGCTTTATTCCCACTCTCCCACTGATTTAGAAAAGTAAATACATTATCCATGCTTATTACTTGTAAAAAAAAGCCCCTATTAAGTTATTGTTCTCTACATCCCTTTTTGTCGCTATTTCAGGTTTATGCTCCATCTGTTTGTTGTTTTGACCTTGCTCTTTACACAAATGTTTTTTAGACAGTCAAACCTTAACTACATTTCTCAGGAGGGATTTCTCTGTTCATTTTTTATATCTGATCTTAAATGTGAGACTCCTAACTCTTACTGTTTCTGTTGTTTCTATAGCAACTAGATAGGTGGAGATGCAGCAGCATCGCTTTGCTTCCCAGCTGGTGTTTTGTGTTCTCAGCAAGGGGAGAGTTTGAGGGAAACAGAGAGGGTGTTAATTGGGATATAACTGTCTCTGAAGTGTAGTTACCTCACCCTTTACTAAGGAGTTAATAATTTTAAGCAGGGCTTGTCAAACTTAATTGAATAAAATTCTGTCCTCTCAGAAGGACACATGATTTACTCTAAGTATGTGTTAGGGTTTAGTCTCTTAGCTGCTTGAACCTTTGTGTTTTCTTCTACCTGAAACTCCATTTTCTTCATCACGTGGACAGAGTAAGGTGCTTCTAACTTGCATGTGGCCAGAACATACATAGAATCATGGAATAGTTTGAGTTGGAAGGGACCTTAAAGATCATACAGTTCCAACTCCCCTGCCATGGGCAGGGACACCTCCTGCTGAACTTAGAAAGTTCTTATCTTTTTAGGAATTTGCTTGTGTGGGAAATAAGCAGAAAGTTTAGGTGTGTTCTCCTTCTCACTTAAGGAACAGGTTTGAATGAGGACTTGTCACCTCACAGGAGGCTGCCACGATACAAACTGTTACTGAGACAGCGGTCTGCAGGTCAGTGGGGATCCTGCAGGCATCAGGCTGCCATCTATGAAATGTCTGTTATCTCCATGTTGGGGCCTCAGGAGAAGCACTTGCTCAACTGTTTCACACTATTCCTTTCCTTTTCACTCTCTCCCCCTCCCACCCCCAGCAACTCTCTGAGAGATTCATAAGAGCCAATGGGTATGTAATCTGGTAAGTTTATAAATCAGCATACTTCTCTGCCCGCTGTCCAAGCACTGTTCTGATCCTTAGTGGATTAAATACTAATACAGATTTAACATCTCTTCTTAACGTTCTGGCTTAGCAGTACATAAATAGACAAGTTCCTTGCTTCCATATATTCTAACCTAGTGTATCCTCTGTATGTATAGGGCCACTAAGTTGTTTTGGGATTTGGGGTGTCTTTCTGAGGCTGAGGGAGCTAGGGCTGTTCAGCCTCAAGAAGAGGAGGCTCAAGGTGGATCTTACCAATGTATATACCCACCTGATGAGCGCGAGTGAAGGAAACCGACACAGACTCTTCTTGGTGCTATCCAGTGACAGGACAAGAGGCAATGGGTGTACACTGAATGAATGAAGAAACATTTTTTTGCTGCGAGTGTGCTCAAATACTGGAAGAGGTTTCATAGAGAGGCTGTGGAGTCTCCATCCCTGGAGATGTTGAATACCCAATTGGACTCAGGCCTGAGCAATCTGCTGTAGTTTACTCTGCTTTGAGCAGGGGGTTGGACTTGATCTCCAGGGCCCTTGCCAACCTGAACTATTCTGCGAATATTGTGTTTTATATCAGCAGAAAAAATAGTACTTTGCTGTATGAAGAAATTGCTGCTCCAAGAACCTTTTCGTGTTATAGGTAAAATATGAATCTTATGACATGTTTTGTTTTGAGAATCCTGTTGTATCTGCTTTGATTTTAAATGTCATCTAAGTACATCTAGTGTTCACGAGTTTATCACTTACAACATAATTCTTCTATAGAAATCAGCACAGTAACTAAATTTTAATCAGCTGTGTTCACTTAAATAAATGTGTTTTATCATGCTTCAAATGCAACCCTGAATGTGAAAGGTCTGTTGAAGTGTTCTTGATTTATACTCACCTCTCAATCAAGTTTGCAAGGCAGGATTTTAGGGAAGAATTCCAACAAGGAGTTTTTTCTCTCTTGGGATGATTTTGGCTATGTGATTTCTAACAGAGTAAAGGGTAGTGTGAACTTGCACGCTTCCCTTGCTTCCTGGTTTCTGAATATGCAGAGTGGGATTGTTCTGTTTTTCAGAATATTCAGTTCGGGATAATACATAAATGTAAACCCAGACTTTGACCAGTTGCCTTGAAGTGTTTCATTATCATTAAATATTAGCTAAGATCAAGCATAGTTTTTCTTTCCTAGATCTGCTGGTGAGCATTTTGTCAAGATCAATTAAAATAGCTATAGCATTCTTCAAGAAGGGATTGCATAATCACTTTTGAAAGGTTCCACAAATATGTCAGAAAATGAGAAGTTGGGGATGGTGTTGAGATTAAAAAAGGAGCAGTAAAAGAGGCAATGGCATTTGGAGCAGGGTTGGGAGATGAGGCTGTGGCTGGAGCCAGGGAAGAAGCAATGAGGGTGCTGTGGGAAGGGAGACCAGCTTCATGAGGGGAAGGAGAAAGAATAGGTCAGGTAGTGCTTTTTTATTGTGATTTTGAGCCAAGTTATAACAGTAACCTTAGTTTAAGTGTCTTATTTCAGAGTAATAATGGCAATTGTTAGGAACTGAGAAATTAGGTGAGATTCTGATGTTGGCTTTCTGGACATCACTTTCAGAATCCTGCTCGAGCAGACCTCTTCAGGCGTTAGAGATTTTGAATAGGATTAATGTTCAGAAAAACCTTCCAGAAATTCTGCTTTGTAGCTTTGTTATGCATCTCTTCATTCAAATCTCTTAATGATTTCAATCTTGTTTACTTCTTTGCAGCTGTTCACACAATAGGGGAAAAGCTTCCAAGGAATGACTGTTGATGTCTGAGGGAACCTAGATCCTAATTGCAGAACAATTGCTGTGATGTCATGTGCAGTTTTATATGGTGTTCACAAGTGGCTGGGTACAAACAACTGCAGATTGCACAAAGTGCCCATGAAGGTTTTGTTCTGCTTATAAAGCTGCTGTCTACACTGTCTAAACCTTGTGGATGTAGCTTTCTGTGTATACTCCTGTTTTAAGTGAATTCACATAGCATGAAATAAATTTACTTTGTTGAAAAAAACGCTTTTGCCAATGTGGCTTTTATCATTCATACAATAAAAACAAGTACAACTCTAAAAATGCGGTTATGTATGATGGTAACAAAAGCAACTCTCGTCTGTACATTTACATACCAAGATTTGGCATCATTTTCAGTAAGTTATGCTAGCAAAAGTAGTTCTTGCTGGATCATTGATGTGTAGCATAAATGTTAGGCTGGTATAAAATTTTTCTTTACAAGAATATCTCACTGATGAACATGATAATTCTGGTAAAAATGGAAATGCAAATTTAATTAAAGACTGCATTTCTTACTGTGAAATGTCAAAGTACTTTACTGTTTTTCTAATTGTGAAATTGTTGACTAAAGATAAAAGCTAAATGTCTGCTGAACATAAAGGTATGCTAATTTTAGACTTGTAAGGGTATTTAAAAATGTGTTAATTATAAAATAAGAGTTCGTATTTTCATTATTCTCAAAGATAATAATCAAAGGCTGGTCAACAGAATATTCTGCTTTTGTTTTCCAGAAACCAGCAAACATTCTGGTAATGGGTGAGGGTCCCGAAAGAGGAAGAGTCAAAATAGGTAAACATTTTGAGAAAATTTCATTCGACAGCTAAGGAATTATTTTAAAAAACATCTATCTTCAGTGTAAGATAGAAATAAATCTTTGTTAGTGAGTGTATGTCTGCATTTTAAATCTCATTGAGTGAGTTTACAAGCTTAAGAGATTCCAAACATATTATTAGACATTTATAAAACTTGCCAAGGATATGTGGTGAGATAAAAGCATCTGTAAGAAACAAGAAATTAGAACACATAGAACAGTGGCTATGGCCAGGGTTCTTTTGACTTCTACTATGATTAGTTAGCATAATATTGTTACTTAGAAATTGTATTTGTTATTAATTATTTTATATAAATAATATTCATGTCCATGTGTGTAGATCTCTAAAGATTTGCTATGCCAAAGCTGATTCAGCATCGATGTAACTGTGATGGTCTTTATCCAGAGTTCTGTTATCTGTTCTGATCATAAACCTTAGTCAAGTGGATATAAACTTCTTTTAATAAAGCATGTGACAATGATCAAGGAAGAAGTAATATACTGGAGCCTCTTCTATTTGTTGGCTTTTGCTGTATTTGAAAATGTTTAGCTAACCATTTTTTATTCACGTGCTTGTGTTAGTATAAGTAACTGCAAGAAAATTATATTTGGCATTTCATAACTTCAGAAGAGGAAAAATTTAGGTAAAGTTGCATAACAGGTTTCAGACCTGGATTAAAATGTGTGGTTTTGAATATGCACCTAAATTTATACTTCACCATCTAGCATTTCGTAATGTTACTTACAAGGTTGTTTCTAGACAGAATTTTTGAATTGTATAAAAGGAATGCTTACATTTAAAGTGCACCTCTATGACAGTGTATGCTCACTGATTTCATGAATTGCCAGTTAAACCTTTTTCCTGATTTTCTAGTTAATTCCTCCAAATCAAATAGGATGCATACTTTGAAGAATAGTGTTATGCTAACAATCTAGACTGCAGTCATTCTGGTTTTACACTTTTGGTAAATATATAGCAGTCACAAGAGCTCACAGTTTTGTGAATGTATATAAAAATAAAAGTAAAAAATGTACATTAGAGACCTACTACTACTGGCTTTAACTAGGTTTCTGTTACAGTTCTGTTTAAATAAACAGGCACCTGTGTTATGTGAGGTTTTAAATGATGAAAATGCTTAAGAATTCAAATGTCATCCTTCATAGTCTTATAAATTAAGTAAATGGGATTTAGATAAATTTGGCCCAGTATTGTTATGAGTAACTTGTTGCTGTCCTAGAAACTTTGATTTGTAAGTTTTAATGTTTTTGAGCTTTCGTTATAATAGCTTTTTGGCAATTTTATTAAATTCTGATCTATTTGCATTACAATTTTAAATGCTGGGTTTTTTCCCTCTTTCCTCCACCTTCTCCTTCCCCCTCCAGCCGATATGGGTTTTGCAAGATTATTCAACTCACCTTTGAAGCCATTGGCCGACCTGGATCCAGTTGTGGTGACATTCTGGTACAGAGCTCCAGAGCTGTTACTTGGAGCCAGACATTACACCAAGGCCATTGGTAAGTTAAGTTCTGTGTAAGAAAGAGATTAACCTTTAAGTTCTGTAAAGGAGGGTAGCCTTGCGGTAGATATTATGGTCAAGGGACCAGATAGTTTTTTTTCCCCTGAAATAGCAGCAGATTTCCTTAGAAGGTTAATCCGGATTGAAACTTCGAGGACTGTGTTTTTACTTTTCAATATGAGTTAAGGGTAATGTTAGACTTAAGGGTGTTACTTATTTTGGATTTTTTAAAATAAAAATACTCTTTGCATTGGTTTATATGATTTTCTGATATGGGCCCAGAAATCTTGTAAATCTTCAAAAGGCAAAGATCTACGGCTGCTAAAGTAGTGTAGTTCTAGGGTGCTTCATGCCCCTGTGAAGCATGTTGGTTGATAAGGAGAAGAATGGTCTTCTATGCTGTCTGTGGTTTGCAGATTGATTGTTCCTCTCCTATTTATTCTCCATGATGCTGTGGAGTTTGTTCACCTCCTCTTACAGTTCCTCTCACTGGTGACTCATTGCCCCAACCAGGGTCTCCCACGATGACACCAGTGTCACTCTGCAGTCTGAGTCCTGCGTGGCAGCACCCTCCCTCTGATGCTCTTTCTGCACATGGTTGTGGCACAGTCCCAGGTTGTCCAAAGCGGACTTCTTAGAGCCTGCTTCACTTCTCCCACTATGCAGAGCGGGATACTAACATTAGTCTGTTTGCTGCACATTGTGGTGGGTCAAAACAGTTACTAGAAGTGTTTAAAGACAATACTAACAGGATTACCTTTTTTTACAATTGTAAACTAGATGCTTAAACTGCCCTGACTGTGTTGATTTTGTGCAACATGGATGAGAGTGGGCCAGATTCCTGGGTGACCTGCATGTGTGGTAGTGGGAAGTTCCCTTAGCTGACTGTTCCCTGGTTTTGATAGATAGCATATTGTTTGCAGATTTAGGTGAGTGATATGTAGGATTATCTCAGGATATCTCTTTGGAGAATGAATTAGTACAATGCCATTGTTTTTTTTTAATTATGTCATAAATTACTTAGTTCTTGCCTTGAGGGTTCTGTAGTCTACAGACAAGGAGTCCCTGTGAAACTTCAGAGGGTGTTGCTGCTTCAGTGAGATCTGGTTTTGCTAGTAGTTTATTATATCTGAGGCTTTTATTTCCTGTATCAGACCCACACCAGTGAATCCCCAGGAGGGGCATGAACGGGTCATCTAGTATCTGGTGGGTAGTGCTGCGGGCACTCAAAACAGGGCAGCAAGGTAAAAACTGCAGAAATGAAAGCAAGGAAAACTGCAAAGTCAGGTTTGTAGGCTGACTGAAGGATCAGAGGAGCATGCAACTGAAGAGAAGAGAGTAAGAGGTACATGGAGGTGATCTGTGTGCAGCTTTAAGGCAAAGGGAAGAAGTGAGAAACAAAACGACAGTGTTGATGTTCATGCACTTTGAGTCCAGGCTTGTATTTTGCTTCTAGCATTATGTGCACTTAAAAAAAAGGCAATCATAATGAACTAAGCATGCTAGCGAGAACTTAACTTGAATGCTAATGTTTTTGGCAACTCTTAAAGTATGCTCTTAAATCTCTGTGCAAGAAGTAGGATTTTAACTTCACCTTATATTACATAATTCTCAGGAGCCCGAATATATCATGTTTAGTAATAACTCATAAATTACATAAGATTCTCACTTAACTGATGTTTACTTGGAAATAATCATTTAGAAGAAGGGTGATTAGATATAGCAATTTATGAAAAAGGAAATGACAGGCTGTTTGGTATAGCTGCTTATTTTCTGTAGGTACTTTTTTATAATACATAATTCTGTATAACTACTAAATATCAATAAAATCAGGCTAGAAGCAATGTCATGCCAGCTTTAGTCTATTCTCTTCTATTTTGTCATTGTGAAAAATACTTTTGTTTGAATTTACTAGGAATGCATTGTCATCAGTTCTCTACTGCAACACGTTGAATTTTGTCCAGTGGTTGCTACATGATTCAAATGTTTGCTTAGGTTTTTACTGGCTTAGTCTTGATTTTATTTTTTTAACTGTATTTTCTACATTATGTATGTAATAGTCTGTTCATTATCTTAGCTTCACATATAATGTTAATTAGCAGCAGTGTATTCATAGTATCCTGGATATGGTCTATTATAGTGTCCAATTTGGTTTTGTTCTTGTAATAAAGACTTTGAGTATGCTTGCTTGAATATAAATAGTTCTCATACGAGATCAAAGAATGAAATTGAAATCTAAGTTTTATCTTGATTTTTGTCTTTTTTTTCTGGACCTCATCTTAGTTACATTTTGTGGGTTCAACTTTGGGGAAAACGTGGACTAAACACAATCTGTCTGGAAAGATCGATGTATTACACAGAACAATATATAAGCATATTTTATTATTTTAGAGGTAGTTTTTCAGTGACGTTTTCTACTTTATTTAATTTGTCCCTTCATGCTAATGAAATATTCTACTTTTTATTCACTTGCAGAACAAATAGTAGTTCATCACGTGTAAAACATCATGATTTAAAGGGGTACAGGAGTCAGGAAAATACTGTTGCTGAAAAACAGAAATAGCTTTTGCTTTCTGCATGTTAAAAGTATAGTAAAAAGCCCATGTTAGAGTTTCATAGGAATAATATTTAGTTTCCTGAACTGTGAATGTTTATAATCTTAGCCCTACTTGTTAATAAAGTTTCCTATATAATCTGCTACTGTATTTACAAGCAACTAACTTACCAGATGAGTGCAAATTGGGAAAGTGGTGGTGTAGAAGCCAAAGGTCACTTTCTATTCTGTTACCACAATATAAATCTGTACTATATTTATTGTAGCCTGTGGAAGTTGGTCTGCGTTTCAAACACTATAATTTGAAAGCAGAATCTGTTCCCATGGTGTTCATCAGATCCTAGCACTCCAGCAAAGAAGCAAGACGTGAATAAAAGTAATGCGAACAAGCTTGAGGTGAAACCAAGTGACTGGGAAAATGTAAAATGCTTGTGATTATGGAAACCTTTATAAAATGACTGAATTTCTAGAAAGTCTCCAGCACAGCAGAAAATGCCTTTGTACTCCAAATACTTAAAAAACAAGGTTGAATTAAGTGGCACGGTACAGACCTCCTATCTTTGATAGGCAAGGACTTCTGCACTGTAATTTTAAGGAGAGTAAAGGAAATGAAAATGACTAAATGAAGGAAAAGGTAATCTGGCTTTCAGCTTGAGAGGAGACTTGAATCAGACTTTTTTTTTCCACTCTGGGAACATTGAAATAGGAAAGAATGTTTGAGTGTTTCAGGAAGCAAAGTAAGGAGTACCTTTTAAGAAAGCATGTGGCAGTCTCTACTATGATTCATTCTGGGGCACCTTGTAGCATAACTTGTAGCATAACTGAGACTTGTCTTTTATCAAGTTGCAGCTTGCATAGTTAGTGCTATCAAACAAAAACATGTTATCTTCTCTCTGTTTACCACTTGCCTTAATTACAGAAATAATATATTTAATAAATGGCATCAGGTGGCTTATAGAATTTTAGATGGTTTGGATTTTCTTGGCAAGGATTCTTTAGCACGATCGTATGAGGTCACAAGCAAGGCTAAAACACTGTCCTGCACCAAAACAAAGGATGAGATTTATTTATCGTGAAAAAATAAAGCTGAGAACCTGAGATCTCTCTATTGCATAGTTACCTTTCCTTATTTGTCTAGATTATCAGTCAACAGGAATGTCAGAAATGGCAACGTGGCAACTTCATTTACCAGCCCGAACAAGATGTAGGTATAGGCAATTTGTAATTTAAAGCTTGAGCAGTGCACTGTCACCCTCATTCTATTTCCGGACTAACATATGGTTGTGGAAGCTGGAAGCGTGTGAAAGGTATAAGCAGATATCCAAATTCCTTTGAAAGCAAATGCCACAGGAAAATATTAGGTGTATCAAAAGGAGTGAATTTATAATGAATGCTGAGATTCGTCAGAGTTTCAACAACTCCATTTGACTTTATACAGGAAAAAAAAGAGGTGGAAGTATCTGGGGTATATTATGGAGGATTTAGGATGGAAATATGTGCATATGTGTTCCATATTTCCTATGCAGTGAGTCCCACACATTCCGAGTGCATCAGATGGTCCTTACTGTGCACGCACAGATTGTTGGCAAGCTGGCTGGGCTGTGAGGCCTCTGGAAGTCTTGGACGGGTGCCTAAAGCTCTTCTGGTCTCTTGGTTTTTGAGAGCTGCGGGAAGGAGTTAAAATAGGACCGGTCTAGGAAATCTGGTAAACCAGATGTTACAAATGGGGCCAACCAGAAAACTGAGAAGTCCTTAGGAAAAATGCACAGAGGAGGTTCCCCAGATGAGGTCTGTGGTGCCATGGGGAGTGAGGGGACTGCTTTCAAACATCTATGTGAGAGAGAGTTAAGAGCAGATCTATAGTCGGGCAGCTTCCATTTGCTGCATAGGGATCCACATTCCTGATTGTTAGAAGTTTTTATTTGAGGGGAAGAGTTGTGGAAAAATTAGAAAAGTGAAGTGTGGAAGTTTGGAAAGTATTCACTTACGCACTCTGAAAATTAAAAATGAGGCTGCACCAGGAAGGGAGCCTTGTTCATGCCCTAGGCAGTGTTATACGACATGGGAAGTAATTGGATTCAGATGATGTTTTGTGGTAAACTTACTTGAGTATGTGGTAAACTTTCTTCATTTTCATTATCACAGTTGTTCTCTTGCTTTTTCTGAGAGGCAAAATATTTGTAATACCAAGGATTAATTGTTGCTCTCTTATCTAGTTATTGCAGGTGCTGGGTGATTTACTGCTGCTTTTTCCTCTTATTTGACAGGGATCTCTAAAACACTATACATATGTCTTTTTTAAGGAAAAAAAGCATTTGCTATGCTCCACAGTCACTTGAGAAATCTAAAGTTTTAGAAAGAATTATTAGGTCACTTCAATGCAATGTTTTAAAGCTGCATTCGTTAGTATTTTGGGAAACCTGAGATGCTGATAGCAGCTCAAGGACTGTCACCCACAGGATCATTGTACACTTCAACACATCAACTGTTTTGAGATCTACCATACCAGTTCCTGCCTTCTTCTAACTGCTCTATTGCTCTTGCTTCTCAAATATGCTGATTTCTATAAATTAGCCAGTAGAGCTGGTAGCCATTGTCAACTCTGAAGAGTCCGAGAGGTGCGTTGGAGTGTGTACTAGCTTAATAGTCAGGAAAATGAGAACAGTACAATGGGTCAGATCTGCCTCTGCTGTTGCAAAACCAGTGGAGGTTCTCTAATGTAGGATGGACTGTGAAGTTTTGTCTTACAATGGTAAATTGGGTCTCAGGAGACTTGGATTTAAATACTGACTCGGTCCCAAGTGTTGCATGTAGCTTACAGCATGTCATTTAATCTATCCTATGACTTGTTTCATTATTTATAAAGTGGGGATGTAACTTAATAGTATTGTCCTGAAGATAAAATCAGTTAATGATAGGAGAGAGCTACAGTACAAGTATGTTATGAATTATTTTTGTTCACTCAGTGAGTGGTTTAATCTGTCTGAGAACCTGGGGTGTCACTTAGCATCTGCGGTTCGCTTGAGAGATATGCACGTTCTGGACATTAAAAAAGAGAAGGTAAACAAATGCACTAATCTTCAATCACAGTTATAATCTGCTAATTGTCTTGATTTAGATTGCTCTGTAAATTAACCTGTAAACTTCCACTTGTGGTCACCTAGCATTTTTTTCATATGTTCTTGAGTCTTTCCTCTTGCAGAACATATGAAGGGAAGAACCAGCAGCTTCTGCCTTTTTATTCAGTGTTTTGGCAAATTTGCTATTGTGTGATGATCAGTATGACTTACTTGTACACAAGTTATTTTAAAAGAGGAAAAATAAAATAGCATAAAAATACTGAGAAGGCAAAATACACTCTACAGAAGCAGCTTTGTGATTAAAATCCACTTTGAACAAGAGGTACCTTAAAAAAATCTGTCTATGCTTAGCCCCATATGCATCAAAAAATGTCAGTGATTTGTGGGCCAAACCCCCCTCCCTGCTGCTAGTAGTCTGTTCCACATCGTTTTCCTTCTGTTTTTTTTTTTTTCCCCTCAGAGTATCAGTTCTGTGTCTTCCCAAACATTGACAACTTTAGAGCCTCTTACATGACCAGGCTTTTCCTTCTCTAGTAGCTCACTGATGTTGCCCTTGATCAGGAGGTGAGCTTTGCAGCAGTGGGGTTGATTCTGTAACCTCCTGAGCAACCTATGCTGTGAGGTCAGCTGAAAAAAAAGTTTAACTAAGATAGAAGTTCTTGCAATGTGTGTTGTACCCCAGAGCAAATAATGGATCCTGTTGTGGCAATGGAATATGAATGTCTACGTGAGAAAGCAAGACGCAGCATTTGGAGAAGGTTAGGAGGTGCATTTTGCCCACTCTCTCTTCTTACTCAATTCCACTCTGTACATATCAGTTGTGATATATTGTGACTCTTTGGCATATACTGCAAATACATTGTTCCTTTTATATATGAGCAGGAAAATGGTTTTGTGCAGAGTTGAGCTTGCATCTTAGATATATTTGATTTGGATTTATTTTTTTAAGACTTTCTTTACAAAGCAATGGACTAAAGGCTGATTTTATTTCCTTACATGAAACATGAGGTTGTCGTTTAAAGATCCAAACCGTGATCTGATATAAAACCTGTTTCCATACACACTTTAGCCTAGCTAGCTAGTGCAGTAATGAAGTCTTTTTATGTGCTGTATTTACTACCGTATCTAAAGTGTTCACTCACAAATGCTGGGTTTGGTTCGAAACAGGTACATCATAACCAGTAAACCTCATAACAAGGTGTATACTTGTGGTGCAGTGGAATTTTTTTTAGCTAATCCATGAGTCTGATCTTCAGGCAATTATTTCAGCAATATCAACTGATGCTTTCAACACTCCAGCACTGATTCAGTAGAATGACTTGTTCTCAGGACAGGTGGGATTGCTTCACAAGTAGGTTTCTTGGCAATAGCTATGGAACAGCAGAATTGCATTTCGCAGCAGTTTATTTCATTGCCTATCCAACAAATTTGCTTATAATTATGTAGGAGTTACTCTCAGTGCCTTATTAGGAGTATCTGTAAGGCTGAACCCCTTTGTAACAGAACTGTTAAGATATTGTAAAGCACTCTGTTTACAGGGACAAATAAACCTCTTTCTGCGAGGAGGCAAGATTTCTTCACGGGCATTCCTCTCTCTTGACTGAAATAAGGTAGGCATCAAAAGCTTTAATAACTCCCAGAGAAGACTGTCATAGCTTGTGAATTTGAAAAGGCCAGGAAAGTACTCCTCACACATGTTCCTTGTTGTAACTTAATCTACCACATAGCAGGCCTTTTGCTCAACTTATATTAGCTCTGAAGGTGTTGACATGTTGGACTTACTAAAAAGTTGTAATAGTTAATGACACAAGCCAAGTGAGAGCACACAACAGCTTATAAACTCTTCCCTCTTCATTTAGCATGGAGTTAACCTTCAGAGAGCTCCGTTGTGTACAGAAAAGCTTTTTTGGTAAAAATATTCTACATTTAAGTGAAAAAAAGTGTATTTCCCTTTCAGAGAATATGTACTGCTCACTACTCATTTGCTACAGTTCAGAAGAGCACAGAAAATGGGAACAATTATCTAAAATGCTGTGTTTGTACAGTATAGATTGTATGATACTGGACATGTCCCTACAGTGGTAGAATAAGACAGGGTGGGGAGTTGGGGAATGGATGAGTAGCGGCGAAGTTAATGAGAAAGGATCACAGTAAGTAATCAGGACTTCCTGGCTTCCCAATCCTATGATCAGGTGATGCCATTGGCCATTTTTTTTTTTTTCAATACGATAGAGTGAAAATGCGAAGCTGTGGATGTTCCCTGAAAAGCTTTGTAAATACTGGTTTACCAAATGGCAAAATATCTTGCCTGTTCTCAATTCTTTTATCATTACAGGAGGAAGTTGTAACAACTTCTATATTAGACCTGCCTAATACTTCGCATTATAAAAGAGACTCGTGACCTTTGCAATGAGAAGCCTGTGTACCTCCTTTGCTTGCTGCGGTTGTTTGATATTTGGTAGAGGAAAGTAGCCCAGAGGCTACAGAGATGGTTTTTTTGTGTCATTCATTACATTTGTTGTGCTTTTGATGAGTTGTCCCTGAAAGAACATTTTTCTTTTTACTTTTGTTTCTGTGAAAAGCTTTGGCAGCCTGTCAGAGTTACCCCTTCGACCTTCTGAAGTATAAGCACTGCTGTTGCTGGAATAAAAATAGCAAGACATGCTTTACTGCATCTTGGAGGTACTGTAGTTAGCGTAAAATAATAGACCTTCACTGTCTCTAGTGCATCTGAGGGCTTAGGATTAAGGGGAAAGCAAGGCTGTAACACATATTCCTTGCCAGAACTTGGCGTCTGTCCCAGTGACCTAATTCCATGCCCTGAAGCAGCATCTGAGGCTGGAGCCCACCCTACATTGTGGAAGAAGAACCAAGAGAAGAGAAGTAGAACCACCGCTCTGTTCTGCACTCATGCAGCCATTACTCCATGCTGTCTCTCAAGGATGTTAGCCTGCTTTACTTCTAGATAATGTCATTAATCTGTAGTTCTTACAGTTGTAGCCTTGGAGACATAACTGAAGACTTGAAGACTTGCTGATGAAAATGTGGTGTATAGGATTTTGGGAGGCGAGAAGGAGTATTTGAGAAGACAGGCATTGAAAATCCTTAGAAAAGCAGTGCAGTGTTGGTAAAAGTTTAATTCTTGGGCTACTAATGTTGGTAAAAGTTGAATTCTTGTGCTCTATGATACAATTGTGGATAAGATTTCATTTTCCCTGCCTTGAGGCTTCCTGTCTCCTTCAGTACATAGGCTGCACAAGGAAAATACAAGGTTTCATATAGAACTATAAATGTGGAATTTCAAGATTTTCAGATATGAAGTTCTGAAAATTAAAGATTTAAGTTCTTAACCAGTTCTTTATTAGCAGTCATATTTTTGCTGCAGGTGAGGACTACTAGGGCCTCTGGTGCTGTTGCTACTCCCCGTATTAAATCTATTGTACTTGTGTGGTGAAGCTTACCACGGTAATTTCAGTGTAATGTTGCAAGCTAAATAACGTGTCTAATGCACAGAAGTCGTCTGAAATCATATGATCCAGTATCTTCATTTAATTCTGGTATACTGAGGAACAGAAACTTAAGTGGTAAAATAAATATTTTGACAACCTGAAATAACTCTGTTGAGAGCGAATAAAGAAATCTGGACCCACTAAAGCCCTGTAGAAAAATACAGTTGATTTTGGTCAACTCAGAATTTCAGTCAAAGTGCTGCAAAATTTTTAAAGGGTAGTAATTGAAACTAAATAAGTTTTTAGTACAAGCATGAGAAAAGGACAGCTAAGTTTGAAAGGGTACCTTGGAGGCATACAGGTAAAAAAAAAGTGTGAGGATAGTAGATTTTATGACTAATTTGAATTAATATGGTTTTGTCTTTATAAGTTTTAAATTATCTTGACTCTACGTGATAATGCACTCTTGAAATAAAACATTGCTCTTAGATGCTCTTTGGCTGGCTGTGAGCATCCTTCAGATTACTGAGAAATATTCTTTCTGTCTGCAGAACATTCATCCTTGTGGCTTTACGGTGTAAGCTACTGTTCTTCAGTTAATTTCCATTGAGATGCTGTTTATTGAAGACTGGTAAACATTGTTTAACTTTCCAATGAGTGATAGCAAATTTCTGACCCTTAGCCCACTGGCACCGTTTTTCTGCTTCCACCGGAAAAGCCAGTCACATGTAAATGTTGGACCCCATTCCCAGTTCTTCATAGAAAGTGTCAAGTTTAAAAGACTGGTAACTACTTCTTCCTTGCCCTTTTCTTCTACTGACTAAAGTTTAAATGAAGCGTATAAAAATGGAGACCTTAATGTGTCAAAAGGAAGACATTTGCCTTATGTCTGTGTGTGATAGCAAAAGATATGTTTTAGTCACCTTATTAGACCAAAGAAATGAGAAATTCCCATTTTAAGTTGTATTATTATTTTATATCTAATTACTAGGTATTTAAATCCAGTGTAAAAATTAATAAACTCTTTGTTCCCAGGCCACTGTGTGTAAAGATTCCAGGAGAGTTTAGAATTTGCTGCTGTGCTCAGCTTAAGAAGCAAGATTTTCTTATAAACAGGTTATACCTTTTCATTAGATTTGTTGATATTTACTTGGAAAACTTCAGGTTGTTTGTGCAGCCACCTTTCAGGTTTCAAGTATGTTGGTGTATTTACTGCCCTTGCTTTGATTTGCATCAGGGGAAGTTTACATTTGCTATTAGGAAAAATTACTTCACAAAAAGGGTCGTCAAGCATTGGAACAGGCTGCCCAGGGAAATGGTTGAGTTTGTCATTCCTGGAGGTATTTAAGAGACACATAGATTTGGCACTTAGGGGCATGGTTTAGTGGTGCCCTTGGCAGCGTTAGGTTTATGGTTGGACTTTATGATCTTAAAAGACTTTTCTAACATAAACGATTCCATAATTTATGATTTGAAAGATTTGGTCAATCTTACACAAACATTGTAGCTCTTCATAGATGACGTGGATTGCCTTGTTTGGGCTAAGGCAGTGCTAACTACGTTTTGGCTACCCTACTTGTTGCTTTAGCCCTTGGTGGGTGTAGAGAAGCTGTGTTCTGTTGCCCCTCTGCTATTTGCTTCCTTTACCTGTGTTCAGGTGTGTCCTAGAGTTTAGACTTAGTGTTCAAACCAAAACAGAAAAAAGCAAGTTCGTTGAAGTACTGATGCTGGTAGACCAGACTCGCTCTTCATGAATTCCAGCGATCAGTTACAGCTAAATAGATGTTTTTCCATTCTTAACTTACTTTTGTTAACGTAATTTTATTAAATAATTAAATGAGACTAAGAGCTTGTTTATGTATTTTATTTCTTGGATATAATTAAGAGACAGAGTATTTCATCTTAGACTTTGCATTGTCTTCAGTGAAACATTGTACTTTGAATGCATGGGAAAAGGTGTTTGGGAATCAAGGCTATTGCTCAATTAATTGTCATATTGTCTTAAACTGTCATAATATTCTTAGAGTCAAAATGTTGGAACAAATACAGAAATTATATTATTGTATAATATATATATTATATATAAAATATATAAAAGGAAGGAGTACGTGAGCGTTTGTCTGTTTAATCAGCCCTATCATTGAAACAGCCATGTCTGCATCTTTTGTACTTGCTCCTTGGCTACGGCACTGAAGTAGAGCAGGATACGCAGGATTTTCTCAGCTTTAGTTACTGACCTATAAAGCTATTAGAGTCACAGGTTTTAGAACTGGAACATGGACAGACATACAAATATTCTAATAGTATGTGCAGCCAGGCATGTATATGGAAAGTCTTTTTAACAGTCACGAGTGGCCATCTTTAAAAGGCTATTTTTTCCTTTTATAAAATTTTCAAAAAAATGTAGAACTTGAGATACATTGTTACAGTGGAAGGACATTTCACTGGTGAATAGGTTTGAGTGGGACCTGAGCGAACTGTTCCTGGAGGAGTCTAGAGAAAGAACTATGCTATGAAGACCTTCTTTGCCACCCCTCTTTCCAGAACCGGGTAGCAAAACCGGCTTGGTTCAAAGTGAAGAAGGAAAAGGGAAGTCTGCGAGTTTGGAGGGCAAATTGAAAAAAAACAACTTGTGTGTCTCTACATGTACCAATCAAAAAAGCAAACAGTACAAACCTTTTATCATGTATTGTTCCTGGAAGCTAAGGATAGGAAAGAGAACCAGCCTTATAGGAATGGTTGTATTACTCTGGTATGCTTATTAGGATCCTCCAGAGACATCAGATGGGAAAACATTTAGTATCCGATGCAACCTTGTAGGACCTGTATGGCCCCATTTTCAGTGATTCTGGTTCACAGCAAGTTAAAATGGATACTATCTGTTGTTTGCCTCTTATTTTTGACAGTTACTTTTACACATAAATTTTATATATAATTAAATTGTTACGCAGCAGTATAAGAAGTTCCTGTTGTGTTAGAGGCACTGTAGCTGAAAAATACTGGGTTTGTGTTTTAAAATTTACATGCCTACTTCTGAGGGTTAGTACTTCTTATTTGGAATAGCTGTAATAATCATTAATCTTTTTTAGGGACCTAAAGGGTTGAACCCCAACATTATGAACAACTAGAGAACAGAAGGACTGATCAGAGCTAAAATCTTCTCATGCTTGACTTGTCCAATACTGCTATCCCACAGAAAACAAAACACTAGCTTGGGAGTTACAAATGTTTATTCAGATGTAACTTCCAGTTGGTACAATGTCTGTCTTTGAGTTCTCCAAGGGTTTAAAATGTGCTCACTGTATTACTCGTGGAGTCAGGAAGTGGGAATGGGTTGCCACAGTGGGTCTACTCTCACAAATTTCAGGTCGTGAAGCAGAAATAGGATTTTGAAGTTTGCTGTGTTACATCAGGGAGATTTCCCAGTTCAGTCTTGCTGTAAAGAAGAATACTAGATTTTTTTCTTTAAAAGGAAGAGGACAGTCTGGACAGAGCAGTAATGAGTGGAAGAATAAGCAGTGGCCCAGCCTCTCTCTCGCTGTGTGATGGGCATTTAGGACTGCAAAAAGCCATGAAAACCAGGAGGGCTACAACTTCATTCCAAAAGGATTTGCTATCTAGTGTGAAAATAACTGAACAGATACTGTTAAATGAAGATGTGTGTCTTCAAATAAGGAGTAATTTACATTCTGGAGTAGATAATTTATGCCTAGTACTGAGTATGGCATCATGATTAATATGCTGCATTAGCTGTTTGAACAGATACAATCTCAAGAGCTAAAGATCTTGTTTTCATGCACATAAGGCTAATAAGAAAATCAAAGAAAGCTAAGACTCTCAAAGTGATGTAATGCGTAGAGCAAGTTATACCCTGTCAAAACTGTAAAGTCTGAATTAAATGTTATCAGACTTTCCCATAAAGGAAGTAGGGGGAAAGGCTTAGCAATTGGGACACCCCAAGCTCCACGCCTGTAACATGATAGGAATGGAACTGACTTGTTAGGGCAAAGGGTGTGTGATGTCTCTCTCTTTTTTTTTTTTTATTCCCCACATAGAAAGTAGTGTCTTTTCCTTTCTTCAGGAAGCCACATGTTGCACAGGCAGCATGGGCCAACCTCCACCATAGACAGCAGGTGGGGTTTGGAGTCTCAGGTTAGTTGCAACAGACAAAACTTTTCTTGATGTTCTTTTTAGAACTCCAGTTAGGTAATTTTTTTTCTCTTAGACCTGTAAGTTAAGGGCTTTCTCTATCTATGCTATTAAATTCAATCAATTCCAAAAGGTTTCTCAGGGCCATCCAGTTTAACCTTAACTACTGATAAAGTCTCCTCACTCTTGTATTCAGCAATCTATGCTCGTTATTCATCTAATCTCAACATCTGTTGCCAGAGTTAAGTCTCAGAAGCTTATTTGTCATTGTAGTAAATCCATTTATTTTCTGCTAGAAACCTTCATCTCACTGGCAAATTTACACTGTCATTTTAAGATGCATAATAAAGCATTTGGGTCATACGGAACACCAGGATGGGTGGTGATATTCGTAACTATACATGTAATCTAGAAATTTCTTCTCCTGTAAATGAAACTTATCTTTTTGCCCACAATAGATAGAATTTTGAAAAGTGTATTAATGAGAAACTTACAAAATAGAGGGTTTTATTTTCTTTCATTAACATATTGGTATATCATACATTTGTTTTCTGTATGTACATGAGATGTAGATGAGAGAGTTCCCATATTGTTCCAGTGGGAGCCAGCTGTCAAGTAGGAATTTTAATATTTAGTTACATAGTCATTGTTCTACTCTTGATTAAAATTAAGATCTTGATTCTCTATTTTAACTACCTTGAACTTTTTTGCTAAATATGAGTCATTAGCCTTTTCCTTCTTAGTATTTATTTGCTTATCAGTCATCTGTTTGGAATTGGTTTGAAATATGTGATAGAACTTTCATTTCAATGTATCTTTATTGGGGATTTATGGATTGAGTTTGGTGGTCAGTGAATGCCCTTTAAGCTATTTCATCAGCAAATATTGTGTAGGTTTCTGCCATAACTGTGAATACATTAAGTGGTGGGCTCTCAGTGTACAACTTGAAACAGAACTTGGAGAGACTAATTTTGACTGAAAAAACCCTATATTCCTAGATTTTACCCTTTTTAATGTATTAATGCATTATTTTTAAAGTACTGTATGCAGTTACACTGTGAGGCATTTTATCTTTATGTGCTTTTACAATTTGTTGAGAAATTGTACAGAAGCAAAAACCAGAGTGATGAAGTACAGTAAATTTGCATTAATTATCCTCCTTCTTTCTTAGATATTTGGGCAATTGGCTGCATATTTGCTGAACTATTGACTTCAGAACCTATATTTCACTGTCGTCAGGAGGACATCAAAACAAGTAATCCTTTTCATCACGATCAGCTAGATCGCATTTTCAGTGTAATGGGATTCCCTGCAGGTAATTTATTTTCATTAAAATGTCAGACATTACACTATTGAGTTGCCTTTTTTTTTTCCTAAAGGAAATTACTAGTTGTTTGTATAGGTAAGAAGAAGCTGTCAGTTTGATGGATTTGGAAATGCTGAGAATTATGGAACAATAGCACTGACCAACAAACAAAGTCAAACAACTGCTATAGTTGTTTCTTCTCATTTATTACTTAACCTACACTTTCAGACTTGTAACTGCTTCTCGTTTTTCTCTCCACTAAAGATAAAGATTGGGAAGACATAAGGAAGATGCCAGAATATCCAACTCTTCAGAAAGATTTTAGGAGAACAACGTAAGTGTTGATAACAACAGTTCAGTGAATGTAGCAGGTAGACAGCAATTGGCTCCTGTCCTCTGACTTTTGAGGAGAGGGTTTTGGAGTGTGTGGGTTCTAACAGTGACAGCTTTCCTGCTTGAATTAGGTGTTTGCTTGTATGGTGTTCTCTCTCTCAGCTGCTTGTTAAAGACATCAGCTGAGTGGTTTCCTTATTTCTCTAGAAGGCGTCATCATAAATGCCATTTAATCTCTTCTAGGCACAGACAAATAAACTTGCTTAAACCCCATGTATTAGCTCTTGAAGATAACTTCATTCATTGTCTGTGAGAGAGAATAAGGAAGCACGTTCCTGGTCTGTTTGACCAGCTGATATGTAGAGATGGTGGAGCAGTGGACAGAAATTTCTATGAAAGATACCATGTTGAGAAGGTTGTGATGCAAAGCCTATATGGGATCAGAGAATTTTCCAGTTTTGGTGTTTCCTGGGGATTTGGCTAAATTAGTCAAATGGTAGTGATACATCAGAGGGTGTAAGGAGCAAAACAGTCTCTGTTGTGAGGCAGAGGACATGGATTCAGGAGTTCTGGATTCTGTTTCCAGCTCTGCTGTATATTCATTACACTGGCTTTAGGCAAGATATGAAGCTTATCTGTGCACAGAGCTTCTTTCTTTGGAAAATGGCTATAAATAACCTCTAGGCTTGTAGATTAAAGGCCAGGCACAGGTCATGCATATGTGGGGCATTTTTGAACTGTAAGGACTGTATGGTTTGCTGCTGGCTGGGGTCAGGGAGACAGAATGGTAAACTAACTGCTCTGCCAAATTGCAGCTGGAAACAACTTAATAGCTTAGCTGTTGCACTGTTGCAGACTGCTCTGCACTTTCTGTAGCAGAACTGCTTTAGAGAAGTAGAATATAAAATCAAGTTGAGTTTCTGTTGTATGCCTAGTCAAGAACTTATTCATACACTACAAATGTTGTGTGTTCTATGAAAATAATCTGTGCACAGTTGATACTACTTATATTAGTGAAAAGCATAGTTTGTGTGAAACTGCTAGAGAAATATCTGACATGTTTTGTGATAGCAGTTTTTCTTTAGTTAGTAAGGTTGGTAAATGTTTTTGTGATCGCTTGGTACAGTTCCATATTCTTAATGCTGTATTATTTCAGAAATTTTTTTGTTTAACTGTGTTTTTCAGATATGCCAATAGTAGCCTCATAAAATACATGGAGAAACACAAAGTCAAGCCTGACAGCAAAGTTTTTCTTTTGGTAGGTACAAGTTGAAAATCAGTGTGAAGATAGGAATTAAGTGCATTTCTAATGGTAATACCTGTGTCTGTTCTGCTATCTCATTCTAATAAACACAGATGTTAAAGCAAGCTATTTATCACTAAATAGCCATGTTTGAGCTGTGTTTTCTTCGTATGCGTTCACGCTGAGGGGGTGCTTTAACTGCTGGTGTTGAAGTTCTGAAGGTCTTATCTACTTAAGAACTGCAAGGCACTCATATACTCAGCCTTACCCTTAGGTCTGATGTGCAACTAGTGAGTATTATATAGACTAGATTCCGTGTTGTTTCAGAGAGCTAAAGAGCTCCCAAGAACTAAACAATTTTGTGAAGAAAGGGAAGAGGAAACGAGAACCTGTAATTTTTTTTCTTTTGTCTGATAGTAGTCCACTTCTGTTCTGTGGGTGATTCCAAACAATATCCCTGAACATATATTTGCGGGGCACCTAGTTTAGTCATTCATTATGGGTGAATGTAGGGTTGGTCTGTCTAATACAGCGTTTTTTCTGAATGCCTTTGTGATGATTTAGTGCTGTCTAAATTTAGGAATGAAGTTCAAAGTGACTTTGCTGATGCTGTGAAGAGGGAGTCTCTGTAATCAGGCTGTTAGTGCAGCCTGAGTTCTAGCGATCTCTTTTCATCCCCAGCTACAGATTTTCAACATAGCAGTGCACTCTCTAGGTCTTGGCAAAGATTTGCTCTTTGACTTGTTTGTTAGTAGCTGCTGGATGATCACACAAATAGCTATAAAGAGGGAATAGGTTGATCCTAAGTGAGTGGAAAGGAAGCATTCACATAAGAACTATGAGATTTCAAGAAAAAAAATGCGAAATTTCTTAAACTCGACTTACTGGGCACGCATTGAAGTCCTCTGAAGGAAGAGTCTAACTGAAAAGACGAAAATTGCAAGAGGCTTGATTATCTAGCACTTGAATTTCCCCATTTTCCTACTAAAGGTGGAAACCACCAGAAAGCCAGGTAGATAGGTAAAGAAACAAGTGTGTTGCTGTCAGCTTTTATGACTAATTCATCAAGGCTATGAACACTAAGTTGAGGGCCATCTTGTGTGGGTTGTCTACTTTTCCAGGGGAAAATCATAACCAGATCTCTAAAAACTAACCATATTTTGCCAACCTTAGTCAATTTTTTTCTCACTATTCACAATGAGGGATGAATAAGGGTGTTCTAATGATCAACCACAGAGGCAGAGGCTGGTCTCAAATAAGTCAGAGCTCCCACACGAATGGCCAGGAACATGGACAACCTTTTGATGCTTCATTGTTGCGCTGAGGAGGTCCATGTACCTGAATTGCCACAGCTGTGCTACAGCAGAGGCTCAGTACCTGCCTTATCTTGTGAAAGGAAGCAGATCTTGAAGGAAAGGTGTGCATAGCTCTCCCAAATCAAGAGGTGAGAAATATCTGCTAATGAGCTTGGAGGTATAGGTTTTCTGAAGCAGACTTCCTAAAACTCCTTGCTCATATCCAAGGTAGTTACGTTGTATTTTTGAGGTAACTTCCACCTTTGCAAGATGACCTCAGAAGACATCTGCTTTGTAACCTTCCTTGGTCAAGGCATTGTGCTACTACATACAGCAAGTGTGGCAAGTAGGGAAAATAGGCCATCAAGTAGACCTGTGCAAGATAGCAAATAACTGTTGACAAAGAAGAGGATAAGGTGCCAATCTGCTGATTGACATTGAAGGATAATATCTACCTGAAGGGCAAAAAGTTTTCCATCCAGGAAGAGGCATCTGTTCTTGTTGTCCTGGAAAAGTTACAAGCATAGTATTTACAGCTGTTGTCAGGCCCATAAAGCCTGACAGCAAGCAATCTTGAGAGCTGCTGAGAAGTATAAGAATGAAGTCCAGTCTCACAGGCTTTCTGTATTGTGTTAGCAGCTGCTACCCTGACAGCAAATTGTGTCCAGAGATTTTTATTCACTTTCTTAGAAGCAACAGAAGCTACAGAAAACCAGACTTTGTCAAAGAAAAATGGTTCACAGGAGCATTGCTGATAGGAAAAATATCTCACTTGGAGTGATGATGTGTGTAGTCTCACCTGGAATGGGCAAACTGATGATATCCTCAGGAGTGGAGGGGGATTGGGAAGGAATGAGCAGACCGTTAAAAGGTCGAAGATGTCTTTAGATCTGCTGCTGTGGTATGATAGCCTTATCTTTGAATGGCAAAAGAATACAGATCATGTTTGGAGGCTGATGTCCTGTACTTTTCTGTCAGTGGTGCCATCTGATACCAAAGACCAGGAGTGGCCCTGTACAGAACATGAGTGTTTGTCCCTGCAGTCACTGTGGAGGAACTGGGGAGAAGAAATTTGCATCACCTGTAATGGTGTCACAAGCCACTAGAACTAACAGAAATGTTATGCGTAGGGAGAAATGGTCAGTACCAAAACTGACCCGTATTCCCAAAAGTGCCCATATTCACTGCATCATGTGAGGTCACTGTGTAGACAACCAGCAGCACAGTAGAGGTTGAATTTGTTAAGATATGCAGGATATGGAGTTAAGTGTTTTCTGACAACACAAACAGCAGTAAATAAGTATGCCATGCAAACTCTCTAGATGTGTGCAGTGCAGGACCATCTTGAAGTGTATTTCTGGGCAAGCAGAAGGAAATCAATTTGGGAGCTAGTTTCCATTCAACTGATAGGTAGAGAGACAGCCCGAGTTTCTCTTTGTTTTGTTGTCAGTCTGTTGGGGTCCGTGGCACATAAAGTATAGGAGTAAGGAGAAGTGGGAAGAAAGTGGCAACAGTACAGAGAATTTGATAAGAACTCATCTACAAAGTAGGATTAACTATAACTATTGAGAAGAGAAATACAGAGAATTATTTTTATTTACGAGGATGAGTGCTTTTACTGAAGCTGTTATAGATATACCATGTGTATAGAATATAAAATTCTATAGCAGATTTTTGATTTATTGGAACAAAAAGCCCCAAACACTCATGTGAAAATCACATTCTCTTGCTGAATATCCAGGGAATTTTTGTTGGAGGCCTGGAAGATTGAGCTAAAATGCCTTTTGAGGAAGGAAACATGCGAGAGTAGGATACTGTATGTCATAAGTTAAGCATCCATATTTCCTACTGTTAGTTTATCAGAATGTAATAATAACCAGAAATGGTGTGTTATCCCTATAATTCCTGTTTTATACTACTAATATATTGTAATCCTCTTCTATTGCCTGCTGTAGTCAACAGGATTCTAGCTACTAAATTTATTTCTTCCTAGCAAGGAAGAAAGGTTACTAGGAAGGGTCTATTCCTCCTCTTTCTCATTTCAAGACCAGTTAGAGTGGGATTGATAGCTGTGTGAGTGGTGGAGTGCTCTGACTGTGAAATGTGCCAGTGTGAGAGAGGAGGATTTATGGTTTCTGTCCCTAAAGCGATATGGAGAGACCTGGTCATATTCAGTCTTTTCTGACACTTTTTTCCTGCTGTGCCAGCAGTATAGAATAGTATAAAAGCTATACATGTGCCACAACAAACCACCAATATTTAGAGATGCTTCATGTACCTGTAAAAGCTGAATTTAACGTTGCTGTGGCCTTAGCAATTAACATTGCCTGATACACTTAAATGTATTTCTTCTGTGAGGAGTGCTTCACAGCTGTAGTGCTTTAATGGATATGCATTCTTCTTGGGTTCTTTACTGAACCACCAGTGCTAACTTAGGTTTGTCTGGCCAAGCCACAAATAATTTAACAATCCACAATCCAAGACATATAAGTCATAGATTGAAAAATTAGTTTGATAAGCTTTTTTCTATTTTTAATGTTATGCTTTGCAGCTTCAGAAGCTTCTTACTATGGACCCTACAAAGAGAATTACCTCAGAGCAGGCTTTGCAGGACCCCTACTTTCAAGAGGATCCTCTGCCTACATCAGAGTATGTATTCCCTCATCTCTGCTTTTCGGGGGAGGGGGTGTGGTCTTCTTTCTCCTAAATGCTGATCCTGAAATGAGATGACAGCTGAAAACTTCACAGATATCTATGTATATCCACAAGTAGGAGTAGCTCAGGCATGCTCAGTAGAAGCTATCAGTGTAGTACTGAACTGTGTATCTGCTGGTGCCAGAACTGAGTGGTGGTGGACAATAACCCAGTACTGCCTAAGTGTTGTAATTCTGAACATACTACCGAAGTTCATGTGACAATATTATTGCGCGACTTAGAGAAGTTATCTGCACCCTCTCCTGTGCCTCACAGAATGCTGTTCTCCATTGCCTGGTTTCATTGTGCCTCTCTGACCTACAGTCCCTTCCCCGTGCCTGCTGGCACAGGGCAGCAGTATGAGGAGAGAAAAATTAAGAGAGCATTGGCTGCCTAAAATCCCACAGGCCCCTTGTTCTGAAGACTTGAAAGTACAGATTTTATATCTCTATATATATGTTATTGTCACAAAGAATTCAAATAATACATTCAATTCCTGCTGGCTTCTCTTTCCAGTTTTCAGAAGTGTGGTGGTTCATAGCATTATGATCTGTAGGAACTGGATGCAGGGAGTCTTCCACCTTTGCTTTCACTGCTTCGTCAGCTAGCAGGCAGCGCTAAAAGGAGGAAACAGCCACTGGAGTGAAAAAAGAGACTAGTTGAGACTAGCTATGTTGAGGTTTTTTTCTTTCTTTTAACTTTTCTGTTTGGATAAGCCAAACACTGCATAGTAGTAAGATTAAGAATTGTTTATATACTTAAAAAATCAGGTTGTGGTGATTGTGTTCTGAATGCTGGCACAGATATCTAAGAAATGCATACTGGTCAAGATCTACTAGTAATTTTCTATTTAGTGTTTATCTGATACTGTCCTATCTAGAGCTGTAGCTTCCCATTGAATACAGGATAATATTATGATAAAGTTTCTGCCATAAACATTAAGGAATTTTCCAGATCCCATTAGCCAGATGAATTTAAAAGCTATCTTTTTTTTCTCTAAACAAGACCTGAGAAGCTCTGCAGATATGATTGGCAAATATGTTTAAGCCCACTGTAAGCCTAAGTGGGCTCATAAGACATTAATATCTTTGGGCTGAGCCCTTTATTCTGTAAGCCATGCATGTTCCAACTAGGTGTTGTGGAACCTCTAACACTATGTTAATTCATTTTGCCATCTGGATCAACAAGTGGTTGTTCAGGCATTCAGACGTGTTCAACCATGCCATGATTTTACATGGTGGCTTCATGCCAACGGCAAAGAGATCTGATATGATGATCAGCACCTTGGTGCTGATATATGCTGCTATCATGGATGCTGACAGTGCCATTCACTTACAAAAACAGAGCTTGGGAAATGAAAGAAATTAAGTTGTTATATTCACTTGTTTTTAGTATAGCATTGAGTAAATGTCTGTCATATGTGTATATTTGTTGAGTGTTTACTGTTCTCAATGTGTTTCAGTGTATTTGCTGGCTGTCAGATTCCATATCCTAAAAGAGAATTCCTCAATGAAGATGAGCCTGAAGAGAAAGGGGATAAGGTATAAGAAACTCCTTATTGTTTTTTTTAAGTATGCAATAATAAAATGTCATCGTGCTGCCAAATGAAAACTAATGAAATGTGAAGAGTTTACTAGAAAAGTATTTTCCAGGCAAGGCTCTCTTAAAACTGTTTCTGAGACAAATTTAAACTATCAGATGACTTTAGGGCGTCTCAGGCAGTGTCAGCAACACAGTTTGCCCTGACTTCTAGGGAATGAGCTGGATGGGTTTTTCTGTCAGTAGGAGCCTGTTTTCAGTTGCCATCATTCCAAGAGAATCTTGCTACCTCCTCCTGCATCGCATGATGAAAATACATTGTGATCGCTTGAAAAGAATTGCATTTCCATTGTATGACTGGCATACATCCAGCCATTTGAAAGTAGATGCCTGTCAGGGTCTCAGATAGTGGCAGCCTGCTTCTGGCACTACATCAGAACAATTCATTCATCTGCATGCAGTTTCCTGATCATGTTTTAAAGGCTCTCAGACAAAGGAGTAATAAGGAGCATGAACTGTTCTGGTCGTGACAATCTGCTCCGAGTGCTCTTTCCCAGAAATCCATAGACATGGGCGAAAACTTGTTTGCGTGCATAGTAAATTCTGGTATATTTGAGACCTAATCTGATCTGCTTTGTTCATGTAGCTCAGCTATGCTACGTGACCACGGTGATTGTCCCATCATACTGGGAAGGCTGGACAATACAGCTATAGTGTATCAAACAGCTTCTCATTTTCACTTCAAAGTGTACAGTTAGACACCAACAGCTATGTATAGTTGGCAAAATGTGAAGAAAACAGATGTAAACTGTAATTATCTGAGGACTGTATATGAGAAGGACTGCTAGTCTTTTGGAGAAATCGTTTGACTACATGTCTTTTATTTTCAGATTTTATGTAATGTAAGAAACTAGCCGAGTTTAAAAGTATGCCTATCACAGTACATTTCAGACAGCAGATTTTGTTTTCAGATTTTTTTTTTTCAGATATTGTAGATTCTTCTGTACTTAGAACAAGTGGAAACATCCTGGATTTTTGTGTCCAGATAGTTTTTTTCAAAAAGAGGGAACAGACACTTAAGCAAAAATACAATGAAAGTATTGAAGTGGATTTGATTGTGATTTAGTTACTAGCTTTGTTTCAACTCTCACAGCTTCAAAATCAAGACCAAACCTTATGAATTAAAATTACTCTGGCTTTTGTTAGGTCAGTGTATTTAAGAGTAAATATCTCTCTCTTTTCTGGGAATGGTAGGGGGAAACAATGGTGTGTTGATATTCAAAACAGCCATTATATAAATGTCTTTGAGATTGCTGGGGACAGTCACGTAGTTCTGTGCACTCCAAATCACACTTTCTTCAGACTGTTTCAGTAATTTAAGTCACACATTACCCATTGAATGTGTTCTCACAGTGTATAATATACGAAGGTAAGGGATATTATCAAAGTTGGATCTGTGCTGTATTTTGCTTCGTTATGATGATGTTAAAAGTGAAAGGTTGGTTTCTTTTTCTTTAATGATAGTGTCAGTTTCTGGTTTGTTTTTAAAACTGTAAATATCTGTGTAGTCTTTTGGAAACCTAGAGAAGTTCTGTGTTTGTTTATTTGGAACTTACATCTGAATTGAATAAATTTTAATTGCTTAAGCTATATTTGTGCACTAAGATGGTGCAGTTCCACCTTAGCCAGAGTCTGACAGAGTAGATCTCAGCCTCTACCCAGACAGTAGCAGTGGTAGCTGCACAGAAGAACAAGCTCAGACTAGTCAGGTAAATTTTGTGTTAATACCCAAAGTGTGAAACATGGGACCTATGACAAACTGTTGTCTTTAATTGTGAGAGTTCCTGCAATATTTGTTTACACCTAAGAAAATTGCAGTTTTTCAGATCTCACAGCAGCAACAGCCTCACTTACACCCAGGCACGCCTATGACAATACAAAGTTTGGAGTTCTAGCACAAATACCACCGTAGTTATTCATGCTTGTTTTTACAATATAAGTGAAGCTCAAACCATTATGAAAAGATGAATAAAGATGAATTGCTTCTTAACTTTTTTTTTTACAAGCTACCTTGATTAACTTTAAAATTATTAAAGTTTAAATCTCCTGGGAAATAGAATCTGACTGAGATGGGATTTAAGGACTACAAGGAGGGGGATACATTATTGGTTTTGCTAAATGTAAAATGGAAATGCAAGCCACCTCTAAGTCCTTGAAGACACAAGGCTTCTTTGTAATCTTAAATGAATTCATCATTGCAAATTTCATCTGACTGTATCTTGGGAGATGGTTGTGATGAATGGCATAGATACAGATCTTTTATGTCGTTTATCTGAGGTAACTAAATGCCTTTTGGTGATTGGAGGCATCAAGAATAGTCTACTGGTGGCAACTGGTTGTCATGATTTCTAAGAAACTAATAAAATGAGATTTTTATAAAAGGCTTCTATGCTAAAGCTTTAATAGTTATATAAGCATATATCCTAGGGAAAAGAACTATCCTGCAATGTTCTGTACATTGTAGTGAGGGGAAGGTAGTAAGGCGTTTTAATTCAAGCCGTGACAATTGTAGTTTTTCTTCCATGGTGAACAAGTGACTTATCTCATATTTGGAGTGAAATTGCTTTTCTTTGCAATTCTCTTAAGTGCTTCAGTGCTCTGATGGAGAAACCATTGCTGGTGCTTGCAAGAAGATAGATGGGTGGTCTTTCTAACTGTGTAACCACAGAGGGCAGGGTTACACTGTGCTGTTTTTCAAACCTTCCCTCCCTTTCCTAATACTCTACTCAGTCGGTAGTCCTCTGAAGTCAGAAGAGTACAATGTCTTTTGCTCATATGTTCCTGTTCTTAACTTTTTTCTTCCTTTCGTGATGCTTTTTGTCTCTCTTCCTGCTAGGTTCCAGTGTCATTTTAACTGTCTGACTTCTCTTCCTTTGCTAGTCTTCTTCCTCCTCCTTTGTCTTTAACTTTTTGTCTCTGTTCAGTTTTCACTTTCCTGCTATATCAGTAAGATTTTCTGACCCTATACCTAGCACACCATGCCGGACCATATTCTCTGCGTATCACTCTTTGCAAGGTACTTAAAAATCACAGGAGACCAAAACCCATTTCTAGTTCTGCGACAGAATTTCCTTGTAACCTGAAAGAAATTACGTAATTTCTCTGGTCTCAACTTGTTTATCTTTCTGCCAGTAATGCTGCCACCCTCCTCTGGGCTCTTGTAATGTGTCATTTGGGAAAGTCTGAAAAGTGGATTTGATTCTAAGTGAACAAGGCTGTTGAAGCACTCTGGAATAATTTACCGTGGTTCACCACATCTGTTTCTGAGCACTAGAGAAATTTTGGGGGTTTTGATTCAGTTTGTTAGGTGATTACTGCTTTATAAATGGTTCCTTCCATCCTCCTCTCTGGGCAGTTGGCTAGCTGCAGGAGTTACTAGGCTGTCCTCGCAGTTTTAGTCTAGCTTGCTTTGTTAAAAAAACTGCAACAACCACAAAAAAAACCCCGAAAGTGAACAAATGGGATACCCCCATGAAGTCTACAAGAGCGTAATAAGGAATGTGTTTCTCCTGACACACAGCCTTGCTGCGTTATCCCATTGAGGAGGTGGGCCTGCTTCTTTCTCCTCAGGCACAGTGGTGCTAGGGTTGGTGACTCCATGAAGCTCACAAACTAGTTCAAAGCAAGTGACTGTTGTTGTGTCACTCCTTCCCCTAGAATCAGCAGCAGCAGAACCAACATCAGCAGCAAACAGCACCTCAGCAGCAGCCGCAGGCAGCGCCGCAGCAGCCGCAGCCGCAGCAGCAGAACAGCACCCAGACCAACGGGACGGCTGGAGGCGCTGGTGCGGGAGGAGGGGGCGCAGGCGCAGGACTCCAGCACAGCCAGGACTCCAGCCTCAACCAGGTGCCTCCAAACAAGAAACCACGGATAGGGCCTTCAGGCACTAACTCAGGCGGGCCTGTCATGCCTTCAGATTATCAGGTACCTCTTGAATTTTTTGCTGCTTATGAGACTATAGGGCTAAAATGTCATTTTCCCCTTCCCCACTGTAAAAATGAACAGGTTGTGTTTTAATGAATTTCTCTTGTCACATGAGCAGGCGTGCTCTAATACATTAGATAAAAATGGGGGGGGGTTAAAGGCTTAAAGTTAAAAGGTTCGGTTCTGTGGTTAGTAATTTTCAATAGAATAGCAGTAAAAGTAATATCTGCTGCACCCAGTAAAGCATTAAGGACTAATCCACTCCAGGAAAGAACTTAAATATATGCTTAACTTTATGTTTGAGTGTAATCTTACTGAAGCCAGTGGAACTAATTGATGCACATAAAAGTTGCTTTAGGTCAAGTTCAGGATATTCAGCTCTTGGCAATATTAAGTCCTGTGTGAGAAGCAGATCCTGAGACGATCTGGAGAAGCAGAAGCGAAGTTAGAACCAGACTCTCTCATTTCATTCCTGCTTCATTTTACCTCATACCATCAGAGGTATGGAACAGTTCTGTAGTTTTATTCTCATATCTTGCTAAGTCTGCTTCTAATGTTAAAGAAAAAAAATGCATGTTAGCCAAGCAGTGATGTTTTGGTTCAATAGTATGATTCATGCTGAAACAGGGCATGAAGACATGCATTGTTTCCAATGTAACCAAAGTTGAACAGATGTCATGTTTTCCAGTACAGTAGCATTAATAAGTGAAAGCAGTATCACTGTATTTTTTTTTGGATTTGCATACTTGTCTTTGCTTATTCAAATTACGTTTTCCAATGAAAAAGTTACTTAAACTAAATACAGAAAACATGGAACTTGCCAAGCTATTCAGTATTTGTGAGCTTATACATACTAGGACATTAAAGAGTTGAAAGCAGAATAAGAGATGGGTAGATCTTTTAAAAGATGTTAGGGATTCTCTCAGCATCTAACCTTCAAGAGGATCCCACCTCAGAGAATGATCTTTTCAAGCTAAAATTAAAAGAAGCAACTTTTAAGAAAACTCATCTGTGGAGTTGCCTTGGCTTAGCCCTCCAGAGCTTCTCCACATACAATTGATTTCTCAGTGCCAGACATTTTTCTCCCATTTCTATTTTACTTTTTAATTACAAATGATCATGAAGACATTGAGGGCAGTTTAAGGGTAAAGACAACTAGGTTTCTTTTTTTGACAAGTTCCAGGCAGGCTTGAGGTCTGGACAGATCACTGCAGCTGTCTGAGTACGCAGTATTTATGGCTGGCCTGTTTTGGTCTGTATTTTGAGGACTGGTGTGCTGTATTTCTCTTATCTGTTATAGAATCCTTCTACAGCTGTCTGAGTCGTTGGCAAACCTCCCCCCTACAAGTTGCTAGCAGTCTAAATCTCTTTTTTTTTCAGGTAGTTTGGCGGGTTTTTTACCCTCTATGTCTCTTTCCTTCTAAACTTTAACAGCACAGACATCAATATGATGATCTATATGTTTCCTTTATGTCACTTGCTAAGTCATATGGTCTGATTATCCATTTTTACACTAGCATTTGGCTGTTTGCCCTTAAATTCTAGCTAACTGTATTCTGTTCTAGAAAGGAATGTCTGCAATTTGTCTGAGTCTGACTTCGTTAAAAACAAATTCTGTGGAGCAAAAATTAGCATGGGCAATTCAATGCATTCTTGTAGCCTTATGGCATTAATTTTACTCTTATATCTTATTCAGAAGAAGGAATAAGTTTTGTTCTGCTTTGAGTTTCATTTAGCTTGTGATCTAAAGTCTCTGTAGAAACCTTTTGTTGTAGTTCAACAACTCTGAGACATGTTGCTTTCACAAATGACAGCGTGAATCCCTTGTTGAATTTTATCAAGCATTTCTTTGTGACTTTGGGCTTTTTGCTCAGTATCGTGAGCTGATGCTTTTTGTTCAGAATAGGTGCATATAAAATCATAGCATTTATCACATTTCTTTTACCTTTCTGTTAGAAATTGCAAAAACTTTCAGAATTTTGAGACGAATTCCAGATTTCAAACGTTCTGTTAACAATCTAACCACACAGGCCAAGCATCATCTGGTCATTAACAGCACACATGACGCTGGGAAACATCTCTTCCAAAGCCAGTGTGCTGTTATCTCCCAAAATGACCCTTAAAAACAAGTGAAGTTACTGCATACAACCATTAGCTAAATTGATACTGTATTTGAGATACAGAGGTTTGCAAGATTGGACTGTTATCTCTGTAACCTCCCTGTGCTTCAACATGAAAGCAACCTTCGTATTTCTACATTAGACAGAACACAGAAAAAGTGATGAGATATTTTTAGGGTATAGTATATAGTATATTTTACAATTTTTGTAAAATTAAAGGTGTAAAGCTATATACAGAAACAAAGGGCCAGGAGTATTTTACGCTGCCTGAATTTTAGGTTCCTGTTCTTCATCATCCAGCTGAAAAGTTGTTGGGAAGCTTTCACAGCTCCTGGGTTGCGATCAGGTGGTTAGATGAGATCACTGACTGAGATATCGCATGACTGAGAAGATTCTTGGTCTGTGGAGGATGTTGTATTTTTACAGGCCCACTGTCTCCATGGGATTTCTATTCAGAACTCAGACTTCTCCAGGGCTTTCCGTATCTCATAATCCTGATATTTAATCAGAATGCAGGTTCTTAGTGCTTTTCCTAGGTGATTGCTGTTGGCCACAGTCTTACTGATGACCCTTGGACATAGCCAGGTAGAACCATCAACTAGACAGTGAACAGAACTTTATTGAATGGCTGCCTGACCCTGCACTTGGCAGGAAAAAAAGCTATTTGCTGACTGCAAATAATTTTGGGATTTTTTTTGTAGACTCTCCTTTCTTGTGGTTTGGGATGGTTTATCTTGTTAGCAAGTCTATCCATTGAGCAGTACTTTTCTTGCAAAGTGATTTTGCAGCTTTTTTTTTTGCAGCTTTACATTATTGCAGGTCATTATTCATTCTGGACAGGCAATGGATTTGGTAATAAAAGGTCAGATTCAGGAGTCTGGAATTTGCAAATGAATTTGACATGCTAAGATTGGGCTTCAGTGAGCTAACATCCCAAACAGTGGAGGAGGTGAAAAAAATCTTCAGGAAAATGACTGTTAGCTTATTGCGCATACCCTTACCCATCTTTGAGTAGTTGTCCTTGCTTCCAGTAGATAAGGCAACAGATTGAGATACTCACCTAAAATTTTATTATTTTATCCTACTGGACAGTTTTTCATTTAGATAAATTGAGGCACAGTTGTGTTTTTCTCAGAAACAGAATAAATTTTCTTTGTAATGCTTCAAATTACTTAGCTTGAAAAGTCTGTTTGTGGACTTAGCAGTTTAGTGTTGCATTAATAACACAATAGTGGTAGGTGCAAGTTTAAGAAACGGCTAAATTTTGAAATGGAGTCTGTCTCTTGTGTCTTATATGTTTTTTCTTCGAAAACTGGATGCATATATGCTGTACTTCTAGGTGTCTGCCAGTGACTTTGTGGTTTTTGTGTGCTGTATTAAGGCTTATTAATTGTTTTATGGAACCTTAAACAGTAACAGTGTTTAGTCAGCTTCTCTGACAGTCACATTTTAATGAGCTTCAGAGAGGTTATAAGTTTCCTGAGCTGCATGGTCCTAGCAGGCTGATTTTCATTCCCCTGATCCCATTCTCTTTTCCTGCAGCACTCCAGCTCACGCCTGAGTTACCAAAGCAACATTCAGGGATCTTCTCAGTCCCAGAGTACAATGGGCTATTCCACATCATCTCAGCAGAGCTCCCAGTATCACCAATCTCATCAGTCTCACAGGTACTGAGAGAGCTAACAGACTGCACTCAGAAAGGAACAGACTAAAAGCCAGAGGACTCCAGCAATATGAAGCTCATAATGATGAGAAGAACCAAAAATACAAACTATGATGCAGAATTAAAATTCATGATGACAAAAGGAAAACTTCACTCACTCAAGACTTCAATTTTCCCTTCCCCTGTTCCCTTTATTGCCATAAAGGAGATTCTCGTGAAGTTTTCCTTTCTCCCTGCCCTTGCATGTGCTCCATTGTGGTTACTCTAATGAACCCTTCTGATCTGAATCCAGCACTTAACTTCTTTAACCTTTGGAATTTTGAAGGATTCCTGGTGCACCTTCCTTATGCTGTAGTGATTGCCATAAATCTGTCTTTACAATCTCTTTGATGGGATTTTAAAGTTTTAAAATCTTGGAACTCCCAGGCTTTCAAGCTTGTATATAGTTAGTTTTATACTAGGCAAACCAGTTTAGCTATACAGGTATATTGCACCTTTTTAAAGCACTATGTTATTTTCACAGGATATTACTGTTTTGCTCATGGATGTCAAGGACAGCAAAAATTTTACTGTTCCAGAGTATTTTACTATTCTGTTTTTATTAGTCTAGTTTTCAGGTGAGGTCTTAAAAATAAAAACTTTAAAAGATAAAATAAAATTTAAAAAAAGAAAAAGGAAAAAAGAAAAAAAACCACCCAAGTCTCTGCAGCAACAACTATGCTTCATGCTACTGGACTGAACGCCAAACAGAAGATTGCTGATATTTCTTAACTCATTCACATTGAATTCTTGAAATTGCAGTGATCTTGCTCTGAGTAGTTTTAAATTAAGCATTATTTTAAATGAAACCAGGACAGTCATCTAAAAAGGAGATGCTTTCAGGATCTGTTGGAACAGAAGAATGGAATGTCTTCCCAGGCTGGACACCAAAATAGTCAGGAAAATGTATTTACTGCCCTCAAGTCTCAGTAGGAATGTGGATGATGGGCTTGTTTTTCTGTTAAGCAGCTGAATAATGTATGTGAGAGTTCTATAAATTTAGCTTTCTTTCACATTCCTGAGTCAGTTTTCTAAATATAAACGTGACAGAAATACTATGACTTGCAAAAACAAATGCATTTAATCATTTTATGTTAGTACTAATAATTAAGAGAAATTATTGTGCAGTTTGAAAAGCATGTTGAAAAATGTCCCTTTTTCATGTTTATGATACATATTGTGTGTCCCTCACATTGTTGTGATTAACCCGGATTAGTTACACCAGATGAGCTTGATTGCACTGAAATGTTTCCTTTTCCCTAGAGCAAACGTGTTTTGATTGTGCCTAAGGACTGTAAGTGGATGGGTAGCTGGCAGAAAATCCCCAGTAAATAAGCAAGAGTTCAGAAGCATAATCAGATCATTGTCCAACTTCTGCAACCACAGTTATTTGGAGAGACACAACGTGTTATTTGGGACAGCTTCGTTTTTCCTTCAGCCTTCAGAAATAAGGCTCTTGTTGCAGAAAACCTGGAAAAATGCGTTTAGATAGCTACTAGCAAGGTAACATCAGCGAGCTTCTACAACTGGTGTCCAGGGAAGAGCGTGACATGAGAAGAGCTTGTATGTAAGTGGTTAATGTTACAGCCTTTTATACTGCAGTGTGTTCTCTTCTGTCCAGTGTCCATCCAAAAAAATTGTATATACCCATACACATTCACACTGGAGTTGTGATCAGACCTAGCAAGACGAGTAAACCTGTGTGCTCTGAGGAGAATGCTTTTCATCACAGCTTAGGCATGTACATGTTTTGACTGGATTTGATCTCCCAGTCCCTTTTAGTGCTCCCTTCCCCCTTAAACGTGTGTTGTTTTGATGCCTTTTGTGAGCAATTGGCTTGCCTTGGCTGTATCTACCATCATGTGGTTTTGACAACACCCAGCTTCTCTGGAAAAGCAACTAAAACCTACTTTTATCACCAAATGGGTAAGGAGGTGGTAAAAATTAAATGAAGCAATTTAAAGGGAAAAAAATTATTTCCGGGGAAAAAGAATCTCCTGAAGGATATTTTCGATATGTAACCATTGAAATGCTATATATTATACGGACCCCAGTAGCCTGTTTGAAAGAACAGATTTTATTTGCTCCTTTATTTTATTTCAGTGAGTCCGGGGTTACATTCTTTCTGTAGATGGAATGTCTCACCTCAGGTACCTTTGAGCTAACAGATATTTGGCCAATGCCATAGAGTAACACTTGTTTTATAATTTTGTGACTTGGATTTCACATTTCTGAAAATTAACATTTGGCAGAGTAATTTTTCTCCTCTCCTTTTCACCCTTCTATTTCCTTAAAATCCTTTTGCCTTTTCCATTATAGTTATCTAACCTTTCTTCCCCCTGCTGTGACCTGCAGCTGATCATCAAAATTCATACAATGTCGGGAGGCATGTTACCATATGGTTACTTAAGGTGGGCTATTGTGCCAATAAGGAAAACATCATGATGTAGATTAATCTGTATGTAGAGTGTGAAATTCCACAGCACTGTAAGGTGCTTTCATTGAATGAGCTTCCAGCTTCTAGAGCGACTGCCACGACCTTTCTCTAAGCTGAACTGGCGTTTCTGCCTTAGTTAGATCTGATCAGTGACCACATACCATCCCTCTCTGGCTTCTGTGCACGCACACAAAGCCCAGATGATTTCCCTGATTTCCTCTGTTGCCTTCAAACTCACAGCTGAGAGGAGAGTGGATAAAAGCAAGTGTTTGTTGCAAAATGTAGGCTGCGCACACTCTTCTGGTTCCTTTCTGGTGGTGAAATAATTTGCCATTATGCAGGAGCTTGAAGCGCGTTGCCGGGCGGGGTGGCAGTCATAGTAGAAGCAGCCTTGCTATCCAGGGGTCATCTCACGAGGTTCATAATGTTCCACTTACAGAAATGAATCATGCAGCGTGTCATGGGAAGCCAGGGCCACTTCATTTTTGGTTTTTTTTCCGCTGTGCAGTTTCATTAATAGTCTGTCTCTGCCCATAACCTTTCCACCCTCACCAAAGTGTTTCATGCCAGCATGGAGAGAGGCGGGTGACACCAGCAGAGTTTCTCCTTCCTCGTTCCCTGGTGGGGAGCCCAGGCCACCTAAGACAGCTTTGCCCATCATGGCTCAGGAGAAGCAAATGCTTAGGGAATGAATGGGATGAGCAGCCTGGTCCACGTTGGTGAAGTTTATGTAGCACAAACTGCACAATGAAGGAAAAATATAGGGAAAGCTGCGAGTCCTGCACTGTATCTGTGACACTGTATCTGGGGAGGGGGAGGGAGGAGCATTCGTAGCGGGAGTGGTGGTGGGAAGCTAGAAGTGTTCAAATCTGTATAATATTTTATATAAACATAATAAGCTTGGTTCCCCTTCATAATCTTCAGGAATGGTACTTTAACACCATTAAGCAAAGAATTGTTTTAGGATTAAATAAATGTATCGTACATAAGGCCATACGTAATCTTCTAAAAATGTCACCAGACAGGAGCGATATGTATTACTATATGAAAAAAAAAAAAGTCCTTAATGCACTGTTATCTCCTAAATATTTAGTAGTAAATTAATACTATTTAATTTTTTTAAAAATTTGTCTTGTGTAGACACTAAAAAGTATTACACAAAATGTGGACAGAGCATGTCCTTTTTAACAGCAATTTAAAGAACTTTTTATATATGTAAGGTAGTAACTTTTCAAATTGTTCTAGTTGTATTTTCCCATGTTTACTGTTTGTGGAAGTGTGCCTGTCTCTATTCAGTTTTTTTTTTTTCTAATGATTTCATGCACGCATCTTTTATTTTTGTAGTTTTAATTAGGAATTACTGAGTATGCGCCTCATGCTGCCACAAAACTTTGCAACTCTAGATCTGTGGTAGCCACATTCAGCAGTGCCTGTGTCAATGGGCTAGCAAAACCACAAAGCAAAATATTCATTTCTTATTCTAGAGTTGAGAGTTTACTGCTTTTAAGTTGTTCTGATGTCACTCTTGAAATGACTGTTAAAACTAAACTATGAGTTCCTCGCATTTATTTTATATTCTTGGTTGTAATGAAATGGAATTGACTTTGCTTCAGTGTGAATTTTTTTAATAAAATAATATACATTTGTAATAATAATAAAAAGTTCAAATTAAATAAGCGTGCTGAAAAGTTTTTCTAAACATTGGCTTTGGGCTACCAAGAGAGAAAATATAGCCCACAAAACTGCAGTTGTAATTATATTCAGGATGTTTATGATATCATACACCACACAAAACAAAGCTTGCAAAACCTCAGAGTTGAAATTACAGCTTTTAAAATGCCCACGAGGATATTCATGGTTATGTGTTTGTCAAAATGGAATGAAGCCTTATGGAAAACAGAATCGATGGAGTGGTTCTCTTTAGTTTCTGCTCTCTGCTTAGAAATATTCTGACATGATTCATTATTGTGTGACAATCTTAGTGTTCTAAAGCTAAATGCCCTCTTACTGCTTCCTCCTGCTGGACCTTGGAGGATTTCAGGTATTTCAGGCGACAACATGGAAAGCACGAGGAGACACGGCATATTTTATACTCTAATGCTTATGTGGATTTTCAAAGTGGGGTTTTGTGTCCTTTGCTAGTCTGTGTATTTGTGTTCCATCTATTGTTTCACAGGTGGATAGTTGACTTCTTTCAAAAAACCCATCTGCATGGGTAAGAATGGTTGGGATTTACTTGCACTATCTGTCATGTTAAGAAAGGAGCTTTGGTTTCTGATCTGCCTTTGGCCGAAAACGTTAGTCTGCATCTCTCGCACCTCATGGATATAGAGCTGTTTCTTCATCCTCAGTGCAACTGAACATCCCCAGCTCTTAACACCTGGTGGTTTTCTCCCTGCTTCTGCTGTTCTCTTTGTTGGTAAGTCAGCAGCTTTGACTGAATGTTCTCAAAACCTCCTATGTTTGCTCTGCACTGATCTTTGTTCTTCTGCAGCTTCTTCCACTGTTTTGCCTACCTGGTCATGCAGTTTACAGTCATCCAGGCTCATCATACTAACCTGAATTGTAGTGTCATCTCTTTTCCTGTCCTTGACAGCTAGGCAACTTATATTTCACAGCCGTTCAGAAAGCTACAGAGTAGGTTGGTTGTTAGTCTCTTGCTTTGACTTGTTGCTTCCTGCTTCACGTTACTGTCCTGGCTCTGCCGTCTCTATTGCATTAGATGTAAAGGTGCTCTCTTCACTTGCATGAAACTGCCACAGCCTGCTGTTACCCCACCCCTCTTACTCAAATCAAAAGTTATCTAAGTTATCTCCCAGTCTGATTATCCCACCTTGTCAACCTCTACACCCCCGTTTTAGATTTCCAAATAAGCATTTCTATGCTCTGTTTCCAGTTGGTCCTGAAGACCTGTTGCATAAATTTCTGAAAAATTCCCTCCTAGGTGTCTTTTGCATCCCTCATTAAAACCCTTTGGCCTTGATGTCTATAAGTTTAATATTTCAAGCTGCTGGTGAGCTATGAGTTGTAGCTATTGTGTTAATGAAAACTGTCGCAGTGTTTCATTACACCCTCCAGCCTATCTGGATCCATCTGTCATCTCTCTGTAAGCTCTAAGCTCCCTGAAACAGGGACGGTGGTTTTGTCTTCATACAGTAGCTTTGTGACTGATGCTTGCAGGCAGTCTGTAATGCAGCTAATAATCACTAGTATCATGAGTTTTTACTACTGGACAATATGCCATGGTAGTGTGAGGAGTAGTTTCCGAGTGTTTGAACACGAAAAAACATCATATTGGTGCCAAGTATCGATTTGATTTGGATTAATGTGGAACTTGAGCAAGCGTTGTTCTAATACCAAGCAAAAGTTAATGATGGTTTACCTATAATGTGGTTTTTTAACAGGTAGGTACTGCTTTTGTGCATTCCAGAGAACTTCATGCCCTTAAGATCACAGAAAACTAAGAAGCTTTGATTTATTTTGATATTCTTATAGTAATCTGGAAAAATATTATTGCATGATTACCACAATGGATTTTTTTATCAATTGCAAGAAATATTTATCAGAACAATAATTGCGGTAGATTAAAACCACCAACAAGGTTATGAAAGATGCATGTACAGTCATAGCTGAGCTGCTGCAATTGCTGTGGGAGTACCATGGGTGTTATGTAATAGAGATCCAAGATAATCTGGAGTAGGTGTTAAAAAAAATAATGATTATTATTATTATTTGAAGTCTGAAAGTTATGCCAACTTACCTAATAATTTTTGTATAATGTGCTTGCCTTAAATGCTGCTATAGGTTCAGTATTTCCAGCTTTGTATACTGGCCTGCTGTTAAGTGTATTGTGTGGACTGTAACAGGCCATTTCTGTGATTATTTTGTACCATGTTCAAGGTATTTTGAAGAGGATGGAGAGCTTGAGAGTGTGTAACTTTTATGTGTACATTGCATACATTGAACACATGGCTGAATGACATTTTCAGCAATACATTCCCTTAGATAAAACGTCTGTGGTGATGTTTAGTAAGAAGTTAATGTGAAATCTCCAAGTCCTTGCAGAAAGGAAACCTTTGCCCCACTCCATTGTCAGAATGGAGTTTTGCTTTGCTTACACCAGCAGTAAATACTATAAAGAAAATAGTAAAGGAGAAGCTCCATTATTTTTTAAATATGACTTTTTTAAATAAGGAACAAAAATTATCAGGTATTTGTTACCGAGTCTTGAGTGTGATGTAGCCAACAATAATGTATTTTATGCAAGCTCCATCCCAGCACACTAATTATGTATCAGGTAATAAAAAACCCAATAAGTGAAGTGCTGAAGAAATGAATTCTTCATAGCTATCAGCAGCGAAGTTTTAATCACCGTCCAGGTCCTGCCAAATGATGTATGGCTTCAAAGCCTGCATTTGAGCCTGCATTGGTAGGATGCTTCCCTATATCCACGAACAGGAATTCCTTGGGATGCTAGGAAAAAAAGTAAGTGGAAGTATGCAGCCTTTTGATTTTGTAACAAATTTATAATGCTATTAAGTTTAGGTGTCTGAAATTCTCCGGAGCATGATGAACTTCTACATACATTTAAATATATAATTTTAACTTTTATGTTCTTAAAAATACTTTTAGTTGTTACCTGGGCACCGTGGCAGAGCCCCGCTCTGCAGGGATGACCTCTGGCTTTGATTGCTTGACCTACTCAGGGGCACGGTTGTCAATTTGGAGTCTTGTAGACAATTTACACAGACGGACACTGAACTTTAGCCTGTAAGCTTAGGTCACACAGGTCTATGGAAAAGCAATCAGATTTTAAAGAAAACATACTTCCTTGGCTGAAAGGTGATCCAGAGAACTGCAAAACTGAGGGGTTAACCTCTTACCACAAAAGGCTTCTGTAGTCCTCCAGTGTGACAGGTAGTGCTATGAGATGATTGCAAATTGTCAGAATTGTATTATTATTGGTAGGCTGTACAGTACAGAAATGTCTCTTGGTGGTCTTGCCATTTACTAATACAATGTAGAATGAGTAGTTTGCAAAACTAGGATTTTCTGTTTTCTACTTATTTTAATTGTATGACTCTCTCTTGCAGTGGCACAGAAGAAAGGATAGTTTCTGATGGTTTGTTTTTGGTAGTAAAACTCAGAATGTGAACTTACTAACAAAGAATGAAAGCAGATCAGGCTTCTCCGTTGCTAGTGTCCTCCTTTCTTCTCAGCGGGGAGATGCAAGCAGGTAAGTCATGTTATGGCACCTAGTAACTGCAGTTCTTGGGGAACATTTGAGTTTGACAGAGAAATGTTTATCTCCCAAGTGCAGCATGTCAACTGTAGAAGGGTTCGCCTAGTGAAGTTGGCAGGAGTGAGTCACCTTTATGTAGTTCTTCACACACAGCAAGCAGACTGTCTCAATCATGTCAAGATGTTTATGGACTTTGGTCTTACCCACCCATAAATGCATTAATGTCTACATATTTATGGTTTCAAAATACTCCCTTTGGTAATGGAGCTTTTGTTTAAACATTTATAAGTTTTGTGTGGCTTGCAGTATCCCACAAGGACAGAAATAAATCCCTACCCATTTAGAAAAATCAAGGGGGACATCTACTAACATGACCTGGTGGGTATGTCCCAGTGGTGATTTTCAAGAGTTACTTCTACATTGTGCTGCTACTGGGTGAAAGCTTGAAGTCCCCTGTGAGTTTGAGACCGTTGGTTCTGGGAAGCAGGAATAAAGTTACTTCTGTTATCATCCAGAGCGATATTAGAGCTGTTTAAGTGTGTTTGAGTCATCTGACATTGTGACATGTATCACATTTGCGCAGGGGCCATATGCTTTCATCTCCGAGAACTCGGCCTCAGACATTTACATATATTTAGTCTGTGGAGAAATGCTTAACCACGGCTTGTTAGTGTAAATCTTATAAAATACTTGTCAGTGGATCGTGTGTGCAGGAGAACGCAAGAAATGACCTGCCAGCTAGATCAGAAGCAGGCACGTTCTTTCCCACCTAACATGCCAACCTCGTATATCAGTCGTAGTGCGTCATGCCTTTATTAGCAAACGGTGGTTGTGCTGTTCCAGGAATTTGTTATCACTGCTGCTTCTCGTGTGTTAGAGCTGAGGTAATCCATTTGTGTTCTACCTAACTCCTTGGTGATGTTTTGCCTGTGACTGTGGGAAGACCAGCGGTCACTGGTCTGTGGCTCTGGGTACTCTATGCACTGCCTTGTAAATGGAATCAAAGCAGCAGCATAGCAGTATCCTGCCTTGCCCTCGTCTGGTCTGAGATCCCAGCCCATGTGCCATGGCAAACTTGTGGAGAGGAGGGGGGAAGAGTGGGAAGGATCCCTGCTTCTGTGGGACCAGGGATGGTCCCTGAGTGTGCTGGATGTGGATGTCAAATCGAAACACACTTTTGCTTTTGGATTTCAGGACCTTGCCAGACAGGTGAACTCCAAGCAGTGTGCTCACTTAAATTATTAGGATCTGTCCTAGGTTTGTTTAGGTCAGCATGGCTAATAAAACCATATTGACATGGTTGAGGGCTGGAGAACAAGTCTTATGAGGAGCAGCTGAGAGAGCTGGGGTTGTTTAGCCTGGAGAAGAGGAGGCTGAGGGGAGACCTCATTGCTCTCTACAACTACTTGAAAGGAGGTCACAGAGAGGAGGGAGCTGGCCTCTTCTCCCAAGTGGCAGGGGACAGGACAAGAGGGAATGGCCTCAAGCTCCACCGCGGGAGGTTCAGGCTGGACATTAGGAAAAAAATTTTCACAGAAAGGGTCATTGGGCGCTGGCAGAGGCTGCCCAGGGAGGTGGTTGATTCACCTTCCCTGGTGGTGTTTAAGGGACAGGTGGATGAGGCGCTGAGGGGCATGGTTTAGTGTTTGATAGGAATGGTTGGACTCGATGATCCGGTGGTTCTTTTCCAACCTGGTGATTCTATGACATTGACAGTCATCTGTCACCTCTTAAACAGAAGAAGACCAGTCAAGTTTCCTGTGTCTCGTTCCTCTCATATCCAAATGTAGAGGTAAGAAATAATTCGTTTCCCAAAACTGCAGTGAGAAAACAGGATACCCTGTGTAGCCAGGATATCTATGCCTACTAAATATAACAGTGCTGAGCATTCAGAGCAGGTTTCAGGTTTACAGTATGTGCTGCAGCTTAGGATATTCAGGGCCAGACTTCCCAACCATGGCACATGGTTGGTTCCTTCACCTGGGTGCAGGACCAGCTCCCAGGCCCTCACCTGCTGACTGGGAATGCAGTTCCCTGACCCAGACCCACCTTCTCCCAGCCAGAACCATCCCTCATGTGCGAGGAGGGGATCTGTGCCATGGGAAATTTGTCAGCTTCTGCATGAACCGCAGCACCAAACGGATGTGATTTGCTACCGTGGGTGTTTGCAAATTCTTGAGTGAGTGTGAGCTCTGAGAGGGTCTGGAAGCAGTGGGGTCAGCACAGAGGTCCCCTTTGGGGTTGCAGCTGCAATGGTGAATGCAAGGGGTGGTGAATGCAATGCTCCGTCACAGGGCGGCTCCAGCTGGGAGGCCCACATGCAGAGATGTGATGGGAGATTACGCAGGCCCCGAGGAGCAATGGGGCACCTCACACAAGCTGTCAGCACACGATACAGGCAGTGGGCGTCTCAGGAAGGTGCCAGAAGCACCTGGGGTGAGCCAGTAAAAAGGAGCACTGCTGCTGTGCTGCAGTGTCTGGGAGAGAGAGGCTCAGATGCTGGGTTCTGCTTTCTTGGATGCTTTGCAAATACTGCAACACTTTGGAAAAACTTTCTGGATCTCCTGGAGCCTGATTGCGATTCCTGCCCTTGCAAATCAGAGCACAAGCAGCTGAAGGCGTAAAAAGATTGGAGTCAGAAGTGAGGTGCCAGCCAATGCAGTAACAGGCATGCTGCGCACTGCCTCTCCTCCCCACGCACACCACTCCTGCTGAGCAATTCCTCAGCTCCCAGTGGCCTCTGGGCAGGAGAGGCAGGGGTGGAAGGTGCCACGTGAGGACTAGCTCACTCCTGACTGTGAAATGGTGATGCACAGAGTTGCCACACTTGGCTCTATGGCTGTGTGCCCCCATGGAGTGGGCCTGTGGTACCCATCTTCTAACACGTTGTAGGCTCTGACATAGGCTCAGAGGGTCCAACAAGTCCTGTGTGTCAGTAAGGGTAGGACTTTCGGAAATTTCTTAAAGCATGTTGTCCTGTTTCTCTGCAGTGCTCCAGATCCAGAGCTCCTTTTGCTGTGTTTAAGGCCTGTCCCCAGGAAAGTCACACAACAACTGGCAGTTCATTGGGTTTAGATAGATTTCATAGAATCATAGAATCACTAGGTTGGAAAAGACCCACCGGATCATTGAGTCCAACCATTCGTATCAAACACTAAACCATGCCCCTCAGCGCCTCGTCCACCTGTCCCTTAAACACCACCAGGGAAGGTGACTCAACCACCTCCCTGAGCAGCCTCTGCCAGCGTCCAGTGACCCTTTCCGTGAAATATTTTTTTCCTAATGTCCAGCCTGAACCTCCCCTGGCAGAGCTTGAGGCCATTTGGGGGATGTCTGATCTCCTCTGATCATCTCTGCTTTGTTCTTACTTGCCAGGGCTGCTGTATGGTTTGGCTAAAAGCCCCTCTTCGTACCATGGCTTAGCTTTGCCAAGTCTGACTGATGTAGTCCTACACAAAGCTCCTCTTCTCCAGACCCTAGGCAGCCTGTACCTTGGGAATACTGTTTTATAGCTAATGGTAGATGCATTTAAAAGAAAGAGTATATTCAGATACCCCTTGGGTATCCTCTCCATTAGTGTTTAAGGCACGGGTGGACGAGGTGCTGAGGGATATGGTTTAGTGTTTGGTAGGAACGGTTGGACTCGGTGATCCGGTGGGTCTCTTCCAACCTGGTTATTCTGTGATTCTGTGATTCTGTGATATTCTGCTGCCAGTGCTGCCTGGTTTTTGGCTGTCTTGGGGAGCTCTCTGACAGCTCCGGTGTTTGTCCATCAGGACATCTGAAGTTACAGCACGTTTCAGCGTGCAGCCTGAACCCTCTTGGGATCATTGTCTTAAAATTTTTGTACATATTGCACTGTTGTGGATAGAAGTATTGTACACCAGGCAGAAGGCTACTGAGGAGGCTGGAAAGGCAAGCAAAACCTACAGGGGAGAGAGCCAGCCAGCTCAGTAGTATGGTGGACATCATCTGCTATGAAGCTGGACCTTCTGCTTGGAGAACACGAGTGGAGCTAAGGAAACACATATCATTGACCTACGAGTCAAACTGAAAGGACTGGTGGAAACTCGGATTCCTTGACCACAACAGGCAAAAGAGAGTCTGCAAATTACATGCTCGTGCAGGGCTCCTGGTGGCTTCTCTGAATTAGGCAAGGTGTGGTTCATGCAAGCTCATCCCCTGGGCCAGGAGCCTCATCCCACCAGAGGAGGGGAGGCAGCAGGGTCGTGGAATCAAAAAAGGGAGTCACATTGCAGGGCTGCAGGGTGACCTCCTGCCTCAAACAGCAAGGAGGGGCCTGGCTGGCCCTGGTGCTTTGCAGAGTGAGACCTTTAGTACCCCAACTGGCTTCGTCTTCTTGGCCTCCTCCCTCTGCAGCCCTGTCTGTCCTCCCCAAAGTCCCAGGTAGCAGCCTCTTTGGGGGAACACTGCCAGCAAAAGTCCTGCGCTGTCTCAAATGATTTTCCCACTCCAGAAAACAGCAAGAACCTTTCTGAGAAAGCCATTGAAAATGAATTAATTTTTTCCCTTTGCAGGTACTGGCAGAGAATTACCATGAGACTATTTAGGGAAAAGAAAAACAAACAAACAGAAATAACAAACAACCCTACCAGAGCCCATTAGAAGGACTGATGGCCTGGAGGGGAAAAGCAGAGGGAACGCAGTCAGGCCTCGGGGGTTACTCCTTTATATTTCATTTATGATCTGTTGATTTGTATCTGGCTGGGGTTTGAGTCCACATGATTCATACCCGGGTAGGCGGGAGTGGCTCCATTTTTTTCTTTTGAATCACACAGCATTTCTGTCACCAGAACATGCTTCAACAATCACGTGTGTGTGTGCGTGTGCTTGTGTGTGAGAAGCAGTAAGCCTGGTGGGAACAGACTGGGCAGAGTTTGTCTCAGTGTGAACCATGAGCAAGTGCCATTCACAGAATCACTAGGTTGGAAAAGACCTCCAGGATCATCGAGTCCAACCATTCCTATCAAACACTAAACCATGCCCCTCAGCACCTCATCCACCCATCCCTTAAACACCTCCAGGGAAGGTGACTCAACCACCTCCCTGGGCAGCCTCTGCCAGTGCCCAATGACCCTTTCTGTGAAAAATTTTTTCCTAATGTCCAGCCTAAACCTCCCCTGGTGGAGCTTGAGGCCATTCCCTCTTGTCCTGTCCCCTGTCACTTGGGAGAAGAGACCAGCACCCTCCTCTCTACAACCTCCTTTCAGGTAGTTGTAGAGAGCAATGAGGTCTCCCCTCAGCCTCCTCTTCTCCAGGCTAAACAACCCCAGCTCTCTCAGCCGTTCCTCATAAGGCCTGTTCTCCAGCCCCTTCACCAGCTTTGTTGCTCTTCTCTGGACTCGCTCCAGAGCCTCAACATCCTTCTTGTGGTGAGGGGCCCAGAACTGAACACAGGATTCGAGGAGCGGTCTCCCCAGTGCCGAGTCCAGAGGGAGAATAACCTCCCTGGACCTGCTGGTCACACCGTTTCTGATACAAGCCAAGATGCCATTGGCCTTCTTGGCCACCTGGGCACACTGCTGGCTCATGTTCAGTCACTGTCAACCAACACCCCCAGGTCCCTCTCCTCCAGGCAGCTTTCTAGACAGACTTCTCCTAGTCTGTAGCACTGCACAGGGTTGTTGTGACCCAAGTGCAGGACCCGGCATTTGGCCTTGTTAAACCTCATGCCATTGGTCTCAGCTCAGTGATTCAGTCTGTTCAGATCCCTTTGAAGACCCTTCTTACCCTCCAGCAGATTGACACTTTCACCCAGCTTAGTGCCCTTTGCAAACTTACTTAGGGTGCGTTTGGTCCCCTCATCCAGGTTGTTGATAAAGACATTGAACAGGAAATGTCTTCCACAGAAAGTTTTTCCCAGCTTCTGTTTTTCACATGAGGTTCTCCAGTGAGGGGTCAGGAGCCGCTTTTTGGCTCCTCCCATGGGCTCTTGGAGCATCAGCTTGCTTGTTCTCCTTGCTGTGTTAGGCTGAGCAGTGTGAGCCTTCAGCAGTCGCTGCTGTTGGGCATTAGCAGTGATGAGGTCATGATGAGCCTGTGGTTCGCATGCACTGTCCAGAGATGTACAGACTTAGAACTTCTTGCCCCAGATCTGAAGTCTGTGGGGCAGTGTCTGTTTGCTCCTTGGTGTTGATTCTGTCTTTGATAATGGGCCTTTTTTTTTCCTTAAATACAAAAAGAAAATTTAATATCAGAGGTTGAGCATAACAGATAACCCTGTGTGGGGTCAGAGGCAACAGATGTGGTATGTGTCCCGCTCTTTCTTTTTTCCATTATACATTTTAATGTATAAGTGTTTCTCTGGGTTAAATGACTGTTAGAGAGCTGAGTGTGGCTTTTTTCTCCATACTGCTCGTACTGAAGCAGAACATCTCCACGCACTCAGCTGAACCCTGGCTCTTCTTCACCCACTTCTTGAGGGCTGCAGACTCCCCAAGAAAGTTTCCGCACCTACACAGCCGAGTGGTTTGTGTCAGCCCCGCTCCTGGTGCGGGTGCAGATGTGGGCATGACTGGGGGAAGGGCTAGGAGGGCTGCGAGGAGACGCTTCTGCTGTTTGAACGGGATGGAGGAGCTCAGTAGCCAAGTGTGGCTGGCCAGGACCTCTGCCAGGGGTTGCCTGCCATCTGCTGGCAAATCCCGTGGGGCGGATGAAGCCCAGGAGGGCGCCGGGAAAGGAAAGTTGTTGTGGCTTAGTGGTACTGCTCTGGCCAGAGATGATACTATGTTTTTCTGGTAGGACTGTGGGCCGGGGGCCCAGCAGAGCGATGCTTCCAGCTGGTGAGACTGAAGGCTGTGTTAACTCCCAACCTGTTTCCATAACCCATTGCTCTGGCCGGGCTGTGCAGAGATGTGACCTCAGCGAAGCCAAGGCCTGGTCTGCCATTGCCTGGCATCCACATCCATCCTGACACCCCCATCTTGCCTCTGTGCCTCCGAGAAGGCCTGCAGTGCCAACCATCCCAGGGTCAGCCTGTCCTCTACAGAGTTCTGTAGCCGTGAGCTCTGCCGGATTCAGGGCTATGGTACATCCTTGCCAAAGCTTTTCCCCTGGGGCTGGAGGAGGACGAGATGAGGATGATCCCCCTGGGGAGTGCTGGTTGCAGGGCCAGCAGGGCAAAGCCACAAAGGGGAGCAGCCTTTGGGGCTAAGGCCCTCACTCGCCCGTGCTGGGACTAACGCCAGAGCCAAGGCTGATCCCCTGCAGGCTGGAAGGAGCTGCCGAACCATCCGGCTGGGGCAGGCGGAACAGCAGGGTCTGTCTGGGCAAGGGGGACGCAAACAGCTGGGCACTTTGGCATCTGGACGGGGCTGACATCAGTGAGTTCAGACTGGCTGGCTGGGAGTTCTGCGCCTCTGGGCAGCGGTGCCTGAATCTATCCACATACCACATTGCTCTTGTTGTCTGGGCCCAGCAAAGAAGATCTGTACGTGTACCGAGTGCAGGAAGAACGATGCTGTGATTTGCAGCAAGTGTCTTCCTCCCCCCGCATCTCTGCACTGTAGATAAACAGTGTGTTTCTTGAGCCTTGCTCATTGCATAGGGAACCTGTTTTCCAGATTACTGGGCATGTATTTTGGCTTCTTTGTGTCTAAGTTGCCTGATAACACTGCAGAGCAAAGGCACCCCAAGAGGCCAGCCTGCCAGGTCTGGCACCATTAGCAGCATCAGCAGGCACAGCAGATTTGCTTCCTGCTCCCCACCAGCAGCTGGGGCTTCGCTCCGGCAGTTGCCACATTGACCTCCACTGCTGCAGAAGCTCATCAGAGCATGATGCCCACAGAGAGGACACCAGGCAGTTTCCCAGATGGAACAGGGGCTTTGCGAGACGCAACCTGCAGGCACTGTTGGCTACGCTGTTGCCTCAATCTTGCTTCTCTGTGCTCAGGATTTCTTCTCCATCTGTGAAAAAATGGGCTCGAGTAAACCTCTCAGCACTGCTCACCAAGGCCATAGTTCTGATTTTTATTTCTCTGTTGCCTTCCTTTCTTTCCCGCTAGGACTGAACTAGACTGAGATTCGTGCCTGGGCAGTCTGGAGCGGTGCCAGTCCCTGGTTGTGAGCAGTGACAGTTGCATGGGGCAGAGATTTTGGTGAGTTTTTTTTAAAAGTTTGTGGCATTCCAACACATCTGTCCATGCAAAACCATACAGAGTGACTGCTCTGGCCTTTCTGTACATTTTGATCTATCTCTGAATTAAAGCTTTTTGTGGGTAGCTCAGAAATGAGGCTGGGAGTGGTTCAGGCACCAGGAGACAGGCATCCTTGGGAATCAACTCTGGCTGCTGCCACAGTGACTTCTTTAGCCCTGAAAGTTACTGGTGTAGGTACCTGATATCCTTTTTGCTACACCTTAACTTTGATTTTTTTTTTTTAATCCATTAATTGTCCCTGTTTGTTTGACTGTCCTGTCTCTCTCAGGTGTGCTAGCTATGCCTCTTTTGTAATAAACTTTTAAACACTTGCAAACAGGGTTGCATCCCTAACCTGAGGAGGAGATTGTTACCAGTCATGTAGCTTTCACATCTGGCAGAGGCAAACCCCACTGCAATTGCTTTGTAAAAGCACAGACACGCAGCTTTAATGTAAAGGCAGGTATTTGTAAGTGGGATGGGTACCCTGACTCAAACTCTGCCAGGGGAGGTTCAGGCTGAACATTAGGAAAATATTTTTCATGGAAAGGGTCATTGGGCGCTGGCAGAGGCTGCCCAGGGAGGTGGTTGAGTCACCTTCCCTGGAGGCATTTAAGGGACGGGTGGATGAGGTGCTGAGGGGCATCGTTTAGTGATTGATAGGAATGGTTGGACTCGATGATCCTGGAGGTCTTTTCCAACCTAGTGATTCTATTCTATGACTCTAGAGGGAAGGAAGACCCTGTCTAATGGAGTGGCCTGTACTACATATTTGTGTGACATTTGCTGTAAATCTGTAAAAACTGTCCTATCTTTCCCTCCAAGCTAGTTTCTGGCTCTGTTTCTGTATCCTCCAAGATTCAGAGCTGTTGAAACAGTTCTAAACATTAGGGGTATTGCACTAATTGAGATAATGCTGCCAATGTTGCTCAGTGGCAGAGGGATAATAGTTGCAGGCTCTAACAGAAACACCCGTGGGGTGAGATCCTGGTTTCATTTGCTCGTTCGCTGCCATGTTTGCATTTGTTACTGCCAAATTCTTTTGCTCCCTCTGCCATATAACTGAATGCTGGCTTACCTTAAAAATGCATCCTGTAACACTTCCCCTGCTTTACCAATTGCTAGATACGATGCAGCTGAGAGGAGAATTCAGGCATTTTCGGGAGAAACTTTGGCAGTGAAAAGGGAAGGTGATACTCTGGGGGCTGGCAACTCGCATGCAGCTCTCCAAGGAAACTCGGTGCAGGGGGAAAGGAATGACAACGCTTCTTTGCTGCTACATGCTTGCAGGGCTACAGCCTTTTACTCTGCTTTATCTGAGATACCTACTCACCTACCTACCATTAGCGTTAAAACCCATACCCTATTAACCACTATCATTAAAAATAGAGGATTTTCTCTCCTGTGCCAGTAGAGAGGGTGTCTCTGCCGGGGGAGCAGAGCCCCTGAGCTGTTTGGTGGCATAGCGAGGGCTCCCATCGACTCCAGCGGGTGCTGGCTCCTGGCCCAGGACAGTGATTGCTGCCAAGAGCCACGCTGCTGCCCACTATCCAAGCGAGAACCTGATACTGGGGCAAAACCTGAGACAGCTGCAGCAGTCACACAGCAGCGCACCATTTGGAGACTTAAACAAGAATGAGCTGTGCCTTAAATAACTTATTACAGCCAGCTAAATCATGCTTTGCAGAAGAAAACTATATCCTCTACCATATAGCCTCAAGCTGTCGCTGCATGGAGGCATTCTGAAGGCACAATAAGATCTTTAAAATGCATCGGACAAACCAGAATTGTTTTCTTATAGTGTCACAGTAATCCCAATTAGGCCTATAATGCATGAATGTGTGAGATATGTGGTTTCTTAAACAGGGGCTGTTTATGCAAGACCTGTCTGCTGGGAATACAGCCTCGATAGGAGAATGACATTTGCAAACAAATGAGCAGAGAGACACCAGCAAGTTCCCATCTTGAAGGGGAATTAGCATTTTAATATTCTGCGCAGAGCTTTGCTAGATGGCCAGGTCTCGTAGGTGCATTGTAATAATGACATCGATAATTAATAATAAATCTGATGCTGAAATGCCACTGAGCTGGGGCTGTCTGCGTCGCTGGCGTGCAGCGAGGACTAGAGCTGAGAACTGCTTTCGTGGCAGATACCTCCCTGAGAGTATTCTATAAATGGGCATAGGAGAAATTTGGATAAATTTGGCTAAATTTAAGGGAAAAGAGAAGTGGCTGGTAAGAGAGCTGAGCAGCATGGACATGAGGAGAAAACTTTGGTGCTGAGAGGAGGGAAGACAAAGGTATTGCAGGCCTACTCCTGCTCCTGTCGTGGTGCTGGGACACAACATCCTTCAGCAGTGCTGATCCAGGCTTTTCACCCCTTCCAAACAGCTGGTCCCCTCTGGGCAGAAACAGCAGGGATGGGGCTTGTGGCATGGGGAGTGGGATGGACAAAGGTCAGGGGCAGTGCAATGGAGTCCCTGCAGCTCACAGATGACAAATGACTCCATGGGACAAGGGGTAAGCCAGGAGGGATGGAGCCCAGGGAGGTGGTTGAGTCACCTTCCCTGGAGGTGTTTAAAAGATGGGTGGATGAGGTGCTGAGGGACATGGCTTAGTGATTGATAGGGATGGTTGGACTCGGTGATCCTGAAGGTCTTTCCCAACCTAGTGATTCTGTGAGCCCAACTCAGGAGACAGGTTTAAGGCATTGTCCAGCAGCAGGACGGACTGAGCCCCTGCTGACGGCAGGTTAGGGGCAGTATGAGGAGAAGGCAGGAGCCATGGCTGGCAAGGGAACCCCTGTGTGCCTGCAGGGACGTGGGCACAGCCAGACTGAGTGTGAGCGCCTTGTCTGGGGACAAACGTTTCTCTTCTGCAGTCTTTCACAGAGCTAGGAGGAGATACTGCTGCAGCTCTGCTCTCAATCGCGGCTCAACTTGTAAAGAAAGGGTGCAAAAATTATTAAAACCATGTGGAGCAGTTTTCGTGGGGAACAGTCCTCATGAGCAGCTCTTCCACGCCTGGGTCAAGACCACCTTAAGATACCAAAGATCTGAAGCCTGCCATGGCCATGCCCATCTTGTGACTGTGGGATCTGGGCTAACTGGGAGCGTTTATCCCATCAGATAGCTTGAGGGTTTAATTCCACGGGGAGCTGCTTGGAGAACACAGGAAGTGAAAGTTTTTCACAGCCAAGACACATTTCTCTAGCTGCAGTGAGGTGTTCCAAGCAGCGTCTGATGCTGTGGCAATTAATTAACAGTAGGCACAGCAGGTGCCTCTTTAGCTGGAAGCTGCAATTTCAGTGCAGGCATTTCTCCATAGCCTGCTTCTGATGTGATCTTTCTGTTAAATGTATCTGTTGCTCTCACTTTTTTTTTTGCTGGTTTGGTTTTTTTTTTTTTCAATTTTAATGACGCCTTTTACTGTTCTCACCAGAGCCATTCGCCAGCTGCCATGGGCAGCTATTCCCCGTGTGTGCAGCAGAGGCTCCAAGAAGGAATTCATTTCATAGAAGGTGAGAAACACACAGGCTGGGGCTGCTGACTGGCACCGCTACCTCACCAGGGCACTCACGGAGCCCTGACTGTCCTTTTCTCTCCCTCTTGGGCCTGGCCAGCACAATCTCAGCCTTACCACTCTGGGTGGGATTTTCTGGGAACTGATTGCACTTCGTTGTTTTATATCCTATTTCTGTATGTGTGTTTTGGAGGTCTTTCTCTGAGGTCTGCCTGGGTGGCTTTTGCCTCTTTTATGGGATTCTAAAATTATTGGCTGATGCTCATTCTCTTCGTTGGGTGAAATGTTTACAGCCTCTCGCTAAATCTGAACGGTTCCTCTCTAATTTGTGTTTCTGTCTTATTCAAACCCCGAGGAGAGGGAGATACTTTGAGTCTAAATTAGTTGTCTGGAAATTGCACTTTGAGGAAAAAAGCACACAGCTAACTGCTGCCGACTGTGCGGTAGGTAAAGCTGAAACCCAACTGATAGCTACATCCTGCAGCTGGGGCGATTGAACCAAGGCCACTTTCTTCTCAGTTGCCCATTTCACTGGGCTACGTGCACTGTTTATGTAAGAGGGAAAACTGATTTTAGGTCCCTGTTTTCATAATAAAGTTACAGGCTCATATTGCTGGTATCGATGTCCCATGCAAACTAGTGAATTGAGCCCAGCCTATTGTGTTTTGAGTTGTGCCCTGCACTTTCTATTGTGAGGTGTCCACAAGTGTGGCATCTGCTGTTGCCCTTTGTAAGCCACAAGCTGGACAAATCCCAAGTCATGAAATTCCTGCACAGGCTGGTGGCACCGAAGTCACAACCTGGAGCACCCGTGGGGTGGATCCAGGCAAAGCAAGGATGAGGTGAGGCTGTAAAGTAGCTTCTCCAGGCAGTGGGGATGTGAACATCTATGAAATGCACCAGCCAAAAAATGCCTCACGGCTGAATGGGTGAGAGTGTGTTAGCAATGGGTTTAGGACAGATAAAGTGATCACACATGTAACCCATGGACCTTCTGGGAGAGGAAGATCAGGCCTTTAATTGGAGTAATAACAGGGGAAGATCTGCTCTGTTCTGTATTTTTTCAGTCACTCCTAGCACGTCTGCAAGGTGGCTGGCCATGTGGCTTAGTGTTAAAATAGGGTTTTCTTATCCTGCCATCCTTTGCTTGTGCTTAGGACTACATCATTCATGACCACACAAGTCTTGCCCTGAAGTAAATGATATATCAATAAATCAGGAATGAGTAAAATGTTGCCACTGCAATTTCAGGCAGGATTTATCTACATCTGCTCTATTTTTATTCCTGATTAGATTATTTCTTGCACAAGCACAGCTCTGAAGGCAATTTGTAAGAGCTGGAAGTATGACAGAACATTTTCTGTAAAGGACTGTGTAGATCAGTGATTTAACATTGCTGTGCAGATTGGTAATTCATAGTTTTTCACTTGCTGCAGGAAAAGAAGTCTGTAAAATAAAGGGAGCTTTTCAGGAGAATGTGGTCACTAAACAGGCCTCCAGGACTGTGCTTCATTAGAGATGGTAAAGGATATTATTTGCATTCCCAGCAATAAATAAAATTTCTTCATCTCTCTGGTGCCCAGACTGTGCAGATTCCATGAGGAGCTCTGCCTTCAGGCCTCTTCTCATGTTCTCATTCAAACAGACACAAAGGATCACACCAGGAAGCAAGTGATACAGTTGAAGCTGAAGTTTTTGCAGCTCTGAAAATCTAGTCAGGATCCCTGAGTGAGGTTGGGGATATTAGCTAGACCTCCAAAATCGATGTCTGCACGAGCAGGATGTTGTCCGGAGCCAGACTTTTGGAATTACATACATATATTATTTTTCAGTCTCTTCTCAAACTGGCTGTCATGCTGCCTCCCTGGCTCTCCAGTGTACATATGAACCTCGGATGGAGATAAAGTATCACCATCTACTGGCGGCTGGAAGGATAATGGCAGAAAATTTTAGAAGGTAGTGAAATAAAAGAATTGGCTGTGCTTTTGCCAGGTACCTGCGTGAGATGCTGCAGAGCCCCCTGCTCCAAGGAAGTAGAAGGAAGCTCACAGGGCTGCTCTGGGCTGCCTCACCCTGATGGTCCCCCCTCCTGAAGCTTCCTTGGCTGCATTAGAACAGCTGAAGCCTGGCAGGGTATTTCTGACTCATCCTTGCTGCGGTTGCTCCTGACCTTTGGTCATGTGCGCAGGAAAGGGGGATGCTTGTGGCACTGTTTGCCCAGAACCTGCATGACGTGTTGGTTGATGCTTCGATGGGCTGGAGCAGTTGTGGCTTGGTTGCCTGGAAATGGGCAATGAAGGCTGTGTCCATGAACCATGCTACCCTGGGAAGTAGCCAGTCCTTCCCCGCAAGAGCTGGGCTCAGGTCTCTGGGCCACAAAGGGCTCTGGCCAGCTGGGAAAGTTCCAGGCTGTCACAGCCAGGTGTCAAGTGCAGAAAAGATCCTGTTTCTGCAATGCCCTTTGCAGCAAAGTGACCAGTGAACCCAGGGCAGGGGTGTGTGAAGATAGGAAAATGCTGTTTGCATCATATGTGTTGGTGGGTTGTTGAGATCAGACAGGGACACAACAAGCTGCAATGACCTGAAGGACAGGGAGGATGTGGGGCCATCTCCTGCATACAAGGAGAACATTCCACAGCCCATGACTTTGCTGCTGCTCTTGTCTAAATGGTGGGGGAAAGCACAGCCATGGCTTGGCTTGCACTCACCAGGAATGTCTGAGAGTGGGGAGGTGCGGGGTGGAACAGCCTGTGCACAGCCCTTAGCATGCGAAGGCACAGGTGAGAATGTCTAGAGACACTGATGGAGGGAACAGTGCTGGGGATGGGATCCTTTTGCTCAAGGGCTCCCATAGCTACTGAGTCATAGAATCATAGGATCACTAGGTTGGAAAGGACCCACTGGATCATTGAGTCCAACCATTCCCATCAATCACTAGGCCAAGTCCCATCCACCGAAGGCAGTGAGAGGCACTGGAGTACAGGCAGTGGCGCTGAGGTGGACCTGTGGCATGCAGGTGCTTTTGCTGAGCTGAGAGAGTGGAGCCCATGGGGTTGACCACCAGCGCTGGGCAATAGACCACATGCATCCCCCTGGGATAACTTCCTCAGAGGGCTGCAGAGAAGTCTTAGCCCACCTTCAGCCAGGCCTCACCAGCACCTGCAGGGTCTGGGGGAGGTGGAGCAGAGGAGCGAGGGAGGTGATGGAAGGTAACAGAGTCAAGGTATATCAGAAAGCAGCTGGGAAACTGACTGAGAGGAGAACAGCCAAGGACTTCACGGCAGTGGTGGGGGATCTCCTTCAGTAACAGTAGCTCTCATCCTGTCCCGCCAGGGTACTTTTGTGACTTGACCTTTTAATAAAACTTTGACTTCAGTTTACATGCAGAGCACATCAAGGTGGTTGGCACCCTTGAGATTACAGTTCAATGAAGCAACACATCCTTATTCCCTACACAGTCACGTCCCCTACTTGCTAGAGGGGTTTTGAAGCCCAGTCTGAGCTTTATGTTGCTGCAGCTGCCAGCATCCAGGTTTTAGTGTGGATGTAGCCTCTGCTGAAATAGCAGAACAGTAACAATTTGTGCAGGCATTTGTGCTAGTTGTCAGTAAAGGTGCACAGGAGATGTGTGTCTCCTTCCCAAGCTACTTGGACCTGTTGTGTTGAATACTCTTTAAGAGGAATTCCTAGTACCACCAACACTCGGCAGATGGATCATGTGGACTTCTAGGATAGATACCACCAGACTCTACTAAATCTTGACCTTGCCTCTGATTGCCAGTTAAAAGGGGAAGGGAACTAAGAGTTACCCCATCTTCAGATGTTTTATGCTTTTTCTTACTGAACATATTACGATTTCTTTTCATGTGCCATCATCTCCCCTCTGCTTGCAAAAGGCCATCAGAAAGCAAAATGAAATATGTCTGGGTTTCAAGAAATTACTGTTCAGAGTGAGCCTCTCTGTCCATCCATCACTGCCCATCCATCACTGCCCAAGCAGGTTTCTCACGCCAGGTTGCAAGTGCCCAGCAGCTGGTAGAGCAACTGCTGAGATAGCGAGTTGCACTGAGAGCCTCCTCTGACATTGTCACAGGGCATTTTAATAGTTTGGGGTTTTCCATCCAGCCACACAACTCCAATATATCAGATTTTCTATGAAAGGGACTGCGGTTTGGCTGTGAGGAAAGCAGCAAGTCTCAGTCCCTGGAAGTCGTGGGAGTGTGGGCTCCTGAGGAGTTGCAAATCCAGCAGCTTGTGTTGCTGGGTGCATGACTCCTTGTCAGGTGACGAGGGAATGGTGCTGAGGGGCTGCTTAGGGCGTGTGTGGGCTCCACTGGAACTTTGTCAAAGTCACAACCTTTACACCATTGTTACGACATTACTGAATTGGCAAATTCTAGTGAAATAAATATTTCAGCTGATTTTTCTCTACCCTCCTCTTGTGGGCAACATATGAAACAAAGGAAGAAGGTGCTAAATTTCAAATAAAAACCTGGTATTTTTTTAAAAAAGGTGAGCCTTACAAGTGCATGCTATGCATTGTGATACAGCATTAAGGATATGGGGGCTGCTGTAAATCTAGTTTCTTACAATTTTCTGACTCAGTGCTGTGAAAAAAGAAAGTAGTACTTTTTCATGTAACGGTTTAACATGCCAGTATATGTAACAAGACAAAAGCAAAGTGCTTTGGAGGCAGTGCAAGAGGACAACAGTGGAATGTAAGAAGCAATCATCTTTCTAGGACAGTAGAGAAGGAAATGTCAGGCATCGGGGACCATCCCCCAGGCTGGAAAGTGCAGCAAAACATTCCCTACCCCATGGCAAATGCAGCTGCGGCAGCCATTTGCCTCTCCCAGCAAGCAGAGGACAGAGATTTATTTTCTTAAGTCACTGCGGTTATAACCATTATGATTTTTGTTGTTCTTAGATTATTTTGCTTTCATTTATTTTTATTGGAGCCAAATGAAGACACTGAGAACTGTAAATGAGTAACGTCTGATCTCAAGGCTTGAGCTAAATTTCTTTAATAGATTTTCCCTATACCACCATGAGATTAAGGGAGAATTAGATTCAGCTTTGCAGTCCTTATATATCAAAAATCTCCCTCAATGTGCCAGTGACTGCACAGGGAATACTTATGTGACTTTTGAGATGTATACATAGATTGTTTGCTTTGTTATTTTTTTCCAGGACTAGCAGGACTGGTGTTTTTTCCAGTTTATTTCGGCTATCTCTTTAAAGAAAAAAAAAAGAAGAAATCTTTCAAGCACATCAGCAAATCAGGAATTATTTTGTGTGCTGTGGTTATCCTATGCTTCTCTGAAGAGTTCTACAAAATAAATAAGCTTCTAAGAAGGGCATTATGAAAATAGCCCATAACTGAAAAAAATGTTTTTTTAATATCAACATTTGTGCCTCATCCATATTTCACTGTTTTGCTGGCAACCACTGAAGGTGGATCAGAGGAAAAATATGTTCCAAAATATATTTTGCAGTGACTATTTTGGATTCAATTACCCATTTGATTGTGCCAAGCAGATCAACATTCAAAACACCTTATTCATAAAATTTTTCCTTGTTTACAAAAGCAAACTACAAGAACTATTTTTGGAGAGAGACACTTAAAAAATATTCCATGCCTACTAATCACGTGCACTACAAACTCAGTTGTTAGGGTTTTTCTTAATTGTCATTTCCAACCAGATAATTCTACTTTTTTGTACTGTTTTCAGAGAGCTGCTTGTTGAAATCAGATTGCCGGCAGTGCTGGGTCTGCCCTAGCATTTTTGGTTTTGTATTTCTGTCTCTAACAGCTGTTGGAACAGAATCCTCTTTGCCACTGGGGAGAAAGCTTGGGCTTTCCTTGGAAATTATGCTGTGTTTACTGTTACAAATCAAGGTGCTCTTTTACTGTGAGTTCCTGAGCATGAGATGTAGTCCTTGCAGCCTTTTTCTAGCCTCTGCAAAAAAATATTTGAGCTACCTTATCTAAGAAAGACTGGGTTTATATTTGGTTTTGTGCCAGAGTTGTCCCTTCTCTATTTCTTCTCCCTTCAGTGAGGAGTGAACATGGGGTGATTTTTTTGCAACATGTTTTTAAAATACCTCTCTCATTCTACAGCAAATTAGAGATATTTTGCTCAGTGACATTTGCGTCAATACACAGCGACCTCGTTTTACTGCTTATTGCCATGCAAACAGTACCGTGGCATCAAATAGGATCACTCACATGGGGACAGGTTGCAGGATCAAGCTCTTGATCTAAAATCCAGTGTGTTTTGAAGCTAATTCAAGAGAAAGCATTGATTTTACTATGTAAACTCTGTGGCTTTTGTATGAGTTGTGCAATGGTCATCTGCTTGCTTAGCTCTAGAGCTGCGCAATAGCATTGAAGCACTTGGTGCTTTACATCCACCCCAGAGCAGGGACCCTGAACTTCCTTGGGGTCCTTGGAATAAGCTGAGCCAAGAAATTCAAGACCCAGCAGCTCTGTCATGGAGGGCAGGACTTCGTTCCTGTTGTGCCTTTACCAAATACATAAATTCAAAAGGAATTTCGTGATAGGGGGACTATGGAAGCAGAATCGTGTAATAATGTTTAAATTTTGCAGTGAAGAAGAAACTAAAAATGTGAAACAAAAGCAGGATCATCTGTCACAGCTGGATAACTTGGAAATGACCAGCTGGAATTTTGCCATGGTTCTGAAAATGTTGTCTTTCAAGAAGCCAACTAAAGAGAGTTGCAGTCTAGAAGTTATTTTAATACAAAGTTTTTAACAACTCAGTATATATCTGTGAGGGAAGTGCCAGCAGTGTCCTGATGCCTCTGCTTTCTTTCCTGAGGAGGGACTCTATCAACACTTCTATGTCTGTCATGACCACTTGCTTAATGTTTAATTTGGAACCACGGTCCAGGGCTTTTAGCCAAAGTTTCTCATATTTATAAGTGAAAACCACCTTAAAATAGTATGACTTGCCTTGCAGGACTTTTTATTCCTAATTTGTTCTGTTTGTTTTTTTAAAAAATTTCAAAATGCAGAGAAGAATAACAGTCTGGAGAGCACTGTTAGGATGTCTTAGGGTACAAGAGCACATCTCATCTGAGATCCTAACACTGAGCTTGTCAACTCTGTGAGTGTCCTGCTGACAATGGGTTTGTCCATTGAGCTATGATGGCTGCTACTCTGACTTCTTATGTTTAACCAAAGTATTGTTTTCACTGCAAAGCACTGTCCCCAGCACAAGGACACTTGCAAGTCTTGTGAAAATTTCAGGCCCCAAGAACGTCTGGGGCATGTTGGAGACATAGAATCATAGAATCATGGAATAACCAGGTTGGAAGAGACCCACCGGATCATCGAGTTCAACCATTCCTATCAAACACTAAACCATGCCCCTCAGCACCTCGTCCACCCGTGCCTTATGCACCTCCAGGGAAGGTGAATCAACCACCTCCCTGGGCAGCCTCTGCCAGTGCCCAATGACCCTTTCTGTGAAGAATTTTTTCCTAATGTCCAGCCTAAACCTCCCCTGGTGGAGCTTGAGGCCATTCCCTCTTGTCCTGTCCCCTGTCACTTGGGAGAAGAGGCCAGCACCCTCCTCTCTACAACCTCCTTTCAGGTAGTTGTAGAGAGCAATGAGGTCTCCCCTCAGCCTCCTCTTCTCCAGGCTAAACAACCCCAGCTCTCTCAGCCGCTCCTCATAAGGCCTGTTCTCCAGCCCCTTCACCAGCTTTGTTGCTCTTCTCTGGACTCGCTCCAGAGCCTCAACATCCTTCTTGTGGTGAGGGGCCCAGAACTGAACACAGGATTCGAGGAGCGGTCTCCCCAGTGCCGAGTCCAGAGGGAGAATAACCTCCCTGGACCTGCTGGTCACACCGTTTCTGATCCAAGCCAAGATGCCACTGGCCTTCTTGGCCACCTGGGCACACCGCTGGCTCATGTTCAGTCGCCTGTCAACCGACACCCCCAGGTCCCTCTCCTCCAGGCAGCTTTCTAGACAGACTTCTCCTAGTCTCTAGCACTGCACAGGGTTGTTGTGCCCCAAGTGCAGGACCCGGCATTTGGCCTTGTTAAACCTCATCCCATTGGACTCTGCCCAGTAGTCCAGCCTGTTCAGATCCCTTTGCAGAGCCTCCCTACCCTCCAGCAGATTAACACTTCCACCCAGCTTAGTGTCGTCCGCAAATATGAAGCCACCCCACACAGCATGTGTAAAGGAATCCAGAAAAAGCCTCTTCAGTGAGCTAAGAACCCAGGCTTACCATGACATACAAGGTTCGCTAATGTTGATGCAACACTGTTTCTCCAAATACTGTAGTGCTTTTGGGAAAGCTACCCTAGAGTACCTTTCTGTCCAGTCAGTGGTTAAATCCAGATTTGAACTACAAATCACATTCTGGCAGAAGTATTTCAGGATTTCATCTGGTATTTAAATAAATTTGCATCTGCAAGAAGGTCTTCAGACATACTATAATCTTGCTACAGTAATTCCTATGTAAATATTTATCTACTTGAAACAGGAAAGCTGAAACAGCTGTAATATAATGAATAGGAATACATGTGAAAGCTCACTCATTTGGTTAACAGCAGCACCAGGGTTTATGGCTAGCCTGGTGTCAATGACTGCATTAGGTATGACTGTCCTCATAAATATGAGGCTCTGATTTGTTCTCAGCTGCACTATTATAATTCCAAACTATTTCCCTCCTAGCAGAGGAATTATTCCATATTACTGTACTCGTAAGTTCCATGTAAGTAATATTGATTTCATTATGTCAAGGAGCTAGGATTAAAAATTAGCCTCCTAATGGTTTAGTCTGTAATTATGTACTTGATTTCTGAAGTGGAATCCAGTTCCATACAGTATAATTATGAAGAGTAAGAAGATCTGAGTTATTTATTTTTTTAGATACATGGTAGAAACAGAGTTCACTTTACATTATTCACAGGGATGTGCCCAAGAAGTTAGAGACAGAGTCACTGTCTTCCTTACAGAGAGGAAAAATGGTGTTACCTAGTTTTAGCAAGAAAATGCATTACGAAACTGTTTCAGCACTCACTGCCTTTACAGTTACTTGTTATCTTCTTCACTGGAGCTGGGAAAATTGGTTAGCTCAGCCATCAAATAAGTTTCCTATCAGTTGCCCCCAGCGCTTCCTGTGAAGAGACTGCATTTGAAAAGATGGCTAAGAATTGCATACAGGCACATTAACCCTTTTTTTATACGGGGTAAATCAAATGCAAATATTGCATCTGTTATTTTGACAGATCCTTCAAATGCGTAAACAAATTCTGAAGAGGATTTCATTTCAAGCCATGTATGGGAATGTTGATTTTTAGTGGTCTGTAAAACACTATAAAGAAGTTGCAATTAATAATCCTGTTGGTGATTAAAATTGACTATACTTTCTCTCCTGATATTTTTTTCTGGCCAACTCATTTTCTAGTGCTTTGTTTAGATGCTATGAAAGTGAAGGAGTAAAGTGCCTTTCCAGCCACATCTCCTGATCTAGTTAGAGAAACCACACTCTGCAGAGGCTCTCAGTGCCTCTCTGACCCTACTTGAACAATTTGCTTTAATATCAACAGGGCACTGCTGAGTTCCTTTAATGAGGTCTCTTTTCCACTTCAAGTGAAAAAGCCTGTTTTAAACCTTTGACACCTTCCTTGAGTGCACAAATTGAATGACACCATTCCACCTATGTTGTAGTTTGAGAATCTGAGTCCTTCTGAGGATAACTGCAGGAACTGTTCAGTGTCTGCTCGGAGAAACAGATATGAACCAGGGAAGAGTGCCTACAGCTATCTTCAGGTATCCTGCTTGGCAGTCTTGCAGAAGATGGCATGGTTCTGCCACCGTGGACTACATCTTCATGGACTCATCCTTGACGTGGTGCCGGGACCAAGGCCCCGGTTTCCCACATCCCTGTGGTTGTCACTGGCACTTAGTTATCCTCAGGCTGGTTTTTCTCCTCTTGGAGGTGTTGCATGCTGTATAGGTGTTCTTCAGATTAGAGACTGGGATGCAAATCTGCTCTCTGTACCCTCACGGCTGTGCCAAAATCATTCACTCACTGACTTTTAGTCTAATGTTTGTATTAGACTCTTGGATACTTTATTGAAAACAGGGCTATGTGGAGATTTGTGTTTACAGCCATTGAGTCCCACAGTGAGCAGGCAGCTACTAGGCGAGGAATTTTTTTGGAGTTTCTGCTATCTAATAAGTATTTAAAAAAAAAAAAATCAGCTCTGCGCATTTCAGAAGCCGTGCTGAAGGCTGAGTCCAAAATACAGCCTGTTCCCCACCAGTCAGCAGTTCATGTGTCAATTCCCTTCTCATACAGGCTGTTCTCTTTCTCATGTACTCTAGCTGCTGAAATAGAATCCTTCAGGCAGGCTTGTGGAGACTGTGTTACCCAAGTCTGGAAATTCCCCCACCAGACCAGGGTGCAGAGCGGAGCGTGCCCCCAGCCGCAGCTCCTTCTTCCAGTGCATGAGGGTCCCTGCTAGGGAGCAGACAGACTTCAGGCCCAGAGGCACAACTAGCATCTGCCCCCAGTTGTCATCTCCCTAACTTCCAAATGCTCCATATCCTCCATCTGCTGTCAGAGCAGGCGTTGCACCAAGGGAGGCCAGAGCTGTGCCTCGAAGGGCTCCTTTAACCTTGGGTGGGTAGAGTGTGGTGCCCATGGGCTCAGGCAACCCTCCTGCCTGGGAGAAAGAGACTACGGCTGGTGCCATTTGTTATTGCAGTTATTTTCCTTGTGCATGGTAAAGAGAATAGGACTCCTCTGAAGAGCAGAACTCAAAGTTGAAATGATTGGCTTGCCTTTAATATAAAAAAAAAACTGGAAAGAAAAGTCCTTGAGGTCAGAGTTCCAATAATATATTTCATTTCTTTTGAACCCATCTATATTTTCAGCTGCATCAGTGTTCGATTGCAGGGATGTATTCTTATTTTAAAACTGCAATTTAATTATATGAATAAATACTTCCATAAACCTATTTTCAAATCTGATATTTTTTCTCCATATCCCCACTCATGTGTGATGAAAAATTGTAAATAATTGTTGCCTGTCCGTCTTCTATCTGCCATTTCTGATTTTATGGGCCTCTGTCATATCACAGCTCTTAGCTGGGGATCTATCCGAGAATTAGTTTATGTACTTTCCCATTCCATGGGAATTACTTTCTCCTCCCTTTTGGCTTTCATTCTTCCTCTGGTTCTAGTATGTCTATTTTAAGATTGAAGGACAAAAACTGCATGTGCAAGACAGAAGTGCCTCATGGATTGGCACAGGAGTAGGAAAACTTTTTATTTTGTTCATTCCAAATAACTCACAAAGTCTCTTATTGAGCACCTGGGCTCAGTACAGCTCTGCGTGAAGAAAGAAATGAGTAAGTTGCTCAAAAGCATATTGGGAAGCATATTCTCTCTGAAAGTGGTGCTGCCATATGGATGCTTTCCCTTAGCCAGTTAGTTGCCATCTTCCCTGATGTTTTATGGTTAGCCTAACTTTGTCTTAAAAGATCTGATACGGTTTATAGCTTAATCTGGAATTTTAGCAGGGCAAAACCTGGTATAACATGGGAAACTTATGCAGAATCTCAGAGGAACATTAGCTCTGCAGCAAGAGTGTGTGGGGCTGGAAAAGGGTGCAGGAGAGAGCTGCAACTTCACCCATTTCCACGGTGTAAGCTTTTGCTTGCCCTCATGCTCAAACATTGGCATCCTGAACTCAGACGCAGAAACTCTCCCTTTTACTATGACAGATGACACAAAATCCTCATATACCAGTTCAGTCTTCCATTTTTTCTTGATTTTCATTTTCAGATGAACTGATTTCACTGTGCATTTGCATAATGTGGAAATTATGTGGACACACAAAAGGGAAAGGAAAGAATAGGGCACTTCGCCAGGGAAGGGATGTAGCTTGTCAGAATAAGCTCTTGGGTAGCACATCCAAGCACATAATTGCCTCTTTAAGTCTCCTCTATCTTTTTCATGTGTGCTTGAAATCAATCATAATTTGATGTTTCTCAAATAAATGGAAGAAAACCCAACACATCATTATTTTACTTCTTTCTTTTCACAACACTCTAGGTCATTTTCTCCATCCGAATCAAAGAAGTGACAGAAGATGGGGAACCTGATTTTTCCCTTTACCCAAGTTTATGTCAGCAGTAACTGTTCTGGGATGATCTGCGTTTGTATTTAGGGGAATCTCAGAGAAGTGAGAGGTACAATAGGTACACAAAATCACTCCTTTGGTTTCCTGAGTTGCTGATATTACAGTTATCGAAATACTGAGTGGTTTGGTTTGGTTTTGCAATCAAGTGTTTAAGTTAAGCCTTGAGTGTTTTAATTATGTTCTTTGGAAAATTCAACTGCGTGTCCTGTGTTATTTGTTCTGAATAGGAGCACTATCTAGAACCTTAAGATAACTGTCTTGAGAGGACTGGAAGTCCTTCAGCATGTGCAGACTTAGTTCAGTCCCTCTCGAGTCAGCGAAGCAAATTTAAAACTAACGAGAGCAGTATTGTGAGTAATCACTGCTTTCTGCTTGAAATCTCACATAGGCCAGTGTGACAGGGTGTAGGAAGAATACTAAATAAACTGTTAATCCCAAAGGCTTGGCAAGAACTCACTGAGCATACCTGCCTCGCTGTGGTCTTCTTGCATATAGCAGGCATCAGCACATACAGTAAAAGATAAACTGGGTCAACTGGGAGAAAAGCAACTGAAAAAAAAAAAAAATCTGTGTAATCCAGGTCATTTCCACTGTAAGGTTTAAAAGCCAAGTGTATCAAAGGGAAAGCAAAGCAGCAGAAATGCTGTAAGTCTTTGTGGGCATGTCATGAAAGTTCACTTTGTACTTTCACACTAGCTTTTGTTCAAGAAGAATAGGACTCTACAAATCTTGAAGAATCACGTGTACCAATTTCAGAAGTGAAAAGGAGGTACAGCTTCAGCTAGCACTGTGTCAGACTAGTGGTGGTTGTTGATGAAGTAAAGAGAGACAATGAAAATGCATATTTTTTTTTTGAAGCAGGGTATGTGCTATAGAGTGTGAAATGCCATCTGTTGTGGGACTCTCTACACAAACATTGATAATACTGGTAGGGGAAACTAAAGAATTACAGTTAAGAGCATAATACCCCAATTTGCCAGCAAATTCTGCCAAAATGCACAGTTTTTCTTGCCTCTGCTATCTAGGAGTGGTGGTATGCCTGCAAGGAGAGACAAGACCATTGCTTAGTAGGACTTCTCCTGGGAGGTCCTTGCTGTAGTGTTTGCTGTCTCTGCTGTTTGGCTTTGGCGTTATCTTCATCTACTCCTGCTTCCTTTGCACTGCTTATGGAAAAAAAGCCACCCGGAGTATTGCTTGATCAGAGCTGCTGCTCCATACCTCTTAAGAAATGATGAGTGTAGAAATAGGACTTGGTACAAGTTTTTATATGAGGTTGTGTTTGGACAAGGCTGTAGAAATAGAGTTTGGATTTGCTTCCTACCCATGCATGGATTTCACCTGGCTCAGATTTGGAGTAATCTTTAAATGCTTTAAAATGTTTACATTTCCAATGTCAGCCTGAGATTAGATTCTGGGTGAAGGATGCTTGCACATGTCTTTGGACACTTAGCTAAACAAGTCTTTTTTTAGTTTGGCTCTTCATAGTCAAAATGCAATCAGTCCAGTGAATACAAACTTGCCTGTGGCATTTTGTATTCCAAATTGGTATGCAAGATGGGAATAATTCTATAATTGTATGTAGCAATAGCTTTTGAATCTGTTGGCAAAGTTACCTGAAATTTTTGCCTTCAAATGAGACTTTTTTATAAGATTACCTAACATTACCTGGCTGCATATCTGTGTATCGTCTACCTGATTTTTGCCAAATGCATAGAAAATACGCCTCTCATTTTTAGTATATTTCTTACAAGAAGGAATTATTTTTCTCAGAAATTTCAATTATGTTTCATTGCTCTTCACCGTATATTAAAGTTATGTTACATTTGGAAATAAGTAGCTCCTACTGACATACGTGTATAATTTCTGCTTTTCTGCTTTATTGGCCAAGGTGCTATTTTGCAAAATATGGTAGATGCAGAATGTATTCCAGATCCCTGAGGCGCTTGTACTTGGCATCCGTCTTGCTCTGAAATCTGTGCTGCCACTTCCTCATTGCTGAGACCAACGGGGAAGATCTTGGAGTCCAAAATACAGCGGTTTAAGACACTACTGGCACTCAGGTCCAACCCACCTTTCTGCCAACACAGACAGGGACAAATCTGTACCTCAGCCAGCCTGTTTCACAGACCATATATTTGCTGAGGCATCAAGCAGAGTGCCATGGAGCAGACAGCTGGTATTGGTGTCGTCTTCAGTCACTTCATCTAAATCTGTCAGGTCTCTCTTGACTGTGTCCTTGGTTATTAATGCTAAATAGCTCAAGCTAACATGATATGCTGCTGTTTTTTCTGCACTGTTAAGACAATGCTTGTCTGTGAGATTCGAAAGAAACTCCACTTTTCAGAGATAGCTCCATATATCAGCATGGCAGCAGTGAAAGGAATTCAATCTTTGCCAGCATGGTTTAACTAATCAGCTGCATCAAAAATTTAATCTCAGCATCTTTCTCTCTGAGTACAGTTATAAGCTAGAAGACACTACTTCCAGGTCTGATCACTTGCATAGTGAAGGCTCTAGACTTTAAACTTGTTTTATTACTCACTTATTTGATAAATCTCTCTCTTTGTGAGAATGCCTCCATACAAGAGAATATCTATCTATCTAAATATCCCTCTATCTATCTGTAAAAGCGATAAACATCTAATTTGACAATGTTTAGAAAATTTCAAGGGGTAGAGAATCCATCAGTTCCTTTGGCTGATGGTTTCAACAATTATCTATACTTTCTGCTATGGACCTTGGCTTGTATTATCTCTGTCTCTGCTAGCGTACAAGACCACTTGGTAATTGTATCTTTTCCTGCTTCATGTTCTAATGCAGCAAAAATTCTAGTAACTTCTTAATTTTAATTCTAACAAGACTGTAAAATCAAATTGTAAGCTCCCTTCCCCGTTCAATGCTTTTTCTTCCCAGTACCTATTATTTCTGTCCTCCTGTGTATAGAACATCAGAAGAAGTGCAAGCGAGCAAATCATAACTAGTACAAAATGAAGGATGTTCTAAATGATGCATAATCTAAAGATGCCTTGTCTGTTCCCCCGTTAAATACTGACTGGCAGAGGCCAATTTTGTAGCCCTGCTGACACGGCTGTTGCAATCATATGTGCTTCTGGTTTCGGAGGGCTCTGGGGAGTTCACAAGACCACGCTGTCACTCCTCTGGTCATGTGAATGGTGGGGAAACTGTACTGAAGACCTTGGAGCAGAGCAATATTGAGAGAATATTGCCCAGACTTTGCAACTGAGTCCTGTGTCCCCTGGCAGGCTTTCTGATGCTGCCTCCTGGCTCATATGTGATCCCAGATCTTACATGAAGAGAGGAAACATATTAAAAGAATGAGACTTGAAACAAAATTAAAGATTTGGGATTGTGAGTATACCTATGTTTAATTAGAGCTCTCTCTTCGGAGTTCCTCTTGAGAGTGAACTTTTGCTAAAAGGTATTTTTAAGATGTCTATTGGATTCCTGTGACTTTTATAAGGCATCCCTGAGGAACTCATAGACAGCATAGAGTTCAGCTTCTGCTTTCCTTCAAAGGCAAAGCCTACGTATATACACTGTGTGTGTTGTCCAAACCCCAAATAATATTCATGTAAATTCTCTTTGCATCTTGCTTATAGACCAAGGGACTTCTCTTACACCAGAGTTTAGATGGAGTAATGACTGGTACATTTGTTTTCCTGCACATTCAATGTGCTTTTCTGAATATCTGAATTGCTATTTTCATCATTCCAAAAGGCTGTTTATCCATATTGGGCCAGTAAAGGAAGTTTCCATAATGAAATACTCTGTTCATATGCATTCATCATGTGTATTGCTGGAATAACTCCAGACAAAGAGATACTGTGGAGGAAGAGCTCTTGAAAACAAGAAAGTAAAGTAGCCCACACTGAAGTATCATGGTTAGATGTACGCAGACGTCCACAGTATAGCTAGAAGACACTTGATAGGCTTCCAAAATCCTGTCTCAGCCTTTATTGGGCTTAATACAAATCCTGAATGAGTTCTCTGGAGGAGTCTATTGTGATTATTCTGGAGTCCTATACAGGGGACAGTGGAAGAAAAAAAATAGCAAAGCTGTAGTGAATTACTATGGACTGCTGCAATTGCCTTATGCCTGCCTGGCCTGCTCTTTGAGTAGCAGCAGGGAGGAAAAAAAGATATATTGAGCATATTTGTCTTGCACTGGCTGCTGACAAACCGCTCTCCCATTGGCCTTCCTATGTCTCTGGTTCTTGAAGAGAAAATGCTTGTACTGCCATGAGAAAAGAGGGAAGTACAGGGTTCCTTCATTGTTGTAGTTCAGAAGAATCCCAAAAGCTTCTGCATAGCTAAGTGCATGTGCTAACCCTGTTTTACTGCACTACTGACCATGTTTTATTGCACTACTGACCATGTTTTTAAGTCTGCTAAATGTATAATGGGATACAAGTTACTGCAATCTAATTGCAAACCCTCAAAACTAGCAAAGTAAAAATCATATAATGCTTATTTTACTTTCCAGCAGACAAAAGCAACATCTGCATTACTTCCCTACTTTTTGTAAAGAAAAGTTTTCTGTGAGCTTTTTTCAACACAAGCAGCTCAGTGGCTTACAGGCATTTATGCAAGTAAGACCCATTTAGTCTTACTCTCTAGATGCATTGATTGTGTTTTCGTTGATAAATACCTTTGCAATGGTCCTGCAGGTTTTCCCTGGAAAGGAGCAGAAATTAGTAACTTCAAAACAGGAGGTGAGACGATTACGATCAAGCTATGTCCTGGCTGATTTCAGTGAGATTTTTTTTTTCACTAATGTGATAAAAGCAGACATTGGAGACGATTCAGGGACGTACTCTAACTGTATCCTTGACTTGACTGCTGGTGGCAATAATTAGATCATCTGTGTTTCTTTCTTGATGCAGCTACAGTTCCTGCACTCCTTGTAATACTGCTCCTCAAGTTACAACTCTTGTCAAAAGGAGCGGGAAGCAGATGAGTCAGAAATGGTTTCCCTTTAAGAAATCATTACCTGTGTCCATGGAAAGGTGTTGGCAACACTACCAGTTATCTGCTGTCCTCATCACTTTAGTATTTAGGGTTCAGCTGTGCACACAGTCCTAGTGTGCACATACGAATATATGAGAACATATACAGAAACACATCACTGGCATGCTCCTCATATACCTCTCATATTCTGGTGACGCTGTCATTTGACTCACAAAAGGGGAGATGAGGAACAACCCTCACCAGTAGATGCCAGATCTTTTCCCAGCAGAATGACAAACTGAAGGAGATTGTTTTGTAAGCCTTCTCTTCTCCCTTTACAAGTCGTTAAGAGCACTTCTTCCTCAAGGACTGTGCAATATTGAGGTTCTGTTGAACAAAAACTTGCTTGCAAGTGCTAGAAATGGCGTTAAACCTGTAACTGAAGTTTTTTGTGATGAGCCGTTGCGTATTTCCCTTGTGGGTTTAAAAGATCAACACTTTAGACATCTGGAATACCCTAGAAAGCATTGCATGTTGTGAACACCCTCAATTATCCCATCTCCATGGTTTCTAAAGACATTATAGGAAAGGGATCATAACCTCCCTTCAGTTCCTTCTGCCAATAAAATCCCTAAAACATTGAAGTAAGTAGAGCTTGGACATAGATGGTCTCATCTTGACACATTTTAATCATATGTATCTTTTATTTCTTCTTATAGATGTTTCCTGTTTTTTCTGTAGTACAAGAGGTTATCACACAGGACAATCCTTTGGAAAGAGAGCTGTGTACTGCATGTGAACAGTAATTTGACTATTTCTAGGCAACTCCAGTGAAAAACAACTAAATGAGGAATAATTGTGAGTAAAAGCACAGTTATTACTTCATGTAGCATTGGTGCAACAGGCTGAAAGCATGTTGTGCGTCCTCTGAGGCTTGAAATAAACATGGCAAATCTGTAACCACCACATTTTCAAGAGATATTGCAGACATTACATGATTAAATTTTGGAAGCGCAGACATGGGGGAGTTAATGTTAGAAGAGAGTGCAAATTTCCTATCTTTACACTGATATGGGCAGCGAAGTTATGATATTATCCAAGTTGCAGGCACAGAGAGAAATATAGGCAAGAATGCCTGTAAACGATTCCACAAAGGGAAAACTATGGAGCTTTTCAGGTTTAAAAAATCGTGTATTTTCTGCACGAATTTACACCAAAAATAGATTTTCCCTATAACATGATGCTGTTGAAAACTAATGAATTTACTTGTTGTAGGAAGCAAGATATTAAAAACAGGCACATGAACCACAATGTAATATTTAGCTAAAATGTTTACTATCCATTTGTGTTTGGTTTTGCAAGTAACTATTTAACTAGGGTGGCTCCTCAGAGAAAGAAATGCTTTGTTAAAGTACCGTTGCCGCATTTGAGCACATACTATCTCAAACCTGAAAAACATTCTTCAGGAAACAACCAGCATGATTACATTTAATGCTGATATTTTTAGAGTAAAACCCAGTTCAAAAATTCTTACCAAAAGCAAACATATCTGTCCTTAGACATCCTAGTTTACATAGTATCTGCAACAAACTGTGGACTCAGAGTTAGAAGTGTCCTTTGTGGGTGCACAGAGACACATGGGGCACTTTGTCAAAGGTAGCCTTCAAAACTGTTGGGTGAGGTGAGGGGACTTAGAATGTGCTAGCTGTGAGGAGCAATCCTCTACCAAACTTCTTATTCAGATTCCTAGTTGTGCAATGTGGTATTTGCTTATTTTGCTGGTCACTCAGAGCCAAGGAGCCTGACAAACATCTGTGTTTTCCAGGTCTCTGCTGGAACAGATTGTCGCCCTGAAGCCCCAACATCTGCTCTGGGCAGAGGAACAGTTGCAGTGCTTGCTTGGTGCCAGAGTCTCTTAAAGACACATTTCTCTGTGAAATCATGGAGCCCAGCATCCTGAGTTGTAGCGTAAGTATTTGGGTCAAGTTTTGGAAAGGGAGGGTTGAATTCCAGTGATTAGGGGTTTACTTCTCTGCTTTTGCGGTGTTTCTTAAAGAACAGATTATGCATATGATAACACTGAATTGACTTGGGGTTTTTTTGTTTGTTTCCCCTCTCCCCAATCTTTTTTCAACAGAGCAGCCCAGAAAGAGCTCATGTAATATGTTAGAGATGTGTCTTTCATCACAGAATAATATAATAATTTTGGTTGGAAGGAGATTTAGGAGGTTATCCAGTCCATCTCCTCATTCACATCAGGGGCAACTTCGGTGTATCTGAGAAGGGGAGGAAAACCCTTAAATAAGACAGCTTCATCTGCAAGAGTTATTTCTGTATTTCATCTATTCCTCAGCCCAGAGCGACTGGGCTGCTAGAGCATACCTGTTCCAACAAACCCCATCACTAAGTTAATTACAAATGCTTCCTGTTGTAACTCGCTTTGCTAATCCTCAAACAAACTGATTATCTTGGCCTGCTCTGGGTAAGACAGAAAAATGGGTACAAATCTAATTGAGGCTTCATTACAAATTGGAGTACTAATGACCATCATGCGGAGATGGGACACGTTACATATTTTACCTTTATTAAATTACACTAATTTACATTGTGTGCTGGAACTTTGAAAACACACACGTGTGTAATTGCAAATCTATCCAAATTGCAGAGGGAATGATAAGGCTACCAAAAATGAGTCTTATTAGCATTCATATGGGGAAAAAATTGTTTATATCCTGCTTTAATTGAAACCAACCATATGGAACAGAATCATAGAATCTTAGAACAGTTTGGGTTGGAAGGGACCTTAAAGATCATCCAGTCCCACTAGACCAGGCTGCCCAAGGCCCCATCCAGCCTGGCCTTGAACACCTCCAGGGATGGGGCAGCCACAGCTTCCCTGGGCAACCTGTGCCAGGGCCTCACTGCTCTCGTGGTGAAAAAATTCTTCCTTGTCTAGTCTACATCTGCCCCTCTCCGGTTTATACCCATTGCCCCTGGTTCTGTCAGTCCAAGCTTTGTGAACAGTCCCTCCTCAGCTTTCTTGTAGCCCCTTCAGGTACTGGAAGGTGGCTATAAGGTCTCCTCAGAGCCTTCTCTTCTCCAGGCTGAACAAGCCCAACTCTCCCAGCCTGTCCTGGTACGGGAGGTGCTCCAGCCCTCGCATCATCTTTGTAGCCTCCTCTGGACTCGCTCCAACAGGGAAATACACAACGTACGCCTGAGCTATTAGGTCATTAATCACTGTCACAGGAAGATTTAACCACTAAATCGCCCCTTTTAATTTAATTTTAATGCTTAAAGGGGAAAACAGGGGGGCCGTGCTGCAGATGCTGCGCCAGGGGAGAGGCAGAGCGCCCCGTCCCTGCCGGGGAGGTGCCCCAGGGGGAGCCCCTGGCGACCCCACTGCCTGTCCCCCGGTCCCCGTCCCTGTCCCCCGCTCCCTGACCGCCGGTCCCCGCCCCAGGGAGGCTCTTTGGGGCGGGGCGGGACCGCCCGCTCCTCCCTTATCGCCGGGGCCGGCGGCGCGGCCAGTCCCGAGCCAGCATGGCCCCCGGCTCCGAGCGGATCTTCGACTCCCTGGGGCACTGCGGCAGGTAGCGGGGCGGAGGAAGGGGCACAGCGGCTAGGACGGGGACACGGGGACGGGGACAGGGACACGGGGACGGGGACATGAGGATGGGGACACGGAGACACTGGGACAGGGACTCGGGCACAAGGACAGGGACATGGGGACAGGGACCCGGGGCTGGGACACGGGGACAGGGACACAGGGACGCGGGGGACTGGGACAGGGACATGGGGCTGCGACAAGGACACGCAGACAGGGACACAGGCACATGGGCACAGGGGGCTGGGACAGGGACGCAAGGACAGGGACATGGGCACAGTGGGCTGGGACAGGGACACAGTGCTGCACAGGGACATGGGGACAGGGGGCTGGGACAGGGACACAGTGCTGCACAGGGACATGGGGACAGGGGGCTGGGACAGGGACACACACACCCCCCTCACAGGCACGCGGGGGCTGACACAGGGACGCGTCGCTGTACCTCAGATGGATGCACAGCATGGTGTGGATGAAGTGCTGAGAGACATGGGTTGGTGATTGATGGGGATGGTTGGACTCGATGATCCGGTGGGTCCTTTCCAACCTAGTGATTCTATGAGTCTATGAGTGTACGCCACAGGGAGTACACACACACACACACACACGCACATGCATGTGCGCACATGGCGGACACATCACAGAGCATGGCCCGGGCACACAGCACTGTGTACATCGCAGGGAGTGCACACACATATACACGTACACAAACACACTCACACAGGGGCTGACACAGGGACGCTTTGCTGTGCAGTGCACACACACAGAGCATCAGCTGCACCGTAGGCTACACACACATGAGCTGATGGATGTGCACTCTCTTTCTCACACACACACAGAAAACTGACACACGTGCACGCACTCACACACACACAGAGGAGCTGGCACACATATACTTGCACACACTGCACCCCCAGTGTGTAAACCCACCCTATAGACAGGCACTGACATGTGTACTGCCAGCACACATTCCCATATAACCACACACACTACGCATGCACGTGTACATATGCCGTGTTCACATACTCACCCACACTTCCCATTCACACACCCGTTGGCACCATGTGCATTCAGACACACTAGGCACGCACACACATGCGTGTACAGACACCCTTAGGCGCTTAACTTTCATGCATTAACTCTCATGTGTGCACACATGAGCTTGAGCGCGCACACACACACACATAGAGCCCCAGCTTCTGGACAGTCTGAGCACTTCAGGGGCGATAGGAGGGTACAAGCAGAATGTGTAGGAGTCTCCTGCGAAGCACAGATGGGCTGTTCCAGCGCAGGGGCACAGGCTTGTTGTGTGGAATAGATGGTGTGTTTTTATTGGTATTGGACTTGTTGCATGCGTTACATAGATATGGAGTATATACATATATTTATTGGCAAAGTGGTGTGCACTGTGGTGAGTGGTGTGATGCATTGTGGTGAGTTTTCTTCAACGTGGTTTGTAGTTACGATGTGTGTATATGCAGGACTGGGTTTGCTGGATGGGATACACAGATGTGGTATGGCTGTAGCTCTGGGTGCAGGGCTGGTGTGCGAGGCTGCTCATAGCAAGTAATGAGAGGAAATGTTTGGCGAGGAAATGAAATTTTAGAGGATACGAATTGCAAGACTAAAAGGTGCCCACCCGCACAGTGAGTTCTGTTGCGTGCTTTCATGATGCATTGATCAGTGTGGATTTTGTGGGTTCATAGCCCTCTGAGCGGATGACTGGGAAAAACTCGTGTCATGATTTGACTACAAGTTTAAGCTTTTGAATTGCAGTGCTGTACTTCTAGCTTAGTCACCAGTAGGTTAGCCTAACCTGCAGTGTTGTTCTCAACTCAGTTGGAGGGCAGACAAAAGCAGAATTTTGAACAAAGCCTCAGAGCTCCTTTTAGTAGTATAAGTGCATACCTGCACTTTACAGCAAAATAAGCTGTTAATATCATGTGCAAGCAGTAGTGGTGGGGTATCCATAGCCTCTGTAGGTGGTTAGGATGGAAAGACTTTGGTTAACTGAGACCGATGCTCAAATTACATGTTTGGCCAAGATGTGACTTACATGCATGTCTAGCTGAACAATATCTCATTCACATCAGTTCTGGGTCAGCAACAAAAATACCTTGTTCTGTGTCAACTAGGAGAGAAATCTTAGCAATCACTTTGTTTTGCCGTCATTCTTCTGCCTTGTGTGCTCTTTGTGGAAAGCAAGGACTTGACACTGATTACTGAATACTGACATAACACAAAAGTAGTTATTCCTAACTACCAAAATAGTTTTCCTACTTGAGGTCCTTTATTAATACTTTAGATAATGTTTTCACAACTACTGCTTGCATTAAAGGGAGAAAAAATCTACAGTGATAACCTCACATCTAGGGGCCAGAGGTGATGATGATGATTATTACTATTATCATTATTATTGTTGTTGTTGATAGAGTTCAATAAAGGTTTAGGACCTTTGAGATGAACTACAGACTACCAAAATTTACATAGTCATGTTAGGCTCACGGCTGTTCAAGATTTCAAAAACCACGTGATAAAAGTAAGTATACTGTTAGCTTGTGGTGAGTGCACCTCTTTAAAAATGTTGTAAAAAATTCTTTTTAGTCCCTTGATACTGCTAGATACATGATAAATGGTGGAGTTAGTTCTGATTAGTTTGTATTTATGGATCATCATGACACTGACAGATAATGGATCATTCCTTCAATTCAAGTAACTCTTATAAGTCAAATATAACCCATGCACCACATATTGATTCTGTAGATCTGCCACAGTCAGATTCTGAGCAATCCAAGCATGACTGTTAGCGTTTTGAGATTGGTTTGATTTTCCTAAACTGTGACGGATACAGTAAAGAATGGCCAGCTGTTTGTGTGTACATAAATATCCATGTGGAAAGAGTATGTATGCATTACATATATGTGTATGAATCTCCTTCAGAAGTCTCAGCGATGCTGTAATTCTTATGGGGATCTTGAGACATGCACAAACAACCATAAATATGTAATGGCTTCTGTTTCCTTTGCCATTAAAGGAAGACTTCATGCCCGATGCTGAATTTGGGCATGGGTAGCGTTTGTGGCCTATGAATTGAAGACGGTTGTTTTAAACATTGTTCTTGAGTTGGTCTCTGGAGCATGAGATCACTGCTCACAGAGATGGATAAAAAGCCCCTATTCCTGTCTGCATCATCTCTAATGACCTGCCAGGTCTTAAAGCTCCCAGTGTACCTGGATCGAGCTGCAACCTTCTCTTTTGCAGCAGTTCCTCCCAGACTATGTCCATGGGCTCTCCTTCTCTGTCCTCAGACCCATTCTGCCCAACCACTCCAACTGCAAAAACCCACTCAGGGGTCCTTCAGGTAAAGAGGATATAGTTAGCTGTTTGGTGTCACCAGCAGCCGCCTGTATGGGGAAAGTGGAGACATGATTAACGGGCATGCCCTAAGACCTGGCTGGCTGGCTCACACTGCCGACATATCTAGTTCCCAGGGTTTAAACTAAAGGTCTTTTCAACTTTAGGGACTTTGAGGTCCCAGCAGGACACAGAATTTACTTTTCTGTTTGCTGGTGAGAAACTGGCTCTGTATTTTGCAGCTCTGATCTACACGATGACAGAGTGCTGAACAGAGACACCATCTATTCAGGAATAGCTGTCTAGAGAGAAATCTGGTAAGGTACCTCTTATCGTAACTGTGAGTGAGAGCAAGGATTTGATTTCCCAGCTGGAATGTCTGGTAGCTGTGAGACGCAGCTTACGTGGTACACAGAGTTTTCCCTGTGATTTACAGTTTTCAAATCTTGGCTTATACTTTAGCCGAAAGCAGGTGGTGAAATTTGTCAGGGAGAAAGGGGAAGATTGGATGTCACTGACACTATTTCCAGACCCTGTAATGAAGTATTTCCAGAATCTTTTTAAAGGTTGCCTTTTCTTTTTAAGTATTCAGTCTTTTACAAAGTTCACTAAGTAGGCTGTCAAACGTTGATTTTATAAATAATGTATTTTACTAGCAGTTAGGCTGTCTAATAAATTAACAACTGCTCTTTTTCTATACTGAAATGTTTGTATATTTATTGAGTTTTTAACATCTTTATATTGTTGCCTTATATGAACCTGTTGCCTGGTCAGTGGAGTTGCTACAATTTTGGACTTTAGAGGTGGTCCCTATAAAGATGAGTAAGGGCTGCTGTTAGGAGAAGAGAAGCAGGACAGGCTGCCTGTTTGAATAGGATGCCCACCTTGAAGCCAGGTGTCAACATCCACAGTATCAACATTTTCTGTTAATTTCATTGGAACTTTTCTAGTGTTCATAAATAGATCACAGACTATACTTGGTTTGTAAAAAAACCTGCCTTGACTTTTGTAGAGATGCTTTCAATGGATTTCTACAGTGCAGACCCTGCTGGTCAGTGCCCTAGTAGCAATATTTGAACACTCAATGTTAATACCATTTCTCTTCTCCCTACTTTCTAGGGCTCTTGGTTCACCTCTGATTTCCTACACCAAGCCATCTATCTTCTTCTCACATCTCAGAACATTTCCAGGATGCTATTTTCATGCTGATGCTTTGTCCTCTCTCTTGTTTCATGGCTCACAGGTCTTGTTGTGATCATATTACACCTTCTGCAAATTGTGCTGCGTACACGATACTTCCAGGAATTCTTGCGTTTGTATCAAAAAAACAAAGAGCCCCAAGTATTGCAAAGAACACGCTGACCATTTCTTTTCACAAAAAGTAAATAAAAATTGTTTCAAGCAATCATTTTTCAAACTGAAATACTTTACAGATAACATGAAAGGTACTTCTCAATAAAATTACATTTTTCAAGTGGAGAAATGTACTTTTTGGACATGCAAAGAAATTTGTTTTCCTTTTCCAAGTTAGTATGGAGAAATCAGCAATCATATTCAGCATTTCCACAGATGATTAACTTTAACATAGAAAATGGAAACATTACAAGCTTTTTCTGAAATACTAATACATTTAGTGTTTAGTACATCCTACACAAAATTAATATTTGTAAACAATATAATGTGCATTTCTGTTTAAGCTTTGAGTGGTTTCCTGAAGATAAACAAAATCCTGTGGTCTAGAGATTGTTTTCAAAAAAACTTTTTATTCCTTGTATACTGGCTACTTCATACAGTGGAAAAGTTCATAGGAACCTGTCATTCAATTTTCAAAATGTATCAGTGGACAGCTGTTTGTGTTTACTGGAATGTGCTAGACAGAAGAATCTCAAATCTAAGTCTTCTTTTGGCTCCTAGTCAAGGGTAGTGTTTGACAGACATGCTTGAGAAATATTCTTCAGCCTTATAACTGTTCTATATTATAACATCTGAATCAGCCTGTGCTTATCTCAGACATTTCATAAAATACTTGGATTTGGATGCATTTCATTTCTCTTTTTTGGGGGAGAGGAGGTGGAGAGGTGAGGAGAAGCTGTCTGGATACTTTGCAAAGAGTACTTGATCCCTTTGGTTGAATGGCATCATAATAGCCTTGGAGAAGCAAGACAAGCCATGTGTTTTCACAGAGCAGAATCTAGCAGCTTAAATGAAGATCTTATTATCTATACTTGACTAGGCAAAAGTAAAAATAGTCTTAAGGCTCAGAACCAATGTTGGATGCTGGTGAGTGCTCTTGGATAATGGTGACAACATACTAGCAGTGAGTTCTGCAAAAGGTCTGTTCTAACAGTTTGCTGGAATTCAGATCATACTGGAAGCAGCCTAGCAGAGAATCTGCATAGGCAAAACTGTGCTCCATCAGAATGTGCAATAATGCTCTGCCTGTTTCTGAATTGAAGAAGTAGATTATAATAATAGAAGCCAATTAAAAAGTTGATAACAATAGTAGAAATATAACTGAATAAAAGCAGGATGAAATTGCACATATACTATTCATTACTTCTCAAAGGCTAAAACCTGCCATACAAGAAACACTCAGACTTAAAGATTGTAAATCAAATATAATTTGTAAACCAACTGCTGAGATTCAGACTTTACTCCTGAAATGCTGGCAAGCCCCTATGGTGGCTCCTAGACAGAATTATAGCAGAGACTTCGTTATGGCAGCATAAGGCAATTATCACACACATCAAGGAGATGACAAACCACTGTTTGATCCCAAAATATAATAGTATGAATGAAAATGAAATATATAAGGCTCTGTACAGTGCCTGTAGTACAATACCCTGGACTGAAATATCACTCGTATAAAAGTTATGTCAATAATTTTCTCATAATAGTCATGATTTTCAGCAGTACTAGAATATCTAGAATATCATGGCCTCAAACTCCACCAGGGGAGATTTAGGCTGGACATTAGGAAAAAATTTTTCACAGAAAGGGTCATTGGGCACTGTCAGAGGCTGCCCAGGGAGGTGGTTGAGTCACCTTCCCTGGAGGTGTTTAAGGCATTGGTGGATGAGGTGCTAAGGGGCATGGTTTAGTGTTTGATAGGAATGGTTGGACTTGATGATCCGATGGGTCTCTTCCAACCTGGTTATTCTATGATTCTATGATCTCAAAGTTGGAAGGAAATGTTTTATAAAAGGCCCTAAAAGCCATGGCACATGCCATTAAAATGCCTGTGCTACCGTGTTGAATGCACAACACGAAAGGAACTAAGGTATATGAGGTCCAACAGAAAAACTTCAAGACTCTGCCTCCTGTAACTCTATTTAACAAATTAAGAAAATCAACTATGATCATGTTCAAAACAATTCCCTTCTGAGCTGACACACAGCTGCATATGGTGCTGCCAACCTTCAAAGCAATTTCACGGATCATTTTCTGAGAGGCTGTTGAGGATCTCCATCTTTTTTGCTTTCACATCTTCTACTGACAAAAAAATGGGTTCCTTTGAGCACTGACTTGATCTTTGGGAAGAGGTAGATATTATCTAAAACTGCTTCACAGTCAAAGCATCGTGGGCTGGCTCATTGTATTCATGTTAACGCTTGGTTCAGTCTTGCACACCAACATTTTCTGACTGAGGGTAGGAACAATGCCTATATTTGAACATATGTCCAGTTGTACTGAGTGAATCATAGAATCATAGAATCACTAGGTTGGAAAAGACCTCTTAGATCATTGAGTCCAACCATTCCTATCTGCCCCTAAACCATGACCCTGAGCACCTCCAGGAAAGGTGACTCAACCACCTCCCTGGGCAGCCTGATCCAGTGCCCAATGACCCCTTCTGTGAAAAATTTTTTCCTGATGTCCAGTCTGAACCTCCCCTGGAGGAGCTTGAGGCCATTCCGCCTTGTCCTGTCCCCCGTCACTTGGGAGAAGAGGCCAGCACCCTCCTCTCTACAACCTCCTTTCAGGTAGTTGTAGAGAGCAGTAAGGTCACTCCTCAGTTTCCTCTTTTCTAGGCTAAACAACCCCAGCTCTCTCAGCCGCTCCTCATAAGACCTGTTCTCCAGCCCCTTCACCAGCTTCGTTGCTCTTCTCTGGACTCACTCCAGAGCCTCAAGATCCTTCTTGTGGTGAGGGGCCCCGAACTGAACACAGGATTTGAGGTGCAGTCTCACCAGTGCCGAGTCCAGAGGGAGAATAACCTCCCTGGACCTGCTGGTCACGCAGTTTCTGATCCAAGCCAAGATGCCATTGGCCGTGTGGAGCAATCAAGTTGAGCCTTGTCTCACTGCGACAGGTTGGAACAAGTTCTATGACCATCTTGTCTCTCCCCTCCCACTCTTGGTTCCTGAGCTATAGGAAGTCTCCATTTTTTTTGTTGGACCTTGTATACACAGCTGAAATTTTATTTGAGGTTACTTGAGGCATGAAGCTGTAGCAGCTGAGCAAGAACATGAAAATCTCAACTTTGCAGAAATAAACTAAAAATAGCAGGGCAGAGAAAATATAAACTGAAGTAGCTATGACTTGGTTGAAAGCCCAAGACTGGATAAAATGTGATGAAAAACTGTTCAAAAGAAAGATTTACAAATGCTAATAATGACAGTCGATTGTTCAGATTGTCTATATACTGGGAGAGAAATCTCAGCAGTCTTTGAGAAATACTGAAATTACCTAGAGAGCTAATGTATACCTTAATATTGATGCCATGAAAAAGCCAAACTCAGTAATCAATGCCAGTGTGATTATTAAGCTAGTATTCTTCGCTAAGAATTACTGGGTATACAGGGGATGATTCCACCTAATGTGTCCAACTGTTGAGGTTGGTTACATGACTTTTGCACTCATTAAACATACAAATTCATGTAGATTCTGGGAAATACTGCTTAAGCATACATATTCATATAGATTCTGGGAAATACTAGTTAAGCATACATATTCGTATAGGTTCTGGGAAATACTTGGGGGGAATATGTTACATATTCATTATTTTTCAAGAACTCATTATCATAGTTTATCACCCACTCTTATATGCACACCACAGTTTGTCTTTGTCTTCAGAAGCCTCTGATGGTCTTTATCTCTTTATCTTATCTCCTTCATCACCGTGTCATATTGTGAGCTCAGGTCTGTTCTTTGTTTCTGATGCAGAACTGTCCTTTTTCCTTTTAGCCAGCCCAGCTTCGGTGGCTTGGAGCATCAGTCAGAGAGAAATTTCTTTAAGATACACAATACTAGATTTGTTGCTTGTTTCATCTAGTAAACAAGCTAAGCTCCTGTTACAATCACATTCCTTCTAATTGCAAGCTAGCCAAGATTTGCTTAAGCTTAAGGTAATTCATTCCCTTAACATACTGATTTATTCCTTCCTTCAAGATCATACTTTGACAGCCAAACGATAATGCTCACCTCACTCAGAGCAGATGTTCTCTGAAAATCACATGCAATGGAAATGCGGTTTGAGGAAGCTAGAAGCACCATCTGTTGGATCACAGACTAAACCCTTTCCTCAAGAAAATATTTTCATTAAGAGATGAAATTGTGTTTTCTCTTACTATTACTTGGAACAGTGCACCTAGATTAGTCTGTGCTTCCTCATTGAGTAAAAAGGGAATCTGGAGAAGTAGTATAAATGTATACAGATTGCATATTGCATATTGTATCTAAGCATACAGTATACATTCTTTACTGTCAGCCTAAATGAACTAATTAAGGCTTCCCTAGAAGACTGGGATGACAAAAATGATTCTGGCAGGATGCTTTCTGTGTCACAGCATTAGTTTGTGTCTTACTCTCAAGAAAACATGAAGCAGATACTCAGATCCTTGCATTACTCTGCTGTATGTCAAACATCAGAAAAACTGTCATGTATGCAATGATGCTACTAGTACAGTGCTTGCTATGTTATTAGCTTTCCATCAGCAATCTTTGCTGTCAGTTCTGGGAAAGCCTGATTTAGGCCAGCTATTGAATTGATAGCATTAAGATCAGAGAAACGAGAGATCAAGCCTATTCTGAAAACACAGAAATCCCGAAGGTATGAAAAGTGAGGGAATAAAACCTGCAACTGACTTTCTGAGAAGGAAAAAGGAAGTTTAATGCAGTGATTTAGAACTTATGAAGCAGGAAAAAACTGCATTTTATTAGTCTTTACATTGCAGGCATAGATTTGTGTCCTTGATGAAAAATTAGAAAATATTACATATAGTAATACTAATATGGCCCATTTGCTATAAATAAATATTATCATATCTATCATGCAATATTTCATTTGGTGGATGTCTGTCTAATGCCAGAAAGTCAAATACAAAGGGTGAAAAATAAGCAATATTAAATAAACAGTAGCACATGCATTCTCTGACACAAAGCCACTGCATATATGGTGAAATTATACTAATGAGACCACATTTCATATAAATAACATATATTCATTGTTCATACTCCAAAGCAAATTATTGCTTACAATTTTTTCTCTGCATCTTTGGAACTAGTTTAGATCTGCAAAATTGGGAAATAACGTAAACTTGTTACACCTTCACCCTTCTGAGAGAGATAATCTGTATTTGTGTTAGTTCCAGGGAGAAAGCACCTGAGAGCTCATCTCATTTACACTTGTATTTTAGGTACTATGTGGCACTGTCATCCTTTGTAGATCAGTGTAACCAAAATCATTTCTGTCTCACCCATTGAGAATAGAGGTGTAAGTTGGTACAAAATTAGATTTCTGCAGAAGAATCCTGGTAGGTCTAAGCAGAATCCAGTTGCTTTATTGAATACTTGTGGAGAATGGGACCTGTATATTGCTTGCAAATATTTATGTAAGATTAGAAAACAGCATTATTCCAGTTCATTCCCTGGATGAGATATCACAAGAATCATAGAATAGTTTGGGTTGGAAGGGACCTTAAAGATCATCTAGTTCCAGCCCCCAAGAGAAAGACTTCAGGAAAGAACCTGGCCCTACTGTGGAAGAATAAGCAGGTAAAAGAGCAGTGCAGAATACATTTAATAAGAGGTCAGAGTACATTCTTAGCCTTGGAAGCAGTCAAATATGTAATTTGCATTTCTTTTATTTTAATTTACATTACTTTAAACTTTAACAGTTTAAAGAGAAAGGTAGTAGTCATTCTTTGAATGACAGGAAATAAAAAGGTTGTCAGCTTTCCATTAAGAAATTAAGAATAATATAGAATAACTTGGTCTGTTGGTCATGGAAGAGATAAATGACCAATAAAACTAATGAAAATATATTTTCTTTGGGAAGATCAATAATGCTGTTAAAATTTTTACTTGTCTTTTAGAGAGGTTGTAGAAAAGGTCTTGTCTATCTAATTAGAATTAAATGCAGTATGTCAAATATCCAAGTACTATTACATCAATTTTCAACATTTTGTACTATTTTATGTACTCTACAATGTGTAAATCTCTCAGAGGACAGAAAACAGGCATACTTTCATTGTCCTGTGAAGACTCAAGTTAGCAAAACCAATATCCAGCACTGAAACTGGAAGCAGCTACAAGGAAACAAAAATTGGACAGAAGTTCATGACCAGGCTGCTAATCAAAACAAACCAAACTGAAAAGCTCTCCAGTGAACATTAAAAATTTAATGAGGTCTTATTATGGGGCAGATTCCCATGACCATTTGGAGAGAAGGAGTTGAGGAATTCTAGGCAAAGAGTAAGCTACACATTTGCAGTGAAGAGGGACAGTCTGGAGGTAAGGTGAGCTAAGAACCTGCAAAAGAAGCTGAAAGTCCTCTTGTGCTCAGTGACCTTCTTTTATGTGGGTTTAGAGAACACCTGCCTTGCCTTGGAGAAGATAGCTTGTTGGGGATACTAATCTGATTGATTAGGAACACGGGTGGGACAGACTGGCTGACCTCACAAGAACCTCCAAGCAGCCCTTGCGAGAGCTGATGAACTATTGGTGGATCATCAGTGTAGAGCCCTGAAAAGAGAGGAAGAAGGGAGCTCTGTTTTACTCCAGTGTTCTGACTGAGCTTTAACAAAGCCTGTAGAAGATGCAACCTACTCCCTTACACAAAGAGAAAAGCTCTGTGTGGAGGATATTTGCCTTTTAAGTGTAGAACATAGTTGCTAAGTATGGATGTACATAAACAATTCATGCATAAACAAACCCAAGTTTCATAGAAGACAATACTTGGGCCATACGAGATTGTGCGCTACACTGAATCCCTTTCTTGAAGTTGTGGAACTGTAGATAGATACACAGCTGTAGAATTCCACACAGGTAGAATTGCAACTTGCTGTATGGTCTTAGGCAGCAAAGAATCTCTGGCTGAAATTCAGTTGCCTTTCCTAAAACCATGCCTTGTAAATGTTGACTTTGTCTCAAATTTTAGAAGATGTAGTATTATCTGACACTTAATTCCCTAAATATAACAACTTGTTGAGTGATTCTTCTTTTTTAGTGAAAATTTCCTAAAAAGCCAGTAAGACAAAGGTGTCTTCTTCAGCTCTTCTGTTTTGCTACTGATGAAGAGTTGATGTTGTGAAAGTCAAAAGAACATTCCAGGAGTTGCAAAGGGAGACAGAGAGAGTAAAATGACTCATTATTCAGGTAATACAATGCTTGATGTAGCTCACAGAAACAGACCAAATCATTCTACTCATGTACAAGGCTGCAAAATGTATGCTACAGGTAAAATTATTGTTTATTACCAAGGAAGAAAGAAACAATGAGGCAACCCAAAATTCCATTCCACTTCTGTCAAATATTTAGAGAAACAGTTTAAGCATAATTTGATCCACAAAAACTAATACTCATTATTTCTAGCTGAAAACTCAGAAGATATTATGGTATGCAACAATGATTACAAACATGCTAAAACAGTGATGGCCAGCATGCTTAAATTAATTACACAGATTTCTTACTTGTTTTAACTTTTCACATGAAAACTTTCAGAAACCTATAAGAATGATAAATTTTACAATCATTTTCCAAGCACAGAGGAATTAAATTTCCAATATAGAAATGTAAAGCCGTGTGTCGTAAGATTAATGATAAGTGTGGCGTGGCATGAAGAGAATTTTTGTAAAATTCAGACTGAAAATGTCTGCACCCAATTCTTCATAGGTGTTATTATGATTAGGAGATAAAAATAGGGTTCTTATAAAGCATAATTGAATTACGACAACAATAAGGCTTAATTATTATGCAGAATAATCTTTGAAGAATAGATGGCCAGTTGCTTCAAAATTGCTGTTTTTCACCACTGGGAAGTAGGTATTCAATCCAAGTGTTTGTACCTTCAGCTATCGCAGGTTTAGACTTTCATAATAGAAATATGCAAATAGATTAACAAGTAAGCAATGACATAATTCATATGAAAACCGATGAGTTTTATTTCAGGATTATAAACAGAAAAAAAACCTCAGATAAAATAGATACTCCATAGTTTGAATGAAGTCAGCGCAGTGTGTCATCAAGGTAAATGGCAGAAAACATCTGGTTTCCTAAATAGGGAAAGAAGAATGAGATGTAACAGTTTATATATTAAGTGCTGCCAATGTCTATAATTAGATGGAATCTCAATAAAAACATTTTAATTCTATTAGACACTTGACAGGTTATGATGTGAAATTATTTGTTTACATAAACTGGTAGAAACACTGCAGTGCAGAAAGGAATTAAATTTGGATTTGTCCCCATAAAAGAGACTGATGAAAAGAAAACAGTGTTACCAAAGATACTGGAATTGAGTTTTCTCCATGAGAAATAATGCTAGTAATATATCATGTAGACAGGGTGCATACTAATTTTCTAAATGGTAAATGTTTATGAACATGCTGTTTCTGGAATGGAAACATCCAAGTATAGAGCCTAAAGTGTTACTACTGTTCAAGTGTAACTACCCAGCTGTGTTTAACACTGATCCAAATAATTTCTAAAAGAAAACTAAGTAACTTCAAAACTGCATGGTCAGGTTATTTTTTTTAATTAGATTATCTGTTATATATCCTTGACACACATAAAGCAGAGAGGGCAAGTGAATAACTACAATGAAATGGACTGACTCCAGCTCTGCCACTGGAAGGTGTTGGAATTGCTGTTGCAGTCGGCAGTCCGTTCTTGCTTGCCTGCTCTGTTCCCATTGTAATTGATGCTCTGCTGGTAACTGCTGTAGCCCCACTTGGAGCCATCACCTCAAGCTCAAAACTGCTTTATTGGTACCAGTATGAGTGCATATGTACCAGAATTACAAAAATCTTATTTCGTAGTGATTTTGATAACCAAAAAAAGGGCTGACCAAAAGAAGGGTGGAAATTAATGTGCACCATTTACTGTTTGACCATTGTTTTCAGTGATAGTTTTAAATTTCCACCTTTTTTCCCTCCCTTTTATTACTTTATTTCTGCTCGTTACAAGGTAGATGCTATAAATATGTGAAGGAGAAAAACTGCACTTGCTCCTGACAGCAAGCAAATGACATGTTTGGTTGGCATTTGTTACACAGAAAGGTCTTGTAGATCTCTCTCTTCTCTAGAAAATCAATCTGTAAATGGATCCCTCCATGGCAGGTTACCTACCATTTGTCTTCCTTTCAGGTAGGGAGCCTAGAATATGGTGCAAGTACTGTGGTAACCTCTAATGTTGCCACATGGTTTCAAATCCATTGTTGACTTCTGCAGAATCCCTTCTAGTTTCCACATGCAGGAAAGCTAGTGGATATAGCCCCAGCAATTAAGCTACCAGTGATTCGTTCCCCCTCAACCAGGAGTACATAGAGGCAGGAGTGGGACATATGACTGCCTTGGTTGCTTGAGTCTGGACCCTTCGTGCCTAGTCCGGTTCCGCTATCAGCTGAATCACAAGGCTGGGGGTTGCATGGATGTGGCTGAGGTGCAAACACACTTTGCTTCTGGCTGGCTTTCCCCTGGGGGTGGTAACCCTTGGCAGAGGAGCACTGGAAATACCAGGACATCAGGATGGCTTTTTCTGCTACCCGTTTCTGTTCATAACTTAAAGCTGTGCTATGAAACAGATAAAACAGAGCAATATTTAACAACTGGCTTGTTTTGTCACACATGAGGACAGAAACTTAATGTGCCCAGTTTAGGTAGAAAAAATGAAAACCCGTTGCATTAATTGAAAAAAAACCCAAACATTTGAAAGCATGGCCCTTAATTCTGCAGAATGAATTATTGATTTTTGCACTAACATGGCTTTCTTCATCTAAGCTCTTATACCAAATGTACAGTAGTGACCAGCCAAACAAACTCCTGATGTCTACTGGCTTTCTTGTTCCTGTTGCATCTGTACTGTTGATCTGTTTAAGCTGGATATCCTACACAGCATCTTCTGCCTCTGAAAAGAAATTCTGGAAATAACCATCTTGCTGCTGCAGCCTGAGACCAAGTCTTAGAGTAGTTGAAACTGCCTTTGGGAGGAAAGTTTACTCTTCACACTGTTAGTCAAATAAGGCTGTGTCTCTTACATATTTAAGGCTGCTTGCAAATCTGCATCTCCGCACCACAGCAAAAATCCTGCTTCTGAGTCTTATTCAGCTCCTTTCCTCTCAAAAAATAAATGTCTAGGTGTATAACAGCTTTTTGGTTTAGAGTGGAAAGAATGTGTTTCTCACATAAAAAAAAAACAAAACCGGGATGGAATACAGAGGTCAAAGTGGTTACTGAGCACAAATTCCTTCAGAAATAGTAAGCATCTGGAAATTTCCCACTGAAGCCATCCTGTTTAGTGAATACTGCACAATAAAAACACAGTTTTCTGACTGAGCAATTAGCTAACAAGGTGGTTGACAAGGCAAACATTAAAATAGTTTTGATGAGATGTTTGGAATAGTACAAATCTTTTGCTGATGACAGGATGGCCTTGTGACTCTATCCTACACTGAAAGAATTTTTAAAGTTTTATATTAGCTTTTGGGGAGTATCTAGTATATCATCTTCACCTCTTTTTGGTGGACAGACAAGGAAACAAGTATTATCAGAAGCATATTTTATTTAATAAAAAACTAATCTCTAACAAATTTTGCCTCATCTATATATTGCAATAACTGACAATGGTAAAAGTACTCCAAGGCTGGGGGTTTATTCTCTAACATATATGCAGCAATGTCCTCTTCAGATATTTTTGCATGCCAGAGGTGCCACTGTTCAAACAGACTGGTGCAGATTGTTTTCATGGATGTGGTATGAATTGGATCAAGCAACTGATACGGCTTGTTTTGGGGTTTTTTAATCATCTATTTTGACTTTTTTTTTTCAAGTTGCGTCAGTTTTCTAGATAAAATTCATGGTCCACATAAAAAGTACCACCGCAACTGAAGGCAGAGTGCACTATGTCTCAAGGGATGAATAAACAGTGGGAAAGAAGAAGGGAGGAAATATCTTACAGTGACAGTGCCACGGAGTATGTTGTGTCATGAAAGTACACTGAGAGCACAAGTGAACTGAGATCTATTCATTACCTGTACGGAAGATCTTCAGTTCAGGTACTGAGTTTATGAAATTGCCAGTTGCTTTTCTTACTGGTGAGATCTTAAAACTTGTGTCGAAGAGCCAGAAAATGCAAAAGTCTTTCTTATGATAAGCTGTAAACTGAAAACAAGAAAAACTCGGGTGAAATTTCATGGAAATATTTTAAGGAAGACCAGAGCATGTTCATGTTGTGTCTTGCTCAAGCTTTTGTAGAGACAGTTTTATGCTCATTTGACTTCTGGCATTCATTAAACGTCTCTATACAGGAGCAGTAACCTACAAAGTCTTCTTGACTTCTATATTTGACACTTCTGGCAAGAGTGACAAAATGTACTTGCCAAATAATTATCTCCCATGGAAAGTCACTGAGAGATGGAAAAACACTGCAAGAGATCATCATACCTTTTAGGACAGGGATCATGGTCACAGACATTAAAAAATGCAAGAAGTGTGCTTTTTAAAAAGAAAAACATTCTGTAAAAAAGAGATATTGAATACTACTGCTTGCAACAATATCTCTTACATAATGGGATGCGTGTATTTGAAGATAATTGGCATATAAAATACCCTTGACCAAAACCTACTGGGTTTGAGATCAGTCTAGTAAAATAGATCACAGGCTCTGCTGAAAGAAGCCTTAATTTCTATTGGTGAATTTCAATAGTAGTTATTGCTACTGCAATGGGTTTTTTTTTAATATTTTGATGCATGAGCAGCAACATCTCTTAACTCAGTGAAATTTAACTTCTAACATGGAGTTTGATGAGTTTGCTCAAAAGTTTGTTGCATGTTTGCCTGACAGAAAAATTGATGCTTAGTAATAAAAGAGTTTCGTATCAATCTGGTGATCTTAAATTAAGAATTCGGGAAAAAAAGTTAATAATTTACAGTGGGCACCAAGGGCAGCATGGACTTTAACCTGTGTCTCGTGGCCAGTGAAGTGCATGACCTGTATACATTCTACTGTGACCCCCTGCCCTGGCACAGCCTGCCGTAAGGGCTGCTCCAGCTTGCCAAATGCAAGCAGCAGTGCTCCCTCAGCAGCTTCTACTCCCGCGAAGAGTAGAAGCTGCTCAGCTGTCATGTCACCATGGTCAAGAAGCAGCTTCAGGATTTTAAGATTGCACATGGCCACAGCCAGAGGGCTGAAATAAAACTCATGCCCCCAGATGTCCAAAGGGAGCGATCCCTGGATAGCAACAGAACAGGCAACAGCTTTATGTTCCTCCTTGCTCAGCACTGTCTGCTGCCCCAAGCTCTGCTAGAGCAAACCAGTGTCTACCATGAGGCTGGTCCTGTGTTTTTCACTGTCCCTTTTCAATCTTCAGCTGTTCTGGCAAGCATCTACAGTATTCTCCCATCCCACATATCATCCTCCTTATGTACTTTTCATGCTTTCTATAATATATGTTGTCACTAATGGCCTAATTAACTACTTTGGGTAACTATGCAAGTTAATGAGTCTCCTGACCTCTATGCAGTTGGTCTTTCTAGAAGTTGGTCTTTCATTGCTCTCTATAACTACCTGAAAGGAGGTTGTAGAGAGGAGGGTGCTGGCCTCTTCTCCCAAGTGACAGGGGACAGGACAAAAGGGAATGGCCTCAAGCTCCGCCAGGGGAGATTTAGGCTGGACATTAGGAAAAAATTCTTCACAGAAGGGGTCATTGGGCACTGGAACAGGCTGCCCAGGGAGGTGGTTGAGTCACCTTCCCTGGAGGTGTTTAAGGCACGGGTGGACGAGGTGCTGAGGGGCATGGTTTAGTGTTTGATAGGAACGGTTGGACGATGATCCGGTGGGTCTCTTCCAACCTGGTTATTCTATGATTCTATGATTCTATGAAAAGCCCTTCCTACCCACAGCTCATTAAGGCTGGACTTTTCAGTCTAGCATAAGTGGGGGTACTGTTATAATAACTGCTGTAGTCAGCAGTGAATTTTGTCTTCACAGCAGAAGAGGGCTTTCAGGTTCATTTTCTTGTGTGTGTGTTTTATATATGTATAAAAATACACCGAAAGAGGCTCAGCCAGCCCATAGTGGAATTTTCATGGAGAGAGTAGTAGGTAGTTTTTCCAGGCAGGGGAGCAGCCCATTAGTGTGGTGGCAGGGCTGTGGGACTCCTTCAGCCACTGATGCCGCCAAGCACTTTTCTCGTTTCACAGCAGGCCTTGTTCTTCCCTGTCCCTGTGTCCCCTGCCTGCTCCATGGCTTTTATTATTGAGCAGTTAAAGGTAAAAACTGCAGTGCAATTCATCCTGCAGGACTCTGCAATGACATCGCTATTTTGCTGTAAAAACATATTTTTCTGTTCTTAATTTAAGTCATAAACAGCACAAATAATGTCTATTAATATATATCTAGCATTCTGTTTGACTTCTTGTGTTTGCTTAGGTGCAGCTTAGGTGCTGCAAATTCGGTAAGAAAAATAATGATAATACGGACTGGTTTTCTTTGTTGGAACTAAGTTAGATTTTCATAACATTGAAAATGGAAGAATTTTTTTACAAGAATCAGTTATATCTAGTTCTAAGTCAAACCCTTTAAAGATGGGTAAAATATGGCATGACAGAGATTTCTTTACAATAAATCCTTTTTTTGCTTTTTTAATGTAGTGGAAACTGTTTTATAGGACAAAGGAAAATGAGGAAAGGGTAAGGGACTGTAATTTATATAGTTTTAGAAAGTAGCTAGAGGTGGATAACTGGTAATTCTGCACAACAAAGTGAAAAAAGACAAGGGAGATTTATTCGAGGTTGCAGAAGGATGTTTTATAAGCTGCTAATAGTCTTACACTGAAAAAGTGGACATAGAGATTAGATTTAATGAGAAATTTCCAACAGAAAGATTTGACAGTGGTGCAGTCTGTCTAAATGGTTATTTAAGTATGATCGCAAGATGCGTTCAGGAAGACATAAAGCTTTCAAGGGAGCAGTTAGTGCAGAGATTAGCTAGATCTGATCAAAATCGTAGCCCTGATGATGCTCTTGGCAACTGAGTTTTTACAAAATAATATAATGCATTGGTTCATGCCATCTTCTCAGTCCATGTCTTTAAAGTTGTTATTTTCTTTCAAGCCTCCCCAGCAAGAAAGGGAGTAAATATATTTTTCCTGCTCACTTTTACTGGGTAGAAGAGAAATTATGAACCTGATATTTCTTGTACTGTGAGAGGTAATTAGGAAACTCAAGATGAATGTATGGGAGTTTGAAATTATTTAATAATTCCTCCCCTTTCTGAGAAATAACAACTGGGCTATCTGACACTGCAATTTCCTGATGCATAATGACCCGTATTGCAAATACTGGGCATCCTGGTTCCAGGTATGCCATTTTTAATTAGCTAGTAGAAGACGTAACTGCATAGCTTCCAGGGATTAACATCTGCTGATTTGGTAGAGGTCTTCTAGTCCTGATCTCAGTCATTCCGCATGCTGCAACCATACCCTAAGTTGTTGAATTTGATCTTGCTCTGCTGTTTTCATAATGAGTTTGTGTCTTTTGATGGGAACTGTTAAAATGAAACTAGACAAGAGGAACTGAAAAATGTTGCTGACCATATTTGTCTGCATTAATAGGGGAACAAAGGTTACATTTAAGAAGAATCTTTTCTTCTTTTTTTTGTGTGATTCAAGATTATCCAAAGTGTTTCATAGCGGGTGTAGCCTTCCTTTGATTTATGACCATCTAGTTAGTCCTCAAGAAGCTGTTCTCTTGAGAGGGGGATGATAGGCTTAAGGACCACTGTGGCTGTGTTCATTTTCTCTTCATCAATATCTATCACAAGGTTTGTTGGGAAAGAGCAGCACAGCCTTTGTATGAGGACTGTTTTGCTGAGTCTTCAAGAGTAGTCAGCTTTTGAGCTGCCACAGAGGGTTTAGTAATTCAGCCTACTCTTCAGACTGCTGTGGAAAAGTCAATAGAGATGTTGTGAAGAGACAGGAGGATAAAAAGCGCTCCATCTGAACAGCAGTAATGCCACTGCAAAGACAGGGTAGACAATTGGGTTTACATTTACCAAGGAAAGAATAAGAATTGTGAGATAAAAGGCAGAGGATGAGGATGGTGAATGGAGTTAGGTTATACAAGAGAACTGTTTAATTGGAAAGGTGATAATAGAAATTATGGAAATAGATTATTTAAAACTCCCAGGCTAGGTACCTTCGCAACCTTTATTGTGGGAATTCAAGACCAGGTTAGATATGTTTCAGGGAGGAGTGATTTTGTGACAGCATTTGTTACAGTGTTTGGAATTGCTCTGACCTTTCCCAACAAACATTTCAAGGCAATTGGTTTTTTAGACATTATTTCCTATAATGCCAGCAGAGAGAGCCTCTGATAATTAAAAAAAAAAGAAAAAGCTGCTTTTTGTTTCATACTACAGAGGCCCAGCACATACTGTAGCAAAGATGTATATAGAAGCTCATTGAATGCTTCTTCAAATTAGTGCAATTTATTGGCCTTCAGGAAATACAATGTGGAGGAGCAACTAAAGCTATGTTGGTCTTTTTCTGAACAGGTGCTGTACTAATTATGTGCATAATTTTAACATTTAATTGAGGAAAAGACTCCTTATGCTTAGATATCAGTAACTGACTAGAATTTGCAGTCAGTAATACTAGAGTTCATTGCAAATCTTTTGAAATTCAGAATACATGTGCAATTTATATGCTAAGATTTACGTGCAATTTATATGCTAAGATTTACTTGCATCGCAAGCATGTTTTAAAAGCTGTTAAAATGCCAGAATTCTGGCTATGTGTAAAACATTCTTTTACCATGTTTGCTTTATGATATAATCTTTAATGCATAACTGCACACCCTCTTTTACCTAAAACGGAACCTAGTTTACAGTTTTTTTGGTATAAAACATTTCACATTGTTCACATACTATCTTCCTCTACATGTGTCTACATGTATTCTCTATTTGTCTTTTGGAGAGATGGAATACAGTTATATAGATACAATTAGGTGAAATGAAGGGTATAATGTGTTTTTTTTGTTTTATTTGATGTGCATATCTCTGTCCCTCAGAATCTGAGGCTGCAACTCTTTGGGTTTTCTAAGCATTCCAGTAATCTAAGGCCTTATTTTGAGGGGGTGTACTATACACAGAATTGGAAGGTGGCAGGTTGCTTTAAACTAATTGCTTAAGTTCAGAATTGTTTCTTTTTAAGTGGTTGACTTTATATACAGCTAAACTCACAACTGAGAACAGCATTTATTTCCTGACAACAGAGTACTTCTGCTGTGGATCTTTTCTCATCTTTGATCTTTCACAGGGCTTAGCTAATATTGAAGCAGCACTATATAATAGAACAGTAGACACTTAATGATGTCTCTATTTACTGACCCTGGCAAAATAATTATGTTGATTTTTTTTCATGTATAGAGGGCTTTTCTTCAGTAAACTTTTTTCTTTCCCTTTACAGATTTCAAGCATGTGTTTATTTTGCATCTGTCTTTCAAGCTATGTCATGTGGTATCCATTACTTAGCATCTGTGTTCATGGCTGTTACGCCTAAGTTTGTATGTGGGATCCCTGGAAATGTGAGTAGTGTTCTTTTCTACAACTCCTCTGAATCAAGCATAGAAGACATCTGGACACTATGGACATCAACAGAAAACTACATTGTAGTCCAGCTGGAAAATGGAGAAATTTGGGAACTTAACCAATGCAGCAGGTCCAAACGAGAAGTAAGTTTGGATCTGGCATATGAATACAAAGGCAACAAGTCCACCTTTTCTTGTTCTAATGGATATCTCTACGATGATACAAAGTGGAAGAGCACTGTTGTGACACAGTGGGATCTGGTCTGTGACCGAGAATGGCTTGCAAAATTGATCCAGCCTACATTCATGCTTGGAGTCTTGATTGGAGCAGTGATTTTTGGTGACATTGCTGACAGGTAAAGTGCCATCCTCTGGAAACTGTAGCTTCAGACTGCAGTAATTCCATGCATATCTACCTATTTTGGTGTTTTCTTTCAGTGTGTTGAAAGCACACTCTCCTGTCACATGGATGTTTTCTCAGATTTCGCACTGACATCCATCATCAGAGCTGGACTCAGAGTCAACAGTGAGATCCAGGATATATGTCTGTATCCTCCTACTTCTCTTGGTTTTCCCTCTCCTCCTGCTTCTCTTGGTTTTCCCTCTCAAGGCAAACATATATATTCCTACCTCAGAAGAATGCCTAGCCATGGCCCTCTACCCATATGAGAGTCAAATGCCTAAGCAATGTTGTCACAGAATCACTTGGTCGGAAAAGACCTTTGAGATCATTGAGTCCAACCGTACCTGTCCACTACGAAAATATATCCCTAAGCACTTCACCTACCCACCGTTTAAATACCTCCAGGGATGGTGACTCAACCACCTCCCTGGGCATTCCCTTTCGGTGAAGAAGTCATAAGACTTGTTCCCACAGTTAACCATATAGTAAGCTGGAAAATGTCACCAGGAGTAGTGTTTTCTGTTTTTCCTTCATTAGCACAGTTCTATGGTGTTACAGTTACAACATGGGAATGTAAAAGTAGAGATGTTTTTTTCTTAATTCAGCTTTTAGAACACATGGATTCAATCCTCACTCCTGATCCAAGTCTTTGTATAGCTGTATTTAACACAAAACCAAACTATAATGACAACATTTGTTCTGTGTTCCTTTCAATCATTCATAGCTTTATTAATTAATATTCAGACATGATTTATAAGTTTATGATCACATTGTTCTCATTTCCATTAATTCATGCCATGGACAGCCACTTAAGATAATACATTCTGAGTCACAATTTACAACTGTAGATTTTACCAGCTGAAAGTTATTATTTTCTGACATGTTCTGGCTGGTGGGAAATAAGTTTGTGGGTTCCTCCTGTTTCTAATTAGCAGAGTTCCCAACAGAAGAGCTCTGACAGCTGGGACTCACTGGGATTTCTTCTGGCAGGGATCAGAGAGCAAATGTGCATGACTCCAAGTCAGGGTTGGAGAAGGATAGATGGCACTGGAGAGAACTATGCCATGTGGCTGTTTGGACTACATCTCTTGTTTACAACATCAGTTTCCAGGGTTGATTCAATGTAGTACCAAATACAGAGGAAAAACAACAAATGAGCCCCCAGCCCTCGAAGTTCTCAAAACCTATGTCTAAATATGATACCCACATCTGTGAAAAGCTGTTCACAGTGGAGCAGAAATAAATGTCCGAGGTAATAGTATCACAGAAGAAAAATTATTCCACCCATTTTGTGTTACAGAACATTTGTAGACAAAATACAACAAATCCTCGACAGAGTGTTCTATGCCTACTGTGAATTTCTAGATTTTTTCCTCTCACTCTACTTGGTATATCTTCTCCCTGAGATATGAGAAGACAAACAAATAAAAATTCCTTTTTACTAAATGCCCTTCTTTCACAACGGAAATTACTGTGTTGTTGATGGGCAGCTGATATTTGGCATAGGGTTTTTTTTCCTGTTAGTATACTAGCTTATTGGATTTCCGTGTTTGTACGTGCATGTGTGCTGCCATGGGATCAGAAAATATAGAGGAGCTATGTTGTCATTTTTTTAGAGAATTCAACTTAAAGTAGCTGGACATATATTACGGAAGCCTTTCAGTACTATCCAAGTTGGTTTTTACTTTGGCAAGGGATAGCATGTGTTATTACAGCTGACTTCTTTTAGAAATTATTGACTAGGTAATACTTAATATAAAATATCAGAAAAAGCAAGTTTTACCTATGTCTTCAAAATTAAGACAGAGACACTGGCAGATTAGTTACTTAGAAATTAAACTTGAAACTGGAGGTGAGCATATGTAATGCCCATTTCTGCACGTTGCTTCCAGCCAAGAATAATGGAATGGAAGTTCCTTCCATAGGAGCTTTCTTTTTCTTGCATTAAATAGGTATTACGGAAAAATTGTTTTCTTTCTCACATGGTGAGGAAAATATAGGAAACTATTCTAGAGTTTCTGTGAGGAGTGAGAGCATTATGTATGGTATTTTCAGACTCACTTCCAGATAAGCGGCATCGAGTTGCAGGTCTACTTTAATAAAATGTTTGTGGTTATTCGTAATTTTATTACTGCTGTGATTTGCAGACTGGGAAGACGGCGTGTTATATGGTTCACAAGCGCTGGTCAGTTTGTATTTGGCATCGCAGTGGCCTTCACATTTGACTACTACAGTTTTGTGATTGTGCGCTTTCTCCTTGCTATGGTAAGAAAAGATGTTCACCCTGGCTTTTTTATGTGTCATTTCCTACCCCTTCTCAGGAAAACCTCCCTTTTGTTCTTATTTCCTCCTCTAATTCACTGTTCTAAAGCCCACTCTGTTGCACTTATTTCAGCAGAGCAGGGAGAGTCTGAATGTTCTTGGACCACTGCACTTTTCCTCTTTGAATTAATAGAAAGCATCTGTATGAAGCAGTGTTTGGTTCTTCCTCCATCCCAACCTCTGCTGGACTGGTAATTAAATACCGAGTGTGGGCAGCGAACTCTGGACTCTGCATTGCAGCTGCCATTGCTTTTCTCCTTATTGTTAGAACTGGAGTAGAGTTTTCTTAAAATAACAGATCTGTAATAAGTGTGATTTTTATCTCTACCATTTTGAGTGATGGAGGGGAGATGCACATTTTCTCTTCCATGCATCTCTTTGATTTTTTAGACTACCTCTGAAATACTAAATATATAGGTAGGCCTGTTTAATGCCTAGATGTTTATACTGTACTTAAGGGTATTCCAGTATATGTGTTAATGCATATCTATACAGATACTTATATATATATATGTATATGTATGATATATACCCAATACATAATATATAGTCAATAATTATATATCATAGAATGGTTTGGGTTGGAAGGGACCTTAAAGCACATCCAGTTCCAACCCCCCTGCTGTGGGCAGGGACGCCTCCCACTAGATCAGGCTGTCCAAGGCTCATCCAACCTGGCCTTGAACACCTCCAGGGATGGGGCAGCAACAGCTTCCCTGGGCAACCTGTGCCAGTGCCTCACCTCCCTCATCATGAATAATTTCTTCCTAATGTCTAATCTAAATCTTCCCCCTTCCAGTTTAAAGCCATTCCCCCTCATCCTAGCACTACAAGCCCTTGTAAAAAGTCCCTCCCCAGCTTTCTTGTAGTCAAGACAGGACCTTGCACTTGGAAATCCCTTTGCCTGAATAGGGTTTAAAAGAATTTCCTAGCAGGAAAAACTGCATGGGCATTTCAGCCTTGAAGACTGAAATCAACAGAAGTCCCTCTACTGACTCCCTTAGCTGATGACACCGGGACTGTGGTAGTTTAGAAAAGCAAAAAAATTTCTGACCAGTGGATGCTGTAGGTTTTAACTGGCCACTGGGACTGATTTGTGAGATGGAGGTCTAAAGCTCTGGCCCCATGCCAGTGAGATCAGTGCAGCTTTCCTAACTTGTCTGCTGGGTTCAGAATCAAAGTTTATTAACTGGAATGTTTTTAACCAGAAAAGTGATTGATCGAAACAATATACTGGAATATTTTATAGTCTAGATTTTCTAGCTGTGTTGTGAAATGTTTTGAGATGCCAAGGGTTTGACTGTTACTAAAGAAATAAAATATATATATATATTCACTTATATATATTCAATGAAGTAATACTGCAATGTAGAAAATGGTAGTAATTGCCTTCCATTAATATGGCTCGATAACTTATGAGAACCATATAAATGATATTATATTCCAACGTTGTGAAAATTTGATTTTATGAGATAATTTATAAGGTTGTGGAAGTTAATTCTCAGTAAATTTGCAGTTTATTAACAGCCTACTTAAAAGCCCAGGTCAAGATTTTCAGAACTGTCAGTTACTTCAGGGGATCAAGCATCCAGTTTGCAGTGTCATTAAGGGACCTGATTTTTGGAGCTGAAGGGCTTAGTGACATCAGCAAATTCTGATTTGGATCCCCACTACAGAGAAACATCCAAAATCACTTCACATTTTTAAATAGAGTGTCCAGGCAGTCTGAAGGTTTGAGGGAATTTATTCTCCAGCTGATTTGTTTTTAAAGTTGCCTTTTTATCTGTCAACGTGGGACATGCCAGTGTGGTGGCAATTAAGTGTATGCAAATGTGGGACACTGTTAGCTGTTTGTTTTTACTGTTAGCTGTTGCACAAGGAGAGTAGATACAAACATCTCTTTTTTTTTTTTTTTTTTTTTTGTCTCTTTTGTCTCTCTCCCACCCCCTCAGGTTTCAAGTGGTTATCTGGTTGTGGCATTTGTTTATGTGACTGAATTTGTTGGCATTAAAGCACGAACCTGGGCTTCTATGCATGTCCATGCTTTTTTTGCTATTGGAATTATGATTGTGGCACTCGTGGGATTTTTGGTTCGGACCTGGTGGGTCTATCAGATATTTCTCTCCATAGCAACTCTTCCCTTCGTCTTGTGCTGCTGGATGCTCCCAGAAACACCTTTTTGGCTCCTATCAGAAGAAAGATATGAAGAAGCACAAAAAGTAATTAATATAATGGCAAGATGGAATAAAGTAAGCTCTCCCTGCAAAGTTTCTGAACTGTGCTCTGTACAACAAGATGATCTTGTCACTGGCAGAATGGATGACAATGACACGTCCTCAACAAAGAAGCACAACATCTTAGACCTCTTTTGTAACTGGCACATTGCAAGAAGGACCATCACAGTCTGGCTCATCTGGTTTACTGGGAGCTTGGGGTACTACGTCTTCTCCCTCAGTTCTGTCAGTCTAGGAGGCAATGAATATTTAAATCTCTTTCTCATAGGTAAATGTTTTTGTACCTTATTCTGTTTATGGCAGAGCTAGAACATAACCATTAGAAATGTTTATAGATTTGACAGACCATTTTTTAGCTTTGTTCATTTAATGATGAACCTTGTTCAAAAGGTTTCTTAATAACTCTTCATAAAGTTGACTAACACGAGGACTACCACTCGCTCTGATTATCACTGTTTCTGGAAAAAAAAAATTAATGTTTGTTGGTGTATAAAATTCTTCTCTGTCTTTCACTGTGATGGGAAGCCGATATTCTGCTTGTCTCCTGTTTGCCTGCAAACCTATAGCAGTTCCACACAAACACCAAGGAAAGCAGACCAGCAACAGAATTCATACATATAGGCACAAACCAGGAAAACAAGAGGAAAATTATTTCCACTAATCATTTACAGTCATGATATATTGAGTCAGTCTGTGTAGAAAATAAATTAATAATTCATAGAAGCAAGAGTAATTTTAGTTTTCTCAAAAGTATATTTTTAATTTAGTTGTATTATTCTTTTAATTTTATTGGTCTCACTGTAATCTTTCTCTGGTATGTACGTTGTTTATAAAGAGATCTCAGTGCTTGATCCAAAGTTTGTTAAAAATCAGTGGAAAGATTCCCTTGGCTTCAGAAGACTAGACCAGTCACGCAGCTCTGAGCCAGCAAAGAATTAAATCATGCGCTTTGCTTTACGCGACTGAGTGCTCTCAGTAAAGTGAATGTGACTGTTCATGTACATAAGCATAGTGACGGGCTGGGGACATCACAAATTCAGTTTTGTGTTGTCACATATTACAGTGTATTGATAGGCTGACACATTCAAAAGTGGACACTCATATTGCACAGATAACTGTTACTGTGGTTTGCAGTGTGTAAATCACCATATTCACCTCTTCCAAAAGTATTTTAGCACACAAAGAGACTTAGAAGTTGTAACCTACTTTTACCAACACAAGCCCAAATGATTGTTTCCCAATATTATGTGTATTTACATACTATACGTGCTTAATAAAGGAATGCAGGATATTTGTTCAGGGCTGTATCTTATCTTCTTCCTTGATTTGACGTTGGATATAGTAGCATTCTTCATGGGCAAGCTGTTTTAAAACATGTCCAAACTAGCTCAGACTCGATATAATTTGTCTAGGGCCAAATCATGTTTAAGTAGGGTTTTTGAACAGTCCTAGCCAAACATCAGTTCCTTTAGAGCTGCAGAAGTTTTTCTCTGGAAAGAGGCATTAAGAACAGATGATCTGAGTAAGAGTCAGATACTGTAAGCAACTGCCCTCTTTTTAGTGCAGAAGAGAGAAAGCTGGAACCGTATTCTCTATTTGTGGAGCTGGCTCAGAGAAAAACAGACCTAGAGAGACATTGTTTGCCTTTTTCATTGGGGTGATCAGGGGCTGAAGCTGGCAAATCCTGAAAAGTGTGTTTGTGCGACACCGGCAGTTTTTCTTGTGAACACACTTAAACTGGTGGTGTGAAAAAAATCTGAGACAAAAGAGCAGCAGAGATGTCAGGCACCAGTGCCAGTATCACAAAAGCAGGATGGTGGCCTTGCTGTTTTCTGTAATTTTCCACCCCAAAGAGAAGTGAAACTGCTCTGTGCTGTGAAACCCGTATCCCTTGTCCTTCTCCAACCCTCACTACTGTGTTTTAGGTCAGGATTTTTACCTTCTGTTGCCATTTCTGTTGCAAAGTGAACTGGCCCAACACACTAGTCATCTCTGGATTTCACTTATTTATTACCTCCTAGATTAAATTAATCCTCATAAAGAGGAAGTTAGAGTTATAATATGAGTATGTGTAATCATGACTTAAAACGAAATAATTTCATACTGACAGGTGCTGTGGAGTTGCCTTGCTATATCATTGCTTGCATTGCGATGGACAAACTGGGAAGGAGAAACACACTCATTCCGTTCCTTATTTTAAGTGCATTGATCTGTGTTTTAATTATGTTCATACCTCAGGTTAGTCACGTACTGTTGAAAGTGCTATAGTAGAAACTGGTTTTAAAGACTGTCTGTGGATGCAGCTGCTCTTTTTAAATTATATAGTTGACTGTTTTAAAAATATGACTGCCAGTCTAAGATAGGGTTTTGTATTCTCAGTACAGGTTTCACAGTTTCATTGCTGGAGTCACATGTAAAATGTTCCAAGGGCTTCAGTGAACCAGGACTATTTAAAAGTTATACTTATTCAGACACTTTTTTTTAAAAAAGCAATAACTATTGCTTATTGTTTAAAGAAGGGTCACAACTTCTGGAGGATTTAAATTAAGTTTGGAAATATTATTTTCTGGTGATTTATTTGTTTGTGCTCTCTTTCAATAGGATTTCAATATATTAATTATCTTAGCAAATATGGCTGGAAAATTTTCAATAGGTGTGGCATTTGGCCTTATATATCTCTACACAGCTGAACTGTACCCAACAATTGTAAGGTAAGGCCTTTCACCAGTCATATATTTTTCATTATTTTGCTGTTATTTCCTTTTCTTTGGCATTAATGGCAGTCCTTCAGAAAGCTGGGATGGGATGAGTTCCTTTGCTCTTTCAGAGTTATCTGGTATTTGGCTGTACAACAAAATTTTATTTAGTTTTCCTTTCTGTGTGCATTGATTGGTTTCACTGAGGAACTAGAAGATTCAATACATTCATAAACATTATTTCTGCCTTTCTTAAAAGTCCTGGTTGTTAATCCTGTGATCTATGCTGAATGGTGATTGTATTTTTAATCTCAATTATTGAAGCAGCTTAATTTCACTACAATATAAATTTACGCTGTTGTAGCAATAGCTTTCTAATATAATTTCATGAAGACACAGAGCATCCAACTGATGTTTTAAGTGTCTGTGCATTTATCTGCCAGGATTCTTATTGAATCTTTTTCTTATGTGTAGATCACTTGCTGTTGGAAGTGGAAGCATGATGTGCCGTGTAGGAAGTGTGGTTGCTCCTTTCTGTGTATATCTAAGAAGTATTTGGATTTTCATGCCACTTGTAAGTATTTATTTCAGTGGTGGATGTTTCTGATTTTGAGAAGGTGCATGTGTCACTTGTTTTCTCAGGAACCAAAAGCTGAACCTTTATTTTGAAAAGGAAATTAAATGTACCATTCTCATTCTAAATATAAAGTCTCAAAGATTAGTTGCTTTATATTGTTAAAACTCTGCAATTAAGGCAATAGGGAGACTGAGTCACTGAAATCTTCTGAAATGTTTTTACGATGAAAGACATAAAAATACTTATGCTCTGAATCTGAGTTTAAAAGTGTTAAAAGAAAATCAAGAAAAACATACTTTTTCTGTCATGTAGCATTTAGGGAGTGTCTTAGTCCATACTTCTTTACTCTGCAGTCCTAACAGTTCTTGACCATGCTCCTGATTTATTCTTACCCATTTTTCAAAGGCATAGTTCTTGTAATTCTTGGAATTCACCATGGGTGGCTTTTTTTCCATTTCTTTCTATATGTTTTTTGGTTTCTATTTCTATTTTTCATGCTTTCCTTGGGAGATTGCATCTTTGGAATAGCCTTCCAAAATATCAAGAATGTATTTTGCTTGCTATACTTGGTCTTCACAGTTGTCCCAAAGCTCCCTTCGTGCATTTTTCATTTGCGAGAACTGAACAAAACAATTAATGGGATAGAAAAAGAGAAGCAAATGATATATATATGAGGTTCATGGTGACTTTGGCAAGAAACAGAACCTGGGATTCATTAAGCACATCGTATTTGTAGGTGAATCCAGATCTAATGCTACCATTACATTTGTCTTCTACCACCAGCTGCCTCAAGAACAAAGAAGTAGGACCATTCCTTCATAGACTTTGGGCATTTTATCTGTATTTTGTAGCCTTAGATCAATTTTTGACAAAATATTTAATGTATTTCACAGATGAGTGACACTTCATAACATTTCCATTATGAGACATTTACTGCTTAGGAATCTTGCAGCTATTCAATCTCTTTTTTTTTCTTCTGAAGGATAATTTTTGCCTATATTTGCAAAAACATGAAGGATTACAAAGTTTATATTAAGGCTTTAAGCAGAGAACTTGCTATTAACAATTTTAAAATGGTTTCAACTCTTTCAAAACCCTTTAGAATTCACTGTAACTACCACAGCAATGTTATATGTAGATTATACATGTCAGAAGGTGAAAGCATAACAGGATATGTCTTTAACCTACATCCTTACTCTAATTTTCTTTATTACCCTGGATTTCCCTGAAAAAAAATAGTACTGTGTCCTTCGGGTTTTGCGGCTATAAAATCTTCAATTATAAATGCTAGAAACTGGCTTCAGAGAATCCTTGGGAATTTGTTTCATTATTTAAATTAATTAATTTCATTTGTTTTGGATAAAAGTTAAGAGGATGAAGCATATCACAGATTAACTTATTCCCTCAAACTCCTAAAAAATGCCTTTCTTAATAATGGCCCAATACGAACCAAGATATCATCCCAGGAAAGGCAAAGAAACCTTTGCACAGCAGAGTGGTCATGGGAGAACATGCATTTTCTCTTGTCAATGTTTTGCTTTTACTGCCTGAGATAAGCTTTATCTGTGCAGAAGTGCTGCAGTTAAACTACAGATAGGGAATGCTCAAACATGCTGGAGAGCAGTTCAAATAGCAGTATAAACAGAGGAATTATTTCAGGTATGAACAACTCTCAGGGTACAAAAAGTATACAGAGTATTTGTAGAGTTGTGTAGTTGTTCACAGAGCATATATTTTCTTTATTAGCTCCTATTATAAAACATTGGTCAGTTTATTAAATAGGCTTGTCTTGAGTTGGCACTTAGCATGCCAAGTTTCAGGTAATGTAAGTGTTTTGGAATGAAAGCGAGATGAAGTGGATAACATTTGTAAGTAAACTGATATACATCATGTTGATCTATTGTATATACACCACACATTGTCAAGCAGTTACTACTGCTATTTGTTTGACAATCTGCCTGTCCCATACAGTTATGCCACCTGTGAGTAATGCAAGCATCTCATTTGAATGCTTATAAATCTTTAATAACTTGCCAAGTATGCTTTTCATGTGGCAACTTTCTAGAAATCTTTGTTAAAACAGTAAAGCAACTGTTCCACGTATAACCTGTTTCTGTTTCTCAGCTGTTAAGAATTATGTTACACTTGCCCTTTAACAGGCTTGATTTTTCTCTCAGATAAACCATAAATTATAAATTAAAATAAAGCCTCCACTGAGGTCAGTAAAGTTAAATGAGTGCAAATCCTAATAGTAGTGAATTTTCAGGACAAAATACAACCTTTTTTACTGAAGTAAGAATTTTGTAAATAAGATCACATTTTAGATTGGTTCAGAGCCATTACATGAAGCTATAAATATAAATAGCAAAATAGAATAAGCATCTGTTCTCAGAAGCAGTATTATTTTGTAGGGATATTTAATTCAAATTATCTTTTGCTTTCAACTGAATGTATTAAGACCTGGTCTTAGACCACTGTGAAATTAAAATTGTTGCTCCATGTAGGGAGGAAGACATGAAAAATGGTGATAAGTCTTTTTTTGAAGTTATCTATGGTAGCTGTTAGAAGCTGCTGGCTGTACTGAAGTGTGGGGAATACTTCTAGACTTTGACTGAACAGAAGTCAGAGTTCGAATTAAGACCCTGAAAAAGCAATTAATTTAAGCAGGTACTCCTGTCAAATTAACTTCAATGGTGCTTAAACAGACTTAAATAATTTGGACAATAGTACACTTCAATCCATAAGCATTTAACTCGTGGACTATATCAGAAGAACATTTCTGATGCTGAACTATATATGTAATAAAGTATCTAAATGCAAAATGTACACACTTGTTATGAGCAAGCAAACAGCTAAATTATGTCAGATGCCTCATGAAGAAGTTTGCCAAGATAGGAATGCAAAAGACTTGCTTGGACTAATTTTGAGTGACTTTGTCAGTAAGTGTGGTTGCTGCCCCTGAAGAGGCAGATAACATTTGAGAAGTCATTTCGTTAATATGCTGTGACTTAATTGTTTCATATTCTGTCATGACCTTTGTAGGGTCAGGGAGAAGGGAAACACACTGAATTAGTCAGTGTGCAGCAGCTTTGACATTGAAAAAAGAAAACTAACACGTGATGGAATAGACTTAAGAGAGCTGAGATGAAAAGGTGGTGTGTACGCTTACAGAATAGAGAGAGCTTGCAGAGGAATGAGATGTAGGTTCATGAGGAAGGAAAACATGAGAAGAATGCAAAGTGTCTAAAAGACTAACTGGAACAGAGAAGACACATATTCAAAGCACACAGTGTTGTTTTAACCTTGTTCTATTGGACATCAGTTGTGACCATGCTCTTATAAACTCCAAATATATGGGTATCCATAAGATTCAATATCCTTAACAGCCCTCAGTAACCTCAAACAGAAACTTATGACAGCTTAAAGGATGTGCATAAGAGAGGTTAACATGGAACAGCTGCCATGGGCTGCTATGGGTCAATTCATCCTGTCTTACCGTGGCAGAAAATCATATTTTAATAGTGGAGAAGAGTTTTGATATTCTGAGTTTAATATTTTGGAATATATTTTTAAATATCACCCATGCCACATATATACATGCCTGCAAGGATTTCCCTTAGTTTGTCACTCAGTGCCATTTCCTCTAGTCACTTGACTGCAAGGAATTTATTTTTTTAATTTCTTATGGTAAGAGCGTGACTATTTTATTTTTTACTGTAGTTTGTAGTATTGAACAGTATTTTGCTAGCCTCTATGCAAGTGCAAAAGAGGAGTATATGCAACAGTGTGAATTCTGCTTCTCAAAGGGTGCTTGAGTGGAGGGAGGAAAGCAGAGCAGCAAACTGCATTTGCATTAAAATAGCACCACTCTTGGAGAATTCAAATTTTAAAGCATCTTTCTGATGTAGGGTAGCGGGCCAGTTCTTGTCTCAAGCTCTATGCCTCAAATGGTCTCTCTCACACTTAGGAAGAAAGTATTAAAAAAGACAGAGCTGAGAATCAGCAACAGGGCAAGATAAGGATTATACAGTATCTAAGTGCACAGTCATAAAATGGAAAAACTCTGACATCAGGTACAATGTATCCTGTGGAAGCATTTCTATCGAGAGATTTGAGTCATTTATAATGTGGCTTTGGAAGAATGTCAGGATTTTAATGCTGTTCTGTACTTCAGAGAAGGAAAATGTGAATTGTTTTCACTGAACAAGGCACAGAAATGAAGGAAAAGGAAAGAAACTCCTGGAGACTGTGTGTGCTTCTGCAGCTCCCCACATAATCCTGCTCCTTGCACCACTCATGCCAAAGTTAAGCTGTTGTTACAGAGCTGTGTACACTGTGGACAAAACCAAGATGTGATCCCAGTGCAAATGTCAGCAGATGCCCACACCCCTAACACATCTCTGCTGCTGTAGTTTAGTAAAATATTCCTCTTGGGACCCAGATTCACTACCTGCTGAAGTGCTTTCCTGAGCAGGGATGTACACGATGTACACTTTTGTGGCTCCAGGCCAACAATCCATACTGAGAATTCTGATCTGGCAGTGTGCAGGAGGAAGAGGCATAATACACAATATTGTATAATATTCTATATTCTGTCTGTGTGCAGGAGGTACAGGGTGAATTGGTTCAGGAGCTGGAGTGCAAATTGAGATTACAGGTGGTAGTGAAATTGTAGCTTTATGAACATGGATGTAAAAATAAACATGTACAATCCTAGAATCAGTTTTAAAATGCATATCTGATTGATAGTAAAAATACTAAATGAAGATGTATGTATTCTGTTTTCTCAAACGGAATTATTCCTGCTTGCATGTATTGATCACTCATGGAACAAAACACTTAACTTGTTCTTCTTTATTTCTGCTGCATTATCTTTCATTTATGCCAGAAAAAGTTAGATCTTTTATACAGTCAATATTTAGGACATGATCTTTTCTTGACATTACAGTTCCTTGTGCTTTATTTTAAATGTACGTTCAAGCAAGATCAAAGATATGCATAACTTGAAAAGCATTTCTACCTTTACAGCTACTGTTTATTTCTTCTAGTTGCTTGTTGGAATCATGGCTCTTCTGAGTGGAATATTAACAATAATGCTTCCAGAAACACTGGGAAAACCATTGACTAATACTTTGGCGGAAGCTACAGAAATGGGAAGAAACAAGAAAAGCTGTTCAGGAAAGACTCCTCCAGCACACAGTGGTGCAGCTTTAGAAAAGATAGAGATGTTCGGTCAAGAAACAGTTGGCACCGAGAAATAAAGCAACAGCAAATGGCTGTTCCAAATTTTAATAATTATATAATTTCTAATATATTTTTATTCCAGGAATGTGACTCTTCCATGACATCTGTGCCTTTTAATTTGTATCTGGTCTTGCCTTTTCAACACAGCAAGTATATGAAACCTTTTTTTACATGACTGAGGTACTGCAGAAAATTTGCTAGGACTTCTAAATCCCTTGTCAGACTTACTCAGGCTTTAGAAAATCTATCTGACTTACTGGAACCAGTCAAAATGATTACTCTTAATGTTGCACGTATGTAAAAAATATACTAATACTTTCCTTCACATTTTCTGCATTAGATTTGTAAACCCACCATGAAGTGCCTCATCTGCTCTTGTCCTGTTGCAGCTGACGGTTACAGGCTTGAGACTTCAAAACATGATAAATTCAAATATTTCTAATTCAAGAGATAAGCCTTAACATTGCATCATTCTTGCAATAATTTCAGTGTCTAACTACTTTATTCTTTTTTGTCAAATTTTCTACTAGAAAAGGTGCCATTGATAACAAAGGAAACGATTCTGTTAAACAGCTTCTGACTGAAAAAATAATACTAAGTTTGCAAAGTGTGCAAACAGTTTGTATACTATTCATTCTGTTGAATGGCAAATATGTTTTCATTAGTGGTTTAGAAAAAATTGTTCACTGGATCTACTGCTGCCTTAGTAACTTCTTTTTAGTTTAGGTAAAACTAAAATGTCTCATGCCTTTGAAAGTCATATTCATTCCAGACCATTATTTCAGTGCTCCCCTTCTCACTTCCTTCAGCTCAGATCTAGCATTAGATTCTTCACAAATTTCAAGAGCTACACCAGCAGCTTTGCCAAATGCCTCCATCAAGACTTTCTCAGTTCTCAGTGGAGCAGAATAAGTGACAAAGGGGTCTTATACAGTCTCTTTGCAAAGAGATGGATATATCCTTTAATTAATGTTTAGTAGACATGGCATCTGCACACTAGTTTTCCCATAAATCTGTCTGCAGCTAATTTTTAATTTATACCACACAAGATCAGTTAGAAAAATGTGATTTAAAAGATGTTAACTTGGGGACACTGATCAACAGAAGAGTTACCAGTTACTCTAGTAGTTTTAATCAGAGTCTGTAAATGTCCTGCTCTTGTTACACAAGTGTGCATCAGCACTTACTTGCTGTGCAGTGATTGTGCCGTATGACTGTGGACCACAGAAAACAGATAGATAGAAACATATCATTCTAGCTGCTACTTTTATGGCTTCCTGTTCCACCTGCCCTTTTTGGTTTACCTCCAGACCTGGAGGGCTCTTCCTGACCTGAGGATCTGTATCCTCTTCACTTCCCTTCCCTTGATTTGAGGTGGGTGCACATGGAGCTTCTGTGTCTTGGGGTTCAGGCAGCCGTTTTTTGCCTGGGCTGCAGCAATCCTGTCATGCCTGGTTTGAAATCAGCTTTTTTCTCATCTTAGGCACCTACTCTGATGCTAGCTGGTACAATCTCATCAAAACAAGTCTTCCTTGTTTACTTCTTTCTCATGTACCCCAAAATAAGATATCTATATTGCTGTAGGTAAATATTCTATATGCTGTAAAGCTTGATCACATTTTTCAATTATACCGGTGCAGCCATATTAGTTTCAGTGATTTCTGAAGCCAGAATAAAGGTTTATATCCCCTTATAAAAGATTTTTTTTTTTTTCACTGCGCTACCCCAGAGTGATAAGTAGCATTTTAGTAGTTCTGGTATTAGGACAGAATCATATCGTATATGAGGGCTAACATGCTTTGAAGCAGCGAAACTCAGTAAGTTTAAGTTCGGGGAATTTCTGTTTGATAGTTACATGGGAAGTAGAAAGGGATCTTTATGCTCCCTTCAGTTTGATGAGTGTTCCAGTATTTGCAGCGAAAACCTCTGAAGAGAACTGCATAGAAGACTATGGCTTCTGTCCAGATGTATTAGTTCAGCAAAAGCATGTGCTTAAACTTACCCGTGTGAGTAATCCCATCATTATTCAGCCAATGACTTGGATCATATTTTGATGACAGAAGATAGGATTACTCATGCGCTGAGGCTTTTTGTTTTGCTCAGGAGCAGAGCTGGTATTCTTCCACTGCTTTCAGATCCCTTTCCACTTCCCAGAGCAGAACAACTCTCCTTATCTGCAAGATCTGCTGCCAAACTCTGCATGCCTTGCCTTAAACAAGGGATATAACCACGCGAAGAAAAAAAAATACAAGAAAATATCATGCAATACACTTAACAAGGAATTGAACTGGTACTGTCTGACACGGCAACCGCCCTCTGAGCACCCCTCTGCCCCCCCCAGCTCCAAGTAACTGCATTATTTTAGGGTTCTTTCACACTGATACTCCTTCTTTTATCAGTACAGGGTCCTATCTTAAACTCCTTAGTCTTGGGTGCTGGAGACAATACAGTCTATTTCTAATAAGGTACTAAAGAACAATTAAAATTACTTTTTCTACTTCCTTACCGGCCAAATAACTGATTTGGGGGTTGCCCTACTAAGAACAGTCAATGTATATTATGTGTTCCTTGGACTTGAGGGATTCAGGACTTGGTCATCTGTCATCAGTATACATACGGTAAATAAAAGAAAAAGAAAAAACTTAAATGTACAATGATAGTGAGCAACCCTTACAGGCTAAAATGTAATGATGATTCTAAAGTACAGTGTAGCTTAATGTCTTTTAAAGCCAGTTCCCTCTGTCACTGAAGTCAGCTGGTGTTCGGTGTTTGATTCAAGTAACACATGAATTTCCCCGAACTAATTGTATTACTTTTTTTATCTTGAAATACAAAGTTTATTGGTCTACAGGTACACCTTTTGTGATTTTATGCATGAATAGCTTAGAGGATACCTTGGGGTATTGTATTCTTTAACCTGAAGAAGAATATCACTGTAAAAAAGCATATGGCATGTGTCTGTACGTTTCCAGCATTTCTGTTTGCTTGTTTTTTCTATATGAACAAAAATATGTTTAACACTAGTCATACATTATAAATAGACAGGGTGAGTTGATTTATTTCTCTTAAATATTCCTAGATAATCTAAATCCTCTTGCAAGAGAGCACTGTCTTTAAGAACAAATGCTTCTGATCCTGGGGGGCATATTTTCCTCTTGCTGCTCATAAAAGCAATTCCTTTTCATAGTTTCTTATCTGAGTTCTTAAATTATGTTTGTATTTGTCATCCCTATCCTAGTGCAAATTTATTGTGCTAATCAATGTCTCTGAGTTACACAATAGTTTTATAAGATACTGGATCAGATTACTTATCTGTCTTAACTGGTGGTCACTATTGCATAATTACAAATGTTTTTGTCCTAAATTTGATATCATATTTTGTTAGACAGTCTTGCAGCTTGTTAAGGACATACTTTCTGAGTATAAATATAGCAATGAGAGCAATTATCATTAGTTTAATGATAACTGAGAAAAAAATAGTAAATATGTTGATATTTTGAATTTATATTTTAAAACAGATGTATTTCTACTTTAATAACTGACTTTAATGTCTTTGTGCAAGCAAATTTCTATAGTTTAAATATCTATGTAAAGAAAAAAGTTATTCTAACTATATGCGCTCTGTGTCAATGCTTTGTTTGGTACCCTGAATGTCTGAACAAGGGAGTGAATCCTGCCTGAAGGCTGAGGGCTTTTATGTAATGGTTCTGTGGAAACAGGAGATGGTCTGACATCCCAGCTCTGCCCAGAATATAGCATTCTCCTGTATATTTCACAGCTTATTTTTACCGACTTCTTATGTGCAGTCACTTAGGAAGCCTCCATGGCATTAGGCTCAGCAACATGCAAGGTCTGAGAGTGCCTTTTGCAAGGGCTTACAAGATGCAAGTCACTTGTGCCATAGAGGCGTGATGCTAGAAAGGTCATAAAAAGGAGGGTCTGAATTCACCCTGTATGCTTGTATAAACATACCTTTTATGATGCTTGTTTAAATCCCACAACAGATTCATAAGGGGCAAATTAAACTCAAAGATTACGAAGAGAGAGAGAGAGAGGAGTGCTGACAAAAGAATAAGGTTATTTTATCAGGAAAATTTCTAGTAAATGCAGTAGAGCATTGTTATATGTCTCATGAAGAAAGATTAGAGTACAGCTAAGTGCTGGTAACCTCGTAATTTTGTACAAGATGCTGTATCAGGTGTGCATTTTGGTAACATGAGGGACATCTGTACTCATGGGAAGGAGTTTGTATGCCTAGAATGTGTGGGTCTAGTACAATATATATTAATGGGGGGTTTAATGTATATTTAGTATCTAAAACTACGTGTGTGTATAAACACACATTATTTAATCTTTACCCCTTCATGTAATTTAATGAACTCCTATCACCAGCTCTCAGTTTGGTACATGCTCCCTTGTAGGAGCTGGGCTGGTGCTTTGGCATTCCATGGAGATCCCATGGTTCAGGCTGGCAGGTATCAGATGTGTGTCTTTTCCCTGTTTGTGTTTGCTGGTGTAAACCAAGGTTTGGGTAATGCGTTAAGTGGTGACTGTGATAAAATGTGCATTAAAAACGTGACATATTTTGTGCTTGCAGGAATGATTCCCTGTTGGTTTTAGTCATATAAGTGAGCTAGGAGCAGTAGTGCCTCAGACATATTCAGCAGTGACAAAAATAGCTGCAGATACTGTAGAATGGGTATGAATTGGTCAAAAAAGAGAGCAGTGATTATAAGAATGACAATATAACTTCTAACCTATTGCTGTTCAGTGAATGTGAAATCTAACTGTAGCTTCCTGATACAGGAGCTGGACTAGGCAGACAGAGCAAGGAAAATGAGAATTACAGCAATATGTTACAGTCCTATTCTTTGTGATTGTCCCCTTAACCCTTCTCAGAAACCTATTTATTTCCCACTTCCTTTAAATCTCTAATTAGTGCAAATTACTTAATTTTCCATGCTTGTTTCATGCTTTCTGATCAAGTTACATTCATCACTTAGCTTCATTGTTCACATTTTAATGGCTTTATACATTCTTGCCAGGTGGTTTAGGTTGCTTCCTGAAGGTAACCATACTGAATGGGTTTGTTACAGAAATGTTATACAAGAGATGAAAAACATTAAGACCAGCTCACCAAAAGTCTATTCAAATGTTTGTTTGATAAAGGTGACAGATTTGAATCATCTCTGATGCTGATTTCAAGAACACTCGAGTTCAGTCAGGCTGACAAAAATCAAGCCTAAAAAGTATATACCTCAAATGGGGATGTATTCTGTTCTTTTTAATAGGACTGATATATTAAAATTATTATTATATTAAAACAGAGATGTTTGTATACAAAACCAGCTCTTTTAAAGAAATTTCTATACCAGGTTTATGAATAATCAGAATGGGGAATATCTCATTTTGTAACTAGTTAGATCTTCTCTTTCTGCATTCATGTCTAACACACATAAAGGCTTGGATACTGCTCAGGTGTTTGAGCCAGATGAGAAGGATCCAGCCATGGAGTGCTCACAGGCATCTAGTTATTAACATTGCCTCATAATATTTTGTGGGGAGAAAAACTGACTTGCACAGGAATAAGAACAAAACAGCACCGAGGGGTGATCCTTGTGAAGATGCTCTCCAAGGCTTCGTTGCCAGTGATGACAATGAAAAGCAGTTTTGACTGAGGTGATCGGGAACACAGCAAAAGAACCAGGGACAAATAGGAAATCCCTGAGTAAGTATTTTCACAAAGCTTTTCAATAGGCAGTATTGCTGGTTTCTTCCTCATATTGACAGAATTTCCCCCAGAAGTAAGTAAATAACACAGGAAAACAATAAAATGAGAAGTAACATAACCTCTTTGCTGAAATATACCTTGCCATTGATGTTTGACTTGATATTTGAACTGGTTAAAGAAATGGAAGAGTGTGTCATTCATAAGAGCAGAACACTGATCTTATGAATATACATATTATACAATATACAATAGATACAATATAATATGAATATACAATATACATACATATATGAATATACAATATAAAATGAATATACAATATAAATTGTATAAAAGAGGTCATTTCTGCTTATTGTTCTTGCTCTTTTCAAGAAAGTACACAAAGCAAAGGGAATTCTAAGGTAAAGGAAAACACTTCTTGGGAACTGCTTGAGCCAGGTTGATGGTGTGCTGGAATGCCATTGCTGGTCATTGTTCAGAAACAAAGTAGATCAAGACTGTGTTTTTTGCCAGAAGCCTGGCACATGCTTCCCAAGTGATCAATTCATGACTTGCAGTAAGTCAAAGGATACAATAGCCACTGTCATGGAATTTGTCAGGAGCATTCTTGAAATACAAACAGGTGAATGTTGCACTTGAAATGCTATTTAGCTGATTCGTTAGTTCAAAATTACATACCTTGCACGATGCACAGAATAATATAGACACACAAACATCCAGGGAGTCTTCAGCAGCTGGGCTGTTATGCAAAGTCTCTTGTCCCTTGTACTTTTTCTCATCTTTCCTGAGATAGCACCAACATCTGTAGCAAAAAACTTCTCATATCTTGAAGGCCTCAACACAGAATGTGTTCTTAGTTTAATCGAGACTCTGGGAGTTAGCCCAAAGAGGGTCTATTTTAGTGAAGAGTAGAAGTAATGAAAAGCAATGGCAGCAATAAGGACTTGAAATTGCTTCCCCTGATAGATGCTTGCATGGATAAACAAACATTTGTGGTGGAAAGTCACACATCTAGATTACTTTGAAAGAGGTGACAAAGCTCTTTCTTCATCCTAAAATGTGGCAAAGCATAGTATGTTCACCCTTCCAAAATAATTTAACCCATAGAAATGTAAGAGTTTCTGAGTGAAAATATTCTGAGAGTTTGTATTGCAAACCAACATGCATTTCCTGATTCTCATTCTCAGAAAAAGACACACCGGGAATTCCCTGAAACATTCAGCCTTGCATAAACATCCATCACAGAAAATTACGGTCCAAATCATTCAAATCTGGCAAAGTTACAGGCAATGAGAAATAGAATCTCAAGAGGAGAAATAGCAAGTAATTTTCATCTTAATCACTTACTCACTGTGACCTCTGTTTATATTTGAAGGAGAGGTTTCCATATCTGAAAGGCTCCTCTCCAAAGCTATTACAGATATTCTTCAATGACTTAAAGTAGTGTATGTTTTTACAATCAATATACCAAGCCTATCAACAATTTCATTTCTAAACAACAAAACCTTCATTCCTTTGCTTCCTTCCCTGTCTAATTCAATACTGTGTTTTCACACCTTCTCAAAAAATTCAGAAAAATCCAGCCATACTATAATTTTGGCAGAATTATTCTTCGTTCCACTCACCATTAAAGGAAAAAAAAAAACATTAAGAATTATGCATCTAAAAAGGTTAGTGACTGTGTATGTCTGATATATCATGTCTTGCACTTAATAACACAGCTAAACTGGGAGGTGAGAACAGCTGATTGTGTGCTGTGCGCACTGTTGCTGTATGTGCAGTGTCCTTTGGATGGCTGCTGCATTTAAATGGCTATGAAGAAAAGGTGCCTGCTTGGAAGACTAACAGCAAAAGCTGGAGGGGAATGGACTATATACACTGCCCTGCTAAGGTTGTTTGTGGGGATAATGTTAGCCAAAATATTCTGCCAATCTGCCCCCAGACAAATGCCCTGGAGCTGAGAATCCCTGGTATATGATTTCATCCTAGTGATATTGCAGACAGGTTTGGTTTTGACAATCTTTCTGATGCAAAAAGGTTAATACAAACTGTCCTGCCTGGCTGTGCTTATCAGGCTTCTGCGGGTTAGCAGGGACTGGTTCCTCACTGACCTGTATGACTGCAATACCCTGGCCCACACAGCGTTATTGCCACCCTGACCTCTAGCACCATCGCTCGAACACCATGGCAATATTAAGGCAACTTCAGAAATATTCATAACCTAACTAATTCATAGAATCACCAGGATGGAAAAGACCTCTTCGATCATCAAGTCCAACCATTCCTATCAACCACTAAATTGTGTCCCCACGCACCTCATTCACCCATCTTTTAAACATCTCCAGGGAAGGTGACTCAACCACCTCCCTGGGCAGCCTCTGCCAGTGCCCAATGACCCTTTCTGTGAAAAATTTTTTCCTAATGTCCAGCCAGAACCTCCCCTGGCGGAGCTTGAGGCCATTCCCTCTTGTCCTGTCCCCTGTCACTTGGGAGAAGAGGCCAGCACCCTCCTCTCTACAACCTCCTTTCAGGTAGTTGTAGAGAGCAATGAGGTCTCCCCTCAGCCTCCTCTTCTCCAGGCTAAACAACCCCAGCTCTCTCAGCCGCTCCTCGTAAGACTTGTTCTCCAGCCCCTTCACCAGCTTCGTTGCTCTTCTCTGGACTCGCTCCAGAGCCTCAACATCCTTCTTGTGGTGAGGGGCCCAGAACTGAACACAGTACTCGAGGAGCGGTCTCACCAGTGCCGAGTCCAGAGGGAGAATAACCTCCCTGGACCTGCTGGTCACGTCGTTTCTGATACAAGCCAAGATGCCACTGGCCTTCTTGGCCACCTGGGCACACTGCTGGCTCATGTTCAGTCGCTGTCAACCAACACCCCCAGGTCCCTCTCCTCCAGGCAGCTTTCTAGACAGACTTCTCCTAGTCTGTAGCACTGCACAGGGTTGTTGTGCCCCAAGTGCAGGACCCGGCACTTGGCCTTGTTAAACCTCATGCCATTGGACTCTGCCCAGCGGTCCAGCCTGTTCAGATCCCTTTGCAGAGCCTCCCGACCCTCCAACAGATCGACACTTCCACCCAGCTTAGTGTCGTCCGCAAACTTGCTAAGGGTGCACTCGATGCCTTCATCCAGGTCATTGATGAAGACATTGAACAGGGCTGGACCCAGCACTGAGCCCTGGGGACACGACTTGTGCCTGGCCTCCAGCCGGAGCTCTCTCCATCTAGCTCCGCTCTCCTTTCGCTCGTCAGCGAGGGCACAGGGCGCCGCTCTCGGCCGGTGACCCGGGGCGGGGCGGGGGCAGCGCGGGGCCTGCCGGGCACAGGCGGCTCCTTCGCCGGCGGGGGTCGGGGAGGGCCCGGGGGCCGCCGCTCCGCCTGCAGCGCCCGGGGGGCTCCTCCTCGCCAGGTATCGCCTTCTCCCCCCGGCAGGTGTTGTTTTCGGTCCGTGCTTCCAGCCGAAGAGGGAGCTGTCGGACCCCGGCTGGAAGCCCCTCCGGCGCCCGCGGGGGTCGGGACGGGGCGGGGGGATCCCTGCCGTCCCTGCAGCTCCTTCTCCCTGCACAGGGAAACGAGGGGGGAGAAACAATCCCTGTCTCATCGGGAACAGGCAGCGCGGAGCTCTGGGGTCTGGAGAACAGCCCTGTCGGTGCTGCTGGGGGCGGTCACCCCTGCGGGCAGCTCAGGGGCTGGGAATAACTTGCCCTCCTTGAGGAGCTGTTTCCCACGCATCCAAAGGCTCGAAGCTGCCCGACAGAGACGCGACGGCCTCCCTGGGAGCCTCAGGGCTCTGTACGTGGCGGATTGTGGGAATGGCCTCAAGCTCCGCCGGGGGAAGTTCAGGCTGGACATCAGGAAAAAAAAAAATCATGGAAAGGGTCATTGGGCACTGGCAGAGGCTGCTCAGGGAGGTGGTTGAGTCACCTTCCCTGGAGGTGTTTAAGGGACGGGTGGATAACATGCTGAGGGGCATGGTTTAGTGGTTGATGGGAATGGTTGGACTCGATGATCCTGGGTTTTTTTTCCAATCTAGTGATTCTGTGCACCCAGCACAGGGGCTAAGGAGGTCCCCAGGAGCCTTGAATGCCCCTTCTTCAGTGAACAGATCGTCCTTGCCGTCCTCTTCTGGCAGGTCCCGAATGTACCTCTCACAACAGCCCAAAGGACAGAAGAGAACGAGCAAAGGAAGGATTCATTTGTTATAAGTGGCTAACCTCTTATATAATTGAATAATATGTATAGATTTTGTGATTTTAGAACTGGATTAACTTCAATAATAACTTTCAGCTAGCCTCTGCCTGTATACTTATGGTTGACTAAGGACTTTTAGTAAGGTTGTGGTTAGAAGGGGCTTAGAACAGGGCTTAGAAAGGGTTAGAAAGGGTCTGGAGAACATTCTTATGAGGAGCAGCTGAGGGAACTGAGGTTGTTTAGCCTGGAGAGGAGAAGGCTGAAGGGAGACCTCATTGGTCTCTACAACTACCTGAAGGGAGGTTGTAGAGAGGAGGGAGCTGGCCTCTTCTCCCAAGTGACAGGGGACGGGACCAGGGGAAATGGCCTCAAGTTCGGCCAGGGGAGGTTCAGGCTGGACATCAGAAAATTTTTTTTCACAGAAAGGGTCATTGGGCACTGGCAGAGGCTGCCCAGGGAGGTGGTTGATTCACCTTCCCTGGAGGTGTGTAATGGATGGGTGGATGAGGTGCTGAGGGTCATGGTTTAGTGTTTGATAGGAATGGTTGGACTCGATGATCCTGGGGTCTTTTCCAACCTAGTGATTCTGTGATAGAATGTGAAGGTGTTTGTGAACTGGAGAAGTGAGTAAATGAGAGTGATCTGCAAAATAGGAAGGGAGAAAGTGCTTCACATCAGGCACAGAATGGGACTGCAGGCAAGTGTGGATGAGGAGCCCCTTTGGGTGTCTAGAAAGGCTGGGGTCTTTGCTCCCCAGTACTACAGACTTCAGGTGATCAAAACAAAATGTTTCAGCACTTGGATATGTTGAGTGTACGTTTAAAAACACTGCACGGGACTTCAAATGTAACACGTTTTGGTTTTGTTCAGTTCCTGCCTGTTGATCCATTTTCTGGTCAACAGTTCAGTTGATCTTTATGAACCATTTGTTTGGGCATGTAGATGTGCTTAGTTTGGCGCCTCAGATGGGTTGCGACACAAGTGAAGAGCAGCCACGGCTCCGAGGAAGCACAGTTGTGGAGTTGGACTGTGAGAAAAGCAAGTGTAGGGCAAAGGGCTGTGCCTGTAACATAAAGCAATGCTACCTGTGCGCCTCTTCCAGCTGAAGGTTGCTGGTTTCCCAGGGTCTGTTAGGGGCTGAGAGGCAGCCTGGAGGGACCATAGGTCAAGAGGCAATGGCTGGGGCTGGCAGTGGGTGTGCATGTTCCTCTGTGTGTGTGTATGCACATGGATGTGCTGGGGTCCAGTATATCTATCCATGTTGATCACATTATCCACTGTTAGAATGATGTTAAGGCTGAAGGCTAGTGGCTCTCCGTGGTGATGCACAGCTACATGAGGCAAGAAAGAATAAAGACCCGATTCTGTCACATGATGCTGACAATGTCTACTCAGCTATGGGAGCTGGAAGATTAAGTGACATCACTAAACATTTCAGTATTTTTTTAAAATAATTTGTTCTGGCCTGGTAGGAGCAGGAGAGTGGCAGAGACACAAAGCCTACATCAGGCAGCCAGTGTCCTCTTTGCTGGAGAACTGCAACTCAGGGTGTCTCTGTCTTGTTTCTGTCCTTTCTTCTGACACTAAGACAAGAGAGATAAACAGTACCTGACACCCTTTCCCTCCTTCCTCAACAGTTGCTGTGACTGATTTGCCTTTTAAATGCTGATTTTTGCAAAATGCTCAGCACAAGCCAGTCTGAGAGGGTGCAAAGTGTCACCCCCGGCTGGCACTAAGCTGCATTGCCAGGTCATCTAAAAATAGTTTCTCCTCATGTGCCCTCCCAGCAAGGTGCAGAGCTCCCTGCTGAGGCAGGCTGGGCTGCCAGGGCAGAGCTGCAGGTGAATCTTGCGCTTGTAGAGGCGTCGGTGGCTCTGCAGGGCCTGAGCTGTGGTTGCTGATACAGGATTAGTAGCCTCCATTTGCACCCAGTTAATTTCTGGCACATTAGCACATTCAGGCTTGATGTACTTCTGGACCAAAGCAGTAAGTGCTAGAAAAGCAGCGTGTTGGATGGGTGCCTGTTGTGTTCTTCTGAGCCATATCTGCGGGCTCCAGCATCACTGGTCAATCCTTTCCACCCTCACTGGCTTTTGCAACACTGGAATCAGTTGATATCAAACTGTCTTGCCAGCAAAAATCCCATTTGAATTGGGAAGACTTGTGAAACCCGATCCTCCAGTGAGCTGCAGCTCCCATTTCTTCCTGGGCAGCAGGGGGATCAGTCAGGAAATTCAATCTCCATCACAGTCCAGGAGCTTCAGCGAATGAGAACAGTGAGAGACAACTGAGACTTCACCTTTGGCAGATGCATAATGTACCCAGCAGATAGGTTCCAGCAGGACTGCGGTCACCCATGGGCTGCTTGGGAGGCTCAATGGGTGTGCTGACAGCCACACGTGATTTCCACAGCTGCCAGAAGGTTTGTTAATAAAAATATGTTTAGAGACCTTTCTCAGAACCAATTTTCCTATCAAAAGTGATTTCAGCATTATTAGAAGGTCTCTATTTTCTTGTTACTCTTCTTCTCTTCTTTTCTGTTTTTTTTTGGTTTTGGTTTTTTTTTTGGATATTCTGGAGAGTATGGCAGGGAAGCACATGCTATCCATGCTCTGACTCTCCACAGGTGTTCCCAGTGTAGGTGTCTGAGGCAGCCTAGGGTGATGGTAGAGCTCAGGGATGTAGATCCTGTTCAAACTAGCATTTTTGCAAATTGGGTTTGTGGGTTGCAGTGATGCAGGCCAGCGGTTCTGGTTCAGGGTTCATCTTTACCCCGCATCCTCTTTCCCTGCTGTGTGGACACTTTTATAATCAGCTTGTGAAAGAAGATGTAATAATTAACAGGAAGAAACTTAAGCATCGCGTTGAGAGGAAGAAGACGGGTTCTAACAGCCCTCAGTTGCAATGGAGAAGGAATGCAGTGATGGGCAACAGTGTCTGCTCCTTTCTCCCTTCCTACATAGCAGAGACATCAAATTTTCAGTAGTAAAACCTAGGGTAGGTTAGAAGCTATGTGAAGAGTTATGAGCAAGGATCTTGTAAATAAACTGGAAAAGGTTCTCGGAAAGCAATTGGTGAGGCCAATCTACAGTCAGGAAAGAGCAAGTTCTGTAGGAAAAAGCAAGACTGCAAGGGAGCAAGACCAAAGATAGCTTCACTTCCCACACTTTTCCCTCTGAGGCATCATGGCCCTAACAATTTTTGGATCTGGGAGTGTAAACAGCTGGGCTGTACCCTGTGAAGCTATGATTTGTGTTTAATAGCTAAAATTTGCATTTTATAGGACAGAGATAAGCAGGTAACCCAGTCCTCAGGGTCAGAGAGGGAGCCATACACAGCAGGGGAACTAAGATGCATGGTAAGGAAAACATCTTCCACAGTGCACTGGACCCTTTGCTCTGTGTAACTGATTTGCCTCCTGTGCAATTTGCTTCTGCTGCCCAAGCAGTGACAGACATCATTCCCAGAGATGCTGATGTTAAAACAGCCTTTTGGCTTATGCTGCCCCACAGCTCCAAAGGCACTTTTGGCCCCCCCTCGATGGAAAACTTGACGGCTGCCTCACTCCTTGGGTTTTATTGAATAAAAACATTTGCTCCAGATGGCTACTCCATGAACACCAGTGCTGTGTGTACAGATTGCTTTCTTGCCCATTGCTCCTGTGCTGAGGATGGGGTAGTGGCTGTTGAAAAACTTTTCCAAAATTAGTTGTCCTCATACCAAAGGCTATGAGGATTCATTTTATTCCTCACCTCAGTCTTGATTCTTTGTGTTCAGTAATTAACCAGCTGCCACAGAGGGTTTATGTCACATCTTGTGTGGGTATTTCATAGCCTGACAAAGGTAGGGATATTGGTGACATGGGATATGTTATTTCCAAATACATGTAGGTGTCCGTTTCCTCTGCCTCTGCACCCTGGAGATGGCAGCACCCAAGGTTGCAGTGGTTGGTGCGGGAGTTATCGGCCTGTCCACAGCACTGTGCATCACAGAGACTTGCCCCAGCTGCTCCGTGACTGTCCTTTCAGACCAGTTCAGCCCCAACACAACAAGTGATGTTGCAGCTGGAATGCTCATCCCTCACACCTACCCAGGTATGTGCAACCCAGTGTGGTGTTGCCTGTGGCACCACATGCAGCTGTGTGCCCAGGTGTGCAGTGATGCACAGAGATTCAGGAAGAAATGTTCTGTGCCCTGCATTCTCTGTCTGTCCAAACTCCTCAACATTGGCTTGTATACTTCTGTTATTTGCATTATTTCTCCCTGCGTGTTTGGTTTTGTTTACGTGCAGGCACACCAATCCACGTGCAGAAGCAGTGGTTCAAAGAGACCTTCACTTACCTTTTTGAAATCAGCAACTCAGCTGAGGCATCAGAAGCTGGCATTCACCTGGTCTCTGGGTAAGAACAGCCCCTCAAAGCAGCCTTTGCTATGCTTGTGCTGTGTACTCTGTGGGGGAGCAGGCAGAGAGATTTTTCTTGCTGGAGTTCAGGTGTATTGCCTTCATGGAATAGCTGTTATGATGATATTCCTGAGAAAATTAATTCAGGCTTTTCAGATATGTTGTGTTTTCAAGCTGAATTTATGCATAGGTTTGTACAGAGAAACAACTCAAGTCTGGCCAGCTTCAAGTGTCATTTAATAACTGATGTTTTCCACACCATCATCCAACAGTTGCTTGCAGCAAGGATGGTCTTCATTGGGATGGGACTGCAGGATCCCCCAGCTTCAGCAGCTAGGGATGCAGTTCGGGGGCGTGTGTTGGAGGTGTTTTATGCTGCCTATTTCGTACGCAGAAATTAACCTCTTGGAAGGTTGAGGCCGGGCACTCTGTAGCTTTATGGGTGACCAAGTGACCCTACACAAAGGTCCAGCCAGGGTGGCCACATCCATGACAGGGACACTGTGTGAGGAGCCTTTGTACTTCTAAAGGTGGAAATACAGTAAGCTGGAAGAACTGTTTCCAGTTTCAATATCCCTGTGTGTCGCCTACAAGCCAGGCTGTGGCAGCTCCTCTGGCTCTTTGCCGAGGCAAGTATTGCAGCAGTAGGCAGCAATGTTTCCCTTTGCTGTTAATCTTGCAGAGCTGCACCGATGAGCAGGAACAGGTTCCTGAGTTTATGCTAAGATTGCTGTGACAATAACACGGAAAAGAACAAGTGATAGGATGAGAGGAAATGTCCTCAAGTGGTGCCAGGGGAGGTTTAGACAAAAAGGGTTGTTAAGCATTGGAACATGCTGCCCAGGGAAGTGGCTGAGTCACTATCCCCAGAGGTATTTAAAAGATGCAGAGATGTAGCACTTAGGGACATAATTTAGTGGTGGACTTAGCAGTTTATGATTGGACTTAATGATCTTAAAGTATCTTTTCCAAACTAAATGATTCTACTATTCTGTGATTCAAAGAGCAGTAGTAGCTAAGTTTTTCATCTTTTTCTCTGTGTCCTTTTAGGTGGCAGGTCTTTAAAAACACTCCCAAGGAAGAGTTACCTTTCTGGTCGGATGTTGTCCTGGGATTTCGACCAATGTCTGAAGCAGAACTCCAAAAGTTTCCACAGCACCGATGTGGTCAGGCCTTTACGACACTGAAATGTGACTGCCCACCTTACCTGCTGTGGCTGGAGAAAAGGTTGGTTTTGCTGCAGGCTGAGCATGCAGAGGGAAACCCAAACAGAGGGACTGAAGGGGAGCCAGGGACTCATTCAGTGCCTTATGTTTGAACAAAACTGGAAAGGGGCTGTTTCTCACAGGGGACAATGCAGCAGGGAAGGAGAATTAGGAATAAATGCCCTGTCTTTCCAAAATGTAGAATGTGGGAGGAGAACTAGGAATGAGTACCCAGTCTTTCAGAATGAGAAAGACCCCATCTGTGCAATGTCTACTTTCTACCTCTTGGCTGTAGAATGGAGCTTAGAATGGAAGCACCTCTGGGCGCAGGACTTACATAGCCACAGGGGCCACGCTTGGCCAGCCACACCTTGAAAGTATGTTGGGAACCTGCCATGTTCTAAGAAAACATGTGGGTGCTTCTTATTTGCCAAGCTGCCCAAGTATATCCCTCTTTTCTTGAGATGAATCCATCCCCTGGGAGAATACATATGTCTGGAAAGATGTCTTATGTGTGAAGACTTTGCGCTTAGGGATTAGTTGGACTGATTAATCTCAAATTTGATCAACAACTGGAGTAATTTCTTAATCCGAACAGGTGAAAAATGGTAAAAAAATGATAACAATGGTAACAATGGTAACAATTTTTTTGGAAGCGTTTGCTTGTGCAAGATGAGTGATGCACTCACTGAGGAGATGTGGCATTGGAATTCAGATTGACGTGAAAGTTAGAAAATTGGGAAATTTGCATATTACCAACTTTCCCAAAATACACAGATTTCAGAGAACCGTAGGAGAGTCAGGATGCAGAGCTAAGAAGTTCTGACATTGGTGCTGTTCATTTAATCCATTTAAGTATCCCTAAACTGAGCAAATAGTTGTCTCTACTTGCGAGAAAGTGATAGGCTGCAAGCTGATTTGAGGTTAAGTAAAGAGATATGTACTGACACTGTAGAACAAATTGCCAGCTCAGCTGGTTGCTTGGATGCCTTGCATCTCACTGCAAAATGCGGAAAAATGTTTCTTGTTCTAGCAGTCAGCCAGGCTGGGAGTACTCCAGTGGTACCAGTGCCACGTAAAGTCTGTGCGGCCTCCTTGGGGTACATGCTTTGTCATGTTTCATTGCCTAACTGAATTGGAAATTTCTGTTGAAGCACAGCTAAATTGTACAACACATTTACTATCTGCCACGTGATTTCTGCTCTTTCCTTATTCCTGCCTTAGCCTTCTTATTTCTCAAAGGATGGAGTGTAATAAGATGATCAAGCTCCTTTTCTTTCTCTTCTCTCTAGTGATGAGAAATGAGAGCATACTAAACATTTAACTAATTCTCAAACCCCTAGTGGCCTGAGCAGTATTTATAGATCATTTTCTTGGCGATCCACAAGGAAAACTGGTTTTGTGCACACCTTGCTGGTCCAAAAATGAACCTCAGGATTCTTTTCTTGCTTGCTTGCCTGAACTCAGGAGTTTTTGGCAGGTTTTTTTTTATCGGTATATTTTTTATGGCATGTTGGCAGAAGTCCCAGTGACAGCACTTACGAGCTCTCCCAGCAATTTGCCGAGCCAGAGCTGCTGCACGAGACCACATCTTCTTCCCAGCCAGCCTCACCATCCTGCTGCACCCAAACCCCAGTCCTCGGAGCACCAGCTGTGTCCTGGATCCTGAGCACACTCACTGCTTTGTGGGAAACCCCTGTCTTTATAGCAGGGTTAATCACTTTGCTGGTTGCCAGAGTATTGCAAAGGACAGGATTTCCTATTTAGTGCATTGTCATCACGGAGCTGTGTTAGAACCTTCACTAAAGACCCCCAGCAACTGGATCCAGCTGACATCATGCAGTGTCTCCATCTCACAGCAATGTTATATCACATGGATTGGCTTCAAGCTTCAAGAAAGTTCAGAGTGAAATTCAGCTTAAAATTGAGCTCAAAGACGAACTTCAAGAAGGGGTGAATTTTGCTGAAGAGCAGACAGGGATATATAGAGTGCTTTGAGCTGTCCTGGGTGACCCCGGCTGCTTCTGTAGAAGGGTATGGGTCCCCTAGGGGTTCTGTGCTACATCTGCCCAGCCTGTCGGTACATCTTGTGTACCTCAAGGCTTTGCATGTGGTGCTAAATGACGAAGTGGCTCCTGGCATCAGAGGGTTGAACTGGGAATGAACATGATGGTGTGTAACAGGCATTTTAAAAGGGCCATAGTATGATAGTGCTATGTTGGGGAATAGATTTGACAGTTTTCAGCTTTCTGAGCTGTTGAAGCTTGTTATGGTTATAGAAATGAATCCATGAGACCACGAGGATCTGACTGTCTGCCTAGGGTCTTATGCCAGGCCCTTCTCTAATGCTGTTCAACTTCCCGTGTCTTTTCCAGCCTAAACAAGCTGAAAAATGGCTTTGATCAGACAAATCACAAACAGAAACCCCATGGCACTTTCTTTACTTTTTGTCCCATCTGCTGTTTGGTATGTTGAAGGCAATCTATCTCATTTATTTAGTGTGCATAATAATTACATGAGGGTTTAGGGATTTCTTTTCTGCCTCACTTCTGGAGTCTTTTTGCAGGTTGAAAGCAACTGGCGTCCAGATGTACACCAGAAGAGTTGCGGACTTGTGGGATCTGCGCAGAGAATATAATGTTGTTGTCAACTGCTCGGGCATTGGAGCCCGCCAGCTGGTGGGGGACGAGAAGCTCTTCCCCATTAGGGGACAAGTACTTAAAGTTCATGCTCCTTGGGTGAAAAACTTCATCCGGGATGGGGATGGCTTAACTTACGTCTACCCAGGGATACACAGAGTAACCCTAGGGGGAACCAGGGAAAAGGATGTCTGGAGTCTCTCCCCTGATCCTGGCACTACCCAAGACATCTTTGACAGATGTTGCTCCCTTGAGCCCTCACTGCAGGAGGCTCAGGATATCAAGGTGAAGGTGGGCTTGAGGCCATCCAGGCAGCGTGTGAGACTGCAGAAAGAGGTCTTTAGCCAAGGAGGACTCAAGCTTCCAGTGGTCCATAACTATGGGCATGGGGCAGGTGGCTTTTCAGTGCACAGGGGCACAGCCAAAGAGGCTGCTTGTCTGGTCAGAGAGTGCATTGCTGCCCTGCAAGGCTCCTCATCGAGGGCCAAGCTTTGAATCCCAGAGGCTGCTTTGTGACAGCCTAGTCTTGCACCTCCCAGTAGCAGATTTGGACTTCTATTCCATTACTGTATAGAAGGAACCTAAGAAAACAGCTTGTGCCATTGCAGATGCTCAGTGGTATCTCACCTGGCTTTCAGCTGCAAGTTTATAAAGACATGACAAGTTGATCCAAGTATTGGCCCAGTTGTCCTTCTCCTCCATCTGACATCGTTTCTGCCTTAGGCATTTCTCCTAGCCTTAAGTTAAGGGGAAGGCAAGATATGTAAATATTTTTCACATAACAAGAATCAGATCACTGCAGTATAATATAAATTACATCAATTTAGCATTTCTTCATCTGCATCTAAAGGGTATCAGATGTGTTAGGTTCATGTTCAGTAAAAACTAGTTCTCTCCTCTCGTATCAAATCAAGTCTCCCTCCTCTTGTACCAAATCTAATCTTCTTCCTGCCATCTTGCTACCGAACATTACCATTTTCCATATGATCTACAAGAAAAAGAAAACCCTCCACAGTGCTGCATTACAGTGCTCCAGGTCAGCTCTTGTAAAAAGCAGTGTTAGATCACTGTCATGCACAGTGACCAGGCAAGCGTGATTTTAAGGCACGTCTATGACACTGATCACTGCATTTGCTCACATTACACCTCAGGGAATGTAACACAAAGTTTCTGCAAGAGGAAGTTGCCCCATATCAGCTACAGTTTTGTGTATCTTTCAACACTCTGGTTTGCAAATCTCTTTTTTTTTTAAACTCTGAGCCCCTCAGGTTTTGCTCTCAGGCAGACTTGATTTTTTTCCCCCCAGCTGCAGCATTGACATGGCCCATGTTCTACAGATGAGGATTTTGCAGGGTGAGAGGGAGTGACAGCATCTCTTCTCTACTTCACATCAGCACTGGATGCTTTCCTTGCATCAGTTGATATGAATAAACTGGTGACAAACCAACGAGGATCTTCACACCAGCTTCAGTTTCATAAGAGAGAGAAGAGCCATTTAAGACTAGATAAACACTCCAAAGACAAACTTGGCTGTAACTGGACTTGAGCAAGCTCCTCTGCCATAAGGAAGCTGAGCCACTGAAACCCAGACACTCACTCCATGGCAGAGGCTGAGCTGGGCTTTACATTCCCCTCTGTAGTTTAAGCCCTTTGGTATGGTTAAAGATTGCCATTCCTCAAAATCAGAGCTTACCATCGAAGTACGGGTTTGACTGTTAGTGATTAAACCACTTATTACATCTTAAATGGCTCATTCAAGAGCCTTAACATCCACTTTTGTCTAGTTTTTTTTGTCCTTACAGTTAGAAAGCAAATCAAAATTCTTCAAGAATTCACTTGACTAAAACTAACTGATAAATAAATTTCTAATAATGGAGCAAAAGTCACTTCTGTAGTGTTCTGTAGTGTTTCCTGTTGTAAGCAAGGGGCTTTTTTTCCTTGGGGATGGCCTGATGGGTCAAGAAAGATCACATTCAGGCACGGCTGCCAACTCCTGTTGGTCTCAGCGGGGATAAGCACAGTTAGCCTTCACAGGGGTCACCTGTCAAAAGAAACATCATCAAATTAAGTTATCAAATTAAGCTCCTGGGATTATCCTAAACTAGCCCTGCCTTCAGCAGTCTTGTGCTCTTCTCCTCAGCTCTGGAGGCTAATTTTGCACTCCCTTGTCCCGTAATTTGTCCTTTCCAGTGGTACAAGAGTGCAGAGCTGCAGCTTTTGGCAACAGTGTTGGTGTAGGGCCTGTCAAACTGTAGATGTGTCCTCAGCTAACACAGAACAGGAAAAAGACATGGAAAAATAATGAGAACGGGCTATTTTTTCTTAATCTTGATTTTAATCTTAAAAGCTAACAAACAATGTAGCTTATCCTGGAGCAAGAAATGCTGCTAATGCTAGTGGAGTGTCCATAGCCCCATAGGAAACCAAAGCTCTGGTTGTGCACTTGTGGTTTGCAAAGTGGGGAGGTTTCTTCTAATTTCCTTCTAAAGTTCAAGGTCAAGTTGGATGGCACTCTGAGCAACCTGATATAGTTTAATATGTGCCTATTGCAGGGTGGTTGGACTAGATGACCTTGAATGGTCCCTTCCAACCCAACTATTCTGTGATTCTCAGCCATGTGTTTTTCTTTGCTGTTATTCATGCTGAATTTCACCTGCCATTTCATGGCCCCGGCTCATGAGATTTTTTTTTTGCTGCTCCTTGCAGGCAGTTTGCATTGTACTACCTTGAATAAGCTGGTACCACCAGCATTCCATGCCACTTCACCATTTACCACCTGACTGATGGATATGTGGATAAGTACTGGCCCTGCCACAGATCTTTCTCAGATGTTACTGGTTACTTCTCTCTATTGTGAAAACCAGATGATTTATCCTTACCTTGTCTCTCTATCCTATAAGCAGTTGCTGAATCATGAGAGGACCTTCCCTCTTATCCTGTGCCAGATTAACTTCTTTATGAGTCTTGGCAACAGACATTCTAAAACGCTCTCTAGAAGCTGAGAAGATCATGCTGAGCAGATCACTGCAATCTGCAGCCTCACTGTGTCCTCTAAAGCTGTAAGAGAATGGTGAAGCACAGCTTCATAGCTCCTCACTGCAAACCTCTGCTGATTCTTCCCTCTTAGTCCATATCTGTCCCCGCAACTATTCTATTATCATGGCTTTTAGTGTTTATGCTGCAATGGGTGTCAGATGTAGTTTGCACTTCTCTTTGCACTTCTCTGCATCTCTCACAGTGTCATGTGCCATCCTCTTTTTTTTTTTTCTTTTCCCTGGTGTTTTAAGTAAAGGGCTATACACAAGCCTAAACAGCACAACAATTTCCCAGTAGTGTTCCTTAAAAACCCATGAGCAGAGTAACATCTGCTTCTCATGAATTTGTTACTACCCATTGCAGCTATTTGTTCTAAACCCTCCTCTAATGGCCCTTCAATCCCCTTTACAAATGGCTCTGCCATGGGAATTTCACTAAGCTTTTCTGTGCTTAACCCAGACACAAGTTACCAGTTTAGCTGTTGTGTTAGGGCTTGTTTCTCTCAAGCCTGATGACCACTGATTGTCTGCTCACCACTGATTGTCAGCTGACCACATATGCTGGTCACCTGTAAGACCTTCTGGTAGGCTTCTTGCTCCTGCTGCGGTAGAGGAAGTTTATTGTTTATTAGCAAGTTATTTCCTCAGAATCATTTTTAGTCTGCGTTTCTGTTTCTGCGTTTAATTTGACAGAGTTTATATCCTTTTTCTATTTCCTCATTTGGATGGGATCTGTTTTGGTTCTTTCCCTTGTAATTCTTATCGTGGTATTACAATGAGCCAGTAATGATCTTTCTTCTGGAAAGCTTCTGATATTTCAATAGCTTTATATAAGATTCAAGCATTTTAGTCTCATATGTTATTTTTAGACTTATAGCAAATAGAAACAAGCATACATTTAGCCTGATTGTTCCAGCTCCTATGCCCTGTTGAATGGGACTTTTTATTTGTCCAGTTGCACCTTGCCATTTCCTGTGTACTTATGGTTATAAATAAGTCAAAATGGCACCTTTAAGGACATGTCAACATGAACCCTGGTCCTCTAGGCCTGCTCGCTTCCCCCTAGTCTCTATCCTGTAATTCCTTTTTAAATATTACTCTTTCTCACAAAGGTTTTCTTCCCTACTAAGGTAAAGCCACAAAAAAGGCTGAGCATCGTACTCAGGAGCCTCAGATTTTTGTTCCAGAAACTTTCAGTTTGCCAAGACCATATCCTAATATTTTGGGAATAATTGCACATCCCTCCGTTATTTTTCTCCCTAGGCATGGAAATATCTAAATATTTTATAATATATCCATAGCTACATAGTGACACTGCCCTGTGCCAACTATACACCTATCCACAAGAGGGGGTCACAACATTTCACTGCCTACAAGCCAGCTTGCAGACAGTGTCTGGCTTTTAGGCAACTGAAGCCTGTTGAGATGAATCCTTTCTTGCTTCAGCTGCCCAGCCTTGAGTGCCAGTCTCTGGCAATGCATCTTTAGTCATCCCTGAGTTTCTGCTCCTTAGCTAAGCGCCTTGCCAGGAGCTTAAGCAAAGATGTGGCTTGTGTTAAGTCTCCAGCCGCATCTGAAGCTGTACCAGCAGCTGAGGAGTTTGCAAATTTCCATTTTGATCCTAAATCTATCTGTGCTGTTGTGTCGGGTCTGTAGTCTTCATCTGGATATGCAGAGCGAATGTCAGGGAAACACACGTGGGAAAGGGTTAGCAGTGGAAGGTCATTAAAACTCCATGACTTTCCATGCTGATGAAAGGCACCCTTAAAGAAAGACTTAGCTGTCACCTGTGCAAAGCATTTTATCCTCGTGCCTTTCCTCAAGCCCATGCATGTCTGGACAAAAAATTGACTGGACCATACTTAAGTATTTCCTTCTTATCTACACTTTCTGACCTACATTGAATAGTTACTCCTGGCAGACGGCAACCAAGCTGACATACTCACAGGGAATTTCAAAGGCGTAATTATGGAGCAGAAAGGGAACGATTAAATTTTGAGACATTTTTATTAATCCTTGTGATTGCAGACAGCAGATGGGCTGTATGATGGTTTTTACAGCTTGAGACAAAATAATACTTTTCTGCAACATGGAATTTTGTTGATTTTCTTTGCAGAAACAAAGCCATAAAGATATATTGTCTCAATGTAGACTTGTGCCTATATTTAAAACAGATTTGCCAAGCTTCTGAAAAAATACAGGAAAATTGGCATTTGCCATTCATTATAATGCAGTCGAATGCTATTTGAGATAAAAATCATTGAGAGATAAAAATCATTGAGAGATAAAAATCATTTGAGATAAAATTCATTGTGATATATTCAAATTCATTAGGAATAAATGTAGTAATTAGAGAAAAAAAATATGATCTAGACTGAAATTTGTGTTGTGTTCACAACTATCTTATATCGATGTGTGTGTTGTACGAGGTTTTATTCTATCCTGCTTTATTCCCTGTTTTCCACCAGAGGGTGATGTTGGATCAAGCAGTTCCTGAAAGAAACTCGCAAGCTCCATTTCAAAGAGGAGATGCAGTCCTGGGTGGAAATGTGGGTGCTTATAGGGCTGCCGCATAACTATAAGATTTGGGTGCTGCAGTAGAGATTAAGACATAATCGTGCATCAGTTAGGGCTGTAAAATGTAATTTAAAAAAAAATACATTGAGGAAATTGTAACGAGGGTACCAGCACACCAGAAGTTGTTGTTAATAAGTAATTATAATCCTAGACAAACCTGTTGCTGCTGCACTATGTCTCAAAGCTTTTCCCCATCAAAAGGCTGGAAGGAAAATCATTGTCTTGGGTAGCCAAGTGTCCTTGTTTCCTCATCATCTCCCAGCCCCTTGAGTTGTGACGGGGCCAGACCCTGTGTGGGGTGTCTCTACAGGGCTGCAACCTGTCCCGTGCATCAGCTGCCTAGCCTGGTTCCTGGCGAGCTCAGACACTGCTCTCAGGTGCTCAGGTATTAGAAACTGTCACTGATTTAAGACTGATCCAAAAATGGTCTATTATCTTTTGCGCAATTTTTTCCCCCACATCTTTTTTTCTCAATGAAGAAATCAAAGTTGCATATTTTGGAGAAGGAAAAGTGGACATGAGTCAAAACTCAGCCTTATAAGGAAAGGCTGGGGAGAAAAGAAAGAAAGGCTTCAGGAAGTGAACAAGTTCATAGAAATGGTATTTTCAAACGTAAAAGAAATTTCATGAGAATCTTTTCTGTGTTTTGCTTTTCCTCCATTGAGACTGTCTCACACCACTGACAGCAGCCAGCAGTAGCAGAGCACTGCCCCGTGTTGCTCTCCTCCACTCCTGTTGATGTCCACTACCTACCATGTATATTTCTCACACTGCAAGAGGTGTGCACCATGTGCATCACGTACTGCGCTCCTGTCACTGTCACCTCTGCTGCCTTTTTATTCAACTTCTGCAAACTCACAGTTGACCAGCTGACAACCAAGCCTCACATGGGCCTTTACTTTCATTTTATGAGCCAAACAAGAGAGAGGAGGTTTGCTTATTTTACATATCACTGGAGGCTTAAGCAACCAAGCTAGCTGCAGGTGTTTCTGAAGCACCTGGATGTGCACCTCCAGTCGGGATTTTGGCAAAAGTGAAGGTCTGGAAAAAAACCTTCCCTCAAGGAGTGCACTAGAGTCACAGAGAGAGCCTTGTACTTCCTTTTCACCTTGCCAAACAAGTGTAGGGTTGAGCTTCAAGGAGATAAAGCCTTTCCTCCCCATGTGCTGAGCAGCCTGGTGAGCTGACTGGTCTCGTGGATAGTGGGACAGCTGGTCTCCTTTGAGCATTCAGGGAAATGGATTTGGGCTTCTCATGTCCCATATCGCTAAGACAGTGACTACAAGAAGAGTAATCCCACTTCTAGGTGTGCTTTGAATGAAAAAGTTCCTTTTGATTTTTGAGGGAAAGAGGCTGAGGCACCTGAAGTCCAGGAAAAGAAACAACCTGCTTCTGCATAGAGGTAAAGTGTAAGTTAAAGATCTTGAGAACTACAGGCTACCTTGCTTCTGAAAATCCCTCTCTGAGCCTTGGTGGACAAGGTCCATACCTTTTATTCCATGTGGTGAGTATATCTGCACAGTGTCACCACTCCAGGAATAATCTTGGGGTGAACTGCCACAGAGCTATGCAGCAGGATAATTGCCTCCAACAGAAGGATAAATAGTTTTTTTCTGGCATTTAATGGGCCTCTTAAATGAACAGCAATAAACTCTATGCAGACAGATGTTTTCCCTCTTTTTTCCTTCTCTTGTACCTCATCCGTAATTATGCACTGAAATGTTCTTGTCTGGGTTGCTGAAAGCAATCTTATTGCTGTTTGTCTCTGCAGCTTAAGGCTGCGCTCTTTGGCAAAAAGATTGAGCGTAACTCCCTTAATTCCTAAAGGCTCCCGTTGCTGCACAGAAGTGATCATCATCTTTCCTTTGCGTTAAGCCTGAGGGAGGAACAAGAAGTTAGTGTAAAAACATGCTTCTTCCAGCGTCTGCTCTGTAGGTCCTGGCACTGAAGCCTTTCCCTGTCTGCGCCGGTCCCCCAGGGCTCCAGCCAGGAGGTTTCTGCACTCGTCTGTCTTCAGGCATTCACCCAGCTAGGCTCAGAGTAGTTGCTGCTTCTTTGCCTTGTGGGGGAGGTAAGGGTCCCCTCTCTATGATGCCTGTGTTACGCTGACCAGGCTGTGGGGAGTTGGCAAGGCAGCCTTTTCTCCATAGCCACTGGCTTTGCCTCCAGGTTTGTCACCAAGATGGTAGCAGGTACCATGCAAGCCCTACAAAAAGTCTTTGTGCTTTCAGGAACATAAACTTTACCTCCAGACACAGCAGAGAGAAATGACCTTTTCCCTAAAGAAATTCAAGGATGCCCCCTGCAGTAACCTACATACAAAGTCTTGGCTATGGAGGTTATTCCACTTTGAAATGATACCAATGCCTCTGCATCACTGATATTGCTCTACATGGCACTGATGGAAAACTGCCTTGAAAGGAGCCTGTGGGAAGAACAGATTTTATTCTCACCGTCTGGTCCTGGCTAGGCTGCTCAGCTGCACAGGAGCCTTGCTGCAGGCAAGGCCATTTCTCTCCTCCTCATTAAGATTTTGTTTAAGACATTTAATATGCAGCCAGTTGGAGGAAAGTATTGGCTGAACAAGTAATAATTCAGAAAAAGAAACCATTTTGTTACAGAGAAAGACAGTGGTACTGAATTTAGTGTCCTGCAAAGTTGGAACACTTCAGTCACGTGGCTGAAACCTTTGTTAAAGGTGGATGCATATTATTAAATTGGCCTGCATACTGAATGAAAGATATTTTTGCACATCTCCTATCCTACAAAAGCCACTTTTAATCCATCAGGTCCATTAAGGATGCTTCCAGCCACCCCCAGCCTTTGTTTATCCTGTTGCCTTCAATGACACATAAACTACAGACGCATGCCGGTATATCAAACAATATTGTCAGACAGAGAAAAAGTGCACAATGCATTAATTATGGGTCTTCATTTGTTTGTGAAACTGCTACCTAGAACAGGTTGCTGCTGTTCTTCTCCTTAGCAGCCCTGGCACTCTGGCTTGCATCTCTTCTCTCTTTGGAAAGCCCTCTTCCCAGTGCACTTGCAGGTGAAAGTCACTCTCTGTGATCAGATGCTAACATCTGCTTCTTTACTCCAGTGCTGTTGCCATCCCCTGTATAAATACTTTGGCATTTGTACTGTACTATGTAAACCCATTAAAAACATGTAATAAAAGGGCTTGTAAAACTTCTTAAAGCCATAATTACCACTCCAGCTGTGGTGTTTCGTAGAATTCTGAGCATTATAGATTAAATCTTTTGCCAAATTACATTTTTTAATGAAAGACATTCATCCTCAACCTTAGAAATGTAAAAATTAAAGTAAAATTGATTGCATCCAAAAAAAGGGGAAAAGCTGATCCCAGAGTAACACTAAGGTAATCTTTAAAACATATAGAAAATAGGCATTTGTAATAGAAACTCCAGGCATTCTTTAAGCAAAACTGGACAACTGTTTGGGACTACAGTATACATACGGGGAAAACAGACAGCAAACTAATATTGCAAAATCTTGGTGCAGTGGTACATGAACTGCACATAAGCTTTCACTGCTTAATTCCTGTAATCTAGAATGTCTTTTGTAAAACATGGTGATAGATGTTTTCAATTTTTATACCAGTATCTGCTCAATAAAATTGCCAGCCCTTAATTTAAAAAGCAGACAGAATTTTGCTTGTTAAGAATAATTAGACAATTTAGTAAAAGGCAGACCGTAAAATCACTGTTGTTCCTCCCTAGGAATGAAACACAGTTGCTGGGGGCAATAAAATCATAGAATCATTACGGTTGCAAAAGACCTCTAAGATCATCCAGTCCAACCGTCAGCCCAGCACCACTGTGCCTACTAAACCGTGTCATGAATTAACATGTCTACACATTTTTTAACATCTCTAGGGATGGTAACTCCACTACTCGCCTGGGCAGCCCGTTCCAGTGCTTGGCCACTCTTTCTGTAAAGAAATTTTTGCTAATATCCAGTCTTAACCTCCCCTGGTGCAACTTGAGACCATTTCCTCTTACCGCATCTCTTACTTGCACTCATAGATACCACAAGGATTAGGGCTAAATAAATAAAGGTAAGGCCCAGGGATAGCAGAGAGTTGCACAGCGTCATTAACTGCAGGATCCTGTCATTCCCCTTCTCATTACAGCTGCAGAAGTATGTGCATGGGTGCAGGTACGTATGTGTGTGAATGCACAAGTGTGACTTACAGGTAAATCTTGATCTATAATCCCCCCTCCAGGCCACTAATTATCAACTATCTCTTTCATCAAATTCGAAGCATGCAGCTAGGTGTTTGAAGATCTCCATAGCTGGAGGGAAAAGAGAGCTTCTGCCTGTGCCTTGTGCTGAGCTTCTGAACAGCAAGATCAATTTTGTCTTAAGCTGCCTAAATAGCCCACGAGCTTCAGGATAGCTAATGGGCGACTGCATGAACGTATTTTTCTTTAGCTGTTAACTTCAAACCTACCAGTGGTGAGCTGAGAAGTGATTTTAATGATCCACACAGCAGAGCTTTAGCCTTGACAGCTGTTCAGACACACATTTCTCAGCAGCGGTAAGTAGGTAATAGACCAGCATGGCAAATTTACTTCTTTGTTGCTAATATCTAAAAGATAACAGAAAGAGATTCTTTCAGTTTTCAATGGGATTTAAGGTATGGGAAGGAGTAAGGGCTGTACCTCTCTTGCAGAGCTGCTGGCTGCATGCAGGCTCCAGGGAGGTCTGTCACTTGGTGCATAGAGAAATACTTCGAGGATTTCTAGCTGCAGTTTTAAGCAGTGGAAGTCAGACCAGGCTTGCACTGAATCCATTATTGAGAAATCACTCAGGGAACTATAAACATTTCTTCCCACATTCCTTAGGGCTATGGCAGAGCCCTGGCCCGTAAACGCACAAGGCAATAAAACAGACCCGGACCAAAGCTCTGCACACTCTGGATCAGAGGCACATGCATCTCTTGCAGGTAAGAACACATCGTGCCTCTCTTCATGTAGCCACTTAAAAAATTACCTTGTGAAAGTTTCTACACAAAACCTCTCTGTTTCCATGTGCATGGACCGATACCACGGTTTTCAAAGCATCAGGCAGGAGTGTAGAAGGGAAGAGAAGGAAAAAAGTCTTCCTTTGCTCTGTCCTGTAGATTTTGGCAAGGGGCTCATACTAAATCCAACAGGGTTGTTAAGATGAGTTGAAAAGAACATTTTTTTATTTATTTACCCATTTTATAGGAGGAATGTTTGACTTGCATTAACAGCCCTTGGAGAATCCAAGGAATTCCCAGTAGAGCTTTTTCTGCTTGGGGTTTCATTTTGCACAGAGATCTGGGCAGGCATTTTGACTAACCAGAAGATAAACAGAAGCCTTGATAGTGGGTGGAGGCAGAAGATGGATGATGGTAGGCAAGATGTTTGAACTAAAAATGGCCATAAGAGAGATCAACATTAAGTAGCTGTTGCAAAGGAGAGACACTGCTACCAACAACAGCTCAGGCAAGATGTGATTTATAAGCAGCAAAAACAAGCACCGAAGCAATGAAATTCCATTGATGTCAAACTTTTTCCTTCCAGAGATGTGTTCTCACCATAGGCAAATTTGTAAATGTAGGAGGAATTTTACATTTTTAAAGACTTTTCCAGAAGAAGCAGAGGGAGCTGTAGAAATCTGGAGCACTAACATAAAAAGCAGATACAGTGGGACTGATGTCTGACTTTGGTTATCAGAGAATAATGTTCGTGGCTCTCAGTAGAAATTGTGTGCCCATATTCAGAGTCACTGTTTCAATTACTCCTGGCATTACATCGCAGTGCTTTGGATCTGGCATGATATATGACTCTTGGATCTGGCATGATATATGTTCCTCTCATACTATCTATCTTGCTTTGGGTACAACTAGGCAGGGGGAAGCTATTTACTGCCTGACACAAAGAGTGAGCATGTTTTGCAGAAGCTGTGAAACTCTGCAGAAGCTCCATTTCCCAGCAATCACTTTGAAAATGCCCATCCTCCAGCTGATCTGGAGCTGCATGCATTACACTGCAATTTTAATTTGCTTTTCTTCTTAAAAGGTACAGCTCAAATGCCAGCGTTTTTGCAGTAGATTCCTGGGGGAAGGAATTAATTTATAATTCACTTGTTAAAATGGAGAGGTGAGACTGTTTAAGGTACTATCTTAATTCCCATTGATTCTCGTGCTAATCCAGATAAGGTTTCTCTTTGTTCCTGAGATTTCCTGAGATCCTTCTCTACCGCTGTTCCCTATTTCTTTGTCTTTAGAAACCTTCTGTTTAAACAGGCAGACTTATATTCAAAAGAAAGGGGGGAAATCCAATCATTTGTTAAAATACAAAAGCAAAATGAAAACACTGAGTGAAAGTCATGAACTCTTCTTTATCGGGCTTACTCTTAGCATGCTCACAAATTGAGGTTGATAAGCTTTCTAAGGGAGGGAATATCTTGTACAAGACCAGAATTTACAGCTACAGCTCAGTGATGACAAGAAAGAGTGGCTGGTTTCAAGTATTTGAGCTTTCTGTTGAAGCTATTCAGTGAGAGAAGAACAGCAAATGAACCTATGACGCTAAAACCAAGACCGACTTTGTGATTTTTATTCTGCTCGGTTAGACCTCTTTTACTTGAATATGCATTGTTCAAGCTTTTGGAAAACATTGATTTCTCGAGGATTAAACTTCAAGAGAGATTTTCAGAATTTATTCAGGCACTTTATATTTTCTGAATCTTCACCTTTATCCTCTTGCCCTTAAGATTTTCTCCATAGCCATACAATCACAAACTTTCATTTTAATAGAACCTTCACACACCATTATTTATTGACTAGATGCTGGTAGTTTAAAACAATTTTGATGCTAAGAATTTTGTGATACAATGGTTTTGGCTAGCTGTATTGCAAATCTTGTGTCTTGTCACGTTTATTCCTGCATTTTGTGTATTTATCATATATCTAAGCCTCTCTTGAGGTGCTGAGGGGCATGGTTTAGTGTTTGATAGGAATGGTTGGACTCGATGATCCGGTGGGTCTTTTCCAACCTGGTGATTCCATGATTCTATGATTCCCTAAGCAGTGGCATTCCTTCTGTCCTCCCAATGAACAAAGAAAGTCATTTCACAAAGGAGAGCGAAGTGATGCCCAGGCAGCCCCATGCCTGCCCGAGCAACCTTCTGTTGATGAACTCCAGGTGATGCTCATGGATGGAACCGGGCACCTGTCTCTTAAGCTGATGTTAGTTGTAGTTGTTGCAGTCACAGTCTCCCTCTGCCCTTATAAATCTGTCCCTCCCTTGCACTAGCACCAGGGCTTGTCTGATTCACTCCTGAGCTGGCTAAGAGGAGGGGAGGAACAGAGGAAAAATGTGTGGTTGTCAGACAGGTAAGCTACCAGAGCCAATTGCAAGCACCAGCCCTAGGGAGTGACGAGGACCCCTGAACTGGGACAGGGGGAAAAGCGCCCTGATCTATCAGCACTGCATTTCCCCAGAGGCATAAACCACCCAGAGGCCGGCCCATGATACCCGTAGGCTGACCAAAAGACAGGATGCTACTAAAAAGGGTGTCCAGGTCTATTAGGAAACTGCTCCAAATAGAGTTTTTCTTGAGTTAGATTTAATCTAGGTCATCGCCCTGGTTTGGCTTAGCTTGGAAAAAGGAACCCCCCTCCTGCTACAGGAATGGCAGGAAGGACTGTCATCTACGCACTTTCAAGAGGAGCCTGCATTTGGGGTGGTTTAAAACAACCATGGAACTGCTTTAATGAAATTTAGATGAATAGTTACCTAAAAAAATACAACAGCCTTGTTTAAACGGCAGGGAACATCCACATGACCTGTGAGTGCAACTGTGCTTGGAGCTACGTTTGAAGTCCCAGTTCTGCAGACAGATCAGATCAGTGCTCCCTCCTTTACCTCCCTGGGTGCTGCTCCTCTGTCCTGCTGCCAGCAAGTCTGGTTGCTCGACTGCTGGCTTCCCCCAGCGCTCCTCTCTAACCTGCTCCCCTGGCAGCTGCCAGCTCTGGCTGTCCCAGGCTGTGAACAGGCAGGAGAGGTCGGAAAGGAGCTGTGCAGGCTGCGGAGAGGACAGCAGAAAGGAGGGAGAAGGGGATCAGAGCAGAAAGGAGGGAGAAGGGGATCACAGCAGAAAGCCTCTCCCTTGCCAGCAGACAAGGAAGAGGCACTGGAAGCACATTACTGCACGCAAGGGAGGAGACAAAACCTTCCTCTCCTGTTTGGTAAAAGAAATGGGGATTTGGTGTGTGCCTGTGTCCTGCACATTCCAACAGGGAACACATTTATTACTCTCCTGCCAACAACATGTCTCCCTACCTGTACTTCCTGCTCCAGAAAAATCCCATCAACCACTCATCATTCAGTGATGGTTTACGATTGTGGCTTAAGACCAAAGGTAGCCCATGCACTTCAGTAATTCTGTATAGCGTGGCCCCATTTCAGGACAAAAGGCACCATGTGCTCCTGTGCGGGTGAGCCGGACCGCCTGTCCGCACTGCCTTACTGGCCCTGCTCAGCTCATCCAGAGCGTTTCCCTCATTGGTGAAACTGAAGATGCGCTACAAAACTTGCAGCTGGTCCACGCTGACTGAGAAGAGAGGCTAGGACGTGAAGTATAGACTTACAGGAGTAATTTATTTATTCATGCATATAAGGTGTCCCAGACAAATAGGAGCACCCCAACGGCGGTTTCACACACGGTTCTCATACCCTTCAAATGTTTAGGTCCAACCCAATTTGACTGATCACTAACACCCACACTGCCGATTACTAATCCTAGTAGAACTTTGCAAAGCAACTCTATTATTTCCACTCGTCTGTTGATCCAGACATCCCTGGAGTCAGCCTTGCTAGAGTTACTTATCTGTGCTACCAGATGATGCTGGGAGAATTCCAAAGAGGTGTCAGAGGATGCTGGCATTAACTTGGCTGTCCAAGGGTATCCTTTATGGGCAGCTCCAACCTTCCAGGAAGCGAAGTCCCTACTTCCAGGGCCTTTAGTTTGTTTCACTTAACCCTGAATAACAGACAGACATACACTGACAGACAGACACAGGCAGACACACACAAACACAGACATGCAGACGCAGCCAAACAGACACAGCCACACACAGACACAAAGACAGGCAGACACAGAGACAGATACAGACACAGAGAAACACAGATAACATACATGCACAGACAGATACACAGACACCCAGACAGACACACAGACATACAGACAGGCACAGATAGACACAGACAGACACAGACACACAGACTGAGAGACACAGACAGACAGAGGCACACACAGACAGGCAGACACAGGCACAGACACACACAGACGAAGGCAGACAGACACCCAGACAGACACTAAGGCAGACACCCAGACAGACACCCAGACAGACCCAGACAGACACCCAGTCAGACACCCAGACAGACCCAGACAGACCCCTAGGCAGACACCCAGACAGACCCCCAGACAGACCCAGACAGACACACAGACACCCAGACAGACACCTGGGCAGACACCCAGGCAGACCCCCAGACAGACCCAGGGAGACCCCCAGACAGACACAGGGAGACACACAGGGAGACACAGACACAGACACCCAGACAGACCCAGACAGAACCCCAGACAGACAGACACAGAGACAGACACAGACAGGCAGAGGCACAGGCAGACAGATAGACAGACACGCACAGACAGACACCGACGCCCCCAGCCCCGCCGACAGCCCCCCAGCCCCGCCGGCACAGCCGCGCACACGCCCCCACCGCGCGGTCCGTCCCGTGGCGGTGCCGGCGGCCCCTCCTCTCCCCACCCCTCCCTCCTCCCCCGCCGGCGGGGCTCGGGGCTCGGGGCTCCGGGCTGGGTCGGAGGATGCCGCGCGGGCGGCCGGCGCTGCGGCTGTGCCTGCTGTCGGCCGCGCTGCTGCTGTGCCTGCGGGCGGTGCCGCGGCGGCCCCGCTGCCCCGACGAGCGGCCCCGGCCGGCCCCGGCCCCGGCCCCGGCCCCGACCCTCGGCGCGGAGCGGCCCCCGGGCAGGCGCCGGGTCACCTACGTGCGGAGCGGCCGCCGCCCCGCCTGCTGCCCCCCGGGCGCGCCCCGCCGCCAGGTACGGGCCGGGCGGGACACAGGGCGGCGCTGGCGCTCACCCGGGCGGGAGGGAGCGCGATCGGCGTCCCTCTTGGGCTCCTGTGCCCCTCGCTCTCTCTAAAAACACTGTTTGCCGTACCGGGACGGGCTCCGAGAGCTGGGGCTGTTCAGCCTGGAGAAGAGAAGGCTCTGAGGAGACCTTACAGGGACCGGCCAGCACCTGAAGGGGCTGCAGGAAAGCTGGGGAGGGGCTGCTTAGAAAGACTTGTAGTGACAGGACGAGGGGCAGTGGGGATAAACTGGAGAGGGGCAGATTTACACTAGACATAAGGAAGAATTTCTTCACTACGAGAGTGGCGAGGCACCGGCACAGGTTGCCCAGGGAAGCTGTGGCTGCCCCGTCCCTGGAGGTGTTCAAGGCCAGGTTGGATGGGGCTCTGAGCAGCCTGGTCAGTGGGAGGTGTCCCTGCCCATGGCAGGGGGGCTGGAACTAGTTGATCTTTAAGGTCTCTTCCAACCCAAAGGATGTTGAGGCTCTGGAGCGAGTCCAGAGAAGAGCGACGAAGCTGGTGAAGGGGCTGGAGAGCAGGTCTTATGAGGAGCGGCTGAGAGAGCTGGGGGTGTTTGGCCTGGAGAAGAGGAGGCTGAGGGGAGACCTCATTGCTCTCTACAACTACCTGAAAGGAGGTTGTAGAGAGGAGGGTGCTGGCCTCTTCTCCCAAGTGACAGGGGACAGGACAAGAGGGAATGGCCTCAAGCTCTGCCAGGGGAGGTTCAGGCTGGATGTCAGGAAAAAATTTTTCACAGAAAGGGTCATTGGGCACTGGCAGAGGCTGCCCAGGGAGGTGGTTGATTCACCTTCCCTGGAGGTGTTTAAGGCACAGGTGGATGAGGTGCTGAGGGGCATGGTTTAGTGTTTGATAGGAATGGTTGGACTCAATGGTACAGTGGGTCTCTTCCAACCTGGTGATTCTATGATTCTATTCTATGGTTATATGATTTGTGCTGAGCACATGTGTCTTCTTCTTTAATCCCCTCTGTTTGGAGGCTTTATCTAGAATGGGTAGATTAAGTGCTCAGGGATATGGTTTAGTAGTGGACAGGTACGATTGGACTCGGGTGATCCCATAGGTCTTTTCCAACCAAACAACTCTATGATTCTGTGAAATGTGGAGATTACAGTCTGGAAAGGTAACCTTGGTGTGGAGTCACCAGGCTTGCTCATCAGGCTGCAACGCTTGCTGCTGGGGAGCGAGCTTGGGAAAAGCCCTTGGTATTTTGCTGAAGGCTGTCAAGAAGTATTTCTAAGGCATGGTCTGTATGAGAACTAATGAGTTAGTTAATGAGTTGGTAAATGGACCTGTAATTAAGTTTGGATGTGGTAGTGATTGTAAGCCTTTTGCAGATCATAGAATCATAGAATGTCCTGAATTGGAAGGGGCACATAAGGATCATCATGTCCAACTCCTGTCCCTGTATAGGACAACCCTCAAATTCATACCATGAGTCCAAGAACATTGTCCAAATACTTCTTGACTATTATTAGGCTTGGCACCATTCCTGTTTCCCGGGGGAGCCTGTTCCAGTGTTCTACCACCCTCTGAGACGTGAGGACCATCATTAGTGTCTGGAGTTCAGCAAGAGCAAGGAGTGTCAGTACTAGCTGCGTGTGACCAGTAGTGGGATGCAGCCTTCTTCCACAGTCCCTGTGCTGTCTTTGTTTTTAGTTGATGCCATTCTCTCAGGAATCAGGAATTCAAATGTTTGTTTTGTGGAGTTTCCTTTACAGTCTCTTTCAGGGGGAGAAAAGCAAGTTTTCCAAGGCTAGGAAAGAATACTTTGTGGCCTGTTTTGAGGCTCTGCTGTCAGAATGCTTTTGTAATGATCTGTGTAGAGATGTACTTAAAGAAGCTGGAATGACCATGAAGAGGAGGAAATGGGATTTTCTTAGAGATAAACCCACCTCTCTGGTCAAATGCAGTAACTATTTCTGATGTTTACCTTCACAAGAATAAAACCAGAGTTACTTGTGGAATGGCTAAGCCTTTTACAGTCCTTAAACTGAAGCCTTATCTGTGTTTGCTCATTTTGGGGGCAACTGGGTACCCAAAATGGCAGACACATTGTGATATCCATCTGAATTATTTTACACTGTGGGCACGCAGGCAGTATAGAAGGCTTTAGCTCAGAGCAGGGTGGTCTTTGTATGTTCTTGTTTGGCCACTTTAAGCACAGCTGCTTTCTTGCACATCATCACTTGTGATCAGGGAGCCATCCTATACAAGGTGCAGGAAGAGAGTGCTGTGGTGTCTGTAGTGTGTGAATGTGTCACCATAAGTGTGTCTGATAGAGAGAAAATATATATACCAAAAGGAAAAGAAGCTCTATCAGTCATCTCTGCGTGTTAATTGTGTAACATAGGTTTAATTTTCATGGAAGTGTATTGTAGATGATAGGTGCCCCTCTTCTTGCTGTTAACTTGTTTGACACTGCTCCTTCTTGCCCTGCAGCTTTCTGCACGTACAGTAACTCAAGACTCACTTGATGAAGAGACCGCTTGCTAACATCCAAACCACCATCTGAGCAGGTGTCCTGTGATCACAGGGTCTCATTTGCATGTCTGCTTTGTTTTCCTTACCTATGCATCCCCAATAATTTATTGAGACCGCTTCTTGAATCCTGTGTTCAGTTCTGGGCCCCTCACCACAAGAAGAATGTTGAGGCTCTGGAACAAGTCCAGAGAAGAGCAACGAAGCTGACGAGGGGGCTGGAGAACAGGCCTTATGAGGAACAGCTGAGAGAGCTGAGGTTGTTTAGCCTGGAGAAGAGGAGGCTGAGGGGAGACCTCATTGCTCTCTACAACTACCTGAAAGGAGGTTGTAGAGAGGAGGGTGCTGGCCTCTTCTCCCAAGTGACAGGGCACAGGACAAGAGGGAATGGCCTCAAGCTCCGCCAGGGGAGATTTAGGCTGGACATTAGGAAAAAAATTTTCACAGAAAGGGTCATTAGGCACTGGAACAGGCTGCCCAGGGAGGTGGTTGAGTCACCTTCCCTGGAGGTGGTTAAGGCATGGGTGGATGAGGTGCTAAGGGGCATGGTTTAGTGTTTGATAGGAACGGTTGGACGATGATCCGGTGGGTCTCTTCCAACCTGGTTATTCTGTGATTGTATGATTCTATTTCTTATGTAAAGATCAGGTGGACAATGAACTACGGTATCATTTGAATTTTAGTTTCTGTTGTTTCACCTCATCTTCTATGGGGAGCTTTATGGAAAAGTAAAACTGCTAGTTTCTGCTCCTGGCTTCCTGAAAGGTTTGAAAGGAAAAATTAGATAATCTTTTACTTCCTTCACTGCTGCGGCCATGGCGAGGACAACATTGTCACTTATTTCTTCAGCAGAATGACTGTGTGGCATCCTGATGTGCTGTGATGCTGACACCGTGTTGAGGCATCTGGATGTCAGATTTTGGGATTTTTGTTGTCAGTGCCATGTTATGTAGTATTCTCCTGAAGCCTGGCTTCTGAGGGATTGTAATCATGGAAGAATTTCAACATTCAGAGGAGGAAAAAGATTGTAGTCATGTGGATTCAGGTAGTTTCTTGAAAACATGTTGTAAGCATGGCATCAAAAAACATGAGGCAAACCCTAATTCAATTTCATGATTTTTGAGGAGGAGCGGGTGCTCATTGTACCAAAGAACTGGCAGTGCCTTGCAGTGTTGGAGAGCTTGAGGCTCTGGGAAGCCCACAGTATGTTTTGGTGCGTCTCCAGGTGAAGCGTGTGAAACACTGCTGTGGTTTGTGGTGTTTGGCATGTTGCTGCTGAGGTGTCATTTGAATCCTGCTTATTAAATCAAGTGAAAAATAATAGTAAATATAATACAGGGTGGAGTTAGCAGGTTAAGTTTGAGAACATCAGGTGGCCTCCACGTTCAGCTGTGTGACTTAAGCATGTTGCTTCAGGCTAAGAAAACCTACCCCTTAAAGTGAAGACGAGGCTTTGGAAGACAGTGGGAGTGAAATTCTAGGAATTACTTGTTTTGAGAAGGAGTTGTTAAATGGAAATGGGGGAAGAGGGGAAGTGATGAGAAAATAAAGTAGAAGTGGTCTGAGTACTGACACTTTTTCTCATGGAAGTGGAGATCATGCATAGTACTTGAAAAATAATTATGGGTGATTTATTTTGGTTTTATATTTATTTTACTTTTCTTCATCAGGAAACATTGTATTTTACTTCAAACTGCTTTAAGACGGGATGGGGCCTTTTATCAGAAAGGGCTGTTAAATTGGTGGTTCATGGCTCCTACCAGCAGCTCTGGAGAAAGGCATGAACGTGCAGCCATGCCGGGGCAGTGTAGGTGCTGTCTGGGGTGTGGGATGGGTTCCCTGCTGTACCAGCTGGGGATTGCCTCTTGCTGGGGCTTTTATATGCTTTTGTGTCTCATAGCTGTCCTTAAACCATTGTTAGACCATTTCTGAAGCCTGCAGAGGTTTTCAGGTGTGTGTTTTTCCGCTGGTTCAGATTGTGGTGATGAAATATGTTGCAATATGTGAGCTAGCAGGATAGCAGTAATGAAAAATCAGCGAGGCCAAATTCAGCTCTGTTTTCCTAGTGCCACTTGGTTATAACTGCTCATGTTTGCATCACTGAATTAAGGCAGAAGGCTGTTGAGCAGAGTGTTTCCATAGTTGTAGTTGAATATCCTTCTTTGTGGCTGTATAAAAAAAATGGAAAAACAATCAGGGAAATTATTTTATGTCTACTCTGAATCACTGTAAGGTTTCCTGTAGCAGAGTTGTGTTATTTATTTCTCAAGCATAACTGCAGTCAAGCAACCAACAGCACCAAAAAGCAGGAAAAAAAAAAAGACCCAGACAGGGTGGGAAAGACAGGGACTCATCCATAATGGGCGCTTGCGTCTGCAGGAAGCTGCCTGTGGAGTTGTGAGCTTTTCCTGACTGCCAGTAAATCTCTGTCAGAGGAGAGAGTGACTGTGTGACAGATGGGAGGGTTTGACCATCAAGGTTAGAAGTGCCTGTTGGTGCCTTAAGGTGCATGCATAAAAATTGCTAACTGAAAGCAGCAGGGAATAAAGTACTTAGCTCTGTGACAGCTCTGGGAGCTGCCTGAGCTGCCCGTTGTGGTACCTTTGGGAGTTGTGTTGCTCCCAGCTAGTTTGCTTCCCGTGGAGTTTACCGAAGAGGAGATGCTACTGCTCTTACTGACAAATAACGAACAAGATTTGGCATTGAGAGCACGGGATGGTCATCTGAAGACCAGGAAGAGTTGCATGTTGTGCTGCAAATGTAAAGGAAATGGAAGTTTGTAATCCCATTTATATTTTGGTGGGAGTGCTTAAAACTGCGTTGTTGATAATCAAATGCTTAACTATGTTTATAAACTGTGATTCTAAGATCTAGTTGTGTTAAGCCCTGGTCTTGTAACATATGGAGCAGATAAAAACTCCAGCTACGTAGAAACACAAATATTGCCACATGTACCTGCCCTTGCAATAGGGATTAGTGAGGTCTGCACCCCACAGCACTGCAGACATGCGAGGTGAGGTTTAAAAATGTTATTGCATGGTGTAATGGTAAATATATATATATATTTCTTGCATTTGGAATTTGAAATAGCAGCAAATTCTTATCATTGTGATTGCAGTAACAAGGTTATGTTGGTTGTCATGCTCTGTAATGGGTAGGAGCCCTCTCCTAGAATTGTGTTAAGAAAAGCTGGAGTCCTTTGCCTTCTGGGCAGATTTGTTTCCATGGAGGAGGAGGGGAAAAAAAAATAGTTTTATATGGTTATACATGAAACAAAAAAAGATCTGTGTTAGTGCAGGCAAGTTCCTGCAGCTCTGCTTGCTCACATAGCAAGTGCTGTGACTCTCTACTAAAAAATGAGGTTCAGGGTCCTGCTTTCTGTGTGGGTGTAGCAGCGCTGTGCAGTGCAAGGCTCCTGGAAGGCAAGCTTGGAGAAGTGCTGAAGGCTGCTAGGCTGCAGCCACAGGTGTCTTCTGAAAGCATGCCTGCCTGGAGACAAGCAAATTACTAATTTTGGTTTGAGAATTGTGGTATCAGCGGGAAATCATTTCATCTGTTGTGGCTGACCAAGGATCAGGAGTTCCATGTGCTGGCAAAGTTAAGCTGATGTTATTTTGGAGTCTCTTTATATGTAGGAAAATAAAACTTTGCTTCAGTGATTAAAAGCTAAGAGTTAGATTTTGCTGCTGGGCCCGTTTGTATTTTGTTTGGGATTAAAAAATATTTTGAAATGTGAAGTATCATTGCCTAAACCAGAACACCCTTGTGAGACTGTTTTTATAGACATTTGTATTTTCATTCTTCGTAAATATAGACTAGTTGTCTTTCACTGTTTCTTGTTGGATTGCAAGTTTTCTTTAAATAAGAACTATTTCTCAGAGGTTACTGCTTCTCTGCAGTGATGATTGATAACAGTCTTTAATGTAACTGAAATCTGTAAAATATTTTGGAGTGATATCTCCAAAGTTGTGTGGAATAACTGTTTGGCAGTTGATAATATGGCAGGCTCAAAATAACCTCATGAAATTTAGCATTATATTATCGCTATGGTTTTACTGAAATCTTGCATTTGATTTTTGATTTAAAAGCTACTTACATTTATGCCAGTGATATGTAGAGCTTATGCAAAAAAAATCTTAATTTTTGAAATCTGGTAAACAAATGTGTCAGATGTTTTCATTGTCTATTGGTATGTATAGTGTTTTCAAGCTGACTTCACACCTTTAAAAATTTGGTAAACTTTGGGCACTACTTGAATGGGAAGTTACTCTGCCTCTCAGTGAGCAGGAGCCAAAATTCCTGGAGAAAACTTGATTATTCTGAAGTCAAACATAGCCGTCTGTTTTTCTGTATCCCAAGGTGTAATAGCTGGCCTGTTTTGAATTAGGACTTAACTTTTGTAGTAGTTTATTCATTATATGCGCCTGGAGCAATGTTTTAACATCACAGCAAAGTTCAACACGACAGAGATTTGGAAGCTGTGCAGCGGGTCACATCAGGCTGTGTTTAAATGAGCGGATTTGCCCAGGCTGAGCCAAACCAAGGGAGCTGCTGGGACAGCAGTGCGGGTCAGGGCAGCCTCATGGATCTCTGAGTGAAGTTAAACTCAGGGCTTATTCCAGTCACCTCACCTGGGTATCAGGTGTGACAAGCACTGTTTAAATGTTATGGCAAGGAGTAAATACTGTTCTAGTGTTGATGAATGTGAGTTGCATAGGAGAGCTGGATATTGGTTATTCTTTGAAGTGTGCTTCTTCTGGGCATCTTCTTTAATAACAGGTAGACAGGCTGAAGAGAGTCTCAGTGGGAGGAGAGGTGCTGGAAGCCAGGGCTGCAGGGAAAGCCTGGCAGAACTGGTACTTGCTCTGAATGGGGAAAAGTTGGGTTTGAGAGGAATGTGCCAAGACTCTTCAAACCAAAAAAAAATAATTTTCTTTGAAGGGCATAATGGCCGATTGTTCCCTAGGTCCACTGCAAGTAGGACAAGAAGTAACTGGCTTAATTTTCAGGGAAGATATTAGGAAAATCTTTTAACACTGTGATGTAGTATATAGTGGAAAGGCTTCCTAGGAGAAACATGAACTTTGTGTGGCCTCACGGGGAAGGTTTAGGTATCCTTAGTGGTGCTTCAGGGCAGGGAAGTAGAGTTGGCCTCCTGAGGTCCCTCCATATACGTTTACCCGCTCTGTAATTAGAGAACCAGTCTGGCAGGTAGAGCATGATTAGCCAAACTGGAATTTAGCCTGAACAATGATCTAACACCAATGTAATAAAAAGCGGTAATGAGGTCTTTAAAGAACGTAAGTGATCCTTGCCCTAGCTTAATACATCACTAGAGAGATCAAACCCCACCGTAATTGTCCTGCGATGACTTAGTGGACCCCAGAGGAAGGAACATTACGTGACAATTTTTTCCTTCCAGCACTTGGAGGCCTCTTGCTAAATATAAACTGCCTCCCAAGTTGCTTAGCTTGTAAGATTAGCACAAGGTAGGAGTTTATGGCTTCAGGCCATGGGTACCTGGGGAACAGCTCTGAGAACCTTGGTTGTTCCTCCAGTATTCAGGCTAATAGCACAGACTGAGAGAGGTTATTGTGTTGAAGTAAAGAACAAACATTTAATAACGGCAGACAACCAAATCTGGGGAGCACCAGCCAGTTCTGCCTCTAAATGTGGCCAGCTGAGGCACTAGAAGATACCCAAGCAAGATAATCCTTTTCCAAGTAGTCGAGCAAGGGCAATACTGGTCTTTTGCTTTATTTATCTGCAAATGAAATGTGTTTATGGTAGACCATAAAGAGGAGATGGCGATTTTGTTTCTGACAACGATGTCGCTTATAAGCTTGTGAAATAAATGATCTCTTAGGATAAATTTGATTCTTACACACTCTTTATTACCTAAAATAGGCTCTACCTTCATGAGTTTTTTGAGAAGCAGCTGGAGAATATTATCCTTCAGAAAGCCATTTCAGCTTTATGAGACTTAATTATATCCAATAATATAGATTGCTTTCAAATACTTTGTCAAGGCTTTCTTTCAACATATAAAGGCAGAGAAGTAGTATTTTCTAGATAACTGTGGCAGAGAAAAAGCATTTTTCAGGGTATATAAGCATACCTGCATAAGGACATAACCCAGGGACTGAGATACTAGTTTATTCTGCAGATACCTTGCTCAATGATTGGCTGCTGCAGTTGTGCCACTTTTTTCCTGAACCAGGTGAGGTGGTCAATGGGCCTTATACAAAACATGAATCCTTTATGACTGTGGCAGTGAGTACAGGAAAAAAAAACCGTATTGATCTAGTCCTGTTTGCTGCCTTCAGCTCAAACTGTTGAAAGGGTCTGCTGTGCAGGGAAGAGACGCACGCTGCTCTCCTGCCCGCACGGTGCTGCTCACAGGGTGGCTGAGCAGCTCTGGTCATGGCTTTGTGTCCCGCTAAAGGGCAGCAGTTCACTGAATTGGACAGGACATGCCCCACATGCTTCACGTGCTGCGTCCATGCTCATAGGAGGGAGGATGTCTTCTGCACGAGAGCAGCTGTCGAGCATGAGGTGGGAGGAAGTGAGCACTGGTCTGAAAGTCAGTTGTAAAGCCAATCATGGTCTTGTCATGGGGAAAGAGCAAGAGTCCCTCCAAGTCAGAAATTTTCACAGCATTGAGGAGAATGAGCATAGTTCGTACCAAAAATCCTCTGTTGTCATGTTTCATGTTTTATATGAGAAATAATAGAAGACATGACAGTTTTAAACATGTAGCTTTCCCTATTCCAGCGATTCTCAAGGTGGCCAAGGTCGCTTCATTCTTTTCTAAAACTTCTTTCTTTGGAGAGAGAAGAGGCCAGAGAGAGAGATCTGGGACAAGTAAAATTCTCCCAGAAAGCCCCAGGGTTTTTCCTTCGCATCTCTGACCTTTAGTTGCTTTCTATGAGACAGTTATTTAACTTTCTTGCTAGTGAGGTTTTTATCCCAGTTTGTTCAGTCAGTTCACATCAATGTTTACCTGTCCAGCCAGGCAGTTGACAGATGAGCATCTGCTTCAAAGCTACATGGTGACTGCCAGCATGCCAGACATCTTTCTCACACCTTTTTTGCTGAACTGTGGGCACAGTTCAGACTGAGGTGCAGCTTGTGGATCTTTGGTGTGAACCCAGAGCAAAACTTCAGTGACAAGTGATGCAGTATTGAAGTCCAGCAGTGAATAACAAAACCCTCTAACAGCTGCCTGGTAGACTCATACAGACGACGTGGCGAGTGCATCCTCTCTCTTACAAAATAGATGTAAAATGTGGCATGTGGAGGATTAGATAATGTTAGTGAGGGAACTCTGGTCCTCACATGATAAGTTTTTTTGTGGTAGACGATGCTGTCCTCCTGCAGGCTGGCAGTGATGGCTGTCACCCACAACACAGCTTAGATAAAAGACTTAATAGGTAAGAAAGTCTGTGAAAACCATTGCTAATTTTTGATGGCATCCATGGCAGCCTCCTCTTATCACTTGTTCTAATATTAACTTGGAGCTGTGTGTGTCTTGGATGGCTGTGCAGCTCTCCAAGCTGTGTGCAGTGCGTGTGAATCATTTAATCAACTCAAGTGTTTTTAAGCTAGCAGATATGCACCAAAATAATTTTGTATATGATGAAGCATTGTCCAGAGACCTTCCATGCCATTGAAGTCTAAGATCAAATGGCATTCTGTTCAGTAGAACAAGTAAGAGGGGGGAGGAGGGCGAGAGATTTGAGATTTTTTTCTTTTAATTGTGGTACAGTGTGTATGTCCTGGAATCTGTAACATGTGTTACTCACCCAAATGTTGTTTATGTTAGTATTTCTGTATACAGGGGACAGAGTGACATGCTGTCCTATTTTGAGTTAGCAAAATCTAAGCACAATAGAAACCATATGCGCAAAGGGACTGACGCCCTGGGTAACAGATTAAAGTTGTTCTTATGGCAACAGCTTGGTCAATTTAAAAGGAAATGGTGGAAATGTTTCTGGCTGTTCATGCTGTACTAAGTGGAACGGTTTGGATCTTCAATGACATGTGTTTTCCCTTGTCTGATCTTCTGTCCCATCTCTGGTAGTTTTGCTTTTATTATACATGTGCCATCAGGCTCAGATGCCATCAAGAAGGGCACTGACTGTGAGGTGTTCATGAACTGCACTATCAGGGAATGGATGGGCAGAGTGTCTTCGGGTGATTGCTGACCCCTGGAAGAGCACAAGTCCAGGGCTTGGCTCTGGGGCAACCCGTTAGTGGTTATTTTGCTTTCTTGTTTGTTTTTTTTAAACTTTTAAAGAATTGGCCCTGTAATTTATGTTCTCCCTGATGTGTATAAATGCAATAAATAAGTCTTTCCTTATGTCTTTCTGTAATGATAAACATAATAGCTCCAGCAGTTGTTACCACATACACAGAAATCTTTTTTCTCACCAAAATCTTCTCCAAGTGCTCTCCAGATGGGAACAAAATGGCTTTGCAGTGTTCTTTGGAAGTCAGTACCACACAACTGTTTTGGCTTTGCCAGTGTTACATCTTGGGGACTCTTGTGAGGAACATCCTTCCTGCTGCCACATCTCCCTGTCATGCAATGGAGGCTTCTCTTGTCTCTTTGAATACGCGACCCCGAGGACTTTTCAGTGAGCTGTTGGCTTCTTAAGTCACTTAGGATTTTCAGATCAAGCCAGCTGCCTTGGGATTTAGATGCAAAACCTTGTTGCAGAAAGAGCTAACCAGCAGCTCATTTAATGAGTGACCTGCTGAAGTCTGCCTCACGTTCCACTTCCTGATAGATTTAAGGTGCATTTGCTATAGATTTTTTCTGAAAGTGATAGAATGGGGTTGTTTCCAGGATTGACTTAGTGACTCCTGCATACTAAAGGAGTTGAACCCTCTGCCCTTCTTTGGGCGTGGAAGACAAACTTAGTGGGACCTGAGAGCTTTATTGAGGAATAGCCTGCAAAGAGCCAGTTGGGCTACTCATCTTTCTCAGCGATATTGCTAAAATAGTGGATGCTCTGTGTTGGTGTTATGGGTTTTGGCAAGGTAGTAAGTCACTAATTTGTGTGTGTGTGACAGGATGATCTGCTGGGAAAAATTAACTGGGGCAAAAAGTAAGCAAATAAATATTTGTGATGTGCCCAAGGGCTGGACCTGGTTGGGAAATGTGTGCTATTGAAAATGATGTTAAAACCAGTGAACGTTGACACTGTAGAGTCACCATCACTGCTTTAACCTCCCTCCCTTTGCCTCGTCTATCCCTAGCCCTCTTCCTCATTCCTCCCCTAGCAGCTAGCTAAGTCAAATAATTAACTGGGAGCTTCAAAGTTGATGCTGTTTATTTAGCATCCTCTTTCATGTTTTACAAAGAGACAGTGTTTGAAATGCTAGGGAGAAGGGATGGTAATTTCTGTTGTGGCATGTAATGTTAAATAACAGTTACCACTTAGAGGCTTAAAAATTGTAAGAATCAGTTTGAAGTCCTTCCTGCTCCCTGCAGAACTGGCAGCTGTAGTGGAGGATCGAGATTTATCCCAGAGGGGAGTGCTGCGGGGTAGGGGCTGCCTGAAAAAAACCCGAAGGAACAATAGAATTTGTTAATACTGATGTCGTGACTCTTTTGGGGCTTTCTTCATGGTTGTTCTGTGGCACCGAAACTTTCAAAAAAAGTGTGCTTCATTTCATCCTCAGTAGAGCAAAGCAACCACATCTTGTTCCTTTTCCCTCCCTCTTTTGAGAAAATTAAGCAAGAAGTAATTATGTGTCAATTGGCTGCTGCTGAGCTGATGTGTTTCTTCTTAGTTGTCTTGATTAATAGTTTGATCTTGCAATTATTATTCATTATGAAATCTGTGGGAATTCTGGGTACATCAGGAGTTCAGGCTCAAACCATGTAGCTCTTCGGTTCTGTGTTCTGTATAATGTTCAGAATCAGTAATAAAACATTGGAAAATGCTCTTGACTAAAGAGGATGGTGGGCCCAAGCCCACCCTCCTTGAGCTTATGCTATTTGGGTCTGTATTTGTCTTGAACAAAAAGTATTTAGAAATTCTGTGCTTTGAAATAAGCTTAATTTTCTTCTTTATTAAATTGGAAAATAAATGTTATCATCTTTTACTTAAGATCCTAACAACTTGTAAGCCAGTTCTTGTTCCCTTTTTAGACATGGGAAACTTAATTGCCCAGCACAGTTTTATTTTGCTTGGAAGACTTTTATGTAGCTCTACACTAAGGGCAGTAACCCTTAATAATATTAAAAATAAAAAAGGGAGTATGTTTGTAGGTATTTAAAGCTAGTGTACATTTCAATCTGTGGAGCCCCATTACCTTAGTTTATTAACTAACACTTGTATGAAGTAGTTGAAAGAGAAAAAAAGTGAAGTTTGGCCTTTCAAGTCTTCCTTGACTGTCAAATAAAGCCCAGTATGATCAAGTGAACTGAGGGGGTGCATTGGATGGATTTTTTGGTTTTCTATCTCACCTCAGGTTTTATGCTATGAACTCTGAATAACTGTAGAAGTCACTCAGCTTTTCAGTTTACCCATGGATAAGAATTGATGTTTACTTGGTTTATAGATGCCTAGTGACAAATACTGCCCTTTCCTGCTCCCTGGGCACAGAAGGACTTCCTGGTCCTTGCCCAGGAGGGGCAGATGAAGGGAAAAGGGTTTTCTGGTGCTTCATATCTCCCTTTAAGCTGGAAGGTTGGAAGGTGTGGTGGACCATTTCTGTTTAGGGATTTACACTTCGCTTAGATGAGAAGAAAGGTGCATAAGTGTTAAATCTTCATATTTGTGTAAAAGCATTCAGCTTTACTTTAAAGCACCTTCTTTTTTCCCAGTTCTCAGTCTCAGGCAGAGCCTGCTGAAGTCAGTGGATGGGCTGCCAGAGGCATCCCTATCTGTAAATCACAGAGTGCTGGAATCTGCACAAAATAAACTCTGCTTATCTGGCCAGCTGAGTATTTACCGATGAATTCTATTTATTGTATGCTGTAGTTTGAATATTTCAATGAAGTCAACCTAAAGGTAAATACCTTTTTTCCTATTGTATAGATTATGATGTCTCCCATGTTTTTTCAACCAAAGCATTTAATTTAAAACAGTAACAAATACGGGCTGAAACTCTGGTCTTTCTTCTGCTTAGCTAAAGTCTGAACTGTCAAGCAGTGACCAATAGATGCTGCCTCTGCTTCTTGCTGTTATCCTTAAGTGTTGGCAAAGGCATGCAGGGACTGGAAATAATTCAACTGCTTGAATGTTACACTGCTTAAGCAATTTCAAGAATTTGCATCCATAAATTTCAGTCTATTCTGACTCTTGGTTTTATCTGCATCAGATATAAATTATCACGCTCTCAGCCTCTGGATAGCGCTGCAATGCTGCTGCCCAATTTATTTTTTTTATTTTATTACCATAGCAAAGAAATCCCACTTGACTGTTTTTAAAGCCTTGTGTTGCTTAGCAGAGTAAAATCAATCTCTCATGTGATACATGTGTATTTTCTCCCTGATGTTGATGGGATTTCCACAGCTGTCAGTCTCTGGTGGCTTTTGAAGGTCTAAGGAGGGGCTCCCCAGTGCAAGGCTGCTCTTTCAGTTCCTTTGGTTGCAGTGGATTTATTCCTCTAAGGTAACAAGTGGTTGGTAGTTATGCTATGTAAATAATAAATTAGATGTAATGCTTTCCTAATTTATAAATATCTACAAATTCATATTGGCAAGTATTCTGAAACACATGCTTCTTGAAAGTCACAAACCTGCACCCTGGGTGATGCACGTTAGTCACCAAAGCCCAGGTCTACTGGTGAGTTTACAGTGGGGTGTCCACAGCAGCTAAGCTAAACCTGGTAAGCTGGTTCCCAGTACCTGTTTCCTGTGGAAGACAAGTTTCTGATTTGAATTCAGTGGAGCATTAGTCACCTAAATTCCTCTACGGACCTGGCCGTGTCATGTTAGTTTTGGAAGGAACTCTTTATTTTTCCAAAGCCATTTCTTAATTCTTAAAGTGATATAAATTGTGTGATTTGAAGTTGGTGCCAAGCATTCTTTTTTACACTGTATGCTTTTCTTAGAGGACCCTTGTTTGAGGGACAAAACTAAAGTAGAGTTGGAGAGAGCTTGAGCATGGGCTCTGCATGTGAACCTTACAAGGCATCGAAGTTGTTGGTGTTTTGTATTGGGGTCACTGGTGTGGCTTGCTCTCAGGTTAGGCCAGCAGTACCCCCATGGGCCTGAGAACTGTAATTGTATGCACGTGGCTCCATTTCATACTGTCAGATGGGAAATTGGAAGCAAAAGGAGCAGAAAATAAACATATTAACAAAAGGAGAGCAGAGGTGAAATGCTTGGTAATTGCTGCCTTTCTAGGGGTTGTTATGTATGCATGTTCAGACTGATTTGCTGTACAAGGATAAAGGCTCTTGGTTTCAATTATCATGCAGTGGCTCAAAGCTTCTCTAATGAAACTGAAGTTATACTATTTTCTTAATTTCAGTGTAAAACTTCACATTCAAGACATACTGCTTTTTTCCTTTTTCCTGCTAAGCATAAGAGTTTTACTTGCAGTGTAAACTGCAGCCTTGGGAAGCAAGTGCAGATAAACTGCTCTCAAGTAAAGCCCTCTGGGTGATGCTGAGAGCTGCATGAGCTGGCTTTCACAGCAATCGCATCCCGCTCCCAGTCAGACAAATGTGTGCTGCACTGCAGAGGCTTGGAGGAGGTGATGCATTGAGAACGAGGTGCTAGGAGAGATCCGAGTGCATGCTAGAAGTTCCCTCTTCAATAAAATAAAGCACACATGTCCAGTCATAGAAACACCTCTAGTTATTATAATTCTTCAGATAAGATCATGGAGTAGATCTTCCTGAAAGATGTATCAAAAAATACTGAAGACAGGGAGGTAGCTAGGGACAGCCAGCATGGCTTCACCAAAGGCCCGTCTTGTCTAGTGGCCTTGTATGATGGAGTGACTGCATCAGGGGACAAAGGAAGAGCTACATATGTCATCAACCTGTACTTATGTAAGGCCATTAGTATGACTTCCCCCCTACATTCTTACCTCTGAATTGGAGAGAAATGGGTTTCATGGTTGGGCCGTTAGATGAATATGGAATCAGCTGTATGGCCGCCACCACAGAGTTATAGTCAATGGTTAATGTCTGAGCAGAAACCAGTAGCGAGTGGCGTTCCTCAAGCCCATACTGGTTCCAATACTATTTACTCTGAGCAACCTGATCTAGTGGAAGATGTCCCCATGGCAGGGGATTGGACTAGGTGGTCTTTAAAAGTCCCTTCCAACCCAAAACATTTTGTGATTCTTTAACACACAGCAGTTTTATAGCACTGGGGTTTGTTCATGAGAAGGTCTTCCTATGTGGCCTGCTTGTCCCACTGCACCAACTGATTATATAATATTATATATAATACTGAGGATGGAACAATCTTGTGGTGGCTCTGTGTGAAGAAGGGTGTGTGCTTCTGTGCAGTGTTGTCAGTAATGCCTCTGAATTAGATAAACTCAGACAAGTAAAAATATGAAAATAAAAAGATATCTTTTTTTTTTTTTTTAATCCCACTTCATTATAGCCTTTGTGCAGCATGTGTAAGTTTGACAGTTGGCCTGGAAAATTTCGGTTTAGGTGACTGCAGGACTATGCCAGCTGTTGTTTCTCTGTGATGCTCCCAATGCATGATGCCTTAGAGGGAACCCGCTATTTTTCTCTCAATACAGGTAGCACTTGAGTGCAGGAATGCATGTACCAATTTCTGCAACATGGTTTCTTAAGTGAAAACCTCCTATATTGAAGAAAGCCAAACTGCAAAGAAAAGTATGAAATAATAGCAATATAAAAGGAAGAAAGGGAAAGGAACAGTTCAGACATGTAGGGATGGGATACCTCTAAAGCCAACTGCATTAAAAATCAATTCAGTAAGAAATTTAAACATGAATCATAGTCACTTTGTAAGCCTGAGTTTTCACTTACAGCTTACTGAGCCTCTGTGTGGCCCCACTACTTCTAAATTAACGGTGTAGCGTAGCGTGGTTTTCTGAGTGTGCCTCTTACGAGCCTTCTGCATGGTGCTGATTATATTGAGCCAAAGGGGACTGCTGTATGAACTGGATTTTCTCAAGGAGGCCTTTCCAAGGATGAGGCATACTTGATCTTTCCTCTTGGCATCTCGGCTTTGAGGTGGAGTTTGTTTTACTTGTGTCACTTATTGCTGCTCCAAACATAAAACCACAGAGTCATAGAATCATAGAATAGTTTGGGTTGGAAGGAACCTTAAAGATCTAGTTCCAAGTCCCATGCAATGGCCAGGGACATGTCCCCCTAGATGAGGCTTCCCAAGGCCCCATCCAACATGGCCAAAAAACATTTGAATTACTTAACATTGCTGAAGGGTAAAGTGCAATCAAATGTTGCTTGAGGCTCACAACTAAAGAGTACGGTCAGCCCTGTGGAAGGCAAGATTTTCTGCAGTATGGCCTGTGTGATAGTTTGGTCTGGGGTTCCTCTTCTGTAATGCTGAATGTCTACAGTGAAGGTGTTTCTGAGCCTGTCCTCCAGGCCTCCTTTGCAGGTCATGAAGAGACATGGAGGTTTCCAATGTATGACTCATCTTACTTATTTTAGATGTCTTCTCTGTAGTGAGATGAATCATTCCCTTAAAGAGCCTGTCTGCCTCCTCAGTCCTGTGAAATAACTTGGCTCCCCAGCCCACTGTGGAAGCCTGGTCTCTGGTTGTCTGCACTGCAAGAATGTTTCTTTGCTCCCAGCTTTCCCTTGGATTTGACCAGCTAATTGCTTCTAAAACTAAACGTGGGTGTTCACAATGCATCATTCCCTGCTGGAGCCACTCCATGTCTTCAGCGAGAGGAGGAGAATGCCAGGTTTGGCCACCTCCACCTTCAGCAGCCCTCCCACTCATCTCAGCAGGCTCTGCACTTGTTCCATGTCCCTCATGAGGAATGCCGACATGTGCCATGAAGCCAGTACTTGGGTGGGCTGCATTCACCATTTAAGGTATTTTTGAATTGGGGGAAAAAACAAAACAACAATACTGCTACAAAATAATATGCTTAAGACCACAGGTGCTCCAATGGAGCCCAAATAAAATGATGTCCAAGCCTGGTAAATCATATCTGGGGAGGATGTTTTTTCCTTTCCTTTTTTTTTCACTCTCACAAGGGCAAGCCTTCAGGAATGCAACCTAGTAAATATACATTTGCCTTGTAGATGTCTGAAATTTTGCAATATGAATCTCACCTATTGCAAAAACTTCACCCATGAGCAAGCTCTCTTTTGCTGTACCCTTCCAGAAGGGCTGAGTGCGGTGACACACGGAGTGATTGGAAATGAAGATGTATGTCTCATTTGTTTCTATAGCTAGCAAATATTTATCATTATTGATGGAGTTTATTGCCACAAGTGCTTTCCACTCACATCTGGTCCTGCCTCAAATGTAAGAAATGATTGTTACACAATTTAATCAGAGGATTTTATGTTTTTCCCTCGATTAAGACATCTGTATATGTAATGACAAGTCTTTTATTTCTTTTTTGGAAGCCACAGACTACTTGGCAAGACAATGGGATTCCCAAATTTTTGTTTACAAACATGGCTAATATGTTTCTCTGCTTTCATGGGCTGCTAAAAAGGAAGGAGATTGAAAGCAAGGAAAAAGTAGTTACTGAGTTTAAAAAGATGGCAGTATGGAAAACTTGCAATTCCCTTTCAAATGTAAGCAGAAAGGAAGGAGGGGGTTGGACTGTTTGAATTACTGCACTGAAACTAGGATTGATCTGGAAAGGATTTAATGATTCATGTGTTGAAGTTTATGCTAGGAAAGCCAGAAATTTTGTAAACCTACTATTTTACACCTGCTGGTTTGTGAGATCATCATACATGTGGATTTAATAATTTCAGAATTTCAGGACAAATGATACTATATGTACACTACAGATTATTAAGGGATTGTGAGATGACTGTCATAGATGGCTGATAGGAAAGAAATGGTCTCCAGAGAAAAGTCACTGTGGATCACGCTCAGATTGGTCTGAAGGAAACATCAGTCCTTATACTTAAGTGTGAAATACCTGGAAAAAAAGACCTTTAAATGTGTCCTAGTTTTCCTAACAAAGCAATGGCATTGCCTTAAGATTTCTTTGCTCTGTGGTTATCTCATGTGGTGAAAATTTAGTCTTTGCTCTGGGTAGCGTTTTCTGAATATCCATTATCCTTCTGGGGTTGTTGAAGTCAGGGTCTCATCAGTGTGTCCGATAAAGTCTTGCTGAAGACCGGTTTTTCTTACAGTGCTAATTTCAGGTAACGTGTCTATAAGTGAAATAATGCATATAGAGGGATACTTCAAGATATTCAGTATGGTGTTTTTTAAGGGGCATTGTAACTTTCCAGTACTATCATCTCTTTATAGTGTAGAATCAAGGTATACCGGTATTTGGGAAATGCAGTAATGGTGTCTTGTTGGATGAGTCCATAACGCACCAGTGGTGATAGCCAGAGATGCAAGATATATGAACCAGTTTTCTGGCTCCTCCTGAGCAACCCTGGGGAGGTCCATCTAAATTTCATACTGAAATGTGCATAATATGGACTGTAATACCTCCTCTGTTCCTCTTACATACTTGGTGCTGGAGAAGCCCACTGTGGAAGGAGCTGCTCCTCAGCCTGTTTTGTACAGGAGCCATGGGGACCTGATACAAATGAGAAGATTTAAATCATGATGCCACATTCAGGTTTGCTTTGTCGAAAGAAAATTGCAAAGTCAAGAGAGGAAAAAATCCTCAAAATAAGGATTTTCACAAAGCAGTTGGTTCACAGGGACTGGGTGCATTTTATCTGTAGAGTTTATTTGAGAAGGCTTAGATGGAAACTGTGGAAGAGACTGAAAATTACATGAAAAACTGTAAGCAAAGGCTACCAATGTACATAGGGAATGGCTCCTTCAGGAAGATATTTTGTGAGTCCTGAACATACCACATGCCCAGCATCAGTGAGGATGTACGTGGTCCAAGACATGTACTGGATTTTCACCCATGTTTGTTGTCTGTGAATCTTATTGTATTGTAGCTATTGAAGTGCTCATAGGGGTGTTTAGTAGGTTTTAGGAACAGACCTCCCTAATTTATTCATTAGTGAATGGAAGTGGGATGCTGCCTAATAAGGAGCTGTGTGAAGTTTGAGAAGGTATTTAATAGCATTGCTATCAAACAGGAGCTCAAGTCTGATCTCTTTCACAAAAGTGGCATTTGTGTAGTGCTCCTAAATTTTGAAAACTATTTAAAAGGTTTATCTTCTTTTTTTTCTTCTTTTTTTTTGGTGAAGATAAATTATTATGTCACTGGGGTTTTTAATCTTCTTTTTTGTGTGTTTATTGATAGATTTCAGAAACCCACCAGTGGGAAGGCAGTTTGTCATATTTCAGATTTAAAGAACCTGAGAGAAAGCCACAGCGGCTCTTTCATATTGCACTCTTCTGAAAAAGAACCTCATTCACGTGGTTAATTATAGGGATTTTTTCCCCTTTTTTCTTCCCCGTCAACTCTGTGCAGAGGGGATTCTTGCTGAATAGTGCCACAATAGCCACTCTGCAATTCCTCTACTTAATGAGCTACTTCTTGTACAAATAGATTTCAGAATAAAAGGGTGCAGATGTCTAGGTGTCTGGGTTTGGGGAATTTTTTTTTTTCCCCTGAAAATGACTGTCAGTCTTCATTTTCATTTCAGCTTTCAAGCCTGTTGAAATGGCAGCATTCCTGGCATTGCAAACGTTACTATTCAGCTGTGTGAACTGTGACTCATTCTGAAAGATTACAGGCAATTTGCTTGCCAGCGTGCACCTATCGTCCCGCTGTTCGCTGTTTGCAGGCTGCCTTCTGCAGTCAGCGGTCAGGGGTACGCGCTGCTGCAGAGCTTGCTTGCCAGGTTGCTTCCAGCCTTGTGCTGTTGCAGGGCATAGGAACCCTCGTCTGCTGCAGGCAGCAAGTTTCTGGGTGGGAAATGCTACTTTTATCTGCTTGTGGGGAAAAAAAAATCTCAAATGTCCTTTTCAGCATCTCTTTACAGGAAAAAACAGCCCCAAAGGGGAAACCCTAAAGGAACATAAACCTCATACAGAACTCCTGGCTCACGTTCACTCCAGACAATGTTTACTTAGTTTGCAAAAATATCAGTTCGTGATATCAGCTCAAGGCAAACTCCATCTGGTGTGGTGGTCCTCTTTAATCATCTCTCTTTTCTAGTTTCATCTTTCCTTTTTCTTGCCTGCATTCCTCTCTGGCGTCAGAGGATCCCCGCTGTCACCGTGCTGGCTCTTCTTCTGGTGCCACAGACCTGGTAGTGGGACTGTTCTCTCCAACAGAGCTCAGCACCAAATTTCTGTGATCTGCCTCCATCCCCTGCGGTTAATTGCTGTTTCTGAGTTTTCCAGGGCATCATTTGAAATAAGGTCTCGTGGGAATCCTGAATGAAGTTTCTGGTTTGAATCTACGGAGAAAAAAAAACCCATCCTGTTCATTACGGCAGCTCAGTTAACTGGGGATGATTAAAGGGAAGCTTTAAAATAAAGATACTACCTGCCCAGCCGTAGAAGCAAGTTAACGGAGCCCCAAGATGAAGAGTCATGAGAAATCAATCTTAATTTAGTACAATTTAACACCATGCTTGTATTTATATCTACTTGAGGGCAAGAAATAACGTGTCTAAACTTCCCAGTGTGACAAAAGCAGGCAGAATTTAGAGAAGGTGGCATAGATAGGAGCACAGAGCCCTGTTGCTCTGCAAGCACGTGTCTGAAAGACCTCTTCTGTCCCACTCTTTCTGTGTGGGAAGTGTTGCTGGAAATGCTGATGGGATCCCTGAGGTTCAGAGCCAAAGGCCCTGAACAGGTTGTGCAGAAAGCATGCACCAAAGCCTCTTCCCTGGGGCTCTGAAAATGAGGAGTGGTAGGACTACCAGCAGCCATACTAATGTTTTTTTCAGGAAAACAAAGAATTGTGGGCGTGCCTCATCAGACAGGCGTGGGAAAGGAAAAGGACTTTTCTCAAAGACCACAAGAAGCTTGCTCTCCTATTTAATCTACTTTTCAAAAAAAAGGAAAAAAAATGTTTGCAGAGGTTTCCTTTGGTAATTAGTGTTTGCAATCCCAAGTTCTTGTTTTCATGGTCATTCAAGCTGAGATACGTGATAGATGTAAGATTTAAATTATTTTGCTGTTTTCAGATGTTTTGCAGGAGAATTTAGCTATTCAGATCTTGCTTTTCTTCACATTTTTCTACAAGCCTTACTTGGGTGTCCTCGATTAACTGTGTTGTCACTTGTATCCTGGATAAAAAGCTCTTTCTTTCTGAATATCTATATCTGCTTTCAGAGCTGATCATAATAAATCATAGTTAGATGCTCTTTCACTGTAGTTCAAAACCTACATTATTCTGAAATTACTTTCATGTGTAGACAAGCCCTTGGGAAACTCTTTTTGTATGAAATAAAATCTCCTTAATTTATTAGCCTTTGCATTATAAGCCTGTAAATTAGCCTGGAGAAGAGGAGGCTGAGGGGGGACCTTATTGCCCTCTACAGCTGGCTGGAAGGAGGTTGTAGTGAAGTGGGTGTTGGTCTCTTCTCCCAAATAACAAGTGATAGGATGAGAGGAAATGGCCTTATGTTGTGCCAGGAGCAGTTTAGATTGGATATTAGCAAAAATTTCTTTACAGAGACAGTGGTTAAGCATTGGAACGGGTTGCCTGGGGAAGTGATGGAGTCTCCATTCCTGGAGGTGTTGAGAAAGCATGTAGACGTGGCACTTTGTGACATGGTTTAGTAGGCATTCTGTGATGCTGCAGTTCTAAATTAATACTGTTCTTTTAAGGTGTTTTTGTTTTACTTTGCTTTGCAGACTGTAAAATGGCACATTGAACTACAGCCATGGGCAAGTCCTACTCCTTCCCTCAACCATGAGGCCTTGAGGTTCCTGAAGTACATTAGCACTTCTCAGGTAGGTTTTTCATTTCACTCTCCTTTTCAAAAACAGTTTGCCTGGCACGGGCTCTTCCTTTCCAGGTAAGAAATTAACTTCACACCAAACTGTTTTCAAAACTGATTTCTTTTTAAAGTTGCTTGACCTAGGAGTGATGGTCAAGATGAATGTATGGGTCAAAAGACAGGAGAGAAAGACTGCATTATTTCCTTGCTTTTTATTTCTAGATGGGTTCATGTCCTGACAGAAGTACAGTACACCTAAAATTCCAGACATCGTTTCTTTCCTACCTTCTTTATGTTTGTCATTCTCTCTCAGGCACAGAAAAATACAGAGCACTCTGTAGCAAGAGAACTATGCATTCAGCCACTCCACTTCTCAATAATAATGTGATAGCCAGGCTCGTTTTAGCTCAAAAGGATGCATTTGAGGTTCCCAGTAAAATGAGAACAAGGCTTTAGTCCCTGGCTTGGAAAAATTGTCCAATGGTACCAACAGAATCTCAATATTTTGCAGATAAAAGTGGTGACTAAGAAAACCAGGGGGTTTATGTGCTGCTTCAAAGATGACATTTGTGTCCAGAGAAGAGCAGACAGCTCAAAGGTGGCAGCATGTCCAGAGCAGAGCGATGAAGCTGGTGAAGGGGCTGGAGAACAAGTCTTATGTGGAGCGGCTGAGGGAACTAGGATTGCTGAGCGTAGAGAAGAGGAGGCTGAGGGGAGACTTCATTGCTCTCTACAACTACCTGAAAGGAGATTGTAGAGAGGACGGAGCTGGCCACTTCTCCCAAGTGACAGGGGACAGGACAAGAGGGAATGGCCTCAAGTTCTGCCGGGGGAGATTCAGACTGGACATCAGAACAAAATTTTTCATGGAAGGGGTCGTTGGGCACTGGCAGAGGCTGCCCAGGGAGGTGGTTGAGTCCCCATCCCTGGAGGTATTTAAAAGATGGATGGATGAGGTGCTGAGGGGCTTGGTTTAGTGTTTGATAGGAATGATTGGACTCAGTCATCCTGGGGGTCTTTTCCAACGTTGTGTTTCTGTGATTTGCAAATGCAGATTGCACTAACTTATATTTCCAGGGTTTGGCATATATGGAAATTAGGTGTTCATGTTTTAATAGAGGCATCACTTCTGCACAGAAGCATTTACGCACACATTTCCTGTAATGAAAGATGGAAGAAGTGCTGGATGCCCACAGTTCAGACCGGGCAGCAGTATTTGGTACCCAGATCTATCAGCAATTGACCCTTGAAGACAGGTTTAACTGCACCATCACTTACACTGGAGAACAGCAAAAAGCCTCAGGTGTTAATGTCACTGAAATGTCATTCACATGTGAAATTCTTTGTTAATGCAATGTTTTCAAGGCTGAGATGAGATTAATTTGAAGCATATCTAAAAATGTGCTGCTGTGCTTACAGTGCAGTAGCTGGGAGGTGGTAGTGTTCACCTCTTCTCCAGCTTGTGGGTACCCCCAGCTAAATGCTCAAGAAATTACAATGCTGCTTCCTCTCATGCCAGCTCTGGGAGGGCAGGAGGCAAGATGGTGCATGTGGAAACAGCCAGAGATGTGTGTAGAGCTGCTTGTTTTATTGTACAGAAGTTTTGGCTGCGGCAGGCATGTTAAGCTGAAAACATCCTTCATCTTGGTGAATTTAATAAACAGTGGCAGATGCTGCTAAACTCCACTAGTTGGGTCAAAGCCTACAAGGACATCAATTAGCAGAGAGTTTATTGCTTCTGACACACTAATCGAGATGTTTCGTTCCCAGAGTAACTGACCCTGGTGGGGGGGACAAGCATAAGTGAAAATAAAAAAATAGATAAATCCTTGTTCCTGACCTGGCAGATGTTATAGTATTAATAACTGATGGGATAACACCGTGACTGGTGTGAGCACTTCTGGAAGTGGGGAACCCCCTTACAACGATGAGCATGGGATCTCATTTTCCTTGTTTGCTGAGCAAATGCCTACTAATTAATGTGCCTGAGTTCAGCTTCCTGTGCAGAATAGCTCAAACTGCTGGAGAGGGAAGATGCCATATCACCAGGGTCAAGATGTGGCTAGGAAAAGCTTTTTCAGTGCTGGTATCTAAGCTTCAGAAGAACCATCTTACCTGTGCTGTTGTCTGTATGATAGTGGCAATTAGAAGCCCAGAAGAGGGTGTGAATTTAGTGTATTGGGGTCTATAAATCATGTAACAGACTGGTGATGATGCTAAAGGCAGAGTTCAGTGTTTTTTATTTTTGATGACAGGAGCTATTAAGTAGCAAGAGCTACTAAAATTGTTCCACATTCTGAGTGTTGTAATTGCTCATAATGCCATGAGTCAATTAAGTGGCAGCATTGCAGAATCTGACTTTTCTACACATTATTCTTCTGTGTCTTAAAATTAATGCTTGTTATTGTAATGCCATTTATTCCTTGATTCTTACGTGACTGAAAGGAAATGGGTAGTGGGGTGCAGTGCCAATCATTGCTTAAAAGCTACTGAATTCTGAGAGCAGCATGAGGAGATGCTATATTAGATTTTTATGAATTTTCCATGGGAATTATGAGCTAAGCAGGAGCAGGGAGGCAGTGATGCAGCATGCAGCTGTTTGGATGTAATGCTCCAAATTATGATCTTTCAGAGCTCCTTAAAGAATGAGAGCTTTATGTACTTATTATAAGGCACAGGGTGGAGAGTGCTTGCCACAGCAAAGGCTGGGTTCCAGTTTTCACTCTCACCCCTGTGTAAAATCGTTCCATTTCTGTTGTTATAGGTGGAGCCAGACCTGTGGATTTTAGTTTGACTAAAACTGAAAGCTGAGCCTGGGCAGTCTGCTGTAGAGGAAAGAAGGAGCAAGACAAGAACAGCCAGTTCCAGACTGATGCTTAGCCTGCTTTTATCTCTACTACTGTTCTTTCCACCTTTTTATTGTTGGCTTTCTGGTAGTGCCAGCTTCCATCCCTGCAGCCAGGGTTGGTGCTGGGTCCAACGAGCAACTTCTTGTCATGATGGCTCAGCTGGATTCCTTGCAACTCTTCTTAGTCTTTGTGTTCCTATCTGCATGTTAGCAGTCCGTGCTTGCAGCCCCTGAATCTGATGGCCAGGCTGCACATGGTTTGAAAAGCCCTTTGACAACCCACTGTAGGTAGATGCTGGTACAGTGGGGTATAGCCGCTCTTGGCTAGAAGTAGCCACAGCTTTGGTGCTCGCTTCTATTTCCCAATACCTCCTTACCACTGCTGTGGCAACAGCTGAACAAACTGCACTGGCTTTCCATTGCCTGCTGTGCCCTGGCTCCTGAGTGCTGGAAAGGCTGCAGCACCTGCCAGCTCCAGGCCTGTCTTTTCCAGAGTTGGTCTGGGCAAAGAAGATGGTGCAAAACAGTGTGACTGAGCCCGGGAGGGAAGTGCTGACTCCAGCTGTGGGACAGCCAGGCAGAGTCAGGGCTCCTCCATCCAGCATCACTCACAGGGCCATAGCTTCCTTGACTCAGTCACCACTGCGTTTCTGCTGCTGCAGGCTGCTGCTTAGCTGCTGGCAAAGCCAACTGGGCCAAGTGATTTTTGATACTTCCAGGTTTCTGATGAATCCAGCACTTCTTAGTACTTGCTTTGTTGGGCTTTACAATGTCTTTGATTTACAGTGTTCCTCACTGCAGGGTCTCTTTCTCTTCTCCCTTTGCAGTGTTTTTATCCAGGCTTTAGACTCCAGTTGTCTAAGCCAGCACAGCATAGGCGCGTGCTATGATTCCTCTGTTTAGCTGAGCACTTTGTTAAATGCCTTTGTTGTTGGAGAGAGGACGTGTTGGGGCAATGATTAAATCCCTTCTGGAACTGAGATCCAGGACACTCTAGGAAAGGTATACAATGCAGTGATGCTGCAACTTGTGATTACAATCTTGAATCATAACATGATTTTAACATTATTCACAATGCAGAATCCACTCCAAGGTTTAAAAAGAAAGAAAATAAACATTTTAATGCTGAAATAACTTGTTCTCAGGAAAATTGAGTTTTGGGTATAGTACTAATGCTTAATTATTTGCTTTTCAAACTGTGTTGCTCTCAGAGGGATTATGTAAGCCTTAAATTTCACCAAGCAGAACAGACGAACAAGGAAAAACAAATCATCAAATCTCCATAGCTGTGGATCAGATTGACAATCACATTTAAATGAAACCAATTAACATTTTTCTTCTTTCCACTCTTTCCCCAGAAGGCAAATTAAAAACAAATTATAAGCCATGTCTTAAAATGAAACATCCTTTGATTTCAACAGATTTCATGTAAACACATGAACCTGAACAGCCTGAGAGAGTACTCTGAAACTGCAAAGAAGCCCTGGTCAGTCTGTCTTGATGAGAAGTTCAGCCTCATTCACCGAATCAGAAGCAAGCAATGCCGTCTCTATTCCCTTGGGTAAGTGCTCTCTTTGAAAGACAGCAAATAGTTTCATGACACCTAGGTTCAAAAAGCCCTATAAATGCAACACAGGCTGCAACAAGGTTGTCTTCTAATATATAGACTTTGCTTGAATGCATTTGTTTTGTGTTGATGTGCTTCTGTAAACTCTGTTTTTAGGGAAAAACCTTTCTCCATGAGGTTCTTCGTTTTCCTTTGCTTTTCTAATATCAGTAGGAAAACAAACTGCTTAATGGTGAGTAGCGAGCGGTAGTTAACATAGAGGAAGATTGAAATTAATGAGATAAACTGAGAAGCATACAGCATCTTCCTTGAGCAGCAGTGACTTGCATGATTGTCGCATACTTCAGCAGCATTATTTATAAAACTTCATTAATTACCCCTGGGACAGAATAGTACATTTCCATATGAGAGTGTGTTTTCTAAGCACTTCAGGAGTGATACGTACCAAAGTGATAATAATAAAGGAAATTGCAGGTTTATTTTAAAATGTTTGTGGTGTTTATGATGTTTACAGCACTGGAGATTGAAGTTTTTACTCTTCACAGAACCAAGTGCTTTCACAGGTCATAAAACCTCAATTGCAGCCTATTTCCCTGCTAATAAAACACTGCTTCCTAGGAAGACCAGGGATGTCACTCCACAGAGTTCATCAGCCCACTGGCCTTTTGCATTACGCATCAGCATGCAGGTGCGTTAGGAGGGTGATCATTGAGATCTGGAGCTCATTTCACACCAGTCACTACATGGCTGCTGCCTACTAGCTGTCTTTACTGTTTCAGGAACCAGCTCTATATTAGAGATATATTGAAAGGCTTCATCTCAAAGCCAGGTTGGATGGGGCTTTGAGCAGCTTGGTCTGGTGGGAGGTGTCCCTGCCTGTGTGAGGGGATTGGATTTGGATGATCCTTAAGGTCCCTTCCAACCCAAACCATTCTATGATTCTATGAACTACCTTGAACCAGCACAGTTTATTTCTGTGATTTTGCTGCTGTGGGTATAGAAATGGTGGATAGCAAGGAACTGTGTCTGGGTGGCATTTCTCAATCATTAGCACATGACACTTAACACTAGCAGTTGATGTAAAGTGGATGCAGAGTGCGCTGCAGTCAGAGGGAGTATTTTCTGTTTATTTGGGTGCACTTATATTTGTATTGAGCTTATACTGAGCCATAAAGACCAAACTCCTCAGAGAGTGAGGGGCTCTCAGGTCTTTTTGAGCTATGTTGCTCTGTGGCAGAACAACAACAGCACGCCCCTTAAAGATGAGTCACATCTACAGAGAGCAAACTCCTCTCAACTACTGTGGCTTCTTATTTTCTGAATGTTTGTTGCAATCTGTTTCAAATGGTATTTGCCTGATTTTAATGCAAAATATAGGTTTACATTATTTTTTTGCTTAGTTTTTCACATTCCTATGAAAGTTCAGAGAGGTGCCATATTCTCTCATGCTTAGGTCCAGACCACCTGATCAGCTGTAATACTGACTTATTGCCTGAGGCTCCTAGTAGTCAGTAGTAAGAGGCAGGCACATTTAGGTAGAAAATCAACTGAGCTAAATATCCTTCTGGAGGCAGGTACAGCTTTCCTTTGATTATAGAGGTCTGTGATAGCACTCCTGTTGATGTTAGGTGTCTTGACAAAGTATCCGGAGTTCAGTGGAATTAATCTTGACCTTGTCTTTCAAGTTACATGGCCATTAACACTAGACCTGAGCTCCCATAGTAATGTCCCTCTTTTCATGTAGACCAAGTGTGGGATGAGAATAGTATTTTTCTTGAATTGGCCAGTAGACACAAGACAGAGTTGGTTTAATCTTTGAAGGAAGTGCAGATTTGGCACAAAGCTGTCCAACACAAAGATAACTTGCTGATGGTTTTGAACAAATCTGAGCTAGTCTACGTATGACAGTGCTTTGTGTGTGGTGCTATTTTGGTTATAGTACAGATTTTCTGTACTGATGAAACAGTAGGGCTTAGCAGAGGTTGGAAGTGACGTTGGCTTTCCCATCAGCCATCAGATAGGCAGGTGCTTGTAATACCAAACTGTAATGCGTCCCATGAAACAGCTAAAAAGTAAAGGAGAAATATTTCAGGCTAAGGAGGAGCACTCTTCAGTCCTCCAGATTCCTTCTGCAGCCTTTGGAGCTCATTAGTGCATAATTCTTCTGTCAGACTTGCTTCCTTTAGTTTATGACAGGAAGAAAAGCAATTTTGTTCCGAGTAAGACAAAAATCCCCTTTAAACATTTTTGTTATCTCATGCAGCCCATAAAGAGCAAAGGGGAGCAGCTGCTTCCAATGGAGAGCATTCTCTATGGAGAGGCTGGGTGGAGGACAAATGTGAAAGTTCAGCATGAGGATTACTGGGAATTCTGAATTAAATCCATATATCATTACAAAATGGAAAAAAACATGCTTAGGCTTTCTTGAGAGCTGTAGAAAAGGTTACTTGTGAATGGGAGCAAGCAGTGTCTGAAATGTCTGAAGATCTTTTCATATTGGTATTAGTTGCTTCCACTACTGGGAAGCAGTAATGTTTTTGCTTGGGGGGCAGGATTTCCCAGTGTTATGTGTAATTGCAGTATGCATTAGTGAGCTCTAGTTATTAAATGCTAAATCTGCTTAGGTGAAGCTAAGTCTGTTACAAACACCACAGGCAGGCACTCAAGCTGGGATAATACAAATGAATAGGATTTCAGAAACTTGCTAGTTGCGGTTTAAAGAGTCTCGCTGCAACACTATAGAAGCCCTTTCAGGTGGATCTTAAAGTGTAGGGGCTTTAGGATCCAGGCAGGGGTTGCTGCTTTTCTTCCCAAGCTGCTGAGCTTCGTTATCTTCCTTTGAGTAAGAAAGGCAGGAAGTGGGGAACCCAGAAAGGGAAAACTGGACCTGTACTGTTTTTGCAGCTCTGTCCAATGGGAGCTGGAGTACCTGCAGTTATCAAGCTGGATGAGCTGCAGGTGTCCACTAGAGCTGTGCTGGAGGAGACAAAGCAGTTTTGTGCCACCTGCATGGTCCCTGCGCTCTAGCTGGTGGGATGCTCTGTTCAGTGCAAGCTGCAGCCCAGTGTTTATTCCAAGTGGGAGGCTCTGTTTACTGTGAACTTCTGTGAACCCTGGGGACAGCCAAGGAGCACTGCTCCCTGCTGTGCTGCACTCTATCCTGGGTCAGCGTCCCTGCCCTGCCAGCCCTTCCTTCCCACTCACACACAGGCTCGGAGAGCCCTTCCGCAGAGTGCTTCTTGTGCTGCTTAGAAATCCCACCTCTGCCCCCACTGCAAGGGACTGTGTGTGACTCCCAACTTTTAACCAAGCGCTCTGTACAGTAAAGATAGGTTAGCGTCTTTACCATTTTTTATTTTGCTGTTGCTGATGGCAGCAGCAGTTCCCTGCTGATGGTGGGGAAGGGCCGCTCTAGTCTTCTGGAACCCCCGTACTTTTAAAATCATGGTCCCTTTTCAAGTAACACCAAATCTTTCTTAAGAGACTACATTTGTTTACCTTTTTCATGCTGTGTTATCCTTTAGCATGATCACGCGTGCCAGGAGTTTTTCAAACCATTTTTTTTCGGAGATAAGCTTATTTTCTCTTCCACATATGACTTTTTTGTTAGATTTCTCATCAGGCATAAATTTGAGCTGTTAGCTAGAGTGCTGGAAGATATACCAGCACCTTCTTTACCCTCATCTATATTTTTTTTGGTTTGCACCACTGTGAACCTCCCTTTTTAGTCCACACTAGTTGTGACCTGTTTGGAGGCAGCCTGAGGTTTGTCTGCATCAAAAGCGTCTGGGCCTCTGGGTTGCACCAGCTGGTACTGCTAGAGTTGTGTCATGGACACGTCTCTTGGTTGCTGGTAGGCTCATCACTCTAATGCTGTAACTGTACCCAACAATTCACATTTAGTCTGGGTTTTTATGCAGCTTCTCATTCCTAAGGGATTACATTGGCTTTCGTTCATGAGTGTCCCCTCTGTAGAAGGCCACAGGCAAACAAATATGTCAATTCACTTGGTTAACTTCTGAACTTTTTTCCTAATGTGTGTTGAATGTATGAAAAGAAAACTCCTCTCTTTTCCTCCTACACGTCTGTACAGGCTGGAATCTTGTGAAATAGGAGTCGTTCCGTTCTTAAGAGCATGCTGGGCTGTTTTTGAGAACTCCATCTCCTGCCACTTTCCCAGGATACCTGAGGGGGGAAAGATGGTTGAGGAGAAGACCTTCTAAGAGGGCACTATCACACTGTGCTTAGCTAGTATTACAGCAAACATGGTACTGTGCTGGTAACTTTAAATTTCCTTTATCTAATTACTTGTTCCGAATCTTCAACAAGTGTTATTGTGGACCCTTAGCTCTATTTCTGGTTATCTCGTCAGAATTAGGGTTAGGTTGTGCTCTATGCTGTGGATATATCCCAGGAAGGATCATGATAGCTCCTCCGCTTTGCTGCAAAGACAAACAAGTTGGATTTTTCCTTCTTTTAAAATGAATCCTCAGAATATCCAACTCGCTAGTAGTTCTTTTTGCCTCACTGATGCAAAGTTGCGTCTTTTTTTTGTTTTGTAGTTTGGGCAATGAAGACAACCAGTTTGAGATCAACATGGCCAACAGTGGATGTGAGGTGCATCGCTTTGACCCCAGCATCAAGTCAGCACACATTCAGGAGGGCCGGCACCTCTGGTATCACCGCCTCTCCATTGACTGGAGGGATCCCAATCCAGCCATTGCTGCTCATAAACTTCACAGTAACACAAAGAAGCTGGGCACAATATTGAATGAATTTGGACATCAGAAGGTAAGGACTTGGAGGTCAGGATTCTGACTGAAGGATTAGGTGTTGGGAAGGCTGCAGAACTTTCTCCTTGCTGTCTCAGGAGCTCTGGCACTTTCCAAGGTTATCTCCTGACAATGAGTCTTTCTTCAAAAATACTTGTGATGCATTTATTGTAGGGATGCCTTGTCTGTCTTGTTTGTCCTATGTGCTTCCAGCAGCCAATTTGATTTTAAATTGCTAGCAGTGTACTAAATACTTTCCTCCTATTCCTTTCCTTTCCCTTGAACTAGCTGGTGACATTGGATGCTAGTGGAAGTTCTGGTCCTTGGCTGAGTATGAGCACTAAACTAGTTTATAAAGAGAAAAAAAAATATTTGCAACAATAATTAGAGGAGAAGAGGTAATGGGTAGGTTGTTTACATTTTCAAGGTCACTTGTCCCAAATACAGGCATCAACAACAACAACATCCTGTTTTGAAATTGCCAGCAGTCTGTGGGGTTTTTTTTAACATTTCCCAGTTTGCTTTTAAGAAACCGTAAAGACATAAGAAATCGTCAAGTCTCAAATAACTGTTGCCAAATTACATTTAAGGAAGTTCCTTAGGTTGCTTTTAAGACAGTTTTTCCCTCTGAGGTTATACAAGCATGGATTCAAATGTTAATACACTTCACTGCCTGCAGCTAGTTCTGCTTGTCTTTGTTTTTTTACAAAATAGGCAGCCTGAGCTAAAGAGGAGCTTTTTTCTAAGGTTTACAAAGCAAGCAATGCAACATTGGTTTGTTTTGTTATTAGAAAATGCAAGATGTCCTTTTCAGTTCATTTCTTGCTTTTCTTTAGTATTTTTTTTTGTTCAGCTCTATTGATTGGACCATTTTGAAGATAAAGGCAGAAAAAAAGAAGCTTTTCCTACTTCTTAGTCATACTGTAACTATACTAGGCTGTGCATTAGTGAAACATCTGGGGAGAGAGATGGCTCTCTTTTGACATGTGCCTTACATTGGGTGTTTTGATTTTAGAAGAATTAGTCGCAGATCAAATGACTAACTGCCTGATCTGGAAAAGACATATGAGTTTTGTGACATACCAGACCTGCTGAGAGCAATCAGTTTGTTATCATGGTAATAGGGAGTAATTATAAGACATTCTGTGAATGAGAAGGATATAGCTATGAATTCTGAATGTATAACTCTCTGGGCTAGAGTTATGGTACATGAAAGCAGCTGGCTGGCGGGCAGCCAAGCAACGTCATGCCCATTTAACATATGCAGTCAGGCTTTCCTCTGGTTGTGTACATGAGGCGCAGGATTTGGTGTTTTGGCACATTATGAACTTTCTATACAGCCTCTAGCTCTCTTTGCATTTGAGTGCAAAACTATAGCGTTAGTCAAGTGAGGAGTGGACTGTCTCCCACTGAGGATAAAGCTGTTACACACTGTGCAGTCTTCTGTTACTTCCTATTTGTGAAATACCTGAATGGGCTGACTCTCCTCACATTGTTCTATTTAGTTTTTCTTTAATTGGAGGGGAGCCTGAGAAGGTGGATGCTGTGTAAAGACAGCAATAAGCTCCAATTTATGAAGAGAACATCAAAGTAAACACTATGACATTCAGGTTTTCATTCTACTGCTTAATGTGAGTGGAATGTTCCCTTGACTGAATAAATAAGTTAATTGAAAACAGTTTCACAGACTATTTTCCATAGCACTTTTTTCAATTAGAAAGTTAAAACGGGCTCTTCATCCCAGTCTTTTTAATTTTGAAAATCCTTCTGCCTACCCTCAAAGTTGTTCTCTTTCCACTTCAAGGCAGGAATTCCAGGCAGTTCCAGGCAGCAGCATTTGAAGTTAATGCCTCATTTTCTCTTGCTTTATTCTTTAAGATTTGGGACTTGATCCAAGATTGAGAGTATTTTCCCTGAGTCTTTGGATTGGGCTGATGAAGAGAGTATACACAAGGCCTTCTGACGTTCTTGCTGTTGTAGCCTTGAATAGAAAACTTGCAATTTGGGGTTTGGGGTTTTTTTGTTTGTTTGGGTTTTTTTGTGCAAGGGAATCAAAAAACTTAGATGGGCTCACTTACACTCTGGCTTAGATGAGAGCACACCTGCTCTTCTGGAGTCAGTACTGGGACCTCATCCACAGAAAGGGAAACCCGTCCTGGTATTATGACAAGAAATGCAAACAGCTTTTTGGTGTTAGCATGGGTTTGAGGAAAGATTAAAAGGACTTGATCTTTCTAATTGGCTATGTGGCATAACAGTCCTCAGTTCTCTGGGGAGTGTAGATAGCCTGGAGGTAAGGACTTATCTTGTACTATATTAGGATGAGACTGACAAAGGAAATGTAGTCAGAGCATTTTGGAGAATTGTCAGAGTGTGAAATCTTTTAAGCCCTGGAATAATCTCTAAAGGATGTAGTGAGAGTCCTATTTCCTGGTACACACGTCTAAACTGAAAATTTACTGGTATATCTTCTGAGAAAAGCGGTAGTTTATCAGCCACAGAAAAGGATAAAGATGTAAAAGTTGATCTTGCTCATCTTTTTTTTTTCCTGTTTTTTTTTTTTTAACATGTGCACTCTGTAACATGCTGCTGATGAGCAGTGGCGGGGGGGAAAAAGAGAAAGCCACTGAATGCCTAAGATCATCTTTCTTATCACAATCCAGTTCAGCTTTGTGAAAGCTTTCACTTCCATAATCTCTAACTACTGTGTGGGTGTGCTACAGTGCTAGTGTTCCCCATGGATTAGTGATAGCTGGATGGGGAGCTTGCTTCATACGGGATCATTGGATAATTCAAGTTGGAAGTGATCTTGAGAGGCCTGTAGTTCAACCTCCTGCTCAAAGTCATGCCAGCTGTGAAGTCAGACCAGGTTGCTCAAGGCTTTATCCACTCTGGTCTTTAAAAACAGTAAGTTTTGTCCAAAATGGAGACTACACAACTTCTCTGGGGCAGTTGTCCTGTTTGAATGTCCTCATCATGAAAAAGTTTCTCCTTATATCCAGTCTGAAGGCCTCCAATTTCAATTTATGCCTATTGCCTATTGTCTTCCAGCTGTGTATTGCTGAAGAGCCTCTCCCCGTCTTCTTGATGACTGCTTTCCAGGCCCTCTGTGGTTAGCCTCCTCCACTAAGCTATCTCCTGAGTTAAACAAACCCCCTTCTCCCAGCCTCTCCTTACAGGGCATGTGCTCCAGTCCCCAACAATCTTGGTGTCTCCTAGCTGAACTCATGTGAGTTTGTCATTGTCTGTCTTGTGCTGAGGGGACCAGACCTGGACATAGCATCTAGATGCTCTCTCACAAATGCTGAAGACAGGGAAATAATCACATCCCTTGGTCTATGGGTCTTGCTTCTCCTCATGCATCCTGGGATGCTATTGGCCTTCTTTGTACCATAACCCCCATGAAATTTCTGCAGAGCTTCTCCCAGCCAGGCAGTCTATCCCCAGCTGGTATCATTATAGGGGGTCCTTCCTCCCTGGGTGCAGGATTTGGTGTTTGTCCTTGTTTAACTTCATCAGGTTCCTATTCATCCATCCACCCCTCCAGCTTGTCTGGGTCCCTCTGGATGGCAGCTCTGCACTTGAGTGTGTACATTGACTGGTTCTACCACTTCGGTGTCATCCACAAACATGGCAAGAGTATCATCTAACACCTCCTCTAGGTAACTGATAAAGATGTTAAACAGGAAGTAACTTAGTATAGACCTTGTGGAACTTTACCTGTAACTGACCTCCAGGTAAAGTACAAGCCATTAAGCACTGAGTCCAACCATCCACCTGCTTGCTTAATTACGTGGTTGTCTCTTCATCCAGGCTTTAACATTCTGGCTTGAATACCAGACTACTGTGGGAGACAGTGTCAAATATATATCCCAGTGCTCTTCTTGACTGGTCACAGCCAGTTCTACCGTCTTGCAAGGGGATTGTTACTCTCATGTTTAGTTAGAAGTTTACATAAACTACTCACCTAGTCACAGCGTAGATTTACATTGTGTGCGGTTTCGGTGTCCTTCTCAGGAGGTTGCTCTGCCAGGGGAGGTTTAGGCTGGACATTAGGAAAAAAATTTTCACAGAAAGGGTCATTGGGCACTGGCAGAGGCTGCCCAGGGAGGTGGTTGATTCACCTTCCCTGGAGGTGTTTAAGGCACGGGTGGATGAGGTGCTAAGGGGCATGGTTTAGTGTTTGATAGGAATGGTTGGACTCAATGATCCGGTGGGTCTCTTCCAACCTGGTTATTCTATGATTCTATGTATTAGTATGCAATAAAACTTAAGAGGAAGACTGTACTGAAATGTGAGTTCCCTCCCCACACTCCAACATTATCCCCTCTACAAAAATTCCTAACCCTTAGCTTGGTTTGAGTTTCTGGTTAAAACATGTATTATATGTTCTAAAGGTTATGCTGTAAAGCAAAATTAAAAACCTTTGACAGAAGGGCCCTGAGCAGCAGAAGCAAGAGGTCATTCTGTACTGAATGGGCATGCATGAGAGAATCATGTGTGTTCACACATGATTACTCTTACTTCAGGAGCAGGTTTTCTCTTTCTGGAGTCCTGTAGGATAGGTCTTGTGTGACACCATCAGTAAGCACCGTGAATTTGCATTCCGTGGCAGTATAGGTCAGCAGAGGATGAGATAGTTTCTTGGAAAACAAATGAGGCTGGAAAAGAGAGCCTAATAATACCAAGTAAAGCCTTCATTTAATCAGGGAGTGGTTATAGGTGTAATGTTCAGGGGACACCAGAGTTGCATTCAGCACCTGCCACTCAAGTCATCTTGAACAAATTGTGAAAGAGACCAAACTGTGTCATTGTTTATTATGAAAAGAAATGCAAAGCAATCTTTAAGTCCTGATTTTCTTTTGAAGGCTTTCATTTATACTGGCACTTCATGAAGATTTTTTTTTTCTGTGACAACCTGGCTAACAAGTATCTGCTTCATTTTATTGAACAGGCTTAGGTTTAGTATTTCAAAAGGAAAAGCCTCCTCCTTTTCACCTCTTATTGAATACTAGACACAATTTTAAAACACTAGACCTTGAAGCCATTTTGATTAATAACCTCATCTCCTCCCAGGAAAGTAGTTTATCACTTGCTCCTCTTCTAAAGCAGATATGATAGAGTCTGTTTTGTGCTGCACCTTCAGTTGTGTGACGGCTGGTGTGAAAGAGCAAAGATTAGAGAAAATGGGCTTAGCATTTTGATTTAAAATCATCTCTGTTGGCAGTACACAGATAAATGTAAAATAAAATACCTGGGAATACTGCATAACAACTTTGTTGTGCAGCAAGATTTGATTAACGAAACAAAAAATTAACGCTCTAGGTTGGGAGAAGTCCACATTCAAGTTTTGGAGTAACCACGTCTGTGCAATTAGTCCTTACTGTGCACACCTCAGGACTGCAGGAGCCAGAGTAGTCTTTTGAATTCTTGACCCTGCCTAGACAAAATCATTTATCTTTGATTATCCCTTGAAAGGTTAGACTTTCGAAGCGCACAGGGAGCCTTGGAGTTAATTAGCGTGAGTTATGTTCACTGGCTGGCTGCTGTGCCCAAGTTCAATGTGTGGATGCCACTAGTGTTCATAAACTCAGCTCAGCTGCCATCTTATCTCACACAAGGTCCTCAGCACTGGCTGCTGAATGCCTTCAGACTACTCTTATGTCCTGATGTGGAAGCCTGAGCTTGGGATGAGAAACCAGGAGCTCAGAAGCCCTGCAGCTTTTGCAGGGCCTTGAGTCCTTTTCACTGTTGCTGCTGCAGCCGCAGAGCAGTCGCCTTCACCTTGCTGGAGGGGGAGGCACAACTACAGAAATGCACTCTGCTCCCTTTGGCTTAGTGTCAGAAAGACCAAATGGGACCAGATCTCTCTAATTGCTTCATCATACAAATCCTAAAGTAAATGTTTGGAGTTCTGTCTTGAAGGGACTTAATTTTTTCTTTGTTTTATTATGCTTATTTTGGGCTTTCACAGAATCTCAATTCTAAAAGGAAGAAACCCAGCCTTCATCTGATTTTTAGCCTCATTATTTTCACATCCAAGTTTTCTTGTGTAATCAATGGTCTTTCGGCTCAAGTGGCCCTTTTTCTGCAGCTGTTATTTACCATCCAGATATATTTGTGAAGAGCAGCCTTTGCTTTAGTAGGGTGGTTATAGCAGCCTCTCTGTCTTCTCCGACATGAAAGATCTTGTCTTTCTCTAACATCTTCTTAGTGTTCCACTTCTTCTCCTGCAGCTGGAGCTTCAGCAATCAGTACTATTCAGAAGTCCTACTCAGGGCTCAGGCTATGACCACCTTATTCCCCTTCCTCCCCTGGAAAGGCCTGAGATAGCTTGATATCTCATTCACTTTTATGTGGACACATCAGATTGTGTCTGTGGTGTCACCCAGAGAACTGATACATAATTCCCACTTTTCTGACTTGTTTTCCTGGAAGAGGATTAATTCAGCAGCACTCAAATTGGATATTTGGAATAATTTTTAATCAATTAGGAGAGCGATTTGTACTTTCATATTTACTGTGGGTTGGTTATTCCTGAAAGTCAGACTTTCTTGCCACTGTGAGCAGCACAGGTCTGTTGTAGTGATGTACCATATGTCTGTATTTGGGCTTTTGTTTTGTTGTGTTTTTAACACATAGTGGGAAAACGCTAGCAGGTGTGACCTGAGCCACACTGATAATGGGTGCTTGTGGAAGTGATCCACAAAAACCAGAAGGGATAAGAAGCGGAGACTGGATGATGGCACGCTGCAGTTCCAGTGCAGGTGAAAGTGGCCTTGGTGGCTGGTGCTGGGCAGCACAAGCAGATGAGATGGGAATAGGAAGCGGGACCTGAGGAGTGGGGAGGGTGTGCACCCTTAAAAATTCTCTGTGTTAATTCCCTCATTTGTTCTTTTTTTAAATCCACCTCCAGCCTCCTATTTCTGTGTATGGTAACCTCAAGGCATGCACAGAGAAAAAAATGCAGAATGGAGGGAACTGTGGTAGTGACTCCAAACTCAGCTCTATGCCCAGGATCTGTCTGACAAGTCCTGAGATCAAGACTTTGAAGTTCTGCAAATCTGTCTCACGCATCTGATTTCCATGCCGGTTGTGCTGAAGGGGAGGGCACCAGGACAGTAACATTGGGCAAGCTAGCCAGAAAATGTAAAGTATTGTTTTTTCCTAAGTCATTCCATTAAAGCAAAAGCTTAGAGTGCTGGAGAGCATGTTATTTTACAATAAGTATCTGCCTCTAGCTCTGTGATTTGATTTATGAGTTCTTGTGAGGCTTGTTGCCCATAACACAGGCATTCAGTCCCTTTGAGGATGTGTTTGTACATGCTGGGCCACATTCATTCTCTAACACAACCAGTTTCCTTGGATTTACAGCACAGCTGCAGTTTGACCACTAACGGTTGCTGTGTGTGAACCTGTTGATTGGGGATGCATCAGTCAATTGGTGATTTTTACTCCAGTTGCTGGAAAGGGACAATTGAACTGGTGCAGATGTTTTCAGCTGCAGTTGGAAATGGTGCCTTCTGTAGCTTTGCAATGATTGCCCCTCTATAATCTACAAGCTCCTGACACACAGTGTTTCTTTCTCGTGTATATTTATTTTTTTATTTTAATGATAGTGAAATCAAGATGGTAATTGCTCTGCGTTTGCTTAGTTGGCTGAGGCTGCTGCATGCAGTATTTTAATTGTGATTAGATTTAAGAGTTTGGCTGCAAGGACAAGTGGGCTTGACAACCTCATGTTTCTGGAAACAAAGGTCTTTGGGCAGTGACTTACTGTTCACCACCTCTCCCACTCCCTGTGCTGTATGTGTGGAATGCCTCATACACAGTGCTTTATAGTGTTTTCTCTTGGTCCCGTACATCTCCTTTTACTTCATTTAAATTCTTTCCACCAGGAGCAGTTCTCAAGATATTGTTAAGATTAGGGGTGTTTCTAGGGAGTGACCTGGAGGTTCTGTTTAGTATGCAATTGTCGGGCAAGGAGTGAAGATCTTTTTAACAATAACGTGGGCTGAATGTGGTGCAATCCACAGCCTTTTCTTCCCCTAGGAAAACAGCTACTGTATTGCCTGAATTGTAATGAAGGGATTTTACTGTTGAAACAGGGTGTATGCAGGTCATCTTTAAAAAAAACCACAACACTTTCAAAGCGTATTATTATCTGCTAAAAACTAGAAAGGAAGGAGGATTTTTTAGGGGTTTATTTTCCCTTTTGGTTGCCGTTGTTGTCGTTGTTGTTGTTAAGAAGAACCCCTCAGAAAAATCAGATGTTAAAAATCTGCTTTCCCCCAGCTTTACTGGAGGGCTGTACAAGCTGTGCTCAATTCCCAGCTCAGTTCAGTGCACTAATATGCAGTTCCACCTTCTTTTTGACAGCAGTAGCAGCATAACCACTACTTCAGTGTCAAACAGTTGCATTCAGAAGAGCACAGCACTCGCTGTAGGCACCGTGAAGTTGTCATTGGTATGCTGCGGCTGTAAGAAGCCAGTCACTCCTGGTTCCCTCCTCCCACCTAAACTGGAGCTCGGCAGGAGCCTGGGGAACTCGTCCTGCTTCACAGGGTGATCCCAGGGGCAGGGCACCTGCGGAGCTCAAACCTGTATTGGTGCTCCCCAGCTCCTGCTCTGTGCCATTAACACCACCTTAGGGATACAGATGTGAAACTGTGTGGTTTTAATTCAGCCAAGGTGTTGAATATCTGCTCAGGTGGTGGCCCATGATATGATGCTGATTTATGAGAACTGAGAGCAGCCCCCTTTCCATAAGCATCCTGGTCTTTCTGTGCTACCCATCTTTCTCACAATTACCAGGAAGTAATTGACATTAACAGATACTTTAAGTAAATGCCCCATCCGGAGCACTTAGGAGCTCTCTAAAAAAAACTTTTTCCCCCCGCCCCCACATTTGTCCCTAGTAGCTCATCTTTCCTCCCATCACTGTTCACAAATTCTTGTCATTGGAATTGGCCATCTATTCTTTGAATACTTTCACCTTAGTGTCTGGATCCTTCTCGTCTCATTTTAGATCTGACAGCCCTTACGGTTTCTGTCCATTCTCAAAAATTTGAAATCCAGAGGTCAAAGCCACAGCAGCGCTCCTTTCCCCCCTCCCTTTTTCCTGCCCATCCCAGGTGGAATCTGATAAGTCGTGTAAGCAGTTTAGGCTGTTCCTTATTCCTTATTATTTGGGGATCGGACTGAATGACCTTTAGAAGTCCCTTCCAACCCAAACTCTTCAATGACTCTGTGGTTCTTCACATTTTCAGGAATACGCTGCTTTCTTCCTGCCACTGTTGCAAGCAGATAGCAGGGTGGACAGACAAACAGTGAAGCAGAAGTTGGAAAAGAAATTGAGTGAAACGTATAGATCCCCATGAAGGGATATAGTCCTAAAGGACTTCATTGCACTGGCTTGTGCAGATGGGAACTTGGTCCTGTACCAGATTTAATTTGAGTTACTGGGACCATATGATATCCTTCTGCAAGAGGTGTTCTTTAATGTATGGTGAACATGATTTGAAAGATGGAACTCGGAGCCCTCTTTTCAATTACTTACATTTTGAAGACCCCATGGACACTGTATTAATAAATGAGAACAGTGGGTCTGCAGTCAAAATGCTGTTTACTATGCACAACCATTTTACAGTAGCCTACACCCTCTGTTCCGTGCACACACGCATGCACCACAGGTCTTGCTCCTTGGGACTTGGAGAAATTGCTGCTTAACTATTTGACTTCTAATGCAAACCTCCTGCACTGACTGCCCCCTCCTAATGCATTTGTTGAGCTGCTGCTGGCTTTCACCTTTAGTAAGAACGGGATAATGTGGACTTATGTAAGCACAGAGCTGGGTCCTTTGCCCGTGCTTGGTGCTGGGGCAGCACAAACAGACTGCAAATGTTTGTTCCCCTTTAATGAAGAGTCTTGAGGGTCCAGCATACAGCATTTCTTCTTTTGAGTAAACATCCGTTCCCACAGGCACCCAGCAGTGTCTGGCAGAGAAGATCAAAAGAACAGAAATGAAAGGATTTCCCCCCTTTTTTGGGGGGGAGTGGGCAGCAGGACATCTCCTGTGAGATTAGATGGCTGAATGCACACTTTGCAAAACAACTCGTGCACTCGGCCAGGGCTGCACGCAGAGCAGTTTTGCTTCCAGCCTGAGCTGTTGGCTGCTGGTGGAATAAATGTAATATTTAAAATGTTGGTTTGCAGCATGGGCTTCGGCAGGCAGAGCTCCTGCTGATCATCAGGCTGATAAATAATTTAAGATCAGGGTTTCTGTAGCTCCCTTGTGGGATTTCTCCCACTTGGGCAGTCTTGCTATTGAATTGAGGGACCTGGTGAGAGGATGTTGTTTTCGTCTTTTTCTGTATAACAGAAGAGTCGTGCAGACTGAAAAATGCAGCGTGGTGCAGACAGGAGCTGGGGCACACTGTTTCTGAGCAGGGAATGGTACTTGTGAGCTGCTGCTGCTCTGTGCAGGTGAGGAGGTCACTGTTTGGAGACCTATGTCCTCACGGCAGCTCTTCACCCTGTTTCCTCTAAGAAAGCATCACATGGAGTGCTCAGCTAGCAGTGAGGTTCCGATTGCCTGCTCTGGAGAATGCTCTCGGTTTAAAGAAATGGGGAACTGAGATCTTTAGTGCTCTAGGATTTTTGTGAGGGGAAGGTCCTCTCCCTTAACATTGTATGTGTGTGGTGCCAGCCTGTCACATGCTTAGGGCTTTTAGATCCTGTTCTCTGGGTCACTGTGCAGGAAGTTCGGTCTTGCTGGGTAGCAAGCTAGACAAAGATGCCAAGCACAATACCTCTAGCTTTAGGGTCATAACAAAGTAATGCTAGCTAAGTCCATCAAACCTGTCTGAAAATCGATTCAGGCTTGGGGATGTGTGTTATTTTATGACCAGAAGATGATTAACAGGTGAGCTGCCATCTCTGGCTGATCCAGTGCCCAGAGTGACTTAAGATGGGAAGACGCCAAGAAATAATCCCATGGCAAAGAAAGATGTTTGTGATGACAGGGAGGTCAAAGGTGAAACCCTCTAGCCTTCTGACCAAATGCAGTCAGGGAGAAAGGATTTCAGGCCATGCTGATCGCCTAAGTCAGCTGGCAGTTAATTGTCCAGAGATTATTTCATCCTCTGACAAAGTAGCATTGAAAAAAAACCTCCTGCCAGCTAAAAGCCCTTTTTCTTCTTTGCCTGCCCACAGCAGTGGTGACATGGCATAACTGGGCAGGACTGGAGGAATTAGGGATGTCTCTCTTTCTGTAATGATTCTGTAGAGACAAGTTGTTTCCAGAGGGAGAGAGTATGTGAGAAACATCTTGGTGTCAGAGACCAAGGGGAGAAGTGGGGAATAAATGTGCCATATGGCCCCCACACTTGGGCTCTGTGGCAGGGAGTCACCTGGGGTGCCCACGTGGGTCCTTGCTGGAAGCAGTCCCTGGTGGGACAACATGGACAAAGCGTTTGTCATGCTCCTGAGCATTCAGCTGAGATTTATGCCTCCTGCATGCACTGGGGAGGCTTTCTCGATGGGTATGTTTGTCTTTCTGGGGCCATTATGGCTTCTGACAAGCTGTTGCTATCCTGAGAGGTGGCCATCAGAGAAAGTTAAATAAGTTTTCTTAATATGATTTTGAAACATTTTCTCCAGCTTAAGTGGTAAGTATAAAATTACTGTTGGTATCCTGCCCCTGCTGTGTAACACTTCCATGGAAGTGCATCACCAAAACTGGGGGCTAAAAAAGAATTCTCTGTCACTCGCAAGGCTGCAGAGTATCAGCAGTGAGAGCAGAGGAACAGAGCTTGTCTGCCCTCCCTGCTGGTTTTCTGTTTCAGTGATATGTATGTGTGTTGTGTGACTTCAACTGGATGGTTGCCCTTTACTGTAAAAAAAGAGGCCAAAGACCATGTGAGCACCGAACTGCACAAACTGGCTTTGTGGCTTTACTTGAAGATGTGCCCAATCTGTCACATCGGGAGCAGATCATCTGGAGTGATGTTTATCTCCAAATCATTTTGAAGTTGGCCATACAGACCATCACAGAGCAGGGTGTAGATGTGAGTCAATCAACACCGCCAGGTTCTTCTCCAGGCAGCTCTCCAGACAGCCTTCTCCTAGTCTGTAGCACTGCACAGGGTTGTTGTGCCCCAAGTGCAGGACCCAGCATTTGGCCTTGTTAAACCTCATCCCATTGGTATCAGCCCAGTGTTCCAGCATGTTCAGATCCCTTTGCAGAGCCTCCCTACCCTCCAGCAGATCGACACTTCCACCCAGCTTAGTGTCGTCTGCAAACTTGCTAAGGGTGCACTCAATGCCTTCATCCAGGTCATTGATAAAGACATTGAACAGGGCTGGACCCAGCACTGAGCCCTGGGGGACACCACTTGTAACTGGCCTCCAGCTGGAGTTAACTCCATTTCCCACCACTCTCTGGGCCCGGCCACCCAACCAGTTTTCCACCCACTACATGGCATCCTGTCTGCCATCATTTATAGCCTCAGCTTGGAATAAAAGGGGATGAAAGAGACTGAACATCCAAGCCATCGCCTGCTGGTGAGGAGGGGCTGAATGCATTTTGGAAGGAAAGAAAGTGAGGGAAGTATCATGCTGAAAGGTTGCAGGTGGGAAAAGATGGAAGCTACATTTTAAAAACCCACACTCAAGGACCTGTTTTTTACCTGCAAAGTCACGTGCTATCAAAATATGAATTAAACAGCTTTTTCTAGGGTTTTGTTTGCTGGAAATATAAAACTGTACTTAGATGAGGAGGGAGAAAACTGGTGCATGAGCAAGCAGAGTTCATCTTGTTGTACAGGTGATTTCAAAACTGTCACCCAGTTTCAAGTAGCCAGAGCAGAGGGTTGTTTTTCACAGCCTCAAATCCTGAGTGCAGCACTGTGGTTCAGGAAGATAGAGTGGTTCTGAGCTCTGCTTCTCTGTTTGCAAGCCATAACTGGCTCCACTTAACCTTCTCCCAGCTTACATCGCAGAGCTGCTCCCATAGAAGGGGAAAGATCCTCCTTACCTGACCTGTAGCTCATTTGCTGTTTTTACCTTTCCTGGCTACTGTTCCGCATGCTGAGTTCGTGCTGAAAGTAATACAGTTAAATTGGTTCCTCCGGCTACTCACTCTCAATTGACTCTTCTCCACAGGGAGTTTTAAATGGTGCCCAGGGGCAGCCAGAGCCCTAAATCCCCGTTAACCCTAGTAGTTCAAAAATGATCAAGGCAAACAGAGCTCTGATCTCTGCTTTAGGAAATGATGCATGGTTGTAACAAGCCATTACCCTAAAAAGAAGAAATGAGCCTTCATACAGTACGTGTTAACCTTCACTAACTAAAACACATTCTTTTTCAGCTTTCTATATGCTTGGTTGTGCATGAGGAAAGGTGGTTTGTTGGTTTGTTTTTTTTTTCCTCCAGCTGTAGCTGGTACAATGCTGCGGTGCGTTTTCAAGGGAGCTAAACTGAGAAAGCATTTAAAAAAGCCACATTTTTTTTCTTTCTTGTGATAACCTACTTAGCTTGTGAAAGATAAGAGGATTTATGGAAGACAAGATGAACCAGCTTTAGTTTGTGAGTGCTTGAAACTGGCAGGCAATCGACTGCTATCCTTAACCTCCAGGCACTGTAGATCTTTGCCCTCCAGAAACAGACTCCAGCTGTGCTCCCAGGTGAACTAGAGCTCGGAATTTATAGATTTGTCCACTAATCCTTTCACTGGCACTTTGAATCAAGGCATCTGGAAGGTGGTAGTCCATTTCTTATCAGTAGTGTGCTGCTTATCACTGATGGTAAATATCTCCTGAGAGGTCTGATCATCACAAAACTTGCATTTGGTGTTAGCAGGATGCTTGTTACTCACTCAGATACTCTGACACAAAGCTGTTCTGCCATTTATTTTACCCTATCCATGGCATAAAATGGAGACTCTGGCTTGAGATGGATGCCTTCCCTGGAAGGCAGTCACAAAATTTGGTGGGTGGAAACAGGTACCTTCTTCCCTCTGAGTTTATAAGCAGAGCCGGGCACTGAAAGCAGCAGAGAAGAACTGGTTTGTCTCTGCAGCACATCCCCACTAGTCTTGTGTTTCTTTCTGGTCATTTAAGCACGTGTTTAAGCAGTTATTGTGGTGACTTGTTTTATCCTACCGAAACATTGGTTGGCAGCCACTTTTCAGATCAATTTTGCAATTACAGTGCAGAGCATACAGCGTGCCTGCTGAGCAGCCGGAGCAGCAGTTAGTGTCACAACAGAAAAACAAACAAACCTGGATGATGACTGGAAACATTACCATGGGAAAAAAAGATGTCCTACTGTTGCCATAAAGCAAGATCGTGGGAAAACAAAAGCATACACTTAGAAACATTTCTTCCCCCACTTCCCACCCCCCCCAAAGGTTTTGAATAATGTGTCTCCTTTCAAAGTTACAGAAGTCTCACAAAGATAAAAATCTGGTTTTTGAAGCACAGCAACGTGGTCCTTTGGCACTTGCATCCATGTGGAATCAACTATCTAGAAAATGTCTTTACAGGCAGAGCTGCGGGTTGGTATCTGAAAAATAAGTAACCTATTTATAAGTATAAAGGGAAACAATTGAGTTCAGCCATGAAGTAGTTCTCAGCTAAATGTCATGAGGAGCATCATTTACATTCACCCTCCCCTTGAACCCAAAGGAGCGCTATGTTAAGCTGTTTCACTGACCCACGGATGGACAGACTGACAGGCTCTTTGTTACAGAGTCAAGTTAAGAAATACCAGAGCTAAGGTTGTCTGTGCAACCTTCCTCTCTGCTCCCCATGTGGACGTGCCACAATATGAGCTTTAATTCTGTAATCCCTTGGTCATTTTCCACTGCCCCCCTGCCTCCCTTAGTGCGGAGGAGGCACAATGCCGCCTTAATGAGCAGATTAGCAGTGGCTTGGCTTATCATTATTCAGCCTGTGACCATGGACATCATTCAAGTCCCACTCTCCAAGCCTGCTCTGAAAACGCAGTTTTGTTTTCAGCTGTTTTACTGCTTGTCTCACAAAAGTCTCCCAGCCCTTCACAGACACAACCCTTGCACCCTGCAGAGGGCGTTCGGTGGTTAATACCCTTGTTTTACAGATGGAGACCAGAAATGGCCAGTGTTTAACACCTACTGATTCTTGCCATCCCATGCCCATCCTTGGCACCAAAGCACAGACCCTGAGGAGGGCTGACATGTTTGTGAGTGCTCGGCACCTCAGCACATTGGACTCTGATGCCTCCAGTCCACCGGCTTAGAGATCAGGGGAAGGCAGATGTGGCTACCCCTTGCCATGGCCCCTTGGTTTCTGAACCCGTGGCCCCTCTGAAGCAGAGCTCTGGTTGTACAGGAGAGGTGCACGCAGCACTACTGCTGCTGCAGAGGGGTCTGCAAGCCAGGGCCCCAGTTTCCTTGGATGGGGCATGGTGCCAGCAAGGTGTCCTGGGATGGCACGGCTTAGGAGAGCAGTTACTTTGGCAGGGCTTTTACAGCATCCACCCGAATTTCTCTCCTGTACCTGTGCCTTTTCTCGCACCACCACAAGGGTTAGGGTAGGCTACAAAGAGTCTGAGGCCTTGGGTTTTTTTTTCACTGTTCTTGACTTAAAAGTCTTTGGTTTTCACTTCAAGCACATCTTGAATGTGAGCAGATGGGCAGAAGCAGCAGTTCAGGTGGAATTGGCACTGGCCAGCCCTGCTCTTACAGCAGGGAGTTTCCCCTGTTGGGCTAAAGCATACAACTCTGCTCCCCCAGCTAATCTCCAGGCAAAGTCAACCTGCAGTTGTGTTGGCCTGTGAGAAGCTGGATTCCTGAATATCCTACTATGAAATTAAATAATTGTCTAAAACTAAACCAAGACATTTTTCCCTTCAAGCAGCTTCACAGCTTCCTTCCTGCTATTCCTTTTGCTTTGGAGGAGCTGCCCTTAAAACCCTGCAGAGTCTTTGTATAATTCTCTTTTGATTTGCTCCTACTTACTCAGCATCTGTAGTGGTGCCTGCAAAGGCTTCAGACAGCAGCTTGGCTGTAGGTAGCTGGTGACCTGGGCTGCTCATAGTATTAATTTCACTTTGTCTTTCCCTTGCGCTTGTGAGGTTCATGTAGCATCTGGCTTGCAAGTGCTCCAGCTCTACTGTGGTTCAGGTAATCACTGGTAACATGTTTTGTTCTTTTGCAGGATTTTGTGATGGAGGAATAAGGAACAGCAATGCCTTAATGTCTTGGTTTAGTGAAGTGGGTTTCTTTTTCTTTTCCATAGCTTTGATGCCACCACAAGATTTGTGAAGGAACAATAACATTCTTTGGCTATAGGATCAGCTGAATTGGTTACCTTGGGGTACAAAGCTTTTCAGCCCAGAAATCAGAGGCAGAAGAAGGGCTGTGAACAGGCAAGCGTGAAACTTCACCTATTGTCCATGTTAGCCCTAGGATGTTCTGAGATTTTTTAGTATATTTTTTTTAAACACTGAAGGAACTGTACGTAGAAGCAATACATGTGTATCATAAAATGGGCAAACTTGGCCTCAGGTGTTACTGACAGTAATTGCCAAGCCTAGAATTTTCATGTTTTTGTTGCAGATCGATGTCCTCAAGGCAGACGTGGAGAGCGCTGAGTGGAAAATTTTGGAAAACCTGATCCTGGAAGATGTTGTTGAGCAGATAGGACAGCTGGTCTTCGAGGTGCACGTCCACTGGCCTGGGTTTGAGGTCAGTGGCAATGACAGCACTGTGGTGCGGTACTGGTACAGTCTGCTCCGAGAACTGGAGCAGAAGGACTTCAGGCTTTTCCATACCTACAAAGACTTATCAAAACCACAGATGTTTCTGAAAAAGGAAGCCTTCAACGCCAGTAGCTGTTACACACTGAGCTGGGTAAATACAAGATGGAAATAGCAGAAAGGAATTTATGATGTGTGACTGTGAGCCATCTGGCCCCACGGCATTACTGAAGAGGACTTGGCGTCACCGGCTGACGTTGCTAAATATGCTCGCAGTGACTGCTAATAAAATGGACTGCCTTTTATTATAGTTTTACATGTTGTCAGAAGAACTGGCATTAGGAGAAGATACATGGTGCAAATTCGCGTAGCAATATATTTGCCAGCAAGTACACTGCCTCAGAGCACAGAGATTTCTGTTCAGGTTTGTCTGGGGTGGCTGACAGCACGGCTTTCCCAGGCTGCCGCGTGCCTGCGTGTGCTGGTGCAGGAGCATCCCTCTGGGGCTGCCTTGGGAAGCTCTGCTCGCTGAGCTGCACCCGTCTTCAGGCAGGAGAGCACTCATGAGGAGATGCCTTTCTCAGGAAGGGGCAAATGTTACTTCTCTGTGAAGAAATTGTCTTTGATTTGCACCTTCTTTACTTTGGCCTTGTTTCCTGCAGAACAAATTCTAGGCAAGCACAGTGTGTTCTTCAACCCACTGGCAAATTTCAGCTGAATTTGGCAGAGGCAGAAATCACCACCAAACTAAATTCCTACCTATTTTGTTGAGCAGCTTTGGAGTTCTCTGACTTCAGATCTTTAAGGCAGTCTGGCTGTGGGAAGCAAGTTCAGTGCTTTTCACGCAGGAGATGGTGGGACAGAGAGAATCAGCTTCAGGAAGAGCTGCTGCTAACGCTCTCCCTCCTCCTCTTCCAGACGCTTCAGCTGCAGGAGGCAGGGCTTCCCCAGTTCATCTGCTCAAAGAAGGGTTTGTTTTAAATTACTCTTGCAATGGCTGTAGCAAATGTTTTTTCATCTAGCGAGATACTTTAAAGGAGCTGAAAGTGGAACCTGGTCTTTTTCATTCGTTTTGGGGTTTAGTTGGATGCTTTGCTGTGTGCCTGCTCCTGGACGCCTGCAGCCTCCTCAGCACCTCCCTGGCCTGGCCGCCTCTCCCTAACACAAGCAGGCCAGACCCTGGGGCTGCGCTGCTGCAGGCGCAGCTGGTGGCACAGGCGGCTCTCGTGGTCTTCAGCCGTGCTGGGGCTCTGCGTGCTGCCAGGTGGGTTGCCTGCAGTGCCACAATCACCCACGCCAGCCTTGGCTGTTCCCTGAGGAGCTAAGGAAACAGGGAAGCTAAAAAACATGTAGCAGGTTGAGTTTAGAATTCGGGTATTAAACTTTGCCTTAAAATACAAGATGACTCCACTTCCATGCCTTTGATAAACAACCTTCATAACTGCCTTTGGTTTATTACTTATACAAGGCTCCGTGTTCCTCCCCTTGGTGTGCCTCAGCCCAGCATTGTGTTTTTCACAAGTCTTTCTCTGTCCTCATGTTGTTCCTTCTGTTGTAATCCCAGCATTTCCTTCTCTCCTTTCATCCCTTCCTTTCCTTTTTCACCCTCTCTGCTGCCTCGGGTCCCTCAGACCCATCATGCCTGCAGGATTTTGGCAAACGGCCAGAGAAAAGGGGGAAAAAGAGCGTGGGAGCTCTTGCTGCCAGTCAGGTGAGTCAGCTCTCTCCCAGAGGCACTGCTCTGCTGCACCAGTGGATTGAGCCATTCCACTCGCTTCCCCCAGTCTTCGCCTCAAGCCAGGCATCTGCTTTCCTCCTCTCCCTCTTCTCTGAGCCTGCAGAGCCCTTTGTGGGGCTTGAACTGCTGTGGTCGGTTCAGCTGTGAGCATCCGTGTTGGCCACAGAGCTCACAGATCTTGGGCTGCTGTGGAAGAAGCAATAAAAAAAAAAACCCCTCTCCCTGCTTCAGTGGTGAAGGAGTGAGGTGGTGAGGACCTGGTGGAAATGGGGGGATGTGAATCTCTTCAGAGAAGAGCGAGCTCTGTGCCCTTGTGCGTTCAGGTTCATAGCAGTCTTGCAAATCACATTTGAGATTTTAACTTGTGGCTAAATGTCAAACCCTTTCTTTTTTAACAAACACATGCTGATTTTCAATCTCCTGCCTTTCAGTCATGCTGGTAGTGCCTTGTGTTGTATGGAGTGTCCGATTTATTGCCTGCCCATTTTGTTTTCCTTTCAAAACCAAATCCATCTACTTTTTCAGTTACTGTTGGATTTTTCTGCAGTGGAGTTTAATTCTAAGAGGACTGAACATAGGCTTCTGAATATCAAATACCTAATGCAGCGGAAAAAAGAGGATGGTGCAGCCAGACCAGGACAACTGACCAGGTGATGATCCCAGCGGCACCTGTACTAGTAAATGAAGCAGAGGCAGGCAGCACGCACAGGAATGGCTCTCTGGTTAATTAGTGAGATCCCTTGCACAATTTTGGCTCAGGCCAGCTAGGACTCTCCCAGACGATTCCCAGGTACAGCTGGGGAATTAGCCCAAGGCTAGGGTGGCTTGCAAGCAGCTGCCTTGTTTGGGAAGCTGAAAGAGTTTTGTAAATAGGCACGGCCAGGCCATCTTTCCCAGTTTGCCTTAAGACTGGGGAATACCTCCTGGCACTGTTTTATTTTCTGGTATAAATGTAGCTTCTCTTTCTTCTCTTGCACATCCCACTTGGACAAAAGGGGTGAGGGGCTTTGCAGTCAGCCAGAGCAGAGCGCTGTGTGTGCCCATCATCTCCTCAGCTCTGCAGTGCTCAAAACCAAGGTGATCTCTTGCAGATGGGTTGGATTCCCCATGTCCAAGACATTGAGCAAAGCACTTTCCATGGGGCCCAAGCTAAATACATGTTGCCATCCCTGAGCCAGGTAACACACAACCCAAGAAAACTGCAGCCTCTGAAAATGGGTAGGAAATGCCTCCTCTGCGGCAGCCCTGCTTGCTGCAACCCTCGTACATTCCGTGCTGAGGTTGTTTAACAGCACAGGGCCATAAGGAGGTTCATTAGAATGCGAGAGGGTGCCAGGATTTCCTAAAATGATATTGAGCTTGTTGGGACAATCATGCTTACTGCACTGCAGAATGGCTCAGCTCCCATTTCTCAAATAATGGGGTGGCAAAAGCCCAGCTGTGAGTCCTGATTTATTAATAAAGCATAAAATACTGAAGCATAGGCTTCAGTACTGCATAGGTTTTTCCTCCTGATTAGTCTTCAAGTAACTAGCCTAGTAGCTTACTATCATTTGTTTAAGAAACCAATAGGTAGAGGTTAAAAGACAAATTATATGACCTCTTTCAGATATTAAAATTCCAAAGGGATGCACATCAACATTTATAGCCCTGAGGAATAAATGGTGATCTATGTGTAAATTATAGAAATGGAGTGGAAGTCCATCCTGGTCCTTCTTCACTTAAGAGTTTAGTAAACCTTCAGTCGATCTGTTGCTGAGGATTGCCAGGTAGCATCAGGAACAATTGAGGCTGTAGCAAATACATCTTCTGCAAGAAAAGATTCCAATAACTATGGTAATTTTAAAGGAAACCTTATCTCAGATACAGGATAGATAAAAGCCATTTATCACTCTGGAGGCAGTTATGTGATACTATGGAGAAAATGAACAGCTCTTATTTTTATGCACTATCTGTGCCTTTCTATTATACTTATCATCTCTTAAAGCAGAGTTACAGCATTCCTTTCTGAGATCTTGCTTTTGTGCCCTTACCGCTTCTCTTTTATTGATCTCGTTTACCTAAAGGAGAGGCTCTTAAATGAATTCATTTCCCATCTCCTAACAACTGGGCCTTACTTCAAAGAAATGCTGAGAGAGCAAGAGCCAAACCCCCAGCAGAGCCAGCAGCTCTGTTTTGTGCCCTGGGGTACAAGCCAGCGCTGGTGGGGTTGGTCTGTGTCCGCCCACTGCTGTACCTGGACACAGCCCCTGCCTGCTGCAGTGTTGCAGCTGGACACCCTGCTTCGGTGGCATCTCCAGCCCATGAGGGACACTGCTGGGAGAGAAAGGCAGGGGCTGCTGACGTCCACAGGCTCTTGCCAGAGCTGAAGATCCACCAGCCAACGCCCCCCTCCCCGCTCCCCCCCCCCCCCCCCCCCCCCCCCCAAATGTGATTTACTGCCATGAGCTCTCTCTCAACCACTCCAGATACTCTGGGGTCATCACAGAATCATGGAATTGTTTAGGTGGGAAAAGACCTTTAAGATCATTGAGTCCAACCATAAACTTAACACTGCCAAGTCCACCACTAAACCATATCCCTAAACACCACCTCTGTCTTTTAAATACCTCTACGGATGGTGACTCAACCACTTTCCTGGGAAGCCTATTCAAATGCTTGACAACTGTTTTCCTGGAGTAATATTTTCTAATATCCATTCTAAACCTCCCCTGGGACTATTTGAGGCCATTCCCTCTCGTCCTATCACTTGCTGCTTGGGAGAAGAGACCCACACCCACCCCACTACAACCTTCTTTCAGGCAATTGTAGAGAGCAATGAGATGTCCCCTCAGCCTCCTCTTCCCCAGGCTAAGCAGCCCCAATTCCCTCAGCCGCTCCTCACAGGACTTATTTTCCAGACCCAGCTTTGTTGCCATCCTCGGGACATGTTCCAGCAGCTCAATGTCTTTGTTGTATTGAGCAGCCCAAAACTCAGCACAGTATTCCAGGCATGGCCTCACCAGCACTGAGTGCAGGGGCAGAATCACTTCCCTGCTCCTGCTGGTCACACCGTTTCTGACACAAGCCAGGATGCTGCTGGCCTTCTTGGCCACTTGGGCCACGGCTGGCTCATGTTTAGCCGGTTGTTGGCCAGCACCACCAGGTCCTTTCCCACCAGGGCAGCTTTGCAGCCCTTTGTCCCCAGGCCTGTAGCGTTGCAAAGGAGCATCGCACTGCCCAGGGAGAGCTCTGGAGGAGAGGGGACAGTTAGGGAGGCCATGAAGCAGGTGAGGACCTTGTTGTGATGATCCCCCTCCAAGCATCCCTTCAGTGACCACGTCCCACTGTTGCACTCTGCACTTTTTCCCAAACCAGAACTGTACAGAAACCATGGTAGCTGCCACTTTCTTCAAGCACAGAGCATACTGTTGATATCGATGTGGGTAGGATGTTCCTCAGCACTGGTGAGACCGCACCTTGAATCCTGTGTTCAGTTCTGGGCCCCTCACCACAAGAAGGATGTTGAGGCTCTGGAGCGAGTCCAGAGAAGAGCAACGAAGCTGGTGAAGGGGCTAGAGAACAGGCCTTATGAGGAGCGGCTGAGAGAGCTGGGGTTGTTTAGCCTGGAGAAGAGGAGGCTGAGGGGAGACCTCATTGCTCTCTACAACTACCTGAAAGGAGGTTGTAGGGAGGAGGGTGCTGGCCTCTTCTCCCAAGTGACGGGGGACAGGACAAGAGGGAACGGCCTTAAGCTCCGCCAGGGGAGGTTCAGGCTGGACATTAGGAAAAAAAATTTCACAGGAAGGGTCATTGGGCACTGGCAGAGGCTGCCCAGGGAGGTAGTTGAGTCACCTTCCCTGGAGGTGTTTAAGAGATGGGTGGATGAGGTGCTGAGGGGCATGGTTTAATGATTGATGGGAATGGTTGGACTCGAGGATCCAGTGGGTCTCTTCCAACCTGCTGTTTCTATGATTCTATGATTCTCCCATTACAGCCACAGCCTGGAGACTGGTAACGGTGTGGCCATGCCCAGGCAGGAAGAAAGGGCCACTGGAATGTCCTGGCATTACTAAAATATTCTGATTGCCTGGTCTGGGCAGCATCCAGCATCCAGCTGTGGAGAAGGCAAAAAAGCTTTATCGTTTCTCCCTGGTTTGTCTGAGAGAGGAAGAGAGCGATGGCTGAGGAAGAAAGTCAGACTCAGCCTTCAAACTCCTGCTGCCAGGAGCAGCACAGGAAGGTGCCTGGACCTTCAGGGCAGGAGCACAGGGGCCAAATCATCCCAGTTTATCACTGGCAGCTGGCAAACATGCGTCTCTGCACTGACCTTCCAGCAATGTGCTCAGCAATATACGTGCACGGGAGTTCATTGCAAAACAGTGGCTCGTCCTCTTTCCAAAGCTGCATATCTGTATTATGCCAATAGGTTTTGACACCTCCACCAGGAGATGTTTCAGCTGGGTCTAAAATGGAGCTTTGCAGAGAGGAGCTCCGTGTAGTGGCAGTTTTATTTGCACCGACCCCTGTGTGGAGTTGAGGGCATTTTCCTTTCAGAGAGGCCCACATGGTCGTGAACCAGAATCCACAGTTGCTGCCTGTGGCTTGAAGAAGATGAAGAGCAGTAACAGACTTGGATCCCCCGAGCTATCACAGTTAATACTGCAGCACTGGCTTTCCATGAAGAGCCCACGGCAGCACAGAGGGGCACATATTATGATGCTAACACTCTTTTCTAGGGGAACCAGTTCCCTTCTGAATGCCACGCTGGCTTCCTTGGAGGCTCTAAAATTTGACCAAAGGAAGGTCTGACCTCCTGCCCCACTCCAAAACCTCATGTTTGTTGCATGCACTTCTGGCCCCGGGCTTTGATCCCATCGGTGACTGCTGAAGGCTTGTTCTTCATGAATGTCTCTCAACTGTGAAAGATCAAAGAAATTGTAAAGAGAACATATGCCTGACCTTTCTTGGCAGATGCCGAGAAGATATATCACCCAGTAGCACACCTGAAGAAATAGCTCTCCTTCTCTCTGGTGAATTATTCAACAGCTGGGACCATCTGGTTCATTCAAAAACTTTGATTTCATGAGCTTCATTAGTTGCTCCCTTGCCCTTGAAAAGACCCTCAGGGTTATTCAGTAGGAAATCACTCTTGATTTCTTCCTGCTTGTTAACAAAATGTGACATTTTATTGCAGTCAGTAGAGAGCTGGTTTAGTGCCGGTGGAAGTTCAGAGCTGACCTACATTCAGAGTCACGTTTATATTTGCCTCCCTCTGCTCACTTTCAGGGGCAGCATCGGTAGGGCAAGCCTGGTACTTGAAGGGAATCGTGGGTGACGATGAGCGGATCATTTCCCTTAAATAAAAGTCCCCATTCACAGTGCAGTTTGACCTGCCTCTTGTAAAGTGTTTCGGCTGGCTCAGAATCATAGAATCACTAGGTTGGAAAGGACCCACTGGGTCATCAAGTCCAACCATTCCTATCAATCACTAAAAAAATCCGAGACCTTTGCAGAGATGGCTTGTGCTACGTCCCATATCCCAATGCACAAAACTTTTCATGAGGAGGAAACAGGAGCCTGCTTTGCACTGCCTAGAAACGATGACTCAAACGTGAATGTCCTGCCCTTTTTGGTGGATTATCACCATACGTGCTTATTTTTCAGCAGTTTCCCAATAGAAAGTTCAGTGGTGTACGCAGCACAAAACTTCGGCAAGAAATTCAAATGCCTCTGTGCCTCAGCTGGTGTTCTCCCCCTCCACATTTGAAATTACATTTCTGAATCAAAACCAAATCATGCGCATCCCACCCTTGCATCCACCTTCAGCTACCTAAAGCAGAGCCACCCACCTGACTGCCATCCCCCTGGTGGGGAGGTGGGCACGGCTGCCTGGCCACAGTCACACCTGCAATGCAGCAGCAGAACAGCAGCTGTGTCCCGGCAGCAACTGCACCTCTCCATTCACACCAGCCAGAAGTAACCATAACACAGGGACTGGGAATTAATCCAACTCCACACTGACCTCCCAAACTGACTTGCCAGGGAGGAGAGGCCCACAAGCACCTTTCTTCTCCTTCTTCTCGTCTTCTTCTTCTTCTTCTTCTCCTCCTCCTTCTCCTTCTTCTCCTTCTCCACCTTCTTCTCCTTCTCCTTTTTCTTCTTCCTCTCCTTTTCCTCCTTCTCCTTCTCCTTCTTCTCCACCTTCTTCTCCTTCTCCTTTTTCTTCTTCCTCTCCTTCTCCTTCTCCTTCTCCTTCTCCTTCTCCTTCTCCTTCTCCTTCTCCTTCTCCTTCTCCTTCTCCTTCTTCTCCACCTTCTTCTCCTTCTCCTTTTTCTTCTTCCTCTCCTTCTCCTTCTCCTTCTCCTTCTCCTTCTCCTTCTCCTTCTCCTTCTCCTTCTCCTTCTCCTTCTCCTTCTCCTTCTCCTTCTCCTTCTCCTCCTCCTTCTCCTTCTCCTCCTCCTCCTCCTCCTCCCTCTCCCTCTCCTCCTTCTTCTCCTCCTCCTCCTTCTCCTCCTCCTTCTCCTCCTCCCCCTCCTTCTCCTCCTTCTCCTCCTCCTTCTCCTCCTTCTCCTCCTTCTCCTCCTCCTTCTCCTCCTCCTTCTCCCCCTCCTCCCCCTCCTTCCCCTCCTCCTTCCCCTCCCCCTCCCCCCTTCCTCTCCCCCTCCCCGCTTCCCCTCCGCCTCCCCCTCCCCTCCTCCCTCTCCCTCTCCCTCTCCCTCTCCTCCTTCTCCTCCTCCTTCTCCTCCTCCTTCTCCTCCTCCCTCTCCCTCTCCCCCTCCTCCCCCTCCTTCCCCTCCTCCTTCCCCTCCCCCTCCCCCTCCCCCCTTCCCCCTGCCTCCCCCTCCCCTCCTCCTCCTCCCTCTCTTCCTTCTCCTCCTCCTTCTCCTTCTCCTCCTCTCCTCCTCCTTCTCCTCCTTCTCCTCCTCCCTCTCCCTCCCCCTCCCCCCCTCCTCCCCCTCCTCCTCCTCCTCCTCCTTCCCCTCCCCCTCCTCCTCCACCTCCACCTCCTTCCCCTCCCCCTCCTCCTCCCCCTCCTCCCCCCTCCCCCTCCTCCCCCTCCCCCTCCCCCTCCTCCTCCCCCCTCTCCCTCTCCCTCTCCTCCTTCTTCTCCTTCTTCTCCTTCTCCTCCTCCTCTTTGTGAAGAAAAATCGCTCAAAGACATAGTAGAATTCAGCAACTGAAGAAATATTATTCCATAACGCTATTCCACCTTTTTCATATTTGGTGGAACTACAACAAAAAGCAAACAAAGCTGACTCATCCCCCTGCTCCAAGGTCCTCCCAAAGGGTCGACACCAAAGGAGAGGAAGAGAGGAACTTGCTGCAGAGAAGCTGTTCTGAATGCACTCAACATGGCACTGAAAACTCTGGGGAGTGGGGCTTACTTTTTTCCCGCTGTAGATGTGTGGCCTTACAACTGATTTCATTCAGAGCCCAGTTTCCCTCTTTATGTCCCGAGCAAGGAATACCAGAAGGGGTTACATTTGATGGAGCATATGCTGAGGGAGCAAGGGTGTGCGTGGATGTTGACACAAAATAAAACCCAACTAGCCTGGGCCAGCAGTCACAGCCGCGTGGGGAAATCAGCCCAGTGCAAATTAAGGTGTGAAGTTATAGTGTGTTAACAGGTCTTCTCACACAGTCCTTTTAAAAAAAACACGTTGCTTTGCAAGAGTTTAAACACCACTGAAAACCCACTTGTTCCACAATTGAGGTGTTTAAGTGGTGAGTTAGAGCAAGGCACCAACCACGGGTCGATTAGGCTGGGAGAGCGGGGAAGATCTGCACTTCCCAGAACCACGTCTGGGTAACCGTCAGTGGTTATGAAGCTCCACGGAGTTCCTATTACTGAAATGACTCCCTGGAGGATTTGTTTTGTGGTTTTCCTTTCCCAAATCAGGGAGGGAGCAGGCCCAGTTAGCTTTGACATCTTTCAGACTAAACAAGAAAACCCTAATAAGAACCTCGTATTCTGAATGACAAACCCAACGTCTCTGCAATCACGTTTCACCTTAGCAGTCTCCCAGCAGCACCAAGTACAGCAGGTTAAAAGGAGACTCCGAAAGGTTCGGTGCTTTAGCATTTAACACATTTTAACTGTTCTATCATACAACAAGATAACAAACAGGTCTGAAGTCAAACTTCCAGCGTCCCTGGTGAGATTCGAGGTCCCTGCCCCACTGCAAGTCATTGGAACTTGTTTCTAAAAGCTTTAAACTCTGCAAGGCACTTCTGTAAACACAACTCTGCCACAAGCAGTTTCTTTTCTGAGTGCTGCAAGGCAGCTGTGGTGTATCCGTTTGTTTCTATCAGCAAGCCTGACAGAAAAGACAGATTTTACTGCAAGATATGAGACTTAAATTTTGAGTGCATGCTAGTGAAGTCAACCTACAGTAGCAAGTCCTTAACTAGTCTCTAGAGGAACAACCTCCCTGGCAACTGATTTTTCTGGTGCACAGCTTCAACTGTTTAATGTCTTCCAAGCAGAACTCCCTCTCTCCTCCATGTGTTCCCCCTTGTGCAAGCTGCCTCCTAGCAAACAGGAGCAGGATTTTGTAATGGCCAGCTGGTAGAAAGAAGCACATTGTGTTCTTGGGCTGCCAGAGCTGCAAGGCTCACTGTTTAAATCAGCCTTTAAAGAACATGGTGTTATCTACCTGTTACATAAAAAGCCAGTTTTTAAAGACAATCTCGGACTTTTCTGGATGTACAGTAATTTAAATACTCGTTCCTCGGAATGAGGGCGAAGACTGAGCAGCCCCATCTTACTGGGGACAATTATAACCTCGGAGCGAGACAGATGCCAATACCATCTGCTTGAAAAAAGGCAGCCTCCTTACCAGCAAGTTGCGTGAGGATATGTGGGATATTTCCCCCTCTCACATATGAAAAAAAGTCCAAGAAAAAGATGGCACAAGGCCAAAGTAACAAAGAAGCTTCCCAGGCAGAACTCCAAGAATGACAGAGGCGGCTCGCTTATCTGTAAAAACTTCTCTGTAAAAGCAATTGGTATTAATAAAAGCAGCAACACACTGGCACATCATTTCTGAAAGCTACAGATGCGTGATGAACGGGAACAAAAATTATGATGCTGTGAGAGCAGCCCTGCACTCCAGCTCGCACGTATTCCTCCCTGGCAGTGCAACATGCTCGCCTCCAGCCTCCCAAGCAGCTCCGCAAACCACTTCACTGCATTCTGTGCCTAACGTTAGAGAAGAATAAATTGGGGGAACTTGAAACACACCCTCACCTTTTCTCCCAGCTGTGCTTTTTACCCTGGCTCTGTCTGCTCACATGTCAAGTTCAGCCTAGGGGTCTCAGTCTAGACTTGTTCTGACCAACACTTGTAACACACCAATTTCTAGCAAAATATGAAACCGGGAAGATAAGAGAAGGACGTGATTCGAGTTAATTAGCCAGCCAGAAATCTTTTCCCAGGTGGCTGCTGGAAAGATAAGTCTAGACTTGCACCACACAGACACACACCAGCTATCCCCGAGCACAGCAAACTATCTGACAACATGAGTTTTGGAGTTTGTAACTCTCAAGGCGACAAGAAGGAATTATCCTCATAAAAATTCCCCCTGCAGGCTTCAATGCAGATGTGAGAAATTCCACAAAAGATTAACACTGCGACCAGCTGTGAGGGACAAAAGATTTTATCTGCAAGTTTCTAAGGAAATTTTAATTCTGGGTTTATTGTAAACGTTTAATCCCAATTGATCAACTCTGGCAGAACTGAGTCAATGCTTCTTATTTTTTTTTTTCTCCAAAGACAACACCCAGTGTAGGACTAAAAAAGTTCATACACTTGTTCTTACACTTTGCACACACACTATAAATTTCTGCCTGGTAGGTGACATGTGGAAAACCTGACTAAGAACTACAGAGCCAAGTATTTTTGATATTATGATTTAAAGACTTTTAAGCATTTGGGAAGGGTATTTCTGATATGGAAGCTCATCTACATTCCTGTGAAGATTTTTTGTACTTGTGCTGTCCCTCCTCTTCTCCTTTGTTCTCTGTACTTATACGCTGTTAATGGTCAGGGCACACTGCCATGTCTCCATTACGAAATGTATTTGAATGAAGAAAACTCTTCTAAATTATTTCTGCCCACTTTCTCCTGAAGCAGCACCCAGGCACGCTGCACACCAGGGCTCAGCTCTCAGCAAAGGAGTTGAGTTTTTCCTGTGAAAAGAATCTCATAGGAAATTCACCCTTTGCAAAGTGGCAGCAGCTCACTCCCACACACACCCTGAGGAGCCAAGAACCAAGAACAGCCTCTTCTCTCCCTGCAGAGGGGTTGGGCCTTAGGACACGCCAGACCAGCTCTTCTGTCTCACCCCAGGCTCTACCATTTCCTACCTCTGTCCTTGCATGGGCACAAGGTGAAGCAACACCCAGTTACCATCAGCGCACGGCTTGTGAAAACAGCCTGCGGAGTTTTTCAGGTACGCAACAGCTACCAAGATGGGAAAATAAACAGAAACATGTAAACTTGGTGCAGTTACCCAACCCCAGGAGTAGACAGTGGAGACTCTGAAGCTCACGTTCAGAGAGTTGGACTAAAAAGGCACAAGCTCCATGTTCACTCACAAGGGTCTAACTTTAGCAAGTACTCTTTGAAAGAGCAGAATGGTTTTCTTAATCAATCCTTCCACAACAGGAAATTAAAACAAAACCCCAAGCCCAACAATACCCCCACAGAACAACCAACCCATTTCCTTCCATTTGCACAATTTGAGATTCTTCGCATCTCATCTATACAAGAGCCTGATCCTCTATTCTGCTGTCAATTAAGGCAATTACTCCTCTGCTATTGTTTCTAACTGATGAGCAGTGACTGGATTTACAGCAAACAATATAGTGTAATTCAAAACTGTAATTAAAGGCTGATCAATGGGATAAATTTGTTACACATTTCTTATTTCCATTATGTGCTTGATAAGAGTGGATAGGGAGTTGAAAGGATGTTTTTCTCTTGCTTCCAGCTTGCACTCCTTTTGCATGAACAGGCAAGAGAGTGAGTTTATCTGAATGCTGGTACAACTGCAAATTAAAATACCAATGATAAGAAATAGTTTATGTGGACACTGCCAGACAGAAGAATTGAATAAAGATAAGCAGATTTTTTATAAAATGATTTATTAAAAATAAGTTCTTTAAAGAGTAGAAGTGTGACATGTATATACATTAAGTTGACAAAAACTTCAAGGCTTATAATACAACGTATTCCAAACTGAACATGAGACATTTGCTTTCTTTTGTTAAAATGTCATGCTTATTGGAACTTAACAGCAAAGGAGAAGAGAGAAAACAACACAACACACAAGCATTACAAGCAAAACCCTGAAACTGAGGAGTACTTGCAAAGATGAAACTCTGATCAGCATGATGCTACTGTTAAACACAGACATAAATCAAGAGTTTATGAACAGTCTTCAGTTGATGCAGTTTATCTGACAACTGCTAGATTCTGATTAATTCTTCATTTCTACTGTGAATTAATAGATCTTGGCAAGGGGCTCTGTGTTCCATAAAGGTAGAAGTATTCTGCTGACAACAAAGTAGCACCCCAACCAGATAAACAAATGCATCTTTTCCAGCTCTACTGAAGTAGATATCAAAGATTTCTTCTTAAGAAGAGAGTTACATAACTGCTGGTTTTGTCCTTTAACCCCTCCCATCTCTGACAGCCAAACCACAAAAATATTTTTTCTTAAAATTATTTTATTTTACAAGAGGGTTTTGCACAGAGACATGACAAACTAACACTTGATTCCGCATGCTTCAGATGACCTCAGCTTCTCGTATTCTGAGGTTGCATTTAAAACTATATCCTTTCTGTTCTGTCTTCTGAAGATTTCCCATCTTCAGTGCCTATATACAGCTAGCTGAGAACTGCAGTATTACAAATGTCTTCCCATCCTTTTAGGAGAGTTCACTCTAATCTCAGATGTGTGCAGGACTTACACTTTTCGAACTTCACAGCATTCTCTTTAGTCCCATAGTTTGATAAGACCATCCCAGCCACATGTAATGACTTTAGATGTTTCGTGTGGATGCCACACTGCACCGATACAGACTTTATCATGCGCTTTTAATCTGCTGTAGAGTTTCGTTGTCTTCCAGTCCCAGATGTTAAGTTTTCCATCTGCATCTCCAGATATCACATAGCTGTATTAACAGGATTAAAATAAAAGCTGTATTCATGCGTGAAGACTGCTTGTATTAATACTTTTACATTGAGCAATAGAAAAGAGTTTGACCTAGTGAGCTCCCTGTCTGACAGTTTGCAAACATACCTACCAAAAAATGAGCATTAATGCTGTGCTCTAAAGTGCACCAGTCCTGCAGAAGGTGAGTCATCACCTGCAGGGTAAATGTGCTAAGCAATGCGATTATACCATACTCTGTGTTACGGGAACTAAAGAGGATACATCAGCAAAAGAGAAAGTGCCAGAAGTATCTCTAAAATTTATAGACACTTCTCTCCTCCTTCTCCTCCATTTGCGCTGAGGTTATTCTCCATTTTTTAGAGTAATGAGTATCTTATGTACTTACAGTGGTAAATGTATGGGCATATTACTGAGCAAGCAGGATGAAAAAGACAGTTCTCTGAACCATAAATGAGGATACACATGCTACACCTGGCCTCAAGTTGTGGCAGGGGAGGTTCAGATTAAATATCAGGAAAAACTTCTTCACTGAACAGGTTGGCAGGCACTGGCAGAGGCTGCCCAGGGAAGTTGTTGAGTCACCATCCCTGGAAGCATTTAAAAGATGGGTAGATGAGGAGCTCAGGAATATGGTTTAGTAGTGCACAGGTGCATTTGGACTCAGTGATCTCAAAGGTCTTTTCCAACCAAATGATTCTATGAATCTGGGGAACCTGGGAAGTCCAGATTCCAGGTATTCTAGACAAGTGCACACTGTGAAAACAGACCCTGTGCTGCAGACAACATGCAAAAGAGCCAGATGCAAGTCAGAAGCGGAAGCCTCCTGTGCTGTACCAGAGCTAGGGAAACCAAAGGGACTCTCTGGATGGTTTAATAGCAGTGTAAGTCATCTTTGCAGAATGGGGATTACGTGGACTGTTTTCTAAATGTTGCTCAGAGCAACTGCTGGGCTTAACTTAGTACTACTGAATTAGAAATGCAAACTTTCCATTCCATTGCCTGGCTAGAGAACTCTGCCTGATGCTGAATTCATAGGAAAGCTGTGCATCAATGAACATTGCAGAGGATTCAGAAAGAAATGTAGTGCCTGTACCAGCAAGTTTTAAGATTAAGCTCATTCCCACAAAAACTTACCTCATGTCAGGTGAAAAATCCACTTGACAAGCGTAGCCAGCTACCATGTGACCTTTGAAAATTTTCTTTTTGTTTAATCTGAATCTGTTCTGAGCTCCAAAAATCAGAATTTGGTTATCCATTGACTGGCAAGCCAACCACTTCCCTGTAAATGCAATATACAAAGATGACATCAGAGCACTGCATCTGCAGAAACAGACTTAAGAGAAAGCCTTAAGAGATTGTTTTAACTTTCCTTGCACTATCTGAATCCAGATTCTAATTTAGTTTCAGGGTTCTAGGTAGCAGCTGACACTGCTTCTCCCCGGTACAACTGCCAAGAGGCAAAACCTTAAGTCTGACAGAATTTGTGACGCCTATTCCTACAAAATGCACTCAGGAATCCCATAAAGCTCTGTATCAACCTCACTGACTTACTGATAGGTTTTTAAGCTACTGAGTAAGCTTGCTGATAGGCATAATCAAGCAATCCAGATGAGGTGAAAAAAACCCCTGTCTAGCTGTAATCTATTTGATTACCTGTTCTGTGGTACTCTAAGATGGTCACCTTTTATCTTCCTTATGGGAAAGGGAGGTCTAAGGCAGACTCAACTTTTGCAAACATTTAGCATCCTCTGCCCTAATGGAATACAATTTAATAAAGATACTTTAGTGACAGGAAATACTCTAGGCTTTTCGAAACTTAGATTTTGCGTCTTGGCAGTGCATTAACTCCTGCCTGAGAATCGTGAAGATGACGTGCTACAGAACACCACCAAACAGAGACTTCTGTCCTGAACTCTGCATATCATCACTGCCTTTAGTTTTTTATGCAAACGGTAATAACATCAAATGTGCTGACTCTGATCCAATCTGTAAATCTGATCTCACTTCCAAGTACTGACTTGGAATTTGAGGACTTTATGCAACCTCCCACAGAAACAAACCAAATGCGTACCCCAAGCATATTATTCCTCTCTTCTACTTTTTTAAAAGTTTCCTGCCTTGCTTAGGAAGCATATCTTAACTGATAAGATTAATAAATCAGTTCCTCTAAGCAGAAAAGTTATACGTCTGTAAAATTTTTAATCTACTTTTCTTTAAAGGACTCATTTAACTCCAAAATGATGCATGATGGGCCTGGCATAACCTATAGTGTAACTATTCTGAAGGAACTTGTTTTGTGTGATATTGGGACTACTCTGGGTCTGGATAATGTTAGCTAATGTCACAGGTGATGTCTCGAGTTGAGAAGATGACTACTTCATCTATAACATCATTTACTGTCTCATCTCAGAAATTAAATGCTCAAACACTGGCCAGCCAGAACTGGAAAAAGGATGAGAAAGCCAATATTTCAATGTAGAAGAACAAGATGAACTGACAAAAATGGATCATAATATACCACATTGTGCAACTTCAGAAACAGGGGTTGAAATAGGCCAGCTTGGGAAGCTAGCATGTTAAAAGGCAGCTATCTCCTTCTCTGGAATCTTTTTTTCTGTTAGAAACCCACCTCTCTATTTAAAAATATAAACATCTACACTGCAAAGCAAATACAATTTGATGCTGATAGCTGACTGAAAACATTAGCTGAGCAACAAGCTGATGAGCTACTTACTACTCAGCATAACGGGTCTGTTAACTGTAAATCTGGCAACACTTTAATAATGTTAACACTAAAGATACTTAATTTTGGCCAAAACAGACAACAAAGATTTTTTTCCTGTTAGAAGGATTTTCACCGATTACTGAAGGCACCGAACTTTTATCCTCCTTCAGTTTGATTCTAATTGAAGCACATAACCACCAGTAAAACATTAACATATAGAAACACTCAGATAATTTGGGATTTCTCTTCTGCGGGAGTTATTTGGGCTACATTCAGAACAGAAAAGAAAGGCATTAACAGGATCATGTACAACATCAGCTGCTGCTTGACAATGGCACCACAAGAGCTGCTGAACATGCTTAGCACTTTGCAGCTCCCTCAGCTTTGTCAGTTCCCACCACCTTAATATTAGTATTTCTCAATATTTCAAATACAGCAAACATCGCATTGTAGCTCTATGAAAATAAAGAGTCCTTTGCCTTATCTGGTTGAAGTTTTAAATTTAAATCAATATGGTTGTCTTGATATAATCCCTTACTTTGACATAGTTGTTGTTCTTAAAACTTTTAAGCCAAAATAAGATCCAGCCTGATCTTGGAATAAATGCACACATTGATTGGGGGGTGGGTGAGGAGTAGCGAGGGGTTGCACAGGGATGCAACAGAGCAACATTACAGACATATAATCTATGCAAAGTAGGCCTACAAAGGCAGTAAAGCGTTAACCTACCATTTGGAGACAAAGTCACGGCTGGCATCGAATGCATACTTGGCTCAGCTATGTACTTGAAGTCTACAGGAATGTCCCTGCAAAAGGAAGAAGTATGTATTTTATGAAGACATGGAGATTTTCCAGTGGGCTGTCTCCAGCCAGCTGATTTACTCAGCCACCGAGCCACAGAGAGCATATAGTGGTGTCCAAAGGAAGAATGCACAAAAGCTCAAAAATATTACTAATGCTCATCTAGAGAGCTCCAGCTGTGTAGCCATCTACAGGATAAGCTCCGATAGAGTCAATGTACCCTAATCAAATGACCCAGTCTAAAGCAGAATCCACTTGTTAAGAGTACACCTGGTACACAAAGATACTCTATTGCCTCCAGTTTGACTGCAGCTATTATAAAATCTTCATATAAGTAGCAAGAATAGATTGATATATGCATGTGTCTTATTGGAATGTCTTACTGACTTGAGTTTTGTTGTTTTAACTAGAGTATTTCTGCCTTTTTTAAAACAAAATAAAAAATGGGAGTCCCTCTCCCATCTCTCTGAAAATGCCATTTTCCTCCTGATCTCCCTCAAACAGGATGCCAACCAATTCCAAACATTCACAGCTGAACTGAACCATGAACTCCTTGATCTTGATTCCACACAGAGCTGTGACAATGCATGTTGAGAACATACACTGTCTTGTACAAAGGCATGTGGACCTAGGGAAAAAACCAAGTACAGTCTAATCCTTACTCTGCAGAACTGTCATTTGGTTTCAACTATACAAATTGAATTACTAACGGGCTATGCATATTCACAGTACTTCTCATATCCTACACTAGAAGGCTGGTAAGAAGGGAAGGCATGCACGTGTCTTTCTCATTAAACAAAAGAAAACTCCAGCAGAAAATAGATTTGATTAATGTATTCAGCAGAAAACACATACAAAATGTTCTGTAGCAACATTAATTAATACAAAGGAGATGGTTATGACTTCATCGTCTAATTCACACAGCAGAAAAGCTGCTGGGACACTCTCAGAGCAGAGAGCGTGGGTGGCTGCCTTGTACTCACTGACCGAGCCTCACTGGATGGCAACACGGCTGGCATTGGCAAAGTCATTAGAATTCTATTTTATTGTGGAATAAGTTGTTTCCTGTCAACTAATGTGAAGCGAAGAGCACATGGGCAGCAGGGTGAGAAGCTGCTTTGTTGTCAGGATGCAACCCAAGTGCTCCTGTGAGTTAAATGTTACAATCATTTACCCCTCTGCATTAGAAGGGCAACTCACTTAATACACTCTGTGGATAAGAGCATGTGCAGGGATAACTGGCTTCCAAACAACCCCCACTGGCAACAGGACACAAGGTCATCGCTGCAATAAGGCCAGATTTTTATAAGGTCCCAACATCCCACACTTTCTCATCTGGAAGTCATCTGGAGTCCCCAGTGCCAGGTAAAAGCAATCCCATTGGAAGCCCTATTAAAAAAAGTCTGATCACAGAAGATGCATCCCCAGTGCTGAATTGTACTGCAGTGAGAAATCTAAATGCAGCACAGCTTGTCCTGTTTCCTCTCTCCCTTTACAAATGAAGGCAGGCTCATCGACTGGAATTTATTCAAGACAGCGCTGCGTTATGTTGAAACCTACCAGACACACTTAGAACAGCTGCAGGATATGCTGCATTAAACTATTAGTCAGAATAAAGAGATAAATTTATGTTTCACATTTGCTTCCAGTCAAATTGCTACATAAGTAATATCAGTCTGCTCTCTTAAAAAAAAAAAAAAAAATTCAAAAAGGTTGCTGTCTTGATTGCTGGACCTCAAAACTCACACTAATCTATTCATTCAAATTTTTAAATTTTAAGATCTTCAAGTTCTTTGCCCACTTCATAACATTTCAAAGGCTGGAAAGTTTTAAATATCAAAACCAGTATCTGCTAGTAAAGATTTAGAAACATGATACTCTGGGGTTCTAATACAACTTCTTCCCTAAGCAGGAGAGAGAAAAATCCTTCTAAAAAAAGCAGAAAAAAAACCCCAAACCCAATCCCATCCAGTTTTGGAACCTGCACATCATGAAAAGCTCTTCCAGGAGACCATCTCTTTACCAGGAAAAGTGGAAAGAAAAGGCTTGCTGAAGGCTATGGCTTTGCGGAGATAATAACTAAGTTGCTAATGTATGGTTTTGCTTTGCTAGCTGACTTGAAGGTAAAAAGAAAATAAAATCCTCCAAGGTCATTCCAGTATTTATCCAAGTAGGATCAGACACATAGGAAACAGACAAAGACAAAATACCACTTTGCATTTCTAGAAGAGCAAACACAGAACCATGCCAACTTTAATATCACTGCTGTAATGGTACAATCACATGAAATGCAAAAGCAGACAAATTGTAAAGTACTCCCACTAAGACTCCTAAAGAAACCATTTCATCTGCAAGAGTCTGCCCTATACCTGCAGTCTGAACTTCCAGAAAGCAACTAACTGCACTTCAGTGTACAGCACAGTGAAATCAATGCATGGGATGAATCTCTGGGAAAAGGCAATTTAAATTCTCAGGGGAGAAGTTCCTCACTGTGATGAAGTCTGACATGGCATCCCTCTACCAGCTCTGCCCAACCCAGTGTTTACAAAACATACCACAAAATTCCTCTAAACAATTGAAACTAAGCAATTAGACCAGCTTTAATTACTGGCTTTTAAGGCCATACTCAGGTCATAATTACTTCTGCTTTATTTTTGTAGGATACTGAAGAAATATTGCACTGAAGAACAAATGAAGAACACGCCAAAAGGTGCAGTAACCAAATAACCCTAAGCTGCAAATCACTTTCCTTATGAACTTAGGAAAAAAGGATTTGAGGTGCAGCATGAAATAATTTACCATGGAACTTTTCAAGCTCTAAAAGCTCCTGTGCTGAATATATTAATTTAGTTTTGAAATTATAGAAATTTGCCTACAGACCCATTAACATATATCATAGCAGATTATGGAGAAAGGTTTTCAAGTTGTGTCTAGGAAGACAGCATTACATTTGTTTTTTATAGAACTCAAAGAAAAATAAAACCCTGACGACTGAATCACAGAATATTTCCTACAGTTGAGCTCCCTATTATCCCAACAAGGGAGCCCTTCCTTCAGTGTACAGCAAGCTCAGTATATATTTTTTTCTTCAGAAGGAAAAAACTTCTGCTACTGGAACAATCAGGTTGCGATGTTCCCATGCCGGAACCTTTTTGCCTTCCCTGCTCTTCCCCACCGAGTGACTAAATCCACCCACTTTGCTATTTATTTCAGACATCAACACAAAGCTCACAACACAAGGGCAAACTAATCTCAAGGAAATAACAGATTTGTGCAAGTGAGATCCTCCCACTCGCCACAGAGGAGACACTCCTCACTAAAGACGATATGGTAAAGATTTTTCTTTAAGGAGCTCAGTAAAATACATGGGTCTAATTATGAAAAGCTGAACAGAGGCTCTCTTGGAGTGACATATGGTGACAGCATTACACGTCTAGCCTAAGCCTGGGTTCCCAGACTATGGTCATTACCACCGCTGCTACTGGCAACGATAGCAGCCGATCACAGACAGGCTGAGGGTTTTGCTGGCTGCTGGGTTGCATTCAAATACCACAGATTGGAGTCTCTTGTCTATTTTTTTTTTAAAAGAAAAAGCTAGCAAGGAACTGATTAGTCACAGAGCTGTCGAACTAGCATCCATATTGTGCAACATCTTTGCATGTGTGAACGGCAGAATGAAACTTATACCTAAATACATGGGAATCATTATTTCAAATAGAAATTTGAAATCCTAGAGAAATCTTAAAAAGTCCTAAGCTGCATATCTTAGTACCTGGAACCTTACAGAAAACATTTCAGATAGGAGAGATTTGGTTTCTTCCACATATGTTAAAAATTGGAAGTGATTTAAATTTATGATTTTATTAGTTTTTCTTAGACAGACTTTTGCTTTTCTGTCATCTATTGTATACCTGTTATGTGTATCAATAATTGCCCAAACCCCCAGACTACCAGAAATGAAGCTACGCTAAGCTAGCTACCTCACACATGGGCTAAATATTATATAATCCTATGCACATCCACGTTCAAAGCTACTAAAACAGCCACACACAAATGTAACACAGCAGATATTTCTTTAAAGGGTCAATTTAAGGGCTAATATGCCCTTAAGGAAAGGAGAGACAATAGAGATTACTAATAGAGTACATTGTGCTTCAGGCTGACAGGGCTGTTTTATGCTTTCTTTGCTGGAGAAGGAAATCTGTGAGTGTCTGGAGCATTAAGCTAGGATGGGTTGGTTAACATTTAGCAACGTGATAGGAAGCAACTGGTTTTAAATATAAAAATATCTAGAAAAAAATATTCTAATAGATAAAATATTAAGCCAAATTATTAATAATTAATGCTAAAAATAAATACAGCCCAGTGCCCGTATAATACCTGCGCCAGAGGCTACTTAAGATATTTTATTTTGCATACAATGATTTAGATTTTGTAGGCTTTAAAAACAATGTTCAAATATTGCAGTGCAGTAAGGCAGGAAGCTAGGGATAGCAATTAAATCCTTCTTGATATCTAATAGTGAAAGACATTGAAAGTACTATACTAAGATTTTGGAAGGGATGTTTCCTTCACTAGACAAAAATGTTTAAGAACTATGACCCGTACTAGACTGAACAGCAGCATGCAGGATTCTGCAGAGTAAATGCCCAACAACAGTTATCAGAAATTAGCAACAACAGCTGAGACTATGCTGGTGCTACTTTATTATGAAACATTTTAGCTACTGCATATATCATTACATAAAAATTTGTAAAAATTTAAATTCAGCTCTTCCTCAGCTAGCTAGAACTCAGTACTCCAGTGTCCTATCTGCTGTGAATACTTTTAAAAATAAACTCTCTTTTCAGTTTGCTCACAATATACTTCAAGTTAAAATTCAATTTCTGAAACTTACCATTCCCAGACTCTTAAACTCTTGTCATCGGATGTACTCACAAACCTTCTATTTTCATCCACAAACACAATGGTGTTGACAGCTCCCAAATGCCTATCGTATTCCTGCACAATTTCGCCACTTCTAATATCCCACTACAAGTAGAAAAGTCAGAATAAGGCCTTGTTTTTAAATATCATAGTTTTTAAAGGAAGAAATATTAAGTAGACTTACTTGCACAATCTTCTTATCTGACATTCCTGCAACAAAGAGATTTTGTTTATCTTCATCAGGATTGAACTTGACACAATAGGGAACCTTCCTGTTTGTGAATCTTGAAATGCACTGCCCTGCAACAGACAAGCCAGTCATAGTGTGTCAGGTTGGAAGTTCTGTGGGCTGATAAGTTCTCGGCAGATATTGATAAAAACCTTTCATTTTACATTTCATTCACTAACAGCAGGAAATACTTCTTTTAAAGCCTTTAAGAGGACTAGAGGGTAGAATTTACCCTGTACATTGATGTTGCTTTCTTTCACATGTTTGTATGCATGCATTTGTATAAACACATACACATAGAAACTGTTCCATACCTTTAATATAGCTTTCCAAACAAGTAACCTGTATGTCATCAGCATATATCAAGGACATCAGAACTCACCAGAATATCACAAACCAACCACTGTCTTTGCATATCATTACCTCCTTAGGGTAAGAGGTCTTTTTGACAAGAGACTTAAAACTAAGACAAGAACTCCTCAATCCCAAGCCTAGAAAAGGATAACAGTAATCCAACGGCAAAACAAATCACTGACCTCTTTTCATAGCCTCAGCCATAAATACTCTGATCACATATTATCTGTAACTTACAGAAGCCTATTTTAACTCAAAAGCTCAGCACATTTTTCAGGTGTCTAAATAACTGAATTCAGACTCAAGTCTGGAGAATTTGACTTGGCTGTCACCTGTATGAGACTAGTGGCGTTGCTAACCAAGAAGGTAACGCCTTTTTCAAACATGGAACTTTCTGTCTTAGGAACAGATGTACATTTAAAGGAATATTGACAAAATCTATCCCGTATCTTTTTAGTTTCAGAATCTATTTGGAGAAGAATATTACAGAGCATCTCCCAGGCAGTTCTGTGAGAGCATCAGACCTATCCTTCACTCCCTATACCAGCTAGCCAAAAGATCAAGTGAAATAATTCTTTTAAATTAGGCACATTTAGGTCTAAAGTGTGATTTCATTACTTAATTTTATGCCTGCAAATGTAAACATGCAATTAACTGATTGGTAAAATTTTGTCTTTTTGCTGAAAATTATTCTAGCATTACAACTAACTGTCAACCTTCTCCAATAAAAAGGTATACAAAAACCAGGTATGTAAGCTATGTAGGCAGTGTCAATTGCACCGCTACAAATAACAACAAAACATTTAGGAAAAAAAAGACTCTCTATCCTGCAATGAAAGCCTAAACACTGAACCACAAGATGATAGTAAGAATAATTGGAAACAACCTGACTGACAATATATCTTGATATTTACTATTAATTAAAAATAGTGCCAAATTACAGCATCTACAAATACAAGCCTACCTGTTTCAGTGTCCCAGAGTTTAAGATAGCGGTCATATGCAGCGCTAAGAAACCGAGTGCCAGCATTATTAAAACAGATGTCTCGAACAGCTTTACTATGTCCTACAAGATAAAGAAAAAATGCAATGATAAACTTTCATTTATTCAAGCTTAGAATTAATGTTTCTTTTAAAACATTACTCAAGTTAAATGTCCCAGTCCTTAATAATGCAAAGAGAACATGGAAATCTCTTACCGTAATTTTTCTTAAGCACTAGTAAAGAATGACTAAAGTGAGAAAGAAAAAGTAACTCCTAAAGAACAATGTGAATAAAGTCCCTAAATCCCCACACCTCTAATGCAACGGAGAAAGAAACAGTAGCACTGCACAGAACCAACGACTGCACATCATTCGTAAACTAATCTACAAGGCAGTACTCTAAGTACTGTTGGTTTCAAAGATTGTCCTGGTCACAGTTAAGAGCTGTAAGAGAAGTTTAAAACACTGTAATAAAAGTGAACATCTAATGAAAAAGAGGAGAAAAACATTAAAGGAGATACACTCAAAGGACACACATTTAAAATCAGAAAACAGGTATAAAATATGGGAAATACTAAATCGGAAAATTAAGAATGCTTTCATCCATATTAGCCTTGCTATCCCTCAACTCCAACACCTATATCTGACCAGTGCATCAAACTTGTAGGAGATCTCTTTAGTTAAAACATTGGCACAGTAACATAAATATAGCAAAACAGCAGGTGTTAATAAGGTTGATAATAAAGACCTTTTGAGGAAAATACACTGTTACAGTCTATTGAGAGAGAAAAACTTTTTGAGCCATCATCTTTGCCACACTGCTGTCATCAGAAATATTAGGTGAAAAAAAGACTTCTTTGTTGCTACTGAACATATATTCACTTAGTGTTCTAGAAATGTTCCCATTTCAAAAGGAGAATCAGCTGCTTTTGTTCCGCATTCAAGGCTGCTAAGAAGTTTGTATTTCTCTCTCTCAGCTATCTGCTTTAAAAAGCACCTGTTATGTGAACAAAGGTGGCACCTGAATGTAAAAAAAAAAAAAGAATTCCCATGCTTTTACACTACAAGATCAGCACAGAAAGACAAGGGATATCAGACCATGAGATGCTCTCACTGTGAGCTGCTGTTCTCAACATGAAGATGGGGCAATTTAATTCCACAATTTTGACTTCAGAAAGGAGCCTTGCATCAAGTAATGATGCAGTACACTAATGTTTTGTTTTAAGGTATTCTACTTCAACATTAAATTGCTTGGAACACAGGTTCACTAAAGACTTGCACCTTTTTCAATTCTTATTGCCAAGACTATACTGAAAACCATTCACTCTGGATGCCTACAAGTCCTCTCAATGATAAATTACTAAGCCAACCTAAATCATATCCTTCCATGAAGTTTTTAAAAATATACATCAGTTGAAAAAAGAGACTATTACCAATAAATGTTCGTAGGCATCTTCGATCACCATATACTTCCCATAGCTTGGAAAAAAAGGGACAGAGGAAAAAAAAACGTCACTTGTTAAACAATAATGATGCTGAAATTAAGTGCAAACATACATGGTAACATCTATTAAGAAATTATTACAAACATGACATCTAATGATTAATCACAACTATCTACCCACAAATTCACAGGAATGCTATGTCATATTGCTAACAAAACCTCCTTAAAATAACTGAAATCCCCATTATCATATCAAAACTTTAAAGCCCCAAGATTTTGCTAGTAAAAACAGAAAAAAAAAATTGCTTTCTATTTCTGGACTTTCTAACTTGCTGGACCAAAATTAGATCAGTTCAAGACCACAAATGCTTTGGTAAAACATTTCAGTAGAAACCCACTGCTAGTTGTAAAACTGGGCTTCACAGAAAATGGATTATAATAACAAAAGCGATAACCTAAGGAACCTGTGACCTTCTAAATGCTGTTACTAAGTGATTAACACCATTCTAACACCCACAGTCTTGTGTATTATTTCTGTCTTTGTTCCAATGAACTTGTAATTTAAAAAATCAAGTGAGAAAAACAAAAGTAACACAGACAAAAGGCATTGGTAGAAGTACCAAATGTTTAAATATTCTAAAATACATTGTCTATATTCAATGATGATATAGAATGCATCATGAAAATAGAAAAATAACTCACCTTAATTTTGCAATCCATAGAGCATGACAACAATATATGCCCAGAGAGAGGAAACAACCTAACTGCACTGACACCCTGTAAATAAGGACATAATTAAACAGTAAGTGGAGGATCTAGATATTTCATCAGTTCACTTGTACTCTTTTCAAAGTAAAAACCTAAAGCTTTATCTTCATAAAATATACAGATCCTGTATCTTAGAAAGAAATAACCTACCAACACTCCCTTTTAGAAACAGCAATGCATTTTGAACAATTGTTACTAGTAACAAATTGATTCATTTCAACAGTCACACCATTACTATGGTAAACACAGCAAAGAAACACACATTGTGGGTTTGGGCGATTGTGTCTGTATAATAAAAAGCCTTTTCAGGTAGAGAAGGTGAGGAAATATTCCAGAAAATAAAATTTCCGGCCAGCTCCACTTCTTATACTACCAGTGGCTTCTAATCACTGAACTCAGATTCCCGGCGCACAGCATCTTCCCATCTGTCTGTATTTCAGGTACTCCTTGCAAATAAAGTCCAAAGAACTGTCAAATACTCATGGTTTGATGTCCCTTCTTTCCATTTCATGTCAATTACTCTATTCGTATTCCATCCAGTTCCTCCTACCCTTTGGAGCCTGGAGCTGGAGTTTGGTGCTTCATCCTATTATTGCCTACTTATATTGCCCAGCTTTTCTAGATTTGTCAGGCCATCCTCCTTCTTTCTACTTCTCTAACTGATATTACTATTCATCTTTTGCTTGAAGATAAAAGCTATTTAATGCATCGGTCTGTTCTAACAAGATAATAGGCAGAGGAGTGACTAGAGCTTTGGGAAGGAGATGTTATTCTGGAAAACACTGCCAGTTGCAGCTACAAGCTTTTTGGTGCAGTAATCTTTGAAGAGTTCAGAGTTGTGACTCAACTGAAAAAGTGTAAAAGCTAAAAGTGTTCTGTGTGCCCTCATTTCTTCCATCTTTCACATATCACTAAGATGCTGTCCACTGCATATTCCCTCAAGAGACAAAAGAAGCAGCAAATCGAGTACAGACTTTACAAATCTTATCAGTGAAATACTTAATACTGGAATTATGTATATAGTTACAGGCTCTGGCACAAGAAGAAACTGGAAATGTTAAGTAGCAGCATCAAAGAAAACTTAACAAGGCAGATCTCTCAAAGGTAATGGGTGTATTTGGAAATTATATAATGCTGATGCACCATATCATATCAAAAACCCGTGTAACTTTTCACAAGTTTGATATGGAATAGCCTTAAAGTACTTCTACAACCAAAACTAAAAAAGCATTTTCATGGATCCCTAGAATCAGCCTTACTCTTATTCATCTGGTAGTTTAGGAAATAATTCCAAATCCCATAGAAGTCACTGAATAATATTTGTCCCTTTAAAGTACGCCAGGAAGTCACTATGCTCATGAAAGTATATGCAGGTAAATGACTGCAACTGAGCAGGCAAACAACTTGTGCAAGTGTATAATGCAACCAATTACATGCATAATGTGGTAACGATGAAAATACTCCTTCCTTCTAGTGTTATTTCAGTTTTTATAGAAGCTACTAGCTTCAGACACAAAATAAAGTGGCTTTTTATGATGCACACTCACAAACACAACTTCCTACCTTTGTATGTCCAGACCACACATGGATTTGTTTCTTTGGAAGATAGCACTTCTCAGGTGGCACTGTAGAACGGAGATTAACTCCAACATCTTGAGGAACATGAAGATAAGATCTGCCCTGATAGTCATACATCTCCTTAACTGAAAAGGTAAACAAAGAATTCTGAGAATCCAAGAGCCTGTATTTTTAGAGGTTACAATCTTCCAAAGGTTGAGCAGACACACACAACTAAGGTTTTTCTCAACACAGCTGCTCTGCTGTGAAGCGAGGGGTGGAGGGAGAGTCAAAGGGGAGAAAAGCCCACTTCATAGGACACAGATATGCAATCTTGTTTGACATCAGTTGAGCTCAAATTAAGCCATTTCAGCAAAGTCTGCTTGGAATCTGATAATCTGAACAGCAAGACAATCTTCCGCCCCCTTCCCACTCCCCCATCTTACTCACCACTAAGCAAGTTTCTCCAGCCAACAAGGGTTTGCTTACACTAACTCTACGCAGATTATAATGTGCAACTAACCCTTGCATTTGGCTTATGATTCACATTCCAGCCAGCTCTGTGCTGTGTCAGTCGCACCAACAGAATTATAAACCAGAGGGGCAAAACCCACATTTGACCGGTATGAACCAATATTGGTCAGCAGTAGCCAGTAGCTGCTCTTTATCTAGATTTAAAAAGTGACTGATCTGCCAGACATGCAGGGATGATTTGTGCATGGAAAAGGATATTTCAGATTAAACTAATTTCTCATTTTCTGCGATATTATTATAGCAGTTTTGGTTGTACAAGTGACCTCTTGCACAGTATCAATCTTTACACATATCTACAAAATTGCATATTTCTGGAATGTTTGTGTTTGAGAAGATTAAAGTTTATCTTGTAAGGCCTTTTACTGTGAGACTTCAGGTAGAGACCATGAAAAGCTGGATATTAAATAATTATTCTATCAGAGGCTCAATAGCTAAAATCTCAGGTTTGTTACATTCGCCACTATACAATAAATATTGCAACAGAACAGAACGAAGTACTAATGTCAGCAACACATATCTCAAACCTTCTTAAATGCACATAAGAAAGAATGCTCTAGCTTGTGCGCATGGGCCTGGCTGTACAAAGTGGCAAACAAAGAGAGACAGTTTACCTGACTATCTGTGCCAAGGCAGGACTGCTCTGTACGCAGAGAGTTGAAATAACACTTACCAAAAACCAGTTAATTTCACTTACCAAAGCATCCTCTTTGAAGGTACCACATGCTGTAGTCTTCCATAGGGTAATTATTTCATATACAATAACTCATAGTATGACAGCAAGAACATTTACGTTAAGAATTGAGGAAGTATAAAGTCCAAGTGATTTTCTAAAGCCATAACTCAAAGCACTACCTGCTGATGAAAGTACTGACATATAAAACTGCAGCAATTCCAAAGCTGAAACTAAGCCAAACTCATAGCTTTAAAATGTTTTCTCTCTAAAATAGGAAAGGGATACGTACATCCAGTACTATAAAAAATAAATAAATAAACCCAGTACCCTGAAAGATGACACTTCCACACTGCTCCTCACAGTATGAAGTGGAATTAGTCCAAGTTTATCTATTTCCCTGTCCCTTACGCTTATGCCTGTGAGCAGTATTATCTCCAATACAGAAACATTAAGGTGCCTCAACAAAACTGCTGAGGCTGTCTGCCATCCTTACTAATTAACACAGCAGGCAAGAAGACACAGTGAGCAAGAAATGAGAACAAGCAGGAAGATGCCGTTACCATGTAATATAGTCTTCTCCTCTCCAGGTTTATCATCTTCTACTTTTCCTCTCTTCTGTCTCTTAGCTGTTATTTCATCCAACTCCTTCTGTTCTTCCTGGAAAAATAAAACGTGACCTTGACTTTTAAAAATTCAGTGCTCAGAACCACATAACAAAATTCAGAACTGCACTACCTTTTACTTACTATTAAGAACACATTTATTTTCTAAGTAAGATTAGAAATATTTCTAAGCATCAATAAAGAGAATACCCTTATCAAACCAGAAAAAATTAAAAATCTATGTACATTTAAAAGAATTAGATACTATCTTTATTCACAGGCTACAGCTAAGCATCACTGAATAAGAAGGACGTTTGTTGGCTGGATATTTTTTGGTGGGGGGAGGAATTGTTTTTATGGTTTTTTTTTCTTTTTACTTTAAACAAGTTTTACTTTCAGTTCTTTCCAAGCTGCTTCAGTTTTTAATCATCTTTTAATCAGACTCTACACACTACACATTGATACTATTAATTTTATTTGCAAACATTTATGCAAGTAATTGAACGCAGAATATCCAGAACACCTTATTTGAAGATATCAACTGAAGTGTTTCTATCACCCTAAAGCATGGATAAACTACTAGTGCAGCTGGATCTCTGTTAAAACCACTATAATGTACTAAAAATTTCATCTACTGTATTAAAGTAGTACTTACTTCTGATGGTTTGGCTACTTCTTTTTCATCAACATACTTTGCCCATGGTCCCAGGAAACCATCAATATTCGATGCATCATTCTCCTTGAATTTCTTCCTTTTTTCAATTTTTCTCTGTCCTGTTTCAAACACTGTTAAACCTGAAGAAACAAACAATGCACTGTCTAGCTGATAAAACAGCTCACATCATCATAAGTCACATCATAGTCAGCTTGAAAGAAAAAACACCAACATCACTACTCCTTCTTCCAATGCACACAGCAAAATGCAAAAAGCATTTGAGCAAAATGGCCAAATCATTGCTAACTTTTCTAACTATGACACTGCTAACTATGCACAGTAACAGAGGAACCACTTAAACTATGTGTCATGGTTTGTTGGACTATTTAACCATGCACGTACCCATGCATTTGTAACAATAAGTCTGCAGACTATAAAACCACATCAATTTCCATACCTTAAGTAGGACTCTATTTCAAATACTGCACTAAGAACTGGCTTCTGATCCCTCTCACCTTCCTAAGTTTCTAAAAAACCCTCAAAACCCAAATAAGACAAATGTCCCCAAACCCGAACTACACTTGTATATTTTAATTTAGCAAAAACTCATAGAATCATAGTTTGGGTTGGAAGAGACCTTTTAAAGGTCATATACTCCTGCAATAAGCAGGGACATCTTCAACTTGATCGTGTTGCTCAGAGTCCCGTCCAACCTGACCTTGAACATTTCTAGGGATGGGACATCTACTACCTCTCTGGGCAACTTCTTCCAGTGTTTCACCATCCTTATCATGAACAATTTCTCCCTTATATCTAGCCTTAATCCACTCTCTTTTAGTTTAAAATCATTATCCCTTGTCCTATTGCTACATGCCCTATTAAAAAGTCTGTCCACACTGACATGATCATTTACTTGTAGCTAGCTTTTCACAAATGCTGTGACCTCAGAATCTGATTTGTCAAAACCATTAGACAATACAGAGATAGCAAGAAAAAAAGTTAAAAGATGTTGAAGTAATGACTTAAAAGTTTTTCAAAAAGTTGTATGTACAATTATGTGCAATTTTCAGACAATGTTTTCCCACAGCATCAGTAATACTTATCTGGTGCAAACAAGCCCAAAAAGGCCTTGTATAAGCAAGGGGAAATAGGCAATGAAGAAATTAATGTAATAATCATACGAAGAAATTGTACATTAATGAATAACCCATTTTGAAAAGGTTATTTTTTTTTTAATGATTCTTATCCATTTCTGTCTAATGTCTGTAGCTGCTATACCAAAATAAGTCTAGTTTCTTTATCAGTCTGTTTTCTTTATCTTACTTTGGAAGAAAAGAGTGAAATAACCTTGGATATACTCCATGGAAGAAGACACAGAAATAAAGAACCTTTGTATATACATGTGAATAAGATGTTAGAAAAAGACATGCAAGGGAAAGCATAAATGTAAAGTTTATACAGGTACAATTTTCCAATGCAGATTAGTCACTTAGAGTGTTAAATATCTTGTATCAAAGTATTAATTACAAACTCCATGCTTCTGGTAGTCAATCCTCCCAGTGGCACGCTATGCCTTTACCATCTGGCAACCTTCCAATGGTTTTTCTTTTCTAAATAACCCAAATAGCTTAATTCTGCTAAGCAGAGATAACATGCAATTCCCAAGAGAATGCTAAAGGTTGCACAGAGTGATCAGTCTGCTACTGATTGGCGCAGTTAAGGTGCTTAGCTGAACATACAAATATCCTAACATAGACATATGACAATTTTAGCTAGAACAGAATTTAAGAGGACCAAAAAGCTCTGTTTCAAATATATAGATAAACTCTACTCATATAATGAGACATGCTAGGTTCCAACTACATATCCTAATTTTAAATTTGACATAATGATAGTCTTAAATGTCTGTTACTTCAGGAAAACAATGCCTCCCAATATCTCTCTTCCCTCTTCACACACAATTAAAAAAGATCTTCATTTATTGTGTCTTTGGACATGGGTAAGTCATAATTCCTTCATTTGCTGATACCTATGCCATTTCTTAGTGAAGAAGAAACTGAAACGGTCATCAGTTGCAAGTCATTTATATGAGGTTCCAAATTATTTACCTTGATTTTTTTCAGCTTCTTCTACAGAGCCAATATATTTGGTAGCAACTTCCGGGTTATCTATGGAAGGATCTAATGCATAACCTGGAACAAGAGAAGAAATAAAATACTGTTACATCAAGTTTTTTTTATTTTGCAAAACTTTTATTACCCTCCCTCCTTCCCTACATTCCATATTTTTTTCTGTGTTTTCTCAAGGAGCTAGGGATGAGGAAAGTTTGACATTTTGAAATCCCATCCACTTCTCACTTGGCCTGGGTATTAGGATTACTAGAGTATTACCATGAGGTCCTTGAGTGAAGTGAAGTGCTGCCAGAATGCTTAAATTTGCACAATACAGAGAAGCAAATAAATACAACAGACAACAGTTAACATAAGATGCAGACAAAGTGCAGTCATAGGAGGCACTGTCACAGAATCCTTCTGGTGGGAAGGGACCTCAGGAGCTCCATGGTCCAACACCCTCGCTCCAAAAGTGAGGTCAACACTGAATTCAGATCAGTTGGCTGTAATGCAAACATTAGATTATGAAATGCCACAGCATCCTCTTCTTGTTAAAACATGGCATAAGGAAAATAACAACTCAAAATCTTATCTCAGTGATATGTGATTTTTAAACAGATGCTGCTTTAGTTCAGGGCACTGTTCCTTGGTTTGCAAAGCCAGTAAGGCACACTGAAACCAGTTCATTGCTGCAGCACAGAGAGCCCACAAGCTTTAGCAGCAGCCTCTGGCCCTGCAGCCAGCCCCCGCCCTGCTCCCTACCTCCACTGAACCAAACAGAGTGCTACTCGTCTTTGGCAGTCCTGTGGATGGCAACAGATGGAAGGAAGAGGATAGAGATGGAGAAAGAAGGAAAGCAAATTAAGTTTTCTAGGGCTTTGTGCATATTCTGTCTCCCCCAGCAGAAATTATTTAATTCTCCTGCCAGAGCTGGGAAAGCTTGTTCCTTCATCTTAAAAGCAATTGCTTTAACTAATGTGGATGGGATCAGAAGCAGCAGCAATGGTCTTTAATTCATAGAAGAATTAAGTATTCAAATTTTCACTTCCTGATTACAGCTATTGAGTCTTGTTAAAAAAAACAACAATAACAACCCTGCTGTGTTTATGCTTATAAATAATTTATAAAATATATCGGCATTTCATAGATATTCAGGATATTTACAATTTTTTATACTGAGGTTCTCATTTTAATATGCATATCTGACAGTTTTTCTCCATTTCTCCTGAAGTGAATACCATGATCCTATATGAATAAGATAGACAACTCATCTAGTTTCCAAGGAACAGGTGCACTGAATACTTAACTGACCACCATGGCTTTTTTTTTTTTTTTTTAAGGAAAGACTGCACCCTGGTGGACATTTCACCAATTTTTATTAATTATTAAAGTGACAAAATGTCCCCTGAGGACCCAAAGAGAATTTCTCTGTATCAGGAAGGAAAAACAAACAAAAAGAAGCAACGAAGATATTAAACCTCCAGTAATCACACACACAAAAATCAAAGAAATCCTACAGCATACAATCTAATTCTCATATTTTTGTTGATTCACAGAGACAATCATGAACAGTGGGAGATGAGCCAGTCCACCACAGAGACCAATGGCCCATAAAAGCTTTTTGGTGCATATAAGTTGAGAACTTATCAACATCATCCCAATAGCCAAAGATGATCATCTCCCCAGTCATTTCTCAGAAAGACTACAGTCCTCGAAGACAATCCAGTTCATTTATTTTAGACGCTGGAAAAAAAAACAAATTACTGAAATGAGTAGAAGAACCATTCCACGAACACAGCGAGTGTTCCCGTACAAATGAGCAATTCACCTGCAGACCAACTCTTAAGCTTCAAACCTGGTAAGATCCAGGCGTGGAACATACACCCAGACACCCTGTAAGTACGATCTAGGGAATGAATATATACCAATGTTTTCATACGAAATAGAAATTCCCCCTATACTTAAACCAAACAACAAAAAACCTATTTGAGACTGTTATGAGGATTTACTTTCATGGATAATCAAACTGAGCAGACACTGCAATTAGACTTTCGCTAATTTAACTGCCTGCTTTTATTAAGCCACTATTTCAATGAGTTCTTTACCAAGCTATAAGGTTTCTGTTAACAGCAGAGAGATATTACATTGGATTTATGTCAAAATCAATACAGTGGTTTACTTGTCCTTCAACTCTATTGACACAGTCTCTGGGACTCTATTTGCTTGGTACTTGTAAAAAAGGGACAGTATTCTAATGAATAGGGACTCTGGGCCAAGCACAACTTCCCGTGGAAGCGGAGACTTCTTATAGCTGCGTTGAATTTGGTCCAGCATCATTCTCATAGAAAAGCTCTGAACAATTTCTACTTTCTAGTGGATATGTGAAAGAGAATCTTTTCTTTCTGGCTGGGACTCCTAAATGCAGCTGCAAAAGACAGCTTGCTTTTATCCTATTCAGCTGGTATGCCACATAATGTGCCCTGACTCCTACGTCTCCTTCAGGTTTTTTTTAGGAGGTAGATATTTCATGCTACATTTTAGCAAGGAAAAGTACAATTCCACCCACATCCATAATTTCAGTGCACCTGAAAATGGTTGTTTAAATAATCATACTTTGATGTGTGTTCCAGAAAGGTGGCTAATTAAAGTATCTTTAAAGTATCTTTGCAATGCAGCACACAGAGCGCCACGGCGGCTCAGGTATGTGGAACAGTGCAGCTGGACTAACCCATTCTGACTGCACTGGCCTCTCCGCACAATCAAAGTAATCAGAGAATAAAGTGCCTACAATTATAAGATCTGATAGCGACCGTAGGTGTTGCATGCAACATGAGGAGATGAAAAAAATCAAAAGTGTTATTTCCATGTCAGAGTAATTTTAAGCTCTTAAAATACCGGCCTTACTGATGAAGCAATCCTGTTATAACCAAGTTACTGGATACTCATCAAGAGCTTTAAGATTTATAGACAGAAGACTCTTTCTTATTAAATAAGACATTAATGTCTCGTGAAGGAGAGATTTTAAAACACTAAATGCTGCAGGAATGGAGTGGTTCACTTATATAAAAAGGTTGCCTTACATCAATGGATTCAAAATAGGGTAGATTACCTATGATTCCACATGCAAAACTGGCTACCAATTAAAATAAGGTCAGACTTAGCTAAGGTAATCATTACTGGCTTTTCATCAAACTGGGAGAGGATCTTATACAAGATTATAAAATAGCCTGCCCGAACCGTTTTACTCAGTATTTTAATGCCATCAGCAAAGGATCACGTACCTGTAAAACCTGCAACTGACACCAAAGACAAATGTGAAAAATTTTGCTTCAGCAAAGACATGATGAAATGACAAATACTAAAAAAAGAAAATAACTGATTAGGTATAGGTGAAAAAAAAAAAATACAGGCTGCGAGGGTAGTGGTGTTGATAGACTTAACAAGTCTATCTGGCACCTATGGAGAAAAAAAAGGATAAAAAGGAAATCTGAGATTTATTTCAAAGGAAAAACTCTATAAAACATGGAACAGCACTGGCAAGGCCTAATCTAGATTGCTGTGCCCAGTTTTAAGCAGTGTATTTTAAAGAGAAATTTAGATAAAAATCGAGAATAACATGAATGATAAAACCTTGAGCGTGGGCGGCAGGCCTAGGAAAGGTTGAAGAAACATGCTTGTCAGTCTAAAGAGAGATGAAAGACAGAGGGCAAAAATCTGGTAGACTCATAGGTAGTTTCAATATGTGAAAGATTAGAGGCAACAACGACCCATGGCTTGATAGGGCTCCTGAAGGGAATACAAAAAATAGCATAAATTTGCTGCCCAGAAGGTTCAGCGTAGTATCAATAAAATCTCAACTACTACACCTGCGAAAAAACTACAGCTAGAATATTAAGGTAGATTTCAGACCCACGCAAAATAGTATAAAGATCTAAATGACCTCGAAGCAATTCTGACTCAACTCAAAAGGCCCTGACTAGATCACTGGTTTCCAGCTGTCATGTGTGGATATAAAACCTGAACATCCCCTGACTCCTTCTGGGGACTCTGGAAGACAAGAGAAGTGTTTGCTTTCACAATAACAAGGGTTCACAACCTCTTGGGGGTCAAAGATGAAATGGTAGCTTAAGAATCCAGTGTGAGGCGAAGAAAATGGGGAATGACTAGAGCAGACTAAGATACGGCCTTTACTTTTGTAAATTATGTACTGAACTAAAATGTTTTGTATCCTGCAGAAGTAAAAGACAGCAGCAGACACCCGACTACTTCCATGTGCTGGTATCACAGAGACATTTTTGATAAAGAAGCTGAAGTCTGCTTGACCTGCTAGAGATCTGAGGTTTATATTCAGCATGCTCTTCCTCAGTTTTCTATGGACTGAAGGATGGTACAAAAGTGACTCAATTAGGCCATAGTATTTTTGAATCTGTATAATATACATCCTGGAAGGGCAGCTCAGCTCATTCTCATTAAGTTATTCATTGCAAAAAGAAGCTGCAGGTCTTAACCCTAATGCGGAAAACATCCCCAGTGCCTGTGTCAATTCTACCTCTCGACTTCTGGAACGAAGGGAACCTTACTGACATGGGTAGGTCGTCTTACCTAGATTTAAAAGGTGGTAGGTACTACTGAGAAGGTTCAAAGAATGCTTTTAGATTAAACAGCCAATAGTTAAAGAAAAATAAGCAATTTGGAATGACACACAATCTCAGAAAACCGACATCCTTAAGCAAAAGGTAGCACAGAAATCTGAAACCTCAGATAACAGGGACAGCAATAAGCACAGAATCCCATTTAAACTGAAGGCAGAAAAATGGAAAACCCAAGCATGCATATAAAGTGGCAGAGGCTAAAAATAATACATAGTGAAATTTGAGCACCTTGTTTTAACTTCAGAAACTAATGTAATTGGTAGGACAATACTGACATAATTGGACAGAATACTCTATTTATCAGGCAGAAAGAATGCAGAATTAAGATGGTCATATCAGTAAGAAAAAATGTGCTACACGCTACAGAAAGCTTAAAGACAAATCAGATTAACAAGATAATGGTGTTAACATGCATTAAAGAATCCTTTGGATTGAAATTCCAGGTTTAAGTGGCAAGTACAGTTACCAAGACTCCCTTATTGACTGTTCAATCAAAAGACACAACAACCATGAAATGGTAATAGAGATTAAACAGGTGCTAGGAAAAGAAGCTCAGTGCTAATGAGATATTTTAGACTCCTTCTTGTAGCAGACAGCAAATTCTAGATCAAAATGTGATGAAAATAGCATTTTTACACAAAGTACACATACCACAAACTAGCTGCATTCGAGTTTCATGTGAAAAGAAGTCAACTGAGCAGTGAAGGAAACTTACGAGATTTTTTCCTGAGGGTATGTGTTGTAACAATGACCATAATGCAGTATAAATCAACACTGCTGAGGAAGTAACTAAAGTCATAAAAACATTTACTACAATAATCTCAATCTCAAAACAGGAGGGCTACATTAAATAAAGAAGATGTTGGAAAGGAACAGAAAGTAGGCACCAAAGGTAAATCATTTTCCAAACACAGGGACACTTCAAAGACACCATGTAGGAGAAAAAAACTAAACTCTGCCAGCTATTAAAAGATGACTTTAAAGAGACCATAAGGAAGGGAGCACAGCTGAACAATATGTAAAGAGAAACCATCAGAAATAAAGAACTCTTCTTCAAAGAGCTGAAGTTGCATCCAAATGTGAAAAATACGAAGAAACAAACTCTAGCAAAGTAAAAACTACAGTAAGGCAGCTCCCCCCCCAAAAAGAAAACCACAAAACAAAAAATTGAGGGGGAAATCACATAAGGTATAAAAACTCACACGTGTCCTTTGTCAAAGAGTGCAAGGGCAGAAAGCACACCAGACAGAATGTAGGCCAACAGATGATCAAGGGATGCAAAGAGAGCATCAGTGAGGTTTTTTAAAACACATGTTCACTATGGAGGAGCTTGGGGAAGCTCCTGTGCTAGAACCTTTCTTTGCAGGTAATGTTACAAAATATCTACTTCTAAGTGAAATGCCAGGAGACTAAAGAGTCAAATAAGCAGTAAAAAAACATCGACCATATGGCAGTCATCCAAGAGATCTAAAGCCAGTGCAAAAAACTCTCACCTAATATTGTCTCAATGACAAAAATGGAACATACTAAATACAATTCCAACTTTCAAAAGCCGCTTCAGAGGAGATCTAGGGAACTACAGGTCAATCAGTCAGACATTCGTATGGTTAGAAGTTTCAAGCAGCAGAAACTATGATACAGAAAACAATGAGTAGGCACTTGGAGCACATTACATATTGCGGCAGAGCAGACAACACAGCTTTCTGTACAGGTAAACCACAACGACAAAACCTCCAGAACATTTCTGAGCAAAGCTCAACTGAGGCTGGGTACCTTCACAAAACCAATTTAGACTGATTACATGGTGCCTCAAAGACACTTTAAAAAAATCTACAGGACTTCATATGGTCAACTGATTAAAAGTCATTAAAACACTGGCAAGAAAAAATGGTCGGCTTCCTCAGCACAGGAAAGTGACTGGTAGATTCATGCTCAGGTCTGTGCTGCTGACACGTCGATAATCTGAAAAATTTTTACAAAGTTGCTCAAAGTCACAGAGAAAAATGCAATGTTTAGAATTCTTAGAACCTGAAGGGAAAAAGGCTCTCACTTTATTAAGCCATAGAACAAATTCATTGGGAGATTACATGTTAAACACTGTGCACAGCTTTGCTCTTCATCTCAGGAACGATACAGTGGAACTAGCACAGACAGAAGAGAAACAAGGACAGCCATAGGCAGGGAAAGGCCGCAACAGAGGAACAAGAAGACTGACCAGATCTTTTCAAGCTGAAAAAAGCAGACTGAAATGAAGCTATTGCCAAGATCTATAAAAATCAGGAATGACGCAGAAATGGTGAATAAGAAATGACTGTTCACAAGAGACTAGGGGATATCAAGTCAAACTAGAGGGCTGTTAAGTTCCACAAGTTCAAAACAGAGGTACTTGCTCACGCAAAGTGCTAGTTAGCTGCATAACAGCCTGCAATAGGTTACTACATACACAGAAAAATTGTATGAGTTCAAGCAGCAGCTGGACAAATTTGTAAAAAAACCCCAAACCCAAACAAACACAACAAATTCACTCAAAATTAATATAGAAACATTGTCCTTGGTTGAGAGACTGCATATGAAAAAAAGTATTTGGACTGATCTCTGCTTGTTTCTTTCTTCTGCTCCTCACTAGGTACCCATTGGTGTACACTGTCTAGCAGGACAAAGGGTTGGAAGGATCCTCAGTCAGTGACAGCATGGATGTTCTCAGCTATCCAAACCTCAGAGGGAAAAAGTACTTTCAACAGTAGATATTTATGGCAAGAGGAGGAGATGAGAAAGACTGTCAGGCTTGACATCAGGAAAAAATATTTCACGGAAAGAGTCATTGGGCACTGTCAGAAGCTGCCCAGGGGGACGGTTGAGTCACCTTCCCTGGAGGTGTTTAAAAGAGGGGTGGATGAGGTGCTGAGGGGCATGGTTTAGTGATTGATGGGAGTGGTTGGACTCAATGATCCAGTGGGTCCTTTCCAACCTAGTGATTCTATGATTCTATGAAAATACTTGGGTTTTGTTTGTGATTAATATATAGGTTTCCCACTGAAGATGTATTAACTTTCAAAATACATAAAGGAACACAATTTTTTTAAAAGACTCTGCAGCAGCTGACCTGTTTTTTACTACCCTCTCTGTCTTGTACCACACCCTTCATTTATAGTCACTGCTTATCTACATGCTAGCCACTGCTGATTTGTTTGAGACCTCCTGCCCTAGCACAATGGTGCTAACCAGCCTAACTGAGGCCAGAGGTGTCAAGAGGTACAGCTTTGAATTAAGAGATTTCTCTCTGTTCTTCCAGTGTTATGACTTAGTCTTTACAAATGGGTATGACTTAGATTTATGCCTGTCACTTATACTTGAGTTTTTATAGGTGGTCTTTTCCAAGAAGACATTTATTACCTCCTTCCAAATTGAAAAGAGAATATTGAATTTTTTAATAGACAACTTTTTGACAACTTAAAGGAGTGCTGTTTTTAACAGACCTTCTAGTCAATCAGGATATCAGGCTCATTTACTGCACCTTCTGGCTTGAACTTCTTGGTGCTTGGTTTTGCAGTTCAAATTGCCTATGTCAGCCTTTACATAGTTCTATTTTCACTGTAATCAGACCATTATTTATTGAACGTTCCTAGAAGGCTGAATATCAGCTGGCAATGTTATCTGTCTCAAAAATATATTTTTATATTCTCTTGTAATACAGCTTTCAAGGCAACTGCTGCACAACGATGATATAAACCAAAAGCAGGAACCTTGAGTATACTTAATTAGTTCTATCTGCACCCAAACTGAACTTCAGAAACAAACAAAAAAATCCTCTAAACTCAAACACTAAGTGCCTACAAGCCCCTTTTTCCACTATCTATTCCACATACACACACACAAAAATGCACAACTCACACAATGTAACATTTAATTTCACAGAATAAAATCTAATCCGTCTATTCAGATCCTAAATAGGCTCCTACCTGCATTATCTGCCAAGTTCTAACATCAAAATTACAGTGAAGCAAGTTAAACTTAAGAAATGTATGTGTATTTCCGGAGCATAATACTGGCATTTTGCTTACATTCCACATCCTAACAATTAAGTGAGAAGTACCTATTATCTAAAACAGTGCAAAAGAAAATAAACTCTCATATATATTGCAATTTTTAATATCAACAAGAAAACCACTAATAGAACCCAAACACAAAGACAAATTAAGGATGTTATAGACTCTGATTTTATACAGGTTTCACTATAATACATGGCTCCCACAGATGTCAGCAATAAAGTCCCAACCTCACTCATCACAGAAAGCAATAAGTTAATTAATGTATACATAAAGCCCTAATGCAGTTAAGGGGACTTAGGTGTAGGGAGGTGATGTTGAGGCAAGACAGTTTGCAGGGAGCATTCTTTTGAATGTAAATACAAAGAAAGCCACACACTTGTGCAAAAAGTTGAGCGTTGTGACACTAAGTTTACACAAGAAGTATCAGAACTTGCCTAACAGATTGAATTTGAAGAATATAAAGTGATATTTCATGGGGAAACAAAGATTTGTATTTGCAAGACAAATATTTGCAGTCAAGTTTAAAACTGACATGAAAGCTTACGATGAAACACGAGAAAAATTAATCATTGTTAAACGGGGCAATTTCATTCTTTCAAACATGTCCAAAAGAATGCTTAGAATCCATAGCCTTTCCACATTTTCCTTACTCAAAAAATATTTTTTTCTTAGAATCCATAAAAAGTCTGCTTGAAACTCAAGCCTCTCCCAAACTCAAATGTTTCATTTTTCAAATGCAACTATTCACAATTGACAAGGTTCTTCAAGAAAGCTGCAGCTATGACCACCAATACAGAGATACACCTTTGGCTGTATCTTTGCCAAGACTATTTCAAGTAGATGCATTCCCACTTCCTTCAATTCCCATTCATTCAGTTTGTATCCACAGAGTCAACCACACAGTAAGGCTTCCTTTTGGCTTTGAGAGAGCTACCTTTAGCTAGAACCATGTGACAGAACCTATTTGCATGACAGATCTACAGTTCCTTATCATATTAAAAGCACGAAATTTTGATTTGTATTTTCTACATTGATGCAACTAATGAAAGGATTAATTAAAAAGGGTTTGGTAAGAGGGAATTTCAAAGGGAATTGCAAAATGAGACTTCCCAGATAAATACTACAATCTCTAGCTGTATGTATTCTTGTTCCAAGCCTTTTCCCTATTATTATTAATTCTGTTTAAAATAAATTTATAGAACTTGTAGTCCTATAAGCTGTTCTATAGATAATAACTTATTTTGTCCAACCTGGGCATAATAAAGTTGGAAGTGAATTCCGCTGTTAAGGACTTACCATAGGTTGCAAATGTTCTTCTTTGTTGCTCAAACATGAAATCATTGATGTGAGCGGGTTCTGCATATCCAGAAAGCATATTTCTAGGTGCAGCCATTTGCTGAGTCCTGAATGGGTTTTCTGGTCCAAACTACATCAACAGTGTTAAAAGAAATTATATCAGAATTAATAATTTCTTACTCATGTGTGTACTTTTGCAGGAAAAAAAACACAGGAAAAAAATTGCCTTTCAAAAACTGTAATGTAAAATCACTTCAACTTTCTATTTCTATTCTTTATGTCTACTGAATAAGCTTCTTAGTCTGTTATTTTACAGATACTGCTTACACACGTGCTTTGAGCAGCTCAGTTCATGACTGAACTTTCTAGCCTCGTACAGAGGACAAATCAATATTAACTACTTGAGACAAAACACTGCCATTCACTATGGGATCACTAGAAGCATTCAGAAGACAAAACCATAGCATACTGTCCTTGTAAGGGGGAGATATCAAGAAAGAGATACCAAGTCCTACTGAACTCCTGTATTTAATAGAATCATACTTACAACAATACTTCCATGCATTTAAAAAGCAACTGGGGACTTGCTACATTATTCCAGGAAATTCACTTAGGAAACCCTGCCTTGCTTTTCTTCTTGTAAGATGACAAAAGGCAGTCTTCCTCGACATGCCATGGTTAGGGAAAAGAACAGTGAATACAAACAAATGCAGTACACCGAGACTAACATAAAACTAAATTTAATTGTAACCCCTATGCTTGTCAGTCATAATTGCAGTCACCCGAGTGTCCCACATTAGGCTTCCCTAACTAAAACACTTAGACAAGGTAACACTGTAGTAAGTTTAAATTGGTTTTTGCTCACACACTTCACAGCTTTGGTAGGTTGCAAAATGCAAGCTTACTTTGCTAAAGTAAATTTATGTGGTTCCACAAAAGATTTTCCAAATGTAAAGTATAACTAACGTAGAAATTTCAGAAGGATGCAGCCTTTGTTTACCTGGAATGCTGACCCCTGGTCTAAAAGCAGACAAACTGTATAAAGTAGTTCAGAATCACTATGTTGGAAAAGACCCCCAGGATCATCGAGTCCAACCATTCCTATCAACCATTAAAATATGGTATAAAGTTAAATACTGAATTCAGTTAAATACTGAATAAAGTTAAATGCTTGAACAGTTACTTTTACGTTTCAGCTAGCCCGTCAGTTATAATAAAGTAGAAAGTGGTTCACGTGGCACGAGTCCAAATTCAGCCTAAAATGTTTTTTTCACTACATACATTTAGCATAGCTTAAGTTTCTAAGATACTTAACACTGACGTGAACAGTTATACTGAAAGTACTTGGGTTTTAATTTTAAATCTTCCTTTTAAAAGCCATATAACCACAAGACTTGCAACCATTCATTTTGCTCTAAGTAGCATGATGAGTAAACAGCAAAAATGTGAAAACAGTAAGAGACTACTTTCATGCAGTTCATGTTTTACTCAACACCTTTACAATGCTTTTTAATTTTCATAGCTATAGTTCTGATAAACTTAAGGTTCTTCTTAAAACAGCTTTATAAAGAATATGAAAATTCAAGCATTAAAAATATAACACGTGTAGAATCTTTTTTTCAATTTGTCCACAGCATATTCCGAAATGCAGCAAGCATCCAAATAAGACATACCTTATCTGAATTTTACACAAGACTTAAAGAACCAATACCCTTCAACCCAAAGGCACTTCTGCTCTAAATATCAAAACTGTTTCTTACCTCAGGTGCAAACATAGTATCATAGGTGGGATTGTATTGAACTTCCTTGATAGCAGGATCAAGGTGGACTCCTGTTTCCACATCTTCCTGAAATAAAATAAACATATTAATTAACAATTTTTCACGTAGAGACTTTTAAATACATGACATTACCCCATTTCAGACCAAATTAGACCTTTCATTCAAGCTGACACTTTTAGTACCATGAAAGAAGAAAAGTAGCTTGGTCAAAGTTTCTATATTTAACAAATACCGATTGCAAACCTAATGTCGGGCCCTCACTGAGGAATTCAGTCTAAGGTACATGTGGAATTTTTTTTAAAGACTTCATCCACACATTTTAAAAACAACAGCAATATTGCAGGCAAACTTTTTTTTTTTTTGGGGGGGGGCGGTGTTTAAAAAAAAAAAGGCCTTGTAAAAAAGAACCAATTAAAACGGTCACCAATTTTATATAAAACTGCAAAATCTACATTTCTACAAAAGGCAGAAGGCAGTAGTCACAAGTAAATGTTTCAAAATATAGTTTGGAAAAAAAATTTGACATCAGAGCAAATGTGTATAACAATGAGTTTCAGAGAATCCAATGATCCCTATCTCCAAGTTTTTACCAAGAAGTATAAAAATAATTCAGCTTCAGCATTTCCGGACATTTCCAAGCCTGTTGTGACAAATTTGATAGTTGAAGGGACAAGAAAGGAGGACAAACCAAAAGAACAATTTCTCAAGCAACTCAAATGGAAAAACTCAGAAGGGCACATGTGGCTGAACAGAAAACAGAAAAGATGGGGAAGAAAAGAAGATAGGCTGGTTGGGGGTAATGCTTAAAAAGACCTGTTTTCACAGATATCTAACAAAGGCCCATTTACACCCATCCTAAATTGACACTACCTCCCTCCAGCCCCCTCCCTTAAGGGCTCAGTTAATAAAGGAGAAGATTATTTTGTGGTATTATTACTAGTAATACTTCCTGTACCTTTATTCTAGAATAAATGCATTTGAAAGGGCTTTACAACATGCTATACTAAAAAAAGCTATCTTACCATAAGTGTTGAATCAGTGCTTACAGGATCCAAAAGCATTTGCAACTCACAGAAGGAAGTGGCACAATTGAATTTTAGTGGTCACTTCTTTAATAAAAAAATATTCTTTAATAAAAAAATTACCTTGAACAAACTCAATCTTTCTTTGTATTATAGTATCTTGAAAGAGCTGAATGGCACATTCTTTACTAATTTAAAATTGTTAGCTATTCTCTGACATGCTGTGCCCGGAAGCCTTTTTTCTCTGCAGTTCAACAGCAAGCCAACTGCAATCAAATTTGCTTAGGCATGCAAAACTTAGAAGGTTTTAAAACCTGGTTTCCTAGAACACAGTAAAGAAAAATGGTACCTAAAGATCTTTGGCTTGTTACCTGATTTTATTTGGTTAAAACTGCTCAAAAAAAGGAAAACGTTTTTTCATAGAATCATAGTCTGGGTTGGAAGGGACCTTAAAGTTCCAACCCCCCTGCCATTGGCAGAGACACCTCCCACCTGATCAGGCTGCCCAAGGCCCCATCCAACCTGGCCTGGAACACCTCCAGGGATGGGGCAGCCACAGCTTCCCTGGGCAACCTGTGCCAGTGCCTCACCATTCTCATGGTGAAGAAATTCCTCCTTGTCTAGTCTAAATCTGCCCCTCTCCAGTTTATACCCATTCCCGTCGTATTATCACCACAAGCCTTTGTAAACTGTCCCTCCCCTGGAGCTTTTCTGGAACCCCTTCAGGTACTGGAAGGTTGCTGTAAGGTCTCCTCAGAGCCTTCTCTTCCCCAGGCTGAACAAGCCCAACTCTCTCAGCCTGTCCTCGTATGGGAGGTGCTCAAGCCCTCTGATCATCTTTGTAGCCCTCCTCTGGACCCGTTCCAACAGCTCCATATCCTTCTTATGTTGAGGATTCCAGAACTGGACACAGTACTCCAGATGAGGTCTCACAAGAGAGGAATAGAGGGGCAGAATCACCTCCCTCGACCTGCTGGATGCACTTTTTTTGATGCAGCCCAGGATACGGCTGCAAGCGCACACTGCCAGCTCACGCTGAACTTCGTTTTTAACTACATCAGCAATCCAATCAATCATTTTTCTGTTAAGACCGCTGTCTTAGTAGAATCGTTAAGTCCAACTAGAAAGCTTTACTCACACTGCGTATCAATTATTTCAGTAGGCAAGTCCAGCCATTGCACTGCTCTTGCCTGCCAATTCTCAGCCTGCCCTCCTTTCTCTCATCACACGACCTTTCCAATTCCCTGGGCTTGGATGACAATGGCTACTGATACATTCACAACCCTGAATTTCATACACTATGAACCTGCCAGGGAACAGCACAGCAGGCCTAATCTGGTCATTCAGCAACAAAGTCAGAACTTTTTGTCCCCAGCTAGAGCACGAGCCAATAAAATTCTCTTCCTAACCCATATTACCTACACACTTACATCTCCTCTCACAGTTCCACGATCTGAAGACATTTACTATAGAAAACTTTTTCAAGCCATATCATACAGCTTGCTTTGCCAGCCAGACTTCACATGTTATCCACCAACCTTATGATTCAAGAAAATAAAAATTAATATAATTGATTAAATGGCAAAATTTATCTGATCAATTGTCAGTGACATTTAAACAGTTCTGTCTACTTGAAAATAAGGCACTTTTAAAACTGAACTAGTGAGAAAAATCCAGTTTTGTAAAAATGCCAAGAATTTTTCAGTTCTGCTCTTTTTCCTCCTCTTTTCTTCCTGTTAATTCCTATTACATGCCACTTGGTAATTGAGAAAAGAAACAGATTGTGCCATGAAAGCCGATCCTCTGTTGGATGATTATAGCAATTCTGGTTGCACTTCACTGCTGGTGGAACAGTGCTGAGTCACTTGGAAGCCACACAATATGTTCTCTGCTAGACCACCACAGGCGTAGCCCTTCTGTGTTAAACCCACTGAGCCTTGAAATTGAAGCACAAGTTACATTTATCAGAGCTACACTCCCCAAGACCTCCAGCCTTATTCATGCTATCATGTATTTGGGCATCAAATGATGACCTGTTAGTATTCTGCTGAACCACATAATGGCTATCTTTACATTGCAATATTTTCCTTTATGGAATAATGTGAACATGTCCCAGCTCCCCAATATACCTTCTCAGTATTTTTAAGAACTGAAATTTTGATAGGAAAATAAAAGTATTGACACAACATATTCTGAAATGTTGGTCTGGAGACAGAGTTCAAATTGCAGCAGACAAATCATCCTGTGGTCAACACCTGATCAATGCCATTTTGTACAGCATTATAAGACTGTGGTAGGCAGCAGAGACATTAAAAATATTAACCTAGTTCACCAATCATTTCACAAACTGGCAAGCTATCTGCATTGAGGCATTCCATGGAGAGATTTGTTTTGTTCATTTGCTTTTTCGGTTGTTTGGGTTTTTTTTTCTGAGACGAAAGAACTTCTCAGCAACCTCTGCACATAGTGAAGAACACTGGGTAGAACTGCGTACATCACCAGAAGACCATTTCAGGAGAACTCATCTTTCTAAGACCCAGAAAGTGAGGAAAGCTAACATACAGATCTTATGACTCTGTCCTCTTATGCCAGCAACAGCCAACAGAACTTGGCTGCATGCATTCTAGACACATTTGCCCTGGCTACAGCAAACAGGGAAGGCATCACAAGAGCAGCAGTCTGGCAGTGCTCTGACTGAGATAAGGAAACGTAAAGAATTACATTAGTCTGCCGTGCTGTAGTTTTTTTCCTTTGGTCACACACAACAGATTTTGATTTATCTAAAAGCCTAAGGTGAGCAATTCATCATGTAGTGGCTCTGTGGACTGGAATCTGTAAATTCAGTGATGGGCTAAGTATTACTCTAAGTCACTTCTTGTTCAGAAAGGCACAGGAATCATAGAAAAGCGGGGGGGGGGGTGTGGTGTGGTGTCAAGATGCTGTCAGTTTAAACAGATACTGTGTTCCTCCACAGAAAGCTGTAGGACTGGCAGAGAAGCAGTTCGTGTTTCCTGCAACTGGGAAATTGTTTCAATACGGGTTTTATGGCATGTTGCAATATCATTAAAGGTGGTACGTGCCATAGAAGCTGGAAAAGAAGAATTAAACTTTTAGGAAGTTACATTTTATTAAATATGGCTTTCTAGGAAGACATAATACAATGGAGCTGCAGCCTCCAGCTCTATATGCCACCTCTCCGCTCCTCTCAGTGCGGGCAGCAAGAGCCCAACTGAAATACAGTGGCCACTTCAGGCATCACCGATCAGGTAAGACACGTGCTGCTAGAAAGACTCCAAAAGAGAAAATAAAGAATGATAAAAAATTTAAGAAAATACGAACCATACAGAGAAATCAAACAACCTAACTTAGCCTAAAAAAAGATTCAAACTATGTCCTTAGCATACATAAGAACAGCCAAACACTGAAACTGCAGAGTCTGTATATCCACTGAAGTTTGGTAGACAGGTTAAATGAGTGTCTATCCAGCCAGACAAAGGTATCACTCTTGATGCAAGACAAGAAAGAAAAAGGTGATGTCTTACCAATGAATTACTTGGTGTACTGGTTGGGGGCTTTTATTTGTTTTTTAAATATATGTAATTTTTACTTATATGCAATATCAAGTTGATTTATAGTTCTGATTTGACCTGATTAGGTAAAAAAATGCTTTGTTACTTCCATGCTCTCTTTTTGCTGCTTCTGTGTTGTTTCATCCTACAACAAATCATCTCACTATCATAGAGGTAGGGCACTCAGGGCTTTGCCTAAGGAATCTACTTTCAGACATAAAAAAGCATTTGATGCTAAATGTAGACAAGCAGGTGCTTTATTATAACTCCCTAGAGATCACAGAACGTCTAGCTCCTACCAAGGTGTCCTCCTTTTGTCCTCCCACAAAGGCTCTTTGGCCAGTTATAAGCCAGCACAAGAAAGAACACAGGAAATAAAAAGGTTGTTAGACTATAAATACAGTAAATCAGATTAGCTTTCCTTCTAACAGATTCCTTAAACATGCTACAGTCCTGGTTTTCTTCAGAAAAACCCTACCTGAATGTCCAAACCGTTACCATCAGTGAAAAGTATTTGATTTATACAATGCAAAATATCTCAATAATTTAAAAAAAAAATCTGAAAAAAAGCTTGCAAGAAGTTTTATTTTACATGTATGCAAGACAAAAACATCTTTTAATTAAGCACAGGCCAAATCCCTATAATAGACATCAAACAAAAACCCTAAGTAAAAGAAGCAAACTGCGACATAGACTGTAACACTGGATGCTGGTTCTGGCTCCTTACAAAGAATATAATGTTGTTTATGTTATGGCAAATCACAATCACTTGAATCCACAATATTTTAACTTTTCAGCCAAATTAACGCCCAAACTGTTAATATATGACTACCTGTAAGTTCAGTGAAAGCCAGTTATGCATTTAGAAGCAGAATTGGATGCTTCAATCTCAAGTGTTTGTCTAAATATGAAGTCTGTTAGAACACAACAAAGGTCAGAGTTTTACAGTTTCACATCATGCAAACAAAGAGCTGTTATGGCTACATAGTTTGAGTTTTCTTTTCTGGACATTTTAGATAATAAACCTACAATGTCACCTTCTCCCCTGGTAAATTCATTATTGGTTCACCAAAGAGCTAAGAAGGGCAGCCTGCTTTGCATAAAATTTAATTAGTTTTAATTATCCATTAAATTAAAATGTAGTAAATTAAGACCCCATCTCACGAGCCACAGAGACTTAAACAATTTGCCACTTACCCATTCTTGCATAAACCACTTGGGCTGTCAAATACACAGTACTATCTCAGTCCAATGATTTTCAGGCATGCATAGCATTTACAGTGAAGTACCAACATCAAAATTTTGTTGTTTCCAGCTTTTAGTCATTCTACTCATTCATACACTCCTAACAGCAAACTTCCATCCCACTAACTTCAATAGAATAAAAATAAATCAGCAAGAAAAGCATATGTTTAGTGGATTTGTTGAACCAGGCTAGATTCTCAGTATCTTGCACAACGACAAGTTCTAAAGATCCATTCTCTACGAGATATTTTGCGTCAAAGAAAACAGGAAAGCCCACCATATTAAAAGAAGCCAAAACATTCCTAACAGACAATACCCTCCAAGTCACTAAATGCTTATCATTGCTACAGAACGATCACACACCGACTCTGTACCTTTCCTCGCCGTAGCTGGGCAGGGATTAGGTTTTAAAGAATGCGGGAATAAAATGACGAGATGGACTCCAGATAGATGTAAAAGCGGAGATCTTTATTGTTGGAACTTACAGGTTTACATACCTTTTCTCATCTGTCTACGCGCTTCCCATAGCATCCTGATTGGCCCAGGCCTATTGTCCACATGCTCGCAATCACCAGCAGCAACATTTGGTTGGTTGACCTCCAAAACCCCACACGCTGCCCCTAAATGCTCTCTCCACCCTGATTTGCATCTCTGATGTTCACCTCTTTGTTCAGTTTCCCGCTCTTACAACGCAAGGTCAGTTCAAGGACCCCAAGTCAAAAGTATCCAACAGGTCTACCTTGCTATCACTGATTCCTACAAAACAACATTAAGAAATGTGACTGAGGTCTGCTTATTCCCCTGAAGCAGTATTTTTTCTGAACACCTGCATAGCGCCAAAGGTAAAGTAGACTCAACAGGAAAAACAGACCTGAGGCTTCCATCTCCTTCCCATATTAAAGACAACACAAGCCCTCCAGGTCCTATACTGGGGGCCAGGCCACCCTAGTTGATTCCAACTGAGCTAAGTATCCTCTCCTCAAAACCAGTGAAGGAGATATCGTAGATAAATATTGTGAAGTCTGCTCCCATCCAAGTCTCGCCTTGAACTAGTAGAGATCAAACAGTAAGTGTTCTCACCAAAAGCAAAGCTTATAGCTACAACATTTCCCATGAAAGTGATTTCTTCACAAAATACGCAATTTCCAGTATTTCTTCCAGCATTTCTTCCAGCATTTTTATTTCACTAGTGAAAAAAACTATTTTGAGAGCAATGTTAGAGTGATTTTTTCATGTCCATAGAAATTGTAAGGAAATCAAATATAATTGGTTTTGGCAATGTCTAGCAAAATATAACTGATAAAAAATCCTAAAATAAAAGGTTTAGACTGAAAAAATGAAAATCATTATGTTACAGGACTTGAAACACGTGCTGGACTCTACTTTTAAATCAAGTCAGTTTATTCAATCAAAACATTGAATAAACATTCACAATGCAGTAGCGTTAAGGACCAAGCAAATGAGTGTCTGTATCTGACTTTTTCAGTTTAAGTTCTTAATTAACCTAATTCAATCCACACATAAAAGCCACCACTAACAAACACACCTTACTTGGACAGTTTCTGGATAGCTAGCAGCGCAGTTCTAGATTATCAGACTTCCATTACTTAAACATATTCTGGGTTTCTTCTCATTGCATCAACCGTAGTTAATCAGTAAACAAAACTGATTTCTTCAAGAGCATAAGAGATGAAGAGCCTGCTTAGCCCAGCCCAATGGGCGTTGCCATGCTCAGGAGGAAATTTTTATGGCAACTTCATACCTAGTGCCTCAAGTTCTCAATATGTTCGTACCCCACAACAACCAGAGTCAACACAACTGGCCTGGAGCTACCCATCCTTCAGCAAGATGTTCTTACAGAGCAGAAAGACCTAAAGCCTTACTTCATCTGGGCTTTATTTCTCCTTTAAGTAGGCTGGAGCAAAACAAGAACCACTGCCTGCAGGAGACCTGACTAGTAGCAGAAAGCACCAGTGTTGAAGCACAGGAGGGAGGGATCTTGATTAATCTATCCACTCTCCCCACAGAAGAAAATATCAGCCATGTGAAAACTTGACACCTAAGGGACAGTAAGAACAGGGCAGGTGTACATGATACTACTGCTGCACTCTCCTAGCAGCCATCTGTTTCCAGGTCAGAAAAGCTTGTGTCTTCGTGAGCTTGAAGAAATCTGTGTATTTACTGGCACCTCTCCCTTCAATGGATCTCTTCCAAGAACTTGTCCAGACTTTCCTTGTAACAGTGTAAACTTCTGGCATACACAATATTTCTTGGCAACAGAATAACCCTACTACATGTTGCATGAAGAAATGCATCCTCTTGTTTGGGAACTCAGCTCCTACTACTTAGCATATAGTTGCAATACTGGAAACAGCAGTAAGTATTTAACATCCTTTCCGTGTCATTTAATGGTTCTGTAGATCTCTGTCATACTTTTCAACTCAGTCACCTCTTTTCCAGTTTTGGCCTCTTCAATAATTCCTCGTACAAAAGCAGTAACTTTATGCTCTGAACTTTTTGCAGCTCTAATCCATCCTGTTCTAGATGAAAGGACTAGAAGTGCATGCTTTCTTCCTCTGTTATGTTCCCTCAGGTACTGTAACATTTTCAGCACTTCAGTGGTGCTAAGAATAGTACTAGAAACATGCACTTTCATCTAGTTGGCTTTCTAACTTAAAATTAGTTAAAATACTACTGAATTGAAGTAACCAGTAATTATAGCTCAGTATTATTTATTATGAGTAATGTAACATGAAGATCAGCACTGTAAGATCAGCAGATTGTAAGAAGAGAGTGTAACAAAAGCCCTCCCTTCAGACTTTTAAAACACAGTTACAAAAAATTAGTACAGTTTTCAATTATAGAAAATTATTTTCACAGCAATACGATGTTACATATCTGTGATACACTTTGAGGCAAGGAAGCAGCAGATTTCTGTAGAATGAAGAACTACATCTTGGAGTATATCTCATAACCCCACTCTGACTTTATTGGTAATAAATTAATTTCCCCTAGTCAAGCCTGTTTTGCCTGTGACTGTAATTGGTGGGTGATGCCTCCTTGTCCTTCTATCAGCTGATGAGCCTTTTCTCTCCCCTGTCCAACTGAGGAGAGTGAGTGACAGAGTGACTCAGTGGGAGCCTGGAATCCAGCCAGGGTCAAGCCACCACAGCTTTCTAATCCTGAAGAATGAGGGTAAACTCCGGAGGGGGTGACTGGCAAGCTTTCACTGCTGATCAGTGGGCTGGTATCACTTTTAGACACAGAAGGTGTTGAGAGCACGCTCTCTACAAGATCAGCACTTCTTTCTTGAACCATAAAAGTCTGAAAAGAAAGCCTGATATCACTCTACAAGGAAATGATCTGTTACTCCCCAAAGGTTATGGTGCTAAAATACACTCTCCACTACGCTGCCTATTCAGAAAGCCTCAGCTTGAAGCCATTGATCTTTTCAGTTCTATCCATCTCATCTATGATCCCAAATAAAAATGATAGACAACATTTTAATGAACCACCTTGGTGCTCAGAAACCTCACTTTCTTTTTATCTTGGTTATCAGAAGGCCTGTGGCAGAGACAATCCTAGTTGTAGTGTAGTTGTATGCCCTTTCAAGGCATAGCCTAGCAAACAAATTTGAATTGAACACCCTACTGAAACCTAGCTTTTTCCTCTAGCTGCTTGTTCCTACTGTGGCAATAGGTATTTAACTGTACCAGCACAGCATTTCCACAGCTACATCACAAACCAGATAAGAGGAACAGATCCAAGGACAAATAACCAGAAGTTTTTTTTATCCGATCACTCCCCTGATGTCAGCCACCAAGTGAATGCATAAACCTTTGTGCTGACATGGCAAAGGGAGACCCTGTTACTACAGTGTTAAGACTAGCAAAGAACACAGCCAAAGCTATTTACCAGTAATGATGATTCACACTCAAAAGATACTATAGATGTCAATAAGCCTTCCTTTCAAAGCCCATACAAAAGAGTCTGCCAGAGGCTACAAATTAATAAGTTAAATATTTCTAAAACTCTCAGAGATAAGGAAGTGCACACCTAGTTGGTACAATACAACACACATGCATGAATATGATCGGTTGCAACAGCACATGAATTAACTAACAACAAACTGAAAGATGCCATCCCTCTCTTTGTCATAAAGTAGGAAACGTTTGACAACAACTGTAAAGAACACAGTACTGTATTGACAGTCATCGTGGTCAGGTGCTTGCATTTGATTATAAATTAATCAACTAGAGTGAAGACCTATACCCAAACCAACACCATCCCCTTCCCCCTTTCTGGAATCACAAAAGCAAACCACTATGATACTGAATTTGGAAAACTGAGGATTCCCAAGCAAGACTGGAAGGAAACCAGAAACACCGCTCAGCTTTGCACCTGCTCTGGATATACAGATACACTCAGCCTATCGAGTATCGACTTCACCTCACCACCTGGGCAAACTACACAGAAAACCACCTTAACCTGAGGGGAACAGAAGACAAGAATCTCTGAGGAGCTCCAAACAAGGCACCGAAAGATAACAGCCTTTAATGAGCGTAACCGCCACCGCCGGCTGCCGGCCGAGCCCCGGGCACGGCCTCCGCCCCCTTCCCAGCTCCGGCGCCCACCTGGTGGGGCAGGGCAAGGCCAAGCGGTGCCACTGCCACCGCCCGGGCCCGGGAAGGCCGCCCCAGCGGCGGCGGCGCGGGCCCCTGTCCCTCCGGGAAGCCTCCTCACCTTCACCGCCACTTCCGGGGCCGCGTCGACGGGCAGGGCCGGGGGGGCGGCGGGCGGCGCTCGGAGGTGCAGCACGGCGTCGCGGCTGGCGAGCACGGCGGCGCCCCCGGAGCCGGCCTCGGCCTCGGGTTCCGAGTCGGGCTCCGAGTCGGAGCCGCCGTAGGAGGCGAGCGCGGCGATGGCCGCCGACATCTTGACGCGGGGGACGACGGGACGGGCGGGTCCTGGCAGCTCCGCGGAGCTCGCCGCGTCCTTTTCCCCGCACAGGACGAGCGAGGCGGGGGGCCACACTCTAACACATAGCTCCATAAAACGAGAGACACGCTTTAAAGGATAAATTGCCGTGTTCTATGCGGTCTAGAGACGTTTTAGGGGGATATTAATTCCCTTTGCTGTGGTTGGCGTGTAACCTTCCAGGACCCCCAGACAGGACTACAAGACCCAGCATGCAACGCGGCGCCGGCCCCGGGCAGAGCGGGGCGGGGGGACATGGCACGGGTGTTACAGCGTGGCCGCCGCCGCCGCCGGGCCGGGGCATTGTCTGGCACCGCTTTCCCCTAGGGAGACGAGCGCGACACGAGGAACCTCCGGGGAGGGACGGGAAGCGCGCCGGCCGATGGCAGCGGCACCAACCCGGCCGTTCGCTCACGGGAGCTCGGGTTTTCCCCAAAACACTCCGACAGAGCGGGCACGACAGCTCCTCCCGCACACAAAGGGCTCCGGGCAGGGAAGTCCCGTCGCCGCGGGCCGGAGCACCGCCCCCCCCGCCCATTGGCCGCCAGCAGCCGGCTTTGGCCCCGCCAGCCAATCAGCGCCTCGGCCCCGCCGGCGGGCCGGACCGTACCACCTGCCGCCCTCGCAGGGGGGGGGGGGGAGGGGGGAAGGTGTGGGGTGGGCTCCGCCACCTCCCTCCCCACACACATCGCGGGGGTTTGGGGGGCGGCGGCGCACGGACCAACCCGAGCCTCGGGTCCGGCCGCTGGGTAAACAGCCCTCCCTCGGCCCCGCCCCCCGCGCGCACACGGGCACGCGCGCCGTCCCGTGCCCATTGTGAAGCCTCGGTTGGGGGGGGGTGGGGTGGGGGGTGTGTGTGTGCAGCTCCGCGCCGCCGCACGCGCCCCCGCCGCTCCGCGCCGTGGCACGCGCCGCGTGAAGTTCCAGCGCCCCGCGGGGGGCGGAGAGAGAGAGAGGGAGGGGCCGAGGCGAGCGGGGAGAGAGGGAGAGAGAAGGTGCGAGGCGAGGCGGCGCGGGAGCCCGGTAAGTGCCCAGCACCCTGCCCTCAGTCGCGTCCCGGGGCGGCCGGGAGGGGAGGGAGCGCTCCGCCGTCCCCGCCGGCTGCGGGTCCCCTCGCCTTTGTCCGTGCGGAGGGAGAGGGGAATGAATGAATGAATGAGGGATGCGCGTCGCGCCGGCGGGGCGAGGAGGGGGGCGTGTGGCGAGGCGGCGGCGGGGGCGGCGGAGGGGAGGGGGCCGCCCCGGTGCCGGAGCGCGGCGCTCCCCGAGCCCCGTGCGCCCGGCGGGGCGGTGACGTCAGCGCCGACAGGTGCGAGCGCGGCGGGCGGGGGCGACCCCGCATCCCCCCGTGCCCCCTCGAACCCGTCCCCACCGGCGCCCTGTGCCCCTTCGAACCCGTCCCTCCTCCCCGTCTCCCCCCGTGCCCCCTCGAACTCGTCCCCCCCGGTTCCCTTGAACCCGTCCCCCCCCGCCTTCTCCTACCTTCCCTCGTTCCCATCCTCTCCCGGTCCCCGCCGGGGGGATCGGGGCTCCGGAGGGCAGAGGTGGGGACGGGCCGTGCCGCTGCTCCGACGCGAGCGGATTCGATCGAATTCAGGGCAGATCTTCCCGCTGGAACACTGCAACCATTGTTAGGAGATCTCGGCTGGCTGGGAGCGGGAGGAGCACCTTAGGTTCCAACTTCTCCAGCCGGCAGGATCCCTGCACTGGATTAAGGGAAAGTCCAGAGCGCTGGAGGGCTGGCGCTGACGCTCGGGATAGGCACTGGATGCGCTAGTACCTGGAGCAGGACGTTGCCGTGGCTTCCCCTCGTACTGCATGTGCTTCCAGAATTAAAGTGAACGTAGAGTGACATCTAATTGTGACACAGTGGCATTTAATCGAATTAAATGCTCTGGCGTGACTTCCACCCTTCCCAGCAGTCGTGCTTTTAAATGAACGCCTTTGCTTGAGAAGGTACAACTTGGTGAAATAAATGTGAGGGGAAATAGAAAGCATTGGTGGATCCGAACGCAGCACCTTGCTCCACTCTGTTTTGTTGAATACGCGCATGCCTCTTCTTTGTATGCTAGAATCAGAATTTTCAACACCAAGACCCCTTTTTTTTGCATCTCCAACAGCTGAAATATAGTTTGTTTAACTAGCATTCCATAAGGTAGTGAGTTTACTCTTTCGCTTAAAGATATGGATGATAAATCTGTAAATATGGAGGCCTGTGTGATGCTTCACATGAATCGCTGCTTGTTAATATCAAATGTGGATTTTCTGTGGCAGTCGATTTGTTTATTGCCAGTAATTGTTAACTGATTCCATATGACTGCATTCCTTTTTTTCTTGGCATGCAGATGGTGGGTGTTGTCTGAAGTCGAGAGGTGTGCTTCTTGAGAAGTGAAATGTTTCAACATCTATTTGTGCAACCGGTCTGTGATATTTTAGCTGGAGAATTGTGTTGAAAAATGGTTAAACTAATTCTACTTTGTTATCCTTCGATCTGAAATGTTTAATTGACGATGCTTTGGTAGTTTGCCGAAGTATGTTCAGCTATGTTGTGTCCAAGCATACGGGATCTCTTGCCAGTAAAATATAATCCTGTGGGATTCTAGGTGCTTTCATTGTAGAACCTGTGAAAATCGCTTACTGGTTTACATTGATTGGCTTTTTGGTACCGTCAGGCTAGTATATAAGCAAGAGCACAAGAAGGCATTCAGTGGAATACTGTCTGAAGTTTCTCTTTGCTTGAATTGCAGCAAAGATTCACTTCTAGCAAGCATGCAGGTGACATTTCTGAATATGAAATACCGTAGATGGATATGCACACTGTTATCTAAAATCTGGGTTTTTTTGAAAAAGCTGAGGGATTGCTGTGTGTCATTTGTGTCAAGATAACATGTTAACACGGTGATACTAACTGAATATGGGTGAATTCAAGAAGGGATTGATCAAAATAAATCAAGAGAGTGATACAGCTTTTTAAAAAAGAAGTGTTCTGTGTGTATGTTCTCTTTTAACCGGGCTCCAGAAAGCATATTATGTTATGCGTTGGATGCTGCTGGTTTTGAAGGCAGGCTGGAGGAGTGGGTGGAAGGTGATTTGGGTTACTTGGCTTTTCTTTCCATCTAGCTTTTCTGCTGCTGTTTTTCCTTGCAGTCAGTTTGATTCTCTTGCTTTGATTTCTCCAAAGGAAGGTAAAAATGCCTAACTTTGTACAGCACTTTTGTGTATACAAAGGGGCTTTTGGCACTTGTTTGTTACTACTCAGGATGGTGAATACTGTACCAAGTATTACCATGTTGTCTTTTTTTTTTTACACATTTAAAAGACAAAGGAGTAATTTAAAAGAGTAGTTCTTTAAGCAGTAGAAGCCTTGCTTCTTACCGTATCTTTTTCTTCTTTTCTAAAATCTCAAATGATTATAAGCTCTAATGGATTTTTTCCCCCCTGTTTGAAACATTTATATTCTCATCCTTTTGTATCCTTTTGTGGATCATCTAATGTGTAATATGGGCTTAATGCATACTGCAGCCTTTTCCCTTGGTCAGAATGCTCATAGCATCTTGATTTCATGAACTTAGCATTTTCTTGGGCAATTGTCTTTGAGACCTCTACCCTTCTGTCAAATTTGATTGAGTTCAGCCAGCCAGTTTCTAAGTGAGGGGCACCCTGCCCCCCACTTCCTCCATGAGACTGATTTCCTTAAAAAGCTGGGGTAAACTATATTGCTTTAACTCAACATTTCACAGTTTTTCCTTCACAGCTGTTTATTCTTCCCTGTAGTAGGTAATTAAATATGTTTCTCTGTGTGTGTTTTAATACAGTTTATGCTACTTTATTTTCCCTTCACTTGCTCCTTCATATTCTTTTTTGTTACTTTCTGTGATGTATATCCTTTTTCTCAGACCCTGTGTTTTCTGCTGGTTTTAGTTCCCTGCAGGAGACAGTCCATATAATCCCGCTTGTTCTATTTTTTTTATATATGTATATAGTTTAAGCACTCAAAATGCTATCAACCCACTTGCATATACACTCACTTCTGATTCACCAAGATCTGCAGGTCTGCAGTTTGGTGGGCAGTGGAGTGGGGAGGAAGCCAGATACTTGTGAGACAGAGGATTGAACTAAAATATGAGGCTTTGTTGTCTGTGTGAAATACGGAGTTAAAATGAAAAAGGATTTTTCCTTTGTTCTTATTCCTTTGGCTGCTGAGAAAAGGTATCACAGTGGAAGTCTTACCAGATTGCTGTTACTACATTTGGACTGGGCCTGTTTATAACCTTCTGCTTGTGTCTCTGATGCATTTTAATGTACTCTATTTAATTTAACTGTTTGGAGAGCGATGCACCTTTTATAACTCATGGTCTGCTTATTCTATCACCCTGGAGCTCTGCCTGCTGCAAGGGTGATAATGCTTCTTTTCCAGTTTTTGTTTTTTTGGACTATGTCCCGGATTCTAAAAGATATCGAGGCGCCAGATTGCAATAGGAGTTCTGTGTGAATCAGTCTCTTAAGTTTTTTGGGAGGGATCTTGAGGTTGTCTGACACAGATTACAGGCTATATATTTCATGTTTACAAGAAATGGTTTTGAAGGAAGAAAGATATGGGTTAGGACTGGAACAACTTAGACTGTCATACTTACTTCAAATGACTTTGCGAACAAAATAATTTTTTTTTTTTTGCAGTGCCACCTCCTCCTTAAAGGTCAGAAGCTGTGTAGCCTCTTTGAACTACTCAAGTGCTTACACAGAGCTCTGACCTGCACAAGTTTAATAAAGAATGTGTTGGAGAGGCAGCAAAACATTAATTCTAGACTTCCAGGGAAATAAACTCAGTAGCATAATCAGAAATTCTCATATCTTTAATACTAGATGTCTTAATTCTCTGAAAAAAAAATTAATCAGTTTGATGACATTTTCTGTCCTTTAAAGAGCATACATTTCTAAAAATATATTTGTTATTTAGATGATTATATTTTGGGGGAGAGTGGGAAGCTGAGTTGAATGCTAGCTTACTTATGATAGTGTGTTAGTATAATAAACTACTTTATACACATACAGAACTACAGAATAACCAAGTAGTTACAAAACTACCTTTTGCAAAGATAAAACAAAACAGTGAAGCACAGAAATAATGGGTAGTTTTCAACAAGTTTCTACATTGCTGTTGATTGACTTTTTAGTTAAATGTTATGGTTGTGACATGAATTTAGTCTTCTAATAGCAGACTATAGGAATAGATTATTATGAATGACAGAACTGTCTGACACTTAAAACTTATTAGAAAACAGGAGTCTATTCTAAACCCAGGTGGGGTTTTTGGCATCTAAAAAAAGTCATTACGTTCTCTTGAAGCCCTTATAGCTAGGGCTTTTGTACTGTGTTTTTCCCCTTTTTCCTGCTGTGTGGTAAGCTGCATTCATTTACTGGGTGTATTAATAGAGTCTCTGTTCTCTGTCTGGCTCTTTTTTTCACAAATTCGGAGAACTTCAATGTACTTGAGTCAAATTTTGTAGAAGCTGGTCAATAGATCTTAAGTAACTGAAGGGGGGATTCCAACAAGTACTCTGCAAGTGATCTCAAATTATGTATAGGAAATGGGTCTGAAAATTGTTGGGTACCCTTAAAGGAAAAACCATGTACACGTAGTTCTCGCCCCTTAGAGTTGTGACTGCCTGTTGACAGAAGTATATGATGAAAAAAAATATTAGCCTCAGTAGTATTAACTAATACTGCTTCTGCAACGACAATTGTGCCTCACTAATCTATTAGGGTTTTTGATTGCAGTACTAGCATAGCAGATTAAATTTCAGTATGGTTCTAATTTACGTATACTTTGAAATGTGTAATTGAAGGTTCCTCACACCAGCCTGTTAAGTAAAGAAGTTGTGACATGAGAGGTATAACATTGTCATGGGTCACAAAAATCTCTCAGAGGAAATAACAGAAATAAATGTTAATTTATAGGAGGCTTAACATTTTGTCTTAAATCAGGAGCTGTTCAATATTTTCTATTAATCATCTGTAGATTTTGATTTATAAAGTAGCAGTATTTGCTGAGGATTCAAAGTTGTTTAATCAAATTCTGAAATACTGAAAGGTCACCTGAGAAGTCTAAGCAAGCTGTGTGAAAGGACAGCAGGATGACACCTAAAACTGATTGTTAGTATATGTAAAACAGTGTGTTTTGGAGGCAGAAAGTAGATACCATTTATATGTCTTAAACCTTCCTAAATTAGTGGTTTTAATATAACAAGAAAATGTGGGTATCATTGCAGTTTGCTGAAGTATCGTGACCCAATTTATAGATGTAATCAGAAGTGAGGAAAAAACCACACTGGAGGAAGTACCGTTCTGTACCAATTCCTTAATTTTTATCTGCTCCTCAAAGTGTTATTAACTGTCAATTAGTTTAGGATACTGTGATTTATCTTTTTATAAAGAGTTTGAAATCAAGGATGTGGCAGAGTTTTTCAAGGGATTGAAAGGATTGGAATTCTTTACCTAAGGATGAAATGCAGATCAAACAAATGAGGATTGGAAAGTTGTGTAATAGATATGAATTTAAACTCCAGTAGCAGATGAAAAAAAAAGATAATTTATTGAAGCCATACTTTTCTGCAAGGAGAGGGGAACTGACACTATTTCAGTGCTTCCACTCAATGTATCTGTATTTCTCTCCTTATATGTATATCTGTGTATCTACCTGTCATTCAGTGTTAGGCTGTTTCTCTTGAATACACAGAACCCACTCAAAATCCTTGCTTTATTTTCTTAAACCAATAATTTGAACTTTGCTCTTTCTCATCATAGATGACTGCTCAAAAAACTGTTATTCATTTGAGTGAGATATTCTCAGGCTTCTATAGCTGAAGTGAATTCTGTAATTTCTGGGCTTTGGAGTAATTTTCTGACTGTTTGATGTAATGAGTTTTTAAACAAATTGAAACAGTCCGAATCAAGGGGATAGTGAGAGAAACTCTTACATCAATATGTTGAATATGGAAATGGTTTGTAGCATAGGAACGGCCAGTTTGAACAGAAACCGTGGCTGAAAATTGATATTTGAAGAGAAACCATCTTAGGCCAATCCATCAAATTTACAGGGGAAGTGTATGGCAAAGGAACATGAGTGTCCTTTTCAGGGCTGGAGTCTTCTTTCAGATTAACCCTTTTGTTTAGAATCAGCAGTGCATAATAGATGCATAGGTTGTGGGAAATTAGAAGTGTGGTTGACACTGAGATACTTTACTGGTAGTACTTGTGCTAAATACTGTATTACAGCAGCTTGGCCACCAGCACCTGCTTGCCACCTCTAAAGTAATGGGTACGGGGCGGCCAAAGTCAAGGTTGTCAGCTGTATTTCTACAACAAGATACTGTTTGTGGTTTGAGCATCCAGAATCTTTTACCTTGAGGCGCATTTAGGATGGCAACGTGGGGCCAGGTAAATTGTCTGACAGATCAGCTGTACCACATAAGTAGGGTCACTATTGAAGGGCCCTTGTTGGTGGCTGAGAGCAGTTTTCTGCAAAAAATTCTCATTGTAAGACAAAGCAGCATCTTCCACAGTGATTTTTTTCCCCAGACCTTCAAGTAATTAAAAAAAATTAGGAAAATAACTAGTCATATACATGAACTGAAGCAGTTCAATCAGCTCTTGTACAAATGGCCTGCAGAGTCAGCTTTTCAGTAAAAAAAGGAAATGCTTAACTTGTTAAATCTTGTTCAGCCACTAGCCTCTGAGTGCATGTGCTGAAATGCTTAGAGAGTTCTTTTAAGCTCAGCTTGTTCTGCCTTTTTGTTGATATTAAAGAAGACTAATTAACAAACTTTTCCAAATGTGATTCCCTGTGCTGTTGTGAAATTTGTTAGGCTTGAGAACACAAAAAATACAAGATGAGTTTGTCATAGGTCTTTCTCTGGAAGCCTTTCCTTAGGAACAATGGCTTTGCAAAAATTGTGTCATTTGTGGGGAGGGAAATCTTGCTACTTTGCCTCTCAGTGGCAAACATCAGTCTATGCTGGTAATTGGAGACAGTGATACTGTATTGCTTAATAGTCTGACCAACCTGCTCTAGTTGATCCTGCTTTGGGCAATCTCAAATGTTCTATGATTACGATCCTCATAGCAGGAGGGAAAAACATCATACAAAAAATTAAAAAGTGATGGGTGGTCTAGACTGCTGTAGAGGTGGTAATGAAGCTTCTAGCATTGCAGTCTAATCTGGATTTGCTCTTGTGAAAATACATCAAAACAATACAACGAGTATTTGATTTTGTAGTGCTTTACATTGCAGCTGAAGAATGGCATTATGTGGCAGAATACATAGGCATGTCATTCATATACCGAATGAACTGAACTGACTTTATTTCATAGTCTTGAAGATTCAAGACTACTGTGCTCCAGAAACTCAAGGTGTGCCTGTCCATTTAAAGCAATGCTGTCTGTGTCCCCAGGCAAGAAAACAGAATGTATTCTGTGGCTCTAGCTGGCATGTGCGGTCAAAAAATCAAACACGAAACTGAGTTCCAAAGGATTTTTTTCATACTTTTTTCTTGTTGGAGAAGAATTGGACCTCTATGCCTTGCTTGTGGGTACTCTGGTGATAAACACAGTATTTGATTCCATGATGACAAATGCACGTGCTTTGCATTCTAAACGGGTTTGTATTCCTCTTGTACAGTCATCTGTCTGATTTGCAGGAGAGTTCGGAGTGGTGCTTCATTACTCAAATCTTTACAAGTACTTGCAATATTAATGAAAAAAATTATAGCAGTGATATAACATTGAAGGGGGAAAGGAATTTACCTGGTACCTTATATACCAAACTATTGCAATTAAGGTAGATTGGATTGGTTCTCAAGTTCTACCATATTTGATAGATTCTTGAAACACTAATGTATTTATAGGCTTTCTTCTAGTAAATTCTAGGTTCTTCAAAAGGAAGATAGATTCCTATCTGCTTATTCATTAGAGATCTTATCAGCGTTGCCAAAAAGATTATTCTCTGGAAACCTGGGGACAATCACATTGAGTATCTGTTGATTTGTTTAATACAGCATAGCATGTTATACTTGGAATGTCCACCTTATGGTGGATCAGTGTGGCCCAATGGTGGGCAATCTTAATGCAAGTATATACTTCTGTGTCCTAAAGTTCTTCTTAACTCTGAACATGTGACAGCAACTGTACTTGTTCTCTGCCTAGACTTTAGAGTAGTCCCACTAGAAATAGCAACTTAATCATTGATGTTGTCCTAAAGAGATAACTGAGTAAGAGGTTTCATGTCGAGTAGCCTATCAGTAGAGAAAAAATATTATTGCTTTGAATACTTTCAGGCTCTTGCCCTGTCGCATAAAATAGTCCATTAATTCTATCTTTTCTTGTTCCAGGGAACATACTGAAAAGCAATGCCATTTGTGTATATAAGCAATCTAAATGGGTCATCTTCTGTGTCTTGAGTATTTTCAGAAATGTCTGTGCTTTCTCCTAGCTCAGTGTTTGCATGTGGGACACTGGCTACCAAAGCTGATTTTTTAATATGAATGTAGCATCTAATCCTTTTATGTGGTGAGAAGCAAATGTTTCAGTTTTTCAGAATCCCAAACCATATGCCTGTTTTAGATATTCTAGTCCATCCTTAATTATAATGAGCTTCTTTACTCATAGTTAGTAATTTTTCCTTTGAAACCTTCTGTATCATTAGAGAGAATCTTTATAGAAAAAAAGGTAAACTTGATTAAGCAAAGAGATAAGGATATTATTTAAAAATGGAAACAACTAGAAAAGAAAACCATAGAAACTGTGTGATGGAGTCATAAAATCTGTTGCATGTCGATTTGCCCTTCTGGTTGATGGTTGCTTTTTGTTCTGAAGCTTCGTAGCTAGAGAGAGCTAAGGACTCTGCTTGATGGTAACCTTGTAGAAGGCTGAGACACTCTGAAGGACAGGTTCCTCTTTACCTGTTTTATGCTTACTTTTTCAGGAATTCACAAGCCTGCATTGCAATACTTTGATACATGCACTGTAAGAAGTTTTAATTTTTGTTTTCCACTTTTGTCAAAGTTTGAGTTGCAGTGTTAAGCTTTTCACGTGTTTTTTCCTGACTTGCAGCTTGCTTATATACCGTTTTTGCAGGATGGCAGTTATGTTAATTTTCAAGACATTAATGTCCATTTAGATCCCAAGTTAAATCTGTTAGCCTCATTTTTAGAGTACTCAGCTAGTCTCTAAGCTTGAATTGCAGGCAGAATCATGGATTGTTTTGATTTCATGTTGGAACATGAGGAACTCTTTGGATATTGTTGTTGAAAGTCTTCTGGAGAGCAGCCCTGTTGAAATGCAGAGTTCTGGTTAATGGCAAGTGGAACATGACTCAACAATGTGCTCTGGCAGCCAAGAGGGCCAACCGCGTCCTAGGGTCCATCAAGCATGGTATTGCTGTCCAGTCAAGGGAGGTGATTGTCCCACTCTATTCTGCACTGCTGTGGCTCCACCTTGAGTATTGTGTGCAGTTTTGGACTATCCCCTATCGCAGGATAAAAAGGATGTCAGGCTATTAGAAAGTGTGCAGAAGAGTGCCACAGAGTTGGTGAAGGGTTTAGAGGGCAAGTCATATGAGGAGTGGCTGAAGTCACTTGGTCTGTTAAGCGTGAAGAAGAGGAGAGTGAGGGGGGGGGGACACCTCGTAGCAGTTTACTGCTTCCTCCCCAGGAAAGGAGGAGGAGCAAGATTTCTTCTCTCTGGTGATCAATGTTAGGACCTGAGGGAATGGCAGGAAGCTGTGCCAGGGGAGATTTAGGTTGGATATTAGGAAAAGGTTCTTCACTCAGAGGGTGGTAGAGTATTGGAACAGCCTCCCCAGGGAAGTAGTTATGCTGCCAAGCCTAACAATCTTCAAGAAACATTTGGACAATGCACTCGGACTCGTGTAAATTTTGGGGTTGTCCTGTGCAGGGACAGGAGTTGGACTTGGTGATCCTTGTGGGTCCCTTCCAACTCAGCTCATTGTGTGATTCTATGGAGAAGCCTGAGTCACCTGAACTTGAGAACAGTACTTCAGAAAATACGCTTCAGATTGTGTCAGGACCTTAATTTCATATGACTGTAGTAGTGTTGATGTATCTGGAGTCTTAAAGAAAGAAAATGTGTGTTCAGTGCACAGAGTTATAGCCCTTAAAAAGTGCAGACTTTTTAGTATGCAGAAAACAGACAATGAATAATTTGAATATAATGATAATAATCATGTTGTTCAGAGCAGTGGAGGGTTTTTAACAATTAAAATTTCTCACTGATGCATGGTGGTCTCACTGGTGCATGTGTTAATTTAGGGTAGAATTATGCAACCTTTGGAGATAAGATTTAATAAGTGACTGGAAGATCTATTTAAAAATTGTAAAATTGTAAATTTTTTATTGGACAAAAAGGTACTAATTATTGATACATAATAATTTTTCTTCTGTTAAAAATGCTGTGGGTTGTGTTATATAGAAGTAATTCCAATGGAGTGCCTCAAAATCACTTGTTATCCCAAGTTAGTGAAAGTTTATCAGTAAAAGTGAAATATGTTGTAATTATCGCATATTTAAAAAATAAAGTAGGACTAAAAAAATATATATATTCTGTAGTTAGTGGATACCCTAGGGAGGGAAATTTGTCTATTAAATATAGTGATCTAGCATGTGAATTGGGCAGATGAGTGAATGGCATCCAGTTTAACTCTAGTCCAAGGCCAGCCTAAGCCAAAACATAATTATTTTCAGTTGATGTGTTCGCATGTTATAAATCGCATTATCGGACCTAGCATTAATGCTACCAAAGATAAACAAGGAATAAGGGTATCTAAATGTGTGTTAGCTTCTTCTGTAACTTTGTTTAACTATTCTATTAACCAGCTGCGGAGTTCCAAACTTTCTATATCAAAAGTGCAAATTTAAGTCACACTCCTGCAAAGTATTGAGTTTCAGTTTTTCTCAAAACTGCGTTTATTTTTAGCGTATCAAGCTTCTTACAGAAGTCTGTTTTGAAGAATACCAATATTTAAACCTATTTAGAAAAGCATAGGCTTTTACAATTCCCTTCCTATGGGCACTGTCATTTCTTTAATTTTTGTCTGTAAGTTATATATGACAAGTTGTCTTTTGTCAGTGAAATCAGAGTTCAATCATGATACAGGGCTGCTGCCTAATAATCTTAGTGTGTTACTGCTGGGCAAGAGAGTGCTGCATTCCGGCTTTCCTCAACATTTAAAAAGTAGTGCTCAAAAATCTCAGGTGACTACTGTGTTAATCTCGATCTTGGTTTCATCTATGGGTGTAGAAATACTTCAGCCTATGTCTGTCATTTGGCAATATATGCATGCATGAATATGTGCTAATTTTAATAACATTTTTGTGGTATAGATTCATATTCTTCAGAATATAAATCCTGTTCCTGGTACACAGCTTGAATAGTTGAGTTAGATAATATCATTTTGTTGTGGTAAGAAAGGGAATAATCTGATCCTGCATCTCTGGGTGCAGCTGACATTGCATGGACAATCATATGTGTCTGGTATATGTTATGTGGAAAAATAATTTTTGGTAAATTTGGTTTTTGTTGCAGAAATTAAGGTACTGAATCTTTAGTACAACCAGCAATACTAAGATAACCTTACTTGTCAGTGAACAGTTAGGAAGTTTTCCTTATTGACAATAAAAACTGACCTAAAGCTCAGTAAGTTTAGAATTTATACTTTCTGCAAAATAGCTATAATTTATAAAGTACTAATAGAAAATAATACTGGGTTTATCCTGTTTAATGCACAGGATGTTTCAGTCCCTCTGCAGCAGAAAGTCGCAGAATGAAATGAATGCCTGTCAACCTCGTTGAGGCTTAGGTATGTTGTCTCTTCTGCGTAACATGCATGAAAGTGAAGGGAGAGACAAAGTGGTTTGGTCTTGTGTTAATGCTAATTGAGATATAGTGTGCCCTGTGTATGAGAACTTAGGACAGAAAATTTGAAGTTCAGGGATCTTGTTTTTTTGAGAAGAAAGTGGAGGATTCCTAGGCTTTAACCAAGGAGCTGTAACTGAATGTTACCGGTGGTGGATCTTCCTGTTTAAAAAAGGTGTCATATGTGCACCACTTTGGACTTTGTCTAAGATTTGTTAGGCAAATCATTAATCCATGATATTTTGTCCTGTTTAATATTTGCATACCTTTTTCTGACAAAGAAAATGAAAATACCAAAGTCAAACTTCCTGAGGATATATTTTTCTCCTGTATTCAGTTTTTGAGGAGGTTGCCTATGTTCTGAGTTTGTAACATATTTTTTGTTGCAATAACAGAGAATTTTAGAAAGTTATTAAATGCAATACTAAAAGGCTCTCTGGAGGATGTATTGTGTGTCCTAACCATTGAGTCATACAGTAATACTTGCTCTTTTTTCTGCTATTGTGAATCTTGAGTTGTTTTGTTGTTAGTGGAACAACTGCATAGGGAAGGTGAATAGTTTTCTGATTTGTTTGCTTATATGTATCTTCAATATATATATTCTCCCCCACGGGAAGTAGGAGATATGCTTATGCTCCCAGAAAGCCAAGGAAGATGTTTCCACTTTGTGTAGGACAGACCTAATATCCAAGATGGGCATCTCTCTCTCCTGGCCAGGTTCTGTAATAGAAAATAAGGACATCTGCTTCTGTCTTTGAAGGGATGACTGTAAAGAGCTGTGTTCTTCTTTAGTGGATAAAGAAGCTTGCTTACAGGTTTAAATCTGACAGATGAAATCTAGAAAAGGAATGGAATATAAAATTCACTTATCTTTACCGTCACCCACAGATTTTTAGATTATACTCTCTCCACATCATGAGGATTCTTCTCTGAGAGGCAGCCCGTACTGACATAGACATAGGATGTGGCTGAGACTGACTTGTTCCCAGACGCCGTGATGGATAGCTGTCTTCAGCTGTCCAGGCAGACATACCTTAAATGTTTTATCAGATCTAGGCTCCAATGGTGTGACCGATTTGACTGAATGGTGTATAATGCTTGACATTACATGTTAGTATAAAAGCAAGTTGGGTTTTTTTGTGTGTGAGAATAAAGCTGTCTATGAAGTACTGAAAAAATGTGTCTGTTAAATGAAAGGTTGCACATCTGTGGAAATGGAGTCATAGTGTCTCTTTGTTAGTGCATTTCTTAGAAAAATGAAGTATGCTTGAAAACAAACATAAAAATATTTTTTAATACCTCCCCTCCTCCCAATATTTCAGTATTGAGCAAAGCAAAGTCGTTGGGTGCATTGTCAGTAATCTAAGTTTGTTTTATAGCATATTAGTGATTTTGAATGCTGCTTGGGGACAGACAATAAAAATGAAGCTGACCTTTAACTGTTGTGTCATGGTTTGGTAGGGAAATAAGGATTGTTACAATGTGGAATCATGTTTCATGTGTGATTACAAACTTCCCTCCCTCACCCAAATTCTAGTAAAGGTCATGCTCATGTGAAATTTAAAGTGGCACAATTTTCCTCTCGATCTTCTAAATAAGGCACCTCCATAAGTGCTAATTTCTGATGAGCTTTTTTTACTGCAATGGAGTGTGAATTTATGAAGATGATCCACTTCACCAGGCACAGGCAACAGAGAAAGTTTGAGTAGAAGAGTCAACCCCTGTCACGGTTGTTTCACCGTTTTTAGTGTGAAATATTCTTCGTCTCTTCTCCCTGAGCCAGGTGGTGTGCCACAAACCTTCCCAGCTAGTAAGAATGTAAAGAGAACCTTTTCTTAAACTAGCAGTTTCCAAACCTTTTTCCTTGAAGCTGCTGAGCTTCTGTTTAACTGCAGCTTGAGAACCACTGGCTTGGATTGTCTGGCTCTGTGTTACCTCTATGGGTATTCACAGAACACAGCTGAGAATGAGAAGTGCAGAGAGGCAGTCGGTTCACTGCCTGCTCTCAGTGGGGAAAGGGAGGTACCTAAACCTGTTGCTTTTCTAAAGGACAGTGATGAGCTTCCCTTAGAGAAGGCTGCTAACGCCTGCCTTCTCCCCATCCATGGTCTGTCACACATACCCAAGCTGACCCCAGAGAAAGCTTTATCTGTAAGGGGTCACCGCTTACAGGATGTCAGTCCAACACTCTCAGCTTGGCAACTGCTGTCACAGAGGGAGAAGTCTCTGCAGGTGTGTGACTGCCTCTTTCTAAGAGCACAGTGACCTTCAGTCACTGTAACATTCTGTTGTGACACCTATATAATAGGTATTTCATGGAATTCATAAGTTGCTCTTTGTCAGAAAGCTTTGAACTTCAGGTGTTAGAAACTAGTTGAAGTGAACATTTCACTTCAGCCCTTGCCAACCTTTACAATCCAGGTTACTGCTTGGGATAGTAGGTGCATTCACTCTACTGTTAAATGTCTTCTGTGATCTCAAGAGTGTAGTTTTCTTAATGGGATTTTTCTTAAAAGTGGCCATAAAAGAAAGACAATAGCTACTGTCAGAAGTATTAAGAAGTGTGCAATGTGATTAGGCTAGTTTAACTTGCTCTGAGATATAATTCTAAAAATAACTTTCCTCCAGACAATAGCTTTGACTTAAGTCAACAGCACCTTTCAGCAGACATTGACAAAATGTTGGTTTCTGCTTTTTGAGCTTTTAGTTAAAGAATGTAAGTGAGCAATAATTTAAACTCTTCTTAGTAGATGTTGTTGCTATGTTACGCTGTCCTTGCTGGTTTTTTTGTGCGAGATACAAATAAGCATTTGATTTGTGTTCTGATTTTTTTCCCTCATCTTATCATTCTCCTCTTCGCTTACCTTTTCTACAAAATCACAATGTTTTACTTGCTGAGGTGATATCTAGTTTGAGCAAGAGACAACAGCCTCAGTTGTAGAATAAGTTTCTGTTCACAGTTCTTGCCTTGTCGTTTCTTGCTAAGTGAACCGATAACTAAAACACTGTGTGGTGGAGGGAGGTAAGACTTCTCTGCATGATAAAGCAGGATGATGGCATGCAGGACTTGTTTTGAGTGTATAGATATCATACACAAGGCTAGGCAAGTAAATGCATACAAACTTGTAGAGCAGGTGTCAAGCTATGTTTATTTACATTGATGAGTCACTTTACGCTTTCCACATGCATTAATAATTTTAACAGCCTAAATAGTGACTTGTAAATTGAGGATATGGTGTGGATTTTTTTGTTTTGTAATTGCTTTTAATTGTAATAGATAATTTTCTTTCTGTAGTTATTCTAGTTCTAAAGCTAATCACTTTTTGAAATATTTTAAAGGTAGGTGTGCTAATCAGATGTGTTATATGGTGTTTTCATAAGCATGAGTTCATTATTATGTACCAGCAAATTCTAGATTGTTAAGACAATAAACATTTTAGTTTTATTTCTAATAACTCATATAATCTAAGAGCAAGGGATATGAAGAGAAAGCAAAACTTAGTGTTGGAATTTTTAATTCACCTATTAAAAAAATTATTATTTTTTTATTTTAAATTATTAGCAATTCTCATGCATGTGGGTTTTTTTGGGCTATGGAAAGCTTGCTCAGGAGTGGAATTTTTAACTCAGTGCATTTGTGTACACCTAGAACTTGAGAAAATACCTTGTTAAACAAAACTTTTCAGTTACCATTAACAATTTTTGCTTTTATTGTAATTCTAGGCAGAACTATATTTACTGAGAACATAATAAAGCCATAATTCTGAGTGGATTTTCTTTTTTTTTAATGTAGCAGTTTATTAAAATAAAGAAATCTGTGCAAGCGTAGAGAAGCCTTTGATGACAGATGATGTGTGTGCAAAATACAAATGTGGAAAAGTAGTGGAAGTTACTAGCATGAACAGTGAGTAGTTCCAGGATCACATTGTGACATTTATGTTCTGAAACAAATTTGCTCAGACTCCCAGCTGAGTCTTAAAAATTCTGCCACCGAATTAAAGGAAAACTTGGATGTTGTTGTCTGCAAGAATAATCTTATTTCTGAGTATTACTGAATGACCACTGTATCACATAACGTGTGTGGGCATCTCTGGAAAAAAAAATTTAAAGTATTGCAGCTTTTTGGAATGGGCCAGATTTGGCTAAATAAAATATACTCTTGAAATCTACTAAGGTGGTATACAAAATAAATGCTTTACTCACAATTTGTTCTACCCTTACATGTCAGCTGAATGTTCAAATGAAATCTTATCTGTCTTAAAATAAACTCATGCTTTTTACATAGAATACATAATTCTTCCAGTAAAAAGCAGCTTAATGTTTGCTTGCTTGCCAGTGTAGTTGGTTTTTTTTCCCTTTGGTACTTATTAGAAAATTTAAAAGTGGAAAGTCAGACTGTTAAGCCTTCTGATAGTCCTTTGATTTCCAATTACAGACTAGGGATAGCGGTTTTGACACAATATGAAAAAATTTGTTTTAAGGGCCTCTTGTGTCATAGCCACTTAGCTTTCTAGCATTAGGTGTGCTGTGAGTGGGGATGGAAGGTGGAGATTTCAAAGGTCTCTTCCCAGACCTTCTGTGATAGTTCTTTGGGAAGAAAATGTATGACTGCTGAAGAAGGGAAAAAAAAAAAACCCTAAGAGGGGAGTGAAGGCTTGTAGCTAAATACTTAACAGCAAACCCTCCTCTCTCTTTCACCTGAAAGACTGAAACAAGAACACAGAGTAGTCAGTCGTGCTTTGAATGCATTTATTTTACATTTTGTTTTATTTCAAGTAGTGTTTTATCCTCTCAATTTCTGTCTCTCCTTCGAGGCAAGCTAAACCTGATGAATGATGAAAAGGGGAGTACAACTGCTATTGTACTTAGCAATTTGTCCTACTTATATCAAGAAGACAACAGTTTCAAAAACACAAGGAAGTCCTTATTGTGGTCAGTCTCCCGTGTGTGCAAAATGGGAAGATTTTTTGGTTATTTTCAGCATGGAATGAAAGATTATGTTCATAGCTGTGTGTGATTCCATCCTGGCATGATGGGGCTGCAAGATGTATGGCTTGAGTGGTCTCAATAGGTGGCATTATCTGTAAAGGCACAGAAGTCAATCACCAAGATAAGGTGGGTGAAGCACTGCAGCAAGAAACTGTAAAAAGGAGTTAGATGGAACAGAAAAAAAAGAGAAATGCTTGTGATTTTTCAAACGTCTACAGAATTTAAGGGACACTGGTGGTTTTCTCGTTTAGGAAAATTCACATTAAGAACTGTCCATTTTTCTCTTAAATTATTTAAAGCCTTGACCATTTCAAAATTGGTATTGTCAAGGTTTTCTTTAATGATGTATTGAATGTTGATAGGGAGCTTCATAGACAGATAGGTTGTATACACTGGGAAGAGTTGAAATTAATGAGGGTGGCGTGGGATTTAAAGGCTAGAAAAGGATCCAGAAGTGAATCTGGGGACTGGGAAAGGGAGAAAGGAAGATAAATCTGATGGGTAGATACAGTTTAGGGAAAAGTAAAAGGTGAAAAGGAGTTTTGGAAGAAAGGTCTAACATGCTGATATGTACATTTGAGAAGAAATAAGGAGCAGCAGTAACAGAAAGGAAAATAACCTTCTGGATATTAAAATCCTGTGTACAAATATAATTGGTGGAAAATGTGACTGAAAACAGAGAGTAGAAGGAGAAAAGCAAGCAGAGAGAGATAATAAAAATACTAAGAATGCAGAGGATCAAGATGCATATCCATCCTAAATGAGGGGCTCATTTAAGAAAGATACCTAAATTTACAGTTTTACAAAAATACGAAAGGAAGAGGGATGTGGGATACAAAACTAGGTTAAATTGAAGGTTAAAACTTGACATTATAAACCCTATGCAGATCTGAAAGGTGTATAGGTATTAGCAGAGCTTCTTTATGGGCCATATTTTTTTTATTCAAGGGAACGTATAGACAGTCAGACAATATCTTGTTAGCCATTGTCGCTCATCCTGTAATCTTGGTAGCAGTTGGGTTTTCATCTCGACTTCTGACAGATGCTTTTTTCTTTAAAGATAGCAACAGAAGATTTTGTGGAGCCAGTTATTTAAGTGTGAGTATGAGGCTTCAGTGCCTTATGTTAACAGTCTACACAAGGCTCCAGCAGTGTCTGGTTTTAAGAATGTTACGCAATCTGAAATTTATTGACTACCTTGGGCTCATATCTTGTATAAAATTCTTGTGCTGTTGACTCTGAAATTGAGGCAGGAACACTGTCTCTTTTATGTCTGTATTTTGAAAAAGTATGGATTTTATATGGATGTAATATTTTAAGTAGGCTCTGTAAGTTTCTGAAATGTGCTTGTAAGAATCTAGACTGTCAAGAAATCCTTGCAGTACCAATTTCATTAGGTGGCCCCTGCTGATGTTTCTTGCATTCATGTTGCCCTGCAGTTCTATGGTCTTGCTGTAAATCTGATTGGATACTCATCCAAGGACTTTTTGGTTTTGTTTACTGGATTATGTTTTACTTGTATTAATTTGTCTGTTCTTCTCAGACAATTTTACCTGCACGCTGAGGGTAGCCACATCAGGGAAGAAACTGCAGGATTACTGTCTGTGCTGCCTGAAAAGTGGTTATCAAATTACTGCCTAAGTATCCTTTGCAGATTGATACAAACCTTTTCTAAGAATTCTCTTCAAATCTATTTCTGCTCTTGGAAAAATGAAGATGACTTTGCAATTGATTTCAATGAAGCCAGGCTCCTCATAAAAAGAAGCAGTCTGGGGAAGCTGGGTGCCTGGAGGGAATTCCTGAGGTTTCTGTTTCAAGACACAAGTAGGCTTTTGCATTTTTGTCTTGAAAGATGTTTTAAACTACTGGAGTAAGAAAATAAAGCATCTGTGTAAGTTTAGAATTGGACTTTACATATCAGTTGGACTTTTGTCAGAAATAATTATGAAGACTATTCTACACAGTTATAACTTTCTTTCTGAATTCATGGCTGTAAATGGTCCTTATTCTTCTTAAACTTGGCCTGTTTTTCAGAAGAAAATAATTCTCACAAATATATTATCCCAAGCTGGAGCCTTCCTATTCTGTGAATCCCTTAAATCAACTTCTTAATTGTTAAGTGCAACATTGAGTGGGGAAGCTTTAGTAATGAGCTTTTGGGGATGAGGGAGTTTGTAATAAAATAGGCAATAAGGGTGGCAGTTGAAATGAGTTTCTATGCTCTCAGTTGTATAAGACAGTAGGAAGAGATTATTCTAGAATCAAAGGAGCAGTTTGCATACATAAGTTAGTTATCAGTAATAGGATGCCATGTCAAACAGACTTCTGTAATTGTTTATTTTTCCAGAAGAACGAAATACGTAGTTTATATTGAAAGGTTAAAGTAATGTGGAGGGAGGGGAGGAAGTTTGTTTTGCATGACGTTCTTCTCACAAAATAATCCTTTAATAAAGCATCAGGATTGGTTTAGTTCAGACTATTTCTTTGTATGTTATATGCTTCAGGCGAAAGGCTGTGCTTTATTTTAGTAATAATGCCTAACTTCCTTCCTGTTTAATTTTACATTGTATACAGCTATTTTAAGGGGAGATAGCCCAACATTCTCAGATAATTATCACAACACTTGGAAAATTAGGTTTGTTCTTCTATTTGTTTGTTCTTCTATAGGTTCTTCACCTATTCTTTTAATTCTTCAGTAGTTTTAAGTCTCTTCATAAGATAAAGCTGTAGACATGATGGCTGGGGACCTCACTTTATCTAGTCCAGGCTCCTGCTCAGCTGAGGACTATGGGCAGCACTAAGCCAGGCCAGGTATCTTTGGATGAGTCTTGAACACTTGCAAGGATGGAGCTCCCATAGGCTCCTCTGTGACTTGTTCCAACTCTAGTATTGAGGAATTTTCTCTATAAGTCCAGTCTGAACTTTGAATTGCAATTTATTGGCCATTCACTTTGAACTGCCTGCCCCCACCCAGACGAGTTTGACTCCTTTGTCTCCGTTACTCCCAAACAGTAGTTGTTGGTGCTGTTATTAAATTGTTCCTGCATACTTTTGGCTGAAACAGTCTAGCTTGCCTGGCCTTCTTGGAGACTGTGAAGTCTTGGCCCCTTACCACGGGACCCTTTCCAGTTTCCTAATGGTCTTTTTGAAATGGGAACCCCCAAACCAGTATTCTAGGTCTTGCCATACTAGAGCTACACTAGTCTTGCCAGACTAGAGTTAAAGGGGAATGGTAAATTTCCTTCTTCTGTTGTTTGGTTTTTTTTTTTTCTGTCTTGTTCTTTTTCTTCCTAATATATCCCAATGTGCCTTTTGTTGTTTTTGTGATGAGAAAGCATTGTGGACTTGTCTTGAACTTAGTGTACTCAGGTCATCCTCGTCAGGGCTACCACTTGGGTAGTCAGCCAGTACTAATGTTATACAATATATAATAATGTTATACAAGCTGATACTGTTATACAATGAGTTTGATGGGAGGTTTCATTTTGTTTTGGTTTTTTTTGTTTTGTTTTTTTGTTTTTGTTTTTTTGTTTACCACGTCGAAACAGTATCAGAGTTAAATGTTCTGAACAGTTCTGCTTACAATCTGTGGTAATCTAAAGGCAGCTCAGAAATCAAGGACTTATTAAAGTGGAGAATGACCCTGAACATCTTGATGGCCCAGTCCCTAGAGAAGGACTTTCTTAATTTTTATTAATCTAAAAAAAAAAGGGGGGGAGGCCGCAAATTTCCAAACTTGTAAATTAACGAGAAAAGGAACATTTCTATTTTAACTTTCATCTTTGTAATGATGTGAAGTTATTACTACCAAACAGCTGTAGAGTGGCATGCCTGAAAAGTCTTAGTAGTAGCAGTAGTTACACAATCACTTTAACATGGTATTAGTCTGTGTTCGCCTTCAAGGATGTCAACCCAGAAGACTGACCGTATAGTGGTGTTGAATTTGTTTTATAGATGAATAAATGCCTCCTTTTGGGGTATGTAAATAGCAGCATATTTCCAAGGAGGAAAAATGGACAGATATTTAAAAAATATTGTACAGTCATGTTGCGAGTATCTGTAGTAAAACCTGCTTTATGTGTAGCTGCCCCATCCCTGGAGGTGTTCAAGGCCAGGCTTTAAGTAGGTGTACTGCCTATGGCAGGGGCGTTGGAACTGGATGACCTTTAAGGTCCCTTCTGACCCAAACCATTCTATGATAGTTCAGCTACAATTATTGACATTTTTTTTTTTGAGTAATACAGTTAATATTGGGTTTCTTTTTACATAAATAGTGAGGTCAAACTAAGTATCTTTTTTACGGCTTTTATCTTCAACTATTTCTGGAGATAGGATTTGGTGGAGAAATGAGGTCTGATACAAGTATTTTTTTTTTGTTAAACTGTTCGTTAAAATTTTAAGAGAAAAAAACTTGAAAATTTGTCTTACTACCTAATCTCATATTTTTTATTTTTTTTTTAATATTGCAGCTGAAATGAAAGCATCTGTCAGTGATGCGGATAAACAAAAGGACAGCATTCCTCAAAGAATTGTTACTACTAGATGAAAATTAATCTGTAGTAACATAGTTAATAGCAAATCATTTGGATAGTGAGTGCACAGAAAAACAGTGCGACTGACAAACACTAGAGTAATTCTGTCTGGAAAATAGATGCCAAGATGCACGCAAATATAGTTTTCCTGTGATTCTGATGGTTTTATTACTCTTTTACCAAATAAGACTACAAGATTAAGCCCTAAAGTGCTTGTATTCATTGAACACGGAACAAATGCTGGTAGTAGCAATGCAAACCTCCTATCCACACACCAAATGCTATTACTTGCTTTAAATTAATGCTTAATGTAGGTGCTTTAAGGATGTGAAAGGAAGCTGGGTGTTCTTTCCTTCTCCTAATACAAAGGTTATTTTACACAATTGAAAGCACTTTATTTTGTTTTAAATTGAAGGTGCACAGATATGGGTGGTCTCCTGCATTTTGAAAAGCTGTCTTTCTGAATTTGTAGTGCATGTACATTTGAAGACAGGGGCCTGTTGTGATTTCTCTACGCTTCTACTTGAATTCCACATTCAATTTTAGGTCTCTGTGGTACAGTAGTAGTGTATTGTAACCAAAAGACTAGTAAGTGTGGTGCTTCTGCTTTCTGGGCAGGGTGTTTTTGATTGATACTGAATGTTGGTTTTGTTCAGTTGTTTTTCTCAGCTGGAAATGTAGCATCCACCTGTGTAAAGCCTAGGAATGGACTGCTGAATTCCCAAGATGCGAGTAGATTTCAGAGAGCCCCAGGTGGAGTTACTTATGCATCTTATGTTTGTCTTGCCTATTAATTTGCTGTGAGCCGGCTAACTTGGGCAAAATTGTAATCCCTGTAGGTATCGTGACAGTCCAGACAATAATGACTCTGGAAATAGATTGTAGGTCATTGTGTTCTTTGTATTTCTTCATTTATACTGCAGGGCAAACAAATGCATATTCTTTTAGTTAGCATACCTGCTGAAGCGCAGGACCTTTCCTCAACATTACTGCTCTGTGACAAGAGCATTATTACAACTTATTTTTTCAGTCAGAAGAGCAGTAGGAGGAATAATGCATTTTAAAATACCAAATCATATTTAATTTGTTGCTTAGCAGCCAAAGCAAATTATGGAAATCTCTGAGATAGATCAAATATTGCTTTAGTAAAGGGATTTCAGATTAGCTTGTCCACTTTTGTCATTTATTATTACACCAGTGTTCAGAGTTTGGGGGAGGGAGGTGTCTTTTTTGAGTCACTGAAGTTCTAATTAGCCAAGAATCATTTTGATGAAGCCTGAAGGAGCATCAGGAGAGAAGCAAAAGTGTGTATTGAAACAAAAAAGGGAGTAAGGGAAGGAAGAAAGGCAAAAAAAATAAAAACAGTTCTGCCTTTTGAAATCTCACCAGATGAACACTTTAATTAGGTACATAGATGAGAAAATATAACATAGTCCTAGTCTGAATGCTTAGGGAATTCTGTGGCTGCCAATTTAATTTACTAGCGTTTTCGCCGTGTAACTCAAGTGAATGGAAAATACACTAGTCTTTGCTATTTTGAAGATACAGGTGATTCACATTGTGCATAAGGGAAGCTAAGTTGTGTGTGAAATTTTAATCATTTGGTCTTAATTTTCCTGTGTATAGTTGGATACAAAGAATAGTAATTACCACAGGAAAAGCAAACAAAAGCTTTGAGCACACACAGTTCTTTCAATGTTTTTCTTTCTCTAACATTTTGCTATGAATTGACATTTGGGGGTTGGGAATTGTAGAATGTTTTGGGCTGGAAGGGACCTTAAAGATCATCCAGTTCCAGCTCCCCTACCATGGGCAGAGACACCTCCCACTGACCAGGCTGCCCAAGGCCCCATCCAACCTGGCCTTGAACACCTCCAGGGATGGGGCAGCCACAGCTTCCCTGGGCAACCTGTGCCACTGCCTCACTGCCCTCATTGTGAAGTATTTCTTCCTAATGTCTAATCTAAATCTTCCCCCTTCCAATTAAAAGCTATTCCCCCTCGTCCTATCACTCCATGTCCTTGTAAACAGTCCCTCTCTAGCCCTCCTGCAGCCCCTTCAGGTACATGAAGGTCGCTATGAGGTCTCCTCAGAATCTTCTCCTCTCCAGGCTGAACAAGCCCAACTCTCTCGGCCTGTCCTTGCATTGAAGGTGCTCCAGCCCTCTGGTCATATTCGTAGCCCTCCTCTGGACCTATTTGAACAGCTCCATGTCCTTCTTACGTTGCGGAATTCCAGAACTGGACACAATACTCCAGAGGAGGTCTCACAAGAGGGGAATAGAGGGGCAGAATCACCTCCCTCGACCTGCTGGCCATGCTTCTTTTGATGCAGCCCAGGATAGGGTGGACCTTCTGGGCTGTGAGCACAAGTTTCTGGCTAATGTCAAGCTTCTCATTGGTCAGCACCCCCAAGCCTTTCTCAGCAGAGCTGCTCTATCATGTTGTCCCCCAAACCGTATTGAAACCGCAGTTTGCATAAACTGTAAAATCTATAAAATCCATTTGAAGATGAAAGTACCTCCAGACTGATTTTACAGTGAGATACATATATAAATACACACATAATAAAAAATAAAAACAAAAAGAGAGATCATAGAATCATAGAATCACCAGGTTGGAAGAGACCTACCGGATCATTGAGTCCAACCATTCCTATCAAACACTAGATGTGTTAGTATGCAGGTAAGCATTAAGGTGTTTGCAAACAGAGCCATATTGGTCTGGACTGAGTGAGGAGCAGACCTAACTGAGCAGATGATGTTCATACGTGACTAATGTGAGGTCATCTGAGGGGCTGGTACAACTATTAAAAAAAATACCACCAAAGTTCAAGCTACAGGTTTGTTTTTGTCTGCATTGCAGTCTGGTGGCCTCTCCCGTACCTGTGCTATGTGATGCCAGGCAGGAGGCGATGCTGTCAGGGCTTAATCTGGCCAGACAGCGGCATCTGAATTTCAGATCTTGGAGCATGAAGGAAGCAGCTGCTGCAATGCATGAGAGCTGGGCGCTGTAATAGGAGGTGCGTGTGGATGTGTGAATAGAGGGAGTTCCCGAGCTTAAAGCATGAGAATGGACTGATTTTGAGTCAATGTTGTGTGATCATGAACCTGTTGCTGTCATAAATGATCTCATAGAAACCTAAAACCTTTTGGAAAGGAAAATCCTTTTGGTTGGAAGCTTGATGTATGCTGATCTCATTGTCACCCAGTGAACCGGCCACTGCCTGTTTTCTTTGATTGTCAATAAGGAAATAGAAGCTGAAGTTCTCTGGCTATAACCGCAAGTTTGATTTTTTACTTTTACCTCCTCTAATTCTTTGGGCTTTTCTGCTTTCAGATTTTTTTTGGTATAAAGATAGTGTTCACCCTTCTTTTAAAGTTTCTCTTTCTGGTTGAAGTGAGTAATCGTGTGTGGGCAGCATCATTTTGAGGGTAGCTTTTGATGCATAAGCAGCTGCTGCAGAGAGATACTGGATATTTATGGAAAGTTTTAATTTTTTTTTAAATGAGCAGAATATTTTTTTTGCTAAGATAGAGAAGGAAATGCATACTTTTCAAAATAAGGTATAGAAAATGTTAGCAACTTTTATGTGGCAAACACTTATTTTATAAAAAACAAACAAACAAAAAAAAACCCAAACAGTACAACCTGAATGTTTAGTTTCTTCTTTACTGTGAAATATTTCTGCAGTTTCTATGATATGGTCTTCCAAGAATTCTGTTTACGCAGTATCTTTTGTTTAAAGGTATTTATGTACTTCAAGGCTTAACTGGATTTAGTAAAACATGTGAGAAGCCTGGGAACTATCTGTTTTCTTTCATATCGAAAAGCTAAAGGGATGGAGAATCTTTGTGGGCTGCTTAAAATTAACACAATTGAAGAAGCTTGGAAGAAGAACCAACTCCCCAGACTCCTTATGTCATACCAAAATTATTCTCTTTCGTTTTTTTGGCATTCAGAATTCTGTTTCTATATCTAATTTTAGACAGTTGCTAAATTCCAGGTTACAGAACAGTGCTGACATAAATATCGTATTTTCTAAAGGACACTTGGATGCTAAAGCTGAAAATTGTCATCCTAATTTAATTGTAGTAGAGGAAAGAGGCTCTTACTATGTTGTGTTTGCGTTTTTGGTTTGTTTTCCCAACAGAAACAGGTGCTATTATTATAGTCTACAGCTTCAATGACAAAGATGACTTAAAAGCATGCGGGGAACATCACTTTGAATTTCGTCAGTGAAACACCAAAGATAATTTTACTAGCCAACGCTGGGCAAATTTGCGCACAGACAGAAGCCTTGAGGGAGACAGCCGACAGATTAGCAATGAAATCATCAGAAGTGATCCCTTTCTATAAGGTAGTAGAGTTTTTAGTTTGTATTGTAACAAACTCCTTTAATTATAGAGGACCTTTGTTTTTCTCAAAACTTACCATAGGTTGGTTTTCCTCTATGTTTTCTTTGAGCCGTATAGCTTCAACTATAGGCATTTAGGCAGTGTTTATCACAGGCACCTTCTTGTCATATCCTCACTTCTAGGACACAGGTAGTCCATGTATTTCTGACAGAACCAGTGCTTATTGTATGTGCAGTACAGCGAAAGCATCAACATAGATTCCCGCTTGTCTGTTGGAAAGGCAGCATCTAGATAGGGCACCACAACAATTTATGTAGTATGCTCCCAACCATGTTCTTTTCTGAGGAATGTCAAGAATATGTTGATGAGTTACGCAGCTGCAGTCTGTTTCTGTCTTCTCTTGCAAGGAGTGAGTGAGTGAAATACAAGTGTCCTTAAGAAGCAGACTACAGCCCCTTTCCCTTACGTTTGAAAGGACCCAAATGAAGAGCATGGACTTGGTGTCAGGTGAACTGGGTTGGCAGGTTGCAGGTGTATTTTGAATTATGTCATTTGGGAAAGGTGGTGTTCCAAAGAGGCTAGAAATGTTCTGGTGACTGTTTTTCTCTCAGTTTCTGGACCTAACTAACTACGTAGGAGACTTGTTGAATTGAAAATGATTTGGCAAGACCAATTCTGAATCTTGTTTTCTAGTGCCTGTGATCTTGTGGTCAGGGAAGAGATTTGAGATTTGTAGGGGTTTTGTGTGCACGTGCTGATGTCTGGAATGTAAACTTGTGAGGAATTTTTCTGTCTTGTTTGCATTGAAATGCATTTGGAGATTATATCATCTTGCAGGATTGGGTCATTAATCTTTATTGCTAAGTTTCTTCATTTAAGAGCTCGAATAATATCTATATCCGTGATGCAAAGTGAATTTGTCGACCTGTCTGCATTGATATTTTTAAAGTAATAAATTCTAAGCAAACAGAAGATACCATGATAATTGATGTTATTCAGAGCTGCAAAGCTGTGGTTGTAGCTGTGTAGTCTGTACAGAGAGCTTTTGTTCTTACAGAACAAAAAAGTACACGCATTTTGGATGTTTTGTAAGCTCAGGTAACTTCTTCCTGCTAATGCATAGCTGAAATTTACTTGAAATTGCCAAAGCTACATCTCTTTCCTTCCACTTCTCTGGGTGAATTCATTGTAGCCACTTTTCAGGAATGCAGACAATTTGCTGAAGGGTTTCTGTGGAATTATGAAGAATGCGCTACACTTGCTTGGTGTATACACTATTAACAGGAGTCATTCAATGAGCATGAGGTTAGCATTATGATACCATTAGGAGTGTCTGAATACTGTAGTTCATTTTCTTTCTAATGTTAATAAAAGTTTCCAATAAAAGGAAATGTGGACTGTGTGAGTGACAAATTTTGGCAGATTTTTTTTTCTTGTGTAAATACTGAGATGCCTTTTAAAAAATGTTTTATTTATTTTAAAACTTGGATATAAATAAGAATGCTACAGTCACACTCACGTGTCCTCAGACATGAACTCTTTTCCAGCATTCTTGGTACTCTGTTGTGAGAAATTCCTGTATACACTTCATTTAGGAAGAGCACCATATTATGGTGTGATAGATTATATTATATCAAAGAACTGTTGGGATTGGAAGGCACCTCTGGAAGTCATCTGGTCCAGCCATCCTGTTCCAGCATGGCCTCCTAGAGACAATTGCCTGGGGCCATGTCCAGCTGTCTTTTAAAGCTCTCTAAGGATCTCTGGGCAGCCTGTGCCAGGGTCTCATCACCCTCACAGTAAAAAAAAAAAACAAAAACAAAAAACCAAAAAAACCCACCAAAAAAGTGTTTCCTGACATTCAGAGTGTTGCGTCTTGAAATTGCTCATTCTGGGATGCAGACTTGCCTGTGGTCCTGTCCCTGGTCACTACCGAGAAGAGCCCAACTCTCATCTTTGCACCCTGCCTTCAGGTATCTATAGACCTTGGTGAGGTTGTCCCCTGAGGCTTCCAAGCTGAACAGTCCCAGCTCTCTCAGCATTTCCTCATATGGGAGGTTCTCTACCCTTGTTGAACTTTGAGGCTCCATAATCTATTCCTTAATTTTTACATCTAATACAGTGCTTTGCCATCAAAATCTTGTGTATTCTTCATCCATTTTTCCATCTAGATTTTCAAGATGTAAATAGAGATGACTTTCTGAATGCACTTATGTTTTTTAATTGAGCATTCTTGAAATTGAAGGAGGAAAAGAATGTTCTTTCTGCATTGTGGCTATATTTCTGTTACAGTTGTCAAAAAGATAATGTAGATGTATTACAAGTGACTCAGAAAGTGTGAGCAGCAGTTAGAATGTTGTAAATATAGTTATGACATGGATACAAATTTTAAACTTTTATCGTTCTTTTATTTTTGATTATGTAAATAAAAAGTGAGAAATAAATGCTAAAGAGAGGCCAAGATCTTAATGTATTGTTTTGTTGAAAGTTATTATGGGCTCTTTAAGTTAATAATTTTATATTTATTTTACATCCTTATTTTTTAATTAGCAGTGTTAAAGAATGGCAGTAATGGTTGATCTTCCTTTTTGCAGAGCAGACCATTTAATGTTTTTTATTGTTCTTTTAAATTTTAATGAGTCATTATTGGTGTGTTTATAAAGAACAATTACGGAAAGGGTAATTACTAGAAAGGGATGGTTCCCGAAAGAGGAAAGACATGAAAAATTAAAACAAATACATAATTTTAAGGAAATACTACTGTAGCTCTCAACCCCACAGATATGAAAAAGTAGGGCTTGGTCTACACTGAAAGAAGAGGATTTGCATGTTTATTCATTGTTTTTGTGCTGGAGGCATGCATGCAAAGGTGACAGTGAAAATTCTTATGAGGGAGCCCAATGCTTTCTTGTCACATGATGCCCTTAGCAATCTGAAGGCATTCAGGGGGAAAAAGGGAGAGCTGTCATAACATCAGGAATCTTCTGGTATAATTTGAATTTACCAGCTCTGAATTTTTATCATGGCATCAAATTACATATTAGAACTATTATGTACTCCTGCTGCTTCTTCTCACCAGATCTTGTAACCTCGCTGTTATATCTCAGATGTTTCTCCTGCTCTTATTGCGAACATCTCCTCCATCACCTCATTTAGGATGGCTCTGCAGAGGGACCTGGACAGGCTGGATCGATGGGCCCAAGGCCAGTTGTATGAGGTTCAGCAAGGCCAAGCATCATGTCCTGTGCTTGGGACACAAACAACCCTGTGCAGCGCTGCATTCTTGGGGAAGAGTGGCTGGAGAGCTGCCTGGAGGAGAGGGACCTGGGGGTGTTGGTTGACAGTGACTGAACATGAGCCAGCAGTGTGCCCAGGTGGCCAAGAAGGCCAATGGCATCTTGGCTTGTATCAGAAACAGCGTGACCAGCAGGTCCAGGGAGGTTATTCTCCCTCTGTACTCGGCACTGGTGAGACTGCACCTTGAATATATGTACATATACAGTCTGATCTAGTGGGATGTCCCTGCCCATGGCAGGGAGGTTGGAACTAGATGATCTTTAAGGTCCCTTCCAACCCTACCTCTTCTATGATTCTATGATTCCTGTGTTCAGTTCTGGGCCCCTCACTAGAAGAAAGACATTGAGGCAAGTCCAGAGAAGAGCAACAAAGCTGGTGAAGAGTCTGGAGCACAAGTCTTATGAGGAGCGGCTGAGGGAGCTGAGGTTGTTTGGTATGGAGAAGAGGAGGTTGGGGGAGACCTCATTGCTTTCTACAACTGAAAGAAGGTTGTAGCAAGGTGGGTTTTGGTCTCTTCTCCCAATTAACAAGCAATACGATGAGAGGAGATGGCCTGAAGTTGTGCCATGGGAGGTTTAGGTTGGATATTAGGAAAAATTTCTTTACCAAAAGCATTGTCAAGCACTGGAACAAGCTGCCCCAGGAAGTGGCTGAGTACTTCATCACTGGAGATGTTCAGAGTAGCTGTGGCACTTTGGGACATGGTTTACTAGGCATGGTGGTGTTGGACTAAGTTGGATTGGATGATCTTAGAAGTCTCCTCCAACCTTTATGATTCTTTGATTCCTTTTTTGAGATACCATTATTTTCTCCATTGCCCAGGGATGACATTTACAACTTTGTGTGTGCATATATTGCAGTAGCACCTCTGTGGAGCTCTCTACAGCTGAAGGAGTGGCAGAATTTGTTGCATTGTACTGGGCTTGTGTGGCAAGGTTTTGGTAGTGGGAGGTGGGGGGCACTGCATGGGTGGCTTCTGTGAGGAGAAGGCACCAGTAATTTCCCCCATGGTGAACAGTTTCAGCCAGCTGCACAACGGCTGAAAACTTCATTTCCTGTCGCATTTTAAGGTCTTTAGAACAAGGAGTAGACCACTTAAAAGTACCAGGTGAAAATTAGAGGATATATTCACACTGTATTTCTCACTGTATGTATTCACACTGTAAAGCAAGACAGGGTGCTGAGGCGCTGGAATAAGTTGCCCAAAGAAGTTTTGGTTGCTCCATCCCTGGAGATGTCTGAGGTCAGATTGCATGGGACTTTGAGCATCCTAATCTCGTGGAAGGACTTTGAGCATCCTAATCTAGGGGTGTTTGAATTACATGGTCTTTAAATGCCCGTTCTAACCCAAACCATTCTATGAATCTTAACATCCAGAGAAATATATGGTAGATGTAGACAATAGAAGAAATGGAGAAAGTAGAAATACATTGTTTGTTTAATGAATCTTAGCTTAATTTTACCTTAGAAAATGCAGATAATGAGTTTTTAACTGTTTGCAGTGAGAACTAATAAAAGCTATAATCTAGTCTCCAAATGTATTATAATGACTAAAATGCGGTAGTATAAATGCAGAGGAAACATTGAATTTAATAATACTGCTTGATGTTCATACGTTAGAAAAAATGAAACTTGTAAAATAATTGTTTAATAACCCTCACCAGTTGCTGTGTTCCTTTTACACATATGCATTACTGTAGGCATATTGAGCTTTGAAAATATAAGAATTAACTGTGTTTTAATTTAACAAAGCACTTAGTGATTGAATGTTTCATGTTCAGAAAGAAAATAGCTCCAAATTTACTTTAGAAGTATTTTTTCTAAGAAATACTTAAAATAAAGGTCTGTCTGGTGTCTGTGGGGGGTCGTTGCATTTTTTTCCTGGGCAGTGAGGAAAATAGGGAGGGACAGCAAGCACCTGCAGAGAAATACAAACCTTACTCCAAAACCAAGAAGCTTCCCAGAAGCGTCGCTGCTTTTTCAGCTTTCTCTAGCTGAGAAATTGTTAATTTAAGAACCTTGCCTTTTCCTTCCTAAAAACAACTGAGGTATTTGGAGTTCATAGTGCTAGAGGCTTCAAACATTAAAGTCACAATTTTTTAACTGGGGCAGGGCAACAATTGCTGGATTTGTAGAGAGAACAAAAGCTGTATTATGGTTGTCTTACAATAAAATTTATGTAGAAATAGACAGTTCTGTTAGTTCCTGTCTTTTGGCCTGGTGCCAACTGTAGGTGTAAACAGAGAAAGCACCAGCATATGTTTACACATCTGTCCAGCAGGCTGTGACAGTTTATTAAAGAACAAACACGAAGGGAAAAAAAAAAACACTAGAGATCATGTGATTCATTTAATATAATATATAAAACTATTTCTGTTCTGTACTCAAATATATGGTAGAGTACCTGTGACTTCTGATGGTGTTATTGTTTACATTTTATTTAATGGATGGAAAGTAATCACCATCATAAGCTTAGCCAAATGCTGATCCAGGCCAGATGCCTCGATGCTATTTATTAATATTTTTGTTTAGTTTCTTTGCTGTGATTTGTAGGTCTGCCTCAAAAGATCATAAGAAAACATTGTCTCAACAAAGCATATAAAAATAGGAGGAGCTGCTGATAAGTCTGTGCTGCTGTGCTGCTGTTCAGAGGGACCTAGACAAGCTGGCAAAAACCTCCTGAAGTTCCACAAGGAGAAGTACGAAGTCCTGTACCTGAGGAGGAACAACCCCAGGCACTAGTACATGCTGGTGGCAGGTGGGCTGGAATACACCTTGGCAGAAAAGAACGTGGAAATGCTGACTGAACATGACCCAGCAAGGTGCTCTTGCAGCAAAGAAGGACAGAAGTGTCCAGAGCTGCATTAGACAGGGTCACCAGCAAGCCAAGGGAGGTGATCATTCTCCTTTACTCAGCACTAGCAAGACCACACATCTGGAATGCTGGATACAGTTATGGGTTCCCCAGTTGCAGAAGAGACATGAACATACTACAGTCAAAGGCCACAAAAATGGTTAAAGAATGGGAGCATCTGTAACATGAGGAGAATCTCAGTGAGCTGGGGTTGTTTAGCCCAGAAAAGAGAAGGGTGAGGTGAATCCCATCCGTGTACATGAATGCCTGACAAGGCAACAAAGAAGATGGAGCCATGCTCTTTGCAGTGGTGCCCTGTGACATGACAAGAGGCGATGGGCACGAACTGAAACACAGGAAATTCCATTTAAACCTAAGAAAAAACTTCCTCTCTGTGGATCTGGTCAAACACTGGAACTGGTTTTCCAGACATTTTGGACTCTGTGGAGATAGTCAAAACATGACTGGAGAAGGCCTGGAGTATCTGCTTTATCTGACCCTGCTTTTAGAAGGGGATGATCCAGTTTTATTTTCAGAGGTCCTTTTGAACTGCATTTATTCTGTGATTTATTGGCCAAAGTTCTTTTGACTTGCTTTTCTACTGAATTGAGCTTTTATGACTTAAAGTGTGGACCTTTTTACACTTTCCAGAAACATTCTAGGAGGGTAGTATAGCACTTGAACAGGTGGCTCGGAGGATATAGAGTTTCCATCCTTTCAGTCCTCTAGACCATGATGAATTAAAGCCAAGGCTACCCTGGTTTAGTGCTGTCAGTAATCCTCATTTGAGGAGAAAGTTGACCTAGATGACTTCCAGAGGTCCTACCAACCAAACATCCCTGTGATTCTGTATCTCCCTGTGAATTTTAGATCCATGTGTTCATCAGACTTGTTTTAGAAAGTGAGTAAGAATTCTTGCTAATCACTGCGAATGGGGTTGATGTGATGAATCAATTCAAGCAACATAACCTCCTGTAGAAGGCTGTTCCTATGCATGTGGTGACCTATCTTCTATGCCTACTGTTTGGAATTTCTGTAGCTGAGGGTTCCTGCTGCTGCACATGCAGAAAGAACAGCTTCATCTGTTGAACTGCAGGTGTTGTAGCCAAGAGGCAGTGCAGTAAAAGAAAATGTTTCTGGTTAAAAAGAAGCCCAAGTTTACCAGAGTGCTTGCAAACCAGCAGTGTTCTGTGGTCAACGCATCTGAAGGGAACTAGTTGTGCTTCTAGTTCAGTAGTTGTTTTCTGTTTATAGAACAGATGCAGGTTTATGGAACAAAAGTACACAAGTTCCACCGCTCCCTGTTTCCCTCAGCAATAACATGGAGAGATTGTCACTGGGGTAAGGATAGTTTGCCTCTGTGTCCATTTTGATGATTCTCTGCAATAAATGAAGATTTCTTCATGTTAGCTGCTAAGTCACTTTCACTTCAGCTAGTGTTACATTGGCTATGCAGTTGGATAATGGTAAATTTTCATGGCTTTTCATGCCTATGCTAGTTACAGCATGTGGCTTGTTTTGGTTGTTTTTAATGCTGATTATTAAATGAAAGACTGTCCTTGCATTTGTCTTCAGTATCTTCTCCTCCTTGCTTAGGAAAAGGGTGGGAGGTGGGGAAAGGGAGGAGGAATGAGGTAACACTGAAAATTGTGTTGCAGCACATCACCTTCTTGAATGGTAGGTGACTTCAGGTTCTGTGCATCTTGTGAGAAAGGTTTTTGGGGTTTGACAGAAAACCACATAGCCAATGAAATTATTCTGACTTCACCAAGTGATCCAGTTGCATAGTTGTGCACGCACTTGCACACAGGTCTAAATTTACTTGTTTTTCTATAATAAGTGTATCCTGTCAGTATATATGGTTTTGGAGTAAGATACATAAAACATGTGTTTCACATTTACAGCTAATTATAGCTAAGTGTGCTTTGGTTTCAGACAATTATTCTGGGTGGCTTGATGGGAAACTTGAAAAGCAGCGTTTGTATGTGCTAGCAGGTGTTCCTCTAAATATAGTAAATAGTTCTGTGTGCCTATTTTCTGTATTTTATGCAATGGCAGTAACAGTTGTTAAAATACATTTGAAATATCAAAAGTTTTGTAGAATTCTGTCAGGTTATGTAAATTCAAGACTTCCCTCCTTCCCCTTTCTTTGCAAAGAATTTACTAGTTACTAATCTTATTTCTGCAAACCAAAAACGTTTCATAAAGCATATTAGGTACAATAAAGATGAACATTTAAATATGAAAAATACTTTAGTAAATGCAACTTCAGGCAGTTTGCCTTGTGCTCAATGTTTGTTAATCTTAAGGTTCTTAGGCTAGTTTAAACATATACAGGACATGGGGGAAAAAAACGAGTGGTTCAGAAAGTTAAGATCTATGTGTATATACACAGAAAATGTTGCCAGGAGGAGGGCAGTAGGTATCTTTTAAAGAATTATCCTGGTTTTGTGTTAGTCCTAGTATTGGCTGCAGAAGCTCTGACAGCAGATCACAGACCTAAGCCTCTTTTCTGTTCCTTTGGCACTCTGGGTGAGGTAATGCATTCTGTTCACCCAGCAACGTGTAGCTTTTTGGTGACTGGAGGAAGGAATGGTCAGAGATCCAACCTGCCAAAACAGAATTGAAATGCAGAGGAGAGACAGTTACTTAACTAAAAAAAAAGAAAAAGAGAATACATGAGGAAATAAGAAAATTGAGAGAAATCAGTATACGGATAAGGACAAAGGAAATTTAAATTATTTGATCTCGGGTCATATTTATCATGCTCAAGACAGATGAACACAAGCTGTTGGACTTAAAAAAAAAAAAAGAACAACCCAGCAAAACCAACCAAACAAATGAAAGGTACCAGCAAATAAAACCTCTCTTTCCTCCTGGTCTGTCCCTATGAAAGGTGTCATGAATACTTTTCGTTCTAACCATGGGTTATATAACTCTTTAAAAATGAAAAGGAAAAAAACCCAACATCCTGAACTATTGTTTACAAAGATGTCAATACATTCTCTCCCTTTTGATAATATGAAATACAGTACTTAGATACTGGTTTGACATCATCTGGCTGGGGCTACAAAGAAAGGAAACTTAACAACTGTGCTTGAAAACGTAATTTATGCTCTAGTAAAGGTGGCTTCACTTTTATCTTTGTTAAATATAGTAATGGAGGAGTCAGGAAACTAGATTAACTTTTAAATTGGTGTTGATGGAGTCATTTTCAAAATCAGCAAATTAGTTGCATAGCTGAAGATCTGAAGTGGGCAAAATTGCCTGTACAAGGAAACTATTGTTTTGAGTTGCACAAAGCACTTCAGTTACATTTATATGCAATGGTAGAATTGGAAGGCAGAGGAAAAGTAGAACTTACATACTTTAGCACAACAAAATAGGACTTGTTATATGTAACTTACACACAGATATGTTTTTTTAATTAGTTTTTCAAAACAGACACAAATATGGAAACTAGGATTTTTTTTAAGTGCCCCCGTACTGAAAAGGTTTAAGGTTTTTAAGGTGAGGTATACCTGCTATGAAAAGCTGAACTCCTGCGTAGTCCAAAGGGGATGGCTGAGTTTCTGATTTTCGTACTCACAAGATAGTAGAAATAATTAATGAAAGACCATGCTGTTCAGCCTGAATTACTTATTTATTTCTAGGAGAATCGGTGGAATTTTAGTTGATTAAAAGTCCTTAAAGAAGCATAATTATTTGAAATATGCGGATTTTGTCTTTACATAGAGGGAGGTGTTTTATTTGTGGGTTGGTTTTGATTTTCTTTCAGTTCTGATTTTCAATTTACTGTGCCCAAAGACTGGGAAAAGGAGGGAGAGATGAGCAGCTGGGAGCTATGCATAATAGGAAGAAGATGGCATTGCTCCCTGTAAGAAACACCCATGATTCGCTTTGGACCACTCATAGAAAACATGGTATGCTTCTGTTTGAGCTTGCTTCTGGTGCTTTAATAAAATAATGTATTATACTCACTGAGGCATAATGGAGTAAAGAAGTGAGGATGGTCCATTAAGCACTTACCCACTCCCCAGCCATACAGTATTTTAGTGAAAAAAAACCAACCCAACAGATTTCAGACTGAACATGTGATGTAATTTTATGTTCTGGCTGTTCTGTGATTTTGACTAGGTCCTATCACTGTGCATTCCAGTGATCATTAAAATGGTCATAATATTGGTAGATTTCACAATTATAGGATTGCATCTTCGACTCATAATTTTTTTGAGGTAGTTCTATTAGAACTGAATAGCCTTTCCCTTACTTTCTCCAGAAAAGATTGAACTGACTGGGATTTTTCAGCTTGAAAAAAAGACACTCAAAAGCCTGAAGAATGTGAATGAGACGCTGCTTTCTGAAGTAGGCTAGTATACAGTGTGATGAAATTACAATGCAGGTGTTTTAAATCAACGTAGAGGTTTTCATGTATTGCTTAAGTTTTGACATTAATTGCTTTGGATGTGTATGCTGATAAGATAGTCTGTTTTAAGCCTTACGGAAATTATTAGATGGATACCCAGTCAGGAATTGCCAATACGGATACAATTTATGATTTAGGAAGTACCTAAATTTGCTGTTTGTGACAGAAGTGTGTTTTCACTTGTGCTGTTCTTAGACGTAGATGGTTTCCTTCAACATTATTAAGTAGCTGCTCTCGGAATCAGGATCCTGAGCTGGGTGTTGAGGGAGTGTATGACTCTCTTTGTGTAAAAGGCATTAAAAAAAATAATGGAAAGAAAGGCTCTGCACAATAGATAGCATGTGTAAGGCGTTTGTTTGCGGGATGGAGGGGAAACCCAACCACAAAAAAACCCACCACCAAACCAAATCCACCAACCAACGTGCTTGTGGAGTCTTGTCCTAATTGTGATAAACACAGCAAAAATGCAAACTACTTGTCCTGCATATAATGAGTAAAAAATTAGATACAGAGGGAGAACTAGCACTGCCTAGCAACTCTGGACCCCTGAATATAAGCTCCCCCTCCTCCTCTCTGCTTTCTTTTTAAGCAAAACAAACCCTATTGTCATTTGTGCCTTGTATGCTCGAAATAAGGAGTCTGTCTGTCTTGACCAAAGTATTAATTCTCCTCTAACTCTTTCTGTCTTAATTAAAGTTTATATCTCTTTGACTTTTGATCTTGTTCCTACAAAGTATTTTAACGGAGAAGAACTGCAAAAGCATTCTTCTTAGATCAGTTTGTAGGATTGGGATTTCCACAGGCTTTTGGGATAGTGACTCTGTGATCTCTTATTTCTAATTGAGAAGCTTCCTTTTAGATGTTGTAGTAGAGCATCAGGTTTGATTTTAATATGACAGTTAGGATCTCATGCGTTCTTTTTCTTTTGTATTTAAATAATACCTGAGTTAGCTGTATGAAGGCTTTGGCTCTTCTTTGCTAAAAGGAGAGCAGGAAGAAAAAGGTAGGTCATCATCTACAAAGGTGCTAGAAACGTTTATTCTCTGGAATATAAATCTTACATTTTTGTGTGATGTGGTAAATGTACCTTCTTTCACAGAATTTTAAAAAATTGTACATGATGCTTTTTTGTTTCATTATGATTTTCATTGTGACTTCGTATTAATAGAACTGATCTGGTAATCTTGTCCTAGACACAGTTTGGAAATACATGTGTTGCCTGGGGCTGTTGGAATGGTTTAGGATTCTGAATTTGTCTGAAGCAAAGAAATTAATTTTTTGTGTTAGCCATGGGCTCATCCTGTGTTCTCAGTTGTTCACAGATCTGACCAGATGCTGCTTCCATTTTCTTAAATTAACTAACAGTTGTTTTGCGAACTTACTGCCTTGAATCTCTCTTCTAGGTAATAAGGGCTTTGCAATTTTCCCCTTCTTTCCTCCTCAGTCACTGGCATTTCTTTGTGAGAACCATTGTGAAAGTTATTTCACTGAAGGCTTCCAGCATGTTTGTGGAAGGAGTAGCACTGCTTCCTTAACAAATGTTAACTTTATCTGTCAGCTTATTATATCAGAGTATTTATTCCTTTTTCATTGATCTAGTAGCTATACAATGAATATTTAAGACAGATTGGTTGAAATGCTCATTCTGTAGTGCTGCTTTCACTGCTAATGCTTATTAAAGAAATGGCATTTTTAAAGTGCTTGAAAAGAACTTCTCAGATGTTTTTTTTCCAGGCAAGGGGATTAAGCCTGATTTATTTTCACAGGGTATGCCTGTGTGAGTCACAAATAAGAAATATTTTCTCTGTGCCTTGATCAGCAGTTGGTTGGTGTTTTGTTTCTTTCAAAGCTTCTATTCTATCATCAAGAAATGGTGTTAATTGATGGAGCAGTAAAAATGAGTGATAGAAGGCACTTTTACTTCCTAACAGTAAATAAATAGCAATGGTGCTTACCTGTAGAAAACTTTCTAACCACTTAACAGAGCTGCACTTCGGGAAGTAAAGTGAGCAATAATTTGTGGTGTGCTTGTTTTGGGGTGTGTGTTTTTTGTTCTTTCTATAATTCAAATGTAGACATAAACCTCTAGAATTTTGAATAAGTAGAGGTTTAAAAAAATTGACCAACAAGACTCACAAATCTATCTTGTCTATTCAGGCTTTCAATTCACAAGCATATTACAAGAAATCTGTCCTTCAGCTGGTTTTGCTTGTGTTGTGTGTGTATGTTTGCGTCTGTATGCTTATATATATGCACACTGTGTTGCAGAAATGAAGACTGCCCTACAGTTGTAATGGAACAGCTTTTATTATCCTGCAGTAATTTATTTTTATAAGCTTTACAAATTAATTTATGGTATAAAATTGCTTTTACCTGTTGACAGTAAGTTAGTATATATTTCTCTTCATGAAGAGGAGGGTCCATCCCTCCGAAATCTTTTTATATGCAGCTATAAATACAATACACGTACAACCTTGACTTAAGTTGGAAGTAGCCACATAAATTGTCAGAAGCCTTGAAAGCATGTTATTTTGTTGAGATATGCCTTACTGTGGGATAATCCATTTTGGCATTGGGGATTTGAGAATAAGTATATTAAATATAAATGTTGCTTTAAAATTTTAGAGATTTTTTTTTTTAAGCACAGGTATATAAAAATACGTGTTTGTTTCATGTTAAAAGAATACTAAAAAAAAGCATGGCGCTGAAGAAATTATTATTGACATTTGCTATCCTCACTGCATTGCACATATATTTAATTATCATGGCAAATGACCGTTAGTTTTTGAGGGGATAAATAGACTTGTCTTCTATACTTGAAATGCTTCCTGAGCTAGAAAATACCATCTTTCCAAAGCATTATTTTTGAGATTGTTAATGCAGAGTAGCAGTAACATTGAGGGGGGGTGGATCACTGGTGCTAGGAAAAATGCATGTCAGCTATCCAACTTAATTAAATTCCCAGAACCAGAGGTGAAATTTCTAGAAACAGAGATGCGTAAAGTGCTGTTTAAGAGCTGAGGAGCTGTGCAGAGCCAAGCCAAAACAGAGGAAACAAATCTCAGTCTATGGCACTGGCAAAGAATAAGAACCAGGGAAGGCATGGGTACAGCTATTCTCCTCTAAATACCTTCCTAGCTTTGAGTTTGTATTGGATTCACATTTCCAACCACAGCGTGATCTGAATAACTGGAAAACCTGAAAAATCTGGTTAACTATCATGAGTGCTTAAAATTTCTAATAAAAACTTTCATAAACCTGGGAGACTGTGCTGAGTCCAGGCCTGGAGCTGCAGCCGTCAGCTGATGTTGGTGCATAACTTCCTGCAAAGGCTTTTAAAAAAACATAGGTGGACATTTGTAGTGCTGCATTTTTCCCGGAATGCAGACCAGGAGGAATGAGCTGAGCACACATGATGCACATAGATAGCAGGGGTTAAGCCTAAAACACAGTTCTCTTTTCTTTGCCAGATTCCAGAAACATATAGGGCACGATGCGTGTACTGTGGTGCTTAAGGTGTCCTCCTAGACAGTGAGGCGAATGGATCTGAATGGATGGGGATTTTATGCTTAGTGAGTCAGTGCTTCCCCGTATTGCTTTAGTACTCGGGCTGTTATGTGAGGAATAGGCAAGAAATTAATCCAGTTGTCTTGATACAGACAACATGGTGGAGAAAACTAAATGTGGAAAATGCTTAACATAGTTTGAGGTGCTTGCTTCAAGTGTAGCTTAGGGATCTAAATCCATAAAAAAGGTACTGTTTCAGAAACACATTTCTCTTGCATGTATTGTTTTGGTGGATTTTGGAGTATTGTGAATGCTGTTTTTCTATACCAAGGATGTACATGCAGCGTATAGACAATGTAGGTGCTTAATGGAGCCATTTTTAGAGCCAAGCACCTAATTTCTTAGGCTCTGGCTGAATGCTGAGTCTTATTTTGGATCTGCCCCTTGGATGCTCTTTAACAAGAGCAGTTAAAACATAGTTAATTCAGTAGGATCACTTAAGGCGCATTTGTTATTTTTGATGGTTCTGTACACAAAGAATAAAAAATTTAATTTTTCAGTTATAAAACAAAATCCACTTTAAACATTCTGAAAGCAGCCTTATTTTTGATACCTGACGAGCTTCTTTAATGGAAAAGAAATGCAGGCAATGGAATAAAAAAAAGGTTTTCAGTGCACGATATATTACAAAGTGGATAGTGTGTATGTAAAGAAAGCTTTCTAGGTGCAATTTGCATGCATACAGAACTGTGTTGCTTGTCCTGCTCTTGTTAATGCTATTCAGTATTTAATATCTGTAAAAACACTTAGTTGTAGTCCATCTAAGCGCTCCTTAAAATTTGTTGTCATATACTGGCATAGGCAATACTAGTGCTGGTATTTATGTCTGTGTTCTTCTGTCTCTTGTTTTCTTGTCTCCTATGGCAAGTCTCTTGGGGAGACCAATCTTAATCTGTGCACAGAAAGATGTTGATGAAATCTGTAGATGAGATAGTGGAAAGCATCATTAAGCAGTGAAAGATCATGATAGTAGAGAGGAAAGATTGAATAGTTCTGAAGACTGAATAGATTAGGGTGAAATGTAATAGAAAGTGCAAAGGCCAAAAAAAAAGCAGTTTTATATTTATCTGTAGAAAAGTGCATGAGAAAACCTGAGAAGTGCTAGCTGACCCAGATAATAATTGCCAAGCAAAACTGAATCTGAATTTTCTAAGAGGACAATTTCTATTAGACTGTATTAGATGAAGTATTTCTGAAATAGCTGGAAATAAAATAGTGCTGTTTTGCAGGGCAGTGGAAATACCTACTGTGAAATTCTGTGTTAATGAATGATATATTATGATTGTAACACGTGCAGCTAAGGACTAGGAGAGTGATTTATTTGATGTACAAAGTTAATGTTGAAAGGAGTTGTGATACGTCTCCTATGTAACCATGTAAGTACATCAGAGGGTAAACACAGAAGGAAGAAGAGTTACTTAAGGTAAACAATGATTCTGGCAAAAGAACAAATATTTATAAGGCAGGGCATGAATACATTTGGGTTGGAAATTGGAAGGAGTGTTTAACCGTACAGAGTTGTGTGGTTCTGAAGCAGCTTTCAGTTAAAGTTTTATCTTTTATAGCCCTACAGTGTTAATGGAACTTGGTTAAAGAAAAATCATGTCATGGTATGGACTTGCTTACCTGAGTCTGGCTGTATGCTGCTGTTGGAGCAACACAGAGCAGCACAACGGAGCCTTGGTCTACAGCTGTGGCTTCAAAGCACTGTAGTGGTAGAAGGAATGCTGCACATCGCCCCTGTTTTATAAATTCTTCCATCTCAGAAATTTACTCTAAAGTAAACTGTCTTCATCTGTATAACCTGAAAGAAGTTCAAGTTCTGGTTAAAATGTTCCCTTCTGCAGTAAGGTATGTCAAGGTTTTCAGTGCCAGTATAATGGTTTAGACTTAAGTGCTTCCTTTTTTTTTTTTTTTTTTAAACCAACTAGTACCTTTTCTCCATTGACCACTGGATATTAGCTTGGAAAATAAAAACATTCAAGGCATCTGTGTCAGGTGGACTGGGCTTTCATAGCAGATAGCAGGAATTTTATGTAATGTACTTAATGTTCCAATCAAATGAAAAAATAAAGAGGAGAAAAATGCAGCCATGACAGGACAGCAATAATACAAAAAGTATTTAGAAGTTATAATTCTTTTGATAAAAACTTTATTTTAGAGAAAGGAAGTAAAAAAGGAAAATACCTAAAATCTAGAGGAAATATTATTCCAAATCAATGATTATAGATAAGCTATTTACTTTATAGGAATCCTATCTAGCTCTCATAGATTCCGCAACTAAGTTACAAGAAGGGTCTGGGCCTCTAAAGAGAGAAACTTCCATATGAACAGGAGTTCAAGGACAGTGGAATGCAATTTAAGTGCTTATTTTTTAAATATTTAAGTTTATGTGAGGTTATCTCAGCCTTTGTAATGTGAATTGTTTATTAGTAGTCTGTGGAAAATGCTGCACCCAAATAGCTAACGACATTATGAGTTCCAACAGAAGAGTCCCAATCTATTTGAGCATTCCTTGTATGACAGCAGTTCATACCTGTAGGTCATTCTTGACTCAGAACCCTTTCCACTTCCACTGTCTCTTCTGTGAACCGGCAAAAGCTTCATGCAATATTAAAAGTATGGAATAAACGTAAGTTTATAGAACTATATAGAATGACCTTTTTCTGCTTTATTGTTGTTTCCTTTCCTACAATTTCCTGATTATCCTCCTTAAGTTAATACCTCTTAAATGTCCTAATTTGCTTTTTCAGTCTGGCCAATCACTGAACTGATGCTTTTACGGAACGATCTAGCATAACCCTGCTCTTCTGCTCCTTAGTGTTACTGGTGTACTTGGAGCTTCTTGTTTTATATATGAAGCTAGGATTGGTTTTCCATACATGTATCGTTTTACATGACTCTAAATTGGGTTTCACTAGCCATTTTATTACCTGATCACTCAGACTGATAAGGTGTTTCTGCTGTTCTTTAAAAGCATTCATCCTTACTACCTTGAGTAAGTATGTACCATCAGTAGATTTTTCTCACCTCTCTGATGTATTTTTCCATATTAGTTTCCTTAAAAGTCTTTAGTGAGGAATCTTGTTTAAAGCCTTTTTGAAAAAGTGAGTAGGCTACCTACGCTGCATCCTCATTGTGCACGAGGTTGTAACCCCTGCCGAGAACTTCAGCAGGTTTGTAAAGTGTGACATGGCTTTACTGAAGGTATATTGGCTCTACACAAATGGATTGTGTTTAGTGAGATGTTAACTAATTCCATCCTTCATTATAATTCCTGTTATAAAATCTCAGGCTTACTCAAATGCATTCCCCAGAACATTTTTGTTTCTCAAGCTTTGGCACTGTATTTGTCGTCCCCAGTGTTTAGGTACCGAAGAAGCTTGTAGTCATTTGGCTGCTTCATCCTGTATTTCGTTAGAACCCTTTGTGTTTATACCATTACTTCTTCTGTAGTTACTTTCATTTTGAATCAAACCTCTATTTAGTGACTTAATGACATATTTGTATAGTCAGCTCATTACACTTTAAACTGTAACATTTGCTTTAGTGAGTTGTGTACTCTGGCACCGTGCTTCCAATACAATATCCTTCCATGGTCTTTACTTCGTTGCCTGTGAAGAACCAGTTGTTTTAGGAGCCCCTTCTGGTTTTGTTTTTGTTTTTTTTTAAGTCATCCTCATTTTTACATACTTCCACCTTCTGAAGTTTAGCATAACTGTCGTGATTTTTCTTAGGCTTTTTTACTCATGCATTGGTACAGATTTTAAGTACATCATAGGCACAGCTTCACTGGCACCTTCACTATGAATCTTGGACCGGCTCTACACATTCCTGAGTACAAAGCATGTAATGAGTTGCGTTTCCTGTTTTGTGATGCCAACTGTGAAACAATCTCTGATCTAAATCAGTGTGATCTAAAAAATGTCATATTTATGGTATTTGTTCCATTTGTATAATGTCTAGTACAATTGAATGTTCTGCCTTTGCTGTATCTCTGATGTCTGTTAGCAGGGCAAGCCTCTCTTGCAGTTGGTGTCACTGTCATGGTTGGAAAGGTACCAATATGCAGCAAAACTTTATTTCTGTTCAAAATTAGAATCCATACAGCTTCTCTGCTAGTCACAGAAATGGTAGTTTGTTACTTAGATTTTATTTTAAACACTATTTTTAACAGATAGTTCCACCTAGCAGACTTTACTGTTATCTTTAGATTGTGTCCCCGCTGTTCCTTTCACAATGTTTCCAATATGCCTGCTATATTAATGTTTTTATTTAGGTCAAGAAATTGATATAAAATGGTCCTTTGACTTTTCAATTCCTGTTCTGATGCTGAAAGTATAGTAATACATTCCATAAATATTGAGAAATTAATGTTAATTTGATAAAATTAAGCATTTAAAACATAGTTAAAATGTAATTGTATATAAAACGAAAGTTAGAAAAGAAAAATGGCATAGAAGGAACAAAATGAAATGTCTGAAGTGCTGTACACTAGAAGTATGAGCTATATAGTACACGCTTTCAATGTAGAAAGGCTAGTGATGTAGGAATATGCAAATATGTACTTTTCCCAGCTCTTGTATTTGAAGCATGGAATAATAAAATGGAACAAATACCTGAACACATCATCCAGAATAGTAACATTAGAGTTATATACTTGACAGAAGATTTTTGTGTTAAATGTATATCCCTCTCATTTTAAAGGGAAATTTATTTTGTATAGAAGGAAATGACATTTTCTCTTAATTAGGGGAAAAGAAAACAACTAACAACCAACCACAACAAGCTGGCCACATAATCAGCATTTCTGCCTTCTGATCTCTAGCATTAGGCAAGTCTAGTACCGGTAGTTCAGGATTCCACAATTATTTGGGATTTGACCTCTAAAACTAAAGAAGACCCTCAGGGCAGCAGTAATGTCTTTATTCAGCATCTAGCATTAAATAGAGTCTCAACATGATATGTCAGTAAAAATAGTAGTAAGCACAAAAAGAAAACCTTTGCAATTTTCATGATCCTTCTTTGCCCTTTGTTCTGTATGTTCTACCATAACCCACACAAATAATTCAGCTTTTCTTTTGTTAATTTTATCTAAATTTAACACCTTGAACAAATTAGAATTATCCTAGGAGAATTTGTAGAGAGTGCTCTCTTACGCATACAGATAGTACACAGTGTTTTGAAGCAGTTACCCCTGCATGAACTAGGGATGCCTGATGAATGTTCCTTAATCCATGCCTCAGAAGACTTTTCAGCTGATCTGTGGAATTTACCAAATACTTAAGATTAGCCATCCTTATTTCAGTGAACAAGCTCCAGGAAGCTTGCAGTTTGAATAATGTGAATAATGTAAGTAAATACTGTCTGTGTTCTTCCCTCTGCCCTCTAAATTCCTTGTGTAAAATTCAGCAACCCTTCAGAGCCATACAGTGAAGTCCTTCCCTTTTGTTTATGTTTCTGTATTGTCAGAAGGAATTAAAAATAAAATTATGAATGCAGCACATAAGCTGCCAAAATATGTAACAAACTGTTTCAGGACTTTTTAATTGTCTTATTTTTTTAAATATATGTTCCATAAATGCATGAGGAAATCTTCCATAGGAACAAACAGTTACTTCATGCTTAATTTATACAGCATTTTGAAAGAGTGTATTTTAGTACTAAAAATGAGAAATGCTTTCTTTAACACAGAAATGTGGCAAGTGCAGTTTGTGCCCAACCAGGGATAGTAATTTATAACATTAAGTACCGAATGTAGTGTTTATTTTATGTACTTCCTGGTAAGAAATTTCTCAGAACATTTATACAGCTTTAACACTTGCTGTTAGTTTTGCTATGGAATTTGCCCATTCTTTGCACTTTTCTACAGGAAAATGTATGTGAAGAATCCATATAACAGATTATGTTTTTCTGTGCGCACACTATTTGAGACTATTGAAATTTGCCTCCCAGGTAATGCATATGTTTACTTTATAAATAATCTGGTAGATGCAAAATTTAAGTTTTATTTGTTGATATACTGATTTTTCTGCATTGAATTATTTTAATTAATCCCTGAAAATTAGTTTGAATATTTTTACCGGCATTGCTTATTACTTTGAATTGGCCCTTTTATAGTTACAAGAACTATAGAATCACAGAATGACCTGAGTTGGAAGGGACCCAGAAGGATCATCAACCCCAACTCCTGTGTCTGCATAGGAGAAACCCAAAATACACGTTTTGTGTCTGAGAGCCTTGTCAGAATGCTTCCTGAATACTGTCAGGCTTGGCACCATCTCTCCTTTTCTGGGGAGCCTGTTCCACTGCTCCAGCACCCTCTGAATGAAGAACCTTTTCCTAATATCCAACCTAAACCTCCCCGGTACATCTTCCTGCCAGTCCCTTGGGCCTTCACTTGGAGAGAGAATCTAGAGGTGAACTAGCAGTCTAATAGACTTCTGCTTATTTTCTTAACCTGCTTCACATGGCTCTTTATTTGGAAGTTTATAGGAGTATTTCTTCTCTGAGTATGTTTCAAGGATTGTTACAGACTCATCCGAACTCCACACTTGAAGATGTTGCAGTAATGGCAGGAGAGCAGCTGAGTGATAGGGTTGTTCATTGTAATGTCAGGAGGAGAACGGGGGACCTTGCTGCTGGGACAGCAGTGCCAGACAGCGTTAGCGTGTTCAGTCAGAAACAAGCATGATCCACCTTCACAGGATGCTGCACAGCACATAATTATGCTTGACAATAGTCTCTTTCTGTGAATAAAATGCATCTTGTTAAGTGATGCAATGATTATGTGCAGTTCTTTACAGTGCTACTTTGAAAACTTTAACCTTTCAAGTTATAAATCGGAGAGCATCTCATCATATTTTGGATGCTGGTGATGGAGGGCAGCACACAACTAGAAACTAATAGTGGAACTTTCTAGGAGGTGGTCTCAAAAACAGAGCTAGTATTAAAAGCTCAGAAATCCTCACCATACAAAGACAGGCTCGGTTTGTTCATCCAGTTGCCTTTCTCCTCAGGCAAGTTTTCTTTTTCAGGCTAAGGTTGGTATTTATAAGAGGTGTTCTGGGGTGCATTAAGAAGGGTGTGTCCAGCAGGTCAAGGAAGGTTATCCTCCCCCTCCTTCTAGTGAGGTTCCATCTGGAGTACTGAGTCCAGTTCTGAGCTCCCCAGCTCAAGGAACTGCTGGAGGGAGTCAAGCAGAGGGCTACAAAGATGCTCAGGGAGCTGGAGCATCTCTCTTATGAGGAGAGGCTGAGGGACCTGGAGAAGAGAAGCCTGAGAGGGGACCTTATCAATGCTGATAAATACCTAAAGGGTAGGTGTCAAGAGGATGGGGCCAGACTCTTTTCAATGGTCCACAGTGACAGGGCAGGGCAATGGGCATGGTCTGGAACACAGGAGAAGTTCTGCCTCAGCATGAGGAGAAACTTCTTTACTGTGAGGGTAACTGAGCACTGCAACAGGTTGTCCGGAGAGGTTGTGGAGTCTCCTTCCCTGAAGATATTCATGACCTGCCTCAACATGTTCCTGTGCAACCTGCTGTAGGTGAACCTGCTTTAGTAGAGGAGTTGGACTAGATGGTCTCCAGACCTGCCTTCCAGCCCCAGCCATTCTGTGATTCTGTGTGTTTAAGAGATGTTCTAGTTGGTAAAGGCAAACGTTCTTTTTAAGTAGCTACCCTAAGTTTGTTGCACCAACATAGAAGAGACTCAGCATAACTGAGTTTCTGAACAGTGTCCTTAATGACTAAGACCATAATTCTGCTGTTTTCACAGGGGTCTTTCACTCACATGTAGGTGGTAAATTGTGAATGAAGTTGTAGGTGTGATGGAATTTTATCATCTATGCACTTGGTTAACGGTCTGTTTCTGCATAGGTCCCTGGAAAGAATTATATAGTAGTTATAGCCAGTTACTCCCAGGCTGGCCTAGATTTCACCTGAGAGGCAGAAGATTCAGAGACTGTTTATCCATTCCATGAGCCTCCCAGGAATCTGAGAAATCAGGTTGATTTGGCTCAACAGGAGAATTATTCAAATTCTGTAATATTTAGCTTGGACTTAGGTGTGCCCAAGATTTTTATTTTTTAAGCTATTGTCTAAAATCATAATATTTTTATATAAACTACTTTCCTTATCTAAGAAAGGGATCGAGGCCTATAGATGTGCTATCCTTTTGGCAGTTACTTGGAGTCAGTAGAAGTCCTACAGTAATTGGCATTTAGGTACCTGACAGAGAAGACTGAGACTCTTGACAAATAATTCCGTTATGAGTTTGTTACAGAGGTTTAAGATGCTCCTCTCTGTCCTGTCTACCTGATGCCTGTTTGCAAAGGGGCAACGTTTGTCTGCCTTTCCCCTCTTCTGGGTTCAGTACATCAGCAAGCACAACTGACACCTTAAGCTAAATTTGCCAGAGCTTGCCTTGTGAAGGCCACTTGTTCTCAAGTATGCGTGTGACCTGTGGCTTTTGTCAAACATTGCAACAGCTTTCTTTTAGAGTTTGCTGGACTTCGAGACATAGGTGGATGCTTTTGAGGAGGTGTCAACTGATCATTTGTTACCAATAGCTTGCATATAATTGATGCTCCCTTAGAATGGGAGGATGGACTGTAGATGACCTGAAACTTTCCCTGCTCTTGTACTTAGCTTTATGATTCTTAGAATCTTTTAAAACTCCCGTAGGAGCACACTTGGGATTTGCTTATTGTAAATTCCTGCAGTCAGACTCCTAGGTACCGAGTACCTGGATGGCATTAAACAGAGAGACAAATCTTCCGAAGTGACCTCTGCAGGTTTGCAGGCAAAAGAGAGGAGCGCTTTGGCAGAAGGTGCCTTTGCTGCTTTCTCTGCATTCTCCCCCACCTTGGAAAGCCTGGAGGGGTCAGGAGAGCAGAGGGACACGAACGATACTCTGCTGAATGGGGCTAGTTTAAAGAGTCCAACCATCGAGTTGAGGTCTCTCCAAAGTGACTCAAAGCAGCAGGAAATTATGATAGCTGTCCCTAGGGTAGTCTACTTTGGGAAGCCCTGGCAGAGCCGCTTTCTGCAGTGGAGTGTCTTTATCTTGCAGGAGATGTCAGAGCTTCCTGATGTGGAGATGGAGTCTCTGAGTAAGGGCACTTTCTTGCACAAGAAATGGAGCTGTTTCAGCAGGCATTGTGCTCTTTGTATCCACCTCGCGTCCAGGGATGCCCAATGTTGTATTTTCAGTACTATTTCAACCATCCTGACCAGAAGTTGCAAGAGGATTTTTTAAAATGGTGTTCTCATCTACAGTTATGTTTAGAAGGAACAGATTACGCAAGTTGGAAGTGGCAGGTAGGAAGCTGGGACCTCTTGAAGACAAAAGAATACATCAGTCTCATGCAAACTTCTGAGAACAGTGAAAACTTTATTTTCTCCACTTTCTGCTCTTTCAATACTGGGTATTAGAAATCACTAAAAAAGTATGCCAGTAATGGAAAATTCTCAGCAAAGTACCTTCAAAGTGAAATTATTTTGTTTCAATTTAATTGTTACTGTGCCGCTATGTTGACTGGGTCTACGAAGAACAAGAACCTCCTCTTCTTATCCTTGGTCTCAAACTTAACAGTTTTGCTCCAAATATTGTGTAATCATTTGGTTATTTTCTCTAATTATGCGATGAGTTGCTTCTCTTTCATCAATAAGTAGTAGTATTTTTGAGTTACAGCAATAGTAGGGGAATAGTTTCTTTATGGGGAATACTTACGGCTTGGTAAGCTTATAGCCTTCATTATGACTGGCTGTATGACTACAAGTGCTGGAGAATCGCTTTCAGCCTTTTTACTTATGAATAAGGTTGCCTAAATATTTACACAATGATAATGTGATGGTATTACTGTAAAGCCTTGTACAAGGTTGCTTTTTGTTATTTTTCTGTCCTTTCCTCTTACATTAGCAAAATATTCTCCTTGTGGTTGTTCTTTGTATAAGCTGTGTATTAAAAGAAGATGCTTTGGACCTTTTCTTTTTATGTAGCCTGGTGGCAAGTCAGATGCGTTTTCTTATTCCAATTATTTAGTCAGTTTCTTTCAGGTTAGTTCTCTGGAGCAAAGTGAGTTCCATGTATGATTGAGAGATAAATTTTGAAACAACTCCTTTCTTGTTGCTTTAACACTCCAATTACTGTGCTGCTCCCTCCCTCTAATTCACATCGATGGGAATGGATCATCTCAACACTATTAGAAGAATAACTCCGAGCATCTAGGAGTTGCCATGTGAGTTGAACCTTAATTCATCTAAACATGTATGTGGCGACAATCATCTCGGTACTAACAGAATAACTAACTACAAACAAATAGGAGTTGCCATGTAGATGAAATATTAATTATCTAAGCTGGTACTAGTCTTCAATTGTAGGCAGGAACTTAAATTGGAAAATAAAATGTAGGCATAACATAACCACAAAAGGTTTATTTATAGCTGTTAGCGTATGTCTTTTTTTCCTGGAAAATTAACATGTGCATGTATTCCATAATTTGAGGTGTTCTTGTTGCTTGTTCCGCTTCTTGCACGTGTGCAGTTCAAAGCAGAAGTTCTGGTGTTAATGTAAAAAAAATGGTACCATTTCTACTACCTTTGTGCGGCAGTGAGTCAGAGCAGGTAATTTTGTTAGTTTTTCTAGTCATCAGTTCAGGTGTCAATACTGGTAGCATTTGTTCCCACACGGGAGTCTGGCCCTTTAGAACACCACTAAATTGAGGTTATGAATTATAAAAACCTAAAGTTGGCATGGGTTCTGAGAAATGTGCAGAAATCATATTATGCTAAACCAAGTTATCTTTTTTGAAATTTGTGCTTTTATATCTCATTTTTGGGACCTTTCATTAATATCTATATGTAAATGTAAAAATCTGTGTTTGTTTAGTGAGCAAACAGCAGTATCAGTTTTGTCACCAGTGTGGTATTCTCTACAGTTTAAGGCATCTCCAGACCATTCATAGGAACTTCTTGCCTACTCTTATACACGCATAGCTGTGTCAATTTTCCTTTGCAGTACTGATCAGGGAGGAATACAAACAGCATTTGGTTAGTGCTTTAGCTTTCACTTGCTGCTAGCAGCAGTGTTATTTCATTTTGTATTGCCCAAAAGGTAGTGGTTTTTTTGAGCACGCTTTTTACTTCTCTTCTTGGTTATTTCCGTAAAGGTTTTGGTTGAAGATCTTGCAGAAAAGCCAACCAGTTATTTTTAAATTGCATCTATTACTGTGGTATATAGGGTAAGGCAAGTGTATTATGTGCAACTTTTATTTCTTATATTTATTGGGAAAACTAGAAATTTAGGTTATTCTTAGATTATTTTAAATAAGTTGCTAAGAACTTTAGTGTTATAAAAAGATTCTGTGCCATCTCTTTGAAAGCAAAAATTTACTACAGAGAAATATGAGTTAGTTAATTTCATTTTGTTAGTTTTTAGTGACAGAAAGATGACTACCTGAATTTGCTGTATGAATGTTCTCACTAAGCTTTGTCTGAATGTTTTCGTTTTCTGTGACTGTTTATGAAACTTCCCTGGAGATGCTAGTCACAGTGACGCCTTTATACTCGCATCCCCCAATGTCAGGCAGGAGTTGTGTTTCCAAGAGGAAGAAAACTTCTCATTTTGTTTTTATTAATCTCCTGGCGTTGATCAGTGCAATTTTACCAAGGTGTACAAGGTGAATTCTCCCATGATACAAGAGGTGAAGTAATATTTGCATAGGCATTTATTTTTCTCTTTCAAAAACAGGCTCTGGATATGCCGAAGTTCTCAAAACTGAAGCTGTGTTTATCCTCAGTAGCACTCCTGAGGGTAGTGTCAGCCCTTGCACACACCATGCAGAGACTGCTCTGCTCCTGTGCACTCCTCTCGACTCTCTGGCCAGGCCAATGCTTCCAATGTTTATCTACAGTGCCAGAAAAAAAATTCTAGACAGTAAATTCTAGTTTTTGGGGGTTCCTCCTTGGTTTTTTTTGTTTGTTTGGGGTTTTTTTAGCTTTTGTTTTATTAATTATGTTTTGTGGTATAATTTGTATTGTTTGTTGGTTGTCCCATTTGCCTCACCCCAGGTCTGTTTTGTTCTGGACCTTCAACTCATGGTATAGTTTTCTTCAGGGTTGTTTAAGAAGTTGGATTCTTACTGCTGTGAATTAATCTCCAGCTAAGCCTGTAAGCTTTAAAGTTCAGACATTGAGTGACTGGTACAGTTCATTATTGTAACAGACATTCCCATGTCTGTACCACAGCTTTGGCAAATGCATTTGCAGATACTTTGAGCCATGTGCAAGAGAAAGGGTTCGGGGGAAGGTCTGGGTGTAATCTTCCGAGAAATTCTATTGTTCTATGCATAGATCCTAGACCTAGCTGTTCAGAGTTGTCTCTCTTCAGCCAGGAAGTCTCTCTTCTCATCAAGGACAATTATGACTGCTTCTGGTTACAGGACCGCTGTGCATTTCAGGGACAAGTTCTCAACCAAGCTGTTGCTGTTAATACCTTAGCTAGCTACAGGAGTCTTTCCTCTGGTTCAAAGATTAGTTTTTCTGAATCTTCAACCTCCAACATTTCAGAGGCAAATAGAGACTTTGTAACACTCGGTGGAGGAGATGGAAATTCCACTGCAGCAGACGATTTTTGTGCTCAGTGTTCGTTGCACCTCACACATCACCTTGGATCTTTGCTTAAGAGGTGCTTCATCTTAGCTCTGTTTTTTCTCCTCTGATGCCTCCTTGGGATCCAGGCCCAAAGCAGTTTCACTTTGAAATGAAGTATCAACTTCATTCTGTTCAGTAACTCTTAGTCAGATTCCCTCGGAGCCCTTAAGCCCTTTGTTTTACCATCTCCACCTCCTTTCAGTTACCCTTTATTTTTTTATTTTGTCAGAATATTGAAATAATGAGAAGCTACTCATCTAACCACAGAGAAGCGATATTAATACTTTTCACTCTCGAGAAAGGAATTCACTGTATTGTTTTCTCATGGCAAAGAGAGATTTTTGAACCAGAGAAGTCTAGATGCCTCTATTTGCTGGTTCAAGATACCGTGCAAGACAGTGATAACTGTTCCTTCAATTGAGGTATTGGCTCATGTCTCTCAGTTTTCAGGACACTTATTTCTATATCTTCTGTCTAGCAGAAGCACCTTGAACTCTGTACTGATGAGGCCATTATCACCGTGTGCCACCGGGGCTGGTAGGCTCTTATCCATATGAAGTATCCCTTTAGTGGTGCAAAAAGAATAGCTCTCTTCCCTTTATTGGTTAAAGGTTCCCTGCAAATCACTTTGGGATATTAGTAAATATTAGAAGTCTGTGCTATGCAAGTCCCTGGAGCATAGCAGACCCATCCTGGACTTGTTTTCCATCTGTGTTTAGCTTCCCTAAGCTGTGCTCATTGCAGCAGATTTTTTCTAGTGTTTCCCTGCAACCTCATCCCATACCCTGATGAGCTCCTTCGGTATTCTGGGCCACATCGCAGCGTGGTCCTATGCTGAATCGCATGCTAAATTCCACATCCACTCCTTTTCAGGTATGTCTTTGGATTATGTGGATTCCTGACTGATGTTTCATCAACATACTGGTTACGGTTTCCCGGACAGTCTTCTCATCTGTAAGTTAATAAAATAACCTGAGTCAATATCTTAACAACACCTCTTGACTTGAACCAAAGTCCATGTGGTAATCAAGGTATTTTGAACTTCCTTGACTACGCAACTTGTCCTTCTGCCAGAAAGGCATATTGTTGCCTGGTTTTAATTATCTTAAATTTAGTTATAATTATATTTTAGTTATGTAAAACTGGGAAAATAGTAAAGGACAGAAGTACAATTGGAGAGAGAGAATTTTCTAAGAAAAATGGGCAAAGACCTAATATTAACCATAAATGTAGAATGGAATTGTCATATTGTCTTCAGTCATCTAAGGAGTAAACTGTGCTCAAATTTAATATTGGGGCAAGCATTTAACTAGATGTAAGATAGACCTTGATAAGTTTAATTCATCAACAGGATTGCATAGTGTTGTCCTCTGCATAGTACAGGATTACATTTGTGGTTTTAAGATGATATATCCTACCCAAATTGCAATTAAGCCACTCAAAATATACACATCTCAGTCAAATCTGTTTATTTTCTAAGGCTGCTTAACATTGCATATATATTGGGCTTCTCCTTGCCTAGCTGAGACATTTAGCTTGAGTCACCCACACATGCTGAGAGGTGCTTAATCTGTCTAGGTTCTGGATAGCCTGCTAAATTCTCCTATTGTTTCCAGGTGAAGCTTGAAAAGGTGAGCTGGCATTTAGATCTATGACTGATGTCATTTCATGTAAGAGTGTTCATTACTGATCATTTAGATGGTTATGCCATATTAGAGCACTGAGAAATATGATTGGAACACTCAAGCTAGGTGGTTTAAATCTATGTATTCAACCTTCTAGGCGAGAAGGGGCTATGCAGTGAAGGAAAAATATCTTTCGAGTAACCAGGACATTAAACTGGAGAGATGCATATCTACTTTCTCATCAATCATTGTAGAGATGGTTTTATTTAATGGCAGTTTATATTTTCTTTAAATGCATAATTATTCCCTGGGATTAAGATCTGGAAGCTTAGTTCTGCCACTTGCAGCTAATATTCCAATTTCTGGATAAGATTTGGCTTCCTTATTTGCTTGCTCAGTTTTAAGTGCTTTCATGCAAAATGTGTGGTTTAATGCTTTTGATTACTACAGTAAGGAAGGCATGAGTTCATTTCTCTTAATCTGGCTTCCATCCTTTCAAGTCTTTCCATTTCTCAAGTGAGTTCTCCAGACAACAGGCTGTCATTCAGGAGGCAAGAACCACTTCAAAAAGGGTAGATAGAGTTAACCTGAAGTACATGGAGGCCTTTTAGATTTCGAGTTTATTCTGTACATCCTCGGTAGGAAAATAAAATAATGTAAACAGACTGGACTGCTTTATATAGGCACCTGGGATTTTGGCGCATTCTGTGGAAACATAGACGCTTAGCTAAGTACAATGATTTCCCACTGCTGTCCTCGGAGACTGCTGAAGTGACTATGTTGCTGTCCACCCAGCAATGCCCGTTTCCTCCCTTTCTCTATGCTTGAAACCAGCATTTTAATGACAGCACCAATATTTGATGATTAGAATTTTATACAGTTTTATTCAATACTTTGTCCTAAATTCTTTCAATATCTACAGTTAACATATCTTAAATGCAGAAGGTATTACTGAAATTACTGAGTTCCTTGGTTCTTCCATTATCTGTCTCTGAGGCAAACAGGTATCTTTATTACTTGATAATTATATGTACTTGTTCGAAGTGTAGCAATTCCAAGCTATCTTTTTAGAGGTCCCTGTAGAGACAACTAAAAATAATCTCATTTCTCTATCCCTATTCAATCACTACCTTTGTTAAATACTTGTTATGAGAGAACGAGCCAACTTTATTAACTCCCTTACTGGGTCTGCCTTTCCTCTTGGCTGGCTGGGATGATTTGTTTGCTGTATTGCAGAGAATAATCACCTTTTCCTTTTCAAGTGGAAGGACTACAGACTCCCTCAAAGAAGCCATTAGAGATCTGTGTTTACTCAGTGTTTCCCTTATCACTGAATATATTATGATTGTCACATGTAATGGTTGTGAGGGCTATGAATGTTTTCCCTGCAGACTGAGAATACCTTGTTTTCCCTAATAAATATGTACATGCACATTTTTTGGTCATAGTGATTTAATAATGTTGATGCATGAGCCTTGTAGGTTGTGTACCTTTACTATCTTTTTATTTAGAAGTGTGATATAGGAGGAACGCACAACTGAAGTCTTCTGACTCTGTCAAGTTAAGTTCCCTCACAGGGCTTCCAAATGTGAATAGCTTGTTTCTGCTTGAAACTGAAGTGGGCATCTCCAGTTTAGTGACTGTAGTTTTCATTCCCATTGATTATTTCCAAGCCCAAATCGGAGAGTAGAAGAATGTATGACTGTTAAAATGTTTGTAATTCATGTTTGTGCCTCCAGTTATTTAAGCTAGTAAGTTTAAGTAATTGTTTGAAGCATAGCGCAAAACCAAGTTGTTTTAAAAGTCTAGTTTCTAAAGCTAAGGTCAAGAAAAGAAGGTGAATTTAGTCTTCTTTGCCTTTGTATTATTCCTACTTAATCCAAATAAATTCCAGACTGCTGTCTGATTTGAGACAAATTTATAGTGGTATAGATATTTGAAGCACTGTTAAACTCCTGCACCTATTATGAAAATGTATGTCTTTGCAAATGTTAGGGGCAGTGGAAAGGTGAAAGGGTTAGTTTACATGTAAATAGATACAGGAAACCAGAGAGGAAAGTCATCTTACAGATATCCCAATTATGGGAGGAACAGCTTTAGTTAAAGCTCACAATCGACCATGACACAAAAGCATTGAGAGAACTACCTTTAATTAGTTCCAGTGTTCATAAAAAAAAAAAAATTAGTTTTCTCTGCAATATTTATTAATTTTCTGGTATATTTCTCAAATTCAGACATGGATGGTGAAAATAATTGCTGGCCAGTATAAATCTTAATATTTAAATTTAGGGGAAAATACACATGTAAATATAAGGTCTTTAAATGCTGCTTATGAAGTTACAATGAAATCTAATTTTGTCTGTAAAATTAAGTATTTCCTTATGTTATAAGATTTTTAATTACATCTTGAAAAATTAAAAAATATTATAAATAATTTTTTGAAATATAACAAATTTAAAAACTCTAATGCGGTAATTCCTATTAGCTATATGAATTTGCTAAATGAATACTGATGCTTTTATAGACCAAAGGATGCAGCCTTATTTATCTTATTTCATCAGAGTGTTATAACAGAAGGACAAAGAGTGTCATATTTCTTGTTAATAAATATTGCCATGAGTAGCTTCTTCGATTTTCTGTAAAAGATTATTTATTCTTTGGATGTCATAAATTAGGCTTATAGAAAAAACTTCCTATTGTGACTTCTAAATGTTGTTCTGCAAAGAATCTCATTTGACTTCAGAATAGGTGCTTGAAAGACCAAGAGTTTAAAAGGCTGGACCTTAGACCTCAACCTTCAGAGGACATCTAAACTAGAAATTTTATTAGGGGAAAAAAAAAAAATCTAATTTGCAAAATTGAATTTATGCAGATGTGAATTTAGAATCATAGAATAACCAGGTTGGAAGAGACCCACCAGATCATCGAGTCCAACCATTCCTATCAAACACTAAACCATGTCCCCCAGCACCTCATCCACCCATCCCTTAAACACCTCCAGGGAAGGTGAATCAACCACCTCCCTGGGCAGCCTGTTCCGGTGCCCAATGACCCTTTCTGTGAAAAACTTTTTTCTAATGTCCAGCCTAAACCTCCCCTGGTGGAGCTTGAGGCCATTCCCTCTTGTCCTGTCCCCTGTCACCTGGGAGAAGAGGCCAGCACCCTCCTCTCTACAACCTCCTTTCAGGTAGTTATAGAGAGCAATGAGGTCTCCCCTCAGTAGGTGGTGTAAACAAATAATGGTGTAACTGAAAGAATTCGTAGAATCATAGAGTGGTTTGGGTTGGAAGGGACCTTAAAAGTCACGTAGTCCAACTCCTGGCCAAGGGCAGAGGCACCTTCCACTAGATCAAGTTGCTCAAAGCCTCATCCAACCTGGCCTTGAACACCTCTGGGGATGGGGCAGCCACAGCTTCTCTGGACCTGCTCACCATTCTCATTGTAAACAATTTCTTCCTTATGTCCAATCTAAACATACCCTCTTTGAGTTTAAAAGCATTGTCCTTTGTCCTGTCACTACAGGCCCTGGTCTCTCTTGGTCTTTCTTAAAAGTCCCCTTTGCATATTGAAAGGCTGCACTAAGGTCTTCCTAGAGCCTTCTCTTCTCCAGGCTGAACAACCCCGACTCTCCCAGCTTTTCCTCATTGGAAAACTGTTCCATCTCTCTGATCATTTTTGTGGCCTCCTCTGGACCTGCTCCAACAGGTCCATGTCTTTCCTGTGCCGAGGGCTCCGGAGCTGGACACCTTACTCCAGGCAAGGTCTCACCAGAGTGGAGTAGAAGGGGGTCGCGTCCCTCTACCTGCAGGGCACGCTTCTTATGGCAGCCAGTCAGGATAGAGACAGCTTTCAGGGCTGTGAGCGCATGTTGCCATCTGAACACCATTCTGTTGCTTAGGCTTGTTTAGATATGCTCATGTAGCACGAATGCATCCAGAATACTCTTTTCAGTTTTGGATACCTTATTGCTAAGATAATGCTGACAAATGAGGTGATGCTTAAATAAGCATAACAAACATTACTGGAGTTATTGACACTTTACATTTTTTATTCCTCCTATATGAGAAAAGAAATGTAAAACTTGGTAGATTTGCTACCAAAGAAAGTTTGTAATATCTATATATAACCGATGGTTACAAACAACAAGAAATAAGTGTACTATGCGTAGTGTACACGTGTACTATGAAAGTATAGGGGAACAAAACTGAGGAGGCAAGAGGAAAAATTGATGATATTTTCTTGTGTATGAGACATGGTTGATTGTGGAGGAGTTTACCCAAGAATTACTGGGAACCCTCTGTCTAAAATGGTGAAAACTGAATGGGAAAAATACTGGAAAACACATTGTCCCAAACAGCGCTGCACTGGATAGGGAACAGACATGTCTGAGTCTTCCAGTCTTTACTTCACAAATGTTGTATTCACTTCTGTTGGGAGTTCTGACATTATATTGAATGAAGGATGAAATGATCAGTTTCTAGCCTTCAACAGTATAAATCATCTGTGTTTCTGGACTGTTGAATATTTAATAATATTTCTGTTCAAGAGTAAACAACTTCTCTGTGAATTTTAATACCTTTTTCCCTGCAGCGTGTCTGTTCAAACATGTTAAGTAGCCTAAGTGGCAGCAGACAGAGCAAAATGTTGTTTATGCACGTTCACATTTTTTGCGACAAATCCTCTTCTGAGGAATTTTATTGTTCACGGGGGGAGAAATTAATCTACAAAGAAGCTCAGCTAGTAATGGTAAGGTGATTATTACACATCTGTACATCCTACTTGATAGTTTAAATGGAAGAATTAAGATATATTGACTATGAAAATCAAACCCATGTGATGTATCATTTGTGGTTTTGGTATCCTAGCATAAAGTGCAGTGAAAATATAATCTTTAAGTGGATGGCTTATCTCCAGCTCTTGCTAACATCACTTCTTCAAATCTCTAGTAATGTTCTGAGGCACAAACAGGTTCTGATAGTCACTGCTGACACCTGTTATTTAGTTTAGTAAGTGAGGGCTGGTATGGTGTGTGTATCACTGGTGGATTAATATATGGGAACTGTGGAAGTAACTCCTGCTTTGCATGAGGTTTCTTAGTCACAGCCGCTCTGTACATCGGTCTCGTTACTACTGTAGATTCCTTATATTATTATTTCATTAGCATCCAGTTTCCTTCTCGGCTTCAGCATTAAGGTCAACACGACGAAATGTCCAGACTGTTGTATTCCCTTTGCCTCCTTTCCTCACCCGTGCGCAGCCACTCATTTCTTTCAGTTTTGGCACATCATTATTTAATGTTTACCAGTTGTAGCTTGGTACCAAAGGCATAATTTTTTCTTAATCGCTCTGCCTTCAAGGCATTCTCCCCTTGTGTATGGGGAAAAAGGGCAGGCTTTGGTCACCAGGGGGGAGCGCTTCTGTGTTGCCTTTGTAAGGACAGCTCTGTTGTTCAGGCAGGGCTCTGTGTGTTGAATTCTAATGCCTTGTGTGAGGGCCAGCCTGCTTCGAACCCGGCTGGCGTGGGAGGTGTGGGCTGTGATTAATAGTGCCAGGGGCTCCCTCACCGCAGGCACTTCTGGAAGCTGGCAGCGCAATGCTGGTTGGGAACGTGGGGGCTCGGGGCCGTAGTCTGGGTGGAAGACTTGTCTTCCCAGTCCCCACCAGGTTACTTTTCATAGCTGCTGGGAAGTTCAGGTACCTTTTCTTTAAATATTTCTTACTGACTGGCACAAAACACTGTCCATTCAAAAGCAAGTTGCTGTATTGGTGCAATTCAAGCGTATTGACATTCATTGTAGACGTGTTGGGGAAAACTTAAGATGTTAAAAAATTGACGTGTGCATTGAAGAGGTCTTTATCCTGAACTGGTAAAGGACTATGTAACAAAGGTAACTTATTATGTAGAGTATACATTCTCAAGAGAACTTGTAGAAATTTTTCAAAGGTGTTACATTGCGATAGATACTCTGTAACCACAGAAGCCATACCCTTAGTTCTGGCACTAAGGTTTTGATTTTAAATTAACACTGGATTAGTTATCTGTCTCTGTCATGACTGTAATAAAGAGCTTTTGTTGCTATCCATCATGGGGCTTTTGTGTTACGCACCGTATGTAGAAACCGTTAACAGGAAAACTAGATTAATGCTGGGAGAAAAAATGTCATCGGATAAAACATACGTCTCAAAAAGCAATTTCGAATAGATAATATGTTATGCATTAAAACATTTTTTAGCCTTTGGGGAGTGGAGGAAAACTTGTAATCAAAAATTAATTTGAGCATTCTTGGCTGTACCTAAATTAGGACCCAGGATACTTCCAAAATTGTTTTTAATCAAGTGACCTGACAGGAGCTCACTAGGAGAAAACATTAATGAGTACAGGGTAATCTAAGTAATATTTGTAATGCTGACAGGAAATTCTGCTGCTCTTTTTTAAAATCTTACATCCAATAATTTAAGAGTTCTATTTAGAGGTAGCAGTGTATGTGTGTGCATATATATAATGCAAATACAGTGTGCATATAATTTATATTTTTTAAATTACTTCTTCAGAAAGCTTAATAGAAATACAAGTGCAAGGATTCGCTATTTATGTTTCTTGATTAATATTCTGACAATAAAATGCAGTGTTGTTCCACATGACTAAATATTTCTGCATTAATATGTGGACGTATGTGATGAGTTTCATTAATCTTCCTTTTTGCAGTAAGATATCTTTAGAGTTTGTGCCTGTTTGGAGACAATACTTCTCATCTTTTCTGTGAGCTTTTCACAAGACTGGTTTTGTAAGTCTTCACTACACTGTAATACTGTAGTTTCGATTTTGGAAGGAGAAGAATTGTTGATTAGTATTTTGTGCCTTCTAAGATTTGTTTGAAGAATTCAATTATATTCTGATAATTTACTGTTTTGTAAACTTAAAATATCATAAGTCATCAAGAGATTGGGTCAACATATATATAGCGAAAGTTTTAGTTTGACTATACTGAGAAGCAGAATTATAAGGGGTGGAAAAAGCCAAATACCAGTTAATTCTAATCTAACACCTGGAATTATTTAATGTAAATATTTTTTAATATACTTGGAGATTTTTTTTAAATCAAACTTTACTCTTAATTTGTTCTGTGTTTTTTATGTTATGTATATTTTGGAAATAAGTTGTCATATCAAAAATTGCACTCTGGTTTTTTATTTCCATTTTTGTTCAAAATAGTTTGTGAAGGAAATCTGTATGTCTAGATGTTTCTTGCTGTAGACATGCTAAGCAGTGTCACGTCTAACTTCATTCATTGAATTTTGTCTATGACCCAGAAATGCAACTGGCTTAGTGCCCCCAGCAGTCCTACTGTTCAGGGTAGGTAGTGTTGAATCTGGTTTGGTTTTCTCCCAAAAGCAATTTGATTTAAATAGTTTCTTTATGAAGATGAATAGAAATGTTTTTACAGTTATTTAACAAGACACATCAAATAACTGCACTTAGGGTGGCAGGATTTTTTTTGCTTTTGCTCTAATTCCTTAAATTTGGTATAAACAACTTACATTCAAAAGACTTTATGGTATGATAGAAGCTGTTGGTAAGGGGGGAGAAATGAAGGAAGGAATGCTGTTAAAATAATTTATGCTTAACAAATAGAAGTGAAAATAAAGGAAAAAACCTTCAGTTCTGTGAAATCAAGCTGAACTTAGCCCGATAGAAAGAAACTATCTAAATAAGCCGCAGTTTGTAAGCTACTGTGCTCTGAATTGTTTGTGTTTGATTTCCTCTTTATTAATAGGAATTCTGCTTAACAAAATGGAAGAGATTTTCAAAATCTACATGCTGTTTATTTAACCCAATTGCATTTTGTGCCTGTATTAGGAAAAAGAAATCAGTCCTGAGCTGAATATTCTCTCCTTCTATTTAGAGTACCTTAGGGTTTTGCTGTGTACTCACGATGGGAGTGAAATCTTTCATAAGGGCTTGAGGGAAGGAGAGGACTGTATAAATGATGGTGAGGGCCTCTGTCACCTGGCTGCTGGGACAAGAGGGACCAGTGGCAGCACAAACAGGACACAGGTGGGAGGAATTTCAGACAAGTGCATATGGACGCTGAGGAAGCCCAAACCCATACCGTGGGTTATAGCTGGAGTCAAGCTCTAAAGATACTCCCCAGCAGATTTGGAAGTGGTATGGAAGCCCTGAGGGCTGGACTCACTCAGTAGAAACCGATTGCTGTATTCTATGATGCTGTATTTTGTTGTACGTAGCTCCTTGACTCGACACAGGTTGCAGTGTTTCACTTACTGAAAATACACTGTTGCCCCCTCTAAAACTTGAGGGAGCCCCTGCAGTTATGAATTGGTATGTCAGCTTTCTCCCGTGAAATATTGCTACTGTTTCTGTTTATAAGGTTGTACATCCTGCATTAGCAATGCTGCTCTGCTGTTTGTTACTGGGGCGTTGTATTTTGCAGTGTTACCTGTGCTGGGAAGTCTGCTGTTGCTGCCATCAACGGAATTACCTCAATGGCAGTAACTCTTAAGATTTTTTGGAAAAAAACCTAATTTATCACAGATAAAGCTTTTAAGTCAACATGCAAATAATTAATCACTGAATTTCTTCTCACATCTACCTTTCCAAAATTGCCTTCTTTTTTAATATACTGTTTTATGATAGTATCAACCAATATAGAGCTGAAAACATGAACTTGTTTTTTACAGCATAAAACATTGCCTTTTTTTTTTTCATTTGTTTAGCTGAATAAAGGTGAAACTAAGACAATTCAGCAAGGAAGCAGATGTTGCTGTAGTTTTTAATCTATAATCAAAGCCATAATTTGCAAATGTTTTTTCCATGTGCTTTAAAGATGAGTGTGCCTGTGTGTGTGCAAGTGTGCATGCATGCATAGGAAGAGGTTGCAGTCTTCAGTTCACATCTTGGAGAAAATTGGTTCTGTGGTAATAACTGAAATATAGGGTTTTTTTAGCGCTATCTGTAATTATGCCTTAGAGATTGAGTAGAACTCAAGTCCTACCCATTTCTGTGATCACATTGTCTGTTTTCTGATTATCTGACACAACAGATTTACTGAGATCATTACAGATTGTTCTATAGGAAGAAAGTAGTAATTGTCACAGACAATTAAAAGAAATGCTTAAGTCAGTCATTATTAAATACAGAATAAAAATTATAAGTGCATTTTAAAATACGTTTTATAATTTCATGAGTTAGAAGTGTGTTCATTGTTATCTTGTAAATCAAATACTTTAGTATACATTACTAAGATAGAGATTTCAGTGGCCCTTTGACGTAATATTCCATCCCTGCATAATCTTGTCTTCAGTTCAGCAACTGGTTATTAAGAGAACATTTGAGAGGCTGTTACTGGTATTACTTCAGGAACAGTATTTTTTGTACTTGTGACTACAAATAAAGGAAGAAATACTTTATTGATGACTGTGGTTTAATAAAGAAATTATCAACTTCCTTTATATATCCTATAGACTCATTGCTCCATATATTGACCATACATGTAACAACTTTTTTAAATACACAATTTAGTATAGGAAGTATTAAGATGTAAACAATTTGTTTTACATTAATTCTTATGCAGCAGTGATGTCAACATCACTTTCTAGTGTTATATTTTGCATTGTTTGTCTTTGATGCTGCTTTTTAGTTACAATAAAGTCATCTCTTCCACGTCATCTGCAGTTAGAAAAAATTTTGAGAGCAAGTTGCAGAAGACTGAGATTTGAGGGAAATGTTCCAAGGAGATCTTTCATTCTGTGACATGGTTCGTAACATAAAGGTTTGCAGAAGTGTAATTTTAACAGATTTCTGTTGAATTGTCAATTTAAGATGTCAGTTGTCATCTACTCAGTTCCAAGATGTATCTTCTAAGGGGTGTTAATTGTCTTTACAGTTTTAAAATTGTTATGCTGACTCAGCAGTAGGTGGTAGTGCCCTCCTTGATGGAAGGACACCCTACTGTTGGTATCTGCTTTTTCTTAGTCTTTTACCTGGACACTGATCTTGTGGAAAGAGCTGCAGAGAAACAAGCTGCATGAGATCTTTGCACATTTGCCTTTTCATAGTAGAGGTGTGTATTATAAGATGTTGATCTTTTCTGTAACTTGATGCCTGGTAGTATAATGAAAAGGAGATTTGACAGGAGAGTGAGCTTGTTTTATTAACTGGTATGAGTATGATTTTACCAGATTCATTAATACATTTGAGGATTTTTATTAGCTACTTTGATTCTGTTCCGAAGTCCATGTAGTATAGATGCAGTCAGTACATGACTATATAGGCAAATATAAAAACTATTCCGTGTTCTCTTTCTGTTCCTAAGGGTGGGTGGGCGAAGTGTTAAATTGATTGCTGTGTTTCAAACTGGTCTGTTCTGCCAGCAGCTAGAACATGATCAATTAAATGAGGCATATGAAAGGCATTGCTGTTGCACATTGCTAAGGATAATTACAAGAAGGATGGTAATATTAAGGAATAGTGATACGCTATAAAAGTGGCTGGTGTTAAATTTAACCTCATGAAAGCAAGGGCATTAAGTGTGGCATTGTTGGTATATTGTATCAAAATTATAGAGATAACTCCCTTTCACTAATGCTAAGAAAATAATGTAGCGTTTAGTAAGGACAAAATGAAGCCTAATCAGAAGTACACTTTTTTAAAAAAGAGATGTGATCATGAAATTTCAATAGTCTTCTGAAAGTAAAATTGGAGTATCGTTTAGCTACCAATTAAACTGTTGGGAAGGTTAGTCTGTCAGTTTTTTCCCTGCCATAATGCTGTGCTTTCATTCCTACTCATCATACTGTGCTTGCCGGGGAACCTGAGTCATTACTGTGACAAGTGACATTTCACATTTTTCTCACAAACTTCCAGTAACGTAACATTTCTCCACACATCGTGCAGTTATGAAATATTCCTACAGGAGCGTGTTGAAAGGGAAATGGTGGCTGTTTCCCACACCAGTGCTCTCTAGAGCCTTCTCTTGGCACCGGCAGCGGGGTGAAACCGCTGTGGTCGGACCATGGGAGCAATAGACATGCCGGTGCGAGCTGCCCTGCGGGCAGGTGCCCCCCGAGCAGGTTACTCCGCTGCTGCCAACAGTGTCAGAAGGATATGAGACAGAGATGGAAGAGCATCACCCCTGGGGTTCCTAACAGCTGAAGAGGGTCCTGCAGCATGCTAAACAACTTGCCTTTTGAAAAGAAGTGCAGTCAAATCTCATTAAGGCTGCTCTTCTCAAAAGATAATAATTAACTTTCATTAGTGCCATTGTTCTGCAGTTCTTTAAGTAATAGGAATTAATTGAAAAAGCAGCTGGAGCATTTTAACTAATTCCTAAAAATCACATACCAAAGCATGAGAGATGGATAAAACCATCAGATACTCAGTATGTGCACGTTTGTATTCGGTAGTTGTACTCACAGCTTATGTGTGGGCGTGAGGTTGTGCCAGCTGTTGTGCATCTCAAGTAGCAGAAGGGTTTGTGTAGGAGATAGAGTTTACTTCTCAAGTGGGCTGAGAGTGCTTCATAGGATGCATAGGAAGGGAGAGAGGAGTTTTCAGTAGTGGCCCTGTGAACAAGACTGGTGTCTCTTTGTGAAAGAGTTTAAGACCAACATAAAGACTTCAGTTAACTGAAGTGTAAACTGGTGCTGTTTCTTCACGCTTTCCTCAAAGATTTGTATGGGACATGAGGGAAGAGGAGACACCTCCTTTTTGAGGATTGCCTTCCCTTCCCCTGAGCAGTGGGGCTGAGGGGAGGGAGAGCTCTGAGACCTGTGAGACCGGAGGAGACCTGTCAGGCTCTGAGGAGGTGTCATGTAACCTTCCTTGTAGACGGGGAATGCTCTCACGCTCTGACAAGCCGCTTCTCTCTTCTGCCTGTTTAGAGTTATGAAGAGTTTCCAGGGCTTACTTGGGAGCAGCATTGTAACAGGATTTAATTATCTAGGAATGAACTTTTCCTTTACTTCCCAAGTGGCTTGGGTAATGTATGGCTTGAGAACGGGGTGTGAGGATGTGTGTATTTTTTTTTTTTAACCTAAAGGATATACTAGATTTTAACAAAGCGTTTTTTGTTTTGTTTTGGTTTTTTTATTTCACAGCTCTAAAGCTGCTAAGTAAATATAGTGATTTCAAAATTTTTCAGCTTTCTTCATTAGAACTGCTTTAGGAAAGACATTTTCATAGGAGTGAAGAAATTATGTGAGTACAGTAAAGTTCAGTTTGCTGTTGCACACCCATTTCACGAGTGAGGGCTCACCGTGTTGGCATCGCAAAATACAATTGGGGAGGAATCATCAAGATCTTCTAGTGGTTGCAACAAACTGCAAGGAATATGTGGTCCAAGATGGACAAATTACCAGCAGGTATTTTTGTTCTCTACAGCATCGTGTGGCATTGAGCTTCACAATTTCTTAAACATTGTACAGATTGCCTTTTCCTATGTTCTGAGCAGGCTTGAGTGGTATTTTCGTGTTTGTCTCATTGTTCTGGTTTCCATGGGAAACAAGGAAATAGTCTGTGTTCAGACTTTGCTTAGTTTTCAAACATGGTGCATAATTTGGAAGGTGCCAGTTTTATCTTCTGTCATTTGTTTCCTTTCCAAGTGTATTCGTGTTTCAGAACTATAGCTTTTACCGTGTAACCCTTCTTGTTATACTGTATCTTTGGGTAGGACAGCCACAACTGTGTTATTCGCATTTCATGAAATATTATTTGTGGGGTTTGGGGAGGAAAAAAAAAAACATTGGAGTAGATTTTCTGCAAATTCTAGAGAGGTAAATGCAAGAAAAATTCCATTGTCATAAATGGACTTGTATTCAGCTTCAGAGTTGTACATTTGAGATCCAGGGAGTTCTGGCTTAATCTCTACTAGTGCAGCATTTATTGGAGAAAATGTTTGGGTCAATACTGTGTCTTTTCAGCTGTTTTGTTAAGTATTCTATCCTAGTGGCAAATCAGATAGGTGAAGGACAGTTCACATTCAAACACTGAAAATCTAGCTAGCAATTGGCTGCAATTAATTTAAAGTTGGGGTTTTTTTATTGCTATTACACAGTTTTCTAAACGATCTGTCACTTTAGCATCTGAATCTTTACGATCTGTACATGCTAAAAATTGGTCAGGTTTTTTAATGAATGATATAAAATCAAGGAGGGAGAGCAATATCATCACTTGATTATATAAGAGAAAACAAAAGAAAAAGCACAGTAGCCATCAGCTGTTTTTTATGCTTGTTATTTACAGGTTTTTTGCACTTTTATAATCCAGACCTATATTAGATAGGCAGAAAGACAGACTTCCTCTATATGTAAATTTTTACATTTGTTTACATACTTGTTTGGAGTTCTTTAAAAAAGACTTGCCTACTGTGCTGTTTATACAACAGTGTCATTGAAGCAGTAATCAAGAAAGGGCTTAACTCTGGAATTAATATTTAATTGCTTCTGTAGAACATTGCTCACATATCATTTGTTATGTTTGTTTGACAGTGACAGGATGGTTCCTTTATTTTCTTTTGAGAAGCCACAATAACGAACCTGTAGTTAAGGGTTTTTCCAGGGTCTTGTCACTGGAGGCAGAGGGGCTGCAGTACCTAAGACAGCTGAAGTTCTGCTGATGGGGCCCATTTGATCTCCCTTGCTTCATGCTAAACCTGTATCTTGTACCACCTGGTATAAAGTCTCGCCTTAACAGCTCCTGCCTGAGACAGTGTTAATATTTGCACTTTTTATTTCATTTAGCTTGTATGTAGCAGCTAGCTTAATAGTACTTAGGTATTTAAGATCTAGAAGGATTTGGGATATTCCTAGAAAATATATATAAAAAATCTGTTCTTATAATTTACCTCTGCCCCATGCACACTTCCATAATTTTTACTGTTATTATTAAGAAACTAGATTACAAAATTTTAAGAACTGTATAATCCTTCCCTTAAGCTAGAAGAATTCTTTTCATTGTTTTTTCTCTCTCAAAAGCAGGAAATAGTTTGCTGCTCTGAAGAAAATAAGGGCAGTAGACACTGTCTTAAAATGTAATGAACAAAGTCTAGTCATATCCTGGAGACACAGAGATGTTTCTCAGACAGACCTAAGAATCCTGGCTGGGTCCCTCAACTCTGAGCTCTGGCTTCAGTGAAAGCATATATTTCAGGAAAAGCATCAAGGAAAAATCCAAGCAGTCTGTGAGAGGAAAATACTCCATTACAGTCATTTTTGACTGTTTTAAATCCCTGTGCCATTCTAGGTCAGCAATATTTCAGCTCTACCACCATGGTCTTATGTTACTCTTGTCCAAAAAAACCTTTCAGTTTCGACCAAGTAAAGTCAACAGTGGCTAAATCTGTACTGCAGGGAAGGTGTCTGTGGCATGACTCAGAGCCCTGGCTGCACCCAGGGAACATGTTGGGGTAAAGCCTCTCAGCAGAGGCCAGATGAAGCCGTGGCAGACTTGTCCGGTTGAGGGACTAGGACTGCAAGTTGCCTTGTGGAAAACTTGTCTGACTTGCTGCCTGGAGAAAATGTAATCTCTTCCGCAATATCATATGGGAGATTTGCATTGGCCATTCAGAGTTTTACGTGACAGAGGATAGAAAAATTACAGAACTTCAAGGAATCCATTTTTAATGAAGAAAAGTTTTAGCAGATGGATCTTAATAAGCAGCACTGATAAGCTAAGAGGCATAACTTGCCCCCCCGAGAAACTCCTTCCGATCAGTGCCATGGGTGCAGAAAATTACAAGCCTGAGGTTCGCAGCCTGAGATGATTCTTACGCTATCTACATAACTAGTAAGACTCTTGATTAATTTAACATGTGGATTTGGAAAGGTGTGAAGGGGTAGGTTTTCTGCGTCGTGGAGGACTTTGCACTACAAAGGAGACTTTATTGAAGAGACTTTTGTATTTGGAAAGTGTGTTCTTAGCTGAATTTATTGCCAGTAGTAGTGTAGATAGAAGGCAAAGATCTTCTCTTTTTTTTTTTTAAACTTGGGTAAGATTTAGAAGTAATGTTTAGATTAGAAGGGTGGGTGACTCCTGCTAGTACCATGACGTTACCCAATGAGTGGATCCTACCTGCTTTCAGATGGAATAGGCAACTATTTTGACTTTGACCTCATAGTAAAGGGGAATTTGTTGTTGGACTTTGTCTTGCCTGAATAAGGAAGCAATTTATCAAGAAGGAAATTGTTGTTTAATGTTTTTGTACCGCAAAGATTTTCCTGTCTTTTTTCCCCAGGGGAAAGAAGAAAAGGCATAAACTGTAAAAAATTGTTTGTCACTTCACTGGCATCTGAGTCAGGTAAAGTTTTATAGAGAGGAAAGTAGTCTTTCATTGAGCAAAGAAATTTATGTACTCACAGTGCAATGAATCCCATTGGTACTATGGAGGTATCTTTATCTTGTCAGGATTAGTCAATTTAACTTATACACAAACTGAATTTAAAATTGAATTAAACTTATAACAGTATTTTGTCTCCTTTCTTTACAGGTTTGCTGGTCCTCTGATATAGTTCAGAATGCCACTGGTGAAAAGAAACATAGACCCCAGGCACCTGTGCCACACAGCTCTGCCCCGAGGTATCAAGAATGAATTGGAATGTGTCACCAATATCTCCTTGGCAAATATAATCAGACAACTGAGTAGCCTAAGTAAGTACTTTGTCCTAATGGCTGTATTTAGAACTACTATATTTTGCAATCATAGTTTTTGTGGTTGAAATAGGAACAACTTTTCAAATTCTCTGAGCCTTGAATGTCGTCCTTTAGTGGCACTTCAGTGAAAGAAAACTAGGAATTCTTCCTGCAGCATGACTTAAAACTGTTCAGCCATGTATTTCTGTCACCAGTGGAACATGACAGAAAAAGATATCTGACAGTTAATGAAGTCAGTAATTACCAACCTTGGAGCAATTCCTGAGTAGGGAATAGAACATAATGAAGAATGTATGACTGGCTGCTTAATTCTTTTAACTTAAACCCTTGATCATGTTGTGGTCATTCAGAAAAAAATAAAGCGATGGTCTTTTAAAATAATAAAGTCAGAAATATAATTATTACATAGTATTTCAAACAGATAGAATTGTCTTTCTTCTCCCTTCTGTTAACAACTTTTCCTTCGGTGCATTTGAAAGGAATGAGTACTTCTCATGCTCTTGAACTCTGAAGGAGATTTTTTTAAAAGGCTGGTTTCTGGGTTGTATTTTCTTTAAGTTACAGCAACTTTAGAAAGTTGTCAGATGAACCAGCATGATAGCATTTTGAATTTCCAGTACTACAGGTGCTTTTTAACCACTAGAACATTAGCATGCTCCAGACTATCAACACATTAAATATTTAAATGTGCGTGTATATATATCTGCAAAGTGAAAAGCCTTTCGGCTCTGTCAGTATCTTAGGGTCATCAGTGATGTAGCCTAATTTGTTAATTAGATTGGTTTAGTTATTGGTTTGATTGTATACTGTATGGTAACTCTGTTTTGGCAGCTTTTCAAAGCTGTTGGGATGCTATTAGATTGAAGACTCTAATTGAGGACACCGAATTATTCAATTGAGACAGAAATGCTTACGGCACATACATTTGAACGTTATTAGTATAGCTGCTGCAACAGCAAGGAAAGCAACTTAACTATTTAAATTCTATTCAGTGAATTAAGAGCATATCGGATTAGGCTGCGGCATACGATCACCATCTGTTGGTCATGCTTTCTGCCAATAGCCCTTTTCATTGTAGACGCTTGTGTACTAGCCTCCCCTTCCAAGTCACTCTTATTGATATATTCATTTATTTTAGTTTGCTTGTTTTAAAAATTCTTACTTGATTACACGCTCCATCTAAGGGGATTTCCTTTCGTAGATGGCATACCAAATTTACATTTGGAAGTTTAATTTTACCTTAAAAGAAAAGCTTGTTTTTTCAGTTTTAAAGAACAGCAACTTCTAACTCAACTTCATGGTCTCAGTGCTTACCTTACCAGCTGCCTTTGCTATGGTTTCTTAGTGTACAGACCTTATGCTGCCATTGTGTATACAGGATGACCCAATACCAGAACAGAAAGAACTCAATTAAGGAAGGAAGAAAAGAGTTATTGAAGAATGCTCTCGCATTTGTTATGTGGCTTGCCTAATGTATAGCACAGTTAGAGACATACTTGCAAGGGAGTGTAACCGTAATTATATAAACACCTTTTCTGTAGAAGGAATGTGGTTCTACATGTAGGGTGCGTACATAGGGATGAGCCCTAAATAAGCTGTTTGCACTTAAGGGGCGTTTCTGTCATGAACTTGTGACTCGCTGTTAGTCAAAAAAGCATACAATGCTGGAAATGACAAGGAAGGTAAAAGAGGAGGGAGGGAAGACATACTAGTTTACTCTGCAACAACCAGCCCAGAATAGGTCTCTTGGAATTTTTTATAAGCAAGTTAAACACTGATGAGCAAAACCTGTTACTTCAAACTTCCCTCCGAATAGCATCATGGTGTTTGCAGGTTTTCTGCAGACAGTGTTTATACCAACTGAATTACTCAATGACAAGAGTTCTGTGCAATAATCTGATTTGATTCTTCAACCTGCAACTTTCTGGTTTAGACAGTGTGTGTTTTCAACAAGAAATAAAACCCAAAACCGCCTACAATTAAAGCATGTTTTGCAAAATGATCCTTATTTCTCAGCAATGTCAAGGATTGTTCTGTAAACACGGAGATCATGTTACAAAGGTATGTGTACCTGTGAAACTGTTTTGTTCCAGAATTCTTTTAGCTGTTCTGCCTGCTTGTGCACAAATTCAAAAAGACTTGGGAATTCTGGCACAGGAATTTTGTCTCCTGTGTTCTAAAACCCAAGCAACCAGTCTTTACTTGGTGTGTCACTGTTATGAGTGTACGTCAAGGCCTGATGACATGCAGATAAATTTTAGTGGTTGTCTGTGATGAGTCACAGCCAGCAGGCATGGTTTCACGGCAGTCCCGTGGCAACCAGCTTCTCTGCAGTCCTTCCCTTTTTCTTTTCTGTGGATAACACATATGTTTGAGAATCAACCTTTAAGTTGTAAACTAAATGAGGCTTCACTCTGAGAGCAGAAACTGAGTGTTCTGGTAGGGTTTTGTTTCCTTTAAACTAAAGCTGCTTTTGCTTTTGCTTTTGACAGTAAAGCTATGCACATTTAAATGAATGGTCTTTGACCTGATTAGCACTTAGTCATTTCTGCATCTAAGATTTTTCAGTTACTGGCCTTCAAATAGAGGTTTAATCTCCTAATGTTAGGACTCTCGAGACCAACCATTCTTGACCTTTCTTCTGATATGATGTGGGCAAAGAGCACTGTGATGGAATTAGAAACTTCCATACTTTAAATGATACTAAAAAGACAAGATTTAGAAAAGCTAAGTGTAGACTTTTTCACATATGGGGTTAGATCTCCATTCTTGGATATATTGATTTGACTGGGGTAGTCAAGCAGCTGGATCTAATTGGATCTGCTCTGAGCAGGGTGTTGGACTAGATGACTTCTGGAGGTCTTTTCAACCTTAATGGGATCTTGGATACTACGTGTAAGTAGGACATGCCTGCAGATACAATACCTGCAAAATGACAGGAATCCTGTTTTTGCTGTGTTATAATAAAAAGAGCTTTACATCAGTATGTCAGCAGTAGCTGCTATGTGTCTCCATGCAAATTCTCAATCCTTAGTTTATTTCATGTGCTGCTTTTAATTGTTCAATTTGAGAATTTTTTTGACCTTTAAAAGAAGTAGAGATGAAAGGACAGAATAGTAATTTCTGCTTTGAGTGATAGTCCTTGCCTTTCTCCCTGGAGCATGAAAACACATCAGTCTGTCTTGATGCAACATACAAAACTGCTAGTAAGTAATTTTTTTTCCCCTGTCTATTCTCAGCTTCTCTAACTTCATAAAAAGATCTGTCTTCTGACAGCTTTTCTTTGCATTGTGGGAACAAACGCTGGACAAGAGCAACAGCTGCTTTATTTTCCTACCCATTCTTCCCTGTATTTTTTGCTTTCTTGACTGTATCTGCTCTGGAGAAGTGCTTACTTATTTTTTTTCAGCAATGTTGCAGATACATTAGTACTCCATCACTGCCTGAGTTGGTATTTGTTGGTGTTTATCGGGCCATAGCATTCCACAATATGTGAAACACATCTGATGGCACTGTGCAGCTGTGCCATTGTTAGAACATGGATAAATAGTTCTCTTGTGTGCATGTAACCTCCTCATTTTGTTCAGAGCTATTGACCAGTCTTGTTTTTCCTTTTATTCAGCTGTTCCCTGTACACAGAATATCAGTACCATGTAAGAAACATAACTGATGGAGTTTGTTCTTGGCTTGCGTCTCCAACACCTCCAACTGGGGCAGAGAGCATTTCTCCTTTTGAGTATGTTCCATTAATGAATAGGTGTATCGCAGGCATTCAGATTAGAACTTCTGTTCAATCATAGCAAGATGTCCTTTCCCTTTTTTTCTTCTACATATGTATAAAGAAAGAGAATGCTGTTTGCTAGGCTAAAGTGCCTGTATGTTAATAAAAACAATTTTCAATTAACATTGAACCTTCAGTAGCTGATCCCCTCTTTGTATCTTTTCCTTGTACTAGTACCTGGTTTTACCATGTTCTCCTAGTTAGTTATTTCTTTTCTTCCCCCTTTATTTGTTAGTCTTCACGAGTGAAACCCTGATTTGCGAGCATATTATTTGTTCCCCTCTTTGTTCCCTCTTGGATGCTTTTAACTTCTCTTACTTATTTTTTTGCCTACTGTGCCATTCCCTAGATAGTTTTAAACACTGCTCACCGTGTGAGAGGCATTTTCTCACCTCAGGAAACCTTCAGTTTGCCATGGCTTAAGGTGTTAATGTTGAACAAGTGGGAAATTTTTCTTCAGAAATACTTAGCAAGAGGGTGACTGGACTGCAACTAATCTTTAGAACCAGGCCTCTTCAGCTGAAAGACCAACCTCTCTCTATCTTCATCCTTTCTGGATAACGTCTTTGGCATATGGTAAGGCCCCTACATGCTGCATGACTAGAGGCAGGTCTCTGTGAATTGCAGCTTCAGTCAGTATTTCTGAACCAGCAGTGTCCCTGTGAGAGGTCCAGCCCTGGAAATCCTCTTTCTCACTGTGCTCACAAGCATATTCCATATTCTCTTTGAATTTTCTTCGGTAGTCAACCTTCTTTCTGGTTATTACCGTGATTGCCAAGGAACACTAGAGAAAGTGTTCTTGGGCACTTGGAGTAAGAGAGCTGGTGGATTTGAAAACTAAAGGTTTATTCTGCTTTTCAGAGACCCCCCACCCTCTCAAAGACTTCTGCCTCATTTCTTTTGTCTGACTTCTTGATGTTGTCTCCCCAATACTGACAATGTTATGCTGCTCCATGTCCATCTCAAATGATAATGAGGGGATGAACAAGTGGTCAGTAATTTCTTATTGAAAGCAACTGTGTTAGCAGAACTAAGTCTTAAGTCTTATTTCAAAGTCTTATTTCCTTGCCTACATAGAACAGTGAATTCAGGTGGCATTAAAGAAGAAAAGGAAGAGCAAAACTTCCCTGTGAAGTGATCTTTAGGACTGGTGCCTTCAACATCAGGTTTAGCTTTCAGCAGTCTCTTTTGTAGATTTCTAAATATGTAATGGATAATCTCAGTTAGTTTACTTGATGGTGTCCTGAATGGGAGATAGGAAATGATATCTCAGACCTCCAGAATTTTTGAAGGCTGACCTCCTCTTCTTGGATGTCAACATGAAGCATCAAATCTGCTCCAGAGCTGTTGTTTACCAGAGTTTATTCAATACTTGATATCCTGATCCTGATCTGATAAATGCCTGGTTTGGTTTTGCTGGCTAAAGGAATTGAGTTGTCTCTTCAGTACTTTGATGATGTTGTAACAGTCTTAAATCCAGTACTTGTGCACTGTCTTTACACCTTCATAATGATAATTAGCATTGCTGAGCTATATTAAGTACATAATTTTTCAGAGCTCACTCAGCCATAGCCACTAACGCTCTCAAGGATGTACCAAGGTTCTTATCGGCAAGCTTGGGAGACAGTTCAGTCTCCTAGCTTTTAGTCTATCTCCTAGCCATCGAGCTGTGTGATTGGAATGATCCTGATGAGAAACAAGCCTAGTGTTTCAAGCAGGTCTCTAGTATACCTTGATTTTTGCCAAAATGTTCAATGAAATAAAATTAATGTAGTGAAGATTTAAAGCTGAATCAACAGGCAATGGGTTTGCTAAATTATGTGTTAGCATTAATGGAGGAAGGAAAACATATTAATAAACTTAGAACCACTTTCTTGTTTTGCTTTATAAAGGTTCCCTGGTTTTATATTGTTAGTGGCTCATGTAACTAATTTACATAGTAATTTACTCATGTAACCAACCTGAAAGATTATTTTCTAATATGTATGGTATGTTGTGTAGGTAGGAACTATTCAGGAGTGAATAATGTAGCTCTGCGTAGTGTAAGGATGTTGAGAAGGGATTGCACAGTAGGACATGAGGCACTTTTAATGGCTGCTTTTGTTATTTGCTTTTATTTTTTAGAAAATATACTGGACAAAAATAATGTGTGAGTGGCTTTTGAACTGAAAGAGGAGGGAGTAGATTTAGACTAGATATAAGGAAGAATTTTTTCCGGTGAGGGTGGTGAAACACTGGAACATATTGCCCAGAGATGTGGTAGATGCCCCATCCTTGGAAATATTCAAGGTCAGGTTGAGCTGGGCTCTGAGCAACCTGATCCAGGGGAAGATGTCCCTGCAGGGTGGGGTTCAACTAGATGATCTTTAAAGGTATTTTCTAATCAAAACTGTTCAATGATTCTACAATAAATTGAGTAATGATAGCATATAGGTTGGTAGCAGGCTGAATTCTGAGCTTATTCTTCCTGATATTTTATCAATTTCTACATCTTTTTAATAAAGCAAATTGCCAAACCTAGATACAGTTACCAAACTGTAATAATACTTCAAGGTTTGTATGTCTCCATATATTAACATGTTTACTATTTTAATATTATATTATCATTTAATAATATGAAAATTAATTATATGAAACCTCATTATATGTTGCATTTAACAATGTCATGGCATATTAAATATATTAAATATTTTTATAATTTTATTCTAGTGATAAGTATGTTAGATTAGATTTTGTTTCTGCACATAATTCCCCCTTCCCCCTCTGCTGAGCTCCAGAAGTTTGACAGAGTAGAAATTAAGTATTATTAAAATTAAGATTAATTAAATATTATTAAAATGAAGTATTATTAATCAGTATTATTAAGATTAATACGTTTGACAACATTGAACAATTCTCTCATTTTCATTGTCCTACTTGATACATCTCACTTTGGCCTGAGATTAGCCAGTCATAATCTTGAATTTCCAAGAATGATGTTGTCTTATGGCATCAAGCATTTTGGGTGCTCAATTTATTTATCCAAATAGCTATTTAAAATTTGGTCTGTGAGTCCTAGAGGCTGCTAATGCTGTAACGAGTCTGCAGGATGCTGTTTGAGCCTTAGATGCAGTTCAAGAGTTTGGTGGTTTTTCTTTAACATTAGAAAAGGGTGGTAAGGAAGTGGCTTCTTTCACAAGTCCTGCTTCAGGACTCATGTACCTTGTCTGAGGGCCTGTAACTGAATCTCGTGGTAACTGATCTAGTGTTGTGAAATGATTAATTTAAATGCCCTTTCCTTAAGGTTTGCTAATGGACACAACGTAGAGAATGCCATAGCTTAAGTGAATTAAAGGACTAGAGTTTTGAAGTAACTGCTAGTTTACACCCTACTCCTGCTGTGCGTTAGTGTGGTTCTAGGAATTTGTACAACACAGTATGTAAGACTTAAAAGACATCTCTTTGCCACACTTTGTTTAATTAGCCTGAAATAAAGCTCAGAATGTTATGTGGTGATTGCAGATAATGCCAGTTCACCTGATATATGCCCATTTCCCCAGATTAAGACAAAAATAACCTTTTTTTTTACCTTTAGTATCCTTTCATATTAGGATATTGAATAGTTAGAAATTGTTCCTTTGTCCACAGAAGCCAGTGCTGGACAAATGTTGAAGAAATAATAGGGAAAAATTAGGAGATATGAGAAACAAATGGAGAAAGAAGAGAACTGTAAAATTGATCAGTTATTTTTTTTTAGATTTTATAAGCCAGTGTACACCTACGGCCGTGGTAATAATCAGGAGTGGATAGTACATGCTTTGGCAAATGTAATTTTAAAAAAAAAAACAACAAAAAAAACAAACTAGGAAGGCAGTGAGCAGTATTATTCTTTTTTCAGCTAGCAGCTGAAATACTAGCTATTTTCCAGCTAGTATTCTATTTCCAGCTCATAGGTCTGTTTCAAATGTCAGGAAAATAAATTGTTCAAAGGGTCTCAAAACACACACCCGTTCTTGGAGGGGGGAAGAACAGTGTGTCACTTCAAAGACATTTTATTTGGCTGTCACAAAAGAGGACATTGACTGACAGCAAAGGGAGCTGCCTTCCTGTATCCCTTTCTTATTTGGAGGGTTAATTCTGAGTAGAGCCCTTTGAGACAAGAGAAGAAGTTGTGAAAAGAATAAGGTGAATAATACATTCCTTAATTTAAATTTTAAAAAAAAATTGCTCTGTTAATAAAAATTAATGCAGGTGTGATGAACTGAGAACAACAGCTAGTAATATTGGAGGGAATATGACTTGCCTTTTGAAAATGACAAGTTTTGTTCTAGTTCTGGTCAATTTAACAAGTTTTGCAAATACAGTAAACTAAGCTTTTCACAGATGTATTATATCTTTGAGAATATATATATAAAATACACAGGTTATATATTATTGAAGCAATTTATTTGCAGTAGTCTATATTGTCATTTCATTTAATAGGTGAGCAAGATCACTTGTCTTTCTAATCTGGTATTATATATCCAGCTGTGACCAAGATCCGAAGGAGTTATTATTTTGTCATAGTCATCTGTCATTCTTTTTACTGTATTGCATGGAGCAAGAGTAGATGTTTTCATCAAGCAGTCCCATAACGAGTGAAGTTGCCTGAAATAATGCTCTGGAATATTAATTCTATATAATATAATTAATTTTGATCCCTTACTCTTCTAACATATTATCTATAAATTAAGTGGAATGAGAGCAGCGTTGTTTACTTAATGTACTTTTTTCTCAAAAGATTTTTTTATTTGAAGCTTTTTGGCACTTTGTTCACTGTTATCACTTGTAATCATATCTTTTGTAATCCGATCAAAATTAAAGATACGTTCATTTGGAATATACATAGAGGCAGCACCATAAACAAATGCTGGGTTATAAATGCTGTATACCTACATATGTTCATACACTGTATTCTTCTGAAGGGAAGTTTTACGTTTCACTAAAAGCAAACATTTTGCATTGCTTGAAAAAGTTGAATATACTTCAAGCTAAATAAAGAGACTGCCAACAGGCATGTAGGTACAGACATTGTGGTTGGCATACAACTTCAATGTGACAGGTTGTATTTAATGTATTTCCCATCTGAGGATTAGTGTTCATAAGCAGAGGCAAATTATTCTATGCAATGTGTTTGTGGCTGTATGCAGCATAATGAAAGGATTTTTGAAACAGATTATTTTTAATTGGAACTCATTAATGAGGTAGATGAATTGTAAGTCTGATGAAATAGGTAAAACAAACTGTAGCCTTAAAATACACTTGTAAAAGGGAAGTTGTTGGATTTTAGAGCCCTGCAGTTTACTTTTTATTCTATGTATGAATTTTTACACTTGATTTTAATTTTAATTTTAGTTTGCATGCCTGAATATTATGTGAGTTGTCTAATTAAATTGAATAATCTATCTGGATAAATTACCTCAAATATATCACATTTTTAGTAAATGTGTAGTGGTGGATCACATTTTTGAGTAATTTCTCTTACTCCAGATACAGGTTAAAGAACAAACTTTCTCAGCTTGTCCTCATATGGAAGGTGCTCCAGCCCTCTGATAATCTTTGTAGCCTCCTTTGGACCAGTTCCAACAGCTTTATATCCTTCTTACGCTGAGGATTCCAGAACTGGACATGGTACTCCAGATGAGTTCTCACAAGAGAGGAATAGAGGGGAGGAGTCACTTCCCTCGACCTGTTGGCCACGCTTCTTTTGATGCAGCCCAAGATATGGTTGGCCTTATGGGCTGTGAGTGCACATTGCTGGCTCATGTTGAGCTTCTCATTGACCAGCACCCCAAGTTCTTCTCTGCAGGGCAGCTCTCAATCATGTCATCCCCCGTCATGTATTGAAATCGGGGATTGTCCCGACCCAGGTGTAGGACCATGCATTTGTCCTTGTTGAACCTCGTGAGGTTCTCACACGCTCACTTCTCCAGCCTGTCCAGGTCCCCCTGGATGACATCCCGTCCTTCTGGTGTGGCAACTTTACCACTCACCTTGATGTCACCTGCAGACTTGCTGAGTGCACTCGATCTCACTGTCAATATCATTGATGAAGATATTAAACAGCTCTGGTCACAGTACAGACCCCTGAGGGACACCACTAGTCACACATCTCCATCTGGACTTTGAGCCATTAACCACCACTCTCTGAATATGACCAGTTTCTTATCCACAGTACCATCCACCCATCAAATCCATATCTCTCTAATTTAGAGAGAAGGATGTTATGGGGGACTGTGTCAAAGGCTTTACAGAAGTCTAGACAGATCACATCCATCAGTTTACCCATGTCCACTGCTGTGGTTACCCCATCATAGAAAGCCACTAAGTTGGTCATACAGGATTTGCCCCTGGTGAAGCCGTGCTGGCTTCATGTCCTCCATGTGCTTTAGCACAGCTTCTAGGAGGATCTGTTCCATGATCTTGCCAGACACAGAGGTGAGGCTGACAGGTCGGTAGTTCTCAGGGTCGTCTTTTCTGCCCTTTTTAAATATGGGCACGTTATCCTTCTTCCAGTCACCAGGGACTTCTCCTGATTGCCATGACTTTTCAAATATCCAGAAAGCTATCCAGGTGTCTGCTAATACAGTTCCTCGTAATGATTTATGCCATTTTATCTGGATGTAAGGCTCGCAGGCCTATAGCTCTCAAGATATTACATGAAAAAAATTCTAATCTTTCTGTTCTGCTTGCCAACTTTCAGCGCGTATTCAGATTTACAAATTATTACTAATATTTTACTGATTGTTTTGTCAATGTAGTTTGTAATTTTTATGCAGTTACTTCTGGTTTTTTGAGTTTCTCACAGAGAAGAATTATGGCATGAGGATCTCACAAGTTCCTTTCACTGAACACCAGTGGAAAGCGTTAATTTAACTTGTCTGCAGTGATCTTGTTTTCTCTGAATTCTCCTCTGTACCTTCATCACCAGTCAGGTCTCGGATTGCCTGGAAGGCTTTCTTGCTCCTTATGGCTTTGAAGAAATATTTATTATTAGTTTAGGAGTTGTTCCTCAGGCTAATTTTGGGGTTTTGTGTTTAATGTACCAGAATCTATGATCCTATCTGGTTTTCTTTCATTTGTACATTTCTTCTGCTATTCCCTTCCATATCCTGTTTTTTACTGTTGTGCTGGTTTTCTGTTGCTATTACCTAAGTTTTAATGTGTGGTATAGGCTGGCCTTGTGCTAAACACGTAACAACTTTATGTAGTTTCTACACTACCTATAGGGATTTAATTTTTGTCCTTTTGATGTCTTTATTTATAGTTTATAAAATTTAGAGTGTATTTTTTTTAGTAGGCTGGTTCTGACAAACCCAGGTGTAGATATCTGATCTTCTGTTTTATAAAGGTCGTCTAAACAGTAAGAGTGGAAGCTGTGCTTCATTTTGAGGAATGTTGAGGTAGATTTCACTTAGAAAAATTAGTTATTCTTCATACAGGAGCAGCTTTTAAGAAGCTGGAAATTATCCTTTTATACCTATCCAAGAAATGAAATAGTCTAGTTCCTTGCATATCACCATATTTAAATCAATTTATTCTAGCTGAATTTCTGTCTTGTAATGTATTAAATGATTTCATTTCTGATAAGTAGATTGGAAATGAAATATTCAACTTTTTTTTTGCTTTTTTGACTCACTCTTAATGAGATTACTAAGTACAAGCTATTATAAGTGATGCTCATGCATCTTAGATTTACTTTCTTAAATAAAATGGAAGTCTACTTAAAAGGCAAACTCATTTGGCTGTCTTACGATATGCTTTATTTCTTTTTTCCTATTTCAGGTAAATATGCTGAAGATATATTTGGTGAACTCTTCAATGAAGCGCACAGTTTCTCATTTAGAGTCAACTCCTTACAAGAACGTGTAGATCGCTTATCTGTCAGCGTTACACAGCTTGATCCAAAGGAAGAGGAATGTAAGTTAATTCCTGCATTGAAGATTTGTTACTTCGTCACTGAGACACTGGTGATACATGAAATGGAAATAACAGTAGTTTCAACTGTAAGAATACATAGCAAAGCATTATGAAAGAGAGGTCCATTTCTGTTTCTGCTACAGATATCTTTTATAGCCTTGAGCAGCTTTCTGAGCTCAACATTTTTATGGTAACTGAACAGTACTGTTACCAATGATTTTGCATAAAAAACACTGCAGAGGTATGTGTCAATTCAGTAGTATTATATATTAATATTACATATTATTATTATAATTATACGTGAATGCTTGGAGGTAAGTCTTTGCTCCTTTTTTTAACCTTCCTACTAATTCCTATGGGATGTAACTGTCCAAATAGGATAGTTTGCCATTAACTTGTTATTATCTTGCATTCTGTATGAGCTTATAGTTGCGTAGCTCCATTTATTGGTGTTATATAACCCCTTGGATTCTTCCTAAATGGCTTTAAGTGCTATAAATACTGGTTAGCACTGAGAAAAAAAAAGTATTTCCAAAAGTCAAGAGGGTATGGCTTTTATGCCTGTAAGGTAGAATTTTTATGGGATTTGAACAATGGCTAGGCTTTGTGCTGACTAAACAATGACTATATGGCTAAGCCCTAGAAATTAGAGCAACATCCTCTAGTGAAAAAAACCTTTGGATTGTGTGTGGGATCCAATTTCAAATTATAGAAATGTTTCATTTCTAACTGTCTAGGTGTAATAGTTATGTGTCATTCAGGAAGGATGAAGTGTCAAAACCAGGAACATGGTCTTCAGGCTGTGTTTAGTTAGCAATGTTGAAATTCCACTAATAGCAAAATTAAGTTTAGGAAATTTTGATTCCATACTTTGCGTGACATTAATTTTAGTGCAAATTTCGAAAGACAGCTTTTCACTCCCTAGTAGCAGATTATCCATGAAATCGTGACTTAGCTAGAGGAATTCTTACATTAATGAGATTTTCCAAGTCTCGTGACAACTGAGCATAAATCATACACATACACCTCTTTTTCCAATAAAATACCATGTTTACCGTGATTTGATAAAGTAAAATATCTGTTCTGTGTATAGTAACAAATTTTCAGCAATTGTAATGTTGTAAGACATGTATTACTTCAGAGTGCTAACATCATTTCTGCATTTACTCTTGACAGTCTAGTTGTTTGTTTAAGTCAGGATGGGATATATGCTGATATGGCAGCCACTCACCTTTCAGGAAAATGGGGAGACTGTTTTGAGCTATTGAGTTAAAGCATCTAAGGATGATACAGGATAGTAGGATGGAAGACTACTTTCTTGTGTAAATGGCCTGTGACAAGTTTGGTTGTAGGTTACAATACTAAATATTCACAACTATTTCACATCAGAGAATTGCTAGGAGTAGTTTTCAATAACATGTAGTCCCAAATGCACTGGATCATTAACTTTTCACAGTACTGTGTATGCTGTAGCATTTGCTGAGCTGTATAGCTGAAGGAACAGATACTGCAATTAAAGAAAATAGGGCTGAAAAAGATCAAGTCCAAAGTGGCGCAAATCCAATACCCTGGATCTTTGTCTGTCACTCCATAGAACAGCAGCGACTGCTAGTACTTCAGAGGAGCACATGTAGTCCTCAGTGTCAGGAACTATTAAATGACTATTTTTATATACCTAAGAATATCCAGTCCTTGAGGCATAGCCAGTGTTCCTTATTCTCAAACGTCTGCCCAGAATGAGTCACCAGATGAGGACAAAGGAGATGAGAGGGAATTCGGTATTATATTTCCTTAAAAAAAGTAGGGATCGGGAGACTGTTTCTCCTTCAGTATCCTGTTTTGGGCTTGAAATTTAGAACTTCCTCACAAATAGTTTTGTTTGAGTCTTTATCTTGGCTAAAATAGCTGGAGGATGTTAATGCATGAAGTTGTGGAAAACATTTGGATTTACCTTTCTTAACCCTCTTTGCAAGAATTAAGGAAATTTCAGTACTTCTGCTCAGCTAACAGCATATGTAAAATGGGATACACTTGTAAAATGAGTCTCATTTGCTAGTTCTTTGCCATCAGGCAGTAATAGAAGATTTAATGTGTTCCTTTGGGCCCATGCTATTACACAAGAGGAAGGAATTAAGATTCATTTAAAGCTAAGTGGCATGAACAAAAACAGCCCAAGTGAGATTGTTTGAACGAGGTGCAGATACTTGGCAAGATGTTTCTGGTAGAGTCAAGGTAATAAAAAGCTCTGAATCTTTTTGAATAGTCTTCTGTGTTTTTTTCATCTTGTATTATTACAATATTTCTGTGAAAGAATAAAACATAAAACTAAGGTTAGGATTGTATCCTGAAGGAACTGTCTCCTGATGCACAGTCTTTCTGTCACAGAAGAATTGCTACGAACTTGACTTGGTTTGAATTATTACTCTCTTCAAATTTTTGGTTTCTTAGAATTACGAATTTCATATTGTAATCTATTTTTTACACCCTTTATTCCTTTTACATATATGTGGTCTTCCCCGACTCAGAAGAGATACTAAGCTTGCACGCAGACAAAAAGAAATCCTCTTCTTTTCTTAAGTAAACTGAACCTTATTTCAATTTTATGGGAAACTAGCCTGTATGTACTCAGGAGTTACCATGTTTGCCGTTGTGTTTAGAAGAGGGAAAACACATTCTTGCTATGGAGGTGAACAAAGATTCACTGTTTCGATACACCTGCAATATAAGATATCTTCATAGGTCTGAAAATAAACCGTAAGTGTGTAGTTTCTTTGCAACCATTTTTAATTATTTACTTTACAAATAGCATTACTAACTCTCTACATATATATGCAGATGTTGTGAGTATAATAATAGATTTTTGTTAATTTCCCACGTTTTTGTGAATTTTTGTGGCATTAAGCTTGAAGTACTACTACAAGTAAATAATTTAATATCTGTAGAAATCTGACAGTTTTTTAAAGAATATTCATTTTAGCTTTTCTCTTTTTAAATGCTGATACACAGTACAGCTCTGACTTGCAGTGTAATGAAGTATTAGAAAACAGTTGTATGTGAATCAAATAAATGATATCATGGCAGGAGAATTGCTGAACTAAGTTTATCTGCATATGTTGGGGTTAATTCGGTGGTTTTTTAATATGAACTGCCTAATTCTGTTTAAATCTCAAACGGACCATAACAGATTGTTGATTTGTACAGCATATTTGTTAAAAATGTGAGAAGCAACATAAGAAACTTAATGGCAGAAGTGCTTTGAGTGAGTAGCCCAGCATAATTCAAGAAAGGAATCAAACAATGCTGTGAATACTAATCCAGTAGGTTTCCAGCTTTGAATACATGTGCTTATTTTTTTTCTAAACATTCTGGAACTAGTCCTCTATCACAAAAAGGACAGCGGTTCAGAAGTTTTGCTGGATTAATGTTAGAGATGTTTGAGGGTTTGCTATAGGCAAAAAGGTGGCATCTAGTGGGGAGAAACCTAAAAAGCTGGCAGCTAATTGCAGTCTGTTGTTCTGAAAATGGGAAACTTGGTCAACTTTCAAGTCAGGGTTTGCAGCCCCTGGTAAGGCTTGGAAAGGGTAGTAAATCCCATTTTAAGGGGCTGCTCACCTACCAGCTCTAGCCTCTGAAGAGAAATTTGGTGGCTTGGGTATAAATATAATCAAAGTTAAGAACAGGGAGTAGATGAAAACTGGGTCGTGACATAAAGTAGAAATCACGTTTCAAGATTGCAGCATGTTGGGGAACTGAATTTTCAAAAGTCCCCCAGTTAACTACCTTTAATTGAAATCTTATAACTAAGTTGTTCATTGATATTGTCATTCTTTCTTTCCTGCTGTTGTCAGGAGGTAAAATGTTATGATGTGTATATATTACTGATGTGTTATTTTATTTAATATGTAGTTCATCCTAAAAGGAACCCAATTATTGTATCTTATTGGAGTGCAATTTAAATACCTCATCCCACCCCCCAGGAATTAAGTTTTGATTACAAATAAAAATAGGCTAACATATCTCTTTTTGTACCAAATGTACAAAAGGTTGGTAGTTTAGCTTTCTGACAGAGATAATTTTTAATTATGTGGAAAGTATTGTAGTATACAGGAAGTTAGGCCGGCTGATGTTGTAAGTCTTTCTGTACAACCCAAACAACAGACACAGTAAAAAGAAATTGGCATTAGTTCAGTTTGTTGAGTGAAATTTTAATTTAAATTGTGAGCTTCTCAACATTTGAGGAAATTATTTTAAGACCCCATTTTTTGTTTTACAGTGCAGTAAACACAAATGGTGTAGCAGATGGACTTTAAGGAAAATGTTATCCATATGAAATTTAGGATTTTAGGCTACAGGAAAGTTCTGATACTAGTTAGGAATTAGGCAACTAGAAGCTTAAATTGGTCAGCACCAAGTCAAATCCCTGCAACATTTCCAATTCCTCCTTTGGTGTCCCATCTCTTTTTGCACTTGAATTCATACATCCAATTGTTTGACCTGTTGTGCCGGTTGTCAGTCGGCCAAAGCTAAGTGGCCGAATGACCAGCCAGGTTTTCACATATTCTCCCCACTGAGGTGGCAAGCCACACAGGGGCTCCTGTTTCTTAGCCAGCTGGCAAGCTAAACGAATGGCTTTGTAAGCCATACCCTGTGCAGTCCAGGATTACACTGTGCTGGCAACGTGGGATTTACCTGATCCCTCTCTGAAGGGACGTTATATCCATGTCACAGGTCTCAGTATTTTGAGTGCCAAGTCCTTTCATTTCCTTAGTAATGTTGTCATAACATAGTGAGTTGTTTTGAATACTGGCATGCTTTTCTGTGAATGCTAGTCACTGGATATCAGTGCAGGAAATGCTGTTAGCTCTTTGACGTGTATGTATATGTTTTCTATGAAGACCTTTACTATGTAGCTTAGTTATAGAGAGAAAGTAGTCCACACTTATTGTTGGGGATTGATTGATTATGCTCAGGTGTGTAATCCCCTTGTACATGTTTACAAAAAGTAGAGATTTAAACAAGGAGATGGAGATTATGGATTAGACCAGCTGTATTTGCTCACTGAAGATATTAAAGAATGCTAATGAAGAGTTTATAGAACAGTGTACGTCTCAATAGTATGGTGTTGCGTACTTTGTGAGCATTTTGATATTAAAACAAAGAACTGTGTTTATTTATTGGAATAAGTTTATTTACTTCATTGCCTTCAGAATGTACACAGGTTCAAAAAGAAGTGTATTAACTTCTGCTTTTGTTGGCATACTCTCCAATAAGTGAGAGTTTAAAGACTTGCAGGACTGCCAGGCAATCCCGAACAAAGACATTTGGTGGGATTTGTAAAATCAACAACCCAAAGGAAAAACAGCTGAAGTATAAGAGAATCTAAAACTAGGTTTTTAGATGAGGTAGAACGCTGTACTTCTACTTGTGAACTTTTGCTAGGAAATAACGTGTACTTCTTGACAGGTACAAAATATATATGGTTATTTATGAGTGCAAAAATACCTGCAGAAACTGAGACTCATAGCTGACGTTCATACATCATAATACTTCTTTCACATACTTAGAAAGGCTTCCAAGCAGCTAATTAAAGGTATTAAAAAGGATAAAAGATACTAATGAAATAGAACCTAAGGGTAAAAACGAGGAAACTTCTCCAGGAACACACAACCTTGCCAGCTGTAATAAACTTCAAAGGCCAAACTGAAAATCAAATAAATCCCATCTCACAAAGGATTCTGCCAATATGATTAGGTAAGAAGATAGGACATTACAAGAATTAAAAGCTCTCTGGAAAAAATCCTGCCTTCTGCCACTTTGTTATCGTATAACAGAAATCCAGCTCTTTGTGTGTACGTACATATATACTTACACTCGTATGTGTTACGAGAACAAGAGTGAAATGCAGCATTCAATTTGAACAGATTCTTAAAAAATTGTTCCTGAAAGCCCTGGGGGAGGGGGATGGATGACACGGACCTCTCATCTTTAGTGAAGAGGCACCACTATCACCCTGTTTATATAAAATAAACATAATTAATTACAGATAAACTGTCATGCTGAAAATACTTTCCTTGCTAGTATGTTTTAAAACTGGCTGTTTTCAGTATTGCTTCCAGTTTAAAATAAAACAAAATAAAAATTTTAAAAAAAGCCAAGAAAAAGAAGCCCAAACCAATAAAAAGGGCTGCTGCTTTATTTAGTGAAGTCTAATGCTGACTGCAAAGTTAGTCTCAAGACACACCTGAGCTTCGCAGATGTAGTAACTGAGGATAAGGGAGAGAGAGAAATATGAAACTGAACAGGTACACTGTTATCAGAATCAAAAGTGCAAGTTTCATCAGTTGTGGTCACCTTCCCATCAATCTTTTACTAAATTTTAACAGCTGTGAAATAGAAAAAGATACATGCACTTTAAAAGTAGTAAGTAAATATATTTCAAACCACTGTTTAATTTCATGTTCACCTGGTGTTATTTTCCTTCAAATCTTACGTAAAGATAATTGACCATTCCTTACTACCATGCTTAAAAACTCAAAGTGTCTCACCTGAACTAAACAGAGAAGTCTCATCTTGATTAAGCAGTCAGATTAAAACACAACATTTGACTAGTTTCTTGTGTTGGAACACAGCCTTCCATTAAAACTCGGTATCATCAGCTTAAGTGATTTGCTGGTTTGGCGTCTCTGTGGGCCTTCAGTGGAACTGCTGCCTACATACAAGGAATGCAAAGTCTGGCTTGGTGATAGGATGAAGGTGACATCTTATACCTCAAGACAGAGAGTAATTTTTTAGTACCAAAAGGATTGTGAAATGGAATTGGTAAATGTTACTAGGTACTTCTCAACTACAGGGTGGTGTTTTATAGTTACAGTAAACAATTTGTTGAATTACTTTGGAGAGATAGAGTTCTGATATCTGCGCAGATGAGCAAAAGTTTCCTGTGAAGCCAAAAAGAGAATAATATACTAGAAAATTACAAGCATGTTTTCACATAAACTGTTAGTATCTTGCTATGTCGATAGTGCTAGATGAATTTATATTCGCTATAAAATGTATAAGATATTAGTAGTAATGCTTAATATTCTAACTAGTGTTAAACAATTCCAGATTAATCCAAATAAACTGCCTTTGATGGTTTTTTTAAATGGTGTTATCCCCTTTCAGTGTCACTGCAGGATATTACGATGAGGAAAGCTTTCCGGAGTTCCACAATTCAAGATCAACAGCTGTTTGACCGCAAAACTCTGCCTATTCCTTTGCAAGAAACTTATGACGTTTGTGAACAGCCACCTCCACTTAATATTCTCACTCCTTACAGGTTAGTAAAATGACATTAATCAAAACCAATTTCAGCCTTATTTTATATAACAGAGATGCAATATCCAGACACCTCGCTCATGTTGGGTAGCACTTGAATGTTTGGGGAGCCACACTAGAAAACTCTGAAGCTGCTGGAGGAATACAGGCAGCAGGAGGCATTATAAGCCTTAAAACTATGCTTAAATTTACTCAAATTTTACCCCAGTGCAACGGTGTTTAAAAAGAGGCTTTTTTTAATGTCAGCATTTATTAAACTGTAACACTCTTGAGTGTGAAGAAAATAAGCAGTTAAGTACATAGAAGGAAAGGTCTTAGATGGAAATTAATGTTGTTTCCTGTCCCAAAGTCTATTTGAATCTGTAGTTGAACACAAGCAGCCACATGAATTTGCTCGTTATTTTAGGAGCAAGATTTCAGTAATTGGGATGGGAATTCTCTGATTTATCTCCCTTATCTCCAGCTTGCGTTAAAGTTGCTTGTCTAAAATCTGATGCCAATATTCATCTTTTTAATGTTCTTCATATTTCAGGATCTGAGATGCTAGGTAGTCCTTAATATGCCATTCTTTTGCCTTAATATTTGCATTCATGTGTTGTCAAATAAATAACATGCCCTGCTTGCGTCATTGTATTTCAGGGATGATGGAAAAGAGGGTTTGAAGTTTTATACTAATCCTTCATACTTCTTTGATCTGTGGAAGGAAAAAATGTTGCAGGACACCGAGGACAAGAGAAAAGAAAAGAGGAAGCAGAAGGTAAATATTTTAGCTTTATATAGTTTCTGATTTTTTTTTTTCTGGGAAAGAGTTTACTTGCAGATCTGATACATTTTGGTTTTGCAATTTACAATCCAAACTTCACAGTCATCTTCATTCCACTAAAGCTACCTGTCTTCATTCAATTCCATCAACTTTAACAAATAAGTATTTAATATTAATAATGATAATAAAATAATATGAAAGGGCCTAGAGCTTTCATGCTATCTTAATGTAACTAACAGCAGATTTGCCAAAACTTGTAAGTCTTCTAGCAATGAATCAAAAAGGGGAAAGAAGGAGGAATAAAGCGAGAATAAAGAGTTTCAGTGGAATGTGTTTTTATACTACAAAATTCTGACAGTCTTGCAGATGAAAAAGCTCGAATGATATTCTAATAGAATACATTTATTCTTAACCAGAAAGAAGTTAGTAGGTACAGAGCACATTGTCTATGTTTTGTTAAAATTAAAACACTTCTGCAAAGGTAATGCTACTTTCTTCCCCGTTATTCTATATATTTCATACATGGAGACAGTAAATATAAATGTCAGACTGATAATTGCATTTCAGAGTTAGAATAAAAAACTACTTATACAGTTATTTTTCTCTGTATTATTCATCTAATTATCTACTAGACTGAAGTTCCTGCCTCTTACAAGTCTTTTTTTTGTTGAGTTATCATATTTAGACTGGAAGTAAATTTTTCTTGAACTGGGATTGTTTTTCATTATTTTGTGGCTGTGATGTTTAAGTGCAACTAAATAAAAGACACTGTCTTAGTTGTTAGTTTTGTTTGCACAACTCTCCTACAGCAGAAAAATCTAGATCGCCCTCATGAACCAGAAAAAGTGCCAAGGGCACCTCATGACAGACGGAGAGAGTGGCAGAAGTTAGCCCAAGGTCCGGAGCTCGCAGAAGATGATGCTAACCTCTTACATAAGCACATTGAAGTTGCTAATGGCCCAGCTTCACACTTTGAATCAAGGTTTCTTTTTATTTTTTTCTATCCTTTACTAAGTACAGATGTGCATGCTACACAGTGAACACGCTTGAGAAATGGTAAATGATGAGATGCTACTTCTATTCTTGAAATGCACTGGAAATCATTGATTTAGCTCAATCAAATCTCAGTTTTAACATACTTACTTAGTGTGTCCTTAAAGGAGTAGTTATTATCTTATTATTTTTAAGAGTAGTGTGTATCCTTGGAAGTCATTGTATCCTTGAGGATGTGTCATCATCTGCAACTTGAAAAAGGTGTACAGTCACTGTTTCAAGCTTGGAACCAAGTGTGTCACTACATTCCACTCTTGACCTGCAAAATACCTATTATTCCGGCCTCTTGGTTTTTTCTTAGGCAGACACTGGCAAGGCTTTATGATGGGTGTGATGTGAACAAACAGCCACTTGGAACTCTGATGAGATCACTGAGCTTCTTTTTACTCTTGAGCAAATCCAAGATTTGATTGATGTTTCTGCTTATAGTCTATTACAAAATCCAACCTGTTGGATTCTCATTTCACGGCACGCATTTGCTGGTGGCTAAAAGTAGCATTTCACATGGTAAACACCTGCTGTGTTTACACTTCTGGTGTTGGTGCAAAACTAGCTGAGAAACTTCTGATGGGAAAGAGGGCTGACAACTAATACTAGGAGTTTTGGTGGTGTGGTTTTGGGGCATTGTTCAAGGTTGTTTTTTTTTTTTAATTATAAAGCATTCCTTGTCCTCAAAAAAAAAAAAACCAGTTAATTTTTTCCCCTCTCCTTCACTGACAAAAAAAACATTAAGTGAACATTTGGTTTAGCTTTGTAAGCCCTTCAAAAAAAATTACTAGTGATAGTGGATAAGTATAACTTAGCTCTCTGAATTTAGAAAGTAAAAATGGTCTCGGTGCATTTCAGTGAGTGGGATACAACTCAAGTTATGACGATTAGTATTTTTCTGGGAATGGTTTTGTAGTATCTTATCTGTGTAAAATGCTCTGTGGAGTCATTGGCAGAAACATTGCTTTCCTGCTGTCCTTCTGTTGTTCTGTACCTCAGGTTCCGCACTAGGTGCACTTGTTGCAGGACTCCTTTTGCATCTGTGACCCTGACCTAACTGATTATGTCAGTACCAGTAAAGCAATTATAAATAATATTGTAGTGCTTGGGAGCACTACATGTGCAGAGGATGTCATTCAAATACAGAACAGCACTGTGCTTTTGTGCTTTTGAATAACAGTAAGGCTTCATCCTCAAAGAGTTTAATAGGTTAGATATGACAGTGGTGAGAGTATGTGGAAGATGCAGAGTACTGATTTACTTGTTGGAAAGTGTTCTGCAAACACATTTCCTCTGAATTTAATAGAGAAGCTTCTTAAAATCTTTAATTGAGTAGTTAATTAAAATTCCAAAGTGATCAGGTCCTTTAGCTGTGTTTAAAGTTGTTGTCAACAAGAAAGGTGAATCATTTTAAGGTGTAGTTATCTTCGTTTACTGCTGCTGCTCAATAGTAGATATTTTGATTATCTTCCTTGTATCTGTTGTATAGCTACAAAATATTAGATCTAAAGTAGTGGGTTCTCTCTATATATTGGAATATAGATCTTCTGACAGCAGTTCAGCTAAATTATTCAGTTGTAAATTCTACCGTTCATACATCAATGGATGTTTCGCGAATCTTATAAAAGAATGTGGTTGCATATATCTAAGGACTGAGGAGCAGAAACGATTACTGAGTATAATGCTTGTTTCATAATACACTCTGGTATATGTGTTCTCCAGATTGTATTGCTGTGTTTACTTAACTCAAAATAATGTGACTAATAAACACTAAGAGCACACACATACTGTAGAAATCGTCTGATCTACCTGTCAAAAGCATTCAGCCATTGAGCTGCTAGAAGCAATGGTATGGAAAGGGAGATAAATTATTGAAAAGCCATGAAGTATAATATGCAACATCGGTGCAGAGAAGATACTTGATTTCAGAAATCAAACTGAAGTATAGAGCATTAGCTGAGGGCAGTAATGCTTACTTTTACTGAAGTTTACGATGGATCATTTTTCTCTGTTTTCCTGCAGATCTCAAGCATATGTGGACCATATGGATGGATCGTATTCACTTTCTGCATTACCCTATAGCCAGATGTCTGAACTTCTGAACAGAGCCGAGGAGCGAGTATTGGTCAGACCACATGAACCACCACCGCCACCTCCAATGCACGGAACAGGAGAGGTGAAACCTGTGCCTCCTTGTGTTAGGTACGGAGTGGTCAAGCTACATGGAGATTTATTGAAGAGTTTTAGTTGTCCACCATCCCCCTAACAGTCCATTAGTATTACTTCCACGTAGCCCAGGCAGTACATGTCATAGGGACTGTCTAAGTCCACAGGCCTGATGTGTCTGCAGCTGCAGGGCTGCACAGGAGTTGGAGAGAAAGGTCGGAATCTAAACCCCCTACAATGCCAATGCGGTGACAGGCCTCACCTTGCCATTGTTATTGCGACTGCATCACGTTTTGAGTTAAATGGCAAGACAGATAACTGCATGGAAAATCTTTCCGTGAAAGATGTTGGAATCTCAGGTTTTAACTTTGGAATTTTGGAAGTTCCATAATCTGAAAATTTTTTTGCTGGGCTGGGTTTCAGCTTGCTTGAAAGGAAGACGATCAGCTGTCAAAACTATATATTCATCACATTTACCAAATCGCAACTGTGCTTTTTTTTTTTTTTTCAGACATCGTTGTTACATCAGCAAGATGTTAACTCTCTTGAAAAGAATGTATTTTTACTATTCAGGAGATTATACACAGAAATGCATAACTCTTAGATGAATTTTCCACAGAGCTGTAAGAAATCCTCTAGTGGTCTTTTGGGAAATAATTTTACTGTTCCCTTTTGTTTTCTTCAGTTCACCTATTCATTGCACTGCAATAAATATCTAGCATATAAATATACCTCTCTGTACTTAGAATTTATGACATTTGATATTAGCCTCACTCACCCTGTCATCACACCTTAAATACTTATTTAAAATAAAACTTGGGACAAGTGCAAGGTTCAAGTTTATATAAAAGCATAAACTTGTTTAATAGATGAATTTGAGTGAAGGCCTGTTGGAAGATGGATGCGTTCTCCATACTAACAATTAGATTTCCTTGTGTATGAGGTATGAATACCTTGAAATCATCATAGTACATAATGCTCTTTAATGCCTAGCATTCAATATTCTTAGGTTATAGAAATGAATCTGTTACTATTTTTTCCACTCTCTAGCTCTGATAACTTTGTCCTGTTATTGGATATTTCAGTTCTACTACTGGCTTGGCAGAAAATCGTCCTCAGTCACCAGCAACAGGCAGAACACCAGTGTTTGTGAGCCCCACTCCTCCTCCGCCACCACCGCCACCTCTTCCATCTGCTTTGTCAACTTCATCATTAAGAGCTGCAATGACTTCCACTCCTCCACCTCCAGTCCCACCACCCCCGCCCCCTCCCACAGCTGCTCTGCAGGCCCCAGCTGTGCCACCTCCACCAGCTCCTCTCCAGATAGCTCCTGGAGTCCTACATCCAGCTCCACCTCCTATTGCTCCTCCCCTAGCACAGCCATCTCCTCCTGTCACTAGAGCTGCCCAAGTGTGTGAACCTGTACCTGTTCACCCAGTTCCTCCTCAAGCTGAAGTACAGGGACTTCCTCCACCACCTCCACCTCCTCCCTTGCCTCCTCCTGGCATTCGACCCTCTTCTCCTGTCACAGTTGCAGCCCTTTCTCACCCTCCTCCTGTTCTGCACCCTCCTCCTACAACCATTGTCCCTGGCCCTCATGCCCCCCTAATGCCTCCATCTCCACCATCGCAAGTGATTCCCGCTTCTGAACCCAAACGCCATCCATCAACTCTTCCTGTAATTAGCGATGCTAGAAGCGTTCTGCTGGAAGCAATACGGAAAGGTAATGTTTGGCTATTAAGGGGCAAAAAAGAATGGTCTCAGAAACTCGCTGAATGCACGTTAGCTTTGAGTGGTGGAGTATTTCACATGTATAAGAAGTTAGAAATGCATCTGAAGACTGTTCTGCTTCATGTTCTCTACGATGTAGGCAGACAGACTGAATTTGTAATTGCACTTATCAGATATTTAGTTCCAATGGCAAAACTGGTTCTCTGTGGAAGTTAGATTTTAAAAGAAAAAGTACATATGTTTATATGTGATCAGTGGCGATTATATCTTAATTTCTCTTTACCTAAAAATGTAACGTGTTTCTGATAACCTACAGATTGTGTAGAAGACAAAAACATTGTTTATCACAGATTGATAGATAAAATCAGAACAGATCAATTTGCATTGGAATTTTGATTGTGTATCAGTGGATTACAACAACATATAAATGCCATTGTGAAATTGTTGGTTAAGACTTAAAGCTGCCAAGTATCTCACCTTGACAAGTCTGGGTGCAGCGGCAGAGCGGTATTTACGCTGCAAGGTGCCCAGCTGGCAGAGTGCAAGTGAATGGCAGAGATGTAGAGCAAGGTTTTCCTCATAACCTGATGAAAAGCAGTTTGTACACGCTATACCTTTTAGCTTATGGGCCTGCAGCTGGAGAAGTCCCCACCGCACTCTGCATGCTGCTGTTTGACTATCTGGTATCTTTGAATAGTTAATCTTTCTCAAACATTTGAAATACTACATGCTTCTGGTTCTCCCCATACCTACAACACAGTACAGAATCTGCATGGTCCTGTAATATCAGTAGATACTAATTAAAAATATTTTTAAAGCATCTATATGCACATGAACTGGTAACATCATTGAATCTAAAGAAGCATCAACAATGGTGCATGAAGAGTAGCAGAGAATGTCATCAAAAAAACTAATGAAGGAGAGCTTGCTGGTATAATTTAGGTGATTTCTGAAAATGCTTTTGATCCAGTCTTGCACCAGAAACAAAGGCTCAAGTTATAACAGCTTAAATTCCACCTAAGGCCCCATCAGTTGAGGACAGAGAGTATTAAGTACAGGATGTAGGTCATATTTAGACTGTGTCAGTTTGTGATGTCTTGAGTATAAAACCAAAATATGTAATCTCTGTCACATTTTTAACTAAGTTACTGGATTTAACTATCTCATACTGTCAGTATGTGTCAGTATCTTCTAAGTAATACTTTATCTGGAAGCAGATCATTATGTGATCAAAACCAAGCTATAAGTAATCCTGTCTTGTTAGGCTACTCAAATAGCTGTAAAAATTGAGACCATGAAGAGAGAGTATAAAAATAATTTGGAAATGAAAATAATAAAATAGCTTAATCACTACAAGGGTGCTAAAAATGTGGGTGTGTTTTTAATGGGAAATCAAAAGCAGGATATTATAGTAGAAAGACTGATGATTTAGTCTGCCATTGCGGTTCGGGCACTCCTGTAAAAACTTGACAGAAATTTTGTCTTGAGGACAGTGTCCTCAGCCTTCATTTTTTCCTTGCAAAGCATTTTAGAATCATGAGCTAAATACTTTGTATAATGATAAAGGAGGAGAGTAATGTGTTTGTGACTTGATGTTCTTTAGGTATTCAGCTACGCAAAGTTGAAGAGCAGCGTGAACAAGAAGCTAAGCATGAGCGCATTGAGAACGATGTTGCTACTATACTTTCTCGTCGCATTGCTGTGGAATACAGTGATTCAGAAGACGATTCAGAATTTGATGAAGTGGATTGGTTAGAGTAAATTTACTACATTGCTGTACACTGCAGAATCAAATGCTAATGTCTTTTGTGGTGCTTGTTCTTTGAAAGTTTGATGGTCATTTCTAGTGTTTTTGTATTCTTTTCTTTACATAATCAATCCATGTTTTTCTACTTTTCAGTTTACAGAAAGCTCCTAGTGCATCTTTGAAACTAAATGTTTTACAGTGGCTTTTCTTACACATGTTTTCTGAAAGAACATACTTGGTTCCAATAGACCACTAAGTATTAAGCATGGGCAGCTGTTGGTAGAGTAGCAGTTTCAATTTTTTGGCATATCTTAACTGTGCACTTTGTGAATTTTAAGTTAATGAAGGCAACTGAGATTGACATTCCAAGGGCAACTGTATGTACTAATGAGCCTTATTCCACTTCTGATAGTGTTTTAAAACATTAAACCTAGCTATCAAGATATCACTGCCTCGGTTATACCTGTACACTAAAAGTACGTATGGTTAGCAGCACTGAACATACTGAAAGGAAAACGGATCTTTGGGGGGGGGTATTATTGTTTTATTGTTGTTTTTAAATAATTATGGCCTTATTTGAATGTTTAGAGATTCCCTTTCCCTTCTTCCCTCCCAGGTACATATTGTGTGGTACTATTTTGCCTGCATAATAAAAGTTTAAATTTTTTCCTTGTGAAATCTTTTGACTTAAACATGCTGTGTAACTTATGTAACTGTTAAAATAACAGTTTGATTTAATAAATAGTTCATTTTAAATGTTTCTGTTTGTTGCTTTTTCAGCAAGCATGCTTTTCACTGGTATGCCTGAGGGATCCTTGGATTTCAGAGATTCAATCTATGGTTTACAAAGTTACAGTCGGTATTCTGCACTTGATCTAAGGGCCTGTGTTAAACAAGAAAACATGTATCATTAAATGATACCTTATATGCAGGTCTACCAAAAAAAAAGCTGAAATCTTACTGTGATCCATTAGTTTATTATTTTTTTTTTAAAAAATGTGGCTTATTTGATTTAGGGATTGTGGTTTTTTTCTTTAAGAAAAACCCAACGAACTTTTACCATCAATGTGTCTTGATAAAAGAAGGGAAGATGCTGCAGTTAAAATCATGGTTAATGAAAGATGACAAAGAACATGGGCGATGCTGCAGACTCATTTAAAGTGCTGTCGAGCAGTGTACTGCATGTTGAGCAGGGCTTTTGTGTTTCCCTCCTCTGGAATCACCCCTTCAAGCCTGAGCACATGGTTAAAAGCCTGTTGAGAAGTGAAATGTGGCAGTGCAAGAGCCCTCTTACCTTGCACACTCATTCCTGGAAGATGGAATTGCATAATAAAGGAAAACAAGTGTTGAAAGTCAGAACGAGATTTCTGAAGGTGGAACATGAAATGTTCTGAAGGCTACAGAACAATTTAGAGGGGCATGTAGTTATTAACCTCCTCTTGAGACTGGGCAAAACTCCAGAGATAGAGACTGGAGTCAGGATAGGGTACAGCGACCCTTCCAACTCTACTGTCACCGTCTCAGCTGCCGTCATAATTTTGGACATAGCCTACTATAGCCAAGACTTTGTCCACCGCAGCAGTAATGCCTTTTATTGTGTTTGTAGGAAAACAATCCTTGTCACAACTTATGAATCTGCATCTTTATGACTTGGGGATGTGGTTCTTCTCTGTATGCTGCTCTTGGCAGTTGTCTTCACAATAACGCCATCTGGTTTGTTCTGCCATTCTTGGTTAACTTTAAACATGTGCGTCCTCCTTAATAACATTAAAGAGAAGATGTCAGAAGCACAACTGCATGAATATTTGATAGCGTTTAATCTAGGTGTTTCCTTGAATCTCAGTAATCCTAAATTGCCAGATCTGTCCCAATAACTAAATGAGAGATGTCATTTACTCAGCTGAAAAGGACTGAGATCGAGTAAAAGCACAGTATGCCCACCTGCAGCTACCTTTTAAGCAGAGAGCCAGAGCTACACTTTAGACAGCTGAAAGAAGAGCTTGTGCCTGAATTCCATGTGTAGGTAATTCCACTATTCACAAAACTGCTTTTCAGCTGATGTTTATACCTGTTTCTTGCTGAAGTCTCTAAACCCACGACTTTCCTGGTGGATATTACAGACAGCAGCCTACGTTGTTATTTAAACAGAGCAGCAGGATGTCTGTGCCGGGGCTGTAACTGTTGGAAATGGAGGATCTCCTCATCTCACCATCACACCTGCATGGACTGTAGGTATGTGCTGAGTGCATCCAGGCACGGTGAACTGGGTATAACTTGCCTAAAGCAAGGAGATAGCTTAATGAAAAAAAATAAAATAGGAGAAAAAAAAAAGAAGAGATTAAAGAAAAAAATAAAAAGAAATGAAAGAAAAGAGGCCCCTATGTGACTGCAGCTATCGCCTTAAAGGTATTAAAAAAATCCTTATTGACAAGTGGTTGTTATTGACCTGCTTCGCTGTCCCAGTGATTAATAATATCCCTTCCAAGCCAGTGCCCGGGGCAGACAAAGCACTCATTTAATATGACACAGTCACACCAAGTAGTGAATCTTGTCTGAGAAAAGTCAAGAGTTAAATTCAGTTAACATTTCAAAGGCAGGATCCTTGGCCTTCTGCCATCGCTGCAGCTTTCTGCCATAGCAACTAGTCTCCAGACAGCAATGGTGCGATTCAGTAGTAGCAAGAGGTGATTGTTGAATTTGAATATTTGCATTTATAGATCTACTCCAGGCAAAGCATTTGCAGTCTCGGTGATTTGTGCTCCTCGTACTGTGGTCTCCGAACTGCCCCTCTCGTTTGGTGGAACACCACTCAGAGCGCTGCTGGGGCTATTCATGCCCATCATTAGATGTGTAATAGATTATTGATTGCTTTGTCTCGTAAGGTACTAAATCAAGTCTTCTGTATTGAACTGTTTATAGATTCTGTTGTTTACTTCTGTACATCTGTAGCAGCTGGTTAAAATCAAAGATTCTAAGTCTGCCACAGAAATAACGTGTCAGTAATGTTCAATATAAGTGAAGAGAAACCTTTGTTCAACTTCATGTCTTTCTTGAACTGTAATCTGTGACAGTTTAAAATTATTTACTTCTCCTCCTGCAAAATGGGGGGGAAAAAGAATAAACTGGTAAGTGTAGAAGAAACAAAAGGTATGTAGTGGCCGAGCCAGAACAAAAACCAAAAGTGCAAAATTGGTCGCTAATGGGTTTTATGGCAAGGTAAAAGTAGTAACGATGACACAGCCATTATGGGCAGACCAAAATAAATAGATAAATGAAAAAGAACAAGTACTGACGGAACAAAAATGACAAGGACACATAATTCTGGTGCTTTTTTTAGTGTTACTTTGTGAACAGCAGCCATTATGTGCTAGATATCATTAAGGGATTGTGTAATCTCCTGCTAAATTTGGCTCAAACAAGCAGGAGACATTTTAAAAAGACCTTTAGTCAATAAAATCATCCTTCCCTACATGTGGCGCAGGGGTGCACTCCTCAGCATCCACATAGATGCTGACATACCATCGCCTGTCTCGATGAATGGACAGATTAATGCTGAGATGGCTTCGAAAGGTGCCATAGGGGCTGAGGGTACAAACAGGTCCTGATGGCCCCAGTTGCATTGCAACTAGCATCCTCCATGATTCTGGGACCACCTCAGCTGGGATGCAGCTGCCACCCCAGTGGTGCCACCCCAATGAAGTGCATTCCCACCTGCTTCACCTGGTGGTCCTGAGCCCCCAGCCTGCTCTGATAATCATAGAATCATAGAATCACCAGGTTGGAAAAGACCCACTGGATCATCAAGTCCAACCATTCCCATCAATCACTAAACCATGTCCCTTAGTGCCTCATCCACCCGTGCCTTAAACACCTCCAGGGAAGGTGACTCAACCACCTCCCTGGGCAGCCTCTGCCACTGCCCAATGACCGTTTCTGTGAAAAATTTTTTCCTAATGTCCAGCCTGAACCTCCCCTGGTGGAGCTTGAGGCCATTCCCTCTTGTCCTGTCCCCTGTCACTTGGGAGAAGAGGCCAGCTCCCTCCTCTCTACAACCTCCTTTCAGGTAGTTGTAGAGAGCAATGAGGTCTCCCCTCAGCCTCCTCTTCTCCAGGCTGAACAACCCCAGCTCTCTCAGCTGTTCCTCATAAGGGCTGTTCTCCAGCCCCTTCACCAGGCACACTTTTCCCTGGGCACACTGCTGGCTCATGTTCAGTCGCTGTCAACCAACACCCCCAGGTCCTTCTCCTCCAGGCAGATTTCCAGCCAGACATCTCCTAGTCTGCATCTGAGGATGCAGACAGAAATGTGGGCTCTGGCGTGGGGCTGGCACGTCTTGGTCTCCTCAGCCCATGGGTCACTATGGGGTCTGGGGGGTCAAACCCAGTTTCAGAGGATGTTGCAGAAACCCCTGCCCGACAGCCAAGTACAGCTCCCTGCAAAGCTGCTAGCTTGAAGCAGGGTACCCATAGCACCGTGGTACCGTGTCAGCAGTTTGAGCCCTAAAGCCTGGTATTTGCACAAACTAGAGCTGCTCCAAGAAGAGACAGCGCGACAAAGCCTCCCCAGAGCCTCTGCAGCTGAGGTCTGCATCAGCAAAAGACCTGACAGAAATTCAACTCGAGCTCCATCAAGTGTCTGCTCTGCTGCCTCAGCTACAGGGTGGAGTGGGAAAGTTTTTACTCTTTCTCACTTTCTTCTACAGGCAGCAACATAAACTCCAGGAGAGGACTTGCAGCCAGAGACCATAGGCAGTAATAGCAGTCTCCAAATTTGGGGCTGCTCGGCCAGTTTTTCCCTTTCCTTTCCACTCCTTACTACTTTTAGCGCTTGAGCAATTCTTGGGTCAGTAGCCTGCCTGTGGGAGACGTTTCACGCACTCTTGGTGGCTGCAGCTGTGATGGATCTTGCTGACTCCCAGCTGCTTCGGGTACGTCAACACCCCTTGGCAGATCTTGGTGTCCCCCATCTGCCCCTTGAGCTGCCTGGGACAGTGGCCCCTCACCCAATCCGACTGTATTGTCTTGTGGATGATACTCAGCTGGGTGGAAGTGTTGATCTGCTGGAGGGTAGGGAGGCTCTGCAAAGGGATCTGAACAGGCTGGACCGCTGGGCAGAGTCCAATGGCATGAGGTTTAACAAGGCCAAGTGCCGGGTCCTGCACTTGGGGCACAACAACCCTGTGCAGTGCTACAGACTGGGAGAAGTCTGTCTAGAAAGCTGCCTGGAGGAGAGGGACCTGGGGGTGTTGGTTGACAGCCAACTGAACATGAGCCAGCAGTGTGCCCAGGTGGCCAAGAAGGCCAATGGCATCTTGGCTTGTATCAGAAACGGTGTGACCAGCAGGTCCAGGGAGGTTATTCTCCCTCTGGACTCGGCACTGGTGAGACTGCTCCTCGAATCCTGTGTTCAGTTCTGGGCCCCTCACCACAAGAAGGATGTTGAGGCTCTGGAGCGAGTCCAGAGAAGAGCGATGAAGCTGGTGAAGGGGCTGGAGAACAGGCCTTATGAGGAACGGCTGAGAGAGCTGGGGTTGTTTAGCCTGGAGAAGAGGAGGCTGAGGGGAGACCTCATTGCTCTCTACAACTCCCTGAAAGGAGGTTGTAGAGAGGAGGGTGCTGGCCTCTTCTCCCAAGTGACAGGGGACAGGACAAGAGGGAATGGCCTCAAGCTGCACCAGGGGAGATTTAGCCTGAACATTAGGAAAAATTTTTTCATAAGAAAGGGTCACTGGGGACTGGCAGAGGCTGCCTAGGGAGGTTGTCTAGTCACCTTCCCTGGAGATGTTTAAAAGATGGGTGGATGAGTTGCTCGGGGACATGGTTTAGTGATTGATGGGAATGGTTGGACTTGATGATCCTGGAGGTCTTTTCCAACCTGGTAATTCTATGATTCTATGATAATGAGCTGAGGCAGGTTGAAGTGCTTAAAAAACGCTTGGTTTGATGAGTGACTTAGCTGTCAGCTCTGAGGGATGAATGAAGAGGGCCTGGCAGCACACCACTGGGCAGATGTGGAGGGGCAGGGAGGAGATGGTAACCCCATTCCTATCCCAGCTGCTGCTGGGCGAGGACATATGGTCAAGCCCTGGGAAACGGGCATGAGGGTTCGGTGCAGACTCTGTGAGGCTGGAGCTGCATGTGCCATCCCGTTCCCACTGGAGCTACAAAGCCTGCGTTTTCTCTTTGATCCCTGCCATGCTGAAAAAAAAAATGTTCCCTGCCCCACCACTAACCCCTTTGCCTGGAGAAGGGGTTCTGCTACCTTCATCACCGCTTGTGCTCCCTGACTGCCAGCAGCCCCTGACAGCAGCAGCAGCAACAGCCTCCGAAAAAAAATTGCATCTTTCCAATTTCTTCTAAAGTTTTAGTTTTAGAGTATTTACAAGCTCTGGGAACTTGCTCCGACTACCATCCTTTTGGCAGCTGGAAACATCTGGATACAGATCAGAGCAGGTTTCAAGCATCCCTCGCCAAACAGGGCTGAATATTCCCCTCCTTACATTTCTTTCTCTGGAGGATCAATAGCTTCACTTTCAGACAGAAGACAGCTCAGGGCTCCCCCTACAGACATGTTATTTCCTTTTTCCATCCCCCTCATTTTAATGTTTTTAAAGACAAAGCATTTGTTATTGCAAAACCTGGATCATTTTAACACAGTCTCATGGCAGCATCACTCCAAGAAAAGCTTCAAAAATTATCTTCTTTCCAAGTGATTTTAGACTGTTTCAGCCACTTCCAGACCTCTACAAGGCATTTTCTTCACAATTTTAATATCTCAGAACAGTACTCCTCAGGGCCTTCTGCATCGCTCGGTGCCGTATTATCACAGATTGATTTTGCACTTCACTACACGCCAGAAATAACTCCAGCAAACTGCCCAAGACCTCTGCCTTCACGAGAATGCAGCGTGCAGCCCAGGTGTCCGTGTACCTGTGCAGCTTTAGAGCTGCCCCTTCAGGCCAAGCAAATGGCTTAGGCTGAATTTTCCTGGATGCATTTTGGCTTTTTTTTCCAGGCTGAGACAGTTGGGTCTGTTCAGCCTGAAGAAGAGAAGGCTCCGAGGAGACCTTATAGTGACCTTCCAGTACCTGAAGGGGCTGCAGGAAAGCTGGGGAGGGATGGACTGTTCTACAAAGTCTTGTAGCGACAGGACAAAGGGCAATGGGTATAAACTGGAGAGGGGCAGATTTAGACTAGACATTAGGAAGAAATTGTTCACTATGAGAGTGGTGAGGCACTGGCACAGGTTGCCCAGGGAAGCTGTGGCTGCCCCATCCCTGGAGGTGTTCAAGGCCAGGTTGGATGGGGCCTTGGGCAGCCTCGTCTAGTGGGAGGTGTCCCTGCCCATGGCGGGGAGGTTGGAACTAGATGATCTTTAAGGTCCCTTCCAACCCAAACTATTCTATGATTCTGAGTCAAAATTAGTTTATAAACATCGCTAGCAGGATGTGGCCAACATGACCCTGAGTAGGGATGCAAGGGGCCATCAAGCAGCCCAGGGATGTGTTTTCTGGGGTTTAAAATCACAAAAAGTTATCAATGCTCCCAAATGGGACAGGTGTTTCCTACAAGCCAGTATAATTTGCTGGGATTCCTAGCAGTAATTCAGCAGTGATTAATTAGAAGAAAACACTAGAATAACACCTTTGCTTCTTTATCCTTCATTCTTTGCAGAGCTGCTGTGCCCTAGTACCTGCCAGGAGGAGTTTCAGTGCTGATGATTTGTCTTTGGATGAATCAGACGAAGAAAGCACAGACTCAGCCCTTGTGCCCCTGGTAGGGAGAACCCAGCTCTGGGAACAACCAAATATATCTGGATTTCCAGGCAGCTCCTGCAGGTCACTCTCTGTAGATCATAGAATCAGAATAGTTTGGGTTGGAAGGGACCTTAGAGATCATCTAGTTCCACCTGCCCCGCTATGAGCATGGACACGTTCCACTAGATAAGGTTGCCCAATCTGATGGAGATATTCAAGGTCACATAGAAAAGTTACCACCTCAAATCTCAGGGATTTTCAGGCCAGGCTTAGATGCCTCTTTGTTTTTTAAAACCTTCTGCTGATTTGTCACCTCTCTGCAGCTTGCACAGTGTCCAGATGTGAGGGTCTCCAGAGACCTTCAGAAAAACACCCTGTCCCCTTCGTTACTTGGTTAGTACCAGCCTTGATGGCTTATCCTGCCCCAGTGGTGGCTGTGGGGCTCTCTACCATGAGGCCTGAGCAGGTCCCACGGGGATAAACCAAAGCTGGTGTTGTGGCTGCAGCCACACGTGCCTGTCACCCTGCATTTGGGCTAAACAAAAGCCCTGCTGGAGCACCTGCCATCATCCACATCAGCTCCCGGTGTTGTCACAGTCAGTGACACCTGTAAGGAGGTGTTTAACCAAAGCCTGCTGGCAAAATAATCTCCCAACACACATGGGAGAGATTACTTTTGCATTTCCTCCCCCTCTCCCTGATTTTAATAGTCCTTATACCCTCTATAAATTTCATTAGCTGGATTTATGTGGTCGCTAAACTGCTTTATACAATATTATATTCACAGCGGGAAATTATTTGCATTCTGGTAAAAATGAACATTTCCTAGTTTTGTCAGCACAGAGAATTACATTATCAGGGAAATAACAACCAGCTGAACTGAACGAGGGTTTGATTCATGGTAATTACTGATTATATGCAGATTACTTTATGGCTTTAATTCTTTGGTCTCCCGCTGTTTGCTTGCTAAACCTCTTAAAAAAAAAAAAGGAGCGAGTGTGTGAGCTCATAAGGTAAATTGTTTGTAAGGCAAATTAGAGAACCTAATTTGTTGATTACATGAAAGGAAGCGGAGCTCTGCACAAATTGGGATGGTGGTGGGAAGGAGCCAGCAGCCGTGCTTGCCTCTGTTGCTGGCCGCTGCCCTTTCTGTGCTGCTTTTGAGCACCTGGTTCACATCCCCAAGATCGCAACCCTCACCTGTGCTTGGGGCTGGTTTTACTGGGGCCACAGCATGGACTGACCACAATCGAACACCCAGAAGCGCAGACGAGGGCATGTGAAGTTTGCCTCTTCACATGAGCAACAGCTGGAGAACAAGCCTTAGGAGACTCAGCTGAGGGAACTGGGGTTGCTTAGCCTGGAGAAAAGGAAGCTGAGAGGAGGCCTTGTCACTGTCTACAACTGCCTGAAAGGAGGTTGTAGCGAGGTGGGTGTTGGTCTCTCCTCCCAAGTAACAAGTGATACGATGAGAGGGAATGGCCTCAAGTTGCACCAGGGGAGGTTCAGATTAGATATCAAGAAAAAATTCTTCACCAGAAGGGTTGTTGGGTACTGGAAGTGGCTGCCCAGGGAAGTGGTTGTCACCATCCCTGGAGGTATTTAGAAGATGGGTAGAAGAGCTGCTAAGGGATACGGTTTAGTAGTGGACAGGTACGATTGGCCTCGAGGATTTCAAAGGGCTTTTCCAACCAAGCAATTCTATGATTCCTTGCTCCTCCAGCCCACAGCCTCCCCGAAGTGTTCCTTTTCTACTTTCACAGCCCAAATCTATCAGATGGAGATAAAAGGATGCATCGATTCATTTGTGCTCAAAAAGCCCCTAAAACACTTACTTCTTCCGATTAAGTGCAACAAAAAGGCCCTTGCAAACCTTCACAACTAGTATCAAGTTTTAAAACATTAGAAGCTGGTTAGCAAATTACTAACTGCCTTTGACAGAAAACTACCCAAAAAACTAGAGTGGTGCTTTACCATCGTTTCTCAGCCAGTCAAACCTTTCCAAAAAGCTCTTCTCTTCTTTCCTTCTGCAATCCTTCAGCAGATTCACAACACCCAGAGATGAAACAGGCCTTTTGATCATATGTGTTATTTTTAGCACTGCTGGAGCACAATTTCTGCCCCCCTGCTCACTCCACAAGGGTGAAATGGGGAGTGGGGCTGTGGTCCTGCTGTCCCCAGCTGCCTCCTTGCTTGGTTGGGGACTGCGGCCATCCCGACTGTCCCCAGGCAGCATTCATTCCAGAGAAGACCCACGCTTCTTAAAATATATGCACCTTCTTAAGTGAAAAGCGGGTTACTGGAGTTTGGATCCAAACCTACTGCACCGAGTCAGAGCAGAGACAGAAGGGTGGCCAGGTGCTCCTGAGTGGCTTGTCTGCAGCTGCTCCTGTGCATGCCAGCTGGGATTGTCCAGCTGCAACTACTTTATATATTAGACGGAAGGGAGAGAGAGGGAAAGCACTGTAAATACCAGCAGAAACAACAGCCCCAGTGCCAGCTCTGCCTACCCGTGTGCCCAAACAAGGCAACACAGAGGACTTGGGTGGGGGGCTGTGGAGGGCAGCACCACCAAGCACATCAAGGATGGTCCAGAGAAGCGCTTGCAGTCCATGTGTGTGCTGTTACCATCATGGCACAGCTCAGGGGTGGATCCAGGCTCTAGGATGGAGGGTTGTCACCACCGGCAACCCCATGGGAGCCTCTAGAAAAGCACCCTGTCCCCTTGGGTCAGTACCAGCCATGATGGCCCCACCAGCCCAACCACCGGCTGATGTTCCTTGATGTTCCTTGATGTTCCTGACATTATTGCTGTCGCTCGTAGAAATCCCCCTCCTGGATGGAAAATTGGATCCTCGGCTGTTCCCAAGTGTCCCAGCAGATGAAAAGCCCCAAGCCTGTACCCCACTCACTGCAATAACCAGCTCAAGGGACGGCATTTTCAGAAGAGATCCTCATTCCTGCCATCATGTCAACAGGGTTGTAATAGCCTTTCTGTTTTGCACAGGTGGAGCTGAAGGTGGGGAGGTGGACCCACCCGCAGACTTTTACCTGCCTGTGCAGTAGCCACCCTTTTTATTTCTGCACTTTTCCTTCTCACTTCAGAGGTCATAAGCCTTTAGAAGAACAACATGCCCCGTTTTGTGCTGAGCAGTAACAGATATTCATCCCCACATTTACCGCCTTATTACTCTGCCTTCCTTTGTGGCAAGGATAATAATTAAAATATAAACATAATGAAATAACTATAATTAAAAGAGAGCTGCTTTCCTTTTGGCTGTTTGCTATGGAAAGGCTGCTTCTTCCCTGTCTGTTCATGTTGTTTCACTTACACCCACCATCAGATAACCTCTGATCAACCACCACAAATAAGCAAATGAAGATTACATATAATTTCAGTGCCTGGAGACTACGTGTGTGGTTTTACTTTATCACTGAGCTGGTTGCCCCCGGGACTAGCCACAAACCACTTCAAGCCGTGTTGAAAACCATCTGGGTGATGGTGTTTCACATGCGCCAAACAAGCCTCACGCACTCCCCTGCTCCCCCAAATTCTTGCCACTGCAGAGCAGGGTCCCCTGGCCACGCCGGGGATGCACATCAGGAGGTGGCAGCATTTCCTCACCGTGAAGAGCCTCTCACCCTGATAAAGTCTCTTTCCAAGAGAAAAGACATTTTTTTGTTAATTTTGCTTGTTTGGCATCTCATACTATCCATTTATCACTTATTCCTATTTTAAGTTCTCCCCTTTCCTTCCTTCCTTCCTCCCTCCCTCCCTCCCTCCCTCCCTTCCTTCCTTTCTTTCTTTTCTTGTGCCCCTCAGCACCTCATCCACCCGTGCCTTAAACACCTCCAGAGAAGGTGACTCAACCATCTACCTGGGCAGCCTCTGTCAGTGCCCAGTGACCCTTTCCATGAAATATTTTTTCCTGATGTCAAGCCTAAACCTCCCCTGGCGGAGCTTGAGGCCATTCCCTCTTGTCCTGTTCCCCTGTCCCTTGGGAGAAGAGGCCAGCACCCTCCTCTCCACAACCTCCTTTCAGGTAGTTGTAGAGAGCAATGAGGTCTCCCCTCAGCCTCCTCTTCTCCAGGCTAAACACCCCCAGCTCTCTCAGCCGCTCCTCATAAGGCCTGTTCTCCAGCCCCTTCACCAGCTTTGTGGCTCTTCTCTGGACTCGCTCCAGAGCCTCAGTTCCTAGTAGGTCAGTACCATCTTTTATAAATACTTAAAGACAAGGCTTCCATCTCATTAAATTTCACATGTACCTGGCAAGTAACATAATTGCCAGTCACAGGTCTGTGAATTCATAATGTTGCAGCACTGCTGCCCTGGGCTTTACTTACGCGTACTCACCACAGCCTCCGGCTTGTGGTGAAGCCCCTGTGGGACTTGCTGCTGTGGAGGCACATTTGTGGGGTTCTGGAGCCCTGATGCTGGGGTGCCCTGTGTCTCTGCACCTCTCCCAGACGGACATCCTTGCAAACCCAACCCTCTCCCCAGGGCTGGGGGGAAATGCCTGTTGCCCCTGTCCCTCGCCTGTTTGCCTTTGCAGATTTACTTTTAGTGGTGGGCTGGTGGTGCAGACCTGGCTGTCACTGAGGCTCCCCGAGCAGCCTCCCTGGCACTGTTCTGGCAGTGGGCACCAATACTCACAGTGTCCTCAAACGAATTCACCCTCAAATAAAAGCATCCAGAGCTACTCCTTGCTTGAAGCCCCAAACCCAGAGCTCTAGTTGCAGCACCTGGTAACTTCATGCGTGCAACTGGGACGGCTAAACTTCTCCTTCTTGATGTGGGACCAAATACCTCAGCAGAACAAGTGCTCTAACACCAGTGTCCACACAAGCTTGGTGGTGTCCCGCATCCAAATTCCACATGTCCTTGCCACAATGACACTTAAATAGGCAACATTAGGCAATGCCCAGGCAAGGGGTACTCTTTTGGGTTTCAGGCATTACATGACAGTACTAGTCCCCAGGGCTCAGAAAGTAATTTTTTTTTCCCAATGAGTTTCCCCATGCTTTGTTCCCTCCACCCTTGAATGCAGTTTGGCATCACACCACTGTCCAGCTGCTGCTGTGTGGAAAGGCTGTGGTCCCTCACAGACACTTCAACATCAACCTTTTTGCTTGCACAAAGATATTGAAGTGGCTCATAAGCTGGTGGTGATATGAGATGGTGGAGGCTGCCCATGGGTTTTGGTGTTCGTGCACATAAAGAAAATAAAACAGGCACTTGGTGCAGTGTCTCCACATCTGGCACCTCCTTGGGAAAAGGAGTGGCCTTCAGAGCTCACCTGCAAGTGTGTGTTTTTGCTAGGTACCTGGTGTTATGTAGAGCATACATGCTCTGCACATACATAATGTGCTTCTGCCAACACACGAGTCATCAAGCGTTTGTATCAGGGAGGAAACTAGGTGTTGGTGTGACAAGCTGAATGCTGTCATCTTCCAGAGAATTCAGAGGAGCAGCCTGTGAAATGGCTTTTATTCTTCTGTGGAAATGCTGGAAAGCAGGAAAGCATAGTTTGGCTGAAAACATGTGCAGTACTCAAGAAAACTAAATTCTACAAATGAGTTTCTGAATATCCATTTCAACAATAAGAATGAGACAATGTGAGAAAGCGTATCTTTGAGGACAGATGAGCTGCCACAGGGTCATTTATTGAGAGTATCATCCAGGTTAAAACCACAAGCATCCTGCAGGAAAGCACAGCAAGAAATCCTGGAAGACTTTCATTCATTGTGGCCATATCCATCTCCTAACATGCACCCAGGGCTGGGGAGGAGCTGCCCACCAAGGGTTGCTCTTCCTGCCTCTGGGAAGAGATTTATGGAACAAGCCCTGACCTCCATCTGGACAGAACTGCTTGTCTTATGCTGACCAGCTCACAGCGATCCTTCTCCACATGGAGCCGGCAGAATAGGCTATTTCACAAAAGGAGACCAGTGAGTATGTATAAATTTGGAGCCTGCTGCCTCACAAGACCTCCTTCATGCCCGTGAGGTGGGATGGCTTGTGCCCATCCTGCCCCTTTCAGTGATTCTGGCCAAGCAGCAGCAGGGCTGAGCTGCAACTTGAGGCAGCGTGACTTCAGCCGAGAGGACAAGAGGACAGCCTGCTCAGAAATAAACGTGGCTGGCAAAGCAAACAGCCCCCTGGGTCCCTTTAAATGAAATAACTGATCCATCTCTTATAAACGTCTTCATACAAACAGAGGCAGCCGTACCTTTATCAGCGACCGGATATTGCAGTATCAGTGCCTGTAATTTCGGCAGCTTGTTTGAATGCAGATTTTACTTTTATGGGCTGCTATGAATTAGGCCAATGATGCTGGCTAAATGACATTTTTTTTCTTTTGGCTAGTTGACTGTGGATTAGAGTTCTACTATTCCTGATAGCAGCACCTATTCCTGTGTCCCATACCTTGCTAACGTGAACTATTTCATAGTACGGAAGGAAAATATTCTAAGACTCTCCCCTCCCTTTCTCCTCAAGACAAAGCCAAGATGAAGAGCTGGCTATAAAACAATATGAACACTTATTGCAATCACGTCTGTGCCAAACGTCTTTATTAATCTGATGGTCACAGAAAAGTAAATGCTCTGGGAAAATATCAACAAGGGCAACATATTTTATTTGGCAGCTGATTGCATATGACTTCTCTGTGCTTTGCTGTGACCATTTCAATGCTGGTCACCAGTACCATTGGGTACACATAGCAGAGTTATACAGAGCGTGTGTTACAGATGTGCACTGCCAACAATGAAAGACAAATAAGTCCATCATCCTAACCTGAAACCCGGCCATCAAGCAAGACCATCTGTGAGGGACTTGGCCAACCTATTCATTGCTGAGGATGCAACACTTGGGAGTCCTGGGGCAAACCCAGTGCTATGAATCTTACATCCAAAAAGGATAAAAAGGTATTTTTTGTGTAACACTGACCACTGAGCAGGCACCTACTGCCACACACTGCCCTACCTGCCTGAGAAACAAGTGTCTCTGTGACCCCCCTCACACCATTTCTGCTGCCCAAGGAGCCTTCTGCCTTTTATTCTTTCATTCAGTTCTTGCATCTTTTTGCACAGAGCATCCTGGGGCTCACAGATGCTTGGAGCGATGCACACAAATGACACTAGTCCTAGTGAACTTGCTCTGTAACAAGGACCTTGTAAGCTGTATAAAGGCTTTCAGTCAACAGTTATTTAGAGTAGTGAATGAACAGGGCTTCTGCATGGGGTGATCAGTGTGCTACGCAGCATTGTGGGTATTGGACAGCATCTTGCCCCTGATCTTTATTCATAATGTGTCCTGTCAGCATCCCTCAGAGGGTCCAGAAAACTGAATTCTTTCCTTCTTTTTTTTAACTAACAAAGTTCACTAATTCAAATGCAGCAGCATGAGCATCTGAACAGACTTCCTCCCCTAGGTTTTCTACAAGGTTCTTTGTCAAACGTTGCTATAATTTAGATAAATGTCTACTGTTGTCACCAAGCCTATAGCTTTGACAACAGCAGCTATTGATTTTGTCTGATGCGATCTATGCTGTATGAACACATGCAGCTTCTCACTCGTCAGCTTGTTATCTGCTACATTATTATGTATTGATTCCCTTACTCACGTTATATTACCAGCTGTAGAAGTTGGTGGAGTTGTTTGGCAATTTTAGTGACCAGGCTTCACAAAGTCCCTCTACTTTACTTCAGTTTTCCAAGCAAATCTTGGCCAAAGTTTCTATTTTCTGCTACTTTCCACAGGTTCCCTGAATGGCTTGAGCAGAAAAGGAACCCCGTGATCCCTTAAGATCTGTCCTACCTCGACCTTTTTGTCAAAGCCATATTGTCTGTCCTCTGAGGCTGCAGACACTGACATGTGGACACACGCACGTGCACGCTTACCTTAATTCCACTGTCAGACACCATTACATTGCAATTACTGTTAATTAAAGTTAATGGCTGTGTCCTAGTGACACGGACTAGAGTTTGACCTCATTTGTTCATCTACATCTCTATAATTTAATTTGCAGTCCCTATAGTGCTTTGCCAGTTGCTATATCGCACGTACAACAAACCTGAGCATCTCAAGGACGTTTTCTTCCACCCCCTGGTAATTTTTGGTTGCCTCAGCCCCTGTTCCCTGGAAGCCTTTCTCTCTGCCTTGCAAGTGGTCACTCACACAGTATTGATGGGAAGGGCTCCGACCAGCAGCAGCGAACAGGGGCTGGCAGTCTGGTATTAGGATCTCGCAGTGATTCAATAACCCTTCATCAGTTGCAGATAATTTAGAATAAAGAATATCTCCATTGAAATCACGTTACATGGGACTTTATGCCTAGATTGTTATTCGTTTGTCATCAGTTTCCAAACCCATATTTAGCTGAAGAGGAAAGGCGGTTTACTTTATGCTCTTTTTGTACTGCACCTCACAGAAAAAGCTGTACCTGCAGGTGCAATTGTCCTCAGGTGACTTCAATCATTTCTCTATAACAACCTGGAGGTCAGCTGGGTGTAATCATCATAGGAAATGTACCAATGCACCTCCTACTGTGACAGATGATTTGTAGCACTCCTTCCTAGCAATGGGCTTGCACGCAAGGAAGCCCAATGAAAGAAAACTCGATTTAAAAAGCTGTGTAGATACACACACACAAACTCAAGAGTCCAGTGCTTGATTAAGAAGTTGCTAACACTCTGCAGGAAATATTTTGGGTCAAAAGCCTGACATGTTTATTAATCAACAATGCTCATACAGGCTTCGTTGTGGTGTCTAGACATTTTATGAACTGGGAGAAGACTTGCTGGCCCTCAGCGGCTAGCAATACACAACAAAATAATCACACAGTTTGGCCTAAACAGAAGGTAGAGAACTGTAGCATCTGTTGTATCTGACTACCTGCTACTCAAATATTTGCAAACCTCAAATTAAAGAAGTACATGTGACTGTGACAGTGACACACTAAAACAGCACTGGAAGAGACCCCACGAGTATATTTACCCTGTTACTCTGTTGGGAGACAGATTTGTTCTTCCTGTGTTGTTCCTGGTGGATGATCATGACTTGCTGTGGGAGGTTCCCAGTGGTAGAGGTCCCCGCAACCTCCCTATACAGATTGTTCCAAATTTATGGCAATTTTCCAGTGTCAAACCTGACTCTTCCTTGCTGTAATTTAAGCCCATCATTCATCATTCTACAAACTGTAGATGTTGGATGCACAAGATTTCCTTTCATTTTACAGTAGCTTTGACATGCTGGAGGAGCTCTGAGCCTCCACAAATGGTGAGGTGATGCTGTTGACCAAGCTCAGTTCATGACATTCCTCCAGGGGTTTGTTGTATGACTGACCACTCCCTACCCTGGATTTGCACCATTGTTTTTCTGGTTGAGTTGCTGTGCTTGCCCTTAATAGACTATCTCTTTTTTTTTCCCCTCAGACTCTCTTTCAGACTTGCTAAGATCATGTTGAGTCAGTCCTCCAAGGTAACTGCAGCCCCTCTAAGCTGCTTTACAGCTGCACATTGAGTAAGTATTCTCCCTGCTCCATTACCCAAGTCATTTATAAAAATTTTACTAACACTTTAGCCGAGACGGACACCTGTGAAACATGACTCAGTACATCCACCTCCTCTGGCAGCAAACCCCAAGCGACTGTTGTTGCAGGGGTATTTACAGAGAAATTTCACCCAAACCAAGCTCTCCTCCCTCACTTGCTCTCAATGCTTTTGAGCAGAGAAGAATCAGGGTTTATGTGAGGCTTTCTTCCTCCCCTGTCGTTATGAAGGACTTTCACATAAAGCTTTCACAAAAGTTGTCTTATTTGTAGGAAATAAATAAAAAAAAAGAAATAAAATCAACTCAAGAACAGGAGATGAGGCACAAACAAGCAATAGAAAGACCCTCAGGTTCTATAAGTCCACTGGTCACGCTGCCTACATCAGCTCCAAACAATTTATCTGCAGACTTTTACAATTTAAATTAAAACCAGAAGAGTAATATAAAACATGAAAGTTTCCACTATATCTCTCTACAAAGGAACATTTTCAAAAGTTAGAAACAGCAGCTATCGGGTCATGCCGTAAAGGAGCTTGCAGAAAGATAGACAACATCTGTGTGATGGATGAAGTGTGCAAGCAGCCCTTGAGAAACAGAGCTTGATGGGAAACTGCATTGAACAACAGTTCTCTCTCCTTCGCTTGGGGTGAGCCGGGGAGACGGACCTGGTTTACCACAACAGAATGAGCGCATTGCAGTCGATCGATAGCCCAAAGTGCTGGAACAGCTGAGAAACTGTTGCTATGGATTTATATAGGGTTATAAATTTTAAAGGGAGGTCACCTGAGAGTAATCTTAAGAAGCAGGAACAGCAACATTGCTTCTATGTGGAAGCAAACAGAGGTGAAATCAGGACAGACAAAGTTGTAAATGGCGTTTTAAGGCATTTGGGAATGGAGCAAAGGCAAGATAATATAAAAGCTGGATTCGGTTCTTTAAAAGATCTTTTTATTTCCTGCAAGTGATATGTTCAAAGACATAAACATGGATCTCTTTGTCTCTGTTTTGGATTCAGACAGTCAGCTAAGGGACCAGGCATGGAGATTCTTCGAGAGGCAGCAAGACAGAGAGACAGTGATCCACCCTCTGCCCCCTTGCCTTGAAGATGTCCTTCAGGTAGCCCAGTGACACGACGTGCCCTTTAGGATTATCCTGGCCACAAATCAACACATATCATAGAGATGGGTGCTTGTTCTGAAAAACTTAGGGATGTAACAGGCAGGGTATCCTGCAAAATGTCACTCCTGTTGCATCTTTTCACCTCTGGTGGTAAGTGACTTTCAAGAGACAGAGCATAAACTCCTCCAGTAGCTTACAGATCCTTCTGAGAAGCACTAGGAGACAAACAAGCTGCAGATCTGATAGAGCAAGGCATTTTTGTTTGCGTCTTCATGAGACTGGCCCAACAGATACCTATCAGTTATGGTTTTCCCAGATGTAGCACGAGCAGAAATGGCACAGAAGTGTTAGGGGAAACAGCCCCCTCTGAGGTGGCATCCACCCAACTGCTCACACAAGAAACTGCTCCAAGAGAAGTGATAGCACTGTCTGAAAAGAGAGGAAAATGGAGATAGGTTTGAGGAAAGACAGTTCATGCCAAGAGCAGGAAACCTGACATTTTCACAGTGCCTTCAGAAAAGGAGAGAGGAGAGAGGAGAGAGGAGAGAGGAGAGAGGAGAGAGGAGAGAGGAGAGAGGAGAGAGGAGAGAGGAGAGAGGAGAGAGGAGAGAGGAGAGAGGAGAGAGGAGAGAGGAGGAGAGAAGAGAGGAGAGAGGAGAGAGGAGAGAGGAGGAGAGAAGAGGGAAGAGGGAAGAGGGAAGAGAGAAGAGAGAAGAGAGAAGAGAGAAGAGAGAAGAGAGAAGAGAGAAGAGAGAAGAGAGAAGAGAGAAGAGAGAAGAGAGAAGAGAGAAGAGAGAAGAGAGAAGAGAGAAGAGAGAAGGAAAGGCAACCTCTGGGACATAAATGAAGGCAAATGGAGGTGTTAGGGCAAGAAGTGAGAGAAACAGGAACAGACACATACTGATGTTGCTAAAGGGGAACAGAAGATATGCATTCTCTCTGTGGTTTTTATGCAAGCACCTTGTTCCAGGAGCAAAATTACTTTTCTAATGTTCTTTTGTAGCTCTTAAGCAAGTTTCACTGCTACTTAATTTTCTTACTTCCTCATTTTCTGCCCACAGAAGAGGTGGATGACAAAGCACAGGCTTTTTTGGAGGTACTCTCACCTGTTACTACTTAGGGATGCTCCACAGAGCACTTTCTGTGCCTTGATCTGTCCACACTCAGGAGAAACACCCACAGCACTGAGTGCCACTGACACAGTGGGTGTGTGGCAGTGATAAAATGGAGTAGGGGTGCAAGGGAGAGATTGTGCCCTGCTCAGTGCTGGCTGAAGCACCAGAGAATCACGGGAGAGGTAGAGAGACAGACCCATAACTTGTCAGGCAAACAGGATAAGCAACTGGTCGGTCAGAAAACCAGTTCTGCTGCCTGTGTGACAGAGAAGCTGGATTGACATCACCAAGACAAGTATCAGATACATTCAGCATGTTTCTGCTGGCACAGGAAAAGTAATAAGTGACCACCTCAGACCACACATGGCTGTTTGGAAAAGTATTACTAGGGAGCTGTTATAGATCTGGCCAACACTATGGATGTCCTACCATCAGGCAAAAGGTCCAGATTTTAATTGTGATGAAGGGTCAGATCCTTCCCTTACTTCTAAAAGTATCTTATGAAAGAAGAAAAGCAGAGGTGTTCTGGTTGACACAACAAATAAATAAAGCAGTGGGTTTCAGCAGACAAGGTAGCAGCCAGGGTATTTACCTAAATAGTGCTGGGAGAGTTGTGGTGCTTCACAGAGTCTTTATTTCCTGCAAATGTACCTGCTGTGGAACTGATGCTGTCTGACAGCACAGGAACTGCTTCAATGTATGCTAATTTCTCCAATTTCATTTCAAATGAAAATAATGCAATTAGCTGTTCTCATTCATGAATAGGCAGTATCTGATTACTCCTAGGGCTCACTATTCCAGTGTTAGGAGTGAGGCCTTATACAATGGATTGCTCTGCAAATACCTGCATCCCACGTGACTATATTTGACTGCCCCAGAGCAGCTCAGATCCCCAGCAGAAAGGAGTCTATCTTCATCCACGTCAAGCTGAGAAGCTGCTCAGAGTCTTGGGTTTATGCATAGCACACAGATCACACTTCATCCCTGAATATTCCCTGCAAAAGGCTTTCTGATGTGTTTATTTTGACAGCATAATTCAATCAACTTTGTTATTTTCTTTGAGCCATTTATAGAACAGCAAGTGTACGGGTTTTTTTGTCTCTTATTATTTGCCACTGCACAGCTATATATGAAACAGGATGCAGTGCTGTTTGGCAAAATCATAAATGCTTTAGGAAAAGCTAACATCCTCCTACCAATTAAGAAAAATAAGCACAGAATCAAAAGTCAGAGATTGATATTGAAAAGGAGCACGTTCCCCATATTTACTGATGCTTCTAGTTTCTGACAGAAGAAATTTCTTTTGTCAACACCTTAATATTACCTAGATGCATGTCTTTCTATAAATAGCATCAACTAGAAGTAACAAACTATAACCGCATGCAGGTATACAATAACATTACATAGACCATGATGCAAAGGATAAAATGTCATTGAAGCCGATGATTAAAAAACTTCAGTCATTCTAAATGTGTCCTAGATCAAATTACATTTTATAGGAGACTCAACCTTTATTCAAAGCATCTACATCTTGGAGAACGTTTCCAGGGCCTCTCCTTCCTTGGTTTTAAATGTAATTATTAATCTCTGTGCCATCATCCTGCCAGTGAGAAAAGAAGTACTGATCCATGCAAAATAAGCCTTATCTCAAGAAAGACACAAGCTCAAGCTAATTTTTAAAATATTTTTCCAAATACATCATGAAAAATCTCGTTCTTTCAGTTAAGCTACAAGCTGAAGCAAACACACAATTAAGGCCATTGGTGATAACTCCTTCCCAGGGAAAAAAAACTTTGTTTTATTCCAGCCAGGATCTAGATGGTAAGTAGCAGGGGAAAAAAGCATGAAAATGTTCCCCCAGCTGAGAATTTCTTTCCTTCTCCTAGAGCCAGTTCATCTCCTCTTGACCCTATCCAGCCCCTGTGCCTGAAGTATCGCAGTCAGCCTGCCCCTGTTGTCTCCGCATCACTGAACAAAAACACCTTGTGCTAGACAAACAAGTGTTTCCAATAGTGCTGATAAACCTCCATCACATAGAACAACCTCTCTGACAATATGCTGGCTTCAGCTCCTTCCTCTGCTGGAAGAGAATTTAAGCCCATGGAAACATTGCCCAGTACAGAGACAAAAAACCTGGATCGTTCTCATCCCATGTGCTGTTCCCATGCTTTCCTACCAAACAGAGCCACGTGGGAAACACAAGTGTAAGGACACAGACTTCCTCAATCCCCACCGAGTTTAGAGAGGAGAAAGCAGCTTCCAGCCTGGTTGGGCTGTGAAAATCAAAGCACACTGTGCACACGCTGCTGCCTGACTCTAAGGGTGTGGAGGATAAATACATAATGTAGCTGACTGATTTGGAGCTTGTAGGTCCAGTCAGTAAGCAAGATTGCTGGGGGGCGAGGGGGGCACTTATAGGAGTAAGGGTAATTAAATCCTTGTCCTAATTCTGATCCTAAATACCTAATTGTCAATTTTAAGCGTGTACACATCTTTGAAAACCTGCCACCATACAGATTTTGCACACTAAACATGGCAAACGAGGAATACTCTTTTCTCTCTGAGTAAAGCTGGAGAGGTAGACAGACTGAGAATCAGGAGCTCAGTTCACACCTCATTGTTTCTTTCTCTCTATTACAGACCTGTAACTGTTACAAAGAAATAAGTGTGTAGAGAAATACTGCTTGACTCAGAAAACTGTTCCCTTAACAGTTATTCAGATTTGCTGGTTCCACTCAACACCTCCTGTGATGCCTGTGAGTACCAGCAATGGGCAAAAGCTGGGAGACAACGTGCAGTCAAACACTGGCAGATATTTTTCCAGGTATTTTCCTCATCAGCCAGATTCTGACACTGTGCCCAGCTGTGAGTGAGATCGAGAGCAAGCTCGCATCGTCTCACACTGCTGTAGGAGAAAGCCCCATCAGGAGATGCTCTGGTAATGGAAAGACCCATAACAAGGTGCAGCTTTCTAGAGATGCGGAGGCACAAACTGGACCTCCTGCCAGGTAACACGGTAGTGCAGAGGTTCATCAGTGTGATTGACATAGAGGACATGGAAGGAAAAAACAACAAACATGAATAGGACATAGCGAAGATATCAAGGGTATCTCTTGGTTACTGTACCACTGGGACATTATAATTTTTACTTCTTTTTTTTTTCCTAATGATTTTGGTCTTTTTCATGTGTTTAATGCACCATAATTGGATACTAAATATTTCTGCTCTGGACAAAAACATACATGATAGAAACATATACTCCTTTGCATGAAATCAAAGGTTGACATCTGTTTTTAAGAAAAACAGCAAGGATCCTGAACTAACTGAGACTGGCTGTGCTCAGGTGTAGAAGGCAATGGTGGGTACACTGCTTGTCTCCCCTTCTGGTCTTTCCTGAGTGAAGAGAAAGCTCACACCGCAGAGGAAGGCATGAAGGGTGGTGCAAAGATGCTCTTCCTCTTGTGTCAGGGACACAGAGAGCAGCAGGGGATAGAAGAGGCGTGTTGTCTTGTAGGTGATTACCAAGTGGGCTTGGGGCTGGAAGTTTAATTGTGTTCAAAAGAAGAGTGAAAGATGGATCTGGACTATGTTTTATTTCTTCACAAGTGATTTGTGCTTGCAGTTGTTCACTTGAGGGGTCTAGGATTGATGATAATGCAAACAATGCTGCAGCGAAGAAATGTTTTTGGTCTTTCGTCTTGTGTACAGCACCAACCCATTGCTGGAAGAGCACATCCCATTCAGCTGATGCAGAGGCGCTGTTTCCATGTTGTGTGTCATACCTTGAACCAGTGCCCTCTTCCCCTAACACAGATATTAACATGTTCATCTTTTCTCTTGTTTTTTTCTCTTTCACCTCTTGTTTATGATGCCAACAAAGCAGAGCAATTAAAAGAAAAGGAAGGAAATACGCTGGAAAACCCTCTTCACTATCGGGCTTTGCTGTAACATGCAGACCCTGCACAGAGACCGCACCATTGCTTCACCTCCTGCAGCCTTCTGTCATTTCTTTGCAGCAGACAGAGCTGACACCAGCAGACCTGCCTCCGTTGAATCGGTTGCCACATCTACTCTCAGTGCTGAGTCAGTGCTTACACGTCTCCAGGTGCCCCAGCAGCAGTGGGGTTATTGCCATGCTGAGTTACTGCCCTCAATAAGTGAAACAGGGAATGCTTTCCCTGGGAGACCTGAGCTGTAGTTAGAAGGAAGAGTTTAAACATCTAGATGGCAGTGAAAGGCATGTTGCTTTTCCGACTAGTAGACTCCCGAGCAAACTGCAGCAGGTCGGGAGCTGCTCCATGAGCTTATAGATGCGGCGTGTCCCAGGGAAGAGTTCACTCGATAAGGACCAGGCAGTGGGGAAACACCTTACATATCAGAGTGTCTCCCGAACAAGCAAACCCATCAGGGGTTAAGGTGAGCTTCAGATGTGCTCATCCTCCATGCAGAGCTGAATCACATCCACTCAGCCACTCTTTGTCATCTGCCTCTGTCAGGAAGCAGCAAGAAGTAGAAAACATGGAATTTTGTTTTCCCCCTTGTCTTTTTGTACTTTTAAATGACTACCACAAAAACTACCTGAAGAGCTTAGGAGCAGCTGCGCTATCAGAAATAATTTTTATCTAATTAAAATAATTTATCCTTTTAAAATGAGAGTGGCAGAATGGAGATTAGAACTTCTAGTGTCTTACTGGGTGTCACTTAGTACCTGTGGATCATTGATAAAAATATGTACAGACTCACTTTTCAGGTTTAAAAGTGTTTTGTTCTTTTGTTTGCTTAGCTAAATAAAGAGGTTTTGTTTGATCTGTGATTTTGAATCCAGCTGGCTTTTTTCATATACAGTGACTCATACAAATGAGCCTGCAGAGCCAGTCTCATTCCCACCGCTACACGGCTGATTTAGGCACAAACTTCACAGAAGAATCAAACGGTGCAGGGGACTTTCAGCCCTTCTCCCAAGCAGGTCTTCCTCGCCAGACCTGTGTTCTTCTTTCTGTAACTGCTCCTGCCAAAATGAGGGAGCTAATCACAGGGAAATGTACCTCATGCAAGCCAAATTGCCAGGATCTTGCCCTTCGAGGCACTGCAAGTCCTGTAAGATTTTCGAGGTTAGTAATAAACTGTTAGTTTCCAATGAAAATTGGAGCTAAGGCCAAGCACTTCCTGCCTCAAAATGGTAATTTTTTATAATGAGATACTGTCATTATCCTGGCTGATGTGAAATAGAGCAACACTGGCTTTAGTGGAAATAGGCTGCAAGCTCTTTAGACCAAGATTCACGTTATTTTATCTATTTCAGAGTAAGCCAAAGAATTTTTAAGGGTAGTAAAGCAGGAAATCTCATTTCCATTTTCTGTAAGGGCTACGTCTAATATATCATCACCAAACAATGGGCCTGATCCTCATTCCTAGCCCAGTGTGTGTTTTCTCCCCTCACAGACTGCACCATTGACATGAGAACCTAAAAACCACTGAGTACAGGGGCCCACAGTGACAAGGAGCAAGCCATGCTTGCCAGTACTAATGACAAGTTCTATTGCAGTTCTGCAGTCTCTGCGCAGGCAAAATTGCCTGTTGAGTTTTGGAAATACAAGATCAGACACGGTACATAGTTGCCCTCCGAGCTGGCTCCCCATCGGGGCTGTGTGGGTGTCACCGCCCTGCACTGCCCAGCGTCTGACCACGGGGGCTCCAGGAAATTTTGTCCTCCACAAATCATTTCATGGCCAAGGTGAAAGTGCCATCGTCTGATGACAGGAGGAGTTTGTGGGTCTAGATACTACCAAGTGTAACAATTTTCTCAAATAAAGATCTGCTGGTTCAATAAGACACTCGGCAAGGAAAATACAGGTATCGTGCTGTACACAATTCCTGGACTCCCTCCATCAGGAATTACGGGTCTTCTATTTCTAAAGGGAGATATTCTTCGGGTAGGCAAGAGATTATGTAGCCTGTTCTCTGTTATTCTGCTCAGGTATCCCTGCAGATCAAGACTCGCTTTGAAAACGAAAGGCTGTATTTTACTGCAAGTGGGTTGACGTCAATTCCACTCCCAGGGCTAACCAAAAACCATCCAAACGCTCTCTCCTCTTACCTTAGCTTTCCCCAGAAATTGTGAGTCAGCAAAAGCCTTCTGAACCTTGCGCAGAGGAAAACCCAATACTTGTCCCAGCAAAATGAATGGCTAAGGATGCTGTGAACCAAATGTGCTTCCTAGAAGAGAGCGAGAATACTCAGGGAAGTCCCTTAGAAGTGGTGTATTTTCAACAGGAGGGATCCAGCTGTATTTTGCAGACACAGTAAATCATTGGTGAAAGTCCTAAACTGAAGATGCGGTCATATAGCGAAAAGAATGAAATAAAGCAAATAATCTGTTAGGCTAAAAATGGAAAAGTAAATCACCTAAGCCCTTATAACTTGTGGGCTAAGTGGTTTATTACTGAAGTAGGATTCTATCCATCTAAGTTTTCTATATCTAATTTTTATAAAGGTTGTCACTGCTTAATGGATTTATGGTGAAAATCCCTAATGCCCAGTTCCTGACAGAGTTAATGGAAGGAGATGGCATCAAGGATGCTATCCAGTAAATTCACTCTCCCTAACTTCATGGTCTAAAAGTAGGGATAAGAAATTCCTGCCGGGGCTTTTTAGAGCCAACACTGGTCTTCAGAGCCTGCACAAGGCTCCCAGGAGCCTGCCCAGGTCCTACTCAGCATCTCATGTCTGGTTCAGAGCCCAGGGTCTGAGAAGCTGCCTCCCAGCATGGGCCACTACCTGCAGGAAACGCTCAGTAGAGGAACTGATGACAACCCTGCCCCGCAGTTTTACTGTGCTCTGCACAGGAATGACAAAGATTTATGAAACTAAAGCCTTCCAGATGGCAAGTTTTCTGGTTTTACCAGACCGTTTTGCCAGATTTCACCAGTTCAAGGCACTCGCTAGTCTTTTCTCTCGGTAGTTACTGCTGTGGGTGATGCGGTAGCTTTGGCTGAGTCTGTGGAGGCTGATAGAGCAGGGCCAGGATACTCCAGCCACTAGTTTAGTCCCTGGCTTTGCAGGGGAAAAAGAGCTTAGGCACATTCTTTGCCAGCTGGCTATGGGGCTAAAGGGCAGGCCCTTGCCTTCTTTTATTTGCTAGCTTAGACATAGACGGCTTAAAAGAAGGGGGGAAGAATCTCACAGCAACTTTACAGTTCTTAATCCAAGCAGCATTTTGACTGATTGTAAGATCTAGTCTGAATCATGTTTGTAACATCACTGCAACACTGCCCTGACAGACTGTGTGCCTGAAGGTATTCACCAATTACAATGTCACATTTGTGTTTATCAGAATTGATAAAAATAATGGGGCTAGCAGAGTCTGGAATACAGAGGGTTCTTTAAAATAAAATATCTTTAATTATCAGTGAAACGATACTGATATTCATAATACTTGCACTCACATAAATGCAGTATTACTGATTCACAGCCTCACTGAGGGTTGTTAGATCCTTGTCCCCCATCTGCTCCAGCAGGCAAATCCTTGATGCCTTGCCCAGTTATAAGGTGGGAAACACATGGTATTGTGTATAAAAAAGTAACCTGTTTCAGCACTGAAATACAAATTGAAATGATAGTTATAAAATATAACATAACCAGTCTGTAAATGTAGCGTACCTATACATAAATAAGCATCAACACTGGTTCTGAGATCTGGAGTGCATGTCATTGGTCTAAATATATCAGTCAGCAGTGAATTTGAACCTGAGTGAAGGCGTGTTTCTGAACACTGAACAACATTGACTTCTTATGGGCTCTTTGAAGCTGCCGAGTTGTGGGATTATCAGAAAGCTGTACACTTCTCCAAGACAGGCAAACAGCAGAGATGCACTTAAATGATTATTTTTCCAGTACACAGTCCAAGAATGGGAGGGGGACAAACAATTCAGGTTCCCCTCAAAAATGCAGGTGATAAGGAAAGTCATTTTAATGTGGCATTTTAGAAAGAAGACTGTGACTTTTTTCTTTTTTTCCCCTCCAATGTTAGACTAAAAGAGGAAAAAAAGAGCCTGCATCAGAGTACGATATTCTCCCTCCCCCCCCGATAACTTTTTAATGGAGCATTATCAACAAAGGGCTATCTTTTACCTTGAAGATGAAAGCTAGAGGAAACCTGGCAAATAACTATAATTAGCAGCCTATTTGATGGGGCTTTTTGTTTCTTCGGTTGCTGGGAAATATAAAGGAGTTTGTGCTCTTCATTGCTCCCTCTTTGCCAGAGTAAAGAAGAGACCAAACAAACAAGCAAGCAAGAAGGTGCTTTTCTTGGTGCAGTATTTCATCTCCATAGAGAATGATGATCTTTTAGGCAGAATGACATGGGGAGCTTCCAAAAGTAAACAAGGAGACTTTGCTCAACTGGCAAATCTGCCAGTTCTCTTATTTCTAAAACCACCTAAACACACAGAATTATATTATGTGTTAAATGTCTTTATTTGTATACAAAATGTTATAATTTATCAACCTTGTGCAGCAAAGTACAGACACACACATACATACACACATACGTACATATACCTACCCCCCCATACATACGAACACGGCACAAATACCACTTTCTTTCTCTCTTCCCTTCAGAAAGGCAACACTGTTTTGGCAGATCAGCAGCTAGAAATAAGGTGCTATAATTAAGCAGTATCGGAATGTCTTCACTTCACAAATGTGATGTGCAAACTTATATACAACCACCTTGTTGGTTTTTTTTTTCCCACGGAACCCAAAACTCCCCCCCCCGCAACCTCTCGGAGATACAAACATGTATAAAGTGCTAATACTTAAGCATGTTTCCAACCAGTTCACGACGTAGTTTGGAGTTTAAAACAGGCACTGTGATAGTTCACTGGGTCGATTGTCACTCGGTGTGGCACGACAGAGAGAAAAGTCACTCAGACATCGCTGGGGGACCGAGAGCAAAAGGACACTTTAGCCTGAAAGCAGCCGCAGAAGAGCACCCACATGGACCTCTGGATCTCCTGGTTTCTGTAGGCGTAGATGATGGGGTTGATCATGGAGTTGTAGGTGGCGGGTAGGAGCGTGGCGTACGTGTAGACGGAGGGGTAGTCGGGATCCCCCACCACGCAGTAGATGGCAAAAGGCAGCCAGCTGGCCCCGAAAGTCCCGAGGATGATGGCGAGGGTGGAGACCCCCTTCTTGGTGGCCACGTAGTGCGAAGCACTCAGAAAGTGCTGCTGGAGGGCTATTTGGTGGGCATGCCTGCAGACGATCTTGCAGATCTCGATGTAGAGATGGAGCATGACGAGGAACACGAGGAAGAAGGAGGCGGACAGCAGCGTCACGTTGCTCTTGGTCAAGGGCCGGACGACGCTGCAGGCGGCGCGGTCGCGGAGGCAGTTCCAGCCCAGCACCGGCAGCAGCCCCAGGCACAGGGACACCCCCCAGGCGGCCGCCAGCATGGTGTGCACGCACAGCACCGTCCGCTCCGAGTAGTAGGTGAGGGCGTTGTAGAGGGACAGGTACCGATCCACCGTGATGGCCAGCAGGCTGCTCACCGAGGCGGCGAACGACGCGACGAGGAAGCCCACGGTCAGCAGGCTGACGGTCTCGGAGCGGATCACGTAGCGGAACACGAAGTTGAGGATGAGGCCGACGCCGGCGAGGAGGTCGGCGGTGGCCAGGCTGCCCACCAGCGCGAACGCGGGGGTGCGCAGGGCGGGCGAGGAGCAGATGATGGCCAGCACCAGCGCGTTCTCGCAGGCGATGGCGGTGCCGGAGACGCAGAGCATCACGTCCCAGGGGTTGAGGGCGGCGGGCGCGGAGGGTCGCGACGCCGGCTCGAGCGAGGAGTTGCCGGCGCCGCTGCCGTTGAGGGCGGCGGCCGCCTCCATCGGGGCCGCCGGGGCATGCCGGGCGGCGCGCGACCGCCCTGTCCCTGGTGCTGAACGCGGAGAAGTTTCCCGCCGCCCTCGGTCGCCGCCTCCCGCCTCCCCCCGCCCCGCCCCCGCCCCGCGGCCCCGCCCCCCGACCGCATCCCGCTCAGCCCCCGCCAGCCGCGCCTACGGACCGCGCTCCGCTCGGCCCCTGCGCCCCGCACTCTCCATTTGGCCACGCCCACCAGCCGAATCCCGCTCGACCCCTGCTCCCCGCACGCCCCGCCCACTCACATTGGCCACGCCCACTACTCGCACTCCGCTAAACCCCCATTAGCCACGCCCAGGCCCGTTGGCCACGCCCACAACCGGGTCCCGCTCGAGCCATACGCCCCGCCCACTCAACACTGGCCCCGCCCACCCAATAGGCCGCGCTGTACCCCATTAGCCGCGCCCACTACCGTTGGCCACGCCCACCACCCGAATCCCACTCAACCCCTGCTCCCCGCCCTCTCCGCGCGCCCCGCCCACTCCCATTGGCCACGCCCACCACTCATGCTCCGCTATCCCCCATTAGCCACGCTCAGACCCGTTGACCACGCCCACAACCGTTTTCCACTCGAGCCATAAGCCCCGCCCACTCCCACTGGCCCCGCCCACCACCCGAATCTCACTCAACCCCTGCTCCCCGCCCTCTCCGCACGCCCCGCCCACTGCAGTTGGCCCCGCCCACCAACTGCATATTGCTCGACCCCCACTCCATTCCTCCCGCCACGCCCACTCTCCGCCCCCGCCCTCTTCCCGCGCCCCGCCCTCAACCGCCTCGAGCTCGGCCCTTAGCCACGCCCACTCGCGTTGGCCACGCCCACTACCCCCATCCCACTCAGCCCTCGCGCCCCGCCCTCTCCGTCCGCCCCGCCCACCCCGTCTGGCCCCGCCCGGCTCCGCGCGGGGAGGCCGGAGGTGCTTCGCGGGGCCTGTGTGGGGCTGCGCTCTGCCCTGCGCCCTCCTCGCCCGCTGCTGCTTTTGCCCCGCTTTGCAGTGGGTTCCCCGGTTGTGGGCGGGGGGTTGAGGCAAGCTCTGTGCCGGCGCGGCGTGTGCTGTGGTGGCTCCGATCCCACCCGAGAGTCGCAGAAGCGTGAAGATGGACGTGGAGCTGCTGGAGCGGGGCCAGAGCAGGGCTGCGAGGGTGATCCGAGGGCTGGAGCACTTCCCGTACGGGGACAGGCTGAGAGAGCTGGGATTGTTCAGCCTGGAGAAGTGAAGGCGCCGAGGAGACCTCAGAGCGACCTTCCAGTTCCTGAAAGGGGCTTCAGTAAAGCTGTGGAGGGGCTGTTCACAAAGGCTTGTGGTGATAGGACTAGGGACAATGGGTCTAAACTGGAGAGGGGCAGATTTAGGCTAGATATAAGGGGGAATTTCTTCACTGTGAGCGTGGTGAGACATTGGCACAGGTTGCTCAGGGAAGCTGTGGCTGCCCCATACCTGGGGGTGGTATTGGATGGGACCTTGAGCACCCTGATCTAGTGGGACAAGTCCCTGCCCATCACAGGGGGGTTGGCACGGGATGATCGTTAAAGTGCCTTCCAGCCACAACTATTCTATGAAAACTATTCTATTCTATGAAGTCCAACACCACTGTGCATCCTAAACCGCATCCCAAAGTGTCATATCTACACATTTTGTGAATACATCCAGGGATAGTGGCCACCCCTTCCCTGGGCAGCCTGTGGCAATGCTTCACCACCCTTTCAAGTCAAGAAATTTTTCCTAATAGCCAATCTAAGCCTCCCCTGACACAACTCGAGGCCATTTCCTCTTGTCCTATCACTTGTTTCTTGGCAGAAGAGACCAGCATTCACCTTAGTACAACCTCCTTTCAGGTGGTTGTGGAATTTCCACCAAATGGAAATGTTTCCGAACAACACTATAAATTACTTAGCAAGTTTGCAGATGACACTAAGCTGGGTGGAAGTGTTGATCTGCTGGAGGGTCGGGAGGCTCTGCAAAGGGATCTGAACAGGCTGGACCGCTGGGCAGAGTCCAATGGCATGAGGTTTAACAAGGCCAAATGCCGGGTCCTGCACTTGGGGCACAACAACCCTATGCAGTGCTACAGACTAGGAGAAGTCTGTCTAGAAAGCTGCCTGGAGGAGAGGGACCTGGGGGTGTTGGTTGACAGTGACTGAACATGAGCTAGCAGTGTGCCCAGGTGGCCAAGAAGGCCAATGGCATCTTGGCTTGTATCAGAAATGGTGTGACCAGCAGGTCCAGGGAGGTTATTCTCCCTCTGTACTCGGCACTGGTGAGACCGCTCCTCGAATCCTGTGTTCAGTTCTGGGCCCCTCACCACAAGAAGGATGTTGAGGCTCTGGAGAGAGTCCAGAGAAGAGCAACAAAGCTGGTGAGGGGGCTGGAGAGCAGGTCTTACAAGGAGCGGCTGAGAGAGCTGGGGTTGTTTAGCCTGGAGAAGAGGAGGCTGAGGGGAGACCTCATTGCTCTCTACAACTACCTGAAAGGAGGTTGCAGAGAGGAGGGTGCTGGCCTCTTCTCCCAAGTGACAGGGGACAGGACAAGAGGGAATGGCCTCAAGCTGTGCCAGGGGAGATTTAGCCTGAACATTAGGAAAAAATTTTTCACAGAAAGGGTCATTGGGCACTGGAACAGGCTGCTCAGGGAGGTGGTTGATTCACCTTCCCTGGAGGTGTTTAAGGGACGGGTGGACGAGGTGTTAAGGGGCATGGTTTAGTGTTTGATAGGAATGGTTGGACTCGATGATCCGGTGGGTCTCTTCCAACCTGGTTATTCTATGATTCTATGATTCTATACTGTGGAAGGGCCTGCTTTACATTTAACCTCTCTGAACAATATGTTCTCTTGGGTTAACGATCTTGTCTGCCGGTTAAAGCATCTACGCTATTTCCTGATGTCCCCCAAAATGATATAGACAAACCAGACAAGACCCAATTACACAGGCATAAAAAATACTGTCTCTCTCCTTGTGTCTCACCATGTGTCTCACCATGTCTCACCCCTTTGTGTCTCACCATGAACCAGTAGCCCCACTATTTCCTCTCTAAAACATAGGGACTGATGAAGCAAAGGATGTATGTCTTGTGCTAATTGCTACTAAAGCCAGTATCAAACAAACATGGGCACCAGGTAGCTTCCATCTGCAGCAGTGTGGCTTTCCTAGCACTAGGGAGACAAGCCGGTCTCGCCAGGTCTGGGAGAGCATGTTTGTTCCATAACTGCTGATCAAATGAACGTGGAAATAAAATGACCTCTCAGTTATGGGAACAGCATGCAAACCATTTAGACACAATTCTGAAAAATTCATTAGAAGAAAATGTGTTTACCGTGTTGGACAGTCCAAATGAAGAAGGCACACAGGTCATGCCACAGAAAAAGGTGGGCACATTCAAAGGAAATTGGAGTGTCAGCATTCATTACATCCATCCCCATCCGCATCCTCCTGCAGGCTAGACGCTATTATCAAGACAAGCTGCGGACACTTTGTATCTCTGTAAACAACCAAAGCCATCACTTCTCAGGATTTCTGAAACATCTCAGAATAGTCTAATTTGGAAGGGGCTCATGCAGGTCAGGTCTGGGGCATCTTTCTGGCCCTACCACCTGCTCAGAACAGGGTCAGTGTCAACCATGCAAAGGTTTTCCTCAGGGTCTTGGCCAGCCAAGTCTGCATATCTCTAAGGAGGGAGATGACACAGCCTCTCTGGGCAATCTGCACCTGTGCTTTGTCCTTAACTGTAAAGATTTTTCCTTTTTATCTATCTGGACTTTCCTTCCCTGCAACTTTCGCCCACAGCTCCGTGTCCTGCATGGTGTCCCATGACTATCCAGGTATTATAACAGCAGCAAAGCAAGTTGCAAGAAGATTTAATAGGGGTTTGCAGGTAGACGTGGCTCAAGGAGTTGGTCACGTACACCCACTATAGTTCAGAAAATGCAGTGCTTTCTTATTCCCTTTGCCAAGTAGGGAATGGGTTGGGTATGGTCAGGGTTAGCCTGGATTAAGGTTAAGACTGAAATCACCAAAATCCCTGTGCAGAAACAGATACTAGGCAAAAGAAGGTAAGGTGAAATTCAAGAGAAATTGTCATTTTGGACTTGCCCAGAGGAAATCCTCCTGTCTAGCCCCTGAGCAGAGGTGACTTATTTAAACATTTATTAAAATGGCTGTTACAGAATGAATTATTTCCAAACAATTTAAAAAATAGTTTAAAAACGGCGCCATTCAGTCTTAGCAAGTCAGGTTTACAAACATGAACCAGCTGGGCTCCCCAACAAAACAGTAAGATCTGCAGTATTTTTTTGGCATCTAGAAAGCACAGAGGGAAATAAGTAATTTATCTGCTTTTCAGTAATGAAATGTGGTGTGGAAGGCCTCAGTTGTAGGTGATTTGTCACATCTTTGACCAGCCTGTTGCCCCCAGGAAACAAGTATGTGGCAGGCCTTTTCTATAATAGCATGCATATCTCAAGGCAGTGGATGCTTTTTATATTCTGGACATACATAATTTTCAGCCTCTGTATTCTCAAATACTTCTTCCTTAACTGAAAACATTGAGAGCCCAAGGCAGAAGTTGTCTCATGTGTGGTTAATCCTTGTGAGAGCATTAAGATCTCAGAGTAAGGTGTGGGAAGAGTTTTTTAACCTATGAGCCAGTCAAGTCACACTCCTCTTAGCTGTTGTCATCCATTTTTCATTCAGTGAAAGAATTGTTCAAGCACCATATTGTGTCTTTGAAAGGGAGATGCATGTCTCCAGCTTGACTTTGCTCCATGTTGCCAGGTGTTTTCTCAGTTCTTCTGGCTCTCTAGTCCCTGCATTTCTCTGGACTTCTCCCTTTCAAGTGAAGGATGCTCTTGCAATCCGTGCCAGGTTCTCTCCGAGCTCAGTGAGCAGCACTGTCCCCCTCCTTCATCTCCCTCGTGTTGCTGCATATCAATTGGCAGGATTAGGGACCAACATCACGCTTACTAAAATGACTGCACCTCCTTGGGAACTGTTTATATTTCTCTTTATATTTAAGCTATCCTTAAATGTCTTTTATCTTCTTACTATAGCTTATTGCATCAGTCATTCCCACAAAAGGTGAGTTATCTGAATTGCTCTTGATTTTAAGTGTTTGTGGGAACAAAGAGGATTCAAAGAGTCAATAAAGCTGGAATCTGACAGCTACGCTCATTTACCCCAAGAAGCAGTGGAGAGAGAAGTCTGGCCAGATCTTCTGCACTGTCATCAAAATGTTTTCATCTTGGTTTCCTAGCTGAGCTTGGATCTGCAGACCTCATGGAGGAAAGAAAACCAAAAAGCTATGTTTCAGCAGTGCATATCTAAGCACAGCATATGCTGTAACTCAGTAATTACCCTAGTGGATTTCTAAAAATTAAGCAGGAACAAAATTTAAAAGTTGCTGAAATAACCGATCTGAAAACTCTCTGCTTGACTTCTCCATCTGTTCTGAGAACTAAGCAATATTGTGATGCAATTTTAATATGTGATTACTTAATTTCAGTTAATGATGGATTCTTTTGATGGTTGGTACTCTTTAATGATTAATAAGTAGGTTGAGTAAATGTTATCATTAAATGTTCTTTACATAGCATGAGTTGGAACCCAAAAAAAAAACCTCTTCAAAATTTATCTTTCCAATAACACACTGAAAATATTGAAGAGTCATTTTTCTTCTGGCAATATAAAGAAGCCTTAAAATAAAGGCGGGAGGAGGGGAAGGGAGAGAAGGATAACGCAGATGGTGAGCTAACCAGCGCTGACATTTCAGAGATTTCTGTGCAGCTGGCACAAAAAGATGTTTTAGACACTGTTTAGACACCTCTTCAAGTTTATAATTTTCCTGACTTTGTGAACTCAGCCTCATCAGTTTGTGTCACCAATGACTAGGTCATACCCCTGGGCTGATCCTTTAGATTTAGACAGATGTTCACCTGCACACATGCTGTATTGCAAAACCTAGTGATGAGATAAACCTCAGAGGTGTTCAGGTGCCATTTAGAATTTCAGTCACATTCTAGACTAGTCCCAATTCTCTGCCACACATTGTGTCTCCCACATGGTCCTTGACTATGCTTTTTGATGATGCACTCACGATACCATCAGTCCCTTTGGGATGAGTATTCAGCTGCCTGGCTGCTCTGTCCCTCGTGCAAATCCAGTCCAGAAAACAGCTTGCATATTTGCAAAGTCTATTTTACTTGCACAGTAATGCTGTATGGGAGTGGATAAACATACAAACGCAACTATCCAACTTTTTCTAGCAGGTGCTTGGGATCGAAATCTTGGGTTGCTCTGTTGCATTCACAAAGATGCATTTCTCCAATAGATTTTATGGGTGCTTTGGAAAGCAGCACTGTGTCTTATTTAGTCTCTGAATCACTAGCAGAAAGTACATGGTCAAACTTCACGTAAGTGAAGTAAAATCTGCTTTAAAGAGTGTAACAAATACTTACCATCTGGGATGAATTCAGACTGAACCTTAGGCTCAAGCCCACAGACTTTGAACTATTATGCATTTCTTTTTCAGTGAGAAGAAAATGTAAATGAAAGTATGCACAGAAAGATAGATAGGAACACAGCAAACGCTGTTTTGGATGTGTTCACTTATGGCTCTCAAGGGACTTTGCAACAATTTAAGGCAAGAGTCTTCCTCCACCCCTTTTCATTTGCGGGGTGGGATTATTGCCCAGCCTCCCCTCTCCCTGCCCCATCCCACAGTTTTGGCAGCTGCTGGTTCTGACCATGGCAGACAGTGGCATGATACCAGGCTATAAGTCCTTCTCTTCCTACTGCTCCCACTTCAGATGGAATGAGTTTTTGAGGCAACTTTGGCCTCCTAAGCTTAGTCAGGCAGGGACTTTCTCCTGGGAGATGCCTCTTCTGAGGGTGCACCTTCTTTTCAGGTGCTTGAGCCATCTTTTGGTAGGAACCCAGTGATCTACACATGTGCTTAGCCATCTCCACATCTGCTAACTCACTTCCATCAGCCAGACAGGCTAAACCAGATGACCTGGCTTAGCTTCCAAGGGAAAAACATTTGCCAGCAACTCTTCAGAGCTAAAAGAGCTGCACATGTGTTTTTATAGAGTTCACGAGGAAAAGCACAGTCATTGCTTACCTTTATTAAAATAAGGTAGCCTCTGGTGCATTCTGTTTATTTCTAGATATCAGTGATGAATATACTGAAGCTAAGTACACATATTTTGCAACTTTTCCTTCCTTGCTCTGCTTGTTCTGTTGATGGAAAGAATTCAGCAATGGCAAAGGTCATTCATCATTGGATGTGTCATCAAGTGCAGTGGAACAAGGTCCTGTATTGTTTTCATTATTTTAAGCTTTCCCAAAACCTTTTTGCTCAAGTTTTTAAATGGCTTCAGACTAGCCTTTAAATTGTTCAAGGGCTTTTTCTGCACATGTGAGAAAGCCCTGAGTTTACCTGACCAATGTCTTTTTTCAGCTTTGTAAAAAGAAGCTTCAAATTTATTTCACTAAAATGTTTGTGTTGTTTTGCATGATCCTATAAGCTTCTGATTAGGTACTTCAAAAGCATGTAGATATATTTTTTTTCATTAAAGTTAATTGCAAGTTTGAGAACATTTTTTCCAGATACTAAAATGGAAGCTAAAAATAAATTTCATTGTGGAAAAAGTACTATGCCCATCTTTCTCTCTGAAATTGTTCTCTTACAAATTGCAAGAAGACAGCCCCATCATCACCCACAAGCAATTTCCGTGCCTGCAGCGCAGAACCGGCTCTACAAGCCATTCCTTATAAAGGGATTGAGGAACTACACTAAGGTACTTGGCTCTCGCAAAATGAGGAAGAATCTATTTCTAAGCCAAGAATCGCAATACTAAGGATCCCTTGAGAAAGCAGAGCGCAGAACAGGATTCAAATGGAAAAGGAAGTAAGCTCAGCCTGACCTCTATGGAGCTGGCCAAATGGATGTACTGGAGAAGCAGAGCTGCATCTCTGACTGAGAAGGTTCTGCACTCCCAAAAGGTAGTAGCCGTGCCCTTGCTTTAAGAAACCTGAGCAGGGCTTATTCATCCATTTTTTTGAAAGCTGGGAGGCAATGTTTGTCCCAACACAGCCCTCTGGGTACTTGCATAGTGACTGAACAAGGCCCTGTGGAAATGGAGGAGAAGGTCTGACTCCCTCCACATTTCCCAGAGGAATGATTGAACTACATGCCCTACGAACAGTTTGGGCCAACAACTATATAGCATTAAGTGTTCACTGTGTGTAATATAGAAACATCCTCTTTGAGACAGGACCAAAATTCCCATCCCTAAGAGGCTGTAGGCAGGTTTTCTTTCCTGTGCTCTCTCTGGTCCACCTCCACATGGCCTCACTACAAAATCAACTGTACTTAAGTTATCCTTGATAAAAGAGCTTCCAATTTGCCCTTAAAAATCCCCTAAAATTGCCCTTAAAACTCCAGTAATGGGGTTTGTCTCTTCTCCATAGCCAGTTTCTTCTAGGGCTCAACTAAATTCTGTAATTACAAGGTGATAGCCAAGAAACACTGGATGGACTTGGCACACTAATTTATAAGAAATCGTAGACTTACAGAATCGCAGAATTATTCATGTTGGAAAAGTCCTTTAAGATCATTGAGTCCAGCCCTTAATCTAGCATTGCTAAGTGCACCACTAAATAATCATAGAATCAGTAAGTTGGAAAGGATCCACTGGATCATCGAGTCACAGAATCACAGAATCACAGAATAACCAGGTTGGAAGAGACCCACCGGATCACCGAGTCCAACCGTTCCTACCAAACACTAAACCATATCCCTCAGCACCTCGTCCACCCGTGCCTTAAACACCTCCAGGGAAGGTGACTCAACCACCTCCCTGGGCAGCCTGTTCCAGTGCCCAATGACCCTTTCTGTAAAGAATTTTTTCCTAACGTCTAGCCTAAACCTCCCCTGTCGGAGCTTGAGGCCATTCCCTCTTGTCCTGTCCCCTGTCACTTGGGAGAAGAGGCCAGCACCCTCCTCTCTACAACGTCCTTTCAGGTAGTTGTAGAGAGCAATGAGGTCACCCCTCAGCCTCCTCTTCTCCAGGCTAAACAACCCCAGCTCTCTCAGCCGCTCCTCATAAGGCCTGTTCTCCAGCCCTTTCACCAGCTTTGTTGCTCTTCTCTGTACTCTCTCCAGAGCCTCAACATCCTTCTTGTGGTGAGGGGCCCAGAACTGAACACAGTATTCGAGGAGCGGTCTCACCAGTGCCGAGTACAGAGGGAGGATAACCTCCCTGGACCTGCTGGTCACGCCGTTTCTGATACAAGCCAAGATGCCATTGGCCTTCTTGGCCACCTGGGCACACTGCTGGCTCATATTCAGTCGGCTGTCAACCAACACCCCCAGGTCCCTCTCCTCCAGGCAGCTTTCTAGACAGACTTCTCCCAGTCTGTAGCACTGCATAGGGTTGTTGTGCCCCAAGTGCAGGACCCAGCACTTGGCCTTGTTAAACCTCATGCCATTGGACTCTGCCCAGCGGTCCAGCCTGTTCAGATCCCTTTGCAGAGCCTCCCGACCCTCCAGCAGATCGACACTTCCACCCAGCTTAGTGTCATCCGCAAACTTGCTAAGGGTGCATTCGATGCCTTCATCCAGGTCATTGATGAAGACATTGAACAGGGCTGGACCCAGCACTGAGCCCTGGGGAACCCCACTTGTCACTGGCCTCCAGCTGGATTTCACACCATTTACCACCACTCTCTGGGCCCGGCCATCCAACCAGTTTTCCACCCAGGAGAGTGTGCGCCTGTCCAGCCCAGAGGCTGACAGTTTCTCAAGCAGAACGCTGTGAGAAACTGTGTCAAAGGCTTTGCTGAAGTCCAGGAAGACCACATCCACAGCCTTTCCCTCATCCAGTAGCCGGGTCACTTTGTCATAGAAGGCGATCAGGTTAGTTTGGCAAGACCTGCCTTTTGTGAACCCATGTTGACTGGGCCTGATCACCCGGTTCTCTTGCATGTGCTTCATGATAGCACTCAAGATCACCTGTTCCATGACTTTCCCTGGCACTGAGGTCAGACTGACAGGCCTGTAGTTTCCTGGGTCCTCCCTGCGGCCCTTTTTGTAGATGGGCACAACATCAGCCAGCCTCCAGTCCAGTGGGACTTCCCCAGTCTTCCAGGACTGTTGGAAGATGATGGAAAGGGGTTTGGCCAGCACATCCGCCAGCTCCTTCAGTACCCTAGGGTGAATCCCGTCCGGCCCCATAGACTTGTGACTGTCCAGTCGGGCTAGCAAGAGTCCAACCATTCCTATCAATCACTAAACCATGCCTCTCAGAACCTCATCCATCTGTCCTTTAAACACCTTCAGAGCACCACATCTACATGGCTTTTAAATGCCTCCAGGGATGGTGGCTCAGCCACTTCCCTGGGCAGCCTGTTCTGATGCTTGACACCCCTTTCAGTGAAGAAATTTTTCCAAATATCCATTCTAAACCTCACCTGGGTCAATTTGAGGCCATTTCCTGTCGTTCTATTGGTTGTTACCTGGGAGGAGAGACCGACATCCACCTCACTTAGAACCTCCTTTCAGGTAGTTGTGGGAAGTGATGAAGTCTCTCCTCTGTCTCCTTTTCTCCAGGCTAAACAGGCTTAGTTGCTGCTCACAAGACTTGTTCTCCAGACCCTTCACCAGCTTTGTTGCTCTTTGGCCACACTCCAGCGCCTCAATGTCTTTCTTGTAGTGAGGTACATCCTAGAGAAGATTGCATACTAAAAATACACACGTGAAAAGGTAGGATCTTGTTTGTTAATGGTGAGAAAGTGGGTGAGGAGCTACTGCAGAGAGGAAGGCTGTGCCTTCAGCAGCGGGCACAGCATGGAAAGTAAGCAAGCTCCCTGCCTGCCACTGGGAATGCTGGGTGCATATATACACACTAATGTATATATCCTGACTATTATAATGGTTTATGCTTTACATATTTTATTTGAGTCCTCCAAACAAGAATATAATTTCATGTTTCTTTACATGTCAGCTTGGCAAGACTTAGCAAAGCAACTTCAAAACAAGCCTGTTATTGCTCAGCAGCCTGGGTCTCTGCCAGCAAGAAAAAAATTGACAATTATTTAGCTGCGGCAGTAAAAGAGATTTGTAAATGCTCAATAAAATTCCTTTTTTTTACTTCTTTCATGGATGTGTCAGCTTTAATATAAACATAAACTGAAGGTAAATGTGGCAAGGTTGAAGTTATTGGTATCACAGGGTGCTTCCAGGGCAGAGCATAGGGGCTGGAATAGTTACATTTCCCAGGGCAGTGGGAAAGGCTTGGAAAAATCCACAGGCAATGCAATGCCCCGGTGCTGGCAGCAAACAAAGCCCACTGCCCTCCAGTGGGCACCCAGCCTGCTCCCCTCCTCCTCACCCCACAGGGGAGCACACACTCAGCTCAGCAGTGCCGAGTGCTGTAGCATCCATTGGTCTCCAACCCCAAAAGATGCTCATCCTGATGTAGGTTACAAATGAGTCATTTTCCAGGCAGCAGGATGATTGTTTAATCTCTGTATCCCTGCAGAGGGGCCTGTTTCCTGAGGTGACAGCTGTAATAACCTTTTAATACACACTACCAAGTTTTATCTACAAATAATCCTGTGAGATAAGAGAGTGGGTTTGAAAAGCAGTGGTAGAATATAGACAGCTTTAAACTCGAAATTATGGGTCGAGTCACTATCTAGAAGTTCATGAAAAAAAATGAGGAAGTTTGAAGATTTGAGGGTAGCAAAGAGCTCTGGGGAAGGAGAGAAGGAGCAAAATGCAAGTTGAGCTGTTGAGATATGTGCTAATTGGTAACATCCACTTTTTATCTAATCAAGGAAGTGTGTATATGTGACATAAAAAATAAAAATCAATTGCTCCCTGCTATGGCCACAAGCACAGCGGCACAGTGTAGAGTAGCTGAGCTGAGCCTTCGGTTCCTCGTCTTGGGAATCCTGTAGTAGGGGGGCAGCCTCCCTAGGAGATCGCTCCCTTCATCAACATCAGTATTTCAACCAGGAGAAAATGCAGCAAACATAATTTGCCACCAATAATAATGGTGTTCAGTGTCTAAAAATAGGAAGAAGGCCTTTTTTAATCCAGACAGTGCTATATTCAGTTAGAGCTAATTTGATGGTAAATTACTTTCTGACAAAGAAGAGTTAATCACTGACCTCAAAATTAGCTGTTGCCTAGGTACCTCTGGTCAGGCTCTGTTGACATTTACGTTGTGCAAACAGGATGCAATGCCAGCCACTCAATTGTATATTTAGGGCTTTAAAATGGCCAGTTTTCCAAAGTTTAATGCAATGGCTGGGAGCCTGAGTTCAATGGTGGAAATGTTGATTCCACCTGCACGTCATACCAATCATTCTGTGGGTGGCCTCGAAGATAAAATTCCAGAAACGCTGTAAAAAGCTCACCCAGCCCATTCCCCTGTTATGTTTTCTTGGGGAGAAACCATCCTGGTTGAAAGAAGATGCATGAGTGGCATTCTCAGCGAGGTATTTTATGCTGCAAACCTGACTAATGTGGTTAGCATGGCTTCTCAGAAGGCAGCTCACATTACACAACCTTTTCTTTCCTCCTGTGATGGGATTAGAACACTCTTTGATGGGATGAACACATCCATACAGAAAAATACACTTGGGTTCCTGGAGTGTTTGACGTGGTACTGCAAGGGTGTGGTGTTAAATATTTGCATAATGTGGTGTTAACAAGGTATGTGGGTTAAAACCTACTCACTGTCAGGTTGCAGCAATTAGTGCGAAGTTAGAGGGGAGGGAATCAAAGGCTCTTGCCTTCACTGATGTCTCCTAGCCATTATTATTTTTTCCTAAATCATCCTTTATCAACAAAACAGAAATTTATTACAACCCTCCTCTGCCACATCCCAACTGGTGAAGTTCAGAGCCAGCACAAAGTCTAATGGTGATGTAAGGAGCAAGAAGACAAGCTACTGATCTGGGAAGAATGAGATCCTGTAGTTGAAGAATCGCAATCTGAGCAGATACATTTCAGTAATGACTAAAGGCCAGGACTGTCATTTGGGAACAACTCCCAGAAAGTCTCCCTGGAGGGTGCAGCCCTGTCTAGGAGAGCTGCGACTCAAAGGAAGAGCTGGCAGTTGACATGGTAACCACTCTTGCATCTAAGATTTGGATCAGAAGTTGCTATGTTAAAAGGGAAATTAGTAATAATTTTAAAGATGTGTTATAAACCAGGCTCTGAGGAGTGAGGAGGGATGGGTGGGATTAAATTGGATGGGTGTGAGTGTCTGCATTGGGATGGAGGGTCCTTCCAGCTCTTCAGTTGCTTCACATCTTTCTGCAGGGCTCTGTGTTTCTGTGTTAAGGCAATGGTCTTCAGATGTCATGCATCAAGGTTTCAGCTGCTTGCCTGAAAAGGATATAGCATTGTTTTCTAGAATAGAGCCTTGATTTGTTTCCCCCTACTGCACAGCTGGCTTAATTTTTTTTTCAATTATTATAATGATTATCAGGATGTTCTTTCACCTCCCTCTCAGGTATCTAAGATATTAGCCAGCTGTGTCCTCTGAGGTGACATAGCAAAGGTTTTCCTTTTCTTCCTTTTCACCTCAAAAGGTAGTCTTGACCAGAAGCTCCAGGCTGGCATTACCTCGTGTCTGATTGTAAGGGAGGATGTGGTTCACCTACTACATTCATCTTCCTTTGACAATCATGTGCTGTTGCACAGGGCCAAGGGATGCTTGGAGCTTGTGGAAGCCACCACCACATACCTCTGCTGAGAACTGAGCTCCTCAGGCTGACCATAGATTACAGTGCACAGAGGAGCTCAGACTGCTTGTCCCTCCTCATCCAAAGATCTTTGGAAATGAAAAAAAAAAAAAAGGAGAAGGAAAAGGAGCCAGAGTCGAAATGTGTCACATCTTGTTGACTTGAGACTGACCCTAGGCGAACTGCATTTTGTGAGGTTTATTAGCAGATAACCAATTATCTGATTGTCTGGAAGCAGCAAGATGCCCAGGTTCCTCCATCTCTGTCTCCTGCATGCCCTCATCATTTTGAACCCTATGATATGGTTGTGGGGAGCTCATAGCCTGCCTGCAACTCCATCCCAACATAAGCCAGAGAGAAACCTGGCAGAGCCACTCCTCTGTCCACAGTATTGTTTTATTCATGTTACTTTTGCATTCAAGCTGTTGGTTACCCCTCATATCATGGTTCTGGGAGACTTGCAAGACAAGTCTATGTGCAAGTCCAGTTGATAAAGTTGTAAAGAGAGTGGCAAACTCCATGCGATGCAACTTGATTTTGAAAGGCAAGGGACAAAGAATGTTTTGCAATGGGTCCAATATGTCAGTTACATTTTTCTTTTTTAGCTGTTGACTTGTTTTGATGCTATGAATCTATATTTATTAATAAGGAATTGTTTAAATGCATGTTGCACTTCTAAAGGGATGCTTGACACTTTGACATTTTTTATTTGCTTCCTTAAACCCCCAAGCCTCTTCTGAGCACACTGGCTAATATCTTCTCAGCATGCTCTAGGGCAGACAGGTGGAGCAGGGAAAACCCTTCAAAATAAACGTGTACCTGCAGGTACCTCACAGAGGCAGAGTGGCAGTTGGCATTCCCATCTTCAGCTCAGGCTCCCTGTCTCGGTTGAGGGGGGCTGATTGCTAGACATGAACTGCACCGTGCTCTGATTCACACTAGAAATCGAAAGTAAGGAAAAAAGGCCCTTCCCACTGGAAGTCTCATAGTTGTAGTGTGACCATGGAAAGGAAGAAAATGCCTTGAGGTGATTTGCCAACCTTAGCAAGAGGGCTATAATCTGTGCATCACAGGGAGACAGCTGTGTGGCCCTGACAGTGAAGTCATGGGTAAATGCCACCTTCAGTGCCACACACAGGGCAGGAGAAAGCTGAGGTTGCTGCTGTGAGACCTTCCAGCCCCTCAGCACAGGGACTGGTGGTGGGGAGTAGTCAGGGCAGAGGGTTCCTCACCAGCAGACCTTTTGGACCATGATGGTGCCCATCAGCAGGAGGCGGTTACGTGCACATTTGCCGTTCAGCATGGGGGCACTGATTTGAGAGCACCAATAGTTCAGCAGCAAACCCACACTGACACGGAGGAATGTGACTTTGGGATTCTTAGCCACTGCTCTTCACGGCAAGCCTCTGCTCTTCAGGCAGGTTTTGGGGAGGGTGTTTTCTCCTGCCCCCTGATGAATCACTGAGAGGTGCTGAAAAGGCAGATGCCTTTTGCTGCCCACCTCCTGCCACCCTGTCAGCCTGCTGCTCATCTCCTTGGGAACGAGCCCCAGCTGCAGGCTGGCAGACCTGGTGGGGCTTGCTAATATTAGGTGTGAAGATTGGTTTGTTTGCAAGTTGGGAGAAGATTGCCAATTCCTGATTTGCACCTCTGTATTTCAGGCACTCCAGTCTGATTTTTCCCCTAGTCTGCTTTGAAATAAAAAATGTGTTAGAAGATAAACCCGAAGATCTGCCCTGATGTTGGCCTCTGCTGCACACACTGGATGCAATAGTAAGTGTGCGTTCTCATAGCAACAGGAGGAATTAATTTAATTATATTATTAGGCCTTATTTATATGCACTCCCCCCCCCCGAACACTGTGCACACACATACACACAGAGAAGAGGAAAATGGCCAAGTCCTACTCTTCAAAGAGATCCCTATGAGAAGTCGATCCTGTACGTGAAGTTCATGATAACTGCAAGATCCTGATTTCACTAGACAGGTACAAACACAAAAGGGGACCAATCAGCCAAAGCGAGTTCAGCAGCCCAGCCCTACAGGGTCCAACACTGCAGCAGCACTACAGCTTGGAGCAGCAAGCTCCTCAGCCTCTTGTCACCCACCCCATGGTGTCCCTTCTTACCATGCAGGTGGTACCAGGCAGGAGCAAAGCCCTGCACTGTGCGTGCTGCCTGCAGAGGAGTGGATTAGCGGTGGCATTTCTGTCCTATCAGTTCCCTCTGCTCTGTGGGAGGATGCTGCTCACTGAGCTTCAGTGTTTTGTCTACTTCATCCCAGTACCAGTGGCTTTTGGACAACCTTCGTATCACCAAACATGAGTCCAAGGTTTGCATAAGCCCTGAAGCATTTCTTATTGCCCTTCTGAAATTTGCAGTTATGCATTAGCCAAATAAACTTCAGGTAGAGCATAGCATCTCTTTGCATGTTAGAATGCTGGTGCTGTACATCAAAATATCTCACAAAGAACTACTAATTGATGGTAAAACCAGTGCCATTTACTCTCAGATGCCAATCCCTGAGCAAATGGTTTAGTGACTTTGGTATTTAAACTAAATCGTTCAGAAATCCTTGTTGTGAATTTCTTGTGGGTGTCAAAAGATATAAAAAAAACAGCTACATTCTAAGAGCTCTCCCAAAATTACATTCACTTATCTTTTGACATTTAAAACATTAACTTGGCTTTACTTGTGTTTATTATATAAGGGTGTACAAATGCTTATTTTAAAATGTCCAGGTCAGAGTTCCTCTATAGTTAAAGATATTTTGTAGATCACCAAGATCAGACAAATTTTTGCGTTAGTTAGCACTCTCAAGGCGACAAAATTAATCTTCATTAATTTATCAGAAAGTATCGCAGTACAATTTTAGAGATGAGCCACTCCTGCATTTCCACATGTCCCTGTGCCGTGCCCAGCTGCTGCCATGCTACGGGAGCAGAGGAGGATTTCAGGTCTGGTTTGAAAAAACTGTGAAGCTTGTTTTCAGGGGAGCATCCCTTAGAGCATTTGTCATGACTTCCTTGTTGCTGGTTTGGAGTTCCTGTGTGATGCCAAAATTAAGCACAAGCTTCTTTTTCTTTATTTTTTTTTGCGCTTGTGTATGTGTGTCTTCTAATGGTGTTTTCCTGACTGGTTATCTCAAGTCTCTCTCCAACAATACTGAAAGTTAAACCAGATTTTTTTTACTCTACTGAATAAGTGATCTAATTGATTGAATGTCTAGTAGTGGGGATATGCACCTCTATTAGATGTCTGAACTTTTTCAGAGTTACTGGTTGAATGATGCTCTCATGGGTTGCATTAGATGTCTCCATTCCTAATCACCCTAATTTGCTTTTATTCCTTTCTCCTGCAGCACCAGGGAACTTTAAAAAAATTCCTGGAAGTGAACAGCTGAGGGATTGGAGAGGAAACCACAGTTGCTGAACAAGGGGAGGGATGTGATACAAAGGTGACTGACACAAAACCCTTCTGCTTCCTCAGGGACATGTTTTTTCTCCCACTTGGACCTCTCCAAATGGAGGAGCGGCTGCTTGGCAGCCTGTTGTGGGTGGGCAACCAGTGCTTGAAGCACACCCATATACAGGGATTTTATCTCACTCAAGCTACATTGCTCTTGTATGTACCCGAGGAGTGGAGAGAGTGATGGGGGCTGGTGGCTCTGAGGTTTTGTCCCTCCCTTCACCCCAGCCCCACGATGGGGGGTGTCTGTGCTGTGCTGCTCCTGTGTTTTCACGGAATTGCCTGAAAGTCTTGTATGGGGTGACTTGATCTCCACCTGGGCAGCAGCGAGCCAAGAGACAATAAACCCCCATGGCTGGCCTCTTGCAGCAGGGCAGAGGCAGGTGTAATTACAGCTATAGAAAGAAATGCAGTGAGTGGGATGGGAATAGAAGATGGGGAGAATGTCGGAGGGCGCGTACCCTTTGCAAGCCTCTGGTCAGTGGCTAAGATTTGGCACAAATAGTTCTGGGTTTTTACTTGCAGGGTGCAATATCATGAACAGAAAGGGGCACAGCTTTTTCCCAAGTGGAAGTTGATTTTGCATTGAATATGTCTAGGTACGGCCTTTCTTTTGGCCATATGTTTTTATTGGATCAGAGTCCACGGTCAGAACTGGCATGCCTATGGCTCACAGGGAGCCTCAGTGCCCAGCAACAGCAATGACTGATACCAAGAGAGTTCTAAAATAAAGGGTGTTTAGTCGAGGACGGGGCATTTCAGTGGACAAGGTATTGCCTGGAAGGCTATAGACCCTGGCAAATGGCCCTGACAAGCCCAAACTCCCTCTGCACTGGGCTGAGTGGAGACAGAAGGGGCTAGGGGCTGTTCTGGCCGTGGCAGGGCACCTGCCTGCACAAGGAGCAGGCTGCATCTCTCATGGCTGTAAGACGAATTATAAGAACAAGGAACAGCTTGCTTCTGCCCACAAAAAGTATCCTGCAAATCCTCACTCAACAGCACATCAGAAAAAGCAGCCTGTCCTAGCCATGGCTGCTACACCTTGTCCTGTAAGAGCAGGGAGACAAGATGCTGAGGCAGAAGAGAAGGAACCGTATTCCTTAAGGCAGCTGATATAAATTTGCCTTTATTTTGGCTGCTTACTCAGCCTGCTGTTACCTCTTTTGTCCTGTCTAAATTGAGATTTCATACTTGGAATTCATCCATGCTCCAGAAATATACAGATAGAAAGGCACTGGATGATTCACCAAAAATCCGAGCTGAAGAGTTTAAGAATGCAGTATAATTATGGTTAGCAGTAATTTAATGCTACAATGCCTTTCATTGCAGTTATTTATTTTTAGAATGAAAATACAAGAAAATACACTTTTGTTTGGAGTACTTGACTGTTAGTATAAGAAAAGTTCAAAAGAGACACCCAGCTATTAAAATGGTGATGCTGTTTGTGATATTATAATTTCCCAAATACAGTTGAGTCTTGCAAGGTCACAGGTGGGACACCTAAAAACCCCAAATAATTGATTTGCTGGACATCAAGAACTGAGGATGTCAGTGCTCAGAAATTAAAAACTGCTGAATATGAGGTAGCATACAGTGCAAAGACAAAACCGCTGAGTTTTAAGAAGCTGTTTGCAGGTCACTTTTAAAAAACAGCTCTGGTCATGCCTATTTCCAAAAATCTACTTTTGAACCTCATGACTTAGCAAATAATCATCTCATATCAAATATCCCTTTCAGAGCCTTAATGCTGGAACACGCAGTGCTGATATGATTGAATGTAAGCACTTAAATAATGGTTATTATTTCCTGGTCTGTGGGGAAAAAAAATGCAGCAATAGGGCAGCTGTGTTCAAAAGATGCTGAATAAACTTATTAAATGCTGATATTAAATGCTGATTCCAGTCATCTCTTCCCCTCTATTAGATTGCTGGAGGACCATGAATCACTCCCTACTCCTGCGGCGTAGGAGTGATTTCATCATCACTTCCTCGATAGCCTTTCTGGAGTAACCATGCCCCTTTTCCAGGGATGGCCGTGCACCCTATTCTCTGAGTACAGTACTGGCATGGCACTTTAGGCACCTGGTGTCAAAACCCTGTTGACCTAGTCAGCTTGGAGAAAACAGGATTTTATGGTCCAGTCCCTTACTTTAATGTTAGTGAAATTTTGATCAGTTGCTTGATTCCCTGTTAAGAAATAAATATGAAAAAACCCAAAGTCCTGATATTATCCTTTCGTTGTGTTCACTGCAGCCAGAAGCAGCTGCAGAGTGTTTTTGATGTCCCTGTCGCATCAAGCTATTGCCCTACACTTTTCATTGCATTAAGCACTTTTGAAGTCTGCACATGGTAATGCTCTTGTCTCTTTATCTGGGAAATCATCTCCAGAAATATATGTGTGGTGTGCTGGGAGCCTGACCCGTTCCAAATGCAGCTGCTGTGTGACCTTAGACATCTGTTCTGGTGGCCAGTCAGTCAAGTTCTTTTCTTCCATCTAAACAAGGAATCAAGGGAGAATGTGAAGAAAGAGATGTGCCCACTGGCCTGGCTGTCAAGCCCATAGTCTGAATCTTCAGGGTTCAGATGGCTTTTTGACTTCTCTGTATTCATCTTCAAGTTACTTTCGGTCAGTCTGTACCATAGCTTTTTACCTACTCTATGAATAATTTATAAGCATATACATTGCTTTTATTTATGGCCTCAGTCTCCTAAATATATGCTAAGGAGCAGCCTACTCCATTGAAATCATTATAATTGTCAGGTCGTAAAGGTGGTTGGAGGAGGATAAGGGCAATAGAAGTCACCTTCCAAGGTGTTCCCATTGCCTGTTGGTTGGTTTGGTTTCATTCTCCTCCCTAGCTTCCATTTTTGTAAATAGTTATGACTGCAGGACATAGCTGAGCTCCTTCCCTGCCAGAGCCAAGCCTGGCAGAGAGGAGAGGGAGAGGGCTCAGCCTAGCAAGCTGCCCAGCGCTCAGGCCATCCGTCAGCAAAGCACTTAGGCACCTGCTTGTTTGTAAGTATTTAAGCAGCACCACTGACAAAAACCCCATAGTACAGAGCCCTCAGGATCCTAATCAAGGCTAAATGACTCATGTGAGATCTGAAAATGCCATATTTTTTTCTTCCCAGGAAGAAAAGATTTGGCCAAATGGACAAATAAAACTGTCTTATTGAAAGTCTGCCCACCTGGCTTCTCTTCTAGGTGTGCTAGGGAAAACTCTACAGCTTGTGTAGTTTAGGTTGTAATTATATGTATATGTAAGTGTATAATGATATGATACAATATGATACAATACAATATGATACATTATGATACAGTACATATGTAAAGGGTGAGCCATGTCTTCTTTATATCAGACACTAACATACACTGGAGGGAGAGCATGAGTACAACAACAGCTCTAAGTTTCTGCCTGCCCTGCTGTGAAAAATTTCATCCCAAAGAATGAAGTTCAGTGAAAGCGTAGCAACAGAAATCAAGATTCTGGAAAAGGCCAGGGAAGAATCATGGATGTCACTGCCACCTGTGCTGCTTCTGAGAAGAAAAGCTGGAAACACAGCCACAGTCTGAGATGCACGTGCTTCTAAGTGTTCACGATTCCTGGGATACATTCCAGAGGAAAAAGCATAGGGACTGTTGCATGCGCTGGTAATTACTATGCCTGTGTGAGCCATGTATGGATAATGTGTCAGAGATTCTGCAGGGCAAACACTCTAAATTAGGCACATTTGCAGCTCAAAATAAGAGAAAGGTAAGCCAAACCACTCAAAATCCAAACCAACTGCAAGCCAGTGCTTTCCTATTGAGTAATCTTAAAAATAAATGTCATTTCCGTCATTAACTTTTGATTACTCATCCTTAACCTGGAGTACTTCATCCGAGGTTTTACTGACATTTTCCACAATGGCCTTTGCCTGGTTGTGGCTAGGTCAACAACGTCTGTATTCCTTGAAACTATTTGTTAAACTACTGATCGGACACTTTCTTCTTTGTGATTTTGAAGTCACTAGAAGTCCATTTATCTAAGCAGACTGGCCTTCAATGGTAATTGAACTAACTCCCATTCAGAAAAATATATCCACTCTTTTCCTGAAGTTAATGATTTTCTTGAAATCAAGTTAAGTTCCTCATTGCTTAAGCAGAAAATTATTTATTTCATGCCAGGTAAGACTGAGCCTCCAATCATTTGACTCAAACAATCCAGTGTTCCTTGTAGTTAATGGTTAGATGGGAAGAAATTGGAAATTTCTCCATCTTGGAGTCTCCATTTAAATACGCCAGCCATCAGCAATGACCACCTGAACCCAAATCACTTAACTATGAGCCATGCTGCTGGGGTCCTTTCTCTGTGCCTCCTTACAGCCCAGATACAAAAGTGTGTCCCAGTGTCTGCCTATCCCTCCAGCACAAGGGGCTGGCATCACTTGACAGGGATGTAGAGAACGGCAGGGAGATGTTAGGACAAGAGAGGGTGAATATCTGAGTGAAAACAAGGTTATTAACACTGGCAGATGAGATGTCGTGGTTAAAAGACAATAAGGAGAATGAGTACACCACAATCTCACCAGAACTTGAAATAAACACAGGATTGCGCAGACTTAGTGCTCCTGTGCCCGAGGCTGTCAGGGAAACATCTATTTCACACACTCCTTGTGGTTACTCGGCGCGGAAGGTCACAACTTGCCATGCTGTTGGTTCTAGAGAATCATCTTGGAAATGATGGATTTGGTATCTAGCCGCTATGCTCTGCCCACAGCTGAGCATAGTGTAAAACCTTTTTGAGATTATGAGGTCAGAAGAGAGGAAGAAGAAGGTGGGAAAGCAAAGTGTGCAGAAAGCATTTACCAGAGAGACAGGAGTCTGGCCGGGGACAAGGTCACTTCTTTTACAAAGACCTTTCTGAGGGAAATTGGTTTTGTTGGTTGTATTTTCTAGAGTACTTAGTAAAGGAAAGACAAGATTTGCAATGTATTCTTTCAGTTACTCTTGTCCAACCCAGGCTGACAAATCAATGCTTTTACAGTTGACAAAAGATGTCTACAGTCTGTATCTTCAGGTGCCACTGGCAGAATGCCCCTGGTTACACCACAACCTCACTGCTGTTAAATGTGGTGCTGCTGGACGATGCCAGGAAAATCAGAGAATCACGAGGTTGGAAAAGACCCACCGGATCATCAAGTCCAACCATTCCTGTCAAATACTAAACCATGTCCCTCAGCACCTCGTCCACCCGTGTCTTAAACACCTCCAGGGAAGGTGAATCAACCACCTCCCTGGGCAGCCTCTGCCAGTGCCCAATGACCCTTTCTGTGAAGAATTTTTTCCTAATGTCCAGCCTAAACCTCCCCTGGCGGAGCTTGAGGCTATTCCCTCTTGTCCTGTCCCCCGTCACTTGGGAAAAGAGGCCAGCACCCTCCTCTCTACAACCTCCTTTCAGGTAGTTGTAGAGAGCAATGAGGTCTCCCCTCAGCCTCCTCTTCTCCAGGCTAAACAACCCCAGCTCTCTCAGCCGCTCCTCCTAAGGCCTGTTCTCCAGCCCCTTCACCAGCTTCGTTGCTCTTCTCTGGACTCACTCCAGAGCCTCAACATCCTTCTTGTGGTGAGGGGCCCAGAACTGAACACAGGATTTGAGGAGAAGCAAACTAGTGCCTAGAGGAAAAAATTAGCAAGAAACGCATCCTTGACTAAGCTTCCCAATTTCACATCTTCAGCTACTAAGCTGGAAAGATGAAGCGCAGTTTTGGGATGGCTCAGAGCAGGAATCATGTCCCCATGCTCAGATCCACAATATTCAAGATGTGCAGAAGGATCTATAAAATCAGCAATGGCAAAGATATGTAGGATGAAAGCAGGCAAAAAAAAAAAATCTCTGCAAGTTAGAAGCTGTAATAAAAAAGTCATAAAGGGCCCATCTGGGAAACAACTAAACCAATGCAGTATTTGTTCTACCACCATCTGCAGCCAATATTTAATAAATGGGAGCATGGAGGAGGTGTGTAGTGATGATTTAAACAGACCGGCAGATTCAGTGATCTGTTGGACACAGACAGCATTGAACATCCAAAAGCAGGATATGTTAGATAGATGAGGGGTCAGGGAGTATTCAGGTATTCACTTATTTCAGGTAAGTGATGATTCCCAGTTATGACCAATTATTTCTGACCAAAGAAGCAGGTAGCCTTGCCTTCAGGCTGTGGACACTTTCCTGTGCTTGGGGCAGAGTGATGCTCTCCAAGATGAGCATGTGGCTTTTGCTCAGCAGGCTGCAGTGCAAACTAACTCTATCTAAACCCAACCTTTGAAGGAAAAGAATTTAATGAGTGGGAAGTGGATGGGTCTGTGGACTCTAATGGTATAAATGTTACTGGAAAAAACATTCCATAACATAATGTTCATTAGCGATCCAAGCCACGGCAACAGTTGGTGAATATGCTGGCAGCAGGTGGAAGAGAAGCAGAGCTGAGCTTTGCAAGTCTCAGGGGAGTCGGGGAAATCTGGTGCCTGGACGAGGCTCCTGATGTAGGCGGAGAAGTGACCACAATCCATCAGCGATGGAGACATAGACAAGTCCTGCATTGGTCAAAGCCACTGATGACTGACAAGCTCTGCTGACCCTGAGCAGCCTGTTCCATGCACTGGCTGGTGACAGATCAGAAGCCCCATGTACTCCTGACAAGGTGGGGTAACCCTGAAGTGGCATGTGATCTTATTTTAGAGAAGCATTGTACCAGAGGTGTTAACTACCTGTGTCTGGAGTGGTTGAGACAGAGGATAAAGCCATAAAATCATTGACCCATTGTCAACTATAATCTTACAGCTCTGGTCACTTGTCTCACAGCTCTGCTATTATAAAGGCTACTAAGGGACTCATCTAATTTTAGTTTTTTTAAATGCAGATGTCTTGGCTAAGCCGGTTGTGTAAGGTCCTCCAAGGTGGCACAGCAGGGAGCAATAAGAACCCGCGGAGGGATAACTCATCCTACCCTACGACAGGTAAGCTGACTCACCTCTGGAAGCCTTCCGCTCTGTTTGCAGCCTGCTTGGCTTTGATGCCACTGCCATCAGGTAAGATGGACTTCCATCAGGTGGTCCTACAGACCAACCTACACCTCCAGAAAGCTGCTGTTTGGGTTTCATGCAACACCCAGCGAGACATACCTGCTAGGTAAGACTTTGGTGAGCTACGTAGTGTGGTGAAGAGGCTGGAGAACAGGCCTTATGAGGAACAGCTGAGACAGCTGGGGTTGTTTGGCCTTGAGAAGAGGAGGCTGAGGGGAGACCTTATTGCTCTCTACAACTACCTGAAAGGAGGTTGTAGGGAGGAGGGTGCTGGCCTCTTCTCCCAGGTGACAGGGGACAGGACAAGGGGCAATAGCCTCAAGCTGTCCCAGGGGAGATTTAGCCTGAACATTAGGAAAAAATTTTTCACAGAAAGGGTCATTGGGCACTGGAACAGGCTGCCCAGGGAGATGGCTGATTCACCTTCCCTGGAGGTGTTTAAGGCACGGGTGGACGGGGTGCTAAGGGGCATGGTTTAGTGTTTGATAGGAATGGTTGGACTCGATGATCCGGTGGGTCTCTTCCAACCTGGTGATTCTATGATTCTATGATATTCCCCTCTCCTATGACACTCGTTAAGCAGAGAACACAGCAGATGAGCCGGGGGCCTCAGTGTTGACCCTGCATGGCTACAACAGCATGTCCTGAGGCCATTGCACAGGACCAGCTGGAGGCAGTTGTTAATGAGAACCCTGGTACACTCAGAATGACAAATGTGACCTTTGGAATTTCAAATTAGGCTCTGCACATGTACCTTGCAAATGACTGCTGTGGCTCCTGTCAGCGTCCATGCGGATATGGGGCACGTCTCGACTGCAGGCTGGCTGCTTGTTTGACACGTGCTGTGACCAAGCCTCCTCCCCGCCGTGGCAGCACAAGCCCTTTGCTCCACATGTCTCTGCGCGTGTTGGGCCCATGCTCGCGCGCTCGGCTGGGGCTCTGCCACACAGCGCGCTCCGGCTTTGTGATGGCAACTTGCCCGCTTGCCTGACAACGTGAAAGCAAACGATGTGCATGTGCTCGGGCTCGTGCACAGCTCTTCTGCAGTTCCTAGCAACTAAATTACGGCCTCCCCACCAACCTACTCTTCCCCGTACATCAGCTTGGTTGTTCAAATACACCCCACTGAGGTCCTGCCCTTTATTTTCACTCAGACAACTCTAGCTCTTCAATTATTTGCTTTTTCTTTTCTCCTTCTCTCACTGAGATGCATGCTTGCTCACCCCTCCTATAAAGTCTACAGCAAGGAACTGCGATTTGTGGGGAGAGAAGGGAGAGCAAAAAGAAAAATACCTAAAAAACTCACTAAGACCATGCTGTGGAAAAGTTAGGAGAGTTTTTGGGGAAAAAACACTCTCTACCAGACGACAGCTCTAACTCCTCCTTGAAGTCCTGCCTCTTTTAGGAGAGGTTTCACTGGATTGTCCCTCTCCTGCTGAGCAGGGAGTTCATGGTCCTACAAAATGTATTTATACGCTACAGAGGAGGAAAACAAAACCTCTCAAAATAGAGTGCAGAACTTTAAGCCCAGCAACAGGTTTCATAGCCTGGACTTGTGAACTTCTGAGTCTATTATCCAGTAGTTTGATTAGGGAAAAACCTGGAAAATGAGTGGCACGGGACATTTACTGTTATTGTGGTATTTCTGGCCTGTAGAAAATATCTGCATGGGTTGAGATGGGTTTAAGTTTGAACGAGAGTCAAAATCTTACCATTTTCCTTAGTTTCTCCTTTTCCTCCATCCTTACCTTATCCCCACTGTGTGTGTAATATTAAACAAATTAAGAAATATTAAACAACTGACTCATTGGTGGCAACTATGAACACATTAGTAATAGAACAAGCAAAACGAACTATTAGAAGTACAGACTAGACAATAAAGCAAATAAAGCAAAAAAAAGGCAGCGCATATACGAGAGCGCATATAGTTCTCTCTTAGAACGTTTGTCATACCATTAGGGTAGCACTGAATTAGGTTTTTACCACAGTTGAATTACTGGGTTGGGAGATCTGAATCAGAAATCCCAGAAGTGGAAAAGGCTTTTGTGGAACTTCAGTTGCCATCTGTTCGCAGGCTGATGACAAAAAGAAGCAGCTCTGCTGTTAGAAACCTGCACCTCTGTATCCAGCATCCTGACAGTGCCCATCTAAGCTTTCTCACATTCTGGGCTGCAGATGTTTGTGGTTTTTTGGTTGTTGTTGTTGGTGTCTTTTTTTTTTTCTTTTTTTTTTTAAATCGTGCAACTACATGCAATTTTTAATCATGCAATCTGCAACTACCTAAAAGGAAGTTGTGGAGAGGAGGGAGCTGGGCTCTTCTCCCAAGTGACAGGGGACAGGACAAGAGGGAGTGGCCTCAAGGTCTGCCAGGAGAGGTTTAGACTGAACATTAGGAAAAAATTTTTCATGCAAAGGGTCATTGGGCACTGGCAGAGGCTGCCCAGGGAGATGGTTGAGTCACCTTCCCTGGAGGTGTTTAAGGGATGGGTGGACCAGGCACTGAGGGTCATGGTTTAGTGATTGATAGGAATGGCTGGACTCAATGATCTGGTGTTTTTTTTCCAACCTGGTGATTCTATGATTCTATGCAGAGAAAAATGCAAGATGGCCAAATCTTCACTAGATGCTTCAATAACTGCTCAGTCAGTAAATGATAACTTGCTAGGACAGCTGGGACTCAACAATATTAGGTTATGATCACAATATCTGCCAATATCAACCAACTGCTATACATTAATATCTGCCAGTGGGAAAGTACCCATCAAACTCTGTGTGGTCCTACTACTTTTCACAGGCCCATCGAGAGTTTCAATGCAGTTTGGGAACTCTGTTCTCTCCACACTAAATATACAACTAGTGATTTATATATGCTAGTCTTGAATGTGTTAGTAATAAGCAAACAAAACCCCCAAAGGGAGATCAGGATTGCAGGTTTAGCATAATGCATAATTTTATTGTCATAGTTTCCACTAGTCATAGGAAAACAACAGTATCTCCCACCCCACAAGGCTCCACTCTTAGCAGAGTAATACCACTTGTGTGTGCTAGTGTGGTTAGTCACAAGCCTGCAGAGTCTGAGTGAAGATAGTTTGCAGGCAGTAGTAACAGCCACGGGTTGGATTTAGTTTGACCTCCCTTGCTTGCATGTTTAGTGAGAGGATGATTTTGAGGACAGGTGGCTTGGCAGCTTTCCCAAAAGTCTGTTTGCTCCTGCAGAAGGTGTGGACATGCTGCTGGTGGTCCCTTGCCAGGCACAACAAGCAACATGAAATAGAATCATAGAATCATAGAATAACCAGGTTATAGAGATCCACTGGATCATCGAGTCCAACCATTTCTATCAAACACTAAACCATGCCCCATAGCACCTCGTCCACCCGTCCCTTAAACACCTCCAGGGAAGGTGAATCAACCACCTCCCTGGGTAGCCTGTTCCAGTGCCCAATGACCCTTTCTGAGAAAATTTTTTTCCTAATGTTCAGGCTAAATCTCCCCTGGTGGAGCTTCAGGCCGTTCCCTCTTGTCCTGTCCCCTGTCACCTGGGAAAAGAGGCCAGCACCCTCCTCCCTACAAGCTCCTTTCAGGTAGTTGTAGAAAGCAATGAGGTCTCCCCTCAGCCTCCTCTTCTCCAGGCTAAACAAACCCATAGGGGCCAGAACCCAGGAATCCAGCATAGTGCATCCCTGCTTGTAGGGTGTAAATAATAATTTAGGAATGCTTTTTTTGATCAGTAAAGTCTACAGTAAGTATTCGCCAGGCTAACTGCCTCATAGATTTCTCAGCAGTCATAAGATACAGGATAAATCCCACGCCAGCCTGCAGTAATGGCTTCGCCCATGGCTTGCAATAAGCTTCAGTTTTCACTTAGACAGTACAGTAACGCTTACACAACAAGAATGGCAACAAAAAGGTGAAGGACAAAATAACCATAGCATGCATAAGAGTGGCAAAATGAAGAGATGTCTTTCTGTACCTTTTAATATATTTTACATTTTTATTTCCCTCCCCAGGGTCTGAATTACTTGGGATTTGGGGTATAAAGCGGCTGGAAGTTTGGAGAATATTTGAACTTCAGTAGGATTTTGAACACCAGGACTTCTGCAAAACTAGGTCAATACATGACGCTGATAACTAAACCTGAATGCCTGGATTTTGAAGGAAACATTTACAGTAGAAATAAGATAATGTCACCTCTGTGAGCATGACACAGCATGAGCTCATAACAGTGTAACCTTAAAGGAGTGTGTTTGTGCTGGAGGAGGTGTGTGTGATGGTGGAATTCCACTTCCACAGGAAGGTCTGTGTCACAGAAAAAAAGGCTCCTGAATGCACTGTTAAAGTAATAAGTTGTCTGTCTTATGAAGAATAAATAACACAGCCTTCAAGCTGCTTTTTCTTGTACCTTAGAGACATAAATAAGCTCACATTTTAAGACTACTCAGTCAAGGTATCTGGTATATTGGCTGGAGAAGTGGGCCTGTGTGAACCTCACGAGGTTCAACAGGGCCAAGTGCAAGGTTCTATACCTGGGTCGGGGCAATCCCTGATTTCAGTACATGATGGGGGATGATGTGATTGAGAGCTGCCCTGCAGAGAAGGACTTGGGGTGCTGGTCGATGAGAAGCTCGACATGAGTGGGTGATGTGGGCTCACAGCCCAGAAGGACAACCATATTCTGGGCTGCATCAAAAGAAGCGTGGCCAGCAGGTTGAGGGAGGTGATTCTGCCCCTCTATTCCCCTCTTGTGAGGCCTCATCTGGAGTATTGTGTCCAGTTCTGGAATCCTCAATGTAAGAAGGATATGGAGCTGTTGGAACGGGTCCAGGGGAGGTTTCTGAAAGCACTCAGGTGAAAGCCATCAGAAGCTGATTTTAACCATGTGAATCTGCTTTTTAATCTGAGCTTTTTCTCACACTAGTTAACATGTACCACCCATTCTCCCAAAGCCAACAAATATGCATTCTGAGTATATTCCAGGATTAAAAGAGTGGGCATATTGGGCAGTAACATAATGGGCATTTGCTATTGTCCTTCTTTGGGAAACAAAGGTGTAACCAGCACAGCCACAAGGGCTGTTGTGTTCCGTGTGTGTGCAGGGTGCCCTCTCCTATCCCCTGCAGGCCCCACTCGGATGGGAGCTGTCAATGGTCCTCGGGAAGGTGTGTTCCTGTGGGACAGAGCCTGCACTCCAGCTTAACCCCACGGCTAATGCGTGTGCAACTACTGTAGGAGGTGGCAATGCGGGTTCCAGCCTGCATGTGTCAGCCCACTGTCAAGGAAGAGGCTCTGGGAGGGATTAGAGGCGTCAGAACTGGAAGGATGAAACCCCTAGGGACCTGAGCCAGGGTTGTCACTGCAGAATCTCTCAGTGGACACACCAGGGAGCTCTGACACATGCCAACATCAGCTTATTCAAATAGGCTGGATTCACTTTCTTGGGACTATGAGCAAAAAACTCTTGGACAACTCCACGCAGTAGGATGCAGAGTGCTGCTATAGCAAGTCTAGAGACAATCAAAGGAGACAACTTTAAAAGCTCTCATCCATTCGTACTCAGAGCAGCGCTCGACTTTCTCTAGAGGAAAAGATTTTAAGTGATGCCTACAATTTGTTCAAGCACTAACATCCTGTACCCGAGCAGAGCACTTCTCAAGAACACGTTACTAAGACACAGAGAACCCAAGAGAGAGAATAGATCCGTCTGTCACCACCACGGGGGGTAGGAAATCAGGCAGGGCAGATGATGGCACAGCCTGCACTTAAAAAGGTGACATATGGGTAGCTGAAGAAAGCATTAAGGTGTTTCAACAGAAGGATAAAACTGAGAGTTTTCCTGCAAGAAGTGAAAGTTCCAAAAGGAGATGGATATGGTGGGAAAACTGCAACTTGCAGCACAGTTCTGGGCAAGAAAAAGGATTCTGAATCACAGGTGAAGGAGGAAGGGAAATTGAACAAAGAAATTAACAAAAAAAATCAGAAAACAAAGAGGGAAAACAGGATAACAAAAGGTAACCCTTACAAATAAAGGAGTACCTGAGCTGACAGGGAATACAAAATAAAAAGGCTGTTGAGGGGATTTGGAGGTTGCAATGTACACACCATCTTGTATGTGCTAAAAACGGGAAGATGGCAACAAATGCATTCTCTACGGCTACTGTAATGCCTAAAACCCACACCAGGCTTTGGTGCCAGCAGCACAAGTACACCTAGGATGGGAAAACATGGTTCATTATACGCTGTGTGCCTGCCCTACATCTATTATAATCTTTGAATATATTAATCTGTGAAGAATAAAGAATGGAATTTGAGTGTTATATTCAAACTTTGCGTCAGATAAGGCAAAAAACCTTGTATTGCTCCTCCAGAAACATACAGTAATGCTAAATACTGTTTTTCATGCCTTTTCAGTACCCTTTTGCTTGATTCTAGTAGACAGATCAGCAGCTGTAATGGTTTTATTTGTAGCATATATATTTAAGAAATCCCGCAGGGAACTGCTGAATATCAATATTTGCAAGGGCTGCAATTTCCCTGTCTGATTTTTTTTCATGAATGTTTTGTAATGTATTGCACTAGTTCCATATTACTTCTAAATCACTACCAAAAGCGACAACTTTAATTAGATATTTTAAATATACAGAAGACAGAGGCAGGCATTTGGAGCCAAGCAGGTTATATCTTTTCCACATCAGGCTCCACGTGATCAATCTGATTCAATCTATGCAGCAAATGGAAAAATATGGCATATGCACTGTTATATCTTCAGTGAACCATACTTGTATGTGTAATTAATTCAGGGAGTACTGATAGAGTGGAACTCCTATAGAGAATGAAATAATCTGCCAAGTGAAGCTGGTATTTAGTTATACTGTAAAACATGACTGTTTGAAAGGCCATATGCTTTATTGAAGGCTGGTCTGGGTCTGTGAAAGCCAGCAGAACCTTCCAGGTATCCTATACAAAAATCTCAAAAACTCAACACCAAACCAAAGAGCTACCACAAATGTCATCCCAGAACTCTGTAAAAGCTCTTTCACTATCTCTTGGCAGCTGCATGCACATTAAAAGCATCCCATTTCAAGGTAACCTCCAAGACTTTAGGGAAAGGAGTGAGAGTGAAGGAACAAAAAAAAAAAATAAAAATCAGAGGGCTTTGTCAGCAGAAGCAAAGCTCACAAGGAAGATAAACTACCAGTGAAAGCGTTGGGGGATAACTACTGCTAAGACTACAAGTATCAGTCTGAAGCAGGTCATAGAGCAGAACTTAAGCTGTTGGACTGACTTCAAAGAACTACTGGCTCAGAAATGATGGAGCCCATGTCAGATGTCTGCGCCCACTGAATCTACAGAAAAAGAACCTAGGTCATTATTCTCCAGGTGTATATTTTAGTATTGTATTTTAATATAATCTTCAAACATGCTGGAACATGCTAAATAAATTTTGGAGGAAACCAAACACATTTACCTTCAACTGTTTATTTAGAATCATAGTTTGGTTGGAAAAGACCTTTGAGATAAAGTTCAACTATACCTGCCCACTAATAAACCACATCCCTGAGCGCTTCATTTTCGTCTTTTAAACACCTCCAGGGATGGGGACTCAACTGCTTGCCTGGGTAGCCTCTGCCAGCACCCAATAACCCTTTCAGTGAAGAGATTTTTCCTGATATCTAATCTGAACCTCCCCTGGTGCAGCTTGAGGCTATTTCCTCCCATCCTATCACTTGTTACTTGGGAGAAGAGACCAACATCCACCTCTCTACAACCTCCTTTCAGGTACTTGTAGACAGTGGTAATGTCTCCCACCAGCCTTCTTTGCTCTAGGCTAAACAACTCCAGTTCCTTCAGCCACCTTTCATAAGGCTTGTTTTTTGTCCATATAGTTTAATTTTAAAGATGATCACTAGCACTGAAGAGTCAAAAAGAACACGTTACTCTTCAGAGCCAACACACCCCATTCTTTTTGTGTCTGTACTCATTTTACACACTTTTTCCTCAGCTTCTGAAAGGGAAATGTATGCATCTATTCATAATTTCTACCACAGCTGAGAAGTGAACCTTATTAAGACAAGAACAGAATAAAGTAGGTAGATGCAGAGGCAGCATCTCTGGAGTCCTTTGTACAGCTGAACTTGTTATATGGGTGATGAGTGTGTTTTCTTTCTAAATTAACCTTTTACATACAATAAGCAGCAGATCTATTCAGAATGTTGAAAGTTTATCATTCAGGTAGTGTTAATCTGGGTGTCTTGGTTTGTGCGTGGATTTCTTTTTCTAAAGGAAAACTAGTACACAGTTAAGTATTCTTAGCAGCTGCTAAGAGTTGATGGTAAGCCACACAAGCCATCATCCGAATATTAATATCAAAGCCCATGAAGTAGTGCAAATGGCTTAAACTTCTATAAGCATCTAGAAGAAACAAGCAGTAGTTATACATGATAAAAGATTCAAAGGGATTCTGTGACAGGACTGTCATGGCACATACTTAGAGAGACATTGAAAAGCCTGGCATTATATTACAGAGAATGGACTGAGATGTCATTCGTACCTCAAAACTTCATAAAAACCAAAACCATTTAATCCTCTCTTCCTGAGGTGTGTTTGAATTGCTGAAGTGTGAAAATATTTTCTCTTAGAGCTGTAAAATTATTACGGTTCAGTATTTTGTAACAGCATTAGATATTGAAGGAAACATCTTTTGCCTTATCTGTGATAAATGGCACACTTTTAAGAGGAACTTTTAGGAACTACAAGTACCTATGAACAACAAAAGTGTGAGGATTGTAATAGTCTAGAAAAACATTCTTTGAAATAGTTTAAGTGCAGCAAGAAAAGCATGTTTGTATTATCAGGATAAGGTCTCCAGCTCTTCATTTTTCCAAAGCAAGAATTTATTCCTTCAAATTGTTTTCCATATTGAACAAAAGAATTCGGTACAGTTTTTCCAGAGAAAAAAAAAAGTTGACAGTTGCAATGAAGAATTATATAAAGTGACATTTCATTCTTGCATCTCCTAAAATACATTTGTTTCTCTCAAAACAGTATTAACCAATTAACAAAAGAGAACGGACACCAAAATATTTCAGTAGCTTGAGGTACCATATTCTCTCACTCACTGCATACGAGTCACTCCCTGAAACACAGAGACTTCTATTACAAGAAACCTGTATCTTTTCCCTTTATCACTGCATCTTTTCTTTCATTGCATTACCGATGAAAATGCAATTTACTGCATAAAATAAGGAAACATATTCAGAATACCTTTGCAGCATGCAGCCAAGAATCTGCAGTAGCTGTCTGAAAGCAATTTACTACAAACAGAAACATGTCCTCTACATCTAGTTCAGGGCTGACATCCCTGAAATAGTTATTCAGTTATACCAGAAAATCTTGAAATATGGTCTGTACAAGCTTGCAGAATAATGTGGTTTGTCAAGGACGCTGACGATACTGTCAGTCTTCTTCAAGGCAAACAGCTAGAAAAGTGTTGGGAATTTTAGCTTGTAAATGCAAATAATAGGCTTTTTTTTCCTTTTTGTTTAAAGTTTTAGAAGATTTTTTAATCATAAGCCAAAATTAAACAACTCTATTTTAGATACCTGCTGCCTCTCCCCTTCTTACCCTAGAACTGAGCATGATGTTCAGTCTTGCCTGACCCTACCTTGACTAACTATTGCATCCTCTTGCATGACCACACCCACTGATCCAGTCTCCAAACCTCATTTACTGATACAGATTTCTTGGGAGGATGGAGGCTTGAATCTGAAAGCATCTCACCGGAACACAAATACAGGTATGGAAAGAGTACACGGCAAAAAGGATAATGCCTCTCATACAGGAAAATGACAGGATGGGAGTCTAAACCCGGTAAAATGGAGAGCACTCATTCATTTGCAGTGCAGTCAGTGAGTGGTTCACCTCTGATTCCTACTAGAAGCCCATGACAATTAGTCAAAAGCCATTTTCACCCTGTATATGGCACAGATTCTGTAGAAACTAGCACCAGTGAGATCAGTTTTGACACAAATTAGGGTTACAAAGTTCGGTAGTCTAGATGTAAATTTTGATTTTGAAATAAGCCAAACATTTTCACTTTTGCTTAAGAAAGCCGTAAATTACAAGTTGTCATTTTAGCATTCAGTTTGCTAAAAAATCTCAAGAAATATCAGAAAACATTCTGTTGTAAAAAAGGTGCCATGGAACAAAGAGAAAGAAAAGTATTATCTTCTGATTCTTATATACAAATCACTTCAACTTTACTAGCAAACATTATAATGTATTAAAGATACAATATTTTCTTTGCTATAAATTGCTACACGCTCTTCAGTGACTGTAGGCACTCTGATTATTTCCCTACTCTCTTAAGATACAATTTCTCTTTCATCTGAAGAACAGATATTAAATCATGTACATAAATACTGTAGGTATGTAATAGTAAAACAGAATAAATAAAAAGGGTAGATAATTAATTTATTACTGCAAAATACCAAACTAGTTATCATTTCTAGAATTATTTTTATGACCAAGCAGGAGAATGAGGCTTGTATTTACAGGTATCTGTTTCGAATGTATTCTCTGTACATGAGGAAGTCATCCTTTCCCAGGGGTTGCATGTTTCCTTTTCCAGCCTGAATGTGAGCATGAAATATCTCTATTGATTTCCTGTCAGCTCTGGGAGGCTGGACTTCATAAATATTGTCTTGAGGAAAGGAGGAGATGGGTATTCTGAAAAAAAACCAAACACAGTATTTGTGACTTTAGGTAAAAGTTTTCCATCGGCAGAGTATTTCTTTTCATTGAAATAGACATGAGAGTCAACGAAAGGGCAACTCCCCACTAGATAATTCATTTACCTAGATTTTTATCATGACTGCAGACCTAATAAGACCCAGCTTTCCAAGTAGGCCAATTAGGTAAGTTGTTACTAATCACATTACAGAATACTTTCTCACTTCCCTCCACTCTGTCCTCATTTCTTCACCCTTCCTCAGATCTGTTACGGTCAGAAGGTACCCAACCTGAAATAGATCTGTGCCACACATTATAGCAGATAACAGGAGAACTTTATTGAACTATCCACTTAGTAGTAATTATAACAAGCAAGTAATTATGGTATGAACCAACATATAGAAAGGATTTACCAGATAAGGAATTTCCGTGTAATTATCAGGAAACAGACAACTTATTACCAGCAGCAGCACTCTGTACACTGGGGCAGTTAATTGGCAGTATTTTTAAAAATAGCACAAGTGTACAATAAACATTATATTTGAATCCTAATACTTAAACTTACTCATGAGAAACACACAAAGTTTGAAAGTTTACAATAACCTGAGCTTGTCAGGTTATTGAATTACTAAGCAGTATTGTCAGACTCACTCATAAAGTAGAAGTTGGAATTTTAACTGTAACTCTCGAAAACTGCATAGCAGGTCAAGGGAAGTAATTGCTTCCCTCTGTTCAGAGCTTGAGAGATTGTACCTGGAGCACTGTGCCCACTTTTGGGCTCTCCAGTACAAGACAGACAATGAAATAATTGTCCAAGTTCAGGAAGGTCACCAAGATGATTGGAGAGCTGGAGTACAATGAGAGACTGCAAGCACTGGGTTTGTCCAGCCCAGAGAAGAGAAGCTAAAAGGGATCTTATTGCTATCTGCATCCTCCTAGTGGGAGGGTGTCTGTGTGGAGCCAGACTCTTCTTGGGAGTATCTGATGAAAAGACACATTTCAAAAGGGAATGCAAACTGCAATCTGGGATATTTTGATTATATACAAGGGAACTTTCTTCCCCACGGAGAGGGCTGTTAATCACCATTGCTGCTCAGAGAGGCTGTGGAACCTCCCTGCCTAAGGATATTCAACAGTCAAGTGTATGTAGCCCTGAGCAACCTCATCTAATTTGGTCCTCCTCTGAGCAGGGGACTGGATCAGAAGACCTACAGGTCCCTTCCAGTTTTGCATATACCGTTATAAACCAAACCCTTCAGTAGCAATGTGTCCTCCATAACCGATTCCAAAGCAGCAACAGAACTATTTATACTCAATACATAATAAATAAATAAACACTAAAAGTATCTGTGTCATAAGTAATTTTCATTCTCAAGCACTTCAGCTCTTGTGAAAGCTGTATTCTTAAATATGCTATGTACATTTCCCATCAATATTTTAGTAATTTCTTTATGAAATATTCCCAGAGTTGAACAGCACAGATATCTTACTTGTGTGACAGCAGATCAGTTTGGATTCCACAACAGGACATTCAATGTCTAGTACATTGCCATATGCAAACCTATGCATTAACTTTTCTTTCTGTCAACACTACTGGATTTAGAGGAAATCGTAGTTTGAAATGAATTCTAAGAAAAAAAAACACCACAGAAATCACAGAACTGTGATTACCTAGAACAGTGGATGAATGATATCTATAAAATGCCAAAGAGGAGAAATAAATTATTTCTCAGTTATGAAAAAAAAATGACATACTTTTTAAAAATCGTTCTCTAAATAATCAGTTTCATATATTTTTTTAGTTCCTATTTCAGCTGAAAAAGCTAATTTACTTTCTAGATAGCTATCAAAATACTGCTGCTTTATAAATACTCTATCTAAGCAAAGCTGCCCAGGTATACAACACAAAGAATTTGATTCTGGAAGACTCATTTCCCTACCACCATGTACACCGAACACTTTTCTACATCACATTATTACTTAAAGGTGGACCTAAAATTTCATGGGGCCCAGTAGCCTGCCTCACAGAGCAACTAGCAGCAAAGTTTGCAGACAGATTGTTAAAACAGAACAGGTACTGAATAATCCCTTCTCCAGTATATCCTCCTGGATTTCAGCAGCCAGGATTTAGGATCTACCTGAAACAAAAATGTGAAACTGGGCTACTGTTTTGTGAAAAGTGATTTCCATAGGTCTTTGCTAGTTTTTCTAATATCTCTGAGACTTACAAAGTCCTGTGGGAATAAGTTCCATTACTTGATTGTGTCTGATGTGACATCGTTCATTTGTTATCATGGGCCTTGATTGCTCATAATTCTTACATTGGGAGAAATGGTGAATATCATCCCCCGTTTGTCTCCTTCATATCACTATCAGACAGTCAAATGTATTTAATCTTTCCTCGCACAGTAGTTATTTCTGATTAACCCTGTTACCTTGCCACTAAAGCAGAGTTCCAAGGTCTACTCCATCCTCTCATAAATCAGTGAGGACCAAAACATGTTTAATAACTATTTTTTCATGTCACCTGCAATTTTAGCAACTGAAGAGAAATTTTCTAAGTACTTTACATAATAGCACGTTGGAATAGCAGACAGTGTTAGCAGCTGAGAAACATTCAGAATGCTATTGCTAAATATTGTATTAGCATATGCACATATTTTGGGGCTCAAAACTTTTCAGGTAAGAAATTACAGCAGCAATTTACTGTCAAAGCTCACGCTTTCCAAAAGTGAACACTGATCAGCCCAAATACAATGAAGATTCAGAGATTAGCATTGTTGCCATATTCCACAGAAGCTATGATTCACTATCTGGGTGCTCTTCAACAGAAACAAAGTTATTTTTAAGTGTATAATCTTATATCTTAAAGGGAAATAACAAGGAAGAACTGGAACACTCAAACAATGGCAGAGACCTTCTATAAATGAAATACAGTAATCTAGTTCCACTATGAACACAAACTAATGCTTGACACTGTTTCCAAATCAGGGTCTCTATTAAAACTGAAAAAACCCCCCAAAACTTGCTCTCTTATTTTGTAGCCTCTTATTTTATTGAAATATGTTGGATTTTGGATGTTTCATTACATCTCATAAAATGACTGCAATGCGTCATGTAGTATAGTACGTCTAATATTACACTACAGCTGGAATATGGTACACAAAATAAAATGATTACCATAATAAAGTAATATTTTTCATTATCATATTTAAATTTGTATTTCTCCATTTTATAGAGCAATACATTCTGTTGATTACACTTTGACTGCAGTGACATTACTAGTATAGCTCTACTATTGAATTTGAGACAATAAAGTCACTGGTCACCCACGGAGTTTGTCTGCATTCTTAAAACCAAGTTCTGTTTTACCAGGATGTAGACAGAGTATGCAAGGTTATGTCACAGAAACATTTGGCCATCCTAGAACTGGAGAAAAAAGTAAAGCTAAAGAGTTTGCAAAAAGTGAAGCCTTACTGCATGCAATATATATCTATTTTTGCTTATTTTAGATTGTGTTAACAATGCCTGTTAGTCTTAGAATTCTGTGGCACTACAGTGGAATGTAAACGAATACTAAAAACGTGAGTGAGTTACCAGTCTGTATCATTAGGAAAAACTTTCCAAAAAGCTTGTTGTTTCTATGCTTTCCTCAAACACCAAACTCCTGTTTCAAAAGAGTCAAAGATCTTCCAAAGAGTCCAACCTCTCCTATTAAGCTCTCACCCAATCAGCATTTTATTTTGGTTTTTGTTGGTAAACCGTATGAATAATACAATGGAAATTCTATCATAGTTAACCTTTTCTTTCTATTTTTCCCCAACAGAGTGACAGTTTCTTCTCATCATTTCTTCTAGTTTACTACAAAACGTCAGGGTGGAGGTTCTCAGAACTGGTACCAAGCTTTGTCTATCTAACTTTACAGGTAGATGCTTTCAAAGTAGATTGCTTTCAAAGCACTCATGTCTTCTGGAGATTGATATTTATCTAGTTTAGAACATTCAAGCTGAGACTCTAGCAATGGTATTTGACACCAGCATAGTGCACTAACTTACCAGTGTCACTATCCAACACTGAACGACATCACTCACTCAAACGTAGCTGGCCTGTCTAGTCCACTAGTAAGTGAACAATTGAGTAAAAGAACAAAACAAGCCATAACACTCTATTTATTGATTTGTTTCTGAAGACATGACATCTCTGAAGCACTAATGAGTCAAAAGTCATTTCCTTAAGCAAAACAGAAGCTAGGACAGCAGAGTGCATTTCATTCTGAGTACTTAGTAACTAAATCTCAATTTTCCACCTACTTGCTTCAACATGATAAAAATATATTGAAAGAACCACATGTTCACGCATGCCAATTTTTATTAATAACCCTGTATTAAGCTGTAACTATTTGTAGAGTGCTTGTATTATCCAGTCATTTAATTAGAGTCATTTTTCTAACACTATTAATGTAAAAATCTAATCTACTTAATAAGTTTAATAGAGTCATGAAGGACAGCACATTGTTTATGACTTGGCTATCTGATCTCCTTAGAGACCTGTAGGTCTAGGGCCTCCCAATGAAAATTACATAAATAGGAACATAAACACCATGTCATGAGGACAGCATCCTTTGACATGCAAAGAGCAATTATTTTCATTCGCATGTGAGCAGGCATCAGGGTGCTATGTTTTCATCAAGAGTAGCTTTGTCTCTACAGTAAAAGAAGATAAAACTAAAATCTTCAGCTATAATGAAGATGTTCCATACTTTGGGGTTTAACTCTCAAAAATGTGGCAGTTGACAGAAAGCAACCACATTTGATTCAACACGGATCAGACCTCCTCAAATCTCTCAAATATATCTAAAGGAGACAAAATGTACTGCGTGGCCTTATCTGAATCATAAGCAAATATGCTTATAAAATCTGATATACAAAACTCCAGCAAATCCAGAGGTCTTGTTTGGGTTTTTCTCACCTCATAAATGGCAACCCTTTAAATTGCTTGCTGTGCTGTTGAAAATGCTTACAATAGAATTTTCCTTTCTTAGACACCAACACCTCCATACAACAAAGTTTCAGCCATGTTGCGAGTGGAGAGGACTGAAACCCAGGAAGTCTTCTCTGTTCAATAATACTGTAACTTGCATCTTACAGAACCAACAGCAGCAAAACCTGGACTGCATCGAGGTCCCACAACAATCACCTGAAACTCCAATGGCATTCTCAGTTTCAAGGGTCAGTGAAAGAAGAGACTCTCTTTACACAGATATATATCCAAATGAGCATTTTACACTCCAAGCCAGAATGGAGCAGCTTCTTTATAGTGCAGATAGAAGGGATATGAGAGAGGGTCAGAACATCTGATACAGAAACGTGATCTCAGGAAAGATAAATCTTTTAAGTAGGGATGATTTACACTGACCACAAACTAAATGAAAAATTAAACATCGAACACACAAAGGAAGTGAGGGCTAGTACAGGACAAAACAAAACAAACAGCAAAAGAACCCACAAAAAACCCAGATAGGAATATTGTGTTGCTTTATGGAAAGGAAAAGCTTAGACTCAAATTTGCAAATAGAATTACCTGAGGAAGACCATTCTATTAAACTGATGAAGAGAAATGTATCACTTCACAGAGAAGAGAGAGGGACAGGTTGAAGATGAGTCCTGAAAATGTTCATTAAAAAGCCTAAAAGGGATCTCAGTCACAAGGAGTTTAAATCATTTTTGCAAGATCCCTGGAAAAAGCCCATGCCCTGCTCCTCGATCTGTCATAAGGGTGCTGCACAAGATGATTGAGCCAATCTAACAAAATGCCACCCAGCCACATAAGAAAGTTCTGCTGTGTTTGACCCTGTGGCTCTATCTCTTTTGTCCTGGCCCTGGTGATAAGTGGAACCTTCACTGGTCTAAATAATACCATTAATCTATCAGGAAACTATTTGTTCTTTAAATCTGAATTAGTTTGCTGCAGACTGATGAGCTGAAGTGATTTACGGAGCACTGTAACAAGCAGCAAAGCTTGCACAAGTAACTGAAAACATGTGCAAGGGAAGGAGGGAAAGAGCAGGACTCCCGCTTTTAGTAGCAATGAACGGTTAGAATTGGCTCAGCTATTTTGTTAACTTCGCCCATCAAATCTAGTCATGCTGTGACTTAAACCATAACACCAAACCATTTCACCCGTCAAACTTCAGTAGAGCATTTTATAAACCATTACAACATGGATTTATTTATATTTCCTTCAGTCCTCAGCCAGCTTCTTTTCTGGAGAGTCCTACAACTCGTTATCCAGTTGGTTTTCCCCAGACCCTTCCCAGTACTATTTTTTGAGGTGCATGACTAAAAATGAACAGAGCATTCAAGCCCAAAATGACAAAATGATTCACGGAATCATAGAATAGTTTGGATTGGAAGGGACCTTGAAGTACCAAGTACCATGAAGTACCAAATACTTTCAGGGAAAGTGCCACAATGACTTTAAAACCACTTCCCCAGGATATAAAATGAAGACAGTCTCAGTAGCAGTCATTTTAGTCAGGCCATTTCACAAAAGATGAGTGGAGTGCTAAAATGATTCAGAATCCCAATGAAGGGCAATCTTTCATCTTCAGACAGAAGACAAAATCCAGGTATTGTATAAACAGCTCATCAGTAAATTTCAAGGGAATTCTCAGAGGCAATAAATGCTGTGGAGTCACAGAAATGCTCTGCTTAAAATACTGAGTGTCAAAGAGAGGAAAGACTCAAGTTAAGAGAGGAAGACTAAGTCTTAAAGCTATTTTTAGAATACCAAAGCAGCGGATACATATGAGGCAAACAAACAAGACAAATCAATGTATTTTGGGTCAGTTAAACCAAAGTAGTTAGTTATCCTCATCTCTGTTCTGAACTGAATACCAATAGTGAGCTACATACTTTTATTTAGAGGTATAGAGAGCTTTAGATTATATGTGCTTCTTCATATATAGCTGTTAAAGAATATGAGATCCAGCACAGGACATCTCAAAGTAAAATGAATCCAAATAACCACTAAACAGGAAAGAACTTCATCCATTGTAGAGGCAGAGAGTTCTTAGTTAAGGAGGGAAGTAAGGTTGATGGCTTCCAATTTAACACAAATATTTGCATCTCAAAGGAGTTGTTGAAGCAGTGCTTGTTTTAATTAAGAAGCCTAGCTATCCTGTTTCCAAGAAAAGGAAGAAATAAAATGAGTTGTAGATAAAACCACAGCATCTATTCAGACCCTTAGTCTGGGAGACTAAGGATAAAAAACTTTGCTAAAGAATAGATGCTCTAAGAAAGGGTTGTCTAGCAAGAAGGTGCTTGATTGAAGTGCAGTATTTGTTGCGTTGGAAACCTTGACTGCTACCCTATCAGAAGATAGTAACTAGATAAGAAACCTTTCTGATATAAGATTAGTGTAAACAGATGACAGAACATAAACAATTTTTTCACCTATATTTGCCATGAATACTAGTGAAAATTCCCTACTCTGTGAATAAATGCTTACATTTTAGTCTATCCAACCTTCTGAGCAAAGCAATATACTGGAGAGGCATATTTGAAGCAGAAAGTGTGCAAAAAGCCACTGTACTGTGAAAGTATCAACATGCTTGAGAATCCAAGATAACTTCCAACTTTTAAAGTCGCTTGCTGACTAATTATGACCACCTTTTGATTCACTGCTTACACAGCAGTGTCAAGAAACTATTTAGATATTTTGCATGGGTTCAGTGTAAAAAATAAATCTATTCTCAACACTATCACTCTGAACATCCTTTATCCATTTACTTCTGCCTTTCAGTATAAGAAACAAATTACTCCTAGGATGTGAATACACAGAAAGATGACAAGTTCAGTACCAGCCTTTTCTTTAGTACAGTTATAAAGAAGTGGTAATGCCAAGTTTACAAATATAAAGCTATTTTTTCTCTAATGCTCCAAGAAATAGTCCTTACACTAACAAAGTCATATGGTAGCACTGAAGGAGCAAGAGAACTGCTCTAAACTGCAGTAACAGCTTTTAAAAGTAAGTGGGGTTGTAAAACAGTCATTAAAATTAGAAAATGTACTGCTCTATTTTTGCCTTTATATATTATGGTGATATTATAGAGTAAAAAGATTCCAGAAGAGCACTTAATTAACAAAAACGGAAGATAAAGGTGCTCCATGTTCACTGAAATTTGCTCCGATGCTTTTATCTTGTTGAGAAAACAATGTGTATAATGTGCACATACACAGAAACAAACAGTAAAAAAGGCCATATAGAATCATAGAATAGTTAGGGTTCGAAGGGACCTTAAAGATCATCCAGTTCCAACCCCCTTGCCATGAGCAGACACATCCCACTAGATGAGGTTACTCAAGGGCCCATCCAACCTGGCCTTGAACACCTCGAGGGATGGGGCAGCTACAGCTTCCCTGGGCAACCTGTGCCAGTGTCTCACCACTCTCAGAGTGAAGAAATTCTTCCTAATGTCTAATCTAAAATATTCTTGTACATAGTTAGCTGTTAACTTGTAGATAGTTAATTGCTACTTAATTTGAGTCATGTTTGATCAATTCTTGAATGACAAGCAGAACCCAGGTAATCTTTATCAAAAAAGAGAAACTACACACTTCACATCAAGGAAACTTTTGAAAACAGGGACTATATGATATATCTCTGAAGATGAGGTATCTTTTTTGAATATTTAAGGAGAACATAGTTAAAGAGAACAAGCATCCTCCTGCCTGAGCATCATCAGTGCTCTGCAAAACCAAACCGGAGAGTAGATACCTACAGACGACTTAAAGTTGGTGCACAAGCATTGTTGCTATATTGCAGAGGCCATAAGGGGCACAGGCATGGAAGGCAGCTTGTACCCTGATCTATGCAACCAGTTACTTTTTGTTGTAAGAGTGTTAGAGCATTTCCACGCTGTTCTCCAGAAGTGTTGCAGTGAATCAAAACACTCAATTCCCTGTTTGGGAGGGAATAAAAATTTCTTGTACTCCTAGATGAATGTAAGAAGTACATTTGGAAAGTGATTGAGAGTATGTTTTTCTACAGTACTATTTATACCACACCACAATGAGTACTAGGGAACTATGAATAGGTGCACTGTGTCAGTCAACAGTAATTATACTACAGTACTCCAAGTCTCTGTTCACATATATGATAATAGATTGTGCTAAAAGCAGTCCAGCCTCGTTTAGCTCTACTTAGCTCTAGCTAAAATTCTACCCTTTTTTCTCCCTTCATCTAATTTCTATGAACAAAAAGAGGAACTTCAATATCTTTCTACATTCTCCACTCCTCTTCAGTTTTATTTCACTGCATCACTGCAGTCCCTGTTCAAGTATACATTTTTTGCTTCTAATCTATACTTAAGAGTTTCTAAATGTAAGCCAAAAGCTTCTCTTCAGTATTTCTACAATGCGTGTTCCAGTCCATAACTATCACTTAAGTGACCCAGTAAAAGCAAGACATATTTCCATTTGTATTGGCTTTATGCATTTGATAAAAATGGCCAGAAGGTTTAAGGGTCTTTTTAAAGATCAAAAAAGGATATAAGAAAATATTTTCTTGAGAAGAGTGGAAAAGGCAGCAACTAACCTAAGCCTAAATAACATTTCACTGCTGGTAAGACACCAAAGTTTTAGACAGAGTACTTCATTTTACAATGAAAAGGACTTGGGCTTCATTGCATTTCTATTTAGAACGCACTACTGGAGAATCAGATTTGCAGGGTTGGGTTTTTTTCCAATTTAAAATGCACCTAACATCAAATCAATACAAGTTACTATAATTTTTTTCAATTTCTTCAAGTGCTCCTTGAGAAACAAGGAGATATTTAGTCCAATAAGTGCAAGATGTGCCTCAGCTGAGGTTACTGAAAATCCTCTCTCTCAATCTTATCTTGAGAATTGTATGTTCGTGCTATTTTATCTCTAAAAAATTAGTATTCTCCCAGGAAAATCCTGGTTCAGAGCAGCAATTCAAACTCAGTATGAAGAAGCTTCCTTGTTTCAGAATGCCTTTCAAGAATGGCTACATTTATGACTTTTCTTGAAAGAACAACATGTCTCCATCCAAATATTATTTAAACATTTTTAAAAAGTTGCAGAAGAAAAGCTGAAGAAAAATTTTAAGCTGTATGTAAAAAGATGTGCTTTCAGAGAAAAACCCCAAACAACTACAAAAAAACCTGTTTCCTCTCAGATCTGCATGGAAGAGCATGTTTGGTAGAACCAGCAAAGAAAGATAATCCATGTGAGGTGGAGTGACAGGAAGCGCAGTTTTGTGTGCTCTATGACTTCTACATTCCACTGGTTGGAAACACACAGAAATTACACTTGAGAAAGCAAGAAAAAGAACATATGACTACCCCAACCCCACCAGAATTACATGTATAGACTCTAACATTCATTTTACAGCAGCATATCATGGGGAATAATTTACTCTACTTTAAGGATGCAAAAAAGGAGCAATTATCTCCTACACTGTCAAACACACGGGGATATTTTGCAGTTACACAAACTGAATCACCTTTGTTCATAGCAAAAATGTTCCTATTACTACAAAATAATTTCTTAATAACCATTTCCCTTCCAAGCATCCAGGTTGTTCATTTTTAAAACAGTTTTACAGTTTGCCAACCCAACTTATTATTTTAATACCCATCAGATATATTTTACTATTAAGAGGCATGTTCACCTACAAAGTGTAAGTTTATTAATGATGAACCATGCATGGTGACATCATCACTACTTTAAATGTATATAATATCAAATGAATAAGCACTAATATTAAGCAGTTCTGTCTCCTACATAATATTGGTCTGTTACATGTTATCCTGCTCCCTCGCCCCTGTAAGACACCACCAGTCTCTATCCCTGCTTGGATAAGTGCTACGTTCAAGGTTCCTTCACTTCATCAGCACAGCGAGAAAGGACGAGAGACAGTGCAGGACACTAAGCTGAGCCCTCTGTAAATTAATGAATTGTAGTAAAGGCCTGCAGCTCTACGGAGTGGCCATGCTGTTGAGTAAAAAGAGACCATGTGCCCTAGAAACAAAAGTAAATAAAAACCTCCCTTGATGAAACTTTAAGCTGCCTACAGTACAGGAAGATATTAGCTGGGAAGTTAGGAGTTAATCAGCTAAATTCCAAGACCTGCCTCAATAATAGTATGTTTGTGTAATAGTATGACATTTCTTATACCAGTACTAAGAAAAGAACCCAATGATGTGACTTATCACTACAGGCCATTTTTGCACAGCAATAATCAATCCATAATCGCAAACCGTTAAGCTCCTTATTTCAGTATAAATGAAAGATGTGCCCCTACTGTAATTTTAACATTAAGAGTTACTTTTCATAGTAATGGAAAGTTACTCTATTCACAACAGAATACACAGAAGTTATTCCACAGGGCAGATGTGCCTGCAAGAGCAATCCTCCTACCATGCCACCACAATTGGCTTTGTTGAATATGGCTCCCAGACTAATCTTTTGGGATTAAAGTATTCAAGTGTTTCACTGACAAAAAGCACTTGGAGCTTGATCTTCCCTTACAACCTACTATAGACTACCATCCTGTTTAGAATAAGATGCAAAATCTATCTACTGTAACAAATCAACCATTTAAAAAAATTGCCTCATCAGCTCCAAGTATCACTGCCAAATCAATAACACTGGTATGTAACAAGGAGCAAACAACCAAAAAAAGTCAAGGAGATACTTCTGAGGAAAACGTAGCAGACTAATTGTTAAAATAACATCTATGCAAGATTCTCTTCTTCAGTTAAAACAGTCTGCATACTGATTAACACAAGTATAGGTGCTTTGATTTCAGTGGCACAGCTGGGAACTGAGTGCACAAAACAAAGCAAGAAGCAGTTTGCTCTTCACCCTACGTTCTCCAGCACCTGGGCAGTCACCAGAAAAATAAAAACAGAAAAATATCCCATTTGACTTCTCAAAACTCCTCAAGCGTCCACTAAAAAAAAATACAGGGTGCTCATAGTCTTCTCAGAACAAATAAATTCAGAATCATTGAATCACCAGAATATCAAATAAGCAGAATGGTCAGGATTGGAAGGGACCTCTGGAAATCATCTAGTCTACTCCCCCTACTAAGGCAGGTTCACCTACAGCAGGTTGCAGAGAAATTTGTCCAAGCAGGTCTTAAATATCTCCAGAGAAGGAGACTCCACAACCTCTGTGGACAGCTTGTTCCAGTGCTTCATCATCGTCATGGTAAAGAAGTTTTTCCTCATGTTGAGGTGGAACTTCCTGTGTTCCAGTTTGCTCCCACTGCCCCTTGTCCTGTCACTGAGCACCACTGAGAAGAATCCGGCTTCATCCTCTCGATCCTTGCCCTTTAGATATTTGTAAGCATTGATAAGGTCCTGTCTCAGTCTTCTCTTTTCCAGGCTAAACAGACCGAGCTTGCTCAGCCTCTCCTCATAAAAGACGCTCCAGTCCCCTGATCATCTTCATGGTCCTCAACTAGACACTCCCCTGTAGTTCCTTGACTTTCTGGAGCAGGGAAGCCCAGAACCAGACATGGTACTCCAGATGAGGCCTCAGTTGCACAGAGCAGATGAGAAAGATAAGCTCCCCCACCTTCCTGGCCACACACTTCTTAATGCACTCTGGGGTACCACTGGCATTCTTGGCCACGAGGGCACATTGCTGGCTCATTGTCAACTTGTTGTCCAGCAGGGCTCCCAAGTCTTTCTCCTCAGAGTTGTCTTCCAGCCTGTCAACCACTAATCTGTACTGGTGGCATGGGGTTATTCATCTCTATATGCAGTACTCTACGCTTGCCTTTGTTGAACTTCATTAGGTTCCTCTCTGCTCAGCTTTCTAGCCTATCCAGGTCTCGCTGAATGGCAACACAGTCTTCTGATGTATCAGTCACTCCTCCCAGTTTTATGTCATTAGCAAATTTATGCATAACTGCACACTAAAGACTGACTTGCGAAACTGAATCTTTTTTTTAACGACCAACATGCAGGTCAACCAATCCCTTTCAACCTGCCTCTTTTGAAAGCAATCACAGCAAGAACAAATTGCCTTTTAAACTCAGTAGCTTCAGCACTTTCTGCTGCGATAACTTATGACTGCTAAGAATACAAAAAACCTGGCACTACAAAGAACTAAAAAAAAAAAAAATCCCTCAACCCAACAACAACAAAAGAACCCCCCCAAACAGAAAACAAACCACAAAAAAACCATGGTTTCTTTCAAGTTACAAGGGAAAGGTAGAAACCTAATTCCTCATACTATACATTGAATCCCCTTATGCAGTATAACAGAAGCATGACTCAAACAATTTAACATCAAATTTACCTGATGATTTTTCAGTCCTAGTGACAAAAGCAAAAAGGAATAGGCTAATGGAAAAAAAGAAAAGGGGTACTTACAAATTGATAACTCTATCCAACTGGTGTTTTGAGCAAGATTGTTGGCTGCTCTTGTCTTGTTTATGCTGACTCTGCCCCAGCTGAACAAACCTGGAAAAAGTAGATAGGAGAATAAATCAAAGAAAGTAAAAGAAATATCTCCCAAAATTCAGCAGATGTAATAAGATGACATCAAAAAATGAGTCTTCAAGTCATGTTATGAAAGTCCCTGATCATGAAATACCTCTCTGGTAAACAAGAGACATTTCTAAAACTTTGGAAGGGGTGCATGTGTTATTTGGAGTCACCAAGTATGTCACAGGATAGAAACAGGCATCTGCCTCTATGAAACAAAGAGCCTGCTACAGTCAACTTCCTATGTTCTTTTCAAAGCAGTCAGTCAACAGAAAAGATACAAAGTCTCCCAACTTTCAGATTTAAGTAATTTCTCAGCCAAATTCAATTTATCCAGCTGAAACACCATCAATCCAGCTCACTTATTTCCAAGCACAACATTTGGGCAGAACTACCCTATCTCCAAATATCTGCTGGAAGAAACTAAAGATACAAAACATTGCTACGGCTTTTTTCTTGGCAATGAATGGAGCAATTCTTTAGGAAAAAAGTTGGTCCCTAATCTTATTCACTCACTCTAAGAAGAAAAGTCAGAGGGTTTCAAGTATGTGTGTATGTAGTTATCTCACACTTGAAATCAAATTGTTCACTCTCCAACACACCTGTGCTACTGAAAAGAGAAGTAAATGTTAGTTGCAATATGAACATTTTAATTTTCTGATGCTGTAGGTTTTTTTAATAGTGAGTTTCCTTTTCACTTAAAAAATAGTTTTATTGGTCTATTTCAGAAATATTTACTACAATTTTAACAGAGGACAATTAGCAATTCAAGAGCAATAGCATGGAAAATCATACAGAAGAAAAAGAAACAACGCATTGCTAAACAACTTATTGTAACTTCTCTTTCTGCTTCATTCAGATTCTATACTGTTGAAACAAAAACCTCAGAAACACTTGACATCACTTTGGACGTTGAAGGAATAAATACTTACATTTCTAAGTAAATGTAAATAGAGGTAATTAAGATAATCTAGGGCAGGAGCTTGCTATTGAAACAAGCTTGAAAAAAGAACTAAACCAACAAAAAAAAAAAGGCAAACTAAAGATGTAAGTATTTTTATTAATTGCTTCAAATTATCTAATATTCTGAAACAAACAAAGCCTCACTAAACACAACCAAGTTACCAGGCATCAATAAGACACCACACACAGTTGATCTGCAGTATACACCCTCCAATTATTTGAGGGACCTTCTGCCCATTCTAATCTCAGCCAACCTGTGTTTCAGTGATTTCTGTTTGGATGAGAATTAATACAATTATCTCAGCCATCAGTGAAAATGGGCTGAACAGATTCAAATTACTTTTCATTTGCATTTACCTATATACCTAACACAGATCAGCTGACAAAGTAATTTAACCTGAGGTATTTTAAATCTGTGAGTCCCTGATGGCAATAAAGAGAAAAAAACAGGTAATGTGTCCAACAATGTCAAGTTAAGTCAGGATCTTACACCTCCATCTCCCTTATTACAATAATAGAAAAAGAATTGATGTGAGAACTATAATCATACTGTGAAATAAATTGCTGCTATTCTCAAACAATGTACATCGTTATAAAGGATCTATACTTTCCACATAGATCAGCACATCAGACTATAAATAGCACTATTCCTTGTTAGCCAAGAGAGATAAGAAATTTGTAACTGTTATATTTTTGAAACCTGCACTGCTTAAAGGAAACGAAATGAACACAAGTTGTTTTTTTTGTCTTGAAAAGGCTACAAATAGGGAGCTTCAAACCCTCATGGAGTTTACAGTACTACTGTAACAAAAGACAGAACATTAGTCCAGCCTGAAAAAATGATAAAATGGGAAGTAGCTGCAATTCTGGATATTATCACAGAGTTGTTCATCTGACTCATAGGAGACACCAGCTTGCATTGGGCCATTTGCAGAACAAGAATAACTATCTGGTACACCAAAGGGTAATTGTTAAACTGGTATCTGTTTTCTAGCAGTTGAAATAAAGAACAAAAGTTAAAGGCATAGGTGTATTTAAAAATTTCAGAGATAATGAGAAACAACCTCCTCAACCTTATTAAAGAGTACTATTTTCAAATCACTCAGTGTGTAAGAAATAGGTGGAAATTGAAATTTCAAGAACTAAAGAGGGCAAGAGAAGCAGCTGTCCCCCGTCCCCCCCCAAACCCAGAAAAATACTTTCAAATAAAAGTAAAAAAAAAGCTTGAGAGGATTAATGATTAATGAACTAAGTCAGGATTAATCAACATGTATCACCAAATGAGAAGATATCACAAACTGAAAAGGTTCCAAATATAACAAGGTAATCACTGCTGTTACACATTAGAAAACAAAAATAAGTGCACACAAGCCCCTTCCAATGCATGCCTCACAAATATTCACTTCAATATACGCACAGTGTTTTTCTAAGATGACATGTACTTTTGTCACACCTCTTTTCTCAAACTCCATTAATTCTACATTCTAAGTAGGAGTTTTAAATGCTGGTTTATTTGCAAATGCAATTTATTTGCACTCCTGGTGTCTTGCAATTGCTCTCTTGGCAACAGCATTATAAGTCTTTAGGAACTAAGAGGGTCTTCAGTTTGGATCTGAATTTCTCCAACTGATCTCCAGTACTGAATTCCCATTATTTTGACTAGTTTTCAAAGAAGACAACTGCCGTTCAGGAAAGAATCTCCTCCACCAAGTAACTGAATAAAGTAACTTTTTGATTCAGTTCTAGTTCACCTATAATTTAAATTACTCTAGTTAAGTTTTTGCTTGAGTTAAAAAAAAAATCAAAAGGTTCAAATTAATTTCTGATTTAAGAAGAAAGGAAGATTTGAACCAGTTTCTTTTTAGTTTCAGTGTTATTCTGTGATGTTGAGGAGAGTATCTCAGAAGAACGGCATAAGTTAACATTTTTTAACAATGGCAACAGATAGCCAGCACTCCATATGGGGTTCTGGCAATTCAGAAACAGTATTCCTGATGCAGTGGGAGTCACTGCATTTTGCTCAAGAAGCATACTATTAATTTGCTGATTGCTCTTTGGGAGCTCACAATTTATGGCTCCTGCAGGAGCAGTGACAACTATCTTGAAGAAGACAAAAGTCCAAGTTACCCGTGAATAAAGGCAGAAGATTTTGTGCAGTGGGAAGGATTGACGCTTGCCCACCAACTCTTGCCTCCAGATGCTCCCAGTTAAGTGAGCAGCTCCCAGCTCCTGAGGAGAGCCTGCAGGTGCTATGCAGCACGCTGCCTCACGTTGTAGTGCCTTACCTCAAAGTGCAGAAACTGAGTGGGAGCTTGCTGGACCACCTAAGGAGCTGTACTTTGCCTTGCACTATCCCGTATCTTACTCATTTCCTGTACGTATGGTTTGAATTCACAAAACCATTCACTAAGGTCAAGTAGCAGTTTCATGCTGTTCAAAATGCAGTATGTAAGAGCACATTATTACACACACTGTTTACTGCTGTGCATATATATACACGTATATATATGTTTGCATGTTGTTATTTCACAGAATTCCAATAATGGCAAGGGCCAAACTAACTTTTCCCTCTCCTGAAACTTCCAGTACAAGTATCTATCACTTAGACATCCATGCTCCTACAGTGTGAATTATTCTGACTGCTTTTCTCAACTTTTCTCCTCATAGCCTCTACCAGATTTAGTAACAATCTCAAGGTCACCCTATGAAAAACACAAGCTCAGAAGACCAAGATGTGTCATGAAAAAGGCTGAATAGTATTCAGAAAAGTAATTTTCCTTGAACATCAAAAGTCACACATTTATTTAAACTTCAGTAAAAGGGAACATTTAACACATATGTCTGTAAATTAGACATTCTGTTAAAAAAAGACTAAACTTCTGTTGGTTTGTATGCATTCTTCTAGAAGAGGCTATTTTGCTTATCAATGATTTGAATTAGCATAATTCAGTATTTGAAAAATGCAAAACTCATAGACTACATAGCTTAGAACCATTGAACCACTCCTAATGTGGAATTTGCTTATTAATTTCTGGGGCTATATTAAGCGACAGGTATTTCTACTGAAGTACTTTTAACTTCAGTTCCAAATTTTGCAGAGACATCTGCATAACTTCCACTGAAATTCGAGTTGACACAGTCATCTAAAACTAGTTTGATTTAAAAAACAAAACACCAGTAGTATATATATCCAAATCTGGCTAGAATTTATAACTTAAGTTTAATCAGAGGCAGCACTTTGACAAGGTGTATTTAACAAGCTCCAATTATCGTTTACTGACTACCACTGGAAATTTATCTCACCTAGCATATATCGCGAGATCATCTTCTGAAGGAACATCTGAAAGATTCACTCCATACACGTCTTTTGTTGACTGCACTACATTCTGGAACACAGGAAGAAAGACTAAATCTGAGGATACCACAACAACATCTGAAGAAAAGATTGCTTTCAAGCAAGGAGTTATTTCTAAAGCAGAAAACAACTTCAAAAGTGCAGGCAAAGCCAAACAAGTTTCTCACATGCACAGTAACCTTAGCTTGTGCAGGGTGGGTGGTTTTTTTAAAAAATAAAAATAATTTATTAAAAATATTATTCAAGACATTTGTTCAACAAGTAAAGGAAAGGCTTTTTGAAAGATAACATCATATAAACCAACATTGTAGGAGAATAAATTATATTTATAGGACATATAATGATGTAGGTATTAAATTCTATTCTGTGTTGGAGCTTAATATAGAATAAATCATATTCATTCAGAACATGCTCCCACATTTGCTTTCACATTTCCTGCTGTCAGTTCTGCAATAATTACACACTTCAGGTTGAACAAAACTATTTTTATTTTATACATTACACAATCGTGTCAGTCAGCTATAACAAGGGTCCAATGCACATGCAATACTTCATTAACTGTCTAATGATTCAGTGTTGAAGTGAGGGGTTTACTGACAAGACAGGTGTGACTGCAAGTAAGTCAACTATAAAAATAGGGCTGTTTAATTCAAGAAGATCCAAAGTCAAAGAACTCTGGAAAGACACGTCCTGACCAAAAATATAAACACATTTATTAACTTCTGTGAAATGTGAATAGGAAAGAACTAGCTATTTGGGCCACGTGTAGCGTGCATCCACATGCTCTGGCTATCTACAAGAAAGAATTTGAAAAAAAAGTCACATTAATTGACAAAAGATATTTCCATAATACTTCATACTAATCAATATTTTCATTACATTATCATCCAAAGGATTCAAAGAGAACTGGAGTTATGCTAGCAAAAAGAGTAATACCTCACAGTTGAGAATATATTTTTTTCATATGACTGAGCATATGCAATTTCACTATTATCCTGCCACTGGATTCAACCATAGTAGTAGTAATAACATAGAACCAATGTGACAACATTATCATGCACATTTTTAAAGTTTGTTTAATTTCTTTTTTTAAAATGCCAGACCATATAATTCTGAAACAGCAATTAAAAATCTTCACACAAATCAGGTTAAAATTTAGCCAGATTGAACATTAATTTACAGTTATATCCACCTGAGCAAGTGGCAACATTCAAAAGGAATAGATTTATAATAGAAAGAGGTGGTGCTCAGGACCTCAGATCCATACTACACATCTGTCAGGGGATTTACTCCAGCTTGGCTCCCCTGGACTAAATGTTGATTATGTCATGTGTGCTTCACTATTAAATGACAAGAATAATTGCAAAGTTTTATAAGTAGCTGCGCTAATATCCACACAAAATTACACTGGAGACTTTTTTCATTTAATTTCTCAGTGCTTCACTTCCGAGTGTTCTAAAAAAACCATTGGTTTTATTTAAGGAAATGTGATTTTTGAGTCCATGATCAGCCTTCTTGCCTGCCACAGTGATTTCTTACCTCCGTGATTTTTGTATTGTCTCCAGTATCAGTCACCTTTACTGGAGTTGAACGTTGAGAAACAACACCTTCATCTTCTTTGTCTGTCCCAGAATCATCTTCAGAACTACTTGACACTGCTTCCTCACTTGGAGGTGGTGGAGCACTAGCAGCTGTTTTACGCTGCAGCACAGTTTCTTCTCTATTACTTTTGTTCCTATTATGAAATGCAGGGTGTAGTAATTAAATCAGTGAGAGATTAACAAGTAGTTAAAATTCCTAATTTTGGTTACAATCTTACTGGAGGAAATGAGTTCTGTTCTCTGGAGCAACTTGTTGCTCATCTTTTGAATCCCCCAACTGATTTACTTTTCTTCAATCTCTTCTTATTCTAGTGCATTTAAAGAGAGCTCAAAGGATTATGTCAGCTTTTATTCTCCAATTCTTCACTTAAAACCCTCCCCTAGACTGAATGAATAAAAATTCATTGAGATATAACATCTTTGGGTTTGATCTGGGAAAAAGTTTCACTTGCTGTTAGTTTAACAACATTGTCCACTCCACTACCTTTCTTAATCTTGGGCCTAGAAATCTTAATCATGATGCCATTTTTTTCCTCTCCTTTTCCATACCTCTCCCTTCAATTTAGTTCTTTAATCAGCAACATTTCTTTACGTGTCATGTATTTCTCACTCTAGAAATTCAAGTCAATATAAAGAGGTGCCTTATTTGTAAGAATTTTTCAAGACACGGCATCTATATTTTAGCAGGCTAACACTGGGTTTCACTGTACAAGCTCTGAGAGGCAGACGTTACTTTACCCATCAGAAATTGTACCACCCTTATGTCCTCCACATCCTTTCCTATAGGCCACAGACTGGTATGCGGTTACACTTTCCTCTCAGACATTGTCACAATTGTTCAAGGACTCTGGAGGAAAAGAGACTGGAAGGCAGGTAATGAATATGTTTATAGATAAACCAGTTCTGGAAATTAGGGAAGGAGCATCTCCTCCTTGCTGAGGTGTCTGTCTGTACATATTGTACGTGACTCTAAAGGAAGGCCCTGAAGGAAGACAGCAGCACTCCAAGAGGCTTTGACAACACCACGCAGGTTGGTGCAGATGCTATTTTGAGTTGGAGCTCTTGTGTTCTCAGCAGCAAAGGCATGGAGGCCACCAGTATCATTTGAGCTCTAGCAGAGCACGCCATGATTGTCAGAGACAGTTCTAACTTTGGCATCAAACTCAGCAGTTTATCCCCTTAGTCAACTAGCTAAAAATTAGATGCTTTAAGAACTCATATAAACAAGTAGGAGAGTTGTCCCAAAGGTTCTTGATCTGAGAGCACACCCACACCCAAGGTCACTTATATATATATCAGAAGAATTCTTACAGCTGGAACAAATGCCTCAGGGGAACAAACAACACAGGTTAAGTTTAATTTCTGACTCAGCAGAAACTGGCATCTCCTTAGACTAGAATTCACAGAAAGTTATGAAGACATACTGCATTATTTGCAGAGAAAATTAATGTTATCTTCCCTATTTTTCTAAATAAGGTGAAAGTCACAAGAAAAGCAGTCCTTTCGGAAAGCTAGAGAATGGAGCAAGTAGCTGAACACTGGTAAATGTCCCCACATTCACTACTAGTAAACCAGAACAAAATTTTATATTTCAGACTTACCCCAACACTGATTTTCCAGTTTCATCAGGTTTACGAACAGTAAATGGACTTGGATCAATCCCCACATTCTTTGGCATAAAATCTCTAGCAAAGTAGAAAGGAAAAATTGCTCATGAGTGAAATTCAACACATAATTTTTTTAAATTTCCTGGAAGAACAACCTCTAACATCTACTTTTGACTTTAAAAAAATCATTATGAAAAGAAATATCAAATTCTAACTTCATAATTTTAAGTTAAAGTAAAGTAAATGTAACCTTTGGCATTAAAAAAGCTTTCAGTTGCATTGTTTAGTCCCCTAAAACTGCAAACATTACCACATGCTAAGGAGGCCTGAGCAATGCGCTCCACTCCCATGCTGAAGAAGGCCTGTAACTCAGCTACATTGATTTCAGAATGCTGCCAACACTCAAACTGCATCTACAAGAAAACATAATCTTCCTGAAAATCTTTAGCTAAATCATGATTAAGATCATGCATAGAATATCCAGCTGAGTGCTACCAAAACCCAACCAACAAAAACCAAAAACCCAAATGTGACCAAAAAAGCCTCAAAACTCAACCCCCATATCTGGCCAGCTGTAAGAACCCGATAACTGAAGAAAACAATTGTAAAATGAGAACAAAACAATGAGAAAACAATTGTTTCAAAGGCAGCCTCTGTGATCTTAGTTCAGAGGAAAACCTCATTTCTACGCCTTTAAGTGCCCAAACATTTGGCACCATATAATGGAAAATGATTGGAAAATTAAATGATATTTCAACAGAATTTTTTAGAGTAGCATTTCCATTTCAACATTGTGATTTATTTCCTAGAAGTCTGCTAAATTTGAAGCTTAAAAAACCCCCATACAAACACCCCAGGAAACCTATTATGTTGCACAGATTTAACCAAATACATCAATGAACATGTAATTCACACCAAATCAAAGATTTACAGTCACAAAACATCCCCATATACCGTGTAGAATTGGTCATTGCCAAGCAGAAAGTCTCATCAAAACTGCTCAACTCATATGGCCGAAAAAACTCATTGTGGATATCAATTTCCTCTTCATACTTGTGGAATTTCTTCACTGTCAGTTTGCGTCTGTTTTCAGCACATGTCACTGGGGAAAAGCAAAAGCATGTCTTCTTACTAACAATCCCTGACTTTGACAAATTCTAAACAAACAGTAGCCTGCTTACCTAGCTACCCTACCAGGCATTTTTCTACAACCACATCCCCTCTAAGACTAGAAAATACAGTATAAAGATGATGCACACCACATCTTTAATAAAAATGCATTATCAACCACCATAATTTGATTTCCCTCCATGATGACAATTCCTAATAAAATATGCTCCACAGTACCACAGAGAAATAAGATACTATACATGTCATCTGCAACAGGAACATGACCACCAGCATACACTGTAAATATATGGTAATAGGCAAGGAAAAAAATAAATGAATGAACTAAATGATCTTTAAGTTCTCTTCCAACTCAAACTCTTTTAAGTGTGTCCTATAAACACATGGAAGTAAAGTTTTAGCCAATTAGGTATGTGTTGCAACCTGCAATTGAAAAACCATAGCTCATTGTTGGGAAAACAATAGTGTTTAGCAATCACTATGGAAACATCGTGGGTTTTTTTTCATATTTGGGATCTAAAACAGTTAAAAACCACCTGTGATTAAAACTTCTTTTTCAAGATACTCTGTAAGGCAAGGAGCAAATATAGTTCCTACCTTCATCAAAAGGAAGTGGTAAATGCTTTAGCACACCTGTGGTCCACCAATAAGTATAGCTGTACAGGAAAAAGAGACACAACTGATACAGAAGATTTGATCTTGTATCCAGTCTAAATACACATAACAGTTACCCAGCCATACAGGGTCACATTTCTTTATAATTCAAGTGTGGAAGAAAATAAAGAATTATCCTCGAATGGAGGTCTTCAACAGGCTCCTATCCTACTACTTTGCTTTCAGGCTATGAAATTTAAACACTGGAAACTCAGTAGAGTTATGGAGGAAGGAGTGTTTTTTTCCCAATTAAACAAAATACATTTTAGGTGCCTCCCTCTACAGCACTGAAAATTAAAATCTTAAGACATACAGAAGGCATTTAACTATTTCTCTTGTTCTGGTCTTTTTTTTTTTTTTCTTATAAAAACAACATTGACCCCCACCCACCACTCATTATTCAGATCCTAAAATTTAGGAAAAGAGTCTGAAGAAATGAAGGTTGCTGACAATAAAATCGGAAGACTGTCAAAGCAGCTGACTTCTGCACACAGATATACATTTTGATGTGACAACTGTTCTAGGTCTGAGAACTGAATGTTGGCACAGCTAACAGCAAAAATCAGGCCCTGCTGGAAGCTTACTCAGGATTTCTGAAAAACAACAAAGGAAGTCAAGCAATATTCATAAAATAAATCATGTTTATCCTTCATTCATATTTTCATATTTTTATTCTCCCTTCTCAAATATACTTTAATTTCTTCTCTAAAGTTTATTTCTAATAGTTTCTTCTATTTCACTATTTGGGATGAAAAATATTTATCTTCATTTTTTTTTATTTCAAACACGTGTGTATTCACAACACTATAAGGGCTCTAATCAGAGTATTAATGTGATTAGCTCCTACTCATGCCAATGTAGCCATCTGGAGTAGAAACAATGGGTGTATTCCCATGCCCGGAGACAGAGCTGCTACTGGGACTTAGCAAACGGTGCAGAACATGCAGGGCTACAGATTTCCATTCTAAGAACTGTGTATGTCTTAGGCAGAAAGGCATGAGTTGTGCCTGACAGTCCCGTCTCTTCTTGAAGTACTGCATCAGGCCACGCTAGTGAGCCATTTGCTCCAGCGTCTTCAGAAACTACACAGGCATTATCCAGTTTTGCTGCTTGCATAAATGATAAATAACGTGGCAACAGAACATAGAGAAGTTCCATATTCTTGTGAATCACAAGTCATAGAAAAGTAATGCATGAAACTCTCATGGAATCTCTTCTTTTTGACGGAGAGTCAAATGCAACACAGGAAAAGGAGAGAGTCAAAAGAACTTTCAATGACAGGAAGCATTATATTCCTTCATTATCTCCTTGACTAGGAGAAGTCTGTCTAGAAAGCTGCCTGGAGGAGAGGGACCTGGGGGTGTTGGTTGACAGGTGATTGAACATGAGCCAGCAGTGTGCCCAGGTGGCCAAGAAGGCCAATGGCATCTTGGCTTGGATCAGAAACGGTGTGACCAGCAGGTCCAGGGAGGTTATTCTCCCTCTGTACTCGGCACTGGTGAGACCGCTCCTTGAATCCTGTGTTCAGTTCTGGGCCCCTCACCACAAGAAGGATGTTGAGGCTCTGGAGAGAGTCCAGAGAAGAGCAACAAAGCTGGTGAGGGGGCTGGAGAGCAGGTCTTACGAGGAGCGGCTGAGAGAGCTGGGGTTGTTTAGCCTGGAGAAGAGGAGGCTGAGGGGAGACCTCATTGCTCTCTACAACTACCTGAAAGGAGGTTGTAGAGAGGAGGGTGCTGGCCTCTTCTCCCAAGTGACGGGGGACAGGACAAGAGGGAACGGCCTCAAGCTCCGCCAGGGGAGGTTTAGGCTGGACATTAGGAAAAAATTTTTCACAGAAAGGGTCATTGGGCACTGGCAGAGGCTGCCCAGGGAGGTGGTTGAGTCACCTTCCCTGGAGGTGTTTAAGGGACGGGTGGACGAGGTGCTAAGGGGCATGGTTTAGTGCTTGATAGGAATGGTTGGACTCGATGATCCGGTGGGTCTCTTCCAACCTGGTTATTCTATGATTCTATGATTCCTTTTCTCCTATCTTTATTATCGTTTTTCATTATTTCCTTTGCTGCTGTGCCCGAGGAATCCAAAAGAGGCACTGCACAGATCAGCTGGAAGAAGTTATATGAAGAACTTGTCCAGTAGTCTAGTAGAAACAAAAAATTACTTGGAGGAGCTAACTTCTTATTACATGGAGGTGTCATTTCATTCACATGAGAAAACATGCTGGTTGTATATTATAAGTGCTCAGAAGAGATTCTGGCCAGAATGAAAGGTAAAACTAATTAATAAGTAAATGAAGAACACTAAGGTTTTTTTAATGCCCCACCTCATTTGAGAACAATATCGGTGACAAATGAGAAACAGTTGTTTAACAGAGTAATAGATGAAAGGCAGACGAGGACATTCCTATATTTTAACATATCAGCTGAATTAATTTTTGACATACAATAGTGTTAGGAACCAGTAGGCAATAAAATTAATGTTGCATGGGTCATGTCTGCCCGAAACAGCACTTGGCTGTACAACTGATATCAGCCAGCATCAAAAGAAACAGCAGAAAACGACTGAAATTTAGAAAGTCATATTGCATGCCAGCTTCCTCGACAAATTAATAAAATAAGCAGCCAACAGGGCCTGAACGCACTGTTCAAACACTTGTAAACTTTCCTAGACAAAAATCTAAATGCAGATATTCAGATCTACCATTTGTCACACAGATCTTTAAGACTCACAGAATGAACAAAGGTACAGTGAAGATCCTAAAAGACAAGATCTAGTTAGCAACTCTAATAATGCCCTTATTAAAATGGATTTCTTACTTTTTTATACAGTATTAGTATTTACACAGTATTTATAATGCTTAACAAAATCATCCCACATTGTGAAGCACTCTAAAATTATTTTAAAATTTTTACATTTCAGGTCTATTACTTCTCCATAATGCCGTGCAACTACAATGGAACACAAATGAAGAAAAATAGTCTTCAAAACAGGCTAGACAAGGCTGAAAGGAAGGTAGAAAATCATGGGCTTCTTGGTATCCACAGCTGCAGACCCAGTGCATTACACAAAAAAACCCAAACAAATGCTATCATCATCACCTAATCTCAAATGCAACAATGACTTTATAGATCTGACTGTGAAAAATACACCTGTATATTGCTTAGTAAGACAGTGGTAAATGTACTGCAGTAAATAATGGAAGCATTTCACGCTGTAGGATAGAATTTCATAAGAAATGCAACTTCTTCTTTAGTACAAAATAACATACTAAAGCAAATCTTTCAAAATACCAATATCCAACTTTTTTGTCAGCTTTTGTAGGTTTGTTCTTTTTCAAGTTTTTGTAAAAACTTGAAAACCAGTAAGCAAGTTTTTGACAGGCTGACCAAATTATTTACTTAACAAGATGTATTTAAAAAAATATTAGAGCAGTATCAAACACAAAAAAAACAGAACAACAAAATACCTTCGCCTGGTCTGTGACAGACTGAGGGTGTTCTTGTGATGCAAATAAAAATCAGTGGGAAGTTCCCAGAGATGAGGTTTTCCTTCTGTAGGCTTGAATACTCCCAGAAAGAGATTGATAGAATCTTGCCTGTCTGCATCTGTTAGACAAGAGGTACACTTAAGGCCAGGAACATCGCACAACTCAAGCCCATTTAGGCACTTGCTTATTCATTATGTTTGCTCCTCGCAGACGGAGTGTGCATCTTCTACAACTTCTACAGGGACCTATGGGCTTCAACCACCTCAATGAAACTTCATTTAGACCTAACCTTCTGCCACACTGCAGTGCGTGTGGGGCTAATACCAGCACTGCCTGTTTCCTTGGGTTCTCTCACAAGAGCCAACGCAGAAGCTTAGAGGATTTGCGGAAGTAAGACATCACACTGCAGCTCTGTCTCTCGCTCCTGTATACACGTGCATGCATGAAGCATGTGCATGTATCTATGCATGTTTCAGGGAATCTGACATATCATGATGAATTACTGCAGTCTAAATAACAGAACGATTTAAGGAAATTAAACGGTATCCACACAATATACAAGTTTCTAGTCAAAACATAGTCAGTAAAATGATTAAACTTCACAAGCATCTTTTAATAATTTTGATTTTTTTCCTGTTGGATTAAATAATCAATTTCTCCTGCCACATTCTAAGCTTCACCAAACTAAAGGCAACTTCTAAGATCACATTGTTACATATCATTGTAGATGAAGCATGACAAGAAATGCTGTCCTTAACTTACACGTCTAAAATCTCTCTTGCTACCTAGCTGCTGATAGGATGAGTTACAACAGAAGAAAAACTGAAGTCAGGTGAGATCTTGGGGATGGTGGACTGCGATAAAGACAGTTTTGCAAGCAGAGTCATAGGGGCAGAGGAGGACTTACATGCAAAGGGTCTGCAGATAGGAGAGAATATGTGGAGAACTGGGCTCTGTCTGTGCCCTGAGGAATCAGCATGTGGAAAGCTCTTATCTCCACTCGTTTGCACTTCAGTAATTATCAGGCAAGGAACAGTTCAGACTAGTTCAATAGACAGTGCTACTCCTTCAGTTCTCTACGCATTTCAGTGAGTATCATAAGAGCTGAGTATCCCTTCAGCAACATTTCACATCAAAAAGACACTGAAGTCTCAGTATACCAGAAAGCAGGTAAAAAAAGATAGGCAGAATCTCAAAAGCGGTGGTATGACAACAAGGACAATGTTGGTTGCTGGCAGCCACCAAAGTTTCAGTCAACACCTCCTTCTCCCCAGAATTCCAATGCCTCTTCCCTATGTGCAACATTTAGTATTTTTTTACAGGTAATTAGGACAAACAAGCAGCTCACAAATGAAGAGCCACAGAGAAATTTGGTGACAATAGGAAAATGGAAAAGTACAGTACTTTATAGAAGTGTGCATATGTGGAGGTCAATATTGTATGAACAGGCTCACAGTCTAACAGGCCAAGGCTCCGAAAAGCAAATGAAAGAGGAAACCTTTTGACATTGCTTGGCTCTACTTCAATACTTAGCGGACCTTTCATCTGGAATATGGCTTTTTGCTTCCTTTACTATCCACTCATACTTCCTCCAGCTACTTTTACTGTTCCTTCAGGGCACTCTTCCAAAAAGATACATATTTTTCCTTCTTTCTTGCTCCTCACTTTAACAATTTTCTTAAGAGAATCAACTTAGAAACATCAACTCTTCTACACAGCAATACTCAAAAGCACAGCACATGTAGGTCCTTACGGTTTGCAAAACATTGTTTCTGCAAAATAGCATCACAGTTTAACCAAGGCATAAGGAGAGAATAAGGAAAGCCAGGAACTGTGCAAAAAAGGTATACAAAATTCAGTAAAATGTCTGAAAAAAAAAACCCTTGTTGAGGACACTGAGAGTTAAAAAGAAAGGAAAAGTCACAACCAGTAACATGTATTCTCTCTTCCTGGTAACTTATTTTGTTAGCGTTCTACAGAAAATGCTGAACAAAACTCAAGAAAGCTCTCTACTTTAAGCACAGAAACCAGAGGAGCCCTAAAGACAAAATTAACATGAGCAAATCAGTTAATTTCTGAAAGCTAAAGGCAGAGGTAAGCCTTCTTTGTTAATTTATCACTGTTTAACCTGTCAGAAACAGAAAGTGTACTGAAATCGCTAACTAAATAATGGTAAAACAATTAGAGTAAAACAAGATAGTTCAGTTAACAAACTAGGTCACTACTTACATGACAGATGATAAAATGAAATAAAACTAAATGAAATTTGGCCAGTGAAAACCAGCTTGAATTTAAACTCATAACAACTGAATTAACCAATTCATTGTCTGAAATGGTCTATTGCAGCAGTTCATTAAAGCACTTACCTTTCTTCCATCAAAAAAATAATGACTGCTGTTGAATGTTACACTGTAAAATGACTTAAACTCTTTCTTGTACTTACTGTTTCAGTTGTGCAGTGGAGTTTTAAGCTTAACAGAAATACAGAGTATTTATCAGCAACACTTTTCTACTCTTACTTGTCAACTTATAATTCAAAAGCAGGTCAAACCCCGTAACATTACAGGCTTTTTGTGCATTAGTCTTCAAGCAGGCACAAACATATATGTGTCTGGAGAAGCAGATAGTTAACTTGAAAGGCGACAATTTTCTACCTGCCTTACTTTAAGGGTTGAACGATTTTATGACTTAATTTTGAGCAAAAATAATGAAAACTTTTGTCTTTCTTTAAAACGCTGCACAGAGAAACCAGGATATTGAGCTTTTCCAATCAATTTTCTTATCTAGGCAGAAAAATCCCTCTTTTCAAAAATAAATAAGAATGTGTCAATGCACTGTGGAGCACAGGCAAAACAGCAAACAAGTTCTCCCTTCATTGTTAGCACCAAATGTTACAATTATGTACAAGCAGGCAGAAAGACTGCACTGATTTTTCAAAAGATACCGCAATGTACGTGTTTACTAGCACATTTTTAAGGCCATTTGAGAAAACATGAACTGAAGGGACCATTTAATTGAATTAGCTTAAAATAATCTACTACTCTCAATCTGAGTTTGCGACTGCATTACACAACAAATTACTAAATCATGACAGACCCCACACAAGTGAAACTATAACATCCCACGATTAAAATATTATAGTAATTAAGTTTACTTTCATACGATGCTACAAGGTAGTTTACTATGTCCAGTCCTGCTTGTGGTGAAACAGATTATTCCAGAAGCTTATTAGGCAAGTTGCAACTCTAACACTTAAGTCTACAACATGACATTACTTTCTAAAAAGTAGATAAGGTAGAAGAACATTCATTTGGAATACTATTTCCTAAGTTCTCTGACAATCACAAATTAAAGAAAAATGTTAGAATTCAACTAATCAGAATGCTTGCCAGAGTGAGTGTGGAAGGAATACTTAATTCTTCCTCGATGGTCTTTTTTCCTGGTACAACTCATTTGTTTATGACCAGGGTACTTCAAACAGCTGAATTCCCAAACTACACTGCACCCTCTATTTTTTTCAAATGCTAGAATTAAACCCACTTCTTTTTCAAATGCAGAATTTTTGCCTTAACCTGTAAGACTCTTTCAAGTTACCATAAAATTAATTGTCCCATATTTTTAGGAGGAAATCTTGGTTTTCTTCTAAGCTTCAGTCACTAACTTTTTTCTGAGAAGAATTTTTTAATGCTTCACTCTTCTATTATACAGACAACATATTACAAATTTGTAGGTACAGAAAAAGTGTAGAAAAGCTAAGCCACATATAATGAACTCAGGTGAAACTGCATTCAAATTTATCTGTCTTACAAATCTAAGTCTTATCCACTGAATTAATATCTCCAGGCAAGTCACTTAACAAACGTATGTTTTTCTTTTTCTCATCTATGCAACTTAGTAGTGATTATCCAAAGAGCTATGAGGTCAACAGATGAAACCATTTTCTTAGAAGTGTGAATTATTTTTAGAATCATGTATTTTTTATGGTAGACAAGCAGAGAAAGTGTGGCTAAGTGATTTATTTAGGAATCATTGCTACCAGGCCACTTGTAATCTTGTTCTGAATCTGATAAACTGTATGACTTCAAGCAAATCACTGAAATTTCCTGAGACTGTTTAACACTGGTCCATAAAATTCATAAGCATTAAAAAAAAGTTTCTTAGATCAGAACACCAGGAAATGCTGCCTCATGAACTAAAACTGCTTCCTTTATCCCTGCTTTCTGATAAAACTTCAAGCATAAAATGTGGCACATTAACAGGCTTGCAGATGCCAACTAAACAGGCAGTGTTGGACAGTGAACCTTTACATTTCACAGAAATTAATGCTTTAAAAATTCATACTAGAAGCGCAGCACACATAACACTGAATGCTATGTTTCAACAGTGTCATCTTCAAACACAAGAAATACACAAAGCAACAAAAGTACTTGGCTCAAAAGGAATCAAATATCAAAACCATAGGTAAATTCAGGAAAGTGTGCAGCACATATATGAAAGTTTAATTTATCACATTGACTTCAGTAAGGGCTGACATACGTTTTTGTACTCAGCTACACATTCACCCGGGTGACAAGACTGATATCACTTTGTATTCTTCCTTATCTTTGTAACATCTTTTTCAGAACACATTATTTTACCACTGGAACATGTGCACATCATGAATATGCTTGCAAGCAGACCACGACCCCACATGTGGATCTAGAACTTTGCTCAAGCTTCCACCTAACCATTCAGTGGCTGAAATAACAGCTTCAGAAATTTGTTGCATCTGTTACTTATCAGTACATGTGACACTGCAAGTGTGGTTCCTTTTGCTCATAAGAATTGACGAAGTCATACCTTATTTCCACTGCAAACAATAAGAGACCATATCACTGAAATAAACAAACACTCCATTTTTCATTTAATCTAGGCAATTGTGATACACAAATTACATTAATTGCATTCAGAAATAGTACTTTAAATGTTGTTCTCTCACATTTTGCTACATACACAGAATTGTCACTAACACAAGCAATAACTTCAGCCAAAGAAATCAGAGATTACTGAAGTATTTCTAGCCAGTGTCCAAATCACTGTTTTAAAGTTCACAGTGTTATAAATAATTACAGTCTATGACAAAAATAAATGCTACTTCCTTCCCTGGATATGCAGCTTTTGCAAAAAAAGGGTAATAGAGGACTGACATAATATTTAGAACACAGCAGCACTCAATGTTTGTCATCCTGACATGTCTTAGACGATTCTTTGACCATTTTTGTAGATCCTTCTCATGATTTCTAAAACCACTAAGTGTTTGGGGGTTTTTAGACGTTATTTTGCATAAGGTTTGGTTCAGTATTTTTCAAAGAGGTTTCCTCTTAGTGACGTTGTCCTGAACAAAGCAGAACAGTATCAGTGACTGATACAAGCCAGTGAAGGATAAAGCTAATATTTTACTACTTATGGAACTCGAAAAATAGTTTATTTACTTAGTGGACCTTGCTTTTTTAATTTAGTTTTGTCTTTTCTACGACAGACTCATCAGTTAGAAATTTCTATTCACACAAAACAATTACAAGCATCAGAGTTTGCTTTTTATTTGAAGTTCCCAGAAACTTCACGAGAAACACTTGCCTTCTACTTGTGTTTAGATTTAGATTTACCAGTTTCCTTATACGTGTTGAAGCCATTTTCTCCATAATTTTAACGGTTCTATAACAGCCACCTGCTTCTCTATAGATCTACAAATGTCACTGGTGGTTTCGGTGCTACATGTGTACATTTTCCAAATATTTCTTACATCAGTTCACTACATTTTATCAAATAAAGCTGCATGCTACCATTTGTATTTGCATAGGATATACTCATCAAATCAAAATACTTATTTGATATCCATCAGATTTTACTGAATTGTTTAGAAATTAAACTGCATCTCTGTCATTAGATCACAGTATTGATTATTGAAACATCATAATTAAGATGCTTTTAAAATAACGGCTTAAGAAGAAAGCACCTAAAATTAAATTTACCTGAGAAAGCATTACTGTAATATCTTGAGAGTGTTTGCATAATATCTTTGGAATGCTGAGTCCATGGAGCTATCTTTCTATAGGTCTTTACTCTGTGAACAAGCTGAGAACCTCCATATTGCAGAGAAAGTGTGTCTCCATGATCTTCATATAATTCTTCAAATAATCTGAAGGACAAGCAAAATGTGTCATCTATCAAACTTCTGAAAAGAGTTTTTTGAGAGAAAAAATAATGAAGTAGTGCAATAATAAAGTCTTTCTGTTTAACAAACAATATATTTTCTTCTCTTAAGTATTTCTGCCAGTTTACAAACACAAACATTTCATTAAAACGTGCTATTAACTTACAAATACTGAAATTTAAAGCTATGTCTCTATTCTTTACTCAGATAAAAATGTGGAAAATTAATTAAGATATAATAATTACTAAGAAGGATTAGACTGTAAGATCTTTGCTAATTTATAATATATCAGAATGCATTCAGAGTACAAAATATGCACTTCTGTAAATTCAAGGAGAAGATTAGCATGTCCTGCTGGGATGGAACAAACATATACCTTCATAAATTAAGGTACTTTAAGTTCCCTATATGGGACAGAAGATATCAATATCTTAAGGCTATGTTTTCTGTCAAATCCATTGGGAATGAAGTTAGCATAACTTTCCAAAAATCTCCCTAGTTACAATAATGATGGCTTAGAGGTGCAAACTGAATAAATATGGTTTGCGAGAAACATGAATGGTAGTCAGATACCATTTGCTGGAGCTGGAAAAATACAACTCCAAGAAGAGGGTAGAAAGAGTTGGCTCCATAGATGAATAAGGAGAGCTGGCTAAAAGCAATGCAGTCCTCTAGCATCAAGAAGCTGACAGTAGACTCCAAACTGAGAGCAGTACAAATGGCAAATATTATAAAGAAGCATGACAAAACATGACAACAGTTTCAAGAAACAAGGCTATCTAAAGGAGATGACATCCAGTCTAAAATATAACAGATTGAAAAGTGCTTCTCAGAAATGGAGACTAGGGTCTGGCTTAAGTAAGACAAGGACAATGTTAAAGAGGCTGAAAAATTAGTTAAGAGGAAAAAAACCAAACCAAAACAAAAAAAACCCACAACCACCAAATCTGTGGAAATGTATTTCACCTCAGTACAGCAAGACACAATAACCCAGGTATCTGCATGTGATAACTATAATACCTGAGAAGAAAGAAGTCCTTAAGAAGTGCAGAGAAGGGTAGAAACAAAAAAAATAAAAACCAAACAAAAAAAATGGTAAAAAAAATAAATGAAAACAACAAAAGTATTTCCTAAAGAAAGTTCAAAATAAAGGAAAAGTACTGCATAAGTAACCCAGCAACCATCTGACTGCCCTCTGCAAAAGGTTCTGGATGAAGGACACTTATCTGAGCAGCAAATCAATTTCTGTAAAATCAAAATAGCCATCCAGCCAATCTTCTGCCCAAGGTCAAGTACAAAAAGATCAATTAGGAGGAAACATCTGCTTATTCATTTTAAAAAAAAACAAACAAAACCAAAAGCAAACAAGCCGACCAACCAAACAACCCCAAAATGACAAAAGAAACAAACCTCCACACAAATTGTTCAGAGTTTATGATACCATGTATTAGAATCTCCTGCTTGTTTCTTAGAGTTTGGTGGGCTGGCTTATTTGGTGTTTGGGGTTTTTTTGTTTGCATGTTTTCTTTATACAAGGGGAAGGATGGCAATGCTGGCCAACTAAAAGCTAAAAAACTGGCTGAAGGCAAAAACTGATGGGTAAAAATATAACATCTCTAAAAAATTTTGCAGTCAGCCATGGGAAACTGATGAACAGCATCTCAATGGCACTGCAATAATGGTTCACAGAAAGCAGACAACACGAAATTCTTAAAGGATGTTGATCCACTTGATTTGGAAAGGACTTGCGGAATTAAATTACTCTTCCACAACCTCCAATCATTAAGCCTGCAGTCAAACACAGACTATTTCTGTAGAGAAAAAAAGTTAACTGCATAGGATAAACTAAACTGCTATGTTATGCTTTTTCTATGAAACTTCCTAGACAGGATAACAATTACACTGGAAGAATCACTAACAAAGTCACTAAGAAGACTGATCGTTCTAGACACAAAATCAGACAGTACATGGCACATGGTTCCTTTATCCTCCAGGATGGAAAACCAAAATATAATGCTGACTTCAGAAACATAGTTCAACTGAAGTTCTGGATTGTAGCCAGACAATAAGACCATATGAGAAAAATAAGAATTAGGAGGAGGACAGACACATTAGCTAAATTAAGGTAGACAGATAGATTAGCCTCTTTGGCCAGTTAGAAGAGTGAAAACGAAAAGAGAGCACAGAGGAAGCAGACACTAGATGTGAGATAATATAACGAACAAGAATATAGGAGTTAAAGACTGCACAATGGAAAGATAATACAGCACATGCCTATCTTCAGAATTTACTGCATTATGGAGCAGGATTTTTTAATTATGCTGATGACAGTAATTCAGACACAAGTCTCAACAGATGATAAAATCGGTTTCAGACAGGCATTCATCTAGTGCAATGGAAAAGACAAAAAAATAGTCAAATGTGGCCAGATAAATGTAACCTTTAATGTCAGGCTAATAGGTACACTTCAAAGACATTATAAGAAATATGGTATCAGGGAAATCAGAGACAAAACAACTACTTTAATCTTAAGACATGATGGCAAGAGATGGAAATTTGGGGCTTAGGGCATAAAGAGGAAACATGGAAGACAGACAGAAAATGTGAAAATTGCAGCAGGAAGCAACAGAGGAAATTTGGGCTTACAAAATAGGGGTGGGAAAGAGGGGAGGTAGTGAAGCCTCAGTAAGTTGTAGCTGTAGAGGAAACCACAGATACTGGATTTAAGAGACCTGTCCACCTCCTGATCCCCTCTAGTTAGAACCCAAAAATCCCAGAAGGTCGCACAGCAACCGGTATTTGCAGCAGCAGTTGTTTGTTCCCAGAGGTAAACACACAGCACCTAGCAGCAGTGGATGCTAGCACACTGTGGAATCCAGCCAGCGAGTGCTCTTGCTGGCCACTAGGCAGAGGACAGAAAGCACTGCTCGCACAGTGAGCACACATGCTGCAAGTAAGGTTGTTTCTGTGGATCATACCAGCTCCTAGCACCAGGCAAGCACTGGAAGCTAGTGGGAGAAAGAAGATAGGCTGAAGGTACGTCTCGAGTGAAGAGGAGGAGGTTACAGAGTACTTTGTCTTTTCTGAAATATGAGATACTTCTCCACCTTCTAAAACTACCAAATGAAGCTGTAAGTTTCACAGACGCAACAACAGCTTTAAGGAATAAAATCACATCACCTCAAGGACTCTTACATTAATTTCTTAAACATATTCACAACTTAAGTAGCTTAGTTCCCCCTGACCCCCAAAGCATTGCAATTTTAAGTTTTCTTAAATGGTTGAAGGATGCGTCTGTAAGAATCTTGATCTGGGAGAACAACTTTGCTGAAAAATTTTACTAAATAAATCAAAAAGTACAACATTTTTCCAAAGGAGAAGTAGGAAATGGCAAGGCAAGATGGACTTCCATACAAATAACAGTTCGGCATTTTCCATAAAAGCATGTACTTATTTCAGTTTTCATCAGGATTTTCCCTCAAGCATGTTAAGTAAGTGTAAAAGACTGGGGTGGGTTATTTTTTATTTTTATTTAAAAGGAAAACTCTTAGCTTCAAGCTTAGGCATATAAAGAGAATGAAGTCAAGCAGTTATCTTCTTAGAAGCCTCATTAACATACTTTTTCAGAAAAGCAAATTTTCAGCATGACTGGATTTTTTTCAAGAAGATTTCAAGCACGGAATATTTTTTTAAACTTGGGTGAACAAACATTAGGAAATCATTCCAACAGAAAGAACTGTATTTTTCTTCCACATAGACAGAATTTTTCTAAATCTCTTGACACAAAGTCAAAAAATAAAACCATGACATTTTATGAATATTTCTTACCTAACAGCATCTGTATCAAATTGTAAGTTTGGTTTATCAATCAGTCCCAATGAATAGAGTTGGTATGCCAAAGCACATTTTCCCACCATAAACTGGGCTGTGTTAGTGCGATCTAAACAGTCCACACAATTAGTTCGGAGAACTCCAGTCTGGTAAAGCAACCCAAATAAAAGATTTGTCTTAATTAACAAATTATTACACTCATTTCCTACTATGCAAGACTTGTCAAATCTCACATTATGTTAGTTCACAAAAATTTGAGGAAAGACATTTCTAAAAACTGTTAAAAGCAATTAATCTCTAGCAAGCTACCTGAGATGGCTGGAATACCTACTTTCAAAATATTCTTGCTTCTGTCATCACACAAACTGCATCTCTCCTTCAACTCACAAACAGCCCTAACGATTTACCTTACAAAGAGAAGCTACACTATTTCAGTGAAGGTCTTATTTCCAAGTATGCTGTAACTGCTGCAAAAAATGAAGCACACTTCTACCTTGCTGTGCTTCTACTGTGATGGTGCTTATACTTTGAGCTTTCTGTATCTGGAGCAACACACATGAACATTTTGTTGAAGGTCACAGTCATGCACATATTCTTTTATGCTGCTTGCATTACCATTCTTCAATTCCATAATGCACACAAAGTTATTTTATAATACGAACTGCTGCAAGAAACATATTTTAATGTAAGAGCATGAGTGATTCTTCTGCTCAAATATATATTTGGCTACATCCAAGCTAATCAACTAAACTTTCATTGCCTTAACAAAGAAGCACCTTTTGGGTGTGACTCAGAAGACACCCATTCCGAGAGGAACTGTCATCCAAACACTTACGTGTAAGCCACTGGTGACTACCTCAAATGATAAAAGTTGAAAGAGAGGTAAAATAATAATTTCTGTAAAAAAGGTAAGCCTGTTAGATTTACATTTAAAAAAATCTAACTAGTGTTGATATATTTTATTTTAAAACAGTTCAAATCCTACCTGCTCTGCTGTCTATCTGCCCATAACAAACATAACCCAAAGATCAACTAGTAAAGGAATGGTCACACGCTTTCTTACATGAACTACAAAATAATGAATGACAAGTCAAAAGCAACTAAAGCTACTTGAGAATATGTCCTGTATTAAGAGTATATAATCATAACATTCAGGTATAGGTCTGGTACTGTATGGTTTACAGTTTAGTCAGCACTTTTCTGACCTTAAAGAAAGCAATGTTTCTAAGTTTTCTTTTCTTTTAGTGACAGAACTTGTAACAACGTACAGAATATTCAGCACTGGTGAAAACACTTTTAATAACACATTTTTATGCGTATGAATATGTCACCAGGTTTAAGTATGCTTATTCCTCATCTCTTCTGCCTGACATTATACGATGCAGTTTGCTAAAATGCTGCTGTTTTAATTTTCACTACACTGGTAACACCATAGACTAAATTGTAATGGAAAATAGTTCAATACACATGCATTTCTCAGATAACCTCCAGCAAAAATACAATTGCAAAAGCATCAGGTTTTGTGGTGCCACGCAAGGACTTAAGCCATAATTCCCAACTGGATTTCTGGGATGGACACCAATAATGCTGTTTATTATAAATATGAATTTAAGGGCACTCTGAATCACCCACTGATCAGGTGTTTACATGAAATGGTTTACTGGTACTTTAGGAGTCCTGGTCTACATCACTATAACTATGGATTAATAAAGTATATTATAGTACCTGCAAGCGACCAGTGGAAACAACATAACCTCCCAGTTCATTCCACCTGAAAGAGAAACAGAACAAAGTGACTTACAAATTGTTCAAAACATAACACATCATACCATGTATTGATCTTCTCAGTGAAATAAGTGGCAATTAAAAACCTGCCACAAAGCAAAATTTATATGCTCAAATAGCACAAATAAGTGAAAGCTCTATACAGCAGAAAGATGCTGTATTTAAACCACATTGCAAAAAAAATCCATCTAGTATTAAAGTAAAAACATTCCAAACCCATATAAAACATTTCCTTTGCTCCCTGTAAAACAGAATATGAGCAACACAAGGGTTGCTAGTGCACAATAATTGAAGTAGGTATGATGCCAATGACTGGAAGGCAGAGGCTTAGCATGTACTCTAGCACAACTTGTCTGATTCAAATCTCCCCCTCACACTGATTCTAGGCATACATGCTGGATACATACATATTGTCCAAGTCCTGCAATTCTGTATAGGCCTTAACTGTACCCCAGACCCAGAAAACATGAATCAGAAAGGAATGATATTTTGAGGTAGAGGAGCAGTTACGCTCAGTGCCAGTAACCCTTGAACTACTGAATATTTTCAAGTTAGTAGGGTTACCTTGCCTGACCAGAGCATTGCTACGGCAAGCCCATAATCTGCACTCGAGACTTGCCAGACCATCTCTAGAGAACAAAGCACTACATCAATTATTGATCTTGTTCCTACTAGTTTACATTTGCCATGTTTGCTGCACTTCATGGCAAAGGAAAGCTCTAAGAGAACCTATGAGAGTTTCAGCTCAGGCTGTAACTAAAATAGGCTAAAAACGCAAGGATGCTCTTCATGTACAATGTGAACATCCATTTGTGTGGTGATGAATTAGATCCCTAACACGAAAAAAACACATCAAAAACTTATTGAACTTCTGATGCAGAAGTTATTTTTACTTCTGGATTTTCAGGGACTTGTGAGAATTTAGCTGATTAAATCACTGTACTTCTGCAGCAGTCTAAGTAAGCACACTTTCTATTTCAAAACGGTTTTAAATTTTGAATGTATAAAACCCATGAATCCATGGGGTTTATACATACAAGCTCAGTAACAATTAAGTGATAGTTATTGTATTAGTATGTCTCAAAATAAACCCACTTATTAAATTCCAGATGTTATTTGCTTTGTTGAATTTACCCCCAGATTTAGGATTCCTTTGGTTAAGATGAAAAAACTCCAGAACACATATAAACACACATGGCACAGATTACAAGTGACAAATAATGGTTTGAAGTAAGAATTCATTATAAGTTGAACAGCAGCAGCATACTTGTACTCTTTCAGGGTACCAGTATTTCTTAGCACATGCCTCAGACTGCAACTCTTTTAGCTATAACTTAAGATCAAATTATATTTTTTTCATATTAAAATACCTACAATAAGCCTTAAAATAAGAAATACTGTAATAGACAACTCTCCAAAGTATAGGTGTTATTCATTATGCATCGCTTAAATTATACATACTTTTCATCTGGCCGCAATATACTGCAGTAGGAATCAGGTCGGTTTACAAAAAACCCAGTTTTCTTTACTACACTTTCTGCAATCACATTCAGTCTATCAAGGACATTACAAAGTTTGCTGTGGAGAGAAAAAAAGCCCCACAGTAAAGATACATTAGTACTAAAAAAAAGTCACTTCTTGGAAAGTCTTTTAATAACAAAAAATACTTAAAGGAAAACTCACATCATAGCTTTATTTCTCCAACAATAATTATGTCTATAGTTTTCTTAGATTTTTGAGACTTAGGAAACAGACACTGATCCTGTTTAAGTATGTCTATGTAATAAGCTTTATTAAAAAGTAAACAAACTAGAAGTGGAAGACTTCAAAATATAAAACTCCTTGATTTTTATTTCATATTAGATTTCCTCTCTACCAGACTTTCTGTGATTCACAAAGTAAGGCAGAAAAGGATATATAATTACTCTAAATCATATTCCCCCACTTTGCTTGCAAGATGTTGCTTTGTTCAGTAACATTTGTTTCTTTATGTGGCCTTTATGACGTCCTGCACCTCCTGCTCAGATCAGGGCATCCATCCATTCATTGTTGGAGACTTAAAATTATGAATAAATAGTTAATTTTCAAAGTTTTTATTTCAGTGATTACCTGTCATTCTTCTAAGAATTTCTGCATTATAAGATACAGTAGACATATGCTGATCAGAGAACTTATACAACCAAGATGTGCGTTATTTCAGAAAAGCAATCTATACTCGTAGATTTATGATGTTTGTGCCTTGTAAATATTTCTATTTAGGAAAGCATTCATCCTTTTCACATGATCATAGTACAGCATTCTATTATCCAAAATTATAGAAGAAAAGGTTACAGAATATGTTTGCCTTTCTAAGATACATGCTTCTAATAAGGTAAATGTTTTATAACATTGAAATTCATGCGCTCATATCCTTTTGGAAGATGAAATGGAAAACGCTGATTGATATGAAACCCCTTCTTTGCTACAGTTTTGTAACTCAATAAATCTTATGACTGAAACTAAACACCTGACAAAATGCAGTGTTTTGACTAATTTAAAATAAAGTGCATGATGATGGATCTTTTTTGGCTTTTCTCAAAAATATCCCTTTGCAAAGAATATCAGTTTTCAGGCCTTGCTCCAATTTGTTCAGAAATCATAGAAAACATTAAAAAATCCTTCAAAAAGCAGAGGTTTTACACTATCCACACATATTAATAAAAGTCTCTCATAGTTCCTAGGTTACATTCAACTGAAAAGCAACATGCTCAGTAACACACAATTATTTGTATTGTGGCTAAGAGCACTAGCACAAAGAAGAATCTGTTCTACCTTTTTGTGTATTTGGCCATATCCCAGGGTATATATATAATTGCATGCTCTGGGGGTAAAAACTGGTTGAGATATGTCACAGCAGCAACAAGTTCTTCACTAAGAATCCTTTCGTGCTTTCTTTTTTCACGTTCCTTTAGTAAAAAGAAAAGGAAGTTAACATTACAATTTTTATTGACAAATGTACGTAACTCGTATACATATATATATATGTGTGTGCATATACAACAGAAATTAAAAGTGGAAGCTGTAACAACAGTAGGCAGTTCTTCATAACTAGTACGATTAAATTAAGAACAGGAGAGATAGAAAAATCTAAACATCCTGGGGTTTTAACAACTGATTGGTATTGATAGTAAAAGTCACCTGTTTCAACAGTGCATAACCATTGCATGAAAAATAGAACCTCATAAGAGCAAACAAGAGCATGCAGAAACAGAGGAAAAGAGAAGGAAAAAGACAGGCAGAAAGGACTCTATTCAATTCTAGGGTAACATGAGGACCCAGGCAAACTCTTCTCCATTAATGACAGGAGATGAAGAACAACTCTGATCTCCCTACTTTGCAATAATTTTAAAAAATTAGGATTATGTTGCCATTGTCTGAATATCTATTCAGACAGTCTTATCTATTATCATGGCTTTCCTCTCAACTTCATCCAAACTAAAACCTATACTGAATCTATGTAACAGAAACTGCTTTAAACAGCAGTCCTAAATAACGAAACCCAAAGGAAGCCTAATACATTCATTACTAGTTAGCACGTTTCTAGGATAGACAGGTAGAGGAGGACATAGATTTATATTTCATCTCAATGAAATAAAAAAAGTACTGGAAATAGAAGTCATCAGCAGTTGTGTAAAAGCAACAGCAACACTCAAAAGAAAGGTGTTCAAATCTGGGGGCTTCCTCTCCTTTGCCGGTGTTGTTTTTTTTTTTAAAGCAGTACATAGAGTAATAAAGGAACATGAATTTTAGCTCTTAATATTGAGCATCTATAAAGAGAGAAAGAGAGATGCATTATCAGCCACTGTATCAAAAACCCTAAGAATAAAGGCATTTAACAATTCACGTGTCAGGGTCATGTGAGCCTAGACTCACTCTATAACAATGGCAGATGAAAGCCATGGCTGCAGGAGATAAAATCATTTTCTTGTCAACAAATGGTATCCTAAGTTGATTCCACAGACTCTTGGACAGTCTTAAAAGCACTCCTAAACTGGAAAGCTTCCAGAAATAGAAAATAAGTTATTTAGTTGCCATTTATTACAACTTATGAGTTTTAAAAGCCTTCTTTTTATATTTTCCCTGTTTCTTTTTTAGTTTAGGAACAGATCCTACCTGCCTATAAAAGATCCTTTTTTCTAATGAATACAGTTCTGTAGAACATGATCAACTAAATGATTTTCTTAAAGACTAAAAATAAATAAGATATGATTCAAGCAAAACAAATCAATATATTAAACTCAAATGTGGAAACAGACACCACCACAGAAAAAGGCTGGATCAGAACAGAAAACAACCAAACAAGTCCAAAATGGAAAAAAAAAAAAATCAAACAAAAACTCTCAACACAAATACAAGCTGTAATAACCAAAATTATACTGCTGCTCAGAAGGCAGGCTTTGTACCACAGCCTCTCAACCAGCAGTGAATTCAATTACTGCAGCAACCATGAAGCTCCCTGCCTAAGTCCAGCCCTGCTGCCAATGGCACTGCCTGTCACCCAGCATCAGATGCTTCAGCTTTTTCTCCTGCTCATGCTTCCATGACTTTACCAGATAGAGCAAACAATAAAAGATAAGACTTTTCCATAACTCAGACTTTTCAAATAACTCAGACTGCAAACTTCACTTTGTATGGAACCATACTATTTCAGTATTTCTTAGTGCTAAATTAATGCAGTGGTAAATTTATTTGGATTTACATCTAAGGGGTAACTGCAAAAACCTGAAAACAACAGTGAAAGGTTACTGTAAGAAGCCTGTAAACGTGCAAAACCTCTTTTTGAAGGGCAGTAGTGTAAATAGATAGTGACTTATATACTATGCCATGTAGGATGAGATTTATGAAGAAAATATTCCATTTATTATCTAGTATTAGCTTAGGACACAACCAAAATCACATAGAGACTCTACAGAAATGGATATAATAATATTAAAAAGTAGAAAACATATAGGACATATTTAAAATACTGTACCTTCACAAGATTCAATATAATAATAGGAGAGCCAAATCTCTGAAACATTTGGTCAAAGTGAAGTGCAGCAACATGTGCAAAAGGATCTGCCTGGTCCACTGTAACAAATAACATACATTCAGGAGGATATTAAGTGAGGTGTAGCATCACTTAAATAATTTTCTCTTAAAACTACTCTTCACAAAATGCATAATAATTCTCGGATACTAGTGATACAATTACATACTTACCCTCTTTTTTATGCAAAAGCTGTTAAAAAACAACATGCCCTTTTCCAAACAGGAAGCAACCAAAACTTTCATAAGATGCTTACAAAAAGCAATTATTCTGTCCTCATTAAACTCAGATGTCTTCTGCCATTTTCAATAGGTCCTAAATTTTACCCCAAATAATAAGATAAACATTGATAACTTTGTATATATAACAAGCACAAAGAAAGCTGACATCTTCAAACAAAGCTTTTTTTTACTCCATTTTTAAATGTGAAGTCAAAGATGGAGATTTTTCTATCCAATTTCATCAAATACAGCTTTTTATGTGGCTGAGTATTTGCATGGTGTTTATTATAAAGAACATTGGTGCACCTGGAATTATGGCTTCCCAAAGAACAAATGCTTAGACAATTCATTCATTTTTGCAAATTTAGTCTTTACTCACTCTCTCAGATGTTCCTTTATGATACAGCACTAACCATAATCTATCACAAAGAATAATTTGTACATACGTGTTATGGGTGGCTTAGGCATCATTGTTGAAATATCTTGAGACCAGTACAGAGGGACAGAGCCTCGAACCTGAACGTAGGAAGAATAACTCCCTGCAGAAAATGACATAACTGAAGCATCATAAAGTATTTGTTCAGTTTCCACTTCATTAGCAACATCTCCCTAAAACAAACAGAAATACACCAGATGTAAGTGTAGAAAAAAGAAATGCAGGTTAAGAATTATTATTTTAAGAACAGCTTTATTATCTCAATTAAAAATGTAATGATAGCTGTGATAACATTACTTAACAGCATAACTTACAGCCAAACCCTAACAACCCTCTAAAACATTTCAGTTCTCCAGTCAGTCAAGCTCGAGTTTTCTTATCGTTGGGAGGCAGGGGGGAACCCCTAAAATCATGTTTAAATTACCTCACAGTTTGCTCCTCGTTTCAGAAAACGTGTTCCAGCAAATTTGCTTGATCTTCTGGCTATCAGAGTGACATATATAGGGCGACCGTATATTAACAGTTCTTGAAAGAGAAGTTAAGGTTTACATGTCACATGCCATTTTTTTGTTCACTTATTCCATGCAGGCAAAAATTAATTCTAAAAAATGTGTAGAAAACAAAGATCTGATTTACTATAATCTCCTTAACAGTGATGAGTATAACTTCCAAATTTCTTACGCACCTAGGAGAGAGCATCACGCTCATTTTGAATACAATACATCAATTATTTTTCACAACTTCCACAGCAGATGCATTTCTATTTTATGAAATGACAAGGAGGTGAAATAGGTACAAGATTCAGCTTGGGCCACAAACACTGCTTTTGCGAATACTGGGGTTAAAGACTAGGACCTTCTATCCGCAGATTAGAGGCATCAGTCAGCCTCTAATTATTTGCCTGGAAGGGCAGATACATTTGCAAATACTTAAGTAACAACAGCTATAGATGCAGTGGTGGCTTTCTTTTAGGCTTTTATTTCTAATTAAAAAAAAACCAACAAGCTAGAATCAGGTGCCTCGTGTGACTAATGCTGCTTCCTTAGTGTAAGGCAGGTGCTATAAAGAGGGAAGAAGATACTTGTTCATCAAATATGTAAAGACTATTGTCACTCACTAAGCAGCTATAGGCATAATACTGGCTGTCAGATCCACAGCTACTACTAAGTAAGACCACTGATGAAATAGTGGTACACAAAAATAGATTTAACTTCCTGTCTGGGCATTAAGTCAATAACTGGATGCCTTACAATCATGAAAAAGCAAACCTGAAATTTGCAAAAACACCACTAACCTTAACCTCATAAGGTTATTTCCTTGCCAAGATAATTTGTTGACAGGCTTTTAAACTAACATGATGATTAAATTAGAGTGCCTCTGTAAGATGCTAAATTCTTATCAGCTAAGATGTTGAGGCAGTATTTCTTTGGAGCGTGATATGCATTTGGGGTTTTTCTCCTCCTCCTACAATGTACATAAACCCATTTACCAATTCAAAATAATACATAGTCAGGAAAAAAAGATTTTCAGATTTTCTAGTGTTTACTTAACTTTGTTCACACAGCAGGCCTTAAGTCCTGTAATTGTTTTCAACAGAAACAGAGTAAATACAAGAATTTCTGCAAATATCGGTTATTAAAATGTTTTAAAGAAGATCAGTAAGAGAACATTTCTACATCAGCAAGACGTAGTTTTCTCCCCTTTCTCAAATATTTGTGAAAAGATGAGCTGAGTCTTAAAATCCTCTCAAGTTCTTTATTACTAAACCAAATACTTACAAACAGTGCCTCACTGAGAAATGCACTCTACCTGTCAGGACCCTGTTGTAAGAATACAGCATAAACCCTAGCAAAGTAATGAAAATAAAAGCCAACCAATAATTCTAAAATTGATAAGTATTTACACAACAAAGAAATAATTCAATTTTTTCACACATTTTAAAAAACTCAACTGATTAATCAATATTCATTAGAACAGCAAAAGGATACTCGATTGACCACAGAATCCATGAATAATATACAGCAGCCAGTCACGATGAACAATATTTTTTACTGCCTCCAGGAGCTTGCCATTCCATACATACTTTTCATAAGGCTTACTGCAAATCCCATACACTCCTAGGAAGTTGTTACAATGAAAATGCATTAGCAGTTAAGAAACAAGCTTACCTACACTGGACTGTGTTAAAATTCAGGTCATTGGAGCTTTATTTTGTTTTTTCCCTTGACATCAACTCAGCATATAATTTATTTGCATCCTTGACGTTTGCCGAACATGGACAAACTCAGGCACGTGCTGAAGTTCAGCATTTATGAGGATTTACAATTTTTATACGGCTGCCAGTCACTGTAGTATTTGAGTGCTTTTATGCATAAGTTTCAGATATTTCCAGTACAGAAAATACATCTCTGTATGGTAGCAGCAGAGTATTTGATAATAAGGGAAATAAATCCAGTTGTGAGTTCCAGTTAAGGCAAAAATACTCTACGTGAAGGACTTTATAAGCTCTTCAACTTGGGGGGCAGTTCTGGAGTTACCTATTAGGCTCTGGAAGATCATGCACAGCCCTGGTCCCTTTTACAAAAGACATGTCAGTCCCTTCTCACATAATTTAGTGTGGTTTTCCTAATTTGCACTGACATCAAGAAATTGTGCAGCCATTGTGGACCTGCAAATAAAAAAATCAATTTCTGATATATACAGAGCTTGCATCGTTTTCTGTTTCACAAATCAGGACCAAGATGACAACTGGCACTAAAAGGTGGTGAAGGGAACTGAATGAATCTGACCTGTAAAGAGAAGGAATAGGACAAGAGCTCTATTACCTACATTTTTCGTGTAGTTTTTTTCCAATGAAGTGTCTGCAGGATGAGTTATAAATGTAGCAGTATGCATGTCAATTATAGCAGCCAAATCATACCTTGGAAGAAAAAGATGAGTTCTCCTAACAGATGGGAGGTGAGAATGCAGCTGTTGAACAAACTATTGCTACCTAGGCACCCAAGTTACCATAAGCCCAAAGAAAACTGATGCAACCATTTTGGTGAAGGTTCAGCAGAACCTGGCCACAAGTGCTTGGACAGCAATTTGCCCTTTTTCTCATTTCTAGCAGCATTACTTTGGTAAGAATTTGTTTCTAAATGATAGGCAGCTATTTCTTACACATATTGTATCATATGAACAGATATGTTACTAATGTCTACTGGAAACAGAGTTGTGCATGCTCTCAGTACACTGCCTATGGTTTCAGGGTTATGGAATCTTTACCTCTCAAAGAAAAGACATAGAAGAGCTAACATATGTATGAACTCCTGAAAGATACTGCAGATAGGAGCCTTTGCAGAGGAGTAATTACTGCTCCCTCCATTCCTCATTGATATTTGTGCCATGGTAATATCTGACAACCAATTCCTGATATCCTGATATCTATGATCATGTTACTAATACTTCTTTTCTTGGGGGTGAAGGGTGGTTGCTTGAAACGTATTATTTGATTATCTTTCCATTTTTCCATCCAATTTAAGGCATACTGTATAAAGCATTACTTTTAGTGTTTTAATTACAGTATACTAGAAGTTTACAACTATTTAATATAGTAAGGTTCAGTATCAAAGATGATTAGTTATTTAACTAATGTTCATTATTGTACTTTGAATTGTAGTGAGTGTAGGTCTATAGGTGTTGTGATGAAAGCATGTCAAAAATGAAAGGGTGGACAAACAGTGTCCAAGTTTATTTTGCACAAATTTGGGTTGGGGCTGTTTCACACATTTCTGTACTTTAACTAGGTACTTGTCAGACGTTCAGAGAACCCCTTTGGTGGCACAAAAGCAGGACCAATAAATTCCTTCTTCAGTGGCTCAGAAGATAAGTTTTGCGTTAGAAGAGATGGAACCAAAGTTACTTTAGGACAAGGGGGATTTTTTTATCATATTTCTCTGTGTATTATATTTGCTGTGCAAAAGAGGTTACACAGTGGGTGACTACGAATAAGGGCAGTAATGCAGAGAGGCTGTTGAGCCTCTTTATAACCAATACGAGCACAGATCCAGATGTTGCATCTAAGCTCACTTAAATGTCAAGTTCAGAGTGTTAAGCAAAATAGTAGCAGATTAAAATTAAAGTGTAGGATTTTGACAAGCATGCAGATAATCAGTACAAGTCAGAGGGCAATAAAACATAAAAACCATCAGATTCAACAGAATGAAATCCAATATTAAGAATTACAGGGCAAAGTCTTGTGTGTGCGTGCGTGTGCATGCAATGCAAAAGGAAAATAGTTTTCCTGCCTGACCGGTTATCTTTACACATCTTTACATCTTTGCTAGTTACAAACTGAAGGCTGTAGTTTTCAACTGAAATCAGTATTTTTTTTTAGTCTTCCTGATAATGCTTACAATATCAAGTTAATACTAACTTCATACAATTCCTGTCATATTTTTTTTCCAACATGAAACAAAAAAGATTTATTAGTCCTTAAACCTTATTGCTTCCCGCACTCTTTGTAATTCATTCTTATTGAGAGTCTTACAAGTCAGTTGAATAATCAACTGCTGAGAAATGCCAGGATGCTCAATTATCCCCCTGAGTTGCAATGTAAATTAACAAAGCAATGATTAATCAGCTCTAGAAACTGCATTGTTCAAATTCAAATGTCTATAATTGCTACTTTATATAATCTTTTATTAACTCAAGACTCTTATGAGACTACTGATCAACACATAAGGCCCAAATGTTTCTCAAAAGTAAACTTAAGCAGAACATATTCTAAACCTACTTAGGACCAACAACATTGGTTTGATTAGGCATATTTGCTTACCACTTCCACCCTGTGTTGAAAGCCCTTCATCTTCAAATATATCAAAACTCTCTTGTCGGGTCTGGGTTGTTTCAGTTTTTAATGTCTCAAGTGGCATTCTCAGAATAGTAAGATTGTACTGAAGGGAGTGAGATAGATCATAGCTGTAACTGATAGACAATTAACATTTGTTAATAATTGTAGATGTACAGGACTTTTCTGAATGCCCTTTCTCTCCACCTGTAGTTATATTTAACACAGTACTACTTTGTCCATTTAAAAAAGATTTTTAAACAAGATATGCAGATTCTGATTCAATCACAGCATATAACTTCCAAAAAAGGCTTTAGAAGCATAGAAACTGTTTACAGTACAATAGCTGAAACTATTTCTATTCTTATAACTAAAAACTGAACGTGCCTTCTGAACAAAGCATATCAACAAACTTAGTTCACTGTATCCCAGGAAGCCGTCCTGAAGATCAAAAATATCCACTAGAAATATCCATATCCATATCCATAGACAACCTCATATTTCTGAGATTTAAGTACTTCTCTGAAATATAATACTTTTATTAGAAGAACTTCTGCATGATCTGGCAAGGCTGAACAGTCAGTGCAAACAGTAATTTCAGTGTCTACCTTCTCCCATGTCACTAGTAGTTTATGCAGAATACATTCTCAATTAATCTGTGGAAGGAGAAAGAAGGTTCAAAGGACGAAGATAAAAATGCACAAGCAGTGTGATCACGTGTCTTATTTCCTCAGGATACCAACCTAAAGATGCTGGGCATCAAAATCCAAAAGTAGAATCTTATAGCAAGTGTAAGTATACGGTTTTTTTTAAGGAATTAGTAACTAACACTTACCTAAAATAGAAGTTGCTAGAAAGGTCCACATTTTGAAAGATTCTCAGATACCTAGCAAAATAATTAAAAGGAAAATTATTAGTTCAACCACAAGGACACCAAGAACTCATTCAGAAAACTTCAGAAATTAAACTACGTATAAACATCAACTCTTGCCATATGCTCCCTTCCTATCTTACTGTAATTGTTTTGACAAGTAATTCCACTGGAATATCAGCATCTGGATTGAATAAATCAAATAGCCTTTTTTTTTCTGAAACCCAGGGTGTACTGATGTACATATTCCTTTTCTTTAGGCAGTTGCAGATAAAGTTGTAGTTCTATTTTCCTCATATGTGGGTCAAATTCTCTAGGACTTACACAAGCAAACTCCCAACAACATAAGAATTACGGATTTTCATAGTTATTCTCAAGTAAATGAATGAGAAAATAAATATCTACTTCAATCTACCATACCCCTGCAAATCCTCAGAAGAACTGAGACAGACAAATTATTCTACAAGCAGCTTGGAGAAACCTCATTATCACTACCCCTTGCGCTCATGATGGACTTCAATCTACCAGATGTCTACTGGAAATACAATACAGTGGAGAGGAACAGTCTAGGAGGTTTCTGGAGTAAGTAGCATATAACTTGCTGACACGACTAGTGAGTGAGCCTACCAGGGAAGGCACCCGCTAGACCTGTTATGCATGAATGGAGAAGGACTTTGTGGGTGATGTGATGGTTGGAGGAAATATTGGGCATAGCAATCATGAAATGATAAGAGTTTTAGATACTTGGAGAAGTGAGCAGGGAGAACAGCAGAAGTGCCACCTTGGACTTTCAGAGGGCAGACTTTGGCCTTCTTAGGAGAATGACTGAAAGAGTCCCATGGGAGGCAGCCCTGAAGGGCAATGGAGTCCAGGAAGGCTGGACAGTCTTCAAGGAGGAAGTCTTAAGGGTGCAAGAGCAGGCTGTCCCCAGGTATTGGAAGACAAGCTGGTGGGGAAGAAGACCAACCTGGCTGAACAGACAGCTCTGTTTGGAATTCAGGAAAAAAAAATAAAAAAAATGGAAAGTTCATGAACTTTGGAAGAAGGGGCAAGCAAGTCAGGAGGACTACAAAGTTGACATGAGGTTATGCAGGGAGAAAGTCATAACAGCCAAAACCCAAGCAGAATGTTATCTGGCTACTGCTGTACAAGATAATAGAAAATGTTTCTATAATTGTATCAGCAGCAAATGGAAGGCAAAGGAGAATCTCCAGCCTTTATTGAACTTGGGGGGAAATGCAGTGACAAAGGGTGAGGAAAAGGTTGAGGTACTTAATGCCTTCTTTGCCTTGGTCTTTACTAGAAAGACAAGAGAAAGACCAGTAATTCTCTGTGTATCCACAGGAAAGGCAGGTCCTGCCTGACTAACCTGATCTACTTCTATGATAAGGTAACCACTTAGTGGATGAGGGAAAGCCTGTGGATGTTCTCTACCTAGGCTTCAGTAAAGCTTTTGATATTGTTTCCCAAAGCATTCTCCTGGAAAAAAAATGGCTGCTCATGGCTTAGACGGGTGTACTCTTCACTGGATAAAAAAAATGGCTGGATGTCCAGGCCCAGAGAGGTGTGGTGAAAGAGTTAAATCCAGCTGGTGGCCAGTCACAAGTGGCGTTCCCCAAGGCTCAGTGTTTAGGTGAGTTCTGCTTATTATCTTTTTCAATGATCGAGATGAGGGGATCGAGTACACGCAAGGTTTGCAGAGGACACCAAGTTGTGTGGGTGTGTTGATCTGCTTGAGGGAAGGAAGGTTCTACAGGAGGAACTGGACAGGCTAGCTGGCTGGGCCAAGGCTAACTGTACGAAGCTTAACAAGGCCAAGTCCTGGGTCCTGCACTTGGGTTACAACAACCCTGTGCAGTGCTACCGGCTTAGGGAAGACTGGTTGGAAAGTTGCCTGGCAGAGAAAGACCTGGGGGTGTTGGCCAACAGCCAACCGAATACGAGCCAGCAGTGTGCCCAGGTGGCCAAGAAGGCCCGTGGCATCCTGGCTTGTATCAGAAATGACCTGCATGACCAGCAGGACAAGGGAGGTGATTGCGCCCCTGTAGTCAGCATTGGTGAGGCCGCACCTCAAATACTGTGTTCGATTTAGGGCCCCTCACTACAAGAAAGACGTTGAAGTGCTGAAGCATGTGCAAAGAAGGGCGACAAAGTTCATGAAGGGTCTGGAGCACAAGTCTTACGAGGAGCAGCTGAGGAAGCTGTAGTTGTTTACTCTGGACAAAATAAGGCTGAGGGAAGATCTTATCACCCTCTACAACTACCTGAAAGGAGGTTGTAGCAAGCTGCATGTTGATCTCTTTTCCCAAGTAACAAGTGATAGGACAAGAAGAAGTGGCCTTATGCTGTGCCAGGGGAGGTTTAGGCTAAATATTAGGAAACATTACTTCACTGAAACGGCTGTCAAGTGTTGGAACAGGCTGCCCAGGGAAGTGGTTGAATTGCCATCCCTGGAGGTATTTATAGGACATGTAGACATGGTGCTTAGGGACGTGGTTTAATGGTAGACTAAGTTTACGGTTGGACTGTACAACCTTAAAGGTCTTTTCCAAACTAAACAATTCTGTGATTCTGTGAAGAAACAATAACACTGTCTAAGAATTACTAAGTGGCTAACACCATGAATATATAGGCTAGGTAATATGGTTTGGTGTATTCTAAGAGGGGAGACTAAGGTTTACAATCAGTCAAATCTTGAAGTGGAAGCTTTTTTAATCATTGCCATTGCTTGATTTCAGTTTACCATAACCCATCACTTCTTGACTGTAGACACTTGGTGCAGACTGAAAAGCAGGTTATTGACACCATTTGCCTGCTATGCAGCAGAAGTAAAGTTAACCCACCCTGATAAGAAAACCACTAGGATGCAGATGTACAACTTGTACAAGGTTCCAGGATCAAAGGCTCAAATTTCTTTCTTCAGAAAATAATTAAAGAAAGGGGAAAAAAGAAGTGAAATGTACCACTGAGTCAGTTATCACCCTTTACAACAGCAATACTCAGACTTTGATTGCACAGAATCATTAATCTATTCAGCCCTTTTTGAAGGGCACAAAAGATCAGTTCAGATGAGACTGACACGATGCTAGAGCTACTAACAGAAGAACGGTACCCCAAACAATATAAACCAGTATTTGCACAACTAAAATGTCTAGTTGCAGCTCACCATTGCTTAGAAAACATTCACAAAAAGTACACACTGTTTACGACCATTATTTACCTGGCTTCATCAGGATGAGTGACTCTTACAGAGTCATTTGGAATGTAGATCATATTTGTATCTTCTATTTTATATATTGCATGACCACCAATATCTGCCATTTTTCTTCTTTTTGTTATTAACACAATGTAGTAGCCTTCTAAAAACCTGACAAAACCTTTTAAAACAGCATAAAAATGCTATTAGTTAGATACTTGCATTGATTTGCTCAAACATATTTAGAAAAACAGAATTGCTTGAAGACTTCATAGAATTGTTGTTTACTCTTCATGTTATATATCTATAATGTGCATGTATATACATATATGAAAATACACACATACATAAACAGATTCTTACATTTCACTGCCAGTGTTAATCAATGAACTACACAGTTTTCCCTCTTTTCCTCTCCCACTGTGCATTTAATATTAGGTAGCAGAGTTAAGACACATAAAATTCAGAATAAGTTGCTGTCTTCTTAAGATACTTGTATTTGCTTTTTACAGGACTCTTGTTGTTCAGAGTCAGGCATACCCTAATTAGTTCAGACACCAAAAGGTTAATTTTCCAGGGCAAGAAGGAATCCCAAGTTCCAATTTTGTTGAAGGGGCACAGAACAGCAAAAGGAGTTCATAGTACAACATCTTTGGGCTCCCTCTTCTTAACAGTGGTGAGCTAAATTCCCTGTCTACAACAGCATCTCTCTCAAATTAGCCATTCAAAGCATCAAGGGTTATTCTTTCTTTCTATTTACTTCTCCGATACCAACATTTGACCTCGCTGAAGTCCAGAGGGCTAAGGAGGTAGAACAGGCAGCGTCTGGCTTTACTGCCTGTAAAAAGAAGGCTTCTGAAGCCTCCCTCCTTGTTAGCAAACATTACAGGGCATAGCTATGCTTCTTCAGTGTGTTGCTTCTTTGGATGTCTCTATTACGTACCATTAGGAAAAAACATAATGAACCTTTAAATACAAATGTATAAATTAAATTAAGAATAGAAATACATAACACCTTGAACCCAAATTTATTTGTAATACAGTATAGGCAATGATATAGCAGTACCACATTTTAGTAACTAATAAATTACATGTATTAGCTCTTGGAGCTGTTTTGATGGCTTGCTGCTACTAAAGAACGTGAAACTCAGTCACTGCTGCACTGTCAACAAATATATTAACTTGAGGGAATAAAAACCCTCACAATTCACAATTTTACTTGTATTTATTTTCAGTTCTCTTAGCTTTGCATTATAAATAAAGGAAGAAGGATGAACAAAGCACACATGTTCCTCCCTGTCACAGCTGGAGGCCACAACGTGATCGAATGAACTGCAATCTTTTCTTCCGCTTTATTAGTCCCCCTTGGAAAAATGCTCTCACCTGCACAAGGACAGGAGACCCTGCTGACAATAAGAAACAAAGTCTTCCATTTGAAGCGGCCAGATTATTGAATTTCAGTTGTTAAATTTTAGTCAAAGATTTTCCTGTCTCTTCCAGGTACTGAAAATCACTCACTTGAACAGTTGCTTTCCTTTGAATTTCACCAAATGTTATACCAAAGTCTGATAAGGAACTCAGCCTTTCCCTTTGGCCTGGTTCTCTCCAGTTAAGAGAGATTTCTACTTTTCAACACTATACAGTGAACCAGAACTTAGCCTTTCAGCACTCCCATTCTGAGTGCACTGCTTTTGGCTAGTAAAATAATAAGCGAACAGAACAAAGCTGTCCTTTCCAATTCTACAAAAAACAGCTGTGTCCTCCTGACCCGAGCCAGGAGGCAGAAATAAACAACCATGTTTATACAGCCATGATTAGACATGATCATGATAGACGACATCTAAAGCATATACTTTAAAAAGAGCAAGATATTCTGAAGATCACTCAGAGAGCATGTTACTTCTGAAAAAATTATCTACATCACGTCTGATAACCATAACATTTGTCCACCTACAGAATAGAAACTCTCTCGTTATGAAGAGTACATATAAACATACAACTGGGACGCAAAATTTTTATTGAACACGACCACCTCCCAACCAAATACATCACACAGACAGTAAGCACTGACGGCTTGTGAAAAAAAAAGCCAACGCTGCAAGACTGTTAGAAGCTTCTTTAGGTTTACCCATATTATTAATACTCTTAAGTTGATAAGGAACATACATCTTATCTGAGGAACTTCTGACAAGTGGATCCATTGATAAGTTCCAGAATGCTTCATGGGCAAAAAGAACACAGAAGAAAGTACACTTAATCTGCCGCTTTAGATTAGAATACTAATAATATTTTCTTATATTTTGGTTGTTACGCAAAATTCAGGAGCGTCTTTTAAAGCAATTGCATTCTCCACCTCCTCTGCAGCTTTGGATTTAGATGTCCAGGTATATATAGACGCAAATAAAGCATAAATCATTCCTAGGGGCTGTCAGGGCACACATTAACATTTATTTTGCAGACATCAGCCATCAATATATCGACCTTGGTATCTGACAATAAGCAGGAAAGCAGTGACATTCAGATGAAGTTAGAAGCTATTAAATCCTTGAAGCAATTCCCTACAAATGGACAGCTGATCAGCCTTTAAAAATTTGGTTAGGAAACTATACTTTGAACAAGCTATACTTGTTCAAACATCAAAAATAAATCTTTAAATACCAAAAAGAAAATTAAGTCATCTTTCTGAATAGCGTGTGATGAAGAATTAACACCTAATAAAGGATATAAACTTCTGTTTTCTTTTAAAAAAGCATTCTGTGAGCTCTTGAATTCAGAAGACCAGGTTCCATGTGATCTGTATTCTACAATTAGTTGAACACTTACCTACTATACCAAAAGCAGAGACAGCTCGAGATAACCCAGAAGAGCCCTTCTGCCCAATCTTTGTTCTGTTTCCCAGGTCTAAACGGCCAAGAAGTTCCCTCACCTCTTGTTGCGTATACACATGCTTTAAAATAAAAAGTCACTGGTGTTACTGCTTTGGTAGTTAAATGTTATTTCATGTCAGAGATTAGCAGAATTTACTTAATGTAAAATAAACCAAATGTCTGGTCAGAGTACATCCTCTGTCTCCTGTTTCAGTCCTACCAACAAGCACAAAAATTTTTTCAGGCACAAAATTCACCACTCACTGCAATAGAAGTAGTGACGGCCATGTGCATTGAAACATTCTAAATGTTAAGTGTTAAGATTTAAAACAATAAACTTCCTGGAAAGAAATCAAGTGTTATTCTGTTGTGTACATTAAAACTCTTGTTGCTGCAGTTTATTTTGCTTCAGATATGATATATCAGAAACATTAAAAATTTGGCTAAATAGTAATTAAACATATTTTGCAAAGCTGAACATAAGAAAACCACTGGGAGCAGGTATACAATAAACTGAAAAATCTGGGAAAGTTTCTTTAAAGTCAAGGTGTTGTTTGGAGTTCTTGTGGCCATTCACAAACTGTCACTAGTTATTTTCATGCTAATACCACACGCATCTGGCGTACAACCAGAGGCTGAGAGAGATGGGATTGACTAGCCTGCAGAAAAAGCTTAGTGGGGATCTTCTCAATGTGTATAAATACCTGGTAGAAGCGACTACAGTAGTTTGAGTCAGACTCTTCTCAGTGGTATCCAGTCAAAGGACAAGAGGCAATGGGCACAAGTTAAAATACAGAAAATTCCATTTGAACATAAGAAAAAGGTTTTTTTACTGTGTGGATGGTTGAACCCTGGAATAGGTTACCCAGAGACTTTTGCATATTTCAAATGCCACTGGGCATGGCCCTGAGCAACCTGATCCAGTTGATATTGTTCTAATAATGATGGTTGGACCAAACAAACTCCAGAGATTACCTCCAACCTCAATTGTTATATGCCTGTATTCTATACCTTTATTGAAACAGATTAATTGTGTAATATCTAAATTCAGCTCAATATAGACAGCATACTTTGGAATAACTGAAATAAACGTAGAGAGGCACTCACCTTATCATCAATTATAACCAAATCCTTTGGTTCAGTGCGATCTATTTTCAAAACACGGTATTTGGTCTCTGCAGGATTACTTCCAACGAGAAAATACCGCTACATTTAAAAAAAAATAAATAATAAAGTCAGAATATCATTCAAGATAAAGCAACCAAAGCCCATTGCAACATAATACATCAACAATACCCTTTATACAGTTTCTAGACTACATCCATTTCAAATAATGTAAAATATGTAATATTCCATACCGCAGTTAATAAACTATTCTAGACATCAGTACCTTAGGCAAGTACATTTGCATACAATCAGCCTTTACAGCTTAGAAGGACTCATTCTCTACATTATACAAAGAGGGAAAAAAATTAAAGTTGAAGAAAGGCAAAAACTTGTTTAGAGAGGAAAAGATGTAACTTACATCAGGCACTGTCCAACTACACCCTATCCCAGCTATTATTGTCTTCCCATTCACTTTGTAAAATATATCAGAAGCTTAGATATAGGAGTTCGTAACTTTTCATAACCTCCAACTATTGTTGTTATATTGTAGCCCATTGCTATTTCTGCCAACTAGTCTTTCCTAGTACATACTAAACATGGAGTAATTGTAAGTACTTCACTACTGCAAGTTTTCTTAATTTTTTACTTCTACTTGCCATGCTAAACTTCTCACCAATAATGTTCTTCCATAACACTGAAGTTTGATTTGACCAGCCATACTGGTTAAAAAAACTACTATACTTACAAAAAGATTAGCTTTATTTCTCACTTAAAATATGAAAGAAAGAGCACAGATAAACATATCATGTGCCCATTTCCCATGTAAGAGAATCAAACTTTAAATGAATCTTTACATTTAGAGGAAATAACAGTAAGCACAGTTTGCAGGACTGACTTGCTATAAGCAGCTCATTTTACTAATTCATTTAATCTGTGTGGTGCTAACACACAGCAAGATGTAACTCATTAATAATGCTCAGCCTAGTAGGAAAGCACAGCAAATTTATGTGGATCTATGCAGCCAGCTCTTAACTTTAAAAGTCACATGGATTTGAGATGTGGGAGACAAAATCAATAATAACATTCACACAAACGTTAGAATTTTTATACCAATTAGATGTTAAGAAACATCTTTACTGTCAAAATATTAAAGGTGCAAGAAGAACTTAAACCCCTCTTTGACCTCCTTAAAATCACAAAAGCATCTATATAGTCAGTAAGCTCTAAAAAAAAGAGAATAAAATACTTAAAGAGCTATAAAAGGGAACACCACCTACTCCTGGCTCCAACTTGTACACGGACAGTGTACAGAGACATTACTGAGTGGCAAGTTTTGCTGTTTACTCCTAAATGACAGTAAAGAAGGCCCTTCAGAGTCATCTGCTATCACAGCACTCCCTCACTGAAGCCTTCGAGGCAGCATTTTGGCACAGGAAACTGTTCAACTACTGTTTTATTAGCAGCAATGTGCTGCTGTGCACAGCCCAGACTCCCCAGCCTGCGTCCCATCACAGTACCCTCTACAGGAGATCACTTAATGCCAAGCTCTGTGCCTTCCAGGAGGGAAATCATAACAACAAGGTGTGGGTTGGAGCCCCCAGTGCATGGGACTGAATGGCACAAAGGTGGAAGGTGGAGCTCCTCTGCTGCTATTACTCACCAACAAGAAATGCCAAGACAGATGCTTGCTTAGACCGTGCCACCACACCACCTTTTTCTTCAAGTGGTTGAAGATGGATGGGCAGAGCGAAGTACCATACTGATTTGTGATACACAGATGATACATTAACTTGCATTTTAAGAGCGTCACTTCTTTATTCGTACAATATTTTTAATTAAAGCTAAACAATTATAAGTAGCCCATAATACTGAAATACAGCTCAGTGACGTCCTCTCCGTGTCCAGCTCATTAAATGAGTAGAATTTCTTCTCAAAATGACATCTATGGTTACTGACAATTTATCCTGAATAAAAACAGAACTAGAACTTTAGGATGCTTGTTCAAGTTCGGACCAAGGACCACATTTAAAAGTGGAGCATGGCACATGACACACAGAGAGAGGGAGAGGAAGGAAGAGAGAGACGGATCTAGAATTGGAACTGCTATTATGAAGAAGTTCAGCTGAATATTTCTTCATTTCCATTTTAACAGTGATAAAACACAAGGAAGCGCTATGAGGAATGCATCACTCGCATCACCTCAGCAGCTGCTATAGTGAGCTATGCATGGCTACAGTGCCAGCTTTAAGGGCTGCTGGTTAGAACAGCAGTAGAGTTAGATTAGATGAGAAGTATAATAATTGTATCTGCAGGCTATGGTAGCAGCCTCCATAATGAATGTTACTTCACAAGATCTCTTTGAAGTCCTTTAAAAGACTAAATCAGGGGGTTTGTTCCAAGTTAGAAAGCTAGGCTGTGTAGTGTTTTAAGGAAGGTCAGCTGAGAACAGCATCAAAACCCAGCATCAATGGACTTAAAAGAAGCCACTTACTTAGAAAGCCAGGCAAGGGGAAATCTCTGTTTAGCAAATGGGAATCTTACCCAGAGCATGTTAAGAGAATATTCTTATGAAAGTAATAAAGAACAAAACATCTGCAAAAACTTGAATTTGAACTAGTCCTCAAAACAGGGAAACAAAAATCAGACTTCTACTTGTTAAGTTTTCAGGGCTGGCTAACAATCAACAACCCCATAATTCCTCAAAAAACCAGCATGATGGGCCACCTTGCATTCAAACTCCAAGATCTGAAATGAAAACACAGACAGTATGAAAACTAACAATGCAAAAATTAAGTGGGAGGAAAAAAAAAGACATTTCAGCATTAGCTGCTTCTGCTATCTAATTTATGCATCTAATGAATAAATAAGTCTGTCTTACAGAATGACATGAAGCACTAATAAAGCCATATCAGTGACATGTACTACAATTAAATTTACCACACACAAATACTAGGAAATAAAGAAAAATACGAAATCAGCACAACACTAAGAATGTAACATCAAATAAATTAGTTCCTGAGGTTGCAATATAATTGTAAAATTAATCAAAGCTAAAATACTATGTACTGTTTACAACTGTTTTGATTAACAGAAATCATTACAGTAAATAAATGAGAATTCCCAGGTAAGCCACAGAAACTTTTCTGGGAATCTTTATCCTTATTCTCCCACTTCACTTATTACTAAATTTAAACTGAATAAATTGAAACATTTTTCAATTGCCTCAAACTATTCCACTCTACAGCAAAGCTACTGCATTCAGATAAATGAACAACCTTGACCAACAAAGTACTTTCTCAACAGTACACAAGGAGAAACTGAGCAGAGACTTTCAACCATCACCTGAGACAAAATGTGCTGTTTCCAGCTTTAGCCTGCCCTCGATCTTTGCTGAAACTTGTTAACAAGTGCACTTTCCCAACCACAGCAGTGCACCATGCAGGTACTCGCATAAAAGATGTGGACTGAAGCTTAATTTATTGTACAATTATCACTAAGCAACCACAAGATAGGAACAATCATTAGTCACTTCCACCTGGGACTGAGTTTTAACCAAAGCAATCTAATTGAAAGGCTTTACACCCTCTTTTATCAATCTTTTGATTCAGCCAAGCCAATAAAAATAGCTTCGCCTAAACGGAGCCTAAGCAAAATAAAGAACTTCTTACTGCAAACTGTTGTTTATAATGGCAGAGTAATAGTTTTGAAATTAAACATTCTGCCCACAATTTTTTTCTTCCTTTAAGATTACTTCTTAGAACTCCTGGTCTAAAACTATGATTTGCCTCTTTGTATGAATTAATTGTCATTAAAAAAATTTAGCACTGTAAAGGACTTATTTTACTCATTTACATACAGCTTAATTAGAAGAAAAATACACAAGAAGTTACATGAAAAATACAGTAGTGCACTAATACAGTCAATTTTTAAACCTGCAAAGGGAATAAATAAAACACTTAAGGACTTCAGTTGCTCTCTCAACGCACTCCTCAACAGCACAGGGGGAGAAAATAAGATGGAAAACATGATGTGTCAAGATAAGGACAGGAAGACGGACGAATATGTACCATCACAGGCAAAACAGACCTGACTCAGGGAAAATGAATGTTATATATTGACAATTAAATTAAGTTCCGATAGCAAGAAATGAAAGATAAATTAAAACACCTCCCCACCTCCTTCTTCCCAGGGACAGCTTCACTCCCAACTCCTCTACCTCCCTCCCGTGCTGAGAAGCACACCAAGGTGGGAGATGGGGGGCTGTGGTCAGTTCATAATAGCTCCTCTCTGCTGCTCCTCCCACACTTCACACTTTGAGCTGCTCCAGCATGAGTCCTCTCCACAGGCTGCAGCTCCTTCTGGAACTATCCCCATGCTCCTTCGTGGTCCTTCCCAGCGGCTGCAAGGGGTCTGGCTCTGGCACTGGCACCACCTCCCCAACCAGTGACCTTGCTGTCTGCAGGGCTGTTTCTCTTAGAGCGTTCCTCACTCTTCTCTCTCGCAGCTGCTGCACAGCGGTTTGGACTCTCTTTACCACAAAACTGTCACCATCTCTTGGAGCAGGTCCAGAGGAGGGTCACGGAAATGATCAGAGGGCTGCAGCACTTCTCCTAGAAGGACTGAGGGAGTTGGGGTTGTTCAGCCTGGAGAAGAGAAGGCTTCAGGGAGACCTTACAGCAGCTTTTCAGTATTCGAAGGGGACTACAGGAAAGATGGGGACAGACTTTTTAGCAAAGCCTGTTGTGACAGGACAAGGCCTAATGTTTTTAAACTAAAGGAGGGTAGATTTAGACTGGATATAAGGAGAATTTTTTTTACAATGTGGGTGGTGAAACACTGGAACAGGTTATCCAGAGAGATAGTCGATACCCCATCCCTGAAACATTCAAGGTCAGGTTGGATAGAGCACTTGATTTCGTTAAAGATGTTCCTGCTTCTGCAGGAGGTCTGGACTAGATGACCTGTACAGGTCCCTTACAACCCAAAGCATTTTATGACCTTGGCTGAGTGGCTCAGTCACAGCCTGCAGTGGGTTAACCCCAGCCTCTTCTTGCAGCAGCTCCTGCAGCCCCAGCACATGGGCACCCGCACCCAATGCAGGAAGGCATTTATGTGCTCGTCACACCTTCTGTCAGCCTAAAGAAACACAGCGGGTTGCAAGACAAGAACCTTGATGTGAACACTGACTTTGGATCAGCCACACTATTATCTCTCTACTTTAATTTATGCTTAGCTGGGCAGTGCAATGCTGTCAGACCTCCATCCTCCTTCACGACAGGCATGGAGTTATGCAAGAAAAGGCATCTTCCTCAGCTTTTGGTAGTAGTTTTAATATGTACCGAACTTGATTGTAAATCAGAAATCTTCAAGGCATAAACAAGATATTAAATAGGGTTAAAGAAAGTACAGGTTCTATCTTTCTTCTTTACTACCAAAGAAAGGAAGAAAAATAATTACATCTAGATGTAAGGTAGAGTAAAAACTCTAATAATATGAAGAGATGATAAAGGGCAAAAAAAGGTGCCTGAAAATAGCAAAAATACAGTTAGCATGCTGTCTGCTTCCTGTAATCGGCTGAAATTCTTCAAAAGATGCTCTTTCAAGATGAGAAATTGTAAGAACGCACCTTGCCAGGCACCACTCTCAGGGCACATAAGAACAGCTGCCCTTTTGTTGCAGGGCAGCCAAAGCTTTGTCCCAAACAGGACTTTGCTCTTGCTGCTCCACTGAGGGGTTCCTCAAGATTCTCCCTTCTAATTTTCAGCTAAACCTACTAATCATCAATCTCTACATTCTCCTTTAGCTAAATACTCCTCCCTTCTTTAACATCTATTCTGCTGGAATGCTTTCAGAAAGTAACCGGATCGCCTTTTCATCATTCAATTCAACAGACTAAAGCAATCTTGCTGTCCCTTTGCTCCTCCCAAGTTACCTCCAGCACCTATGCCTCCTCACTGGACCTGTCCCTGGTTGAATTCTTAATTCTCTCAATGAATATGGAAAGTATGTGTATACAAGGTCTCATTATAGAGAGATATTAGTATTTCTCATTACCATACCACAAAAGACCATAACTGCCTTTTTCAGAGCTGTACTTCATCAGCAGCTCAACCTCCCATCCCTTCCTCAGATAAAACACCAAGATCCTCTTCCTCCTCCTCTTCTACTGCTTCTGAATTGATAAACTCTCAACAAACTTTTATCAGTGCATAATCTATTTTATGGTGCATGAAGTTTCATAGTGTAGCATTCTGTTTAAATTTATTTATTTTACCTACTCATGAGGGTCATCATGACTTCTTGCTACCTTATGCTCTCATTAGCCTAATTATTAGCAATATTTCAAACCTCTAATCAGAGCTGATCTACAACTTGGGCTAACAACATTACTGAAAATGCTGAAGTATATTGGTCCCAAGAACATTACTTGAAAAAATAAACCCTATGAGATGATTCACTTCACACTAACTTCTCTACAAACCTCCCTTCTTCTATAGCAAAGCAAGAGATTTTCCTTGTGGCACTGCAAATCTACAAATGATTTGGTTTAAATATATAAGGCCATCTAATTTTTAGATGAAATGTGCAAAACAAGCAGGTTAATATGATGGCATCTTTGTAGGTCTGGACGGTATTTTATGTAATTTACCTCTATTTTTAATTACTTTCCTCCAGAAAATTATGTACAAGACTTCAAAATGGATTAAATATGCCATTTGTCATGTTCCAGTCACAGCACTGCCCATGACTTGAACAACTTGAAAATATTTACAGTCATTCCACTGTATTTAGTGAACCTACATTTTCAAATCTCCACGATGGAAATAGTATTACTCTCCAGCTACAGAATGTTGAATATATTGAATTGAACACTGATTGTTTCCTTTTTGACAACCTCATTCTTGCTACTCATTTTACCTTCATCTCGTTTGGTACATTCAGAGTCAAAGTAGATTCTTACTTTAAACAAGGAAAAATACTCATTTAGTTTTAGGGTCATAACAAACTTAATTTTGAAAATAAAAGATTGTGATAAAAAATACCTATTTATCTTCATCCTTCCAATACACTTATATGTATCAATTTGTCATCATTTATACAAAACTCCTCATCACCATTCCATCCAGAAAAGTGGATTCACAGCAATATACCGCAAGAGTTTCTCTACTGTTGATCTACTGACCATAGGATGACATCGAGGTCAAAAGAAAAAAAGCATATGTCGCAAAAAACAACCTTAGGTAGACACTTGAAGGCACATCTTTCACATGCAGTGTGGTACTACCACTTTTGAACATTATTTTTGTTCTGCCTGAATAGCATGTGCCCTTCAAAATATGCAATGTTCTCATCACGGCTATTCCACCAGCTGTCTGCTGCACTCGTAGATGGTCTCAGATCCCACATACACAAGCTGATTAAGTGTACTTCATTGTCCATCTATATGGCACTATGTCAAGACATTTAAGACAGAAATAGTGCTTTCCCAGGTTCCACGAACTCCTTTTGTTGTCCCAACTCTGTCCTCTGCTTCATTACACCACCACCGTTCCTGGAATGCCACTACAGAGGGAATGGGACAGTCAGCTGAGAGAGGTTGTCTTCTGCTAATGAAATCACTCCAGAGAAACCAAATTTCACAGCCACTGCTAGCTAGAAAATTATGATAGGTAATGGTTTCCTAGTGGATTGTTTACTACTTCAAACATTCTTTTAAGTGCATCAGACAACCATCTAGAGAAATCAGCACACTTCACAATTAAAAATTATTAAGTAAAAAAATGAAGTAAAAATTCTTTAGCTTTTTTTTCCGTGAAATCATCTTCTACATTGGTTTCTCCAGTTTGACCACTTACTAACTTCAGCATTAAGTAAGTGAACTTTGTTTTTGTTAATGTAAGAACTTTCAGGTTAGTTTTAGGAGAAAAGAAATACTAAAAAGAAAACAAACAAAGAAGAAAATAAGACCCTAAACCCCTGCCTTGTTTTTCCCTAGGGGAAAGGGCACAAAAATCTACAAGTAATTATGCTAGTCACATTGCTTAATAAGCTTGTGCAAGTCATTTGGAATCTGTGGAGACAGAGACTGTAGAAGAACCTGATTAGAATAAAATAATATTAATTAAGTCTTATAACATCCTGAAAGATAGGCAAGTGATATGCCTTCATAGAGGTGGCACAAATTGACTTGTTCAATGTCACACCGCCTCAGGGTTATGATAGTTTCCAACGAACTAACCTACACTTTCAGGTCGGCTTCATTTGGCGGATACACTAAAGTTCCATCTTCTCCTGAAGGAGAGTGGAAAATATCTTTTGTTTCTTGTTAGTCATGCTGCTGAAATATCTTTACTGCCCTCTGGCGCACATTTCAGCAGTAAATGTATGCAGAAAATGAAAGATTATTGGCATTGATCTGAACACAACTGCTTCAGTTCATTTTTCTGACTATTTCTCAACTTCCTATGACAAACAGGAGATAAAATTCATATCTCCATGGTATTTATTGACCTAGAGCATCAGTTTAACAGGCAGGTCTTAGCAACTACCCTAAACATAAACTTTAATAGAAAATATAGAATTTTGCTCTCTGTTGCTTCAGTTGACACTCCGAATTCAGTTCTTCCCACCTCTGGGAGTCTTCCTTGTTTGACTCCAATTACACTACCAGAGCCTTTCCTGTTTGACTTAAATAATGCTACTGCAGTCTTAACCAAAATAAAAAAAAAAAATTAAAAAATGAATGAAAAAAAACCCTCACTAAACAACTTCCACTTTCTCACCCATCTAATCTCTTCATCTTTTAACACAAACAAGTTCTACAGAAATAAGCAGGATGATCAGTGTAAACTCTTTCGTGTCTCCCCCTGCTGACAACTTAAATCAACCCTTTCTTGCCCACTCAAGGTCTGCACAAGGAATCATAGAATCATAGAATAACCAGGTTGGAAGAGACCCACCGGATCATTGAGTCCAACCATTCCCATCAAACACTAAACCATGCCCCTTAGCACCTTGTCCACCCGTCCCTTAAACACCTCCAGGGAAGGTGAATCAACCACCTCCCTGGGCAGCCTCTGCCACTGCCCAATGACCCTTTCTGTAAAGAATTTTTTCCTAATGTCCAGCCTAAACCTCCCCTGGTGGAGCTTGAGGCCATTCCCTCTTGTCCTGTCCCCTGTCACTTGCGAGAAGAGGCCGGCACCCTCCTCTCTACAACCTCCTTTCAGGTAGTTGTAGAGAGCAATGAGGTCACCCCTCAGCCTCCTCTTCTCCAGGCTAAACAACCCCAGCTCTCTCAGCCGCTCCTTGTAAGACCTGCTCTCCAGCCCCCTCACCAGCTTTGTTGCTCTTCTCTGGACTCTCTCCAGAGCCTCAACATCCTTCTTGTGGTGAGGGGCCCAGAACTGAACACAGGATTCGAGGAGCGGTCTCACCAGTGCCGAGTACAGAGAGAGAATAACCTCCCTGGACCTGCTGGTCACGCCGTTTCTGATACAAGCCAAGATGCCATTGGCCTTCTTGGCCACCTGGGCACACTGCTGGCTCATGTTCAGTCGCTGTCAACCAACACCCCCAGGTCCCTCTCCTCCAGGCAGCTTTCTAGACAGACTTCTCCTAGTCTGTAGCACTGCATAGGGTTGTTGTGCCCCAAGTGCAGGACCCGGCATTTGGCCTTGTTAAACCTCATGCCGTTGGACTCTGCCCAGCGGTCCAGCCTGTTCAGATCCCTTTGCAGAGCCTCCCGACCCTCCAGCAGATCGACACTTCCACCCAGCTTAGTGTCGTCTGCAAACTTGCTAAGGGTGCACTCAATGCCTTCATCCAGGTCATTGATAAAGACATTGAACAGGGCTGGACCCAGCACTGAGCCCTGGGGAACCCCACTTGTCACTGGCCTCCAGCTGGAGTTAACTCCATTTCCCACCACTCTCTGGGCCCGGCCAGCCAACCAGTTTTCCACCCAGGAGAGTGTGCGCCTGTCCAGCCCAGAGGCTGACAGTTTCTCAAGCAGAACGCTGTGAGAAATTGTGTCAAAGACTTTACTGAAGTCCAGGAAGATACATCCACAGCCTTCCCCTCATCCAGCAGCCGAGTCACTTTGTCATAGAAGGCGATCAGGTTAGTCTGGCAAGACCTGCCTTTTGTAAACCCGTGTTGACTGGGCCTGATCACCCGGTTCTCTTGCATGTGCTTCATGATAGCACTCAAGATCAACTGCTCCATGACTTTCCCTGGCACTGAGGTCAAACTAACAGGCCTGTAGTTCCCTGGATCCTCCCTGCGACCCTTCTTGTAGACGGGCACAACATCAGCCAGCCTCCAGTCCAGTGGGACTTCCCCAGTCTTCCAGGACTGTTGGAAGATGATGGAAAGGGGTTTGGCCAGCACATCCGCCAGCTCCTTCAATACCCTTGGGTGAATCCCGTCTGGCCCCATAGACTTGTGGCTGTCTAGTTGGGCTAGCAAGGCTCTGACCACCTCCTCTTGGATCACGAGAGCCTCATTTTGCTCCTCTGGCTCCTGGGTTTGTACACAGACAGAACGACCCTCCTTACAACTAAAGACTGAGGCAAAGAAGGCATTAAGTACCTCAGCCTTTTCCTCATCCCCTGTCACTGTTGTTCCTTTGAATCATAGGATACATTTTTGTTACACCATATCTGACACCACTTCTGGTCCCACATGCTTCCTGGCAAGTGTATGGCCATAGAGAAATCAGAGGAGCAAAAGCTTTTCTGTTTTGTGTCACGGTGATGCTTTTGTCACATCAGTGACTAACAGTCACAGCTGGCAACTGCATGATTGTGAGATTTTATGCGAAGGAGGCTGTACCTTGGGGAAAGAAGTGGGAACGTCTGTCAGCTGCTGAATGTGACACTGAATCAGCTGTAACAGCAAATTTCCTTCCAAAATTCTCTGTGACTTGATCGAGTCTGATGTCCAGTTTTGGACTCTGCAGTACAGGACAGAAATAGATATACCAGAGCGAGTCCAGCAGAGAGCCACCAAGATGATCAGGACAGAGCATGTGATGCACTGGGAGAGACTGAGAACTAGGTTTGTTCAGCCTTCAGAAAGCTTTGGCAGTACATCACTGTTGCCTAAAATTATCTAACAAGAAGGTGTGGATAAGAAAGAGCCAAACTCTTGCTAAGGGTGAACGGTGGATGGACAAGATGCAGCAGATACAAGTTGAAACATCCAAAATTCGACCTTAAACTAAGGAATTGCTTCTTTCTATCTCTCTCCCCCTCCCTATTTCTTTTTTTGACTGTGAGGGTAGTCAAGCACTGCAACATGTTTTCTGCAGACACTGTGGGATCTCCATACTTGGAGGTGTTAAAAACTCAGCTGGACAGAGCCCTGACATCATGTGTTCACTGAAGCTGCTTTGAGGTGGGGGTTGGACTATATGAAGTCCAGAAATCCCTTCCAACCTAAGTGAATCTATGATTTTAATAAGTGCATCAACCCTTTTCCAATATTTACTCCAAAATTATTCCTATAGCACTTTTCCTTTGGAGAAAAAAAAAAAAGACTAGAATTTAAATTTCAAAACTCAAAGGACTGCAACTCACGGTAGTATAGTATGCTTTTTCTATTTCTTAGTAAGAACATATAACCACAGTCAGGGAAAATTCCCTTTACATCCCCTACAAGTAGTGACAGAATAAACAGCTTTGAGACACCATTACTTGGCTCAGACAAATTAAGTGGCACACACTGATCCACAAATCCCTGCCTCCCATGGCTGATCAAAAACATCTTGCCTCTTTGAGCAATCCAGACTGCTGGATCTGCCCCTTACTCAATTCTGAGCACAGCAAAGCACAGGCAAACTTGCCCATTGGAACAGATACTGACACCTATCCCCAGCCAGATATGAAAGACCATGGTTCCTGAGCTAAAAGGATCAGCTCGAGAGGCCTAGAGAATTGTAGCTAGCTGACAGAGCCCTAAAGCGTAATATTGTTGACAGGTTGTCCCTCAGCAACTGAGTCTTAAAGCTCTGAGAAAATTAAGCCAGATACCTGTGTGTGCCAGTCACAGAAAGTCACATCTCAGCTATCTGAAAAGCAGCATGAGTTTTGAGCCAAGAGCAACTAAATTCAGTAATTCAGGACCAGATTCAGGAATTATGATTCCCAACCATCCTTCTCTCATATAGCAATAATTTAGCTGAAAATAAAACAACAAATAGTGTTTTCCAGCACTGCTGTGCAAGATGCATTAAGGCGGACATAGTTCCTTTAGACACAAGGGGGAAAGAATTTTTCCATTTACTGATACCAACAATTCTGCATGCTTTAATCTCTCATTTTGGTATGTCTTCAAGGGGCTACACTGACTTCAGTGTATCAACTATCTTTGTACAGGTAACACCTGAACTGTGACCTAGAGCTAACTGTTGCACTTAAAGCCACCCAATTCTATCCAAAACTACCTCAAGTGAAAAAAAAAACTTACTATGAAACAGGAAAAACTACACCAAGACATTTGACTGGGAGTAAAGGACCGTAAACACAGTGTTATGCCAGCGTATTTACACATACTGGATTCTGACTCACAAGGGGTGTGCTCATCACATGGCTACAGCCATCACATGGCTAAAGCCACTCAAACCTCCAGTTTATACTTTGCCCACGGCAAAAAATGCTGTGAACAGCACACCCCGATGGCATCTGGAACAGAATATTAAGGAATTCTAGAAGTCTTCAATAGCTCACATCCAGAAGACAGACTGAAAACTGGGGAAGGTGTTTCATGTGCCAGCTGTTCTGCTTGTGAGACCTGAAATCTCTCAGGAAAAGTAACCAGGGGTGTGGGTGGTCACTGCTTCACCCAGCCTGTTTAAATCCTTAATTAAAACCTTACTTCTTCAGCTCTGGACAACCTCAGCTGCCCGGTTTCCATTCACTGTTGCCCGAGTTAGCGCTCTTGGCCCAGCTGAGTGACAGCAGCCACCTGACACAACAAACAGGCAGCTGCGCAAACACTGACTGCAGCAGCAGCACCAGTAGCACCAGTAGCACCAGCAGCACCAGTAGCACCAGCAGCACCAGTAGCATCAGCAGCACTGGCACCAGCAGCACTGGCACCAGCAGCACCACCAGCACCGGCACTAGCAGCACCGGCACTAGCAGCACCGGCAGCACCGGCAGCACTGGCACCACCACCAGGAGTACCAGTAGCACCAGTACCAGTAGTACCAGTACCAGTAGTACCAGTACCAGTAGCACCAGCAACACCAGCAGCACCAGTAGCACCACCACCACCAGTAGCACCAGCACTACCAGCATCAGTAGCACCACCACCAGTAGCACCAGTAGCACCAACAGCACCAGCAGCAGCACCAGCAGCACCAGCAGCAGCACCAGCAGCACCAGCAGCAGCACCAGCAGCACCACCAGCACCAGCAGTAGCACCAGCAGCACCACCAGCAGCACCAGCAGCACCACCAGCAGCAGCACCAGCAGGACCCCCACCAGCAGGTGTGACCCAGACTCCCGCCGGTCCCGGGAGCGGCGGCGGGCAGGGCAGGCGCTACTTACAGCCCTGGTCTCGTACAGCACCAGCTTCTGCACGGCACTGACGATGGGGGCGGCGGCCGCCGGCATGGCGGCCCCGTGCTGGCCCGGGCCGCGGCTCTCGGGGACAGGGCCGGGGCCGCCCGAAACCGAGCTCCGGCCGGGAAGCGGAGGGGGAACGCGCCGAGGCCGGGCCCCGCGCTCCCCGCCGCCGGGACGGGCGGAAGGCGGAAGTGGCGGCGCCGCGCAGGCGTTTCCGCGGGCGGGCGGGACAGAGCGCCTGCGCCGCCGCCTGCCGGGCCGCGGGGTCAGCACCAAGAACAGCTCCCGGGACCCTCAGCGACCCGCGGCGCGGGCGGCCGGGGGGCGGGGGCAAAGGGGCGGGGGGCGGGACCTCGGCCGTTGCCCTGGTTACGGGGTAAACAAACTCGCTTTGCCCCGCCTCACGTGCTCCGGTCGCTGTAAGTGCCCCCCCCCGCCCCGTGTCTCCGTCCCCATCCCTTTCCCCGTCCCCATCCCCATCCTCGTCCCCTTCCCCGTCCTCACCCCCATCCTCGTCCCCTTCCCCGTCCTCATCCTCATCCCCATCCCCATTCCCGTCCCCATCCCCATCCCCGTCCCCGCCCCTGAGGGTCTCCGGGGGTGGAGGTGGTGGTGTCTGGTTTGCGTGTTGGTTTGGTTGAGTGAGGGTGTTTGCGATTAGGAAGTTGCCCCTGGGTTGTAAGTGGCCTCAAGCTCTGTCGGGGGAGGTTCAGACTGGATATCAGGAAAAAAAGCTTTTTACAGAAAGGATCATCGGGCACTGGCAGAGGCTGCCCAGGGAGGTGGTTGAGTCACCATCCCTAGAGGTATTTAAAAGACGGCTAGATGAGGTGCACAGGGACGTGGTTTAGCGGCAGGTAGGAATGGTCAGACTCGATGATCTAAGAGGTCTTTTCCAACCCAGTGATTCTATGATTCTGCGATACTATGAGAGGTTTGAGAAGGTGTGAAACTGCTGGGAATGCCAGGTGAAGTTCAGCCTGTGAGTTTCCGTGACAGAAATGGAGGGTTGGTTTATGTCTGGTGGGGTTTTTTAATATTAGAATGCTGTCCCTGCCATTCAGAATGTCTGCGAGTGTAAGAACACTTCAGGTTGGTGTTTCAAAACAAGATTTTTCAGTTTTTCATCCTGAGGTAGAGTTTTTTAATTTAAAAATGATACTCAGGCTTAGGGCAGAGTGAGACTTAGATGTATCTCTTAAGAAAGCAAGCTTCAAGCGTTTCATCATCCAGCTCCTCACTGTTTTGAACTCCATTTGTCCAAAAGGCCCATCTGTGTTTTGCTCCAGCTCACCTTAATTAGAATAGTAGAATGCTTTGGGTTGGAAGGGATTCTTTCAGGCCATCTGGTCCAACCGCCCCTGCAGAAGCAGGGACATCTTTAATGAGGTCAGGTTGCTCAGAGCCCCATCCAACATGACCTCAAATGTTTCCAGGGATGCGGCCTCCACTACCTCCCTGGGCAAGCTGTTCCTGTGTTTCACCACCCTCATTGGAAAAAATGTCTTCCTTCTATCCAGACCAAATCTACTCTCCCTTAGTTTAAAACCATTACTCCTTGTCCTGTCACAATAGCCCTTACTAAAAAGTCTGCCCTCAGCTTTCCTGTAGCCCTCTTGAAGTATTGGAAGGCTGCCATAAAGTCCCCCTGGAGCCTTCTCTTCTCCACGCTGAACAACTTCCTTATATCCAGTCCAAATCTACCTTCCCTTGGTTTAAAACTGTTACTCCTTCAAGAACCCATTATTCCTGGAAGCTTGTTTCTGTTTCACTTTGTTGCACAGTGCTCAGTGTGTGATCTCTTGCAGTCATTGATAAGTTCAGGTTTATGAGAGGATTACAGAACAGGTCACAAACCATGGTTTAATTCTGCAAAGCCTTATTCATGCTCATAGCTGTGGACACAGCGAGCAGTTCCATTGACCATTATGGGGGTTTTCCGTTTCTGAAGCTCCAGAGACAACTCCTTAGCTGTGTCATAGTGTATTTCATAGAATCATAGAATTGTTAAGTTTGGAAAAGACCTTGAAGATCATCAACTCCAGCCATCAACACAATACCAACGTGCCTACTAAACTATGTCCGGAAGTACCACATTTACAGGTTTTTTGAACACCTCCAGGGATAGTGATTCCATCACTTCCCTGGGCAGCCTGTGCCAGTGCTTCACCACTCTTTCGGTAAAGAAATTTTTTCCTAATATCCAATCTAAACCTTCCCTGGTGCAAGTTAAGGCCATTTCCTCTTGTCCTGTCACTTATTATTTCAGGAACCAGAGAGAAGTTACAACTCTGTGGTAATTGGAACAGGAAGGAAAAGGCAATGAAACTACTACATGCACTTTAAAAAAGAGCTACAGGCTGTGTGAGAGTCAGGAAGAAGGCATTATCAATGTTCATATAGTTGCAGTTGGGGAGCAGGAGTGGTTCTGATAATCCTTTCTTCTTTGAAAGCAACTGCTTTCTTAGCAATTAATGCAATGTCCATGTTCTCTAAATGCTTTTTCTTCTTGTAAGAGCTTTTTTTACAAAGCAATTTGTCTTGTATAACATTATTTTTCAGTGTCATTTTTAGTGTGTGTCATTTTGCACACATCTATGCTACAACAAGCTTTTTTTTTTCTCCCAGTCTTAGAAAATTCATGGATTCACAAGTGGCAAAACAAGATCAGCCCTTTGCAGACATCTTTGATGAAGATGAAGCTGAAAAATCCTTTCTGTTGTCCAAGCCCACTTGCATAATTGTCCTTGGCAAGCCAGTAAGATGTCTGACACAAGTCTTTTCTTCAGATATTCTGCTAATAATATTACCTTTCCATTCAAAGCATTAGTTTAATGATGCTACCAAAAAGATGAGAGACCTATTTTTTTATCTTTTCCACTTTGCAAATTCTGCAGAGTATGGTTAAAATTCTGATTGCATTTAATGAGGCCAATTTTTGGCCTGCGTGACCAGTCAAGTACAATTAGAATTATTACTGTAATTAAAAGTCACATGTTGCTCAAAAAGTTTCTTCTCTTTTCACAGTGGCAACTGGATTGTTTTGGTATTATTTCAGTATTCTAACTTTTAAAAAACTGGACACATTAAAGACATAAATAGACACACAAGAAGCTTCAGGTTAATATATTGACTTATAGACACATAATGAGATATTAAATATTTAAATGAACCTTGCTGTGATTATATATCATATATTTGGGAATAACTGAAGCCCTCCAAGGTATCCTGATAAGAAGATTGGTATCATATTTTAACTAAAACTCAAAGTCTCTCTTTTTCTCCAATAATTATTGGCCTCCTTTACTTAGGAAATTTTGATACTTTTTAATCCTAGACCTCTCAGATTTCTTTTTCCCTAGTGCAGGTGAATAATTTTTGCAATAGTGCAATAGTTTGCTGAAGGGGGTCCTTTTTTGGTTCAAGTTTGCCTTATGTCTGTACTGAAGCCTGGGTGAGCTTGAACACCCCAGTGGTGCCCTGAGAGATGCTTTCATCTTGAATGCTGCAGTTGCCCATGAAAGGTGCCTTCAGGGCTCTTCACTTCCAGTGTGAACACAGGTCCTCCACCAGCTTGCCCTCTGCATTTGAGTGTAATTCTGTTAGGTACCACAAAGGAGTTTGAAATGATTGTATGGAAATCTGCTTTTTGCTGCCTAGCAGATGGAGAGATAAATGGTGCACACCTAGAACTGGCAACCAACCCAAGCTTCGGTGTCAGCTGACCCACCAAATCAAGCCCCAAATCAATGCCCTAGTGCTAAGATATGGCTACATTCCCTTTCTTCAAAGACTTCCAGCAGGCTGGAAGGCTCCCAGTCTGTAGTGTTTGCACAAGCCTGCATCCTTTTGTACTGCTTGGCTCCTTGGCTTCAGCTGCTGGGTAATTCTTGGCTGCAAATCCTTGCATCTGACCTTGCATCTGAGAAAGGAGGCAGGGTGGTGTTCTGCAAGTGGATGAGCTGCAGACATCATAGTGAGACTGTGTACGGTGACAGCCAACAAGTGTGCCTTATGGTCAGCATGAGACCTGAAAGAATGCATTCAGCTTGGTGGAAAATTACAGTGGCCTGGTTTGCTTAGTTTTAAACAAATGTCAAATTTCTAACCTCAGATGAAAAGGTAACTTTACCTTTTTATAGATCAAACAAGAAAAAAATACTCTTTGAAAGGCAATGTAAAAAATGTGTAAGAAATAGATACACTCTCATCTGAAATAATTGCCTTCTGTACGTGCTTGATATTAATACAAAAAAAAATTGCACAGGCTGGCCAAGTGGGCAGGCAATTAAATGTTCTACTTCTATAATAATGTATTTTACTTATACGGCTGATGTGTAGAGCACCTATCTCATATTTCCTTTAAGTTAAAAACATAGTGCCATTAAAACAGAGCCAAATACATATATTTTCATCACGTCTGTAAGTTGCAAGGTATGAGTAGGCTGTAGAAAGTTTGATGATACACTGTTAACTGGGAATGTGATTTATTTGTGGTATTTTATTATTTTTTAATCACAACATTTATCTAAGGCAAACTGACTGTCAAAAAATGGTCTTCTTGTTTCCCCTTGAAAAGAAAGCATAATCCTAAGGGTGTAAGATGGTGACTTTTGTAAAATCCCATTCAGGTAGCTATGCTCTTTGTTACTTTTGGTTATGTTGGTTCCTTGGGATTAGTGTGACGAGATAAACATGTTGTCAGTATCTAAACCAGATGTGTGGACTAAGAAGAGCAGCTTTAATGTATTCATTGTTTTAGTCAAAGAATACTAGCCTTATGTATCTTAGAAATGGCTAAGCAGGTTTGCATTATCATTTGCTTAGAGACTGAAGACAATACATTTCAGTCCTAGTGAGTTTCTCATAGGAATTTATGGGCAAGTTATAGCTGAGTTTTAGATAGAGTCACTCAGAAACAAAGCCAGTATTGTTACTTTGGAAAAAACTAACTGCAAAGGACAGTAACAGTATATTAGCAATGCTAGGCAGTATAAAATAGAGGATGGTATTAAAAAGAATGTTTGTGTTTGCCCAGTGCATAACTCAGAGGCCCTAATCCTAATGATGGCTTTTAATTGTTTTTATCATGTGAAAATATATTCTTCATTGTGGAATACATTTTGGATATTTTTCCATCTGCCTGTTTTTTCTTTTAAATGTATGTTTTTCATTTTAAGGGTTCTGGAAAGAAAACATTATCTAGAAAACTAGCACAAATATGGAAATGCATTTTCATAGAAGGTAAACATATGCTATATTTGTAACATTGCATTGGTGTCATACTATCTTTTGGTTTAGAATATCCTCACTGTTCCCCGAAGTTTGAAGTGACATGTTTCCGAATGTGATAAACTGCAACCATTTTGCCAGAAAAGCAGTTGCTGAAAAATGGCCACTTAGTTATAGAGGCTTAAAAAATCACTTTTCTCTCTCTTGCTTTTTATTTTTTTTTTCAGAAGGGATATACATAACACATAATAATCAAATTCTGTTCCCAATCCTGTAAGCTGATTCATAAAAGTGAATAATATAGCTCAGAAAGGACCTCCAGAGGTCATTGAGTCCAACATTCCACTCAAGGCAGAGTCGACTGGAGAATGTTGCCCAGGACCGTGTCCAGTTGAGTCTGGAATATCTCCACAGACGGAGACTCCACCAACTCTCTGGGCAATGCTTTACAATGTTTGACCACCTTAATGATGAGAAAATGTCCCATTGGGATTTCTCATGTTCCTACTTGTGTCTGTTGCTTCCTGTCCTCTCTGCAGTTCTGTGAAGACAGTGGTTCTGTCTTTGTGCCTTCCCAGTAAGTAGCTTTAGGCAACAATAAGAAATGTCATGTTTTCTCCAGGCTGAACAAAGCCAGTTCTTTTGGCTTCTCCTAGTACATTCAACACTCTTAATCATCTTGTTGACCACCACGGGACTCACACCAGAGTATGAACATCTGTTGTGTGCTGTGTTATTTATTTAAAAAGTAGTCACAGTTAGAGAATTATTAAATAGGAAGGTTGTTCACAGTCTTTTTAATTTGACAAAATACTTTCTATTCATTTATACAATGAATAGGTCAATGCACATAAATGAAACAAGGCCAGGGTACACAGTGCTGATTTTCTGTTGTCTGTGTAGTGCATTAATACATTCCATGTCTTAGTTTGGGCCTATGGCAAATAATACTCTCCCAAACACCCTAGTTCATAATATAAAGGATAGTATGTGTGACAGTCATCACTACTAGTAGGAACAGTGTGGAACATCCACTATGTTCTGGGGAGAAAGATTTTATCTGTAGCAGCATGAACCACCTGGCTTCCCTGGCCTGATTTGTTAATAACATAGGTATAGCCTTAAAGGTCATTCTTAAAAACTTATATGAGTAAGCATATTTTAATGGTATGGATGTGTGAAAGACTTCCATGGTCATTCTGTTATGATGTCACTATACGCAGAATTTGATGGGTATCAGTTTTAGTATTTATTTAATTTTAGATAATTAAAATATATAAAGAGTAAGTTTCTAAGGGCTTTTTTAAAAGCCTTTAAAGCCCTTTTTTAAAACCCCTTTAGATACACAACTGGGTTTTTTTGTGTCTAAACAGTTCTTTTTCTAAAACTTGCTTTTAAAATTTGAGAAGTGTTTGAGCTCAGACATTCACCTCTGGATTACACAGCAGTAATGTTAACTTGATATAAAGCAGTAGTTAAAATAATTCTGCAAGGCTTCTGTTGTGCATTTGTCTGTGGTGTGTACAAGGCTAAACTGTAGGGAAAAACTTCTACACAGACACTGGCAGAAGGCACCAAGTTTTGGGTGGACAAAATATAATAATGGCCCTAAATATAAAGGCTGTTCATACAAAATAGTGTGATCTCTTGGAGTACACATAAAGATTCGTATGTGTGTGTGTGTGAATATGTGTATCTCTGCATGTACATGTCTGTATATGAAGAATTTTTTATTCATTATTTTAATTTTGTTCTGTCTGATGTGCTTCCTCAGCTTTGGAAGTAATTCAAACAAATATTGACGAAGAAACAGAATACGGGCTTAAGGTAAATGTCTAATTTATAGTAAGTTTTGTCACATTCTTGACAAATACTTATTATCTAAGACCATGTTTTACATTTTACTTTAGTGTCAAGAATTGCTTTTTAAGGGTCAAAATATTTCTGAAGAACTGGTTACAAAAATGATTCTGAAAAAAATTGAGTCATCAGAAGCATCTCATTTTGGTGAGTATATTTATAGCCTAACCTTAGATTGAGCTAGGTATAGTTTTGACACACTTTGCATCCATTATTGCTCAAATTTGATTGATTTTGTGTTAGATGGTAGCATCTTTTCGTGAGCTTCTCAAGTCATGGAATATACAAAAATTAGAATGTATTTAGGGATTAATTTACCAATATGGGAGATCAGAAAGTGTCATACCAATCCTATGCTGTGTTCATTTTGAGAAAATGAATTTGCCACAAATATTAAGTGTTGCTATAACTCTCATTTGCTACTATTACCTGATTAGAAAAGTTTTAGGATTTAAAATGCAGTTGTTTGGTTTTTTTCTTGAATACTTCTGTAATGACAGCAACAACTAAAAAAATCCACTAACAAAGATGTTTTAAATATTTAAAATAAGGAAAAATAAGGAAACTGGATTATTTAAAATTCAAAGTTTAGGGTCTTTCTTTTCTTACAACATTGTTTATTCCCTTTGCATTTTTTCACTTAGGGTAAGTTAGAGAAGAATAGTATTGGTAGTGGTAATAATTCTCCGTTTGAGGAAAGATTGTTAATTGAGGCTGTCAAGACAAGTGCTGATGATCTTGCTATTGATGACTGCCTAAGATGCATGTACCACAGAGGACCGCAGAGATCCTAGAGGCTATAAACGTGTCTATGAAGTTGATAAAGGTTTGGTCAAAAGAACCAAATCATTTTCTATATTGCAGGTGCCCCAAAGTAGCAAGGAATAGAATAGCCTATGTCCTTACTATTTTTCCTGCCAACAAGAACTCATCTCCAAAACCAATTTTTATTAAGTATTTTCTAGTTTCTACCATAATATAATCCTTGGAAAGCTTAAGTAGGCTTTCAGCAGGAACTAATCAGTCAATTGGCTGCTAATTATTCATTAAAGATTTTAGAAACATTGTATGAGAGGCTGAGTTTTTTACTTCTAACTTTTGTTTTCAACGTTTTAAAATACAAATAATACAAAAAATACAAAAAATACGTTTCTGAACACTGCACAAGAAGGGATTATATTCAATTATATTCTTCCAACTTAAATAATAAACACATATTATGTTGGAGACTAATGTTTGAGAGTTATTCAGAAATGCTAAAACAAATTACGATGTTTAAAAATTGTAAGCCAATAAAACCAGATCTCTTTTTTCATTTCTGAAGGTCAAGTTTTAAGCTTCTAAGCTATTTCTTGAAATAAGCAGTGTCTTTTCTTAAAATAGCATATGCACTGATGGACTGGCAAATAACAAGCATACCTGTACTTTAGGGTATTGTAGATAAGAAAATACAGAATGATGGCCTCTATGTAGCTGAAATGCTTCCTTTTTTTAGAAAAAATAGAAGAAGAAAACAACAAGAAGTTCATATCATATTAACCTAAATAATATCTGCAAAGGAAAAATCTGTGTCATTATCACAGGGGAAAACTGCTCAATTAGCATGATTTATATCTAATCAAGACCACAGTTGTTTATTGATTTGTTAATGGCAAGTAATTAACTGGCAGTCAGTGAACTGTCAGTCAACAAAGGTTCAGCATCAGCCACACAACAGACAAACTATAGCACTAGGCACTCACCAGATACTAACATTTCTAAAGTTTCTAAACATCCTCCTAAAACGAATTCCAAAGAGTATACTCAAGGTTGCATGCAAACCCTCTCTCAAAGATGGGTGGAAGTTACAAGCACTCATTCCCTCTCCTGAGAATGCATGTTCACTTATTTAAGTGCACTTGCTGTTGGAAATGAGGATACTCTATCCATGTGTGCCATTTCCTACGTTCTACTAATCCACCCACCAGTGAGAAAGCTCCTGATGAGCTCTCACACACACACTTGACATGTGGATCACTATGTGTTAAACCCTGTTCTGTCAGTCCAATCGTTGAAATGCAGACTACTCCCAGCATCCAAGAGGGAGGTTGCTCTGTCACACCTAGACGGAAGGTTGTAGTGCTGGCACATCAAATCTGGTTTGGCTGCTGTTCTTTTACCTTATTTTGACTCTGTGGCTTCTTCCCCCAGTCACAAATTTTCATACTTCTTTTTAAGATGGCTCCTTTTCTCTCACAAGTTTCTTGGTAATCCCCTGCTTAGTATCTGATCGGATTGATGGTTGCCTTAGGTAAACTTGAGCATTGTTAGTCTCCCCACAATATTATTACTTTGGGGGTAAACACCCTGTCAGAGAACAAACAGTGTGTTATACTTTTCCCCGTGTTACAACCCTATTCTTCTCACTTTGGGAGTCCTATACCATGCTGAAAACAACACACTTTTTTGGCTGTGTTTCATCTGGAGTAGATGCAGGTGCACAATTTTTTGAATAGTGATATGTCATGTACATGGTTTAGAATTGCTCAATAGATGTATTGTTTCAAGGAGATGAGTATAACTAGTTGTATATTTGACATCAACTTTTAAAATATAAACTTGATAAAATGTATTTGGCAGGTTATGTTCTCAGTGGATTTCCTTCTCTCTCAGAGGAATACATGACTATTTCACAACAAATAGAGAAAATAAAGAATCTAAAATTAAAACCGGATTTGCTGATTAACATTAAGGTAATGTCCTCTTCAGTAGCTTGCTAGGAATTTTCCTAATTATTAGTAGACTCATATGCAGCATAAGTCAAAAGATAATATTTGAGTGCATTTGAGTGTTTAATGAGGAATTATAAATTGTTCCCTTTTATATTGGAATGGAATTACACTAGTTTACCTATAATCATTGGTCAGAAGGCCAACCGTATCCTGGGCTGCCTCAAAAGCAGTGTGGCCAGCAGGTTGAGGGAGGTGATTCTGCCCCTCTATTCCTCTCCTGTGAGAACTCATCTGGAGAACTGTGTCCAGTTCTGGAATCCTCAGCATAAGAAGGATATGGAGCTGTTGGAGGAGGGCTACAAAGATGACCCAAGGGCCTGGAGCAACTCTGCTATGAGAACAGGCTGAGAGAGTTGGAGCTGTTCAGCCTGGAGAAGAGAAGGCTCTGAGGAGACCTTATAGTGACCTTCCAGTACTTGAAAGCAGCTACAAGAAAGCTGGGCAGGCACTGTTTACAAAGGCTTGTAGTGATAGGACTAGGGACAATGGTTTTAGATTGGAAGGGGGAAGATTTAGATTAGACATTAGGAAGAAATTCTTCACGATGAGGGTGGTGAGACACTGGCACAGGTTCCTCAGGGAAGCTGTGGATTCCTCCTCCCTGGAAGTGTTGAAGGCCAGGCTGGATGGGGCCTTGGGCAGCCTGATCCAGTGGGAGGTGTCCCTGTCCATGGCAGGGGGGTTGGAACTGGATGATCTTTAAGGTCTCTTCCAACCCAAACCATTCTATCATTCTATGGTATGTCTGAACTGTAACCATTTTCATTATATCAAAATGAAAGGAAGACAGGACATTCTAGATAACTCTGGGAATAATGAAATACTGTTACTGACAGACCAATTTAGAGAAATTTTGTCTCTCCAAGAAAAAGGACAGAAAATGCACCTTTGAGAAAGGAACTATGTCTGATCAAATGTCATCTTCCCTGCTTCAAAATGTGCTGTCATATAGCAGTCATATCAGCTGTATGACTAACTGTAGAAATATCCTAAAGTATTATAGTAGTTCAAAGGATACCTCAGGAAATGAGTGTAGTGTGCCTGTTGCTAGCAATATAGTCTCAAAAAGCTCTGCATTTTCTGTAGAAATCAGTTCTCAATTTCTGTGGCAATTTGACGTTAACAACTACAATATATTCTTGTTATCTCAGGTTTTTCATATATATTTGAAGAGTGGGTGTTTGTGATTTAGAAAGAAGGAATAATTATTTATTTTTTGTTGTGTTGTGTGTCCTGTCCCCCACCCCCAGCCCCCCCAGTTCCTTAGTAGAACCTTAAGATGCCCAACTTAGTGTGTATTAATGCAAGTACAATTTAGGGCAGGTCAGACAGAAGCTTAATTAATTGTGATCATAGTGAACAAACATTCAGACAGCATCTCCCCCTCTGCTCCCCTGTTCTCTGCTAAGGGATTGTAGAGCCCCAACCAACTTTTTGTTTCAGAAACATAAAAAAGAAAGAGGTGTGGAATAACAATCCTTCAAATGCTAACAAAGTCAGGTATCCATCCCTGGAATGGATGGACTCAAGTAGTTTGCTAACAGCCATGGTTTTAAGAAGTGATCAAACAGCGTATAATGGACAACGTAGAAATAAGGCTCTTCAGTGGAGCCTATAGGAGCGGCACACCTAGTATTATCTTAGCTCAGAAGTGGGGAGGAGGAAACAGTCACAGACTGTTTGCTTTTAGCTGAAAGGAATGTTATGGTTAGCATAGATATTTTAGTTAGGATAAGCTTCATAGGCAGATGTCTCAAATGTTAAATATTAATGATTTTACCAGCACAGAGCACATCCAGATTTATCTGTGTTTAACATTAAACTAAATTTGTGTCTACAGGGCTTTTCACGGAAAGACCGTTGCTTGTTTCCTGAGCTCCAAACTTCTGAAATCCTTTAGTCTCTGACACAATGGCTCTAGGCTTTTGGGTAATAGTAGAGCTCTGAGCGGTCAGAAACACCTAGTAAAAGTGACTTAATCTTGCTCAAATCCAAATTGCATTAATTGCAAGAGCAATCACAAGACTGCCTGTAACAAACTTATCCACAAACTACAACTTCACTTGTCATACTACATGGTATTACTTGTGTGGTAAAATGTGCTCATGTAGCAGCTACACTCTTTGTATGAAATGTAAAATGCTGATAGGGAAAAACTATGTAAGTGTTTAAGTCATTCCTTAATATTTGCTACTTTTTAAATTTTTGCATTTATTCAGGATATTATTTGAGAAGAAGTTTATGAATCCGAATATTTGCCAGACTCCTACCCACAATCCTTCAGTTTCAGGAAAAATAATATTATTATGACAGTACAATAAACACATGATTTCCTTTTAATTATCCCTCGCTAGTGTTCAGACTATGATATATGCCAAAGAATATCAGGACAAAGGCAACACCCTGATTCAGGGCGGGTATATGAGAGGAACCAGTGGGATCCTAACATTATTGAAAAGCACAAGAAACAGAAAGATCAGTGTGAAGAGAATGAAGATGAAGAGCAGGAAGAAGAAGAGGTAAATATTGCTAACTTCTAAACAGCACTAAGTCTTATAATGTACTCTAGACAAAGCAGAACAAATTCTGATATTCTAAAATATCACCATACTACATTATGAATTGACTTTGCTGAACTCTAGTGTTATTTCCATTTCTGCTCTGCTTAAAGAGCTGTGGGATAATACTTAAATGGTAGATTTAAATGACAGAAAATGGTGATTATTGTACAGCTTAACCTGAATTCAGTCTCTACCTCAGAAGTCACTGAACTGTTTCTTGCCATAAATTAAAAGGATGTATCAGGAGAATGGTGACTCTTTATTGCTGTTTCTTGGTCTAAGCAAATAAAAGATCTCATAATTTTTGTTTATTATAGCAAGTTTTACTAGTATTTGCAGGATACTAGCTTGTTTCTGGTTTTGATGCTAGACTACTACAACTGGTTTGGGGTTTTTTTCACAAAGTTATTAATTCTGAATTCAGGTTAAATTGCTATGGTTTATAATGCTGACCAGAGACTTATCAGTGCAATTTTTAGGTACATTCCTCTCAATTTGCAGAAACTATACTTCGTCAGGACAGGATTGTGGTCAGTAGTCACTGGGCTGATACTCATTTCAGCACTCTGGAACACTATTTATTTACCCTTGAGTCAGGACAAAAAAAAGTTCAGTACATTATTTCTGTATCTTGAAATATTTACCTTTTCATTCTGCAGACTGGAAAAGATCCACCCATGAAGGCAGATTTTTTTCATCAGTTAGTACAGAGACCTGAAGATTTTCTTGAAAATGCAGAGGAAAGAGTTGGAATGTATAAGGATATAATGCTTCATCCTTTAGAAGTAAGAAAAAAACAAAATAATGTGATTATACATAACAAAATATTGTTTAAAATATTTTGCACTATCTTTTTTTGAGTTTATTGTATGGAGGCAGGCACAAGGCATACTACAACTTCTGCCTAAGATCAATGATAGAAAGTTGTCCTCTCTAGGTGTTTTTCTACTCTGGAGTCAATATGAAGTAATACACTTCGAGTTTCAAAGATGAACCATACCTGCCACCACAGGCACTCCCTAAATCTACTGAAGTATTTGAAAAGCCCAGTGTGTCATTACCATTAGCAGAGTCCATTCTAGCAAGCAGACCCGTAAGAAATCTATTCTTTGCATTCATTGCCTTCCACTCCAACCAATTTTCTTCCTCATGTGCTTTATTGGCTGCAGATTTCTATACCAAATAATTAGCCCAACAATTTGCTTTGTCATCTATTTCATATCTGCAAGTGTGACATTGTTTTTTTTTTCTTTCCTTGTTGTGTTCAAGAAAGTTGGATTTATCATGTATCTTCCCCCACAAAAAAACCCAAAAACCGAAACAAACCCAGTAATTTGTTCTTTTTTTTTTTTTTAATCTACTGGTACAAGCAAGTGCAGAAGCCTTGTGTTTGCTGCACACTTGACAATTACTGTTTATCTATGCCCTTCAATTTCCCTATGGATTAGAAAATCCTATAGATAAAATTGTGTAAACTTGTAAAATATCCCTTGCTAGAGTAACAAACCTGTTACTGCTGTGAAAGGGAAAGCAAAAATTGTTCTATCTTTAATCGTGATGCAATCTCACATGTATTTCTCGTAAGAAAACTAATGTAAAAATGTTTAGATTAAATTACTTTAGGATATACACCAACATTCAACACTTTTAATACTTTCTGCTAGGTGGTAGGTCTTACTTACACTTCATTAATGATGAATGTATTAGTGAACATGCGTAGTGGTCTACTAATACATTAAAGGAACATAGATCTATGTCATTGGCAGGTACAGGTGATGAAATTGAAAAAAAAAAGCTTATAATTTGTGCACTTTGAACTGGAATGGGTAGAAAGAACTTCAGATAACATACTGTGATTCCTTGATAATTTATTAGAATGAAATTGAGTAGAAGTAAGTGTGAAATACTACAATTAGGGAGGAAACTTAATGAACAACTACAGCATGTGAAATAATTGGCTAGGCCTCAGTACTGCAGACTGACTGGTTTTAGTCATAAAATGAGTCAATAAATGTGATGCTGTTGTACAAAAGCAAATATTATGGATGTACTAAGACAATTACATATAAGCAAAACACAAACTATTATCTTCTCTGTAGAAGAGTGGTAGAAAGAAGTAATTAGTTATTATCCATTTCTATCAAAGGTAAGACAAATAATTTAATTTTTAGTGTAGAAGACTTAGATAAGATGCCAGGAAATGAACTCTAGCCATAAGTGTAGTGGAGAACTAGAACAGATTACCTACAAAGTGATAAAGTCACCTTCATTATACCATCATCTGTCAGGAACAGAGTGGGTGATCTCAGTCCTCAGACAGAGACTTTAACAATGGACATAGGGTGTGTATTTTAGTCTAAGATTTTGTTTACTAATGGGAAAATTGAATATCAGAAAAAAATTTACAGAAACAGAAAGTCAGGACTGAAATGAAAATATTTGTCTCATGCCTGTTGTTTCCAAGAAATCTGTTTAATTGACATTGTTGACATTTAGACAATTAGAAGTTGAGTTCATACACAAAACACTACTCTAACTTGATTTGTTGTAGCTCTCTTGCATTTGAGCTAGGACATTTAATCCGTTTTCTGAACCCATCGTAACTCCATTTTTTTAATCCTCTATTTATTTATCACCAAAGAAAAGTTTCTTTATGGAAGATTTTATAAGTCATCAGTATGATGAATTTTGGTTTTACTGAAGTCCACAGGAGCCCAGCTTCTGCTAGTATAGGAACAGAATGAACTGCAATGTCATTGTGTGGTTAACTATATACAATTTATGAGTATGCCTTTGTTCTTAAACAGGACTTGATGGCTGAACAGGATTGTCAATATCTTCTTGAACTGGATGGAAATGAGCCACCAGATGATCTCCTTGTAGTAAGCAAGCGATGCATCAGTTTAGTTAACCTCCACTAGAAAATGATTTCTCAGTTTTGTGGATTGTTTTCTCTATTAAGGTGTTGATAAAAAAAAGAGAAATTTAAACATATTCAGTATGATGTACTTACAGAAATGGCTTATTTTTTGCTGGTGTCTAAAGTAATGACAGCATTGTTATGAACTTTGATATTGTTTTACAGAACACTTTGTTCTTTTTACAATTCTGCTGAGTGATGATGTCTAGATTTTTAGCTCACAACATAGCAATTTATTTTCCATATTAAAAAATACACTGATAAAATTTAAAGATAAATTATTGTATCCTATGCCACAGAAATAACAGTTGCTTCAAATCAGAACATAAAGTATGAGGTTAAAAATGAAGTGAGAGATTGTCTTTGGCAATGTAGGAAGTGAGGTGCTCCTGCAGTTTCCCCTTTGTTGTTTGAAACAAATTGAAACAATTATAATTCTGTAAATACTATTTAAATTTATGCTTAGCTTTACTGCCAACAGTAGTCCGATGGGAAAAAAAACCTCCACTGATTTTGCAGAGTTGAAACATAAAATTTCCTAGTTTATTCTCTGTTTGCGAACATTACAACAGAAAATTTATAGCAAAGGCAATTAAGTTGTATATGTTGTGTACTGATTGCATCCATTTTACCTAAAAGTAAGGCAAAGACTTACTGTGAAACTAGTCCAAACATGACAAAAGTTGCTTTTTCATTTCAAGAACACTTATATTCAAGCAAGATTACATTCAGGAAATACTTCCATTAAATTTAATATCATTTGATTCTCATTGATAGATGTCTGGTTTAAGTATCTTTTTAAATAAATTACTCAGAGTTTTATTACTTCCAAGTGTACATAATCTGATCTCCTAAAAAGACTTTCCTCCTTTTCAGACTAAAGCTTATCTGAATACTTCCACTGATTTGTGGGAAAGAATCCTTCACAGCCTATTTCTTTAGAAGGCTTGGGATTCACAGCACAGTGAGGATATAAAGGCTGTGATTCAGCATTTTACACCGCTGTTATCTACCAGTGGAAACTCATCTCAATAACTAGGATGACTCAAAACTAGGGACTGGGCCTTAGTGTATATGTGGCCATTATATAAATAATAAGTTACAATTTTAAAAATACCTTGGGGGTCCTTTTGGATGAGAAATGCAGTTTTGATTGGTTTTAATTCAAGAGGTTTTTTCTTTTCAGTCAGTGGTAGTTCGACTTCAGTCTCTGGGTCTTCGAAATGGAGCTCCTATAACTAGACTTCAAAGTGAAGATGAAGAAATGCTGGAGGGACTGGAAAATGTAAGTGTGCTTTTCTAAAATGTGATTGACAGTAATAATAATTGTTATATATTGTAATATATATTAATTATATATTCACCTTCTGTAAAAAGTCTATTAAACTGACTCTGATCACATGATATTTCAGCATGCCTAAAACACATATTTCATCCTTGTTATTCCCACACACACATGATGTGCTTTTCTTTTTGGGTTTGCTTGTTTTCCGGTCAAATATTTTATAAAAACTAAGGACAAGGCATATATAGTTTCAGACAGAATTTCCACATGCTGTTATTACTATTTTAATAAACAGGATGAACTTCTCCGGGTCCTGTCATCTTACAATCGAATAGCACACACATGTCGATGGCATAGAAGCAGATGGGGACAAGCATGTCCTGTGGCTCTAAAGGGAGGTGATATTGTAATGGGAAACCCAGACTTGGCTGTCAGGTCAGCAGAATTGGACATCTATTTCTATTTCTATTTCTATTTCTATTTCTATTTCTATTTCTATTTCTATTTCTATTTCTATTTCTATTTCTATTTCTATTTCTATTTCTATTTCTATTTCTATTTCTATTTCTATTTCTATTTCTATTATTTCTATTTCTTCTTTATAAGATAACTGCATATATCTGTTATCTTCTCCTCTCTTTCAAGTTTTCTAGGTAAAATGTACATACTATCATCCCCAGAGGCATTGAAAACATTTATGTTGAATCCACGGCCTTACCTCTTACCACCAATGCCGCTTCCTCCTTGTAAAGTGCTAGTATTTGGTCCTCCATTCTCTGGAAGAACAACTATTTGTAACCTAATTGCACACAAATATAAGGGAAAGGTAGGTTTATAAATGTCTTATGTAACAAGGGTATAAGCTGAGGCTTGGGAAACTGTTAAGCACTTTCTTATTCCTATTATGTTATTAACATGCACTTCGCATATAGATTATAAAGGGGACATAATAATTTAGTGACATTCATATATATAAAAGTAGCTATATTTAAAAAATATTTGTATTTACCCTCTATGTAAGGCAAACATGTATGTATCAGTTATTTGTCTTAGCGTAAGAACACTAAAAACAACTTTTATATCTAGGATAAATAAAAGTAAATGCAAATTAGAAATTAATGTTTCAACAAAAAAAACTTGCATTTGAATAACATGTAATTTTTTTCTGAGATTTGCAGAGCATTTCCAAATTAATTTCATTGTATAGAGTTGGATCAGATGTTTTCTTTGTCTTCTGTGATATTTTTATTTTTTCAAATCATTTCACTAGGTTCTTGACATGGCCAAACTCATTCAAATCCATATGAAAGTATTAAGAGAAGAAAACATTGTGCAAGTACGAAGGGATACAGTGGATAAGGCTATAACAGCAGTGAAAAATAAGTTGGAATTACAACTGCAGTCAAAAGAATCAGGTGAATAAGGTGTTCCATGGTCTTTGAATCTATCTTATTGGTTTTAGATTATTTAACTAAAGTGATTGCTGTCACTTTGACTTAGAAAGTATTACAGAAGTTGTAATGGTTGTTGTGCCTTAAGTCTGAACTAAAAGAACATGCAGTGAAGGGAGAAGTGAGTAGAATTCAGTATTTTTTATATCCTCTGAAGCTGAGCACCGCAAGTATGTAAGTAAGTTTTCTGAGCTTTTTGAAAGAAATTGTTTCTGGCTGATATTGGTTGGAAATTTCCATTTGAATGACTTTCTGACAAGTTACATCTTTGCAGAAATTAAATTTTCTTCAAGAAAGCAGCTTGTCAGCTAGGCTGATGTGAACCCATAACCTAGAGATTTTCCGCTTTTAAGTAGCCTTCCAGGTATGGTGTATCAGGTGGCACGACTCTCCAGCTCGGGTCACTTTTAGACTTCTTAAGCTGCCCAGGTTTTTGCAGCTTGATGAATTCAGGCCATATTTTTAGAAGGTGAAAATAAAATGTTAATTTAAAATCTTCTAATCAGAAGTTCATAGAATCATAACAGAATCATAGAATAGTTTGAGTTGGAAGGGACCTTAAAGCCCATCCAGTTCCAACACCCCTGCCGTGGGCAGGGACACCTCCCGCTGACCAGGCTGCCGAAGGCCCCATCCAACCTGGCCTGAACACCTCCAGGGATGGGGCAGCCACAGCTTCCCTGGACAACCTGTGCAGTGCCTCACCACTCTCATGGTGAAGAAATTCTTTCCTATGTCTAGTCTAAATCACCCCCTCTCCAGAAACCCATTGCCCCTCATCCTGTCACTACAAGCCTTTGTAAACAGTCCCTACAGCTTTCCTGTAGCCCCTTCAGGTACTGGAACGTTGCTCTCAAAGTTGGATTTTCTTTTTGCAAGAAATTCTGTGGGTTTTTTCCCAAAATTATTTCTTTTTAAATGAAAATTTTCCACTGAATTGGAATTACCCATTCCAGTTATCTTTAGTCATGGTTCAAATGGACAATTAGGCCATTTAGCTTTATTCAACCAAGCAGGGAATCAATGTGTTTGACTTACTCATGGGTAGATACATGTCTGACAAGCAGTCAGTATACTCCTCTGTTACTGCAAAAAATAGAAGCTGACAGTGATACAAAAACCATTGGCATTGCAGCAAGAATAATGGTGAACTATGACACCAAAATTAAAACCATTGAACAATGCTATGTTCCATATTCTTGGCTGTACTATTGAGGACAGGTATGTGAAATCGTATTAGGATTAATGAGAAATCAATCCTAACTAATAACCTTGGAGAGCTCAAGCAATTTTATTGTAAAACAGAACTACCAAGAGATGAAGGATGTAAATTATCATAGAAAGTAAGAAAATGACAGAAGGGGAAATGAAATATTTTTGGAAGCCTGACTCTAGATCTAGATGTAACTATTCCAGAAGGCATTTCCTATTCGTAGCAAAATTATTTAGCCAGTTATCTAGTAAATTCTGCCTTTTGAGAGAATTACAGAGAATCACTAAAAATTCTGCAAAATTTATATATCAGTTTTATTAGGCAAATGTCCCCCTGACTGTCCTCAGTGGTCCCAAGCCCAGATCAGGGATAGGCAGTGAGGCTATGAAACTCCAGTTAAGTCCACAGAGTCACTATCTCCTGTCAGAGGAGGTCAGGAGATCGAAGCCATACAGTAATGATACAGCAGTATATGTATGGCTTCAGCATAGTAAATGTGCTCCTGGGATGAGTCAATTAGTTCACATGTTCCAAGACTGCTTTGTTGTAGGTACCAAAGCATGGGAAAGATTAAAGCTGAAAAGGTGATGTTCACACGCTCAGGGGGTCCCAGTCCATTAATGTGCTCCGATGACATCCACCTCAAACAGAATCACGTTGTTCTGTTTGGGAGGGAAATAGGGAAGGGTATTTAATCTGTTCAGGGCTTGTGTATATTTAAACTCTTTTCTGGGTTTTTTTTTTTTTTCATTGTTTTGATATCTTTTCTTTTCAGGGGAAGAGCAGGCATATAAGACCTGGTACTGCTCGAGAGCCATTTGTGCCTCACAGACTGATGGGTGTTAGTCTTGCCTTCACGAGGGCTGGAAAAATGCTTGTGATTTCTAGGAGGCATGTGTGGGGTTCCACAGGCTGGGGAGGCTGCAGATGAAGAGGAGGCTGACACGTAGCTGTTTTAGTCAGATGGATTTTGTAGTGAAGTATTTGTATAAGATGGTTTTCTACTTTTCTGTGAGTTTAATATGTTTTCACAACTACAGGAGACCTGCAAGAACATAGTAGTGCCAAAGAAGCAGATGATTCAGAAGAAACCACTAATATCAGAGAGGGAGAAAACTTGGAAGAGAGGGGTACTTCAGAATCTTCCATTATCCAAAAAGGTAAAGAGTAATACTTAGCTATTTTAAGTATATCATTCCATGCCTTCAGTGTGTATTGGAAATTAAAAAGTGAAGGATTATCTTTTTTTTTCCCCTCATTTTCACTTGTAAGACTATTCTAAACTTTTTTCCTTGTTGCTGATACTGCTGTTTTGTGAAACTTAAAACGATTAATGTCACCACTGAAAGATATTAACTCATTATTAAGTGAATGTACAGGTGTTTTGCAGAACAGCGAGCTAAGCCCTTCTCTAAGTTTCTCCTAAATTTCTCCCCCTACATTATATGCCTGTTTATCACAGGAGAAAGAGCTCCAACTCACTGTTGTAGGAGCTAAGCATGTATTTTGACAAAAAGTTTGGCATTTTCACTTACATATCTTTTTATAGCATAAGATTGTATCAGAATTTCTAATAGATAAGGAAAATAGGTGTTAATTCATGCACAAACAAAAAATAAACGAAGAGGATCTGAATTCAGGAGTGGGAGGTTTTGGCACTTGAAAAAAAAATAAGAAACTTAAAAGTATGCTAAGTTTTAACTGACCTGTTGAAATATACTTAAACAGATCAAATAAGTTTGTAAACCTGACATGGTTTACAAATAATAGTATTTTTTTTCAGTATATTGCAGAACAGAACAGACTGACATTTCATGTTGACCAAGGAGGATAGATTATTAGGTAGATCCAATTAATGAAAATTAAGGAAATATATTTATAAGAATCTATAATGGAAATTAAATAAATGTGGATTGTGAGGTAGTTTTGACACTTTTTTTTCCTTTTTAAACAAAAATGTTTACTCCTTCAATTATATTCTTCCTTTAATTTATGACATTCCATGCCAGCAAAAGATACTAAAGTGAGCACTAAAGAAAAATCTGTTTCTTGAACTTGAGAAGTAGAAAATGATATCTTTAGATATGATAACTGCGAAGTCTGTTTGGTTTTGGGCTAGGCTGAGGTTTCTTGCAGAATGAAAACACTTATTGTGCCTTTTCCATGGAGCTTGTAACTTGGCAAAAATAATCTGATAGTGTGTAAATTTGTGCATGCAAGTAAAAAATATTAACAGAAAGCAAATATGGCTTTTTTTTTCCAAATTATGCACTTCATATAGTAGATATTGCAGTTGCTTAAAACAGTTCTTCACCAAATTTTATCAAATTAGTATATAAACTGTGAACTAACTCTGATTATTCCTTTAAAAAGATTTTAAACAATTACAGTCCATTATGTCAGCAATTAATAACAACATATGGATCCAGTATGAATGTTCTATGCATCTTTGGGAATGCAGGCTTCTTGACTATTGACAATATGCTGACTTGATCTATAATTTGTATTGATTTTTCAATTAGTCTGGTCAACCTTTTGATTTAGGAATCAAATAGAAATAAAATCAAAGGAAATTTTCAGGTACTTCAGGTGCCTGACTGTTCTAGTACACACATGTCATTCCATTCATATTGAAATAATATTTCACTTAATGGTAGAAAATACGATACAGTTAAAAAGAGGGAGGTGAGGGTGTAATGACAGAGCAAACCAGGACCTTATAACCTGTCTTTATGAAAGACCCTCTAGAACTGCATTCAGAAGAACTGGTATTTGATTCTTTCTCAGTATGATTGTGTAATACTGCTTAAAATGACTGCTGCACTGTAATTATGAAGTGGCTGAATTTAATTGCTTATCAGTTTTTCCTGACCAGAGGAAATAAGTATTTCAGGATTTTGTAAAGCACTTCAAACAAATCTATGTCATTAGGAATGTCAGAGATAACTGCTGACCACCCAGAAGTTCAAGCAATGGTAGAAGAAGCCATAAAAAGCGCACCAGTCTCTGAAGTTACACCGTCACCTGAAATATATGCTGAAGCACTGGAGAGAACTATTACGGAGGTAAAATGACAAGTACTTTGTAGTAAATCACATTTTTCTAAAAGCAGCTTGTAACAGTTAATAAATTGTTGATATATGTTCTTAATTTTTCCATTTTAAAGATCGGTTTAGTTTGTGTCACACAGTCTGAAAGCTTACATAGGATCGAGAAGAGACTGAGCAAGATCAAAGAAGACAAATCTATTGAGGACTACTATATATACGAATTATTTCTGTCTTGCGAAGTACCTGGGCTACAAATTGTTAAAGGTTGAGAGAATTATCCAAGAGAAGTACCACTGTATGCTTGCCCTATTCTTATAATCTTAGCCGCTATTAAAGAGATGAAAACCAGTTACCAGTGTTTGAAAATAATTGTATATGAAAGTTCATCCAAGGATGTCCACTGATTTGTAACTGTCAAAATTGGAATCTAAATTCTTGATAGGTAGCCTTAAAATATCATTGGCACATTAATCTCTTTTTGTTCAAAATGTTATTTCATTTCAACATATGAAGTTAGAAATGTCTTACTTTTTATTTACCTGAAATGACACTATGGAAAATTCATAACATTTAGAAAATAATTTTGTATTGTGCAGCCTTTTTGAACAAACTCAGAAACTATCTTAATCTTTTTTATGTTACTGAACCTGACATTTTCTAGCAGCTTATGAAGAAGAACAAAGACAGGTTTCCTGGTGCTCCCGAAAAAGGAGGATGGGTAGTGGATAACTACCCTCTGTCAGTAGATCACTGGTCAGCTTTATCAGAAAAAAGACTTTTACCTGATACTATCGTCTGTCTGAAGAATACAGAAAAAGATGGTTAGTAAATGCACACTAATGAAACTTACTATTTTATTTTTTTCTCTGTTGGTATCTTCGTATAAAGCATAGTTATAAGAAAAACTAGTAATTATGTCCCATTTATAAAGTTTCAGGGGTCTCCAGAGGAAGAAACAGTGAATCAATAAAGTGTACCCAAGCTTTCTTACTATTTAGATTAAGGGAATTACACAGAATTGAAATCAGGAATGCTTTACAAAAGCAGTAAAGACAATTCCTCCTACTTATAATCTTATTTACATTTTCCTCCTATTTACAATCAGCAGTAAAGTCCAAGGGATGCTTTCTATTTCAGACTTATATTCCCTGTCTGTCTGGCCACCAGCTTGCAATGTGCCTTTCAGTCCAATTTCCCTGTCTGTTCATTGGTTTTCCCAGCGGCAGAATCACATTACAGATATGAACTTTCTCTGCTTCAGAGACTTACACAGTTTACTCAGAACTGATTTTCAGAAGCATGTCATGACTCTCATCCTTGCTTAGCTACAGTACTTAAACTTCTTAGTCACTGAGCTTTGTGAAATTTTGTAACACCTTAAACATTTAACTACAAGTATTACAGTGTGGCTGGAGCTTATATATAGACTAAACATAGACCTAACATTTCTATGAGAAAGTTCTAGATGCAATGTTTGTCAGAAAATCATATTTGCTGTTCCTATCATTCAAGAAGACCTCATTTCAGATACTTCCAGAAAGAACATAAGGACAAATTGCATTTTAGTGCCTCATCTTTCCTTCGCAGATATTTTAAGCATATTGAAATGTTCATGAACCTAGTTGTTGGGACGCAGTGCATTGTCCTTTCTTAAAACCACAAAAAGCACCTTATTCATGTAGTTGACATGCAGTAATGTGATTTTAATGCAGTGTACTAAATAACAAACGTCAAGAGTCAAGCTCTAGCCATTTCTGCAGGAAGGGGATTGAGGTGGGAGAGATGCTTTCAGAATTATTTAACTTTCTCTTCACTTCTCAGAATTTAATAATTTAGTAAATTAATTGGATAAAACAAAAGGTTGCCTCATCATTCCCAAAAGGCTTTATTGTATATCAAACACTTTGGGAACAGACAATTCTTCATGGGAACTGTGTTGAAAAATGGCCAATGGTAACAGGCACATTTTTTAATTTTGGAAAGAGAATAACTTTGGAGTCCTTAGCAGAGTCTTTCAAATGAAGACTTCTCTAGGACTTTCAAATCAGGTGCTTCCTTCCTGCAATGTACACTTTTCTGCCATGCCCATTAGTTATCAAAATCTAGCTCTCAATTTTTTCTTCTAATCTAAACAATCTATTTTATATTCCTGGTAGCCATCTCTTTCATGCAATCACCTTCTCTTTCTCTAGTCTGATAGCAGATTCTTTAAAGCATAAGTGTAAACCTTTCCTAGAAGTTAGGGAGATCCTTCATGAAACTTAAATTTTGTGCTCACAACCCTGATGATACCTCTCTTTGATCTAACACTGTTACAGTCTTTATATCAGATAGCAAATCCCCCTGCATTCTTAACACAATTCATTTGGCCCTATGTTAAGTAGATTTCAGGCTTGTAAGGAAATCCATCATTCCCAATTTTACTGTGTTTGAGATGATCATGAGTCTATACCCCAATTTCATCCCTGGAGCTGTATCAGGCTTTCATATGTATCAATGACAATTTATTTTCCTTCGAGGCTTCATTCACTGATGGAAGGAAATGAATTAACATACTTCAAATTATAAAGCATATATTTCTACCATCTCAGCTTAAAACAAGTCATGCAAATCAAATACAAGTCATACTGTTTGTAGCCTATCATAACAAATAAAAGTAAAATACTGTGCTGGCACAGAGATTTTGTTAACAGATTTCCAATTGCATTAAAACAGGACATTGCAAGAACGCTGTTCTTTCAACCAGAATCAGCTGACCTACCTACAAACCTGCTCCTTTAGAAAACTAGCTTATTTCTGGGTGACAGCAGTAGCAAATATTCCGAAGTCAACTACTTAGGACTTTGCTAATTTTTTTATCCCTTATTCTAAAGGCTTATAGGTCACTGGCTCAATTTGATCAGGTAATACTGAAATCCTTCATCAGATGAAACAATACTGAATCCTCTGAGCGAGGAACACATGTACTCAAGGTGGAAAGAATGATTAGTTAAAATGTAGTACTTGTGATTCTTCTGGATGTTCTTCATGTCATAATTCTGTAATTAAAGCTACTTCAGTTCAATGACATTGGGACACTGAATGATGAAATATTATAAATTAATGCTCTTTGGCATTGCTGCTTCTCATAATACTTTGAGAAAACACAAAGATGGGAAAGTGCGTACCCGGGCCACCAAGCAAAACTACTGAAAACTGTTACAAGTTTTTTTAGGAAGAATACCAGAGCAGAATTGTCTAAAGATGTGTTTACCAAGAACATTTTTTTTTATATTCCATTCACTCATCCTAACTTTTTCAAAACCGCATTTAATTGAAAGTATTGAAGTAGAAACCATTCACACAAATTTATCATCTGCTTCAAATCAACACCAATGTTCCTAACAGTTAAGTAACATGTTTCTCAGAGTTTACCTTTAGATAAAAATACATTTTATGTTAGTTGAGAGTAATTGTGTGTGGTATGGGAGGAACAAATATGAGTAAAGTGAGATGAAACTGGCATAACTCCACTAATGGAAATGTATTTCAGCCACACAGGTGTATATCATAAGTGTATTTGCCTAAGTAAATAAATCACTGGAGTTCCTAGTAGGAACAGCTTAATCCTTCTTTCTGTCAATTAGCTGTGGTAGAATTGCTATGTACATAATGTATATTTTTATTTTAATGTTTTTCAATTATTTCTTCTGTTTTCTTCATACATTCAAACAAAATAAATACTAGAGTAAAGCATGATATACAGAAATATAAGAGCTACCCTTTCCGTGCTGTCTTGCCTTATGGCCTTCATCATAGCCTTCCCTTATCCCAGGCTTTGTTTATTAGGTGCTTGAAATTGGAAACAGAGCTCTAAAACCTTAGAAATTAATAGCATAACATTTCAGTGAAATATATGTCTTTTCTTGGCTTTTAAAAGAAGTAGGAAAGTTGCCTATAATTTATTAAATAATGTTCCTAATTCAAATAAATTTAATTTTATAGAAATGCATAAAACTCGTTACTGTTGTGTAATTGTACTGCAGGAGCCTGTATACTACACAGAACATACTTAGCAAATAGGGATGAAATTAATTCTAAGATTTTGAAAAGACTAACAGATGAAGCGTTAAAAAAGAAAGAAGAAGAAGAAGTAAGGTAAAATATTCCAAATATCTGACCATATAAAATAAGCTAAAGAAAATTCTAGCCTTACTTTGTGTTAAAGGTATCAGCACATTTGTCAACACAAATGTAGTAAAAAAAGGACATTAAGACTAGTTGTGATGTATAGGAAATAATCCAGTATGTGTTAAATTTGGGGAGTATCTTATTTAGAACAGTAAATGTGGTGGCTGAAGATTCTCTCGCTAAGTGCTTTTTCATTAGCCTTTCATTTGCCTTTTCATTAGTCCAGCCTTTTGATGCCATGAGACAATAACATTCTAGATGATAAAATAGATTTGCTCTGTATTTCGTATAAGGCAAATTATATTTCACTTCCCAATGGTATATTTACTCATCTTTACTTTACATTTAATATATCTGCAGCTCGCTTCAGTATTATTTGTATGTCTTACGATTAATAATCTTTTGCTTACAGAAGAAAAATGAAAGAAACATTGACATCAGAGGAAGAGCAGTCTCTAGAAGGTGATGATGATGAAGGTGATGGTGTGTATCCTTTGACTTCTATTTTATCTAAATATGTTTCAGATAATTTCTTAATTTTGTTCTTACGCAGGATTTACAGTTTTGATTTCCTTTCTACATTCAACATCTTGAAAAATGACTTCATATTACTATCTCTGCTTCCTTCACTGATATGGGCATTCCTTTCTATGTGTCATTCTTAATGGATGTAACAGAACAGAGATGTGTATGGAATCAAACAGTACAGTTTTAGTCTTCAATAAATCCAAAGGAGAGTACTATCTTCTCTAGTAACTTCTCTAAATGGGTTATTAATTGTATTGAAACTTCCTACTTATCAAAAAATCTGTATCCCCACACAAGTTAGAAAACAGTGATAGAACGTTGCCAACAGCTAATAGGATAATGGGAAAACTGTCTGATTTTCTATTCCTCCATCAGGAAGCTCAGTCACAAGCAATTAAAAGAATGGGAATCATTTCAGGAGAGGCACTCTTAACACGCATGAGGAATTGCTGAATCTGGTAGCAACATACATTATGAATTGCTGAAACCAGTACCCCAGTAGAGATGAGGCTGCTGCAGCTCCATATCCTCATGGAGTAATGCAGTAATGAGCCTGAGCATGTATTCCCATTTCCCCTTTCATTCTCTTCCTACTCTGTTATCCACACTTATTCCTCCCCAATCCTCTTTGATCCCTCCTTCTCTTTGCCTTTGGTGCATCTCAGAAATGCCTTGTGATGTTATAAGTCACTCACAATCTCAAACTGCTTTTCCTGGCATCCCCAATGAATCTCATACCCCGGAGGCAGTAATCCCCATCAACCAGGGAGACCCTCTCTGGTTGACTCATCTCAGTAGATCTCACACCCAGACAATGCCTTCATCATCCTCTTTTAATGACCCTGAGGGGAGCCAAGTCAAGATTATGTTTCTTCTGATTAGGTTATTGGGGTTCTCCAGCTATCATTGTTCCTCTCCTTCTTTGTGCTTATGGAGATTAGCCTTTAATAACATAACCTAACAACATTAAAAATCCCAGAATTATGTCTATTACATGAAGCTTTTCACCCTAATAGCAATAAAACATTTTGGGTGAAGACTTTCTTGCTTCTTTCTGTGTTGACAGAACAGCATATTATTTTTGTGCAGCCACTCTCTATTTCCTGTAATGATCCTACTTTCATATCAGAACTGGGCTATGCTTTGCAGCAATGAAATGTAATTGTCCTGCCAAGAGTGAATCTGTGAGGAGTGAGGTTTAGGGAGCAGGCCAACCAATGGTTGGATTTTTGCACCTCAGACAATTCTGTCAATTGGGTTGATGTTTACAATTAATTCCAGTTAGTTGCAATATTTTTAAAACTCAACAGTCAAAAAAGTTGCAGGGTTGTACTTGCCTTTTTACCTTCTTTGGTCGCTGCCTACTTTCTTAGAAGAATGTTGCTATCTGATCTGGATCTGCCGTCAAGATAGAGTGCCATGCATGGGTATCTGTCTCTACATTAAGAACTAGGTTGGGGACTTTAGAGTATTTGCTTTGTCTGCTATGGGATCTCAAGGTCTTCTGACACAGCCTCAATTATCACCCAAGACATGGAGCTGAAATGAAAAACTGAAGTTTTACTTCTTCTCAGCAGTGAGGGCCATGGGTTTATTTCTTCTCAGCAGTGAGGGCCTAGACTGCTATTACTGTCTTCCTTTCAAATCTAGCATACTGGTTTCTGTAGAAAAATATTATGGCCAGGCTTATGTTCTGTATTGTCAATATGTCTCACATAGGCTTTCTTTCATATCCAGTGTGGCATTTATTTTGCTTACATATAACAAAGGATAAGTTGTGCAGTTAGTATAAGATGGACTGAATATGATACGTGCTTTTAATTTTTAGTTAAGTAACATTTTACTTACTCTTTGAAAAAAATGCTCTAGTTTTGTAGTGTTCTTTAAATTACATATAAACTTTTAAAAAATTCAACATTATAACTTTTTGTAGTTTCTAATTAAACATATAGCTCTTCTCTGAAGTGAATGAGTTCTAAAGTAATAAATATAAATATACACAAATACATTATTGTCTCTGTCTCAACAAAGTTTATCATAGTTTTGAATATCTAACTAATTTTTATCTGAGCATATTAAAACTACAATTATTAATGATAGAAGTAAGAGTGTCATATACACACTTGTGCTCTTAACACGTGGTAGGTCCTTGTTCAGAGAAAATCATGTTTTCCTACGCCTACATTTGATTTCAATAATCAAATACTGACTCACCAAAACACTTCACTCATGCTGCTCTTAGCCTGACATCTGTTTGATTTGACCTGTACTGCCAACAGAACATTGACTGCCACTCTTCTCCCATGTGACATGTCTTTACAAAAATATGAATGAATTATATGCTCACAATTTGGTTTTTTTAATATAGCAGTTATGGTATTACAATGAGAACTCAAATAAAAAAACCCTTCAGAGCCCCAATCATACTCTTTTGATGTCTCATATAAATAAATGTGTGTTTCAATAACTGCAATTTTTGTAACCTCCGTGGAACATTGAAATAACTGGGATTGCTTCAGGACTGAGCATGTTCAAATTTATAATTTCATTTATATTTAAAAGGAAAAAAAGGTTCCAGTAATAAGCAAGGTACTTACACGTGCCTTAATGAGAGTGAAAATAAATGGAAAAGGAGACTTAGGGTGAGTTTAACAAATCTCTCTAAGTCAGTTAGGAAGTTAAGTTCAATGCTGAAAATGTCTGTTGAAGAAACACAGAACAGTTTATGTGGTAACTCATTTGTAGTGTGTACTGGGACATTGTAGCCCCATAACTTTTTTCGTGTCCATTGACACAATTATTCTGACCTTATATTGTTTTCAGTAATTTCTTATTACGTTTAAGCATTTTTGCAGCAGCTTTGTGTGAACATGGATTTATTTATACTAGGAGACATCTATATGACTTCATGAGAATATATTTCAGGCACTGTAGACAGCTTCAGGTGAATTTGTGGGTTCATTCCAGTCTTCTGAGGTAAAAAGTGGCAGATTTCTTTCCTGCCACATTTCTGCAAGAAAATATCCCATACAGTTTATCATCTTATCCACTGAAGCAAACAGTTGTCATGTTTTAAGACTTTATTTTATGCACTTTATTTGGCAGCCCTGCTTTTCTGCGTGGGATCACCCCTTTACCACAGCAGACTCAACTATGCCTGTGTCTCATATGCCTGTGTCACATTATAGTTCAGGGTGATGTCTTAGTACAACCTGATCTTAACTGATGTCTCTTCTGCTACTCTTGCTATTTGGGCAGATGGTCTTGCAAGAAATAAGTGCGTAGCTGGAGTTGATAATTCCAGCTGTCACCTCCCGTGCTTGTCCTTCACAGCTGTTGATATCAATATTTCTAGTAAGCTCTTTAATATTTATCCCAACACCCCCTTTCTCATACTACAGATGGTGGAGTGTGGAATCAGTAACCATCTCTTAAGCTCTTGGTTTATGTTCTTGCTTTTTTATTTTTATCCTTGTGTTTAACTAAGAAATTTTAAACATAAACAACAACAAAAATAAACCAATAATTAAACCTGTGTATGTTAGGACATTTCCTCTTCAGTCTGAAAAGAAAAGCTTTTTGGAATCAATTATAATTACAGCTTTTACTAGGCAGTGGATGTGTGCTCAGTCATACAGTTTCTGAATAAATTTCCTTTGTTTTTCTTGGCGGACTTGCATCCTGATTTGTTGTTGTGGGTTTTTTACCTCTGACTGGAGACTTTGCAGTGAGTATCTTAACAAGGACAGTTTATTAATCTGCAGATGGGAGAGCAAATTACTTGTACCACAAACATCAAAACAAGCTGTAGTGATAATAATTTCACAGTTTGTTCAGTCTTTGAGCAAAGTTGCATGATCTTCAAAGCCACTTTCTGGCCTCCTTCATAAGCCAGGTATAATAATTACATTCTAATATCCATAATCAAAGCATTTTGGGCAGGGATATTTCAAAATTTGGAACAGATAGGTTATGAACAACCTCAATTAGATCCCAAAGGCTTTCAGTTCTTCAATTCTTTGTCTTTCATGCAGAGAAATAAAGGCTAAGGACATAAAACAATAAGTATATTTGGCTAGTACAGCTATGCATTCATTTGCAGAAAAAAAGAACAAAAGCCTATGATTAGAGCTATCAGTCTCTCTGAAATCTCTTGTCACTTTCTGAACACCTGTAAGAAAAAGGACATCTTCACCATTTACTTTGTTTAACGTCTGCCCATCTGTCTTCCTTGAATCTATCCAGCACCAATCTTGTAAATTTAGTCTCTCAAGTGTTTATACACAATGTAAAAATTTAAACATGCTTAGCCTCTGTGGCACAGCTATTTCCATTGAAGTTTGTAGGACTGTCTGTGATTAATTTATGTCTGTGTGTGAAAATTTGCATGTTGACAGCCTTAACAAAGTGTCTTCTATTTTGCACACATTTTCCTGCATGTTGTTCTCATCTTTGTGTGTATTATGGCCTCTTGATTTATTTATTACAGAGCATCAAAACTCATTATGCCTGACTGCAATCCTCTATATATCAAAAGGAAATAAAAAGCTGGAATAACTGAGGAATTTTCTGTTTTACACACACTAAAGGTTGGGGGGGGTTGCTTGCTTTTCATTATGCTTGTGGTTTCCTTTGCCAAAAAAAAAAAAAAAAAAAAAAGGAAATGTACATGGAAACAAATTTTTAATTTCAGATTTTAAAATACATTCTTGTTTAATATGATTTCAGTTTTGTGTAGTTATAACATGCTGAGATACACTAGTGGTATTTTATTATGCTCCCAATGGTCTAAGGACATAAGCAAAACAAGGCTTCTTGGAAAAAGTAATATTCTCTATTGACTGACTGATACAGTCAGAAAAATTATACCAGCCTCCAGGTTCACTAGTCCTTTTTTGAGTCAGATGCGCTTCTGCCTAATATGGGCTGATCTGTAGAACACTAAGTGAGCCCCTTTGCATGGTCTTTGCATGGAAATATTTCTTTGCATGGAAATATTTCAAAATTTGGAACAGATAGGTTATGAACCTACCTATTGGAGCACAGAACACCTAGATTACAATGAATGAAAAATATTCTTACATAAAAGCACTGAATTAAAGTACTTCTCCACTTTATTCTCAGTCATGCAGCATCTGATGGATCTAATAGTTCTGCCTTTTGCTGCAGATCAGGTAGCTGATCTTAAAATGGTTTGTCTGCAATAAATGAGCATTAAATTAACTAATGCCATTTTTTGCAGGTGATCAAATATAAATTTTGCAATGTGATCCAAAAATATATTTATTTGTATAGTGCCTCCATCATTCCTCAGTGGGTTTGTTGAACTATTTATTTTATTTGTGCCAGCAGAATTCGAGGGCAATGATGAGCACCTTCCACCTGAAACTGAAAAAATATCCCAGGAACAGTCCAGTTCTGGAGTCCAGTCCAGTCCAGACTCTGCAGGTGATGAAGGAGAACCTAAACCTACAGGTTGGCCTTGTAGCAGATATATCTCTTACTTGTTAATATCAAGAACTGTATGCTTTCCTTTTCTGTGGGCTTTTTACTATATTTGAAAGTTGTAACTATAATTCCTTACCTTAACATTTTGTTTTTAATGAAGTTTGTAATGTAATAGTCACGATATCTAAACAACTATAAATATAATTAAAAGCATGTTGTTATTTCCTGTTAAAAATAATGCACCAGCTGTTTGCTCTTTGAAAAACAACAATATCCCACTATTGCGTCTACTGCCTAAATACCAAATTAATAAATGTGTGCAGGGATCTATGGAAATAGTAAACAGAGTGTTGCTGAAATTCCAGGCTGACATAACCTCTTGGATTCAGAAATCAATGAGCACTCTCTACAAGATGAAATTATAAGGCAGGGAAATCAGAGGGAAAAAAGAAACCAAAAACAACTTTGAAAGTCACTCTCATGGATTGTGTTCCCCTTCCCCCCACAAAGTAGAAAGAAGATAATACCAGGAAAAAATGGCAGGGGGAGCAGGAAATAATCAAATTGCACTATTCATAAACACCTACATGTGTTTTCAACAAATGCTGTTTCTACAGGCCATTTTCAAATTAATGTTGTATCACATTAGGCAGAAATACTAGTCCATTCCCTCTGGCAAGGGATCTTAGGAAAAATGAGAATGGATGATTTTTAACTTTGGATGTGAATGATGCGTTTTCCTTAGTCACCCATTGGCTTGCTAACAGCTTGCTAGATTTCCCAGAGTTGTGTTTTCTTCTTTTCAGTATAAAGTAAAATTCTGCAGCAAATGGAACTCCATAGAACCATAATCTAATGAAAAGGTACATGAAATCCTGTAGTAGCGTTCTCTCAAAAAAAAACCCAACAAAACACTTCGAAGGCGGCTCATCTTTATTGAAGATGATCAACTTTAGTTTTTAAAAGATACATTTTAGCTTTTATCTACTAGAATTTTTAGAATATGTGAAGTCCAAAAGATAAATAAATCCAAGATGAAACCTTTTATTTTAAATAGCAAGTTCTTGAATGTACACATTTTTATGCATTAGAAAAAAATCAAATTAATCTGAACTGCTTTTTTTTTTCCAAAAGCCATAAATCAGTACACACAACAAGTTTGTCTACTAAGTATATGTCACTGTAATATGCTGAAAATTATGTGGCAGCCTATATGTACAAGTAAGTAATGAAAAGTCTATATAAACAAGCTGTATTGTCTGTGTCAAAAAGACAAATGAAAATATATTCATCATGAAATACATATCAGTTCTAAAGAATGGAAGGGTCACTGACATTCTATATTTTGCCTTTTTGTTTATTTTGATAGTCAAACCTTAATGAAGAAGACATGCTGGTTTCTTGTGTCCCTGACTCAGCTTTGGCAGGGTTTGAGAAGGGAAGAAAGAAGGATTTTTTAAATCTTCTTTGTTGCTGAATATGGACTGAGGGCAGAACAAGTCATATCTAATACTAGCAGAGCACTGAAAAAAAAATAAAATTAAAGCCTTTCCTTCCACAGCAACTCACTTGGAGAACATGTGGGGAGAAAGCCTTTGAGGATTGTTTGTCTCTATGGTAACTATGCTCAGTAAAAGCAAAGAAGACACACAGCAAAGAGAATGAGAGAGTGCCATATAGGCATTCCCTGCAAAGGCTCCAGATTTAGTGCTGAGGAGGATTGTTTCCTATCACCTCTGTGATAAGGAAAAGACTTAACAGCACTGTTAGACAGACCACCATCTCCTCTGAAGGGAACTTGTTTGCATTTTTAGATCCATTTATTTTTAAAACATTACTGCCTTTTAAAGTATTTTTCTTGACTATATTTCTTATTTCTTTAAAAATATCTTCTCACAGTAAACCACCTCTGCAAGTAGAATTATTGTAACTTATATCTAATAGCATAGTCGCAGCTGCCTTACTTACTTAAAAGTATTTTTAGTATTTTTGGTCTCTTAAGACTCGGTTTGAAACAAAGCAAGTGCCAGGGAGGCAACATTTTTTTGTCACAGTAAGGCTGAAGTACCTGAACCAAAACCAAATGTTTGGGTTATTCCATTTTTTGGTTGTACCTTTTCCCTAGAAATTTATTCTTTTTTTTTGTTTTATTAGCTCTCCCCTCTTTACAGCAGAATATTTCTCCAGGTTGCTTAGGCCTGTGTAATCTATTAAAAATCTCCGTAAGTGTGTAATAATTGTGTAATAATTGTTGCTGGATGTGTTTTCTTAAGCAAGAAAACTCTCAGAGGTAACCTCATGTAATTACGTGTCTAAAGTAGAGAATCAAAGCTGGAACACGTGCTGGTCCATCATTTGCTAAATACAGCCTATTGTGAGTGGTGTAACATGAATTGTATTTCTGAGATTAAGGTTCATGTAGGAAGCATTCTATTGAGTGGATTTGTTACCATGTTCAATATTCTGTCTCCGATGATGTCAAATATTCATTTAAATCCATTATTCTGCCTGTATTTTGCCAAGGTTTCATGACCTACTCAGAACTGAGAGGTTGTTAAAGGGCAGGACTATAAAAGACGTTCTTTTGAAGGCTAGGTCCAGACAGCATCCATTACTTCTTCCATATATTATTGCTTTGAATAGGGCTGTGATTCATGAGGCAGCACATATGATTGGTACAGCGTGAACGTGCCAGGGATAACATGTGCAAAACACAGTTAGAGTAACCTAGCTATTAATGTATCCTTCACTTGTTTTCTTAAAATCTGTGTTCCTAATGGAATCATCGTTACATAACACATTAGTGGTGCCCAAATTTAAGCAGGTTTTACCTGGCTACATCTCTGTCTCATTTGGAATAGATCACTGCAGAATGCAACCTAATTAATTGTGACATTTGCACAACATCTTTTAATGTACATAAAAAGGAAGGTATTTTCATGTTCCTATTTAGAATTGCGGCAAGAGGTAGAAACATGGTTTATTGGTTAATAGGAATGATTGGACTTGATAATCCTAGAGGTTTTTTTCCAACATAGTGATTCTGTGATCATTGTAAAGGTGTGTATAGAATGAATGTGTAGTTTAGTAAAATGCAAATGTTTATAAACATTTTAAAGAAAAAAAAGTTTCTAATTCAATGTCAGACTATTTGAAACCTGCGCTGTGTTTCTGCTTAATGATACGCCCTTTTGCACTTTTGTTTTATGCTTGGACTAATAACCATTCAAATATAGGGAAGGCTGGGCACTGAAGTGTCAGTCTAATAGCAATGTTCAAAGCTATAAAAAGAAGAGGGAATGCCTTAAGTACTCTTCGTTATAAAAGATCACAAAAATACTTGGCAAAATGCTTATTTATTAACCTATTAAGTGGCTCAATTAAAATAAAGCTTTGCACTTCATCTCAGGGACAGCATGTCAGGACACTGTGAGAGCCAAAAGTTCCCAGCGAGCTGGGAGCAGAGTGTGATAATGTGGCCACCAGTACAGGTCTCAGCAGCCAGAGCTGGTCCCACCACCTCAGCCAGGAGGAGGGCATGGCCTCTGGAGCTTACATTGGGTCCTGGCTCATGGGCATGGAATGCATGGAATTAAGGGTTGTAGAAAGAGACACAAGTAGCAAACTAGCAAGGGGCAAAGCTTAGAGAGCCATGAAGAAATGTAAAAAGTCGGCATCTATTTGAAATGCTACATCTTTTAAAATTTGGCAGACAATAAAACGAGTCCCTAACTCTAGCTTTTTGACATTTAACACACTGGAGATGGCACACTGGCTTGCCTTTTTCTAGAAGACAGTAGTGGCACTTACCTTTGATAGTTAGATAGCTTCATAGGTAGCTTAGCCATCCAAGTCAGAAAAATTGTTGTATGTGTTCCTTGTCCTGCAGCCACTCACATATTCCAGCTGCAGTTGACAATTCCAGGTGATGTTTTAGTTGGTAGCACGTTAAAGAAAAGCTAGGCAATTAAATAAAAAAAAATAAAATTTGTGGATTTTTTCAATAGTCCACAAGAGAAGATTGAAAGGCATTCAGTTCTGGGAGGAAATACTAGTTTTCTTAAAGAAATAAATTGTAACAGGGCAATCTAACTCCTCATAAGCCAGAAAAATTTTTTGGATTTTTCAGATTGGGGCAAACTCAAAATGAAGATTACCATGCTGCAATTTCACATAGTGAGCACTGGCCTGCTTAAGGCCAGGGAGTAACCATAAAACACTGTTTTTAATGGTTTTGGGGTTTTGTATTTTTAAGAAAATGCTCAAAGCTTTTAATATACAAGATATAAAGTAAGGCTTTCATGTTTAGTCATATCTCTCCTTTTTACATGTAGGAAGTTAAATAAGGAAAAATAGTAGTAATGGTCCTTTCTTGTAAAAATCAGTAAAAGTTCATTGGAATAGGCTGAGCCTGTTGTTGCTTGCGTCAAAATCTGTTCCTGCTCTTTCAAATTCAAAACAAGACAGTAACAAAAAGAGGAGGGAAAAATTATAGCAAAGCAGAAAATCACTCCATCCACTGTTCAAGCTCTTTCTTGCCGCTTCATTTCTGGCAAGAGACAAACACAGCATATACTGGAAGTCCCAGCTAACTGTACAGTAGTACCAGGCCACTTAAGTCATTGCTTTCAACTGCTTTTCTGGCCTTTAGCTGAAGACACCATATCAGAATTATTAAGCAGAACACAAGAGAAAAATGATAAGAAAAAAGAAGAAAATTGGGGTTGCAAATTATATGAGTGCCGGGAATGGGAACTGCAGCACCATCACATCGCTGCTGCCAGAAAGTGTTCATGATTTAATAAGGAGATGGCATCTCCTTATTATCATCTCCAGGATTTAATAAGGAGATTTAAGGTGGAGATGGCATCATCTAGGCGTCTCTATATCTTCTTCTAGCTGAGACAGAACCTTGTCTCAGGACTTTCCTGGCTGAACAATGTTTAAATGGATACTAATTGCAGCCCTAGGAACCAATGAGTATCCTTCTTCTCTGTTAATGTGCCAATATCAAGTTTTTAATACCCTCTGGCTTTTTCAGCAAAATGGATGGTGGTGGAGGCAGCTATCCCTTTGTTACTTTGCTCACCAAGTATCACAACACATGTGGTACGGTTTTGTTACGTTTACCATGAGTAGTACCTAGGAATTTCCTCATTTATTGTAATGCATTCTTTCTCTAATTTTTTGTTTCTTTCCAGTGTTAGGAGACAGGCTTGGACTTCGCTGATCTTAAACAGCTTGCACTACAGATTTCCTCACAATGTATTTTAAGAGATTAAAGTATTTTCTTTCCCTTACACATTAAATAAATTACTGCATGAACACATGGCTTCATTAAAGCCAAAATTTTTTGTGTGAGTTTCTCAGTTGAAGTATCCACAGAGGGAAGCTATGGTATATACTTTTCTAAATTTTTCAGTTATTTATTCATTCCTATTTGTATTGCTGTTATTATCAGCATTTCTATACTCTTAGCGCTGGAGTGCATTGACTGGCAGCTGGGATTTGCATCCACAGTTTCTATCTTTGTGTAGCTCCAGATGATTCTAGCCTCCAGAAATTAACTTTTACATCTTATTGTTGGTACTTCTTAGAATTACTCCACACATACCACACAGACATTCATCTCTGTTGCTTCATAGCATGAGTATCTGGGTTCTATAAGTCATAGGTATAACATGCCTTTGTCTGCAAAATAAGTGCATTCTTGAGATATAAGTATATACCTAAGAAAGTGCAGGTGGAACGGCACACAAAGTCACGGTGCGAGAACATGGCAAACCTATTCTGCTGCTTCTTGCAGGGGTTTTGCCAGCAGTGTAAGAGAAGCTGTTCCTGAGAATCCTGTGAATAACACAGTGACTTTCAAGTATGATGCAACTCCTCTGAGTTTTTGAAGGACTTCAAGCCTTCAACACCTGCATGTTTTCCCTGCAGTCAGTAGGATAAATAGAGGCAATACCCATTTCTTCCTGGACAATGCATTATCATAGTACTTTTAGCATGTTTATCCATTTTGCTGGAAAGAGCCTAAGTGTCTCAACAGAAAACTTATTCTAAATGGGAATTCTTAGTATTTAAAAACAACTTTTAAGATTTAGGGACTACAAATAGAAGTATTATTTTGTTTGGAGTTTTTAAAGTTGTCATCAATGAAGAAAGAAGTATCTTTTCTTTGAAATTGGCTCAAATTCTTTTATGATATTCAGTATATTTGTAATGCATATGTAGTGCATTATTTATGCCATTATCTGCTGTAAACTTTAATTTTTCATTGCACAGGTCAAATTGTCTCTGAATATATAACAGAAAATTTTCATTAATTTCTATATATTTATAACAATGCAGAATTGGAAAGATGCATTCATAACTCTTAAGACACCTGGTTTAGTGATTAAATAACACAAATGAGGCTTCAAAGTCAGAAGAAATTAATTCTCTCTTTCAACTCTGTTGCAGACTTGGTTATAAAACAGAAGGATTCCAGTTCTCTGAACCAATAGATTTAAATTTCAAGCTGTTTAACACCCACAGTTTCTATTTCATGTAACTGGCAAAAGTGTGTTCAGCATCTTTGCAAAGATTAAACATCAACTATCCAAGAACTGAGACATTCCCTTTACATATCACTTGTGAAAGGTGGATCATACTCTCTGCATACCACTCTTGCCTCATTTGTTAGTTATGGTTAGAGGTATCAGTTGTAATTTAAGGCATAGAGTTTTAGCTCACTGCTCTGCCTTTATCAATTTAGGATTTCAATCTTCAATACCATCCCTCATATCCTTGATATTTACACTGAAGTGGACTTCTGTGTTTCGTCTCTTCTTTTTCCTTTCTCCCCTACATTTATTTGCTCTGCAATTTTGCAGTGTTGATCTTTATACATCTGTGTGGCTTTGTCTGAGTAAATGAAGACTTTATTAATATCTGTACATTGAGATTTTATGCCAGAAAAGAAAAACAACTAGTAGTATGCATTATATTCCTACTCACTCAAAGAGAACATGCTCCACTTGAAAAAGAACAGTAACCTAACATGCAACCTGAACACCCACAGCAGCTTCAGTAACTGATCCTGAACCAGGTCAGAACATGAAGTTGCTTCTTTGCAGTACATGCTAGTTTTCTTACTCATTATTTCTCCTTATGCTGGCATGTTTCATATGAGGCATGACCACATGGAGAGCCTGTCAAAATGTCTTCAGCATTAAATCATAATTTTAAAATTACTGTATATTCTTATATTTCTTTACAGAAAGAGTCATTGTATTTGTTTGTGAGACAATTTGAATAACCACATGCAAATTTAGTTAAGTAGTTTGACATGGTTTATTTTTCTGGAGAAGTGTAAGTATGTACTATAACAACAAAATTAATTTTGATATATTCAAAGTGTCTTTGTAAACTAGTTATATAATAATTCATAATTACAGGGGAGGGGAGGAAGCAGCACTAAAAAAAGTCACCATATTTGAGGAACATAGAAATAATCCTAAAATACAAAGATAACTTCAAACTGTAAAACATTTTAGAGGAGCTTTGCCTTCTATATACTATTTGATTTTCAGAAATCATACTGCCCGAGTTTGCAGAGGATGATTTCCCGGATATACCAGAAATGGAAATAATTAAAAAGAAGATTGAGCTTTTCATGCATGACTGGCAAAAAGTGGAGTCAGAAATCAACCTGTCGTCTCAAGTTCAGATTGTTGTCTTGGAGATTGCTGAGCAAACTCCAGAAAGTCTGCTTAATCAAATTATGCTGGTTATGGAAAGTAAGTAATACTGCTTATGTGAGTTATGCTTAACCTACCAAAAGGGTTTTTTTTGAGAGCTTGTATGAGGAGTGTATTGGGTAGGGGAAGGGGAGTATTGTATAGGGAAGGGGAAGGTTATACTGAGTTCTGTGTTAGTCACATGAAGTGGGACCAAGACATGTTGTCTGAGCTGAAAAGCACAGTAGCAGCCTTTAAGACACAGGAAGAATGGGGAAAAAAATATATAAACTGAAAAATACATATATAGCTATACAAATATGTACATAATATCTTCCTAAATATTCAGACATCACATTTCTCCAGTTACTTGCTCAGGATACTGGTTTGAGAAATGGAAAGATAACAAAGGTTCACCTATGTACAATATTCATTGAAGATAATGACACTTGCAGGGCGTGTAATAATCTGATCTACCCACATGCACAGATTGTGTTTCAAGACTGGATTGTTACAGTATTGGTGTTTTTATGGCACATTACATTTTTCCTATCTTTACTGCAATGCAAGTGTTTTATTAACAGAAACATCTGTTGTGCTAGATTTATAATCAAATAAAATTTGACTGATGATTTTCCCAGATGAACGATAGGAAAAAACCTGTTGTGAACAGTAATGGCACTGTCTGCATGTGGTTGTATAATACTTTTGTACTACAAGTTCCCATTGACATTCCCAATTTATTTCGGACAAAACCCAACTGGTAGAATTTCCATTTTGGGGGGAAGCATTACATTAATTACTACATGTGGAAAGAATATTTTGTTTTATGAATGGGAGAAATGAAACAGACAGCATGATTTGCTTTCACATATATGCTTGCCTTTATGGACAAAGAGAATATATTCTGGCATAGCCAAATGAAAAATTAAACAGAAAAAATTAACTTTTTCAGAACCTTTTAAATATCATAGTTGGGAGTTATCTGCTGAAGACTTAAATGAGGAAGCAGAAGATCTGGCTGCTGAAGGGGAAGATGAAGAAGAAGTTGAAGAAGAGGAAAATGAAGATGAAAAAGTAATCATGTTAGCTTTGTCCATTTATACTTTCATCATAACTCATTTATTTTCAGTTTGAACATAACCCCAGATAAGTCAGATTTTGCACCTGGTTTTGTATGATCCAGTTTCTACTTTCTCATGGAATAACGCATATGCTTCAGGAACGCTTTCCTGGTATTCCTGTGTTCTGGCAGTTTTACTCCAGTGAGAAATGTAAATACCCAGCACTAACAGAGGGAATGAATGTACCTAGTTTTGCCAGGTGGCAAAGAGGGGTTTTATTAAAGAAACAAATGTGAACTTTGATTTCTGTCAACTAACAGTGATTCTGTGAGCCATCATGTAAACATCAGAAGATGCAGAGTTCTGATGTGCAATCCTCTGTTTCATCACAGCTACTGATAATTTTCAAACACCCACTTTAATGAAATTAAAGGTCTAGCTTTTCTTTTATTTTATCCAATATTGTAAGAAGCCCGTTCCCGAATTTAATTGTACAGGATGTCCATATACTGTACCAGATCAGTATTAAATAGATTTTTTAGAAGTTAATTTTTGTTGGATAAGTAATCTGACTTCATAGCACCAGCTCTCATTGCCATTTGTGAAGATGTCTATTTCTGCACTTCTAGAAGAAGCAGAAAGTGAGTTTCAACACAGCACAGTAAGATTTCATTATAGATACTTCTAGCCTAATATTGGAGTTCAACAGCTAACTATATCATCATTTCAAATTTTAAATGGTCGTTCTCTTATCAATAATTGTCTCACTAGATTGGACAGTTTGTTTTCTGACTCTGAATCTAAAGTGTGTATTTTCATATACTTATATTCAGCTTACAAACTATTTTGAGAATGCCATTCTCACTTAACTCCATTGATGTTTTTTGACACTACTTAATCTCACCTACTTGATCCACTTTATCTAAGTGAGCTGCTGAATTTAAATAGTTTTTGAAAATTTTCTTAATAATTTCAGGATGAAGAAAAAACTAAAGAAAATAAAAGACACATGGGAGACACAAAACACTTTTGTCCAGTCAGCCTGAAAGAGAACTTTGTCCTTTACCCGGGAGACACTGAACTCGCAGCTAAATATCGAGAAAAGATTTATTACTTTTCAACTTCTGAGTACAGAGATAAATTCCTGAAGAACCCTGAGGAGTACGTGGCTCACAATGAACCAATACAAGTAAGAATCTTCAAAATTATTTAAAGCACATTACAACAGATTAAAATCACTGTTTCCCATGCCCATGTATAATTGTTTACTACTGCTGATTTTTCCTAGGTAACAATAAATACATCAGGCAATCCCTTGAAACAAATAAAATGCATTGCTTCCCCGGTGACTTTTTAGTGTATACTTAAATTAACACATTGAATTAATGATGCAAATAAAGCAGAAAAGAGAGGAGGATTATAAAGGTTTACACTAATCATAAGATGTGATGTAAAAATCACATATATTTGGATTTTTTTTTACTACCTTTAAGTATTAAGTATAAGAAGGATAAAAGGTGGGAATATTTACCAGAATTGCCTAATGAGGTTTCATTTTTACCTATTGGCAACAACTGCCATAGCGTATTTGTTCAGTATTTCCAGAGAGCAGGCAAGCTGTTTGGAACAGTGGTAGAAGACCTGGAAAAATTAAAATGCAATCATATATGACCGGGTTTGATGCAATTCTTATAATGATATTCTGGAAGTGAAAAACAATTGGGGATGCACTGTAGACTCCAAACTGTTAGAAAATATTCCTTTTTTTTTTTTTCTATAGGCTCCTCCCTTACGAGTGTGCTTACTTGGGACTCACGGATCAGGTAAAACTACTTGTGCACGACAGATAGCAGACAAATTAGGCATTTTCCATATTCAGTTTGAAGAATATCTGCAGGAATTGATCTTACCCAAGACTAAAAAGAAAATTGGGCCTCATTTTGATGAAGAACCTGAAGAAGATGATAATAAAATGCCAATTATGTCACAGGAACTGGAAGACTTATCTCAGACCATGACTGAAATTGAGACTAAAAAAAGAAAACAGGTAATAATCTGTTCTTTTTTTTATGTCTATACACACAATTACCATCATGAGAACAGAACAGAAATTTCCTATAAAATTCTAGCTCAATAAAAATCACTTATGTTATATTATTTACTTGATGAGATAATAGTTCTTGACAATGTTTTCTTATGAATGCCACAAACATTCTTCAAAACATTTCCAAGAATGATGTGTAGGGTTTTATCTAAATCATAGAGACAGACACGTCTCATGGTGTGTAATTTCTCTGAACAACAATCATTTACATAAATGTTTATTAGGAGAGAGTGATTACTTTTTTTAGACAGTGATATATTGGGAAAAACAGACAAAGTTTCAACACAAATTAATTCTTGTTTAGACAGCAGTGGATATGATAAAAGCCTTTATTGTGTGGAGAAATCTCAACATAGGTACGCAGCATATAAATCTTTCAAATAATGCATAGTATGAAGAAATGGAAAATCTACCTTCTAAACAATACAAATAAGAGTTTATCCAACTTTGAAAGCTTGAGGAAGAAATAAGTTTCTGCACCACATTCTAAAAGCTGGGGTTTTTTGTGCTCCTGATACTTGCAATGTTCCTTCAAGTTACTACTCATCAAAGACCTTCAGAGACATCCTACTACAGGATCTAAGGAAGCGTGCAGGAGGGGAAGCAGCCTACAGAGGCAGCATGCAAAAAGAATATTCAGGCATGGGATTGGGAAGATGAGCATTTAGTGGAAAGGGAAAGTAGTAAGGGATCTGAAAGGCAGCAAGAATATCTACAGCAAAAATAGTAGCAAAAGGAAGACCTATAAAATCTGAGTCTACCACAAGTTTCATTAATACTCATATAGCAGCAATTGTCCCAACTCTAAGGAATTACCCAACCCCAAGCACATGGAAAATATCCCAAAATGAATAATGTAGTACAGTGAAATGTGGCAAATGAGTTTATTTTGTTTCTGATGGTTTAAAACAAATGAAGACAGTACCTTATTTAGTAAAAAAATACCAATTAACATGTCAGGTAGAGCTTTCTTTCATTCTGATTTTAGTTTTGGTTGGGTTTTTTAATTTTATTTGTGGATTTTCTTTATATAAAGGAAGTGGAGTTAACTGATGAGGAAAAAGCAATCAAAGCAAATCTGATGGATAATAAGGCGCTGCCTCCAGAAGTCCTTGATAAAATTGTTCTTGACTGGTGGAGGAAAGAGCCATTCCGGTAACTGAAATTAGATTATCTCTTTCTTTAATTAATCATAGGAAGTATATCACCCATTGTGTCTACAATTGCAAGTAACTATTGCAGAGATTATTTAAATGCTCTTGTACTTCTTATGAATCATGGTCAAGTCTTAGCCTTGGCTTTGTTCCTGTGTTTTGATTGACATTTTGACAGTAATATAATGTCTTACATGCTCTGCACAGAATTGGACAAAAGTATTTAGCTCACTTGAATTCGATTAAATCTCCTAAATAGCTGGGTAGTTTTTGTGGGCTTGCAGGATAGATATGTAAATAAACCATTTATGTTTCCATGTAATTAATAAATATGGAGAGCTGGAATCCAGCTGCAACTACTGGTTTCCATTTATTGTAAATATTATGTAGAAAGCAAAGTAGCAATAGTCTTCAGAATAACACAGAATCAGGTTATCTTGTGCACTCACAATCTGCACTCCAATGATGTATCTGCAACAGGCTCCCTTTCATATCAGAACATACATCCATAAAATAAACGTGGATTATTGTTGCACAAATAAGATCATTGACTCCTAGAAAGCAGACTGGCTTTATAGGATGTAACTTCAGGGAAATGTGATTGCAGGGAAATCCCTTTTTCCATGTCCTGTCTATCTCATCCATTTCCACCCAGATCATAGCTGCTGGCTATGGCCTCTAGGTTTAAATTCTAACAGTATGAGAAATTCCTTAAAAAGAATAAACAAGTTCTTCAAACTTTTCTCTTGTCAGCCCTCAGACAGGGGACAGTTTTCTCTTAATGATGTAAAAAACAGGGATATCAGTTTTAGGAAAAAAAAAGAATGCACCAAGACAAAAAAATTGCAGAGAATCACACACAGTGTTCTGATATCATAGCATGTAAAGTCAGTTTCATCAGAGACTGTATAGCAGAAGAGAATCTTCATCACAATATACATCATGATCAGTGTCCTCCCTACAAGTTCTTACCAGAGCATCCAGGTTCTTCCGTCCTCTCTGAGTCTTTGTAGCTTCTTTGGTTTTCTGCAGTTTTACAGTGTATGCTATTAAGGTCTAAAGTAATAAAAAGAAATATCAGCTTCTTGTTAACGTAACATTCAGCTTTACAGAATTATTTATCTGATTTGAGACTGTAAGATATCCAACTAGATGTAGAGTTTTCATGACATATCTGAACTGGTTCTGCTGTCTGTGGGAGGTCATGCTGAGTGGCAAAGTTCTCATCCTATCCTAAAGAACAAATTGTCAGGCGTTTCTGAAAAATAAATTTTCAGGCAACAAGCTTTCTGTGGTGAATGCTGCTGAATAACTATTGGGGCAGTTTGTGTTTTTTGAAAGCAGACACTAAAAGTGCTGGTTTAGGGTCACACAAGCAATACTGAGGACACAATTTATTTGTGGTTGGTTTTTTTTAATTTTTAAATAATGAATCTGTGCACATTAAAACCTCAGAAGAAATACATTTGTTCATCACCAATTAAAATACATAGTGAAGTATCACTTTTACATTATCAAAAGATAATACCTGAAACTATTGTTTAAGTTTACTCTTAACACATGCATTTAATACGGCTTTTTTTCAAATTAGCTGCATTTTCACTGTGTTGCACTTTAAACGACACAGTGAAGTGATAAGTATCTTATTTTCCAATTAGGTCCACAGGATTTATACTGGATGGTTTCCCACGTACTTTAGATGAAGCCCAGTATTTGTCAACACGAGGACTCTGTCCTGATGTTGCAGTTTTTATTCAAGTAGAAGAAAGTGATGTTCTTGACCGTCTTTTGCCTCCACGTCTGGAAAAATGGAAAGAAAGACAGCGTAAAAAAATGCAAAATAAAAAGAAACTGAAGGACCTGAAAGCAAAAATAAGGGTAAATTTTCAGTCTTGTCTACCCTTCTTGTAATTTCTGCAGCATTGGTCTGAACACAGATTCTAAGACTTCCAAACAGTGAAGAGCACGCAGAGAAGACGACGTGGGAGCCAGGAGACACAGCCCTACACATTCACAGCATTCCTAGATTTACCACAGGAACTAAAAAGAACTTAGGGCTAAAGAGACAGTATTTTTTAATATTAGAAGCAAATCAAAACAGTTTTAAAGTGGAAAGAACAACATTAATTCTAGGTCACATTGCCAGTTCACAGAGGAGAGTTTTTATTAGTATATATCATTGTCTTCTTACATCTTTTCTTCACTAACAGGATGAGAAGATTGCTAGAAGAAGGGAAGAACTTTTAGCAGAACAAAACAAAAAGAAACAGGAGGTAATATATGAAAAAAATACTCTTATCAAGACAGCAGTGTAACACTTCAAATTTTTAAGCACCCTTGGAACTGGTACAATGCTTTGCTGATGAACTACACATCAGTATCGACAAACCTCTGTATTTTCTTCTGAAATACAAGAATACCATTTATTCCTTCAAAATATCTGTATCATTGGCATGAAACAATAAAATATTTTATCTTTATAGGCTTTAACAAATAAGGAGCATTCTGAAGCCACTGAGGAGGAAGATAAGAATGAAAATCAGGATATTGAAGCTATACTTGAAGAAGAGTTTGTTGAAGAAGAAGAAGAAGAGCCTGAAGAGGAACAGGAGACTGATGCTGTTGACCGCATACAAAATGAAATCACACAAAACTTTGAATCAGAAATAGACCATTTACAAGGTGTACAGGTACTAATTCCACTGTGTATTTTGTTAAATTATATGATCGCATGATGCAAGAAGAGTTTTCAGTTTTATCTTAGTTGTCAAATCGAGAAACTACAGTGCTTAAACTATCATGCTGCTGTATTCATGATCTAAATATGTGAGCCAGACAAAGGTTGTAGTGAGAAGGTATATACTTCAAAAAGTATATAATTTATAACATCAATATTTTGGGGAAAGAAAACAAAGGAAACTTTTTGGTAGATTTACCCAGTCTGGAGGTTCTTATTTCTTTTTTGATAGGTCATTTCATGCTAGTAACCAGACTAGAGAGTCATAAATATATGAAAAGTAGTTAAAAATAATTTTAAGGCAAAAATCTCATTAGACAACTCTAACTTATAGAGTTTTTATTGATGTAATTTTCTTGAAATTGATGCAACTGCTTATCGTGAGGTAACCTCACCTAGTTTTAGGTATCCGCAACATTAATGCCCATGTCTAAGGCATAAGTAGATTGGTGCTATTTGTTTGCTATATGCTAAGTCTCTTATTTCAGGAGGACACTAATCACCATTTAGAAGAAATTCTGTCCACTGACCAGAGGAAAAGTATACAGAAGTAGTTAGCCAAGACATAGATTTTAAATTTGCAAAATTAATGCAACATTTACAACACCATAGATGTGATTAATTCAATGTTTATTTCAATAGTTAATGCATTAAATGTCAGATGAGTTGAGAATAAACTCCTAACAATTTGCACTACAAGGAAGCATAAGATGTGTTGAAAAGATTAATGTTTTGAGCTCAAAGATTCACCTTTGCATTAATTTTGGAAGGAGGTGAATTGAAAATACATTCAACTTTCAAAAGTGACCATAAAATGTCATCATTTTATTGAACTATTTAATACATGTAATCATGTATCCCAGTGATAATCGCAAGAATAATTTCAGGGGTTCTGAATGAAGCTTGAGGCTAATTTCACTTTTCTAAGTATAAACTGAATGTGCAAAATAGAATTGGAAAGAATTTAGGATAAGGCCCACAAGAGACAATAATCAAGAAATCTTGGTAACCACCTTAGCCCTTTTTGTGAACAATAAAATGCGTCAAGTAAAAGCTAGTCCAATACTGTAGTTCTTAGAGCATTTTCTTCACTGTCGTTTGGGAGCATATCACTTTTTTGCATTAGTAAACGGATGGAAAATTTGATCAGAAAAGGAACAAGAAACTAAGAGTCAGCAACTTTTGTTTCCTTGAAGAAGTACGTAAATCTCAGTGGCAAGAGAGGTGACTAGTATTTTAGAATTCATTACTATACTAAGTTCTGCTTATGACACTAAGTGGAAAGATCCAAGGCTGTGAATCTATATAGATATTATATATAAGTTGAGGAATTACACAGTAATAGTATATTATAAAAGAATTACATGCTGGGATTAGATACTCTAATATTCCCTAGTTACAGCTTACTCAATATTTTTCCATTATTTTTTTCATTCCAAGAAAGTCTATGCCTTTATAAATAACTTTAAATAACGTACTAATTCCAATTAATTATTCACGAGTCTTCTTCGTTGTTGCCTCATTCTTTAATTGTGAGCCCTCTTTGACATTGTGGAATCTTGGTCTTGTATGGAAAACTAAATGATGACATTAAAACACAGTAGCATTTGTCACAGTATTAAGTTGCTAGAAAAAACTGTAGAAAATGGATTATTTTTATATTTTAGTTGAATAAGGTGGGCAATAATAAGTCACCAGGGCAGCACTATTTTTAAAGAGTAACTAGATAAGGCATCCTAAATTGTTTGGAGTAGCAAAGGAATGATATTTTATTATTTTTTTAATGAAAGTTACTTCTCAGGCTTTAGCTTTATCATAGTAGATTCGTCAAAGTTAACTGTCAGATTGTCCTTTTTTAAGAAAAACGTGTGATACATAATATCAGTGGAGTAATCTAAACTTAAGTGGGGAGGAAGATCAATTCTTATCTCAAATCAAATTTTGAAGATTCACGGTTACTGAGAACGTGCTTAAGAAACCCTTGATAGTTCACAGAAAATTTTGCTGTCAGTTATCATAACATTTAATTATGTTTTTGTTAACCAGGAAGAACTTAAAAATTTTTTAATACCACAAATCGAGATTGATGGAAGACGGAAGCCTCACATTGTACGCTACCAGATACATAGCAAGCTGAATTCTCTAATGGAAAATCGTGGAAGCATTTTTGAGAAATGTTACCCAATAAGTTTGGCACTTGCACAGAAGATGCTAGCTTTCTCATATAAATTTCCAAGTTCTTTTGGTCAGTGGGATCCAGTCAAGGTAATGTTCTTAAATAGCTGAGGAATATTTTCAAGAAGTAGCATTTAAAAAAATATATTTTACAAAAAAGCCCAAACCAGACAATAGCAATTAATACCAGAAATATTCACTGTAAACTGCATTATTGAATCAAAACTACACCACTGAATATACACAAAATACAGCAAGCATTGATAATAAAAGGTGTTAGTCTTTTCAGTGTTGCCACTAAACTTAAGACTGAAAGACATTTGTTAAGATCTCTTATATTAGCATTAGCGACACAAATAAAGGTGGGAGCAAATCAGAAAGGAATGCCTAATTCTTAATGATCCACAAAAAAACAGGACAACAGAGAAAGTCTTAAAGCCTCACAGAAGCAGTAAAAACAAACTTAAAAGGATTTGGAGTTTGAATTTATAAGAAGCCACAGAAGTGGCCACTGGCCCTAGCAGTGGCAAAGGAGTAAACCAACAAATGTTAAATGCATGAATTCATCAGCAATGAATTCTGTATTGTCAAAATCTACACATTTTGTAGAGCAACAAATAATTCCATAGTATTTTACTAGACACCTGGAAAGTAGAAGTCAGAAAGTACTCATGTCTATCCCCAGAAGTAAGATGATACAGTTTTATAGGTTGCAAGTGAAATGATAGCACACAAACTTTTTTGTTTTAATGATAGAATTAAAAGCATATTGGATTGTGAGTAAAACAAAAATAAAATGGAGTATTCATTTAAAAAAAATGCATTGAATAAGATACAGAAAACAGGAAGTTCCTGAAGTAACATACTTTGGCCTTCATTTTATTGCTAATTAATCAAGTAACTTTTATTCCTTTTTGTATAGTCATTGGTTTGGGTCTTCACCAGTTCTAGATCATGTTTATCTTATTTTAACCTTGGCAATCAGAAATGCATAGAGATCAGCTCTTATTATAGCTTTATGTAATCAAAATACTTGAAAAGTTTTAGGATTAGAACTGCATTTTCCATCGCTGCATCAAATTGGCATCCAATAATCTAAGGATATATTAATAGAAGTAGATATTTATTCTCTTCTGTTATTTCCAGTTACTGAACCCCAGCTTATATGTGAATTTCTTGTTAGTGCCTAAATGTTAGACCTTGCACTTTGTTCTGCTAGATTTCACTACATTTTTGTCATTCCATTTCTCCAATTGATTCATTTATCCTGTGTAGTGTTCTTTTACCAACCGAAAAGTACAATTCAGTTAGAGGAAATAAGTCATAGAAAGCTATTAGGTAAAATCAAAGTGGTGTGCTGACAGTGGAAACGTACGTGCTAGCAATAGTGGAAGAGAAATAGAATCATTTTGAGAGCGTTTTAGTATATAGTAGAAATGATGAAATTGATTAAGGACCAGAGTTTTTTTGTAGGAAGGCAGATAGAGCATATCCCAATTACTTTAAGATTAAATTTGAGGTGGAGGGAGGTAGTTAGGCAACTGATTAGATAAGCAGAGAATAAAAATTATAAGCTGAGGGAGGAATGGGAGCAGATACACAAATATACTACTGACATCTTATAAATTGAAAGCAAGCACACTGAAATGACTTGATGCAGGAATAGGAACCTAAGAATCGGAGAAGGGGCTGGCAAGGTAATGCCATGCAGTAGAACAGTCCATCTCTTACTGTAACAACCAGACCAACTTACCTATGTATTTACTGACTCCTTTAAGGAATACTAATAGATTTGTGAGGTATGATTTCCCTCTACAAGAACCTGAGTTGGTTCTTCCTGCTAGTTCATATGTATGCCTGTAATTCTTGCTTTTTTCCTTAATAAATTTCAGTTTGCCAAATAAAGGGTCAGATTTCCTGGACCATGTTTGCATCCTGGAGGCCTTTTCAAAAAATGTACACTTTCTCCACCTTCTGTTTTTGTGTAAGGAAAGCCGGTGTAGGCAATAAGTTATACATTATTCAGTAACAATTTCACCTCTGAGTCTCTTTAGAACCTGGTCTGGGCAATTTTTTCTACAGGTGTGAACAGTTTTTTCTAAAACATCTTTTATTGACACTTCAGAGCAGTTCTTCCAAGAAAGGCTGCCAAAGGGACATGACTAAATTCTTCCACAGCGAATAGTGGTGCAGGGAATTAATTTAGCATTTCTGCAATGTCCATTTCTGCCATTAGTGCTTCCTCTTACATCTCAATGATCCACCAACACTACAAACATTCTAGTGGGCTGTCTGATGTGTTTAAAAGAAGATTTTATGAGCAGTGTATGTATTTTACCAAAAGCATTTTTGGCATACCTTATTGTGATTTTATACTTTTCTGTAATGTAGATATTGGTATTCTTTTCCATCTTCTTAATTTCTACATAAATTTTGCTGAATACTATATTCCCAGTATATCTTCTAATGTCAGGCAGATAAGTAGGTTTAATTCACAGATGAATAAATTTATTTTCTCTGTTCTTTGAATATTAAAAAAAAAGCATTATGCTCTACCTGTCTGACTACACTGTCTTGATGGACAGAAAGTGTTACGGTACCACCTACTGGAAACAGTGAATATTCTTTCTCTCTTCAATGTTTACCTCATCTTTCTGCACAAGAATTGCATATGTATAGAAGTTCTTCACACTTGGACAAAGTTTTGTGTCCATATGTATGAATTTCAGAATGCTTTGATGATTTGTTGCATACAGTTGGTACTCTTCTACTTGCCTATAAAACCACTCCTGTAGGATGGAGAGAGAGGAGGCTTTGTCAAACCTAATTAACTGCTTCATGTTTTATATATGCTACAGCTAAGTGAAGGAGATGTAATCAAGCCACAACAAAGAGGTGAAAACTCAGTCTTTCCTGTAATCCATCGACAATATATTTATTTTTTTTCAAGTAAAGAAAACAGAGAAACATTTATGAAAAATCCCATCAAATATATTTGTCAGCCAAAACCTAAACCAGCTGTGCCAGTTAAGATTGCAATTGTGGGTCCTCCAAAATCTGGAAAGACTACAGGTAGGAGCCAATATTATCTATAAAGCAAAACCTCATCTAATGATTGAAGCTGTATCTGTCATTACTGCTACTAAAACGTCATTAACCATGAATACTGTTGGTCTTCCTGCTTTTCTTGTTGGGCTCAGAATCATTTTAGTTACATTCTCTAGTGTCTCATTTTATAGTCAGATAATTAAGCATTGTCCATCTGAATTTTATCCCAGCTTATTAAGAAATTAGTGACCTGAACCAGCACTTAGAAAATCTAAACTTACACTATTTATAACCCTTGTACTATTTCTGAATATTTTCTAATTGTTTCTTATTTCTTTCAGTCAACATGATCTAATGTAAAAGGAAGAAATATTCCTAGGATCAAGAATCAGAACCCAAAACTCCACATTCTCCAGCCCATTTCCTAACTTCTAGATTACAAACCCAAGATTTCCATTTTTCTCCCTTCTCCATCTTCCCCCATGACTCTTTCAATCCACAGGTCTCTGCCTTTAACTGGAGGAGAAGGAAACCAAGCTTACACCATAGTTTAATGATTAGAAGGTGTTAGAAAAAAAAGAGACAGGTTCAAATAATCTCATACGGAGGAGGAAATTTTAGCCAGATTCCCGTATTCTGGATAAAAAATGTAACTACTAGGCTGTTCTGTAAAAGAGGCAGCAGTGGCAGCATATTTTCTAAGACATTTTGTAATAGTATTGACTATTGCTGCTGAGGTTTGTGCTGAATTGAATGCTGTTGGTGAACTGGGCTTCCTTTGCACATATGCATGGGTTTGGTCCCCTTAGGGTCTTAAGCAGGGTTAGGTACCTACTTACAGAGATTATGTGTTGGAAATGACCCAGGGAACGAGCTGAGCAGTTAGCTTCTAAGACTAAGGACATACTTGAACTGCTATGTTGTGATGTTGCTTATGTAAAGTTGTGTGTTGAAATCAAAATGTTTTACAGTTGCCAAGAAATTTGCAAGCGTATATGGGTTACTGCACCTGAGTATGGGAGATGCTATACGGCTCGTGTTAAACAATCAGCCAGAGAGTGAGTTGGCACTTACATTAAAGAGGCATCTTCACAAAGGACTGACTGTACCTGATGAACTGGCCATCCAGGCTCTAGATGTGGCTCTGATGAATCACATGTGTAATACCACTGGGTAAGAATCTAGTTCGGGTTTGGGTTTGGGTTTGGTTTTTTTTAAGATCTGCGAGTGCCTTCATAGGCAATGATTCTCATGTTATCACTGTAAAACAATTTCACTAAAACGCATCAGTGGTTTATGCATTAAGAAAATAATCTGTCCAAAATTAGGTTCTTCAGGTTAATCTGGGAAACCAGACTGAAGCATAATTTTCTGCAATTTTCAAGTAAATATATTCCAGTAAATCCAAGTAATACACTTTACGGAAGTTACCTTTTTTTTGCAGTCAATAAGCCTATACTTTCTACTATCCTTTGAGAACTACCATTTTATCTCTCTTCTACCAACTCAAGTGCAAACTTGGATGCATCTGAATTTCTTTGGTCCTGCAGTTGAACCTTGGTTCAGTACTCAAGGTTTTTTCTGATTTTGTTAACAACTTAAGTTATTAAGGAGGAAATAAAACTCACCAGTCTTTCCATCTCATTCATATGTGATCATGATTTTCTAGGCTCTTTCTCCACCACCAAAAAACCTTCCAAACTGGGCAGTCTTAAAATGGTTCATGATCGTGGTCTCCCCTGCACAGAAAGAATTTTTACAGGGAAAGGCATTTTCTCTGAAAATGTCTGAATATTATTTGAGCTTGAGATCAGAATTATTTTAATTTTTCTTTCATTTTAAATACTGGAATATTTTTCAGTAAATTTTGCCCCAGTATTGCCTAATATGTGAAGCATTTCTTCTTTGATATGATTAAGAAAATTCTTCAAGTACTTTAAATAATTTTACTTTTCAGTTTGAAAACTGCTCCTCCCAGTCCAAACGGAGATTTCCCATAGTTAAAATTGTTTCTGAATGACTGATGTGTCAGAATTTTGGAGTCCACAATTTTTATAAGCCAGAGCCATCCACTTGCATTCCTATATTTTTTGCCCTTTGTGTATTTCCTTTTTTTCTGTGTACTTGTAGGTTGCTTTTTCTTGGGTGTTTTTGGTTGGGTTTTTTTGGGGTTTGGTTTTGTTTTTTTTTAATTTGATTGCAAATTCTTAGGAGTGAAGACTGTATCTATGCAGTCAGGGCACCAATGAGTTTGTGGCATGGGTGTAGACTTTTGTCTCTACTGAGAACGTCATACTTAGGAAAACTGTCTTTCTGTTTCTGTTTGTATGCAGAGTTGTAATTGATGGCTATCCTGTAACAAAAAAACAAGTAAACCTCTTGAAATCAGTGAGGATAATTCCAGTGAAAATCTTTGAATTAGATATGGATGCAAAGGAAGTGTTCAGAAGAGCAATGTTGGAGAAAGAAAGCATGAACAGGTAGTGATACTCCCTGACAGCAATATTTTTATCAACATGATATTGTAATTTCTCTATTCATAGAATCATAGAATCATAGAATCATAGACTAGTTTAAGTTGGAAGGGATCTAAAAGATCATCTAGTTCCAACACCCCTGCCATGGGCAGGGACACCTCCCACCTGATCAGGCTGCCCAAGGCCCCATCCAGCCTGGCCTTAAACACTTCCAGGGATGGGGCAGCCACAGCTTCCCTGGGCAACCTGTGCCAGTGCCTCACCACTCTCAGAGTGAAGAAATTCTTCCTTATGTCTAGTCTAAACCTGCCCCTCTCCAGTTTATACCCATTGCCCCTTGTCCTGTCACTCCAAGCCTTTGTAAACAGTCTCTCTCCAGCTTTCTTGTAGGCCCTTTCAGTACAGGAAGGTCACTATAAGGTCTCCTCAGAGCCTTCTCTTCTCCAGGCTTAACAACCCAAACTCTCTCAGCCTGTCCTTGTATGGGAGGTGCTCCAGCCCTTGGATCAACTTCATAGCCCTCCTCTGGACCCGTTCCAACAGCTCCATATCCTTCTTATGTTGAGGATTCCAGAACTGGACACAGTTCTCCAGATGAGGTCTCACATGAGAGGAATAAAGGGGTAGAATCCCCTCCCTTGACCTGCTGGCCACGCTTCTTTTGATGCAGCCCAGGATACAGTTGGCCTTCTGGGCCAGGTCCCTCTGGATGACATCCCGTCCTTCCAGTGTGGCAACTGCACCACTCACCTCGGTGTCATCTGCAAACCTGCTGAGGGTGCACTTGATCTCACTGTCAATATCATTAATGAAGATATTAAACAGCGTTGATCACAGTACAGACCCCTGAGGGACACCACTGGTCATGGATCTCCATCTGTACTTTGAGCCATTGACCACTACTCTCTGAATATGACCATCCAACCGGTTTCTTATCCACTGTACCGTCCACCCATCAAATCCATATCTCTCCAATTTAGAGAGAAGGATGTTGTGGGGGACTGTGTCAAAGGCTTTACAGAAGTCTAGACAGATCACATCCATCAGCTTACCCGTGTCCACTGCTGCGGTTACCCCATCATAGAAAGCCACTAAGTTGGACATACAAGATTTGCCCCTGGTGAAGCCGTGCTGGCTGCCATTAATCACCTCCATGTCCTCCATGTGCTTTAGCACAGCTTCTAGGAGGATCTGTTCCATGATCCTCCCAGGCACAGAGGTGAGGCTGACAGGTTGGTAGTTCTCAGAGTCGTCTTTTCTACCCTTTTTAAAAATGGGCACAACCTTACCCTTCTTCCAGTCACCAGGGACTGATTGCCATGACTTTTCAGATATCATGGAGAGTGGCTTGGCAACCACATCAGCCAATTCCCTCAGGACTCTGGGATGCATCTCATCAGGTCCCATAGACTTACGTATGTTCAGGTTCCTCAGGTGGTCATGAACCTGATCCTCCTCTACTGTGGGAGAGGCTTTACCCCCCTGGTCACCATCTTGCTGTCCCATGACCCAGGAGGGGTGAGGAGAGCGGTTACCACTGAAGACTGAAGCAAAAAAGTTATTAAGTACCTCAGCCTTCTCCTTGTCTGTTGATATTCATGTGCCTCAGTGCCATACCCACAGGGGCTGTATCTAAGCTGGTGCCTAACCCAGCTGTATCCAAATGCCACATATAAAAACACATGGGCACCATTCCCTCTACATTCTAAAGCTTTGATTTCTGTAGACCAGAAACAGCAGTAGAAGAGGGCAGAGGGTTTGATAGCATGCCCTGGCCAGATCTTCTGACTGCATGACTGAGGTCACTGATATGCAATGGTGTGAACCCACTGCTTAGTTTAATTGGTTTCAATGAGAGCGTACACCAGAAAAGTTACTAGTTCACGCTGCAGCTGAAGTTTATTATTCATAAATTCAATTATTATCATCAGAAGAAAAACTGATACTTCATCTAAGAAGCTCTCCTTTAAGTCTTAATTTGAGTTCTTTTGAAAAGACAGAAACAATATATATTTTGATAACATATACAATTCATGAGTTACTCGCTAAACCTTTCCATTCAGCTTGCTCCCTTCTTTGTTTTTCTAAGGAGAGAGATATTCTGTTTAAAGAGCTATTTGTTGTTTTTGAGGAAGAGCAGTAAGTAGTTTATAAACAGACAGAGAATTAAAAAGAACAGAACATTCACCTTGAAATTTGATTGTATCACAACCTGGTTCTCATTAACAGAAGTGTTTCTAAGAAGTCCCAGAAAGCCTAGAGCATTATTGCATATCTCTTTCATTTTGTCTCTTTCTTTTTATCAAGTAACCTGTACAATGTTTAATTGTTTACTGAAAGCCTAAACACAATTTGCATTGCAAAAATAAATTAACTAATCCTGTATTTTTGAAAGTATTTACTTCAAACTTTTCATCTGAAATACCAAACTAATTAGATTTCATAGGCTTAATTACAAATCAAACGTGCAATATCATATATTTCTGAAAGGTACAACTTACAGAGAAATTAAGCCAACTAAAACAGGAGTTTGTGAGGTATTTTGCATCATTTAAATTATGAATCATTACAGGAAATGCTTCTATGTTCTAGTCAAAACATCTCTTCTGATCTTGCATAATATTTTCAGAGGTCAGAGATTATTTTCATTTATGTACATGTAAATATGAGAGGCGGTTTTCAAAATATATCCAAGGATTATGGTTACTTCTTGAATTCAAACAACAGCATAATTAAAAATTAGACCTGTTTTTCAATAAACATTTATTTCCATTTTAAAAGTCTCATAGCATTTTGTCTAGGGTACCATTTAATAATGTATTGGTAGTGCGCATCTCTTCATACATGCTGATACACTGCAAGTCCTTTCCAAAATCATTGAGTTGTATTTTGGACATAAATAGCAAAAGTTTTGTTCTTTGTTTCTGAACATAATTGTCTGATCATACCTATGCTGCTTTTCATACATAACCGGTAATATTATTAATAAGTGGTACTTCTCAAATACATTCCACAGTATCAAATAAGGGTTTTCTATAAAGGACTTTAAAATGACCTCTAGAATTTACACCTGAAATTCAATGAAATTACCTAATCTTCACGCTTAATCAGTCTCATTTTTTCCTTGTCTTCAGACCTCCCTACCCTGAACATGACAGCTCACAGATTCTAGCTATTAAAAATTCCTGCTATAAACAGCACATTGATGCAATCAGGACTTACTATAAGAAGGAGCATCAGAACTGGTGTGTGATTGATGCTTCCCGGAGCAAGTGGTGGATCTGGAACAAAGTACTGCAGGAAGTTCAAGTGGTTGTTAGAGAAATCCAGATATACCTGGAAAGAATAAGAGAAGGTAAAAGAAAAACAAAGTTTCTCACAATAAAATTAATTTCTTTGAGTAGCTGCCATATAACGTGCAGTACGTTTCAACACCAGTGCATTTCAACTTCAGCTTGTTTTGGATGAAGCTAATTCTTGGGCACATAAATACCCTCAAATTCTTTGATCTCATATGCAGAGATCTTGAAGAGCTCTCTTGAAGAGAGCAAAGACAAAACCAACTATAAGACAGTCTGAGGCCATCCTCCAAAGAACAGGGTGATACAATACAGTGGTAAGAGATCGGAGGTTCCATGGTCCATGGCAGATTCCTCAACTTTGGGTGAAAAATCACAAAGGGTTCCCCGAAGTATACAAGGGGAACTCTGACTTGCAGCATCATCTAAGTGTCAGTGGAGGAAGAGGGAAGGAGAGGAACAATGTTAATTATAAATTCAAAATTAAGGTTAAACATGCCATGGGCATGCATCAAAAGAAGCGTGGCCAGCAGGTCAAGGGAGGGGATTCTACCCCGTTATTCCTCTCATGTGAGACCTCATCCAGACAGACTGCAGCATTTGCAAGATGTGGATTAATAAATGGAAGGCTTTCATCACACCTTGTACTCTTTTTCACCAATGTAAATAAACAGAAGTATAGCTGAAATGCTTCTTAGCAACATAAAGGAGTAAACCAATAAATCATAATTAAACTGCCCCAGGAAAAGCAGATTAACAAGTTAAGCATGCAAAGTTTCCCATATTAATAATTATTATATTTCTTAAGTGACAGAAAATAATTATTAAATTAATTGTTGAAATAGGTTGCAATTTCATTTTAATATCAATCTCTAAAACCTGCTATTTTAATTCTCATTATTTCATATCATTTAGACATAACGAATTATAACATCTTCCAAACTGTACCATTTCTGAATAGAAATGTTTATGTTTCCGTGTCTTTCATTAATAAAACTTTATCATTAATGGCCTTTATTAACAGGAAAAGCAGCTGGCATTGCTGATTTATGTATCACTCCTGAAGAGCTGCAGTATCGGCTGGGGGAGTTTGGGCAGTACTGTCCTGTCAGCCTTGCAGACAAGGGTGAATTGGTTGACTGCTCTGTAACGTCGTCATTGCAGTTTGCTGCAGAATTTCGAGGACACTATTACAAGATGGCTTCACAGGAAGAACTGGATGTAAGTGTCAAAAAACAGGTTGGGAGGGGATGATGGGAAAAGGGAATATTGTTGCTTAGATTCTTTGATTCCATACAGAAACAAGTAAGATGTAATTAGACTAGTGTTGGTATTGAAGCTTTTGTTCTGTATTCTTCTGTCTATGTATGCAAAATGCAGCAAAGTCCATTGTCATAGGTCAAACATTAATTTCAAAGCAACCATTTCCTCCTTCGCCCTTCTTTTTGAGGAGACTGGCAGTAGAGACTAGCTAATGGTATCAATGGATAGTAATGGAAGCTGGGCAGATAGTGATGACTTCAACTGAGAGTGGGCCGGAAAAAGCAATTACTTACCCAGAGCAGCAGAAGCACCAGCACGCTAAGAGAGATTTTGTAGAACAAACAAGTACCTAAACTGCATGAACCAGTTCTCTGGAGTCTGACTAACAATCTTACGGTGCTTCTTTCATTATAAAAACATTTAATTTCTTTTTCTACAGAAATTCTTGAGCAGACCAGAGGTTTATGTGCCACCACTGGCACCTCAGCCTCTCCCATCCCCAGATATGCTACCAAAGAAACTGACTGCAGCAGATGTGAAGGCCTTATGCCCTACCAGCGCTGAACTGCAGGGATACTGTCCAGTCACTTACCTCGATGGAAAACAGAGGTACATCATTGCAGTTTTCATAATCTGAGTTACAAACTGTGTGTCCTGTATCAACACATCAATGAGGAAACACTGTCTAAAAGGATCTGTGTTGGATTACTGTCTTTTGTGATGAAGACTGCTTAGCTATAGTTTGAGTTTTCTCTGGCATAAGCCTTCAAAAGTTTAACTATATCTCACAAAATCTTAGAAGATGCAATACCAGCTGTTACAATTTTTATAAGAGATCCATAAAGATCCACCATAAAGTCGTGCTGATTTCCTCAGTGTGCAGGAATTTCTCATCAAGGTAGAACCATTGCAGTAATTCTGTGCTGTTCCTTCTTAATCTCCTCAAAAACCATGATTGGCATTTTAGAGGAACCCTAAAAAAGCACTATAAAAGTCACGTAATAAGCAGATTTTGAGTCAGAGACTCTCATATTTTGAACCTTGTAACTGTCAGTCCGGTGGTGGAAAACTTGGATGATCCAATTGCTATTTGTAGTTCCTATACTTGCTACGTTACCAGAAGGCTCCCGGTAACTTATGAATTTACACTGCGCAAATGATGTTTTACATTTACTGTCAATTAACACTCTTTCTTGCTCTGTCTCTTCAGATATGAAGCTTTGGTGCCTGGCAACATTGAGTATGCAGCAAAATATCAAGATAAGTTATATATTTTTGAAAGTGAAGAAAAACTTCTGAAGTTTATGAGGTGAATATACTAACTGCGTTTTAATCTTTAATCATATAATGATTTAAACATCTTAAAAGTGCTTACTTTTTATCTCGTTAGGTTACCAGAGAAGTACGGGAATCTGAAGCTTCCTCGTAAACTCCCTCCAGTAAAGGAGCCACTACTACTCACTGCACTTCCTTTGCCTGGATACCTTGAACAGGCCAGTTTTTGCTTTTTTATTTTTAAACATGATTTTGCAATGCACAGTATATCCCACTTAGTTTATGTAATTTTTAATGCAATATGAATTGAATTTATTAGCAGGATTATATTAAACTGAAAATTGTATACTTACAATGGAGAGGAATTATAAAAATCTTTAAAATAATAGGTATTGGTAGCTTTAATATAAACATCCAAATAATATCATCAGAGGAGAATAATAAACTGCAATAGCATATGGTGGATTTTAGAATCACAGAATCACAGAATCACAGAATCACAGAATAACCAGGTTGGAAGAGACCCACTGGATCACCGAGTCCAACCGTTCCTACCAAACACTAAACCATATCCCTCAGCACCTCGTCCACCCGTGCCTTAAACACCTCCAGGGAAGGTGACTCAACCACCTCCCTGGGCAGCCTGTTCCAGTGCCCAATGACCCTTTCTGTAAAGAATTTTTTCCTAACGTCTAGCCTAAACCTCCCCTGTCGGAGCTTGAGGCCATTCCCTCTTGTCCTGTCCCCTGTCACTTGGGAGAAGAGGCCAGCACCCTCCTCTCTACAACGTCCTTTCAGGTAGTTGTAGAGAGCAATGAGGTCACCCCTCAGCCTCCTCTTCTCCAGGCTAAACAACCCCAGCTCTCTCAGCCGCTCCTCATAAGGCCTGTTCTCCAGCCCTTTCACCAGCTTTGTTGCTCTTCTCTGTACTCTCTCCAGAGCCTCAACATCCTTCTTGTGGTGAGGGGCCCAGAACTGAACACAGTATTCGAGGAGCGGTCTCACCAGTGCCGAGTACAGAGGGAGGATAACCTCCCTGGACCTGCTGGTCACGCCGTTTCTGATACAAGCCAAGATGCCATTGGCCTTCTTGGCCACCTGGGCACACTGCTGGCTCATATTCAGTCGGCTGTCAACCAACACCCCCAGGTCCCTCTCCTCCAGGCAGCTTTCTAGACAGACTTCTCCCAGTCTGTAGCACTGCATAGGGTTGTTGTGCCCCAAGTGCAGGACCCGGCATTTGGCCTTGTTAAACCTCATGCCATTGGACTCTGCCCAGCGGTCCAGCCTGTTCAGATCCCTTTGCAGAGCCTCCCGACCCTCCAGCAGATCGACACTTCCACCCAGCTTAGTGTCATCCGCAAACTTGCTAAGGGTGCATTCGATGCCTTCATCCAGGTCATTGATGAAGACATTGAACAGGGCTGGACCCAGCACTGAGCCCTGGGGAACCCCACTTGTCACTGGCCTCCAGCTGGATTTCACACCATTTACCACCACTCTCTGGGCCCGGCCATCCAACCAGTTTTCCACCCAGGAGAGTGTGCGCCTGTCCAGCCCAGAGGCTGACAGTTTCTCAAGCAGAACGCTGTGAGAAACTGTGTCAAAGGCTTTGCTGAAGTCCAGGAAGACCACATCCACAGCCTTTCCCTCATCCAGTAGCCGGGTCACTTTGTCATAGAAGGCGATCAGGTTAGTCTGGCAAGACCTGCCTTTTGTGAACCCATGTTGACTGGGCCTGATCACCCGGTTCTCTTGCATGTGCTTCATGATAGCACTCAAGATCACCTGTTCCATGACTTTCCCTGGCACTGAGGTCAGACTGACAGGCCTGTAGTTTCCTGGGTCCTCCCTGCGGCCCTTTTTGTAGATGGGCACAACATCAGCCAGCCTCCAGTCCAGTGGGACTTCCCCAGTCTTCCAGGACTGTTGGAAGATGATGGAAAGGGGTTTGGCCAGCACATCCGCCAGCTCCTTCAGTACCCTAGGGTGAATCCCGTCCGGCCCCATAGACTTGTGACTGTCCAGTCGGGCTAGCAAGGCTCTGACCACCTCCTCTTGGATCATGGGAGCCTCATTTTGCTCCTCTAGCTCCTGGGTTTGTACACAGGCGGAACGACCCTCCTTACGACTAAAGACTGAGGCAAAGAAGGCATTAAGTACCTCAGCCTTTTCCTCATCCCCTGTTACTGTTGTCCCTTCTGTGTCCAATAGGGACTGTATGGTCTCCCTAGTCCGCCTTTTATTATTTATATATTTGTAGAAAGATTTTTTGTTATCTTTCACTGACTTGGCCAATCCAATTTCTAGCTGAGCCTTAGCCCTTCTGATTTTTTCCCTACACAATCTCACTTCCCTCCTGTAGTCCACCCAAGAGGCCTGTCCCTTCTTCCAGAGGCCATAAACATTTCTTTTCTTCTTGATATCCCTCAAGATCTCTCTATTCAACCAAGCTGGCTTTCTCCCCTGCCGGCTTTTTTTCCGGACCACGGGGATGGCTTTCTCCTGAGCTGCTAGGACCACCCCTTTGAAGAGCTCCCAGCCCTCCTGGGCTCCCTTGCCCTTGAGTACTGTCTCCCATGAGACTTCACCAACCAGCCTGCTGAAGAGATCAAAGTCAGCCCTCTGGAAATTTAATGTTACCGTCTTGCTAACCACCCTCTTCACTTCACCTAGAACAGAAAATTTTATAATCTCATGGTCGCTTAGTCCTAGGCGTCCACCTACCGCCACATCCCCTACAAGGCCTTCTCTGTTCACCAACAGGAGGTCCAGGAGGGCACCTTCCCTGGTTGGTTCATTCACCAACTGTGCAAGGAAGTTATCTCCCACGCACTCCAGGAACCTCCTAGACTGCTTCCTTTCTGCTGTGTTGTACACCCAGCAGATATCAGGCAGATTGAAGTCTCCCACCAGAACGAGAGGCATCGATCTAGAGATTAACCCCAGAGATTAATTATTCTATTAATCATAGAATAGTTTCTGTTGGAGGGGACCTTAAAGATCATCTAATTCCAACCCCCTGCCATGGGCGGGGACACCTCCCACCTGATCAGGCTGCCCAAGACCCCATCCAACCTGGCCTTGAAAACCTACAGGGATGGGGCAGCCACAGCTTCCCTGGGCAACCTGTGCCAATGTCTCACCACTCTCATAGTGAAGAAATTCCTCCTTATGTCTAGTCTAAATCTGCCCTTCTCCACTTTATACCCATCCCCCCTTGTCCTATCACTACAAGCCTTTATGAATAGTCTCTCTCCAGCTTTCTTGTAGGCCCCTTTCAGGTACTGGAAGGTCACTAGTAAGATCTCCTTGGAACCTTCTCTTCTCCAGGCTGAACAATCCTAACTCTCTCTGCCTGTCTCTGACTCTTTTGTTTATCATATCTTGTAAGATTACATTTTGCTTTGACTTTTAACACCAGGATTGACACAGACCCCTCTGGAATCAGTTGAGGATAGTTGATTACACTTTGAGACATGAATATGAAATACAAAATTATTCATGGTCACTTCCCTCCCTATTTTATACTACTTGTTATCTTCTACAATTCACCAACTTAGATATCATCCCTTATTGTTAGATTTCATGACAACAGGATCAGACTTATTCCAGATTTCTGTAATAGTCTTTTAAAACTGTTTTCTTCCTTTAGGGAGCAGCAACTTCTGTAATAAAAGCTCTGAATGATGTGGGCTGCTTAAAACCAAAGTTTCCATTCCTCAGTATGAAAAAATCTGCTCTGCTGTTCGTCGCCTGCCATTTAAAAGGTAGTGTATAAAATAATATGCTATAATAATAATGAATTCTAGAAATGCAGTAAATAATTCGGTACAACATCGATACCAATTTGCATAGTTTTCTTATGTCCAGCTTAGGAAAATACTATCATATACTGGTTTAAGTACACGCTGTCAAGTCTCTTGGAAATGTGTAAGGACCAGGGAGGAAAATACGGTTAATAGGATAGGTGGATAGGTACGTGTTCTCTCACAGATCATGAGACTTTGACGACATCACCAACAACCTGATGGTCTTGAAAACTTGTCTAACATGGACGGTTGGATCTTTTAAACAAAAAGTAAAATTTTATAATCTAGGTAGCAGTACATTTTAAACTCGACATGGAGAGCCTTAATTGCCCTAAAAAATGACTAAAACAAAAGGCTGCTGAAATATTATCTAAGGAATGGTTTAGGTACCTGAATGCTTGCCCTTTTTCAGTTGTATCAGGTGGTCAACGAAAACTTTTTCACAAACCTTGCCTTGCAGTTAACCTGAAGACCAACTTTCTAATCATACACATCTCCAACACATCAGCTAAGTATGTGAATAAGGCATCTAACTGTATTGAAAAACACACAGAACACCTGTCATTTTCAAGAAAAGCTCTTCTTCAGCACAGGCTCAGTATCGATACAGTAAATTACACAGTACAAAAGAATAGATATCTGTGCAGATTAAATTAGATTTAAATTTTTAGCATAGAGAAATTAAATGTTATTTATCAGCCTGCTTATTTGTGAAATTCTCTGTGAAGTTTTCAGTATTAATGTGAATCAGGGTATTGGTATGTTGATTATTTTTAACTTCTTTTTTATTTACTCAAGAGTCCAATCAAGCACCTTACTTTTCCATAACAAAGTTAAACAGTCCAAGATTAAAACCAGGTTGTTTGTACTCAGCCCACGAATAAATAATAAAGTAAAACACCTCATGGAGCTACCAGACTTAGGACGACTCCTTTACTGAAGGAAGTTGTTCAAGCTTTGGTTCCTGTGTTCCTATGTGCCATCTTTCAGAATTTTTGTGTGTTTGCAGTCCAAAATAGTGGTTGCAGCTAATGCTTTTTAATGGTAGCAATCAGCCTAAATAGTGCCAGCTTTCAGGATTTCAACAGCCTAGTTTGCAGCTCTGTGTAGCTTTGGTCTGGTTTCCAGTGGAGATTCCTATAGCAGGACTGCTACTTCTTCAGCTCACCAGTTCTCAGCCTTTTATAAGCCAACCTGTTCAGAGTGGGTGAACTATATCTTGCCTGTTGTTATTTTAAATTTTTGCTTTAATTTTAAATTTAAATTTTTTAATTTTAATTTTAAATTTAAATTTTAAACTTTACTACATGCCTGAAGTTCTTCACATCCTGTATTTTCTCATGCATTTTCCACCGCCCTCTAGAATTTCCTTCGACTATCAGAATTTTTCGGTAGCATAGGTTTGTTACAGAAGACCACTTAACAGTGTAGGCACATTATAGGCCCCTGCATAAATGTACTGTTCCTAAGCCAGCAAAATCGATTTTAAACTGTAGTTTGTTTCATCCACAAAGACTGTTTTAATTCTGCTGTTAGCACAGCTTTGCTAACATAGTGATGTCCATGCTAGGAATCCTTTGTTCATATATAGCATCGTTAAATCATTATTAATGCTTGTTGAAGATACGGAAAGGTCATGCAAATGCACTAATCTCTTGTCATGCAATGACAAACAGTTTGACCATAGGAATCCAGGAAAACAAGTTGTCTTCTTCTAATACTGGGTAGAACTCCTTCCAACTTTAAGATACAGCCTTCCAGTACACTGAAAAATATCCTTTGCAAATATATCATTATTTATTATTGTGTGTCTCTGCAGAGTAGTCATGCTGTCGCTGATCAAAAGCCTTATCAAAGTTCTTCACATTGTGTCCCCTTGAAAATGTTTTACATCCTATTTCTATCAGAAGTAAGACTTTCTCATCTTCCACTTACCTCACTCTCTAATGGCACATTTAAATAGGGGACAAGAACCAGTGGTTTAGTTGCTCCCGCAGCTTTTCTAACAACAATACTGGATTTCTTTCAGTATCTGGTGAGAGAATGTACAGGTGAGGAATCATAAATTCAGAGAGATTTACTCCCTGGTGTATCGCCAGTCCCTCACAGCCTGAGGAATGGGAAGCTGATGACAGCGGAGCATATGTTTGTTGCTTGTTTGTTTACAAAAGCCTTTATCATTCAGAGTATTGTCATCCTTTTGGAGTTGGGAACTTCTGGAATTCCAGGCTTCATATTGGTTTGGTGTCAACAGGAACAGCCCATGGCAGTCTTATCTGCACCGAGGATAAAGACTCCAGGTGTAGGCTTGATCCCTTTTAAAATTTCTCTAATGTAATTCTGCAAAGTTAACACTAAAATACCGCTTGACCTCTTGCAGCGCACAATCCCCGGAGCCCGGAACCAGCACGGCAGATGTACCAGAGGAAGCTGGCAGGCTTCATGGAGCACTGCAAGCTCATCCCCTATCTGGCGGAGACCATGGCAGGCCCATACCAGGAGCCGCAGCACAGACCCCTAGTCTTTGCCACCAGGTTGCAGACCTTTCTGTCCCTGAAGGACACCAGCCCCAGTGTCATGTAGCGTGAGCTTCGTGCCGTCCCACCACCACCAAGTTCTTCCTTTCATCATTGCCATCGGCTGCCTGTGCTGCTGGGATGCGGCTGGTGAACAACTTTGCCCCGTCCACAGGCAGTTTCTTGAGCAGAAGTCTTAACATTAAAGTAACAAAGTTAAATTAAAGTCATCTTAGCATTAAAGGGAGGGGGTGGGGGGTTACAAGGAAGCTGGGAAGGGACTGTTTACAGGAGCATGGAGTGATGGGCCCCTCACCACAAGAAGGATATTGAGGCTCTGGAGTGAGTCCAGAGAAGAGCAACAAAGCTGGTGAAGGGGCTGGAGAACAGGCCTTATGAGGAACAGCTGAGAGAGCTGGGGTTGTTTAGCCTGGAGAAGAGGAGGCTGAGGGGAGACCTCATTGCTCTCTACAACTACCTGAAAGGAGGTTGTAGAGAGGAGGGTGCTGGCCTCTTCTCCCAAGTGACAGGGGCCAGGACAAGAGGGAATGGCCTCAAGCTGCACCAGGGGAGATTCAGGCTGGACATCAGGAAAAAAATTTTCACAGAAAGGGTCATTGGGCACTAGCAGAGGCTGCCCAGGGAGGTGGTTGAGTCACTTTCCCTGGAGGTGTTTAAAAGACGGGTGGATGAGGTGCTGAGGGACATGGTTTAGTGATTGATGGGAGTGGTTGGACTCAGTGATCCTGGGGGTCTTTTCCAACCTAGTGATTCTGTGTGCGATGGGATGAGGAGGGATGGCTTTAAATTGGAGAGGGGCAAATTTAGACTAGAGATAAGGAAGAAATTATTCACTATGAGAGTGGTGAGGCTCTGGCACAGGTTGCCCAGGGAAGCTGTGGCTGCCCCATCCCTGGAGGTGTCCAAGGCCAGGCTGGACGGGGCTCTGAGCAGCTGGAACCGCACGGCCCTTGCGGCCCCTCACCCACCGTCACCACTCGGCTCGCCCGCCCCCGGCTCCCTCACGGCACCACGTGACCGGGCCGCTGCGCGTGACGTCAGGGCCGCGCGGAGCCGGAAGTGCGGGGCAGCGGGGAGCGGTGAGAGACCGGGCTGGAGGGACAGAGGGAGAGAGGGCCCTTCTCCCCTCCCCTGTCCGCACTGCCCTCCCCGCTCTCCCCTCCCCTGTCCCCTGCTCTCTATCCCACTTTGCCTCCCCTCTTCCTCTCCCCCTCGCTTCCCTCTCCCCCTCGCTTCCCTCTCCCCCTCGCTTCCCTCCTGTCCCCATCTCCGCTCTCCCCATCTCCGCTCTCCCCTGTACCCTCTCCCCACTCTCCCTCTCCCTCCCCGCTCCTGCTTCCCTCTCCCTCTTGCCTCCCTCCTATCCCCAGTCCCCTATCTGCTCTCCCCCATCTCTGCTCCCCACTCCATCTCCCCCTGGCCCTGCTTCTCACTGCTCCTGCTTCCTCGCTCCCTGCCTCGCCCTCCCCTCTCCCTCTCTCCCTGCTGTGCTTCCCAGCTCCCCTCCCCTCCCACCGACAGGGACTGACCTGAACGGGACCAGCCGCTGCCCCTCTGGCCGGGGAGCAGCCCCCCAGCTTTGTGTTCCTCCCGAGATCCCTGCGGGGCACAGGGAGAGGGACCAGGGCCAGCTGCGCTGACCCTCGCACCCTGCTTGACCCTGGTGTCACCGCTGGGGTGTTTGGGGTGAGCTGCAGGACGGGGTTTGGCAGTCAAATCGGTGATGGTGTCACCTCCTGATCGAATACCTAAGTCCTCCATTTGGTCAAACCCCGTGGGGCGCATAGCACCTTCTCAGCTTGAATACAAGTAGATAATATTACAGAATGTGGAATATTTTGATTTAAGCGAAAGTAGAATTGAATTAATCTAAGTAACTGTTATCTTTTTAAATTCATACAGAATGTCCCTCTGCTAGCATGCGTTTTATAGCATGTTTTTTTCAAATAGTGTTTTTCTGGGCATTGTTAGGTCTTGTGTGCCGTATGATCTGTGCTGAAGAGATATGTCGTCTTCTGTAATCAACTGCAAGTTCAGAGAGCTGGAGCCAGCTCCAAATTACCAAGAGATTTGACTGTTGTGAAGTTAATAATAACATTAAAATTAGACCTTTAATAGTAATAAAATATGCATAAGATTTCTAGGAAAAATTATACACGTGCATTTAAGTGGGAAATATATTCTGTAGCCAGCTTTTTTCTCGCTGCACGTGATTGATGGAGATCATTCCCTCCTCATACCCAGGCCTGATAAAGGATGCTTGCTTTCTGAAACTCCAAGTCTTTAGAGAGTTTATTTGCCAGCATTTTTGGTATCAGCAGCACATGGGAACATCTGGGAACATCTGTGGGTAGGAGTGGCAATGGCTCCTCTGGGGTTCCTGTCATCCTTGTCAGGTAGGGTCAGGTCCAGCCGGGCCTGCAACTGAACTTTAGGAAGCTCCAGCAACATCAGACTCGTATCCTTCTTAAGGATCTGGGATGCACACTTCAGCTCCCGCATGAACTGTTTGGTCGCTGAATGGGTTAAGAGGATCGCTTTTTGGCCAGTTCTGTAGTGTTTGGGTGTTCTGTGGAGTTGCTTCTTACAGCATTCCTTCTGTAGTTGGGACTGTTGTACTCACTGATAGCTGTGTTTAAATATGCGTTTGTGTTTAAAATGACAGCTTTATATTTTAGGGTGGCAGGTAGCTGATTTGTTTCATGTTTGGCTCAGCTGATCCTCTTGAAATGGGCATTTTTTGCACGTCTCTTCCACAGTTTTATTTGGTGGATTCTTCTGAGATTCCTGGATTAATTTTTTTTGCTTGCTTTTAATTGTTGCATATCTACAGTTAAATGTGCTTAGAAAGCCAAACTGGTGGTTAGTAGAGTTCACTGCACTTACATAGAGTTCACATAGATCTTTGAAACAGCTGATGGTTTTCTGCTTTTATTGCCCACCTCCTCAGGCTGAAGCTTAGCACCTAAGGGTTCCAAAAGGGAAATCTTCAGAAGGATAGAGGTAGGTAAAAGAAGGCATGTTGTCCTGCCCTGGTACCAGTGGAGTTTTATCCTTGATTACAGGATTTCATAGCCTTGTCCCTGAATAATCAACAATTTGGCAACTGCAGTGATGAAGTTGCAGTTGACCTTTTTCTTATTATTTGTTTCCACTTAGGAGCTGCGGAGACAGTTCTTTTTGTTCAATTGTTCTTGTTGTGAAAGGAGTTTACAGAAGGGGTGACCATTTCTTTAAATTCTGTACAGTTCACAGTGGATCCGAGATAACAGCTAGAATCACTGGCAGCAATTTGACTTAAGAAGAAACTATCCGTAGCCATTTCTTAGAATTTAAAACCTTTTTGAAGAAAATCTCTGTCAACTTTAGTGTAGATTTTTTAAAGCAAGTTCAGAGATGTTTTATTGCTTCTGTTGAACTCTGTTGACTTGTAAACCAAATGGTATTTGGTGGCTTATAATGCAAGCTTCTAAAATATTTCTTAGTTAAAGCTGTTCTCTAGGTGACAGGAAATGGCCTCAAGTTGCGTCAGGGAAGGTTTAGATTGGATATTAGGAAAAAATTGATTATCAAAAGAGTGTGATGAAGCATTGGAACAGGCTCCCTGAGGAATCTGTGGACTCTCCATCACTGGAGATGCTCAAAAAGCATGTAGATGTGGCGCTTCAGGACATGGTTTAGTAGACATAGCGATGTTGGGCTGATGTTTGGAATTGATGATCTTAGAGGTCTTTTCCAGCCTTAATGATTCTATGATTCTGTGTTCTTGCAGGCACCTCCTTTCATATTCTCAATAAAAATGGCAGAAATGGCTCCCGATGCTTCTGAGAAGCTGGTCATCATCCACTCCAAAGCTCACAAAGATACCATTCTAGCTAATTTTGAAGAGCAAAGGAAAAAGGATTTTCTTTGTGACATTACTCTAATAGTGGAGAATGTGCAATTCAGGGCCCATAAAGCTTTGCTTGCTGCCAGTAGCGAATACTTCTCAATGATGTTTGTAGATGAGGGTGAAATAGGGCAGTCAGTTTACATGTTGGAGGGAATGGTTGCAGACACCTTTGGAGCACTCCTAGAATTTATCTACACTGGTTGCCTCCATGCCAATGAAAAAAGTACAGAACAAATTCTGGCTATTGCACAGCTGCTGAAAGTGAATGACTTGATATGGGCCTGTATGGACTATCAGGCCAGCCGTAGCCCGAGTAGTGTGTTACCAGCTCTGCCAAATAGTGGAGCCTCTGTAGCTGTTACTGCAAGTGACAAGAAAAGTGAAGATCCACCAAAGCGAAAACGAGGGCGACCAAGGAAAATCAAGAATGTCCAAGAAGAAAAATCAGGAGCAGGTTCTGCTGAAGATGGGCAGCTCAGAGAGAACAACTCTGTGCAAAATAAACAAAATTTTATGAAAAAAGACACTGCAGCAGAAGAAACAGTTGTCAGTGAGCAGACTTCAGTGAGGAAAGACACGGAAGAACCTGAACCTGCTTGTGGCTCAGAAGCTGCTGTCGATCCGACTGCTGAAAAAGATGAAAATTATGATCCCAAATCTGAAGGAATACAGTGTGCTCAGAGCCGTTACAGCAAACGCAGAATAAGGAGATCAATCAAACTAAAAGATTATAAACTTCTCGGTGATGAGGATGAAAAAGGACTGGCAAAGAGAGCTGCTGGGAAGAAAAAACGTTCAGGTTCTGAAGCTCGCTGTAAGGACTGTGGCAAAGTATTTAAATATAATCACTTCTTAGCTATTCATCAGCGGAGTCATACAGGTAGGCGTGCTGCGTTTGAGTTAGCATTTAGTGACTTGTTGCTAAATGCGAGCTGCTTGTTGACATGTGGGCTGCTCTCTGCAGCAGAACTGTCCAAAATAGCATGCTGATCCACATTATTGTGTGTCTCTGAAACTGCTTTTACTGTTTTATTCTTGCCAGCCAAGATCTTGTCAGATCTTGTAGCCTTTATATCTTACGTTGATCGCAGTTTAGTTAATCATTTCTCTGTTTAAATGTTGAATTACATGTCAGTACTTACAGAATTATTTTATTACTGTGTGAAGCTTGTGTCTTAATTCACCTTGTCACTACTTAAAAGTGATTTTCTAGTAGCTACTACATTGCAATGTGTCTCACTCTCAGCTTAGAATAGCTAGCGAGAAGTAATGCATCTATACTTACAGATGTCATCTGTTGCTTTTAGGGGAGCGCCCTTTTAAGTGCGGTGAGTGTGGCAAAGGCTTTTCTCAGAAGCATTCTCTTCAAGTCCACGAGCGGATGCATACTGGAGAACGGCCGTACACGTGCACCGTCTGCAGTAAGGCTCTGACAACAAAACATTCTCTTCTGGAGCACATGAGCCTACATACAGGTAAGTATTTCAAAGCAAATGTAAACTCTCTTCCCCAAGAGTTTGCCTTTCTGAAAATAAGGTATGTCTGCTTTCTCTAGCGTGTGCTGGTTTGTTTAGTTATTTGTTTCCTTATACTTGCTTTGGATGTGGCTTACGTTTTAATAAGTGATATTGTTCACAGGGCAGAAGGCTTTTACATGCGATCAGTGTGGGAAATACTTCAGCCAAAAGAGACAGCTCAAGAGCCACTATCGAGTGCACACAGGTATAATGAGTTTGGGTGGAAGAGCTGGCTTACAGTCTGTGCTGGTTTCTTGTCATAGAGATTGAATAAGCTCAGAAATTCTTCTTTGGTGATGTATTTAGTTTCTGCTACCCCATTGTGTGGTTTCTTGATGTAACAATGAATTGAGTGATAAAGACAAAATGGTGTATAATAAATTGAATGTTTAGAGAAACAGTCAATTGAGAGAGGCTCTTACGATAATTAAAAATTAGTAACGCTGTATTTGACATACCACTTGATTGTTTTAGCCCTGCTGACGAGGACTTGAAAGCCAGGAACTATATAAACAATTGTGCCCACTGCCTCTTGTGCAAATTGCATTGTAGTTTCCTACTACCTTGGACTGGCAATAGCAAACAAGCTTTAAGAATTGTTGTCCTTGCTTCTGGAGCATGACGGAGATTAAACTGTGCACACAGAAAGTAATGGGAAAAAGCAGAATTTACAAAGCTTCAAGAGAAAGCATGTTTGGGGGGAGCAGGTTTCAGTCCCCTCTTTTCCTGTGATGATATCAAAAGAGACAAGTAAGGGGGTGGCAGTTACAGGGAGGAGTCAGTGAATCACCTTTTGTTTTATCTCCATATTACATCAGAGTGGTTGTTTTACAGGAAAGTGCTTTAACAAAGATCACTGAAGAGATACAGGGGATCACTTATGCACTGACACTTTTTTTATTATTGCGACAAGGCCGTTCATTGCCGGAATGTAACCAGTGTCGTCGCAAATTCATGGATGCAGCTCAGTTAAAGAAACATCTCAGAACACATACAGGTAATATTGTCCATCGTGTTTTGTTATGGATTGCTTTTTTTCGTGAAGTAACATAGATGAAATGATGCTAGGCAAATGACACTTGTCTCTGTGGGATGAACTTCTGTTCTACTTGTACCTAACGATGGCTATATTAATAATAAAGAGATTTGACACTAAGAATGCAGAAGCACAAAATAAAGCTTGTATTACAGCAGATGCGTTGTCTATTACAGGAAGAGCCCCTTTTTTCCCCCATTCTTACAAAGCCTGCTGCAGGAAATGCCTGTTGGCTCTACTGTGCTGAAGAAAAACCCAGGACTGAGAATTCAGTTTATCACAAGAGCCACACTCTCAAGAGTATGGGGCTTGATGTGAGCTAGATAGTAACAGAAAGTGTATGTCCTAAATGAGCTGGGCATCCATGTCTGTGAAGGATGAGCATTTATCAAACATGCTGCTGACCATTTACCTTTTTAATGCACTATAATAAATCAGATGTTGGCAGGAGATGGACTGGGAGGGATGATTTAATGCGAGTGCATCAGAGAGTGTCCTAAGAGATTTAGAGGACAAGGTGATACTTGAATGGCTGGATAATGGGTAAAAATGATCTACCATCTCATCATAACAAGCCATGGGCTTCTTTAAAATAGCTTTCTTTGAGGGGTAAGTTCATAAGATGACTTGTAAATATATTCTGAAATAGCTGTAAGCAGTGGCAATTGTTTCTTCCCCAAATCAAATTGTGTGTGTTCCCTGTGGTCGTAGTAAAATATGTTCAAGATCAAGTTATGTGTCTCATTCATTTCTTTCTCTTTCTTAGTGAAACTATCACAGTTTGTAAGTCCCTGGATAGGTCAGAACTTGTGCCTTTAGGAGGTTTTGGTGTATCCAGAGTAGTGCTAACTTTAAGTATTTATAAATGCTGCATTATCTACTGAGGAGAACATAGTGTTTGTTGACACACACAACAGTTTTGTATCTGGAGCTGATGCAGCTCTATAAGCGTAGTGGGAAATGAACAGAGGAAGCATAGTAGCAAGCTAAGTTTCAAAAATAGATCAGTTAAGATGAGTGCTAGCAGAAGCCAGCTTGCAATGTGTTTTGCTTCTGGAAAAGATAGGCCAGATACCACTATTACTGATGCAGAAATAACTATTGATCTGTTGCATCTCAAAAGCAAGTATTACAATTCTGAGGGACTTGGGGACAGATGTTAACAGATACAGGACTATTCTTTGGCAGAAGAATATCCTAAGAATGCAGTCTACTTAGGAAGTTATTTCCATTTTCTATAGGAGGCTGGGACTAGATGATGCAAAATTCCTTCTGACATGTTTCATGTTCTCTCCTGCTTTGCCCCTACCCTCCGAAGCCAAACAAAAGCTGAGAAGTGTTATGGTCTTATGCTACATCTAAAGCTTTCTTGGAAACTGGTGGCTGCTGCCTTGTCTCCAGCTAATTGTGCCTGGATGGTGTGAATTACTGCGATGGTTATCCAGATTCTTGTGTCTAGTGTCTTAAAGAAGCACAGTGCAACCAGGATACATGAATACGTTATGATGTGAATTGGGATTTGCTTTAGTTCAGTAGTATCTGTTTCAGGTGGGAAGTGCTATATAGAAAGTTATGTCAAATTTCTTTTTGATAGGTGAGAAGCCCTTCACTTGTGAAATTTGTGGCAAATCGTTTACAGCTAAAAGTTCTCTTCAGACTCACATTAGAATTCACAGGTAAAGTATGTCTAATTTTCATCACGTTCTTTCAAAATGTAACTTCAGATTTGATACCTGTATGTAGTACTTGGTCAATTATAGAATGGTTGTGGCTTGTTTGCATTTTGAATACATGGTTAAAGATTGACATTTTTGTTTACTCCATTTAAAGAAATAATTGGTACTGCGCTGTTAAATATTAGTGTGCCAAGACATTGTGTAGTGGTGGGATTTCTTCCCACCCTGCTAACCACACAGGCCATTCTGTCCTGCTTTGCACAGCTTGTAAGATTCTTCTTTTGTGTGTTGTCTCTGTTTAATGGCAATGTACTTTCTGCTATATTATTTATGTGAAAACTTTACTGGGAATGTTTGTTTGACAGCAGAACAGTAGCCATGGTGTAACAAGGTTATTTGAGCATTGTCCTGTTTCCCTGTAGTCTATCATGTCTCTGTTAGCAGTAGTTATCTTTTACCCATGTGAGAGTGATGTATAGCATAAAGGCACGTCAGATTTTAAATCACTGGAGAACTGCCGTGAGCCTTACCTTAAAGAAACTGTTTCCAGTGAATTTTTTCATCCTTTTGAGTTGGTCAGCAAGTTAGGATTTGGACACTTCTTTTTTGTTTAAAAGCTCATGCTGTTAATAAATGTTAAATTGTCAGTGCTTACAGTTGTGCAAAGTAAGTTGTTGCATTCTTATTAAGGTGTAGCAGCATCGAGTTTTTACCTGTGGTATTATAGCAGGAAGGCCATTATGTTATATTGGTAGTCCTTGAGTATATACTAATGAAAGTACAGTTTGTGAGGTCATATATAAATAATTAGGAAGTCAAACAGAGAATGTTTTTAACATCACTATTCTTATGCGCCTATGGTTTGGCTAAACAAAACAACAATATTTAAGTTTTTAACTCTCTAATAAGTTGCGGAAAGCAGCGCTGCCAAAGTGAATATTTTGATGAGACCGAATACATTCTTTTGCAGAGGAGAAAAGCCGTATTCCTGTGGTATATGCGGGAAATCCTTCTCCGATTCCAGTGCTAAGAGAAGACACTGTATCTTACACACAGGCAAAAAGCCTTTCTCCTGCCCAGAATGTAGTTTGCAGTTTGCTCGTCTGGACAACCTGAAGTCTCACTTGAAAATTCATAGCAAGGAAAAGCAGTTTCAGGAAGCCAGCGCTGCTCCGAGCACCAACACTGCTTCAGAAGAAGTGAGAAACATTCTTCAGCTGCAGCAGTATCAGCTTGCTACCTCTGGAGGGCAGGAAATTCAGCTACTGGTTACAGATGCAGTACATAATATAAACTTCATGCCTAGTCATAGTCAAGGCATTAGTATTGTGACTGCAGAGAATGCCCCAAATATAACAACAGAGCAGGCTGCTAACCTCACGCTGCTTGCTCAGCCGCAACAGCAGTTGCAAAACTTGCTGCTTTCAGCTCAGCAGGAGCAAGCAGAACAAATCCAAAGTATCAATATGATTGCAAACCAAATAGAGACTGCCCACCGTGAACAAATGCATGTCATCACTCTTTCCAAGGAAGCACTAGAACATCTCCATGCTCATCAAAGACAAAATGAAGAAATCCACATGGCAGGGTCCTCACATCCAGTTCAGCACGTGCAGCTGACTCAGGAATCAAATCAACAGTCTCACTCTGGCCAAGATACGGTTCCTTCCCATCAAATCAGTGAAGAACAGAATTGAAGCATATGTGTTTTTGAATCCCATCAGCAGTCTTTGTCAGTAAATGAGTCATCTCACGATCTTCCTGTTCAAGGACAGGCTTTCTGAAATGCTTATTTGTCATCAGAGGGCTAGGCTGTAGCATGCTTCTTATCCAAGCAGTGATAACACATATCGCGCTTCCTTTTCTGCAGGATAATCTATCTGAAGATGTGTTCCTTGGCCATTTTGATATGTGATTTTTCATTTTCTTAACCTTATTTATTTTAGACTTTATATTTTTCCAGATTGGTATTTCTTTACCACTTAGTCCATACCTGAGGAGCCATTGATGTGGGGGTTTGTGCCTCATATACATCCATGCCTACCAAGGAGATTTGGCCCCGTATTTGCATTTCTGCGTGACTCTCCAGAAACATGCACCTTACTGGCAGCACAACAGTGTTTAAGATGTCTGCTGATCAAAAAGTACGACTTCTCTGTTTAAGTCAAGGTTACCTGATCTACTGTCAAGCTTAAGGGAACCAGTACTTTTTGCAAAGCTAACACCATATGTCTTATGTATAATGCCCTATATATAATTCTATATGTGATCATTCCCTGAAGTGCATTTTGATTTTTTGACTGCCACATTTGTTTGTTTTGAGTTGAAATAGTTGCAGCCTTTGACTGGCCCTTTGGTTTACTGTATGCTGTACAAGTTTTGCTCCTTGGAAATGCTCAAGGCATTGCACTTGAATAGTGGCAGTGAGATGCGATGGTTACACTGGACAACTGAGAAGCCCAAAGTCTGCTCTGTTAGTTCTACCACTCGCTTTGTGTGTGACTGTAGGCAAGGTAGTTGACCTCAGTGCCTTATTTCATTGTTTAGTAAGTGGGGATAGTGTTCACACGCTCTGCCAAGCACTTTGAAGAGCTCTTGATGTTGAAGGCACAGTCTATTGAAGTGCAAAATTCTCTTCCTGATGGGATTCAGTCAAATCTTAGGAGCCAGTATATATTTAAAGTTATTTTTTGTACTTTGGAGAGCAGAATGTAATCTTACTTTTAATATATGTTAAAGCTGGTAATTGTTTTAGTGGGGACTTGAACAATGAATAGAACCACTTCAGAGTATAATGAACTATATAAGAGGGCCATATAGCGTGAAGTTGTACAGCTATTTTCACTGACTAGATTAGATGTGTACAGATAGTTTTCAGTAACTGACTGCTAACAAAAAAGACTTGGCATCTTAATAAAATGCGATGCCAGAGTACGTGCTTTGCATTTTCAGGTTGGCTAGTGGTAACATCTCACGTACCATACTAGTGTGATAAAATCCAGATAAAGTGCCACTGGTACTTAATGTGCTCAATCATCACTTCAATTCTAAAATGTCCTACTTGCGGTTTACGTTGGTATTGTATGTTTTAACAAATGAAAAATGTAAAAATTAAGGTGGATTTAAAAGCTAAAGAAAAAAATCTTTGTATGAGCTTGGCTTATATAACTGCCTGGAGACTGTCACTGGCACAAAAGCCCAGTGAATAGAATGATAGAGTAGTTTAAGGTGAAAGGGACTTCCAGAGGCCATCTCATGGACTACCTGCCTCAAAGCAGGTCTAACTAGATCACAGAATCACTAGGTTGGAAAAGATCCAAAGGATCATCGAGTCCAACCATTCCCATCAATCATTAAACCACGTCCCTCAGCACCACATCCACCCGTCTTTTAAACACCTCCAGGGAAGGTGACTCAACCATCTCCCTGGGCAGCCTCTGCTAGTGCCCAATGACCCTTTCTGTGAAAATTTTTTCCTGATGTCAAGCCTGAACCTCCCCTGGTGCAGCTTGAGGCCATTCCCTCTTGTCCTGTCCCCTGTCACTTGGGAGAAGAGACCAGCTCCATCCCCTCCACAACCTCCTTCCAGGTAGTTGTAGAGAGCTCTAAGGTCTCCCCTCAGCCTCCTCTTCTCCAGGCTAAACAACCCCAGCTCATGTCACTGTTGTCTGCTTGGTTGAGTTTGGATCGCTTTCAGGGATGGAGATGTACAGCCTCTGTAGGCCAGTTCCAGGCTTGGACCATATTCGTAGTGGAAGAAATTTTTCTATATTGAATTGGAATTTCCCAAGTTCCTGTCTGTGTCCACTGCCTCTTGACCTACCGCTGTGCCTCCAGGAAGTGTCTGGCCCCGTCTTCTCCACACCCTCGCATTAGGTAGTGGAAGACGGCAGTGAGGTCCTCCTAAAGCCTTCACCTTTAAAGGCCTGAGCAAACCCAGCTCTGTCAGCCTTTTCGATCTTGTGCTTGAGCTAGTTAATCACCTTTGTGGTCTTCTGCTGCCCTCAGTACAGTATGTAAATGTCTGTCTTGTTCTGGGGAGCCCAAATTCTGGATGATGTTCCTGATTCAATTTTGTTATTGATGACACAGCCAGCTCCCGCCCATGTGCTGTGGGAGTTTGGCTAAATGTCTCAATTCTTTCAGAATACTAGATCAGTTTTCATATAAATTGGTCCTAAGAAGGGTAGGCAGTGGGAATAAATGTGTGCCAAAAACAATGTCCCATGGCAAAACTCTAGTTAGGCTTTTCACCTTTTGTTTTTTCCTTTTGGAATGGAGTTAGAGTTTATATACTTCTGCCACCAGAAAGAACCAGGATATTCTGCAGTTGTACTTCAGAAGCTTGAAATCTTGGTGCTCTAAGAATGGATGAAAAAATACAGAGAAGCTTGTTACAACATCTGTGAAAGTCTTGCTGATTAATTGTGTAAGTTTACAATAAATATTCTGGAAATTTTATTCTAACAACTTTGATTTTATCTAAAGTATTGTAATGTGCAGCCATAACACCATCTGGTCATAAGTTTGCAGGAGCTCGCACAGAGTTCCTTCTCTGCCATATACTTACGAATCCTGGAATGCCTAAAAGCTGATTACAAGCTAAATTCTAAGACTACCAATAAAGTAACTGTAAGATGTTTTCCTCTTTTTTGAACTTTGTCTTGCTTGTTATAAAGTCATCCTTGCAGAAATTAAGTGTGATGCTACAGTTATGCTTGAGCCACTACCATATAGTGATTGTTTGATGCCTTCCCTGTATCTAAAAAGAGTGAAGTTTTGGGTGTGGAATTTTCTTATGCTTTTCTACCAAACTACCAGTGAAGAAACGAGCTTCTGTGAGTGCCCTGGAAGGGACTCATCTTGCATCCTGCATTGCTTAAGCTGTCAGCGCACATTGTAGCTCGCACTTGAGAAGCTGGCGTGGTTCCTCGTACCACAAATGTTGCTTTTTTGATGCCATTTGCTTCCTTTCTAGTGAATGCATTTCTATTAAAGATGAAAATCAATCCCTCTTCTGTGTGTGCATTTTTAAGGCTGCAGCTGAAGCCTAGGATTGCTTTGAATTTGAAAGGAAACCCCTTCAGCTTTGCTTTTTAGTCCAGCTGCCACTAAGAACTATTTACCAAAAATTGCATCCATTAAAAACTACATTTCAAAGCAGCTCTCTAAATCTTTACTCCTCAGCCAGTAAACACCTTAACTTCTCATTTTCTCACATAGACTAATCATACTAGCAAATCCATCTCACTGCTTACTGTGTTAAATGAGATCAGGATTTTAGATGTAAACACAGGACAATAAGATGACTACAGAAGAATCCATTTTTGTGAGCAATTAACACCACTGTGTGCTTTTTTCTACTCTATTTGTAAGTTACCCAGTGTAGCTGAACTCCGGAAGGATTTTACTTGGCTTTTTCTGAACATTTTGGGCTGGTTCTCCAGGTGAAAATTGAAGAAAGTCCCTGAGAGGTAAAGCGAGCGCACTGTTGTGCGTGTATTTGACTACTGCGAGTGCACTTTGCTTACTGGTTGTGCTCAGGGTTTAGCTCTAAGTAGCATTTCTTTACCTCAGCATTCTAAAGTTCAGGAGAGTTTGCTCTTCTGTGTGTTGAAGCTGAGATGCTGGCAGTGTATGCTACGCCAGTGGGCATCTCATTTTTGATAGATGAATATTGAAGTATTTATTTCATAGAGGCAGGGAAAGCAAATTATCCTGCCAATATGTGAAGCTTCATCCCAGCACGTGTAAATCTGCAAGAGTTTTTTTTTAATACTTGTTTTATGTTCTCTTTTTCCACTCAGAGGGACTAAGTGAACCACTACTAGGGGCTGTGCAGCAGTTGCCTCGTAGCATCTAAGTGTAAGAGGAGATGACAACCTCCCCATTTCAAACTGAATGTCTATTCACAGCTGAAAGTCAGGGACATTGAGCCTGGAATTGATCTTGCCAGCTGTTCAGGAAAGAGTTTTGCTTGCATCTCTCTATTTGTAAAATACTTATTTTGCTATCTTAAGTGGTTAGTCATCGCAACCAAGTACATGGTTGGTGTTTGCTAAGACCTGTACTAGTGTGCTGAGATATTTTTTTTAGTCCTTTCCTATTTCACCTTAAATGAAAGTTAATACGGGATCCCTTCCTAATTACTGACCCACTGCCCACGTGAGCAGAGCAACCTGATAGATTTTCTGTCTCCCCACATAATTCCATCTCTGGAGCAGACTGTCTTGCTGACTCTGTAAGTGTCCAGGTCCAGGAGAAGCTGAGTCTGACTTGGGAGTGGCTGGGAGGAGACTGGTTTGCAAAGCAGGTGTGACCTGGAGTCTGGGCAGCAATCACGGCTTCTTCCTGGATACGCTTATCTTCCCATGGTCAGAAGTCCATCTGCAGGCTTTTTCCCAATCCTACTGCTACTGCAGGTTCTTTAAGAGTGGAGAAGGAACAAGTAATGCCATACTTCCCATAGCTAGGATTGCAGGACCTCTTTTTTATCGATTCGTTAGAGGCATTAAAGATCTGCTTCTTGCAGACCTGCAGTCCTGTGAGCTACAACAGTTCCATACACTCCATCCCTTCTCAGATTCTCCATAAAATATGGTGAACAATAAATGGTTTTCTGCAACAGAGGGGCTGCTGTTGATCTCTGGCCCAAGCAATTCTTCCAAATGGAAAAATACCCAGACATATTCTAGGTGAACCAGCATCTCACTGTAGTGTGCTTACTGCCCATTTCTGCTGAATATTTTAATCCTACCCAACTGAGAGTATCTTTGGAATAGCAGGATGCAGAGTTTTGCTTTAGTTAGCAACTCACTACCCTGTCCTGCAATTTTTTCTAACATCTACATCTGTGTCCCACTGTCTGTGCCTTCCTGAAGGGCACCGATTCTTAGGTGTTTGTGAGCCTTCCCTTCAAACCACTGGATCCTCCTTGCCCTTGAAGGTTGCATGCCTTGTGGCTATTACAGCAGTCACCTGAAGAACTTCATGCTGTTGTGGATAGCCCTGTTAGTACATTGCTATCTTAAAAAAATCAGCTTATTCCTTTAGCTTTGCTTTCTGTTTCTTGAAAAAGAAACTCATTTTCTGACTTCCACCTGGAAGACTAAGTGTATAGAGGTCTTCCTTCTTTCTGCCCTTCATCCCCTGGCAGAAGAAGACCTCCTGTGAAGTCCCCTGTTGTTTGCTTTGACTGCGGCCTGACCCAACACCTCTATTTCCCCCCATACTGTCTCCCAGAAATCCTTGTGGCAGCCCGAGGGTTTGGTGTGAAACAGCAGTGGTGGCCTTCCCACCAGTTGAAACAACGTGCTGTTGGGGTTCAGCAGCTTCAGCAGTCAGGATGTGCAGTGCTTCCTCACCAGGTATTTGCTGTGAAGCTTTTGGCGTTTGTGTCTTCAATGAGCACAGCACGATTCTTTCTTTACATAGTTTTCAGCAGGGCGACGCTGTAGCCATTTGACTCACCCTTCACTGGGTGACTCCCACCAGCTCTCCTGTCAGAGAATCCCTCTCAAATGTTGTGTTTATTTAATCCAATCTGCCTTTCTGTTCTCTTTTTCAGCCTCTTTCCGATGCTATCTTGGGCTCAAAGGAACTGAAAGAGCTTCAGCTGCAGCAGGTGGAGAGGTTTGGAGCGAGGAAACCTTCTGACAATCCCACAGAAGCAAAACTCTCAGGTCTCATGTCAAGCCACGCAGGCACATTTCAAAGGACTTCATGCTTCCAAGAGTATTCGCTGTCACGCTTTTGAAAGGGTTTCAGTATCATTGTTTAAATATGCTGGATAACTTGTGCTTTCCATACTTTTTCATGGTACTCCTCACTCTCTCCAGCCCCAAAGCGGCACGGCATGTCTGCTACAGCTGGTGGAGCATGGTGGTACAAGCAAACTCCCACCTCACCCTTAACACCAGCAAAACATTCATGTTCATCTAAGAAATGTGAATAAGCTTGCAGAACAACATCATATTGTCATAAACAAGTAGCAGAATGAGGCTGGAATGAATAATAATCATTCCGTTTAAGATTTTGGCATATATAATTTTGACAACCGGCAACCCATTCGATCGATTTTAATGTACCTGAGCTATAAAGTGATGTGAAAAGAAGGGGAGAAATACAATTCAGAATAAGTAGAGACGGCAAGTAACTAGTGGCTCTTGGCTTGCTCTTTTTTTTTTTTTTCTTAGAAGTCCATGATAAATTTGCAGAACCCAGTCCTGTACAGCAGTGATATTACCAGCTTGTTGGCTAATAATATTATGCTTGTTTGGTTGATTATTGACTCCAACTGTTAGTTAGAATCACCAGGTTGGAAAGACCTCTTGGATCATCGAGTCCAACCACTAGTTGACTATTAGCAGCACGTTTATAGTTAACTCCCTTTCATTCCCACAACATCAGTAAGAATTTCCATGCCTAGAAATTATCAGTTAAAAAAACCCAAACCAACAACCAGCTAAATAATTTTGTTTAAAAAAAAAAACAAACGATAACAGGAGCCAGTGACATGTGTGAGTGGAATTAAATTTCAGGAACAGAATTTGTGTGCAAATTTAAGCACATTACGAAATGCAGACATCAATCTGTTGTTTTGAAAATAATAAGCAGTGGATTGCTCTGGCTTTAATACTCCTGTTTTGTAATAAAAAAGGAGGAAAGAGACATTTTAAAAGGTCAGATAAACATCACTTTTGTTAATCTGTCTCAAGGTAAAAATATGGATGTAGAGAAAAACAGGTAGCAAAGAGAATATTTCCTGAAGCATTCCTGATTTTATATTTGACTCTGAGTATGCTGCTTCTCTTCTTGACTTTACAGAAGGCTGCTATAGGCTTTTATTTGGCTATAGCAGAAGCCATACGGTCTGGCTATTAAAATTAGGTTCTGCTCGTCGCAGCCTGCAGAGGCTCCAGCAGTTGTGCTGGCCCTTGGGAGGAGGAAGCAAAGGCCTTTTCTTCGCATCTCTCAGTCGCAGCCTACAAAATGGAGCTGCAGTTGCACACGCTTCTTGCTGCGTTTTGCTCCAGTGACACCTTGGCTTGTCTGTTCCCAGCCCCCTCCGCAGTGTGTAAATTAAAACTGCCTGGTCTACCACGGGATTTTCAAATGTTCCCTTGTCCAAACTGTTTCATCTCCCTCAACTTTCTGCTTTTTTTTTTTTTTCAGCAGGATAACAAAATAAAATAAAATGAGAACACCTTGTGCATGGACCTTTCGGGCAAGGGAGCAGCCATGGTAGCTAAACCTTCAGAATCTGATCGTCTTCATGGTATCTGATGACATAAGGATGGAGCTCTTTAAATCCAACATTGCTGCAAATCCCAACAAAACAGCTACAGTAAGCGTGACCCTGATGAACCACTGTAAGAACTCAAAACTGAGCCACACAGACCAGAGAAACGTCAGGGTTTTGTGGGGAAGCCTTACTGCGACCTGCGATTTCTTTCTCAATCTGATTTTTTTTTTTTACAGGCATGGGTAGTTCAGAAACAAGTAGCTGAGAGGCTGTAAGGCTTTTTGGTTCCAACTCTGTGATTATGTATAAATTTAACACTTCATAAAACCATTTAGACATACAACTGAAAAAAAAGAGCATTGTTATTGAGAAATAACCATAATTTTTATTGTATTTAACATAGGTTGGTTCTAAAGAACATATTTTCCACATGGAAATCACAACTGTCTCACCTGCAATAGGATTTGGACATGCTAAGGATGTGTTTTTCCTGGGGATGTGATGATTGTTGTGTTGCTCCGTGACGTCAAGAAAAATTATGCAAATTTTTGATGTGACATACAATTCAGTCTTGTCATTTCTAATACCCACGTCTCCAAAAATTCACCTTGGTCAGAGATGAAAAGTGACCTGACCCAGCTGTGCTGACAGAAGCCTTTGCTGAACCTACAGCTGTCCCACAAACCCGCTTCCGTACGTGCTGTGTTAGCCGAAGGGGAACAAAGCTCCCGCAGCAGCACAAAACTTGGCTGCAGGAGCCGCGACCCCTCTGGAACCTCCCTGTCAATGTTCTGCACCGCTCTGCCTGAGCTGCCTGTGGGAGTGATGCCTCAGCAGCACCCAGTGAATGCGGCTGTGGGCAGGTGCTCCCCCATCAAAAGGAGACACGTGCTTTACACAGGGTATAATTAAGCTGCAAATCTCACTGACATGGGATTTTGTGGGTGCCAGGTTTTTACATTTGTCTGAAAAGCAAAGAAATTTGTGTGAATAAAAGCCACGAATGGGGATTAAACACAAAGGTACTGGGAAATCCTTGAGCAGAGCCTCACCAGAGGCTGGGAGAGTACTGGGGGAGCGCTGCTCTCATGTCTGCTATTCTTACTGCTTTTCGCAGGGCATCAGTGATTAGCCTCTGTTAGCAACAGGGGACCAGAAAAGAGGGAATGGCCTCAAGCTGCACCAGGGGAGGTTCAGCCTGGACATCAGGAAAAAATATTTCACAGAAATGGTCACTGGGCACTGGCAGAGGCTGCCCAGGGAGGTGGTTGAGTCACCTTCCCTGGAGGTGTTTAAAAGACGGGTGGACGAGGTGCTGAGGGCCATGGTTTAGTGACTGATGGGAACGGTTGGACTTGATGATCCAGTGGGTCCTTTCCAAAACTAGTGATTCTATGATTCATCCTTTCTTTTAAATAATCCTGTACAGATGCCATCCATCACACGCTCTGGAAAGAGCTAGTTTCATACCTCTGCTCTGCCACATGCTTTCTATATAAACTTGTTTTCTTTCCTTCAGGGAAACAGAAAGATCAGAGCATTTCCCACTCTTTCCCCAGCTTGAGATCTGCTTTTGTTGGCTTGGGAAGGGCTTAGAAATAGGGGGGGGCGTTTGTGTCCAGTGTTGCCACGGAACCGGGCTTTGTTGACAGACTCGGGCTCATGGTAGCCAGGGTGCCATGGGCCCGCGGCAGGCCCCGGTGGCGTTGGCAGTGGTGGGGCTGCTCCAGGACCCAGCTTTCCACGTAGCCAAGTGCACAGCAGAGGTAACGACCCCCAGGCTGCAACCCCAGCACCGGGTTGGGAGTGGTGGGGAGTGGTGTGGGCTGGAAGTAAATCAGCAGAGGAACGCCTGTGCCTGGCGGCTGCTTGTAGGAAAAAAACATTGTGAATCTTGTGTTTCTGCCCTTCTTCGATGCTGCCGGGCACAGGCACCAAGGCTTTATGGGCTCCCGGGTCAGTGCTGCTCAGGGCTGACTGGGGGTCTCCGTGACAGCTTCCTCACCTCCTCATTTCTACACCTCCACTGAGTTTTATAGCTGTGCAATGCTGTGTAAGATGTCACGCACATTGCAGCCCAGCCCAACTTGCTCAGCACCTAACGACAAGCCCCTTAATGCAGCTCCGTGGGAGCAAATGAGACAGCAGAAAGCTGCAAACCTCACAGGTTTTCACAGACATGAGAAGATAGACCCGCTGTGGGGAGAACAATGCTGACCTCCCTGCCCTCCCTGCCTGTAAGAGTTTATCTGCCAGGCTTGTTCCCCAGCAATATTTACAGCTGACAAAGCTCTGCCGTCCATCAGCAGCCCTAAGCACAAGCCAAGCCGATAGCAGCAGGCTGTATGCGCCTCTTGGCTTTCTTCCTTTTTGTATTTCCCAGCCACGGTTGCAAGCATAGTAACAGGGACCATGCACTGAACAAAAAGTTTCTTCTTTTCTTTACTCTTACTAAGGCCAGATGAGCTGGCTTTAAGCCTCAGCTTCTTGCACCTGTGTGCAACAGCCCATGTGGAGATGAGGCTGAACCCACGGACAGAAACGTCCCCCATCTAAATGGCAGCGTATTTGTGAAATAGCAGCAATAATAGTTGTGAAAGAGCCCTTGTGAAAGACACCCACTCCATCCTCAAACAGGGATTTAGAGTGATTTGTGTGTACTTCTGCAAGTGTCAGGAGTTACACTAAAGACACGAGGAGTGCAGAGCAATAACTGGATGAGAGCATGACTTAGACTGTAGTTCACAAGGGAAACAGAAGCTGTGATTGGGGCGGGGGGAGGTATTAAACTGCTTCTAAGCAAATCTTTTTCCTTATCTTGAAAATCTAGGCTCTGAAGCTGAAGTTTCCAAAGAAGTTCACAGATCCTGTAATACAGCCTTTAGTAGAATTTGCATGGCATGAATATTTACAGGAGAAAAAGCAGGTAACTCTCATTTCATCAGGCTGTTTTGGACACACATCATCTCCCCTGTAGCCTCTCCCAGTCTGATTCCATCTGCAAAGTGACCTTTTCCACCCTTCCTTAATTAATGTCCTCAGAGACCCTTAAGGCAGGCTGGGGCTCTCCAGGTGCTTTTCCTGTTCAGCCTGAGCTGCCCCCAACATGACGCCCAGGTGACTGTTATCACAATGATGTCCTGTAGCAGTGGGACCCAGATCATTAGGTCACATAGCTGGGTGCAGTATCAGCTCACCTCACAGAAATCTGCTGCCCAATCCCTTCCAATTGGTGGGATTTGTGGTTTTAAAAATAGGAAAGGCATAAAACCACCACAGGCCACTTCAGCTGCAGTGGATTATTACTGATTGTTTCTTCACTAAGTGCGTAATTAATTCTGGAGGCCCTATGTTGTCCCTTTGAAATGCAGGAACTGAGGGGTGAGGTCTGGGCATATGCCTCTTCGGTGATGTGCTTCATTGATGACCAGCTGCTGGGGGACGAGAAGGAGCTGCTCAAATGGTCTTACCATGAGTGGGACTATCGTGACTTTAAACCCAAGGCACTTTACCAAGCAATTGCTGAGGATTTCTACACCAAATATCTGAAAAACAGACAGGCAAGTAGCACGGTTTTTACAAGAAGAGTATGAGGTCTGTAAGCTGCTGGAGGGTTGTCTGATAAAAGGGCAGATATCACGAGGAGGAGAGAGAACGAGAACAGCAGTAGCAGCTTCTTAGGTTTGTGCCCTGTGACAGCAGCACTGGAGCAGCTGGTAGGGACCATCCCCTGCTGAGGACGAGAACAGTAGAGCCTCCATGCCTCTTGCCAGCCTGGAAGGGGCAAGCAATAACCTGGATGCCTAACACGTATTAGCTGCTTCAGGGATGAACAGTCTGACAAAAGCACTCTGCTGACTGTGCTGTGACCACGTGCTCCAAAATTCCAAACTGCGCAGCCCTTGGCTACCAAAATTCTTGGATCCCTTATTCTTGAGCACCGAAAGCCCAAATGTCAAATCTCTCCTTTCCCAGCCAAGACCTCCTGAAACACCGCAGTGTTGCGAGGTGCAATGCGGCCAGCGCTGACACGGTATTGAGAGGAGAGGAAAATAAAATGTCCTACCGAAATGAATACCGCAGAAGACACAGTACTGATGGCAGATCTGAGGCTGGCTGGGAAGAGAGAGAAATGTCCACCTTGGTGGGATGGCTGGTATTCCTGTGGATTCATTTATTCCTGCCTGTATTATATGGGCTGCAAAAAGCATGTAAGTGCAAGGTGAAGTAGCAGGCCCTGCCCAGTTGCTTTTAACACACAGCTAGGATTATTTCTGCCCAGAACGATGTGAAACATCCTCTACTTTTTTTTTTGTTTATTTAAACAAAACAGTAGGAATGCTGTTTTGCCTTGACAATCCCATGGACATCTGAGTCCGTTCATGCCAGGCAGCTGGACCCTGGCCAGCGTTAGGAAGCGAGTGCAGCGTGGAGAGCTGGCCTTTCCCTTACTGCATTTGTTTTTCTTCTTTAAACAGCACGTGTTTGTGTTCCTGGAGATAGCCATTGAGGAACAGCCCATCGGAAGGCTGCTTTTGGAGGTATGTTACAGAGGAGAAAAGCAAAAGTGATGAACAAATCTACCCAGCACGGTGGTTTCAGCTGCCAAAGGAGGGGGGCATCAAGTCTGGCCAGTGGACATCAGCTAGGAATTTCATGTATGTTTTCCTCTCTGACTTTCCTTCGGCAGCTCTTTTCGGATGCATGTCCCAGGACCTGTGAGAATTTCCGTGCCCTATGTGCTGGAGGAACAAAGTCTTCCCGTGATGGCCGAGAGCTCACCTACAAAAACTCCCTTTTTCATCGCATTGTGAAAAATGGGTGGATCCAAGGAGGAGGTGTGTTTCCAGGTGTCCTGAGTAAATCTGAGTTACAGCACAAGGGGGATGGGATAATTTGCAAGGGTCACAGTCTTCATTTGTGGAGTTGTTAACAACTTCAGAACAAAGCCAATCTCTTAATTTTATATATATATATATAAAAACAGAAAACATTTTCTCTTTTAGCTATAACACTTTCTAAACATACGAAAAGTTTCGATAATCTGCTCTTTTGATTATCTAAGACCTTATCAAAAGAATTTAGGAAACTAAATTAAAACATTAAAACTCTTTTTCGTTAAGTTCTTTGGTAATTAGGAAACTAATTTGAAACATGAAAACACTAACAATATCCATAGGAAAACACATTACTTATTTTATAGTGACATTAACTGAGAGGCATTTAGCCAAGTGTCAGAGCCCTTCCAAACATGCTGGTGGGTTGAATTCCAGTGCTATGCCTGGAGTCTGGCACTGACAAAAGTGGTACCAGAGATAGTCAGTCACGCAGCTTGCCTGACATCCTCAGCCAAGATAATTAGGTGTATCAAAAGCCATATCCTTCATTAACCCCTTTTTGTCTAAGATCCATCTTACTGATCTATCTCTCTTACCTGACTTAAAAATCCACTTTAAGTTTACATTTTGAAGCTACATGTCATACTTTCCATGAATAACTATGCAGCTGTCTATGTAGTCCATAAAAGCAACCTAAAATTACAAGCTTGCTACTGTAGAGGACTAACCATAACCTGACTGGTATAAGACAATGTCTAAATAAAGTAACAAAATCAGACTTAAAAAAAAAACCAAAACCACAAGAAAAATAGATGCATCAGGTTTCTTTAATGCCTTACTCATCAGAAATCTGGTTCAATAGGAATCTCTTATCAAATCTCTTTTCTTAAACAAGTTAGTGGTCTTAACTCACCATAATATCACAGCTGCATTTTCATCCTTCCTTCTTCTAACCCTACTCCCTCTGACACGCATTCTTCTCCAGGACACCCCTTCCTCAGCTGGACACTCCCACTGCAGGAGCTCTCCTAGCAGGAGATGCTGGACCTTCTCAGAGCGGCAGCGATTAGATGTGCCACGTGAAAGAGTTGTCTGTAGAGAGACTGCCTCTTGGGACACACACAGAACTTTTCCCAAGGGTCTGGTAAAATGTCAGTAGTCAGAGAGATGGATGCAGCTATTCCCTCAAGCTTATGCACTACCCATGTTTGTGACCTTGGCTGAGCTGCTCTCTGACATCCCCCAATAATGCCTGAGATAAATCTAGTCTCTGATGATCACTTTTATCTACCCTGCAGACATCATAACTGGAAAGGGAGATGGAGGAGAGTCAATTTATGGCCCCACCTTTGAAGGTATGGTTTCTCAGCTATCTTACTGCACAGACGGCAAATTTCTGCAGAAATCAAATTGTTTACCTGACCTTATTCGCAGAAAAACCTGTGGATTTCCTTTCATCTCCCTAAAGCAAAAGGACTTGCTTTTCAGTCAGTTATTATCTGAATGCATTAGCACAAGCACACTGCTTTGTCAAGGTCACTTCCTCGTGTGTAACCTTGCCCCCATCCTCTGCTGTCCCCTGCTCGAGGCTCTGCTTCACCAGCCCTTTCTCCCTGCCTAAATGGGGGTTGATTGTTACCCACTCTTCCCTCTTCATAGAATCACCAGGTTGGAAGAAACCCACCAGATCATCGAGTCCAACCATTCCCACCAATTTCTAAACCATGCCCCTCAGTACCTCATCCACCCATGCCTTAAACGCCTCCAGGGAAGGTGAATCAACCACCTCCCTGGGCAGCCTGTTCCAGTGCCCAATGACCCTTTCTGTGAAATACTTTTTCCTAATGTCAAGCCTGAACCTCCCCTGGCAGAGCTTGAGGCCATTCCCTCTTGTCCTGTCCCCCGTCACTTGGGAGAAGAGGCCAGCACCCTCCTCTCTACAACCTCCTTTCAGGTAGTTGTAGAGAGCAATGAGGTCTCCCCTCAGCTTCCTCTTCCCCAGGCTTCAAACAGTGAATACTCACCTTGTGGATAAGACCTTAGAAATGTAGAAGCGGACTAGCTACAGACCTCCAGGCACCCAACACCACTTCTTTAAACACATTCCGAGTAAGGGAAGTCAATCAGCTTTCTAAATTTCCTGGACATCAGGCAGCTTTTCAGGTTTGCGGACACCACAGGTATCATTGCCAGCGGCTACGTGACTCTGCTGATGTACGGGGAGCTACTTCTCAACCTCACATAAAATTGTGCAAGTTGAGAAATGACAAACACAAGCTAAGTTTAACCAAAAATGTTCCCCCATACTGGTATAAAGTACTAAAATGTAAAGGAAAGAGAACATTATAACTTGCAATATTTAAGAAAAACAACCCCTATAATTGACACAGACATTTGGGATCTTGTGTTTAGATTAAATTCTACACATAAAGACATTTTATGACAGTTAAAGCACTTTTGAAAGTGATTTATATTTCCTTATATAAAAGCTTTTTCACTGCCAATGGTGCAAGTGCTGTGACATTCAAGAAGGCTGGGCAGCAGCCAACAGTGACATCATAAGTGCCAAGTGCAGGTGAAAACTTTCTTTCTCAAGGTGCTGAAGAGCCTGCTCCTGAGAAGTAGCTCTCACCTTGAGGACCTGGGATAGATAAAGTAAAACACAGCCCAAGGGAGGCTGCTGGCCCACTGCCCAGCCGAGTTGCAGCACTGGCAGGCAAGAAAACTGCTGGAAGTGGAAGCCTGGCATGGGGGATTTAAGGCAGTAAATGCTATGACCTGTCTAAAGAGTGCAGGAAGGAGTAAAAGTGACTTCTTCAGTGCTGGAACTCCTGAAATAGCAGCAGCATGCCTAGACTCTCAGGACACACACATCTCAGAAAGAATACAAGTTCGTTTGGGAAACGGCAGGACTGGCTGTGAAATTGTTTTTAAGGTGGACATCATTGAGGATTGAAAAGTTTGTGAGTCCTCTTTTCCAGCGATGCTACTCAACAGATCTGTGCTGGTGCACACCTTGCACCCTTCACAGTCTCAGGTAGAAATCGTCTGCAGAAGAAAATCAGTTTGAGCGAGTGTAGGCACTTCCTCATACAGGAGAGCTACGGGTTGACGTGCACTGCCCAGGCTGCAGCACAAAGCCCCAGCACACTGCATTTTGCTCCCAGCTCCATCCTCCTCCTCCAGGTAGAGCTTGTGCTTTCCCTGTGCTGGGAAAGAAGCTGTCACATCACGTGCGAAGGTGACAATGCATCAAAAACCGCTTAAGTAATTTTAAGAGGAATTCAATTTGGAATCTGTCAACCCTGAAAGTGTTCCTGGAAGAATTTTATTACCCATATTGCACATACTCCACATGTTGATATATTAAAGGAGAAGATTGCTAATTCTTCCCCTCCCCCTTTTTAATTAAAAGTGCCTTTTCATCCTTGAGAAAGGTGTTCAATCGGGTACACCTTTCTATTTTAAGGCCTAGATTGCTTTAACAGTACTTTCCACCAAACTATTTTACACTGAGGACAGAGGACAAATATCTTTGACAACTGAGAAGTGTGAGAGATGCCTCTGTCAGGCAGTAATATTCTGCAAGATGCCACGCTTATTCTGGGCACTGCTACACCTGCTGAAATTAATGGGAAGCAACCGCAATTTACTGTTACGAGCGAAAAGTACTGAAGTAATTACAGAGAATCACTCGGTCTGGAGCACCGTGCTGCAGGACAAAGCGGTCTACTCCAAAATCAGTCTGCTGAAGTCATTTTGCAAACCACAAGGCAGCAGTCAGGGAGTAACTGTTCAGTTAAAATTTAATTACCATTTTTATGAATCAGTTTCTGAGAAGGGCACTCCAACAGGGTAAAAAGAATCATTAAAAAAAAAAGTCAGAGAACAATAAAATGTAAACATTTCTGCAGTTTCCTCCAAGCTTGTTGAGAGCTCAGTGGGGCTTTTGGCTGCTCAGTGTGATCAGGCCAGAGATGAGCAATGGAGGGGGCCAGGATCAGTTCACCTCCTGCTCCCCACCTTGTAGCCAGGCTCCTCTCCACGGAGGTGAAGGAATCAATTCATTGCCATCATCCCCTAAATGCAAGCACACCTTAGGTCTGTCCTTTCCCAGTCAACCCTCTTGAGAGCTATTTATTTTCTCCCTCATCATTCCTTCCTCAGCTGGCATGGAGTATCCTCTTCACCTCCTCATGGCTCTCACTTGCTCTTGCCTTGCATCTCCCATTACCTGCCTCCTCTCCCAGCTTGAAACAAAGCTTCCACTCTGGAGCACCCTGCCCTTGTTATCTAAATATCTGCTTTCCATTTCTTGAGCTCCATCATTTTATTTGGCTAAAGAAGTCTCCTGCTCACCTTTGCCGGGAGCAGCCAGGCATCCCACCCCAGCCAGACATGTCCTGCCCTTGCAGCTCTGCCTCTGCTCACAGAGAATTTTTACTGCAGGCAGTGGCAAGAGTGGAGGCAGAGCAGAGGCTGTGCTTGGAACATCCACTCTGCTTCCCACCTTCCGCACCCATACAGTCGGAATAACAGTAGCCTTGGGGAAATGCCATTCTAAACACCTCGGCTCCTGCAGCGAGAGGCATTATAGACTCACAATGGGAAGCCAGAGGCCTCGTTGCTGTAGCTCTGACATTCACAAATACCTAGAATGGGGTTTTTTTAATGGATATTTTTATCATTAGCTTCTTTAGTGGCTTAAGCACTAGACAGTAGTGGGAAACTTTTTCTAGGAAGGACGTTGATTCAAATCAGACTTCACTTGCATGAGAGTGGATGAGACCTCTGAGGGAAAAGGAGACTGGAAAAGAAGAGAAGGAAAGGAGGAAAGGGAAGCTTGTGGGAGCTGGCAAAAGGGAGGGGTACAGTGAATAGCAGCAAAGGGAGGAACACAACTGCTGCCTTTCATCCTCAAACTCTTTCCCTAGACGAAAGCTTCTCTGTCCATCACAAGGGAAGAGGAGTCCTCGGGATGGCCAACAAGGGCCGCCACAGCAACGGCTCACAGTTCTACATCACTCTCCAGCCAGCTCCCTACCTGGACAAAAAATATGTGGCTTTTGGGTAGGTATGCACAAGCTTGATGCCACTGCAGTGTGTGGAGGTTGTCCTGGCCCTGCAGGCATTGCTGCCTGGGAGGAAGCACCCATGAAATCCCTACAGCAGCTGGGGGATGCCCTCACAGGTGCCTCTGGCCAGAGGAAGGATGGATAAGTCAAATTTGAAGTAGCAAATGATAACCATCCCTCATCTCTCTGCCCTGGCCTGGCTTGCTCAAGCTCGAAAACCCTAGGGCAAAGCTAAGGTAGCTGCCAGGGACCAAGCTCAGGAGCAAGGCTGCAAACCCCTGGGTGCATAGATCAGTGCCAGCTGAAGGTGAGCCCTGATAGACAGGGGGTGCTCTTATGATCTGAAAGAAATTCTTTTAGCAAATGCGTGCTGTGAGTTTGTTCTCAGTATGTTAATCTATAGGGCTGGCATAAGAGAGTAAAATATGTATACAGAATCATAGAATCACTAGGTTGGAAAAGACCCACTGGATTATCGAGTCCAACCATTCCTATATTACCACAGAGCTGAGGAGCTGGCTCCAGAGAGAGACAGATCATATGTGCACTTTCTCCCTCCCGCAGGCAACTGATTGAGGGTACGGAAGTCCTACAGAGATTGGAAGCAGTGCCTACGTATAACGAAAGGCCTACGGTAGCCTGCAAGATTACTAACTGTGGAACTTTTGATCCATGATGGCCAGCTGATTTTCCTGCCTGCTGTATGGTAGTGCAGTTATTTTCCACTCAGCTTTTTACAGATGTTGATGGCTTTCACTTACGGCAAAAATAAAAACATTTCTTGCACATGTGAAGAAGCTTGGAAGAGTTCTTTTGGCTTACAAAAATATTCATAATCTGTTAAAAAGCACTCTCTACAGGAGTGTAGAAAAAGACTTGTGAACATCTCAGTGCCAGTCTACAATTTATAGGAAATTGTGCTAATATGCTCATATATTGACAAGCAGATATGATAAAATGCACGTATGGCTGAGGCACGGGTGGACAGATGGATATACACCCAGAGGAATAAAGCTAACAGTTCCTGGCTGAATTCTGCTTCTACCACAACCCTCACAGCATAACTGCCCTGCCAGGTTTGCCCCATATAGCTCAGATGTATTCTGCATGTGGTAACTCAGACATCCCAGAGGAAAGGAGGAAAAAATTGTTTGCAGGGCTGCAGTGTCCCCGAATTCCATACATCTGATCCAGCACTGACTACTATAAACTAAAAGTAATGCCCTGGAAATCAGGTTGACCTGCATTGTGCCATAACCAAGAAATGGTAGAACAGGCATAAGCTTTAAGTAATTATTTTTGGCAGATGGTCTCAAATAACAAAAATGCAACTATTGCTACCAAAACAGAGAAGAATATTGTTTATAAAGTTACTGCAAAACAGGAAAGTTCAAGGTTACTTGTGGATGCAAATACATAACACACAATGATTTCTAGTGTCGGTGGTTTCTCACATTTCTGCTGTACAGTGCAGAGCTTGGGCACAAATGACTTCAGCAGAGGATGGCAGGGAAATATTAAAAGAAGAAGTGTGGAAAATCAAAATGCAGTGGGGAAAGAAAGGCCACAACCAACGTGCGTTGGAAGTTCAAATGAAAGAACATTCCTTTGTCGGGACTGGATGCAAATAAGAGGCTAAAGCAGCTCTGCTGTGCTAGGGCTACAGGGACACCGTTGGCACACAAAGCCCGACACAAAAAATCCCCTAGACTAACCCTACAGCTTGGGAACCAAGAGTGGGAGGAGAGTGACGAAGAGATGGTGATAGAACATGTTCCAACCTGTCTCGGTGAGACAAGGCTCAGCTCACACTCAGTGTGAGTGGACACCTGTTCTAATACAGATGTTTTCTCATCCCTGGTCAGAAAACGTCAGTGCAAGAGTCAACAGCAAGTTAACATCAAGTTTCTTCTGCAACTGAAGAAATCCGTGATGGAAACCTTTCAATTATTGACTGAAGTTTACAGTGAAGAGATCCCAAAGATCAAGTTGGTGCTCAAAGGAACACAATTTTTGTTGGAAGAAGATGTAAAAGCAAAAACAATGGAGAACCTCAACAGCCTTTCAGAAAATGATCTGTGGAATTGCTTTGAACATTGGCAGCATCTTATGTGGCTGTGTGTCAGTACAGAAGGGAGCTATTTTGAAAGCAATCAGAGTTGATTTTCTTAATTTGTTACATAAAAAGAGTTATAGGCACAGTCTCATTTTTTTTTATGCCAGATCTCATATAGCCTCCATTCCCAGTGCTGGAAAGAGCACTGTGCTGAGAGACCTTTGCTCCTCGGCTCACTGTATGAGCCACTAAACCCCACAAAACAGCATCAGTGCAAGATGTGAAAGGCTGAATTAGAGGAGTATTAGGAGAGACCTAATTTTGGCTGAGCTTAAGCCCATGGATTTAAGGAAAAGTAACAATCTTAAGTTTATTTGCTAAATGTAGCTAGCAAAGAGGACACAGACCTGGAGTTATCATCACACGCACTGAGTGAGTATAGAGATCGCTTTCATTTTAGCCTTTAATTTTACCATTTATTTTTTTTTCTTTACTTATGGTGCAAAACAAAAAGATTCTTTAATCTAAAATATTTGTATACGTCTGTAACTAGACAAGGAACCTTTAACTCATTTTCTCCTCTTATTTCCTCCAGCATTCTGCAATCTATACAAAGACTACTACATTGGAACAAAGTCTTCAGTAAGAACATTTCAAGTCATATAAACTGACTAAAGAATAATTATTTTCACTTCATAGTTCTGCACCAAAGACAAAAATAAGGCGTTGTGTCTTCTTCTGACAAATTACTTTCCATTAGCAACACTGAATATTGCTATGACACAACACAGCTTCAAAACTCACTATTGGGATGCAGGCTAGCGACTCTTATTTCTTTCAAGGATATGAAGTTGTATTCAAATACTTAAAGATAAAAGTCAGAAAAGTAATTTTAGCTCCACAGGTTACAGAGGAGAACACTAAAAACAATATGAATTGATTTTTATTTGCCATTGGCTTTGTTGCCCACAGCAGGTCTGCTCTGTGGGCTGTCCCCTGATGTCCCCAGTGTCCCCATGAGGGACTGAGCCAGAGCAGAGTGTGTACTTTGAGTCCAAATGACCTGATCTATGCTGCAGTAAGAGCGCAGAAGCTCGTGCTCTGACAAAGGACAGTGTTCACGATCCCTCAGGGCAGACAAATGCCTGATCATTTCATGTATAAGACAGCTGACCCTGTGCCAAAAATCACAGACTTGGTAACGAGTATGATGGCTGGATGAACACTACACAGGCTGTTGTACGCTTGGGATCTAGGAGAGCCATGCAGGGTGACTGGATAGGGGACAACTCATTGAAGTTATGAAAGATGGAAAATATTGTAACAAGAAGAAGAGAGTACAACCAGGAAATACTTTGGATTTCAGGCATAATGATCCTTCAGGCAAGCCACAATTACTGTATTCGCATTGGTCACAGCAGGAAACAGCACACACTCTGCCAGAAAAAACGTGGTAAACTCTTTCATCCAGTACTAAGGAGGTCATCTAAAAGGAGTCTGCCTTTCAACCCTGGCTGCCCTGTGTCTGCAAGTTGGATACGCTTGAGCCCAAGGAGATGAACAATGAAACAGGAAAGGAAGAATCAACTTAACCTGAATCCAAGATGATGTTTTGTTCCATAATTTCCACTGTAACTCACAAATCTGATCAAGTCACCAGGAATACACTGCCTCCTCTGAGAGAACCAAAACCGAGAAGTGGCATGTGCAAGCATCCAGAGGACATGCAGGCCTAGAGGCAAACCACAGAGTCTCCAAAAAGTCAGGAAATTCAGGGGTGGTCTGCAAATGGGGAGGTGAAGACTTCCATTGCCAACTGCTGGTTTTGGAGAAATTCCCTTACCAGCAATCTTACAAAAAACCCTACCCCCTATAAAGGGCTGATGGCAGCAACCTGCATCCTGATAAAACTATTATTTTAACAGATTACTGTGTTTTAAATGTGTCACTGCTGCAGGGAAAATTGGGTATCTTTCAAATTTTGCTTTATTAGTTTCATGCTGAGCTTTTTGCTCCAGCAAAACACTCTCTTAGAAACTGATCTAAATGAAAAGTGATGAAAGAAGCCCTCAGACTACAACCAAGTTTATTTTCTTCATCCAGTTGTATGTGTTGAAACCACAAGGGCAGTGTGTTAATACAACAGGGACAACAGGCTACAATGAGATGCAAGTTGAAGGATGAAGTCATTAACTACAACGCAGTTTACATAAGCTGAGGTTTCTGAATCTGATGCTGAAGAGCTGCTAAGATCAATAGAAATTGTTAATGTGGGAGTGTGGGTCCTCAGCTGTGCAGGTACTCCACACTGACCTGGGAAAACCCTTGGATCTCTGGAGTATAGGTTCATTTTAGTTATATCAGGTGGGCCTTAAGACAACATAGCCCATCTTCCTACAGATCAGCTTCACTTTCCTTCTCAGAACATCATGGCTACAGTTTTCTGCTATTTCCTTTGTATACATATTGCCTGGGACACACTTAAAATCACTGCTGAGCCCCAGCCGTAAGTCAGACAAAAGACTTCCTGCCACCAATACCAAGGAGAAAAAAAGGTACTCCAAAGGACTGGTTTTGAAAGAATTTACTGGAAACATCAACTATGCAGTATATGGATAGGAATGATGTGATACAGCTATTGCATGAGGAAAACAGATGAGTAAGTGGAATGATTTTACTTAATAGAAAGAATCTCAATAACGTAATTCTGATAAGGTTTGAGACGCTAAGAAGCAGTAATGTGTAGCCAGCTCAACAGAGCTCAGTCGTGCTCATACCTCAGGCACTGTAAGGGGAGTAGCACTGGTCTGGGTCAGCAGAGTGCAACGAGAGCTGGGGACCAGGTCAGGCGGACCCAAGACCAGGCCCAGGCATGGCTGTAACGCTCCTAGGGTTGCAGCTCAGGTAGGAGCCAGATGCAAAAGCCTCAACCTAAAAGCACCTACCGAAAGAAAGCTGGGAAGCCCTGGCTGAGAATCCTTCTCTCAAAAACCTCCCAGGCTGTCCAAGGCACCTTTTATCAGCCAGCCAGCCTTGAGCACAGAGCTAAACTCCTAGGAGCAGGGGTCATGCTCCAGTCCTGAAACGTGCCAGAGCCCACTGCTGTATTACAGCATCACCAACAGAAAAATGCACGTTACAAATCCTGCAAATGGAAGACTACGTGTAAACATTAGCCTTATTTGTCTTTGGTTACCTAAACCAGCCTGACCTTGTTCTGTGGTTGGTCCTAGCCTTGCAGGCAAAATGATTATTCCTTCTGCCTCATCTTGCCTCTGCCTGTTGCCTTCCATTCTTCTTCTCAAGACATCTCTCTTTGGCTTGCCTTAGGCTAAAAGCATTGGCCTGTATCTCTGAAAGACCTAAGAAAAATCTTTTAGCGTTATTACATCCTCACTACCACTCTGTGTATGTATTTTTACTTGTTCCTTACATTAAAAGCAGCCTTTCCAACCCACATGGTGGGGCTGAGCAAGTGCCTGTGCCACATCATACACCAGGGAGCCCCCCACACAACTCCACCTCTCTTGTCTCAGGCAGTCGCAAATGTCCTCACGCAGAATTTCTGCTGGGGACAGGCACATGAGCACCTGAAATGACACACTTAGATGTCACATAGCCTAGCATGTGCCACTGTGTTCGTGCCTTGGGGCTGTATCCAGCCTCAGACACACCTCTACAAATGGACCTGCTGCCATACCTGTCTCACAACACAAGGATTTACCAGGATTATGCAGCTCTGAGCACAGGACTCAATGCATTATTTCTGAATGATTACAAAAGTGGTGAACGGCACCAGAATCCAATAAGGCATCATTACGTAATGGTAGGCAATAACCCAAAACCTCTTTAGATGGTGTATGTCTCTTGCTAGAACACCCACCGTGTAATTACACTCCACACACACTTTTTCCACACAGCTGAAATGACAATTTGGAAATGAACACAAATGTTTACAAACTGAATCAAATATTTGTTCCCTTCAGTGTATCTAATTTTTTTTTTTTCATTCATTGTCACCATCCCAAACTGCAGTATCCTTTCCTCTGGAACATCTTCCAATGATGGGCCAAAAGGCCCATTATCACATCTTGCCCAGCACCAATTGATAGAACACTTTTATTAGATTTAATACATGCTTCCCTGGAATGGGCATCTGCATACCTTTAGCTTTTACCCACTTTTGTCAAGGACTTTACATAAATTTCCAGTAATGCAGTGCTTGGAATCCTTTTTAGATTCAAAACAGAGGTAAACGCCTTACTAACCACTAAGTATATAACAGCACAATGAAAAATGAATACAGTGATGAATGTGATATTTTAAATCCAACAACAACAACTCAGACTGCCGTGATCCTGCTGACTGTATGCTACAACAAAGTCCCAAGATGCTGACTTCAAGAAAAACAGGCAAACCACAGTTATCATCCACTTGGATTCCCACCAGCCCCCAGGATTACATGACAGGCATGTTTTCACTTGCTTGTTGAGATGAGTTGTAGCTGTAATTCTGCCCTGCTGATAGTCTTAGCTCTCTTTTATCATGCATTTCATTTCCCCTCCATTCTTCTAAATGTATATACGCACCAATTAGAGCCTTGTCTTTTATCAATCACATTTAACATGCGTATTTGTTTTCCTTCTCAAAAGGAGAGATTTTTAATATGCAGTCTTCATGAAATGCAGATTGCATGACGCTTCTTGTGTCCAGCACATCAACTGAACTGCACTGCATCCCTCATAAAACACTATAACTGTTGAAGATGCATATTTTATATCATAACCCACAAGAACTGCAAAAAGGAAAACCCAAGTTCAAGTAATGCCACATGTCTAGTGAAGTCACATGAGATCCTGTGAATAAATCCCTAATCCCAACAGGAAATCCTTGTCCCAGAAAGTCATAAAAATCCCTGCAGGCATGGCCAGGAGGGATGAGTGGAAGCGATAGGAAACTCCCATATCCAATGCTCACTGCAGTTTTGGTTACATTGCAAGAGCTATATATGTAGCTCCTTGTTTCACATGCTGCTTACTCAAAGTTAGAACAGACACAAAGTGTTTCAGTGATGAATGTCGAAACTATTTCTTCTCACTAAAAAAACAGCGACTGTAATCATACCACAGGAATAACTAAACTATTTTACACTAACACTCCAGTAAACAGTACATGAAGAATGAAAAACAACTAAAGTTGAGTGTGTGACTTCAGTCACCTCATCACTTTTCAAAACTAAATTCAGACACCTTATCACTTTTCAAAAACCATGTCTACATGCTTTTTGAACACCTCCAGGGATGGAGACACCCATCACTTCCCTGGGCAGCCTGTGCCAATGCTTCACCATCTTTTGGTAAACAATTCTTTTCTTATATCCAATCTAAACCTCCCCTGGCACAACTTGAGGCCATTTCCCTCATCCTATCACTTGTGACTTGGGAGAAAAGTCACTGACATTTCCATCCAACAAAACATGTTTAGCCATTTCTTGGCAGCTGCTACAAGGTTGCTGTTCATATCGCAAAACTGATGCTCTGCTGTTTTCTTTGCAGCCTTTTTGTTATATTTTCCCTCTAAGACTCCTTTGCAGGAAGGCAAAGCACCAGCCATCCTGCCCACTAGCAGAAGCACCACAATATATGACTGTACAGAAGCCCGTCAGAAAACTCTATACCAAAGTTATGCATTACCAACAGTTCTACAGACCATTCTGGATCTCACATTGTAATAATGATAGGTAGCTTGCCTTGAAGTTTCTGATGTATTAGTCTCTTGGCTCTTGGCAATAAAACACCTTCAGGAAAGAATGTAAAATGGAAGATTAAGCTAGGGATTTATTTGGCAGTTTCCTCTTTTACTGCCCAAGTCCAGCTCAGACCTAAGAGAAGCAGGGGAGAATTTCCCTGGTTATAGCTCTTGTTTTTCATCTGTCCTTTCCTTCTGATGGCGCCTTTCTCAAATCAGGACGATACTAAAATTTGCTTTATAGCTCTAGCTTGGCTCTCCTTGACTACAAGCAGGCATGAATGTTTGTGTTGTTTTCCCAACATTTGCTTGTGTTGGCATAGCACAAAAGGTTGAGGCAGTTTTACACAAACATATTTTTATTTGCAGAGCCCACTGTTGATGGCACACATTTATTCCAGTGGCATTTGAGAAAAACAAAGGACAGAAACCAGGGAAAAGGCACTCTCCTCTGTGATGGGATCCCACAACATCCTTTTCAGCTGTTCTCTACAGCACAACTGGAGGCAAGAAGAGTGAAGGTGAAGGCTATAATTGTTATCATGCTCCTTCTCCAGTACTACAGACACTTTGTCATGGACTCCCAGCATGCCACTCCGCCCTATCATGGTACCAGCACCAACTGGAGCACAGCTGGACAACAACAAGCAACTGCTACATGATGTTAAGCTTCAAGTGTGATCAGGGCAATGAAGCTGGTGAGGGGTCTGAAGCACAAGCCTTATAAGGAGCAGCTGAGGAAACAGGAGTTGTTTAGTCTGGAGAAACAGAGGCTCTACCACCACCTGAAACGAGGCTGTAGCAAGGTGGGTGCTGGTCTATTCTCCCAAGTCACATGTGACAGGATGAAAGGAAACGGCCTCAAATTGTGCTTGGGGGGGGGGGTTAGATTGGATATGAGAAAAAGAATTCTTTACCAAAAGATAAGTGAAGCGTTGGAACAGGCTGCCCAGGGAAGTGGTGGGCATCTCCGTTCCTGGAGGTGTTCAAAACACCTGTAGACACGGCACATGGGGACACGGTCAAGTAGGCACGGTGGTGCGGGGCTGACAGTTGGGCTGTATGATCTTGGAAGTCTTTTCCAACCTAATGATTCTGTGGATTAATCTTTATTTGAACTACTATGATGTACCATTTGCTATATTTTCCAGTGTACAAAAGGGAGGGGGAGGAAGAGGCGGACATCGCGTTAGTGAAAATTGCTCTGTGAGAAATCCACTGTATAAACATGTGCCGCAGTTTGTAAGGCCACAAGTACTGCTGGGAGAGCAGGGAAACACAGCAGCAGCAGTTCTGCCTCAGCAGCTCCAGGGAAAGCCAAAGCAGCTCAGCCCACAGGCTGCCCACCCATGTGACAGGGCTATGGACCAGCAAGCATCCCCCACCTCAGGGGGGTGAAATTCTCCATGCCGAGGGCAGTGAGGGGCTGGCACAGGGTGCCCAGGGAAGTTGTGGCTGCCCCATCCCTAGAGGTGTTGAAGGCCAGGTTGGATGGGGCTCTGAGTAGCCTGGTCAGTGGGAGGTATCCCTGCCCAGGGCAGGGGGGCTGGAACTGTGGCTTTAAGGTCCCTTCCAGACCAAACTATTCTGTGATCGTAGAAACATATAATCACCAGGTTGGAAGAGACCTATTGGATTACTGAGTCATACTATTTCTATCTGCCATTAAACTACGTCCCTGACCACCTCGTCCACCCGTCTTTTAAATATCTCCAGGGAAGGTGACTCAACCACCTCCCTGGGCAGCCTCTGCCAGTGCCCAATGACCCTTTTTGTTTCTTCCTGATGTCCAACCTGAACCTCCCCTGGCGGAGCTTGAGGCCATTCCCTCTTGTCCTGTCCCCGGTCACTTGGGAGAAGAGGCCAGCACCCTGCTCTCCACAACCTCCTTTCAGGTAGTTGTAGAGAGCAATGAGGTCTCCCCTCAGCCTCCTCTTCTCCAGGCTAAACAACCCCAGCTCTCTCAGCTGTTCCTCATAAGGCCTGTTCTCCAGCCCCTTCACCAGCTTTGTTGCTCTTCTCTGGACTCACTCCAGAGCCTCAACATCCTTCTTGTGGTGAGGGGCCCAGAACTGAACACAGGATTCAAGGAGCGGGAGAATAACCTCCCTGGACCTGCTGCTCACACTGTTTCTGATACAAGCCAAGATGCCATTGGCCTTCTTGGCCACCTGGGCACACTGCTGGCTCATGTTCAGTCACTGTCAACCAACACCCCAGGTCCCTCTCCTCCAGGCAGCTTTCTAGACAGACTTCTCCTAGTCTGTAGCACTGCACAGGGTTGTTGTGCCCCAAGTGCAGGACCCGGCACTTGGCCTTGTTAAACCTCATGCCATTGGACTCAGCCCAGCGGTCCAGCCTGTTCAGATCCCTTTGCAGAGCCTCCCGACCCTCCAGATCGACACTTCCACCCAGCTCAGCGTCACCCGCAAACTTGCTGAGGGTGCACTCGATGCCTACATCCAGGTCATTGATAAAGAGGTTGCACAGGGCTGGACCCAGCACTGACAGCAACGATAACACCAACACGGAGGGGGCGCACCCGGTGCCCCTCGGAGCCGCCCTGCCCTCCCCGCCACCGCTCCCCGCACGCACGCACGCGCCGCTTGGCGGGAAGACGCGCGGGTCCCGCCGCACCGGGAGCCAATGAGCGCCCAGCGCTCTGCGGACCCGGAAAAAAAGGGAGGCGGGGGGGGCGGGGAAGGGAGGAAGGGGGCGCGTGACGCGCGGGAAAACGCTTTCCGAGGAGAGGCGCGGTCACGTGGGAAAGGGACGCCGCGCCATTTGTGGGGAGCGTTCCATTACTCGTGAAAGAGCGGGGGGGGAGGCTGGACGGAACCACGCCACGCGATGGGGGTGGGGGGATGGAGAGAGAGAGGGTGCGGCCAGCGGCGAGGCGGTGCCGCCCACGTGGCGCAGGGGGCGGGCGGCGGCGCCGGGCGGGTGCGCGGAGCCGAGCGCGAGCCGAGCGCCGAGGAGCGGGAAAAGCCGCCACCCGCCGCCATGGGCCGGACACCCGCGCTCCCCATCGCCGCCCTCTGCCTGGCCTGGCTCTGCGGGCCGGCCGCCGCGGCCGCCGGTGAGTGCTGCCCGGGGGAGCCGCCCCGCCCGCCGCCCGGCTCCGTGCCCCGGTGGGCGGGGGTGCGGGGGGGGGTGGGGTGCGAGCCGGGGGGCGACTCGTTGCCCCGACCGGGCGAGCTCGGTGGCGTCTCGCTGTCCCCGGTGGGGCGAGGGGGATCGGCTCGGTGTCCCGGGCGTGCGCGGCGCGTTCGTGATTCGCAGCCTCAGCCCGGGTCGGATTGCGGGAGTCGCTTATGTAAGCGGTGACTGTTCCGCCGCTGCCGCCGGGTGCACGTCCCGTGGGGTTTGTCCAACCTTCCTAAGCGCCGTGAGCCGCTGGCTGAAGCGTTTACGTGGCCGAGAGCCTCAAAAAACGTGCCAGGAAGCCCCTAAAAAGCTGAGGAGGGAAGTTGGGGAAGCGCTTTGGGGCTGCCCGGTGCCGCCCGGTACCTTCTGCTTCAGCCCCCCCCCCCGGTTCCCCCTGCAGCTGAGCCCCGGTACCGGGCACCCTTCTGGGAGCCGGGAGCGGCAGGTTAACAACCCCCCGGTGCAGCGGGAGAGGGCGGTGTCGGTCCGGCAGGACGGGCTCGGGCTGTGCTCCCAGGCTTCCTCCTCGAGCGTAAGGAGGAATCCAAACGCCCTCGGGAAGAGCCAGCACAACAGACAGACTTGGGAGGAAACTTTGCCTAGGCTTGAGCGCCGAGTTCGTGGTAACAGAGTCACTTTTTTCAGCGATGGACAGAGCTGAGGAGCCTGCTGTTAAAGACCCTGAGAGAGCCTTTCGCAGCAGGAATAGCGCTCGGAGAGCGTCTGACAGCCTGTCACTGATTGTGAAGTTAGCAGCTCACCCTTGATGCCTTTTACTTCAGTAGAAAGCGTCTCCTCTGCCTTTGCTTTACTTTACTTTACGAATCCTGTGTTCAGTTCTGGGCCCCTCACCACAAGAAGGGTGTTGAGGCTCTGCAGCGAGTCCAGAGAAGAGCAACGAAGCTGGTGAAGGGGCTGGAGAACAGGCCTTATGAGGAGCGGCTGAGAGAGCTGGGGTTGTTTAGCCTGGAGAAGAGGAGGCTGAGGGGAGACCTTATTGCTCTCTACAACTACCTGAAAGGAGGTTGTGGAAAGGAGGGTGCTGGCCTCTTCTCCCAAGTGACAGGGCACAGGACAAGAGGGAATGGCCTCAAGCTCCGCCAGGGGAGGTTCAGGTTGGACATCGGGAAGAAACAAAAAGGGTCATTGGGCACTGGCAGAGGCTGCCCAGGGAGGTGGTTGAGTCACCTTCCCTGGAGGTGTTTAAAACATGGGGGGATGAGGCGCTCAGGGGCATGGTTTAGTGTTTGATAGGAATGTTTGGACTCAATCCGGTGGGTCTTTTCCAACTTAGTGATTCTGTAATACTCTTGCAGATCTGTTGTTCCCCCGTGCTAGTCGAGGAAAGCTGTTTTGAAATGAAACTGAAAGTCCTGGTGTCCCTTGTACTAGCTGGCTACCCTGACTGTCCTCCTGCCTCCACAGATGCACTGTGCTGTAATTTCAGTCTACCAGTGAGCAGTTTATGAAAGTGAATTTTGCTTGTTCATCAGAAGCAAGCATTTTGTATGCTATGGTTGTTCTTTAGTTGTATATCCAGAATAATAGATTACTTTTTCTGGAATCTGTTATCCATAAACTGTCACATAGCCCTTGAAGTGCTTTATGTGCTTACTTCTGAAGAGAACGGGGCACATCTGTTGCATAGCTCACCGATGCATACTCACAAAGGTCTTTTCATGTCTTCTTACATTTCCTGAAAATGAAGAAATAGTGAATAAAAATATCTCTACCCTGATGCTAACATAACCAAGAGATAGACCTTGTGGATTCAGGCTTAATTTGAATTCCAAGAATATTGAAGTTAGTTAATGGATTCGAGTTCTTATCTGGAGATGTAAATGACTGTGCTGATAGCCAAAGATTTGTGAATAACAGTGCTCCCTTCACTAGGGAGCAGAACGGAGGAAAGTGAAAGGTGGAGGAAAGGTGCCTGGAGTAGGTGGCTATGATATGAAATGTGCTGGAGAGTATGCAGCGTAAGGAATTGTAGGTTGTGTGTGGGTTTGCTGAGTATGATGGCTGTATGAGTAAGTCTTAATTAAAACTGGTGCAGTAAAATTGTAGACTGGGAGAAGATCTTATTTGATTCAGATACCGGATGTGTTGTCATTGTGGTTTTAAGGCAACAGTGTTTGACTGAGATTGACATAAAAAAAAAAGCAGCTGGACTGGTTAGGTTGCTGGCTTTTGCTGTCATCAAAACATTAAGAGATCAGCTTTCTTTCTGCTCGCCTTTATAATGCATTTGTGTGCGAAGCCCTTTAAGTTCTTGGCTTGATTTCCTTGATTTCTTTGATTTCCTTGATTTCTTTCTTGCTGTAGAGTTGCTGGCTGTATTATGTAAAGGAAAAGTATAATGGAAAGGAACAAATCTCTTGCCATCTAAGGTTTTGATGAACAAAATTAATTTGGTGGACTTTGGTAACTTCACTGGAGTAGTGTATCCTCTATTATCAGAGTTTAATACAGTTGTAGGTTGCATGAGGCATAATCTTGGTGTACATGTAGGGGTCTGGTATTGGAATCTGAGTGTCCGGAGGGAAACATAGTTGTGTCTTGTTGAATGCATTCCTAAGTTGTAGCTTTCAGTTGTAGTTAGTTTGGTGAGAAGGATTGTGCCTCAACCCGGGAGATATACATATGGGAAAGTATGAATCTAAGAGTTGTTTCTGTGGTTGAGGTTGTTGTTTTTTTTACAGTGGTAGTTTTGTCCTATCAATGCATCTCTTTTTTATTTCTTTTTCAGACACCTGTAGAAACTTTACTGACTGCATCTCTTGTATTGGTAATGACACAAATGCAGTAGGCTGCAAGTGGATCAAATGTGGAAGTGGGGAGGACTACACAGTCCTTACTGTGCCAGGTAAAACCTTAAATCCAACCAGACCTACTTCATCTGTATTAATGTTCATTACATAAATACACAGTTCTGTCTGGTAACCTAATGGAATATTAACTCCGAAGTTGTATCTGTTAAGCATTTCAAGTTCTTACGTGGAAACAGCTGAACATGTTCAAAATAATCCTAGCTTTTTAAGGCTTCCAATTTAAATCTGTGCTGTCGATAAATTAATGTTTTCCAGATGGTTCAGAATGCCTTTAGACAAGCTAGTTGTTTGTTTGCTGTTAAGGAGTCATGAGTGGATTTTAACATGCAGGCACGTCCCTGTGCTTCAGTCCCTTTTGAGGTCTTGTCATAGAAATAGTCACAACTGCTGCTCCTGAAATGAAGTGCTGTAAGGGAGAAGAGTCCATTAAATATGATTAGATAAGAGTACTGTTCCTAAAACCAAAAATTGCAACCTGCTGAAGGAAGCGTGACAGAGAAAAGAAGCATTAGCTGGTCTCATTTCAGAGCCTTGTTTTTTCCATTGTAGAAGAGCTGAATGTCACTACATATAGGTGACCTCTGGTACTCAGTCCTGAAGGAGATGAAGTTGCTGTTGAAAGAAGTTGTACAAAGACTACACAAGTAGTCCTTGAGTGCATTATTTGTACTTCTTGTGTGAGGCAGAACAAGAGGATAGAGTGACTTGCCTATAATAGTGATACTGTAGCACTTCATTGTAGATGACCAAGAGAGGTCATATATGAAGTCTAAGATGAAAAGAGTTTTGGATTTAACTTGTCCAGTACAAGAGTGGCCTTCAAGCAGGTCTTTTGCTGAATTCTGCTTTTGTTGTCTGACCGACGGGCACATACTGCAAGCACCCAAGAGACCTGTGTAACTTCTTTGAGGGGGAGGTTGAAATCTGACTCAAGGGAGAAGGATGTGCAGGCAGAGAGTGAAACGGGTATCTTCAAAAATTTCAAGATTAACGACCTGCTTAAAAATCTGGAACTAAGTTTTGTTTGCATATAGAATTTTTCAAGATTAAATTTATTTTTGATGATGCTGCCGTAGAAATGCAAGATGTTTAACTTGAAAAATGCCACAGATAGTAGAAATACTGTCAAATTTTGTAGTCTGTGAAGAAAAAATATCAAGATATACAATTACTATGAAGTGGTGCATAACTGTGTATGGTTATTGAGTGGTGGAGTGACTAGTGATAAGAAAATACTAAAAATTTTGTAATTTCTGATTATTAATATAATTACTAAAGTCCCACATGTTGAAGTGGCTTTAATATTATCCTGACTAGAAGGTAGCATTTAGTTTGTACTGTGAACAGTTTATTACTGTTTAGGATCAATGTTTCAAACACTTTAAGGTTCTGCTGCTGCAAATATTATTGTCTCTTCTTTTCTGGCAGATTACTTGTGTGTGAATGTAACAGAAGCAGACTTGAAACATAAGGACTGTAAAACTGAAGAACAGTGTACTCGTAAGTATTTAAATATTCAGCTTTCACACTGTGTAACATGAGGCAATTGCGTTTATGACTCCTTCATCTGTTGATCTTGCTTTATATGCTTTCTGCAATTTACATAAGCAAGTGGAACTATGTAAATAAGCCCTTTGCTTCTAGCTTAAATATACAATGTGTGATACCAAATGTAAATTTTTTATGTGCATTCAGTTAACCGCTTACTAGATGCGTATCTCTGGCTACAGTCCTAATTTCTTGGGTTAAAATGAGTGACACTTCCTATTAGATATAGCATATCCTAAGGAACTTGACAGCATCCTCAAGGCAGTAAGATTCGTATTCAACAAAAAAACCTTTTACCTGCCAAGTCCATTGGTTCATCTGAGATGCAGTAAATAGAAAAAACCTTATGAACGTAACAGTTTTAATTGTTAACTAGCGCAGCTTTTCATGTAGTCCTTAAGTGCAGGGCCTGGGTTATAAAGTTGTGTAAGGTAAATCCTTCATGCTAGGAACATGCCCAGCTGCATAACTGCTTCAGACTTTTCATTAATTTATGCTTGCTGCAGAAAGCAGATTTGCAGGGTATGAATAACACAGGTTAAATCTTGAGTTACGCTTTTGTGAACCCCCCCCAATTTTAGCTTTTCTGTAAGCTGACAAGAAATGGACTGCAAAATAGGATTATCTGGTTTTAAGATCTAAATAGTAAATGAGAAGTCTTAATACTCTTGTTTAGATGAGCTCAACAGTGCTGCTAAAGAGGATGGCTCACACAACAGAGATGAAGCTTCCACACTGCTGTGGGTTATCCTGTGGTGGTAGCAGCCAGTCAGAAATAATTCTGCTTGACTTGGTCTTCTGTGTTGTTTATAAATTGTAAGAATCGCCTCTTAATCAGGAATGTTAAAAGTACTATTTTTTTGGCTCTTTTCAAAGATAGCACACTGTTACAGTTCTTTGTTTTATGTCTAAGAGTAGGATTTCTACAATCTGTTCCTGTTAAACTTGTAGTGACATTATCAGGTTGTTGTGCTTTAGCGTCTGCATGTTCAAGGAAACTTAACTGTCACTTATAGCAAAGGATTCTCGTTGGTGTGAGAGGAACCTGTATACCTTATCAGCCCTTATGGTGAAATGGCTCAGCACTGCATGCTTGGATTGTCATGGAAAAAAAAGTTGAGATGGACCAAAACTGATTTGGTGCAAGTGGGACCTGAGAGAATATAGATTCAGATACATCCAGCCTGTCTGTGTAGAAACAGTTGGCTCTTGTTTTCCACCGTGCTGAATTGTTCCAAGATGTAAACAGCCATATATAAATGACCTCCAGCATTAAAAGCTTCTGGATCTAATGATATTTCAGTAGGAAGCTTGCTGATAGATAATTGTATGATTAAGCAACAATTTAGATAAGCTGTCCGTGTGTGATTAACTCATTTTAATACTCACTGTAATGTGGGAGGCTTCACAGGCTTTTTTTACAGCATGTGCTGAAGCTGAGAGGATCTACAACCAGCATCAGCACTCAATCCAGAAAGTTTTAGCCAAACTTTCAAATTCTTGAGGATGTCTTGGGTTTTCCCTGTACTGCTCCTGCTGCCTACCACTCTGATTTCTAGTTAAATTTCATAGGTCAGGTTCAGTTTTAGTTGCAGTGAGGTTGGAAAGCAGAACTGAATATCTTGTTTCCTGTTGTGTAAAGCATGCACAGTTTATGCTTGTAGGATAGGACTCTTCACTTCTGTTACCTTTAAGGAATCTTGAGTTGCCAGTTGAACACTGGCTTGACTGGGCTGCCTGCAACAAGGTTTTTCAGGTTCTTATTATGCAAATTTTTCTGTTAAGAGTGGTGGACTGAGCATTCAACTGCTTGTCATTTTAGACCAAAGCTGTAATAGAACTCAGTGCTGTATGAATTCCCTGAACATCAGCGTGTGGTTGTTCTATTTTGGTCTTTGTTTTGTTGGTTGGTTGAGTTTGTTGTTTGGGGTTTTTTTTTAGTTAAATACTGTCAATAAAGTTTTAAATGTAACTGTTCTTTCATAGCTCCTACGGTTGTTCCAGATTCCAATGTTACTACACCGTCTTCCAATGTTACTACACCGTCTTCCAATGTTACTACACCGTCTTCCAATGTTACTACAGCATCTTCCAATACTACCACACCGTCTTCCAATACTACCACAGCCAGTTCTCCTACCACAGCTCATACTGCTATAGGTAATACCATATCACTGAACATATAATGGCAGTAAACTAGCAACTGGTGAATAAGATGAAGGACAAGCCCCTTGCTTCAAGAAGGATGTTGAGGCTCTGGAGTGTGTCCAGAGAAGAGCAAGGAAGCTGGCGAAGGGGCTGGAGAACAAGTCTTACGAGGAGCGGCTGAGAGAGCTGGGGTTGTTTAGCCTTGAGAGGAGGGGGCTGAGGGGAGACCTTATTGCTCTCTACAGCTACCTGAAAGGAGGTTGTGGAGTGGAGGGTGCTGGTCTCTTCTTCCAAGTGACAGGGGACAGGACAAGGGGCAATGGCCTCAAGCTCCGCCAGGGGAGGTTCAGGAAGAAGATTTTCACAGAGAGGGTCATTGGGCACTGGCAGAGGCTGCCCAGGGAGGTGGTTGAGTCACCATCCCTGGAGGTATTTAAAAGACGGGTGGATGAGGTGCTCAGGGACATGGTAGATAGGAATGGTTGGACTTGATGATCAAAGATGTCTTTTCCAACCTGGTGATTCTATGATTCTGTGACAAGGACTTTTTCTGCAGATCAGTGTAGTAGCATGGCTGCTAAACATCTCATGTATGGAATACATAAATAGCCCTAAGGTTTGAAAGAAGTGGATTTTATAGATGTCTTGGCAGAGAAAAGGCTTCTTTCCAGTATAACTAGGAATTAACTCAGTGGTAATTGTTTGAACTAGATTAGTCAGTTCCAGTAATCGTGAGTTCTTACGAGTTTGATTTTTTTTTCATTTTCATAATTTCATTTGAATTTAAGAAAATTTCTGTTCTTGCTTGGGCTGCTATCATAACTGGGTTTTTTAACAAAAAAATTTCTCATTTTAAAAAGCGTCTGTTGCTTAAGGGAGCTGAGAGGTAATGAGTTGATACTTGCTTAGGCTCAGAATAGTCTAATGTACAGTGGGGTTATGGTTAGCCTTGAGTGATCTCACAGATGTTGGCACTTGTCCCAGGCATATTGTGGAATACCGATTAATTTTTAGTGATACTAATCTATATGGGGTGGGGGTGGTCAGAAACCCCATGTTCTAACTTGATAATGGAAGAGCTTTTTGGAGACAGTCTAGGTACAGATAAGTGTTTGCTTATTCCAGTGATGTTATTCATGATTAGTTTTTTGGGCACGGGGAAAGAGAGGAAGTTTTGCTACCCTGTAAATGTTTAACTCCTGTCTGGAGATACTGCATTATGGGGTTTTTTAAGTACAATAAATACTAACTGATCGTAAGGGCTATTTAATGAAATTATTTGCCTTGATGGAGGTCCTCAGTTGTCTTTAAGCAGCTGTCTTGATTCTTGTTCAAATGCTGGCATTGGTATTAGTGTTTGAAAGAAAAGTGGTTTTGTCTGGATGAAGAATCACTGTCTCATCTGTGAAGAATTTTGAAATATATGGATAATAACGGTTTTGCAGAAACTTGGCTAAATGCCGTGCAAACTGAAATCAAAGTTTATCCTTGTTTAAGCAAAATGAGACAAATCAGAAGAAATTAAGTGCTTGCAAACTTTGCTGTTGAAGTTTATGCTATGTATATACTGTCTTCTCTCAAACAGCTAACGTCACCAATGTAACTACACATGCTCCTCTACCTACAACTGCCAGTACTGCAACTACCACAACAACCAGTACTCCAGGTAACCTTACTACTAGCATAACGAGAGTATAAAATACTTGGATATCAGCACCACTTTAAAAGCTTTATCTTGAAAGACTTGTGAAGTAATAACAGTAGTATTGCCCTGCCTTACTCTAACTTTATGGCACATCTAACTTAGTTAAGGTGGTGTATGCATGTAGCAAGGTAATACCCTAAGAAAAGGAGCTAGTAGGTCAGACATTATAAGTTAGAAACATATTAGCAAATGCATTTAAAAGTGTGACTGCAAGTCACTTGTTAACTTGATTATCTTTGGAAAGTGGTGTTTTGTTTTTCACTTGCAGCATAATAATGTGATACCTGTTAAAAAAAAAAGTTCGGGCTATAGTGGGAATTAGCTCAAGTATTTTATTGAAGTATCATTCCCAAATATACTGTTTAATGAAAACTGCTTATGAGATAAAGTTCTTTAAAACTAGCCTTCAGCAGATGGCTGTCACTTCCAGATTCATGTGTTGTGGCTTCCGCTGGTTTCTTTAAGCGTAACACTTTGGGTAGAGTACAGTAAATGGAAGATAATTTCATTTGAATTTAAGAAAAAAAGAAATGAAGCAAGCAGCAGAGACTGGAAAATGTTTGAATGTGAGCATATCAATAATTCAGTCCTGTGTAATGGAGGAGAGATTTGGCTTTTTGAAGTAGAAATAAAAGTCCAGCTGGGACTTGCTCAGTATTAAGGTCCAGAACAGTTTGGTTATAAATAGTTCTAGCCTTGTACAACGATTATTTAATCAGAATTTCAGTATCACTAAGTCTGAATGCATGCTGACGTGTCTTTACGTTTATTTTTTTTCTTATTGATGTTTGGATGGTTTGAGTAATCTTAATTCAGGGAAGCCAATACTAGCATCTGTAAAACTATTGTGAGCATTGTGCACTCACAAACTCTGCTCTGGTGTCTAACAGGTACAAATGCAACTGTGACTCCTGCACCTTCTCCACGCAAATCTACATTTGATGCTGCAAGTTTCATAGGTGGAATTGTCCTTGTTCTGGGTCTGCAGGCTGTTATATTCTTTCTGTACAAATTCTGCAAGTCGAAAGACCGAAACTATCACACACTTTAGGACCTTCAACTTTATAATGGACTAATAGCCCAACACCTGTAGTTCACTGAACCAAAATATTTTCTGTTGCTCATGGAAGACGGCAGTTCATAATACCCTTTAACTCTCTAAAAGAAGACTTTAAATGAATATTTTTGCAACATTATACTTGGCAAGATGTGATATGAATCTCTTCAACAGGATTACTTGCAATATTCTGCATGGGTCTTCATGCCTGTCTTACTTTCCTTTAGTGGCTGCTCCTGTGGGACTTTTTTTTGGTATGCCAAATGTAGATGTTCAGAGATTCTCACTCAGTGGCTACACTGTCTTAAGTAGACAATCTCATGATAACTCATTGTGAAGGCTAGTTTGATCGACACTTTCTGCAGTACCCCTTCAGTTTTATCAAGATGTGAATTATTGGTCACTGGCTTCAGGGAGTGAAATACCATTTATACTAGCTTATGGCTCTTAGCATGCTGCGAGAAAGATGAACAAAATTGTAGAATAGGTAATGTCTTAACAGAATAACATAACCCCACACATTTTTCTCCACGAGCATATAGGTTGCCTGATAAAATACTGCATTCCAAACAGAAATCTTATGCCCTTTCCAATTAATGTTGAAGATGGAGAGGGGATGTAGGAATAATATTCGTAAGGAGAAATGAAGATCAGTGCCTTAAAAGACTGAAAATGTTTAGTAAGCTGCAAAAACATCTCACCTAACTCAAAGATATATAATGGTAGTACTTAATAGTTTTATTTTGGAGAATGGAGTACATGTGATGTAAGCATTCCAGTTTAAAAACTTTTTACACTAGATAATTGTTCCTTATTGACATTTGAGGGTGAGAGAGTAATGAGAGTGGTACAGGAATGTTCCACTACAAATAGAAGCTTTAATTTTTTTACCTTTTTCCTGGCCTACAAAGGTAACCATAAAGCTAGTGATAAAATTCAGTTCACTCCCTGTGTAAAAAGGCAACAGTTTATATTTGTACTTGAATTACTGGCGTAGGAGAGTGCTGATGTTTTTCATATTCAAATAGCTCTGAAACTTGTTCCAGTTAATTTCAGGGGTTTGGGGTTTTTTCTTGCCCTCTGGTATATCTGCTTGCTGAAGGAGTAATTAAGGGTAGTTCAGGGGATCTATGGATTTGATCCTCATCAGGATTATTGTAGTCCTGGAGCTGCCAGGGCTACACCTTTTCTTTCTCCTCCCTGTTTCCTGGCATCAGGTTTGTGTCACCCTGCAGTGAACTAGTTAAGGAAATCTAGACACCAAATAGTTTTTGTTTTTTTTTTTTTTTCCCTTGGCTGGATTGGCTATGTGATCTGAGTAACATAGGTATGCTTCTCCAATATAGATTGGTGTGGGCACCTGTGAAAATAAACCCACAGGAAAATTGGAAGTAAAGATAAAACCAGGTGGTGGATATAGCATGTAATACGTAGCTTTTGATGACACCCCTTGATGATCGATTTCAGGATAGTCTGTAGTACTGTCTTACTAGCTCTTACCTGACTGGCACCCAATACAAAATGATTGTGTTAATACAGATAATAATCGTGGCAGTGGAACTTAAGTGCACTTAATTTGCTTCATATTTAAGTTGGAAGCTTACAGTGCACAGTGTTGCTTTCTAGCTTGAATGGCATTGTTTCTGTTGTGCTGCATAGACAATTCAAATCGCTACAAAATACAGAAGTTATTCACTGGTACTGTATATTTGAATTCATTAACGTTTAGTTTGCTAAACAAAACTAAGACAATCGGCTCAGGTCTATTAAAACAGCAGAGTGAGCAGCCAGTTTCCAGCAACAGTATGTGTGTGGGTCAGGTGGTGTAGTGTATCCTTGGCCTTATTGTGAAATCACCTAATCTGTCCTTTCCCTATCTCAGAACTATTTTATTACATTTATTTGTTTAAAAAGATATCCATGAGCTTGTATTCTGTGCTTTGAAGTGAGCAAAATGCTCTTCTGAAGTGTGACAGAGTTCTCCTTCAGCTCAGCAAAGCAAACTGTATATAATTTTTTTGGCCTTAAAGGGCTATCTTTTGGGAAACTTGCAGAGAAGTGCTACACAACACTTCATAGCATGGAAGACTGCCACAAAGAAGTTGTTGCTTTGTAAAATGTTGCTAAAATGCTTATTCATGGGCTATGCTGATCCTCATTTAGGTTGCTGATAAAGTATGCTGGTAAAGCAAACTAAAAATAATTTTTGAAGTGCCTTAAAGTTGCTTAATCTTTTGCCTCAAATTTTGTTTAAAAGGGTAGAAGGGATACTTTGCCTTAGTTACTGAATTTTTCTTGGTGCCAGCAATTGCTACTTTCCAAGACATTAGGAAACCCAGGATCTCTATATACAGACGCCAATGTGCAAAACTCAAGCTTGTACTATGATAGTTTAGCCATGTTCTGGAAGGTCTGCACCACTTGCTCACTAGCCTTGCCAACGAGGTATAATCCGCAGTTCACAGAGTTGTGGCTTGGATTGTTTCCATTTTGGTTGTTTGCGGGGAGGGGAGGCTGGATTATACACCTTCACCATGTGCTTGGCTGCCTAGCTGTAGAAAGCAATTAATTACTCCTTTGTGAAATGCAGTATCAGCTGATCTGTGCTGTGTACTAACAAAAAAAACCCTGAAGTAACAACTTGCAGTTTTTCTTGGCCTAGTGTTTTGAAGTGAAAGGTAGCTCATAGATCTATAGTTGTATTTGCCCCTAAATCAATTTTAGGCACTGAACTGTAGTGATTCTTCAAGTTAACTGGCTTTTTCTTGAAGCCAGCTTGTGCAAATATCAAGCTGTTACGAATGTTCTCTGCAAGTGTTGCTGTAAAAGTTTGTATTTTGTCTTCAGTGGAAGAAAACTGAAACGGTTGTAATCGCAAAACCAAATTGATAAATAAAATCTGTTGAATGGAATTTTACTTGTTTACTTTCTTTAATATGAGCGATTCCAGAGGGAATTGTGTAGATACCTTTCAGAAACTGAAAGTACTTAGAAGAGGCTTACCTGAAGAGTCAGAGAATTGGTTGTTTCAGCTCAAAGCAGAATGTTAATTTAAGACATACCTTAAAAAGAACTCTTAACTGATTCCACAGCATTTGAATGTATTGTGACTTGTTTTAATGTAGCAGTAAGCTTGAATGAAATAAATCTTGGTTAACAAATGAAGAATGTTGGCCTTATTCTAAGAATCCTCTGTCTCTAAATACTGCAGTATTTCTAACAGAAGCTGGAGTTCTTTTACTCTGTGTTTAACCAATGCAATGCTGTTCAAGGTTGCTGGAATTTAATTCTACATCTTAGTTATTCATAAAAAAAGTACTGAGGTATTTGATTTTTCATGTTCCAAAGTATCCGTGGATGTGGATGATCTTTAAAGAAAAGTAGGTTGGTATTCTAACTCATTGAAAGCTGCCATACATTTTGGCACATCTCTGAAAGACAACTTTGAGTCCTTTATTGATGAAGCTATAAAAGCAAGCATTTTTCCATGCCAGAGAAATGCAGATAAATTAATGCCTTCCCCCCCCGCCGCCCCCCGTTCTAGTTAGTGTAGTATTGTGCAAGGAACTTCTTCCCCTTTCTAGGGGGAGGGGAGATGCTAGAGAAGGTGGAGAGCTGACACTTCTGATGAGTCATCTTTAAACAAGCATGAAAAGTTCATTGTACAGGCAGCAACCTCTGGGGGTAGGAGCACTGCATTGGGCAGGATGTGGTGTTCACAGGTTGCAGTAGGAAAGCAGTTTAAACAAAGGAAAAAAACACCTAGCAAAACTACCCCAAACCCAATGTTTTTTCTTTAAGCACGTAGCTAGGCTTTGCCATACCATGTACCACAATAAAAGGAAGCCTTTTAGGTTTTTTGACTGATAACCTTGTCTTTCTGTACTTCGTTTTGTGTGAAGGGAAGACGCACAGTGTTTTGCTCAGAAGGAGGATCTGCATCACTCTGTGCCTAAAACAGATTAGCAAATTAACTGACTGGAGCTGGTATTGGACACTGCATCCATGTACATATGCACAGCACTGGAGTATTACTGCCTCCCTTTGACTTGTAAATAAATTGTTCTCTTATTTCAAGGCTGCCAGTTCAGTGGTATTTTAGAAGATGCCTTGGACTGATCTAAAAGTTCATTTTTTGTGTACTTCTGGACCAGCCTTTTTTTCTATAGCTGCTTGAAGACAGTAAGAAGAGGCTTTTCATTTGGGTGTAGTAATAACCTGCCTGCCATTCTCGTCTTCCATCTGCTGGGCAGCTGAAAGCAAAGTTACATATAAGAAGAGTCACCAACCAGGGCATGGTACTAAAAGAAAAAAAATCCTGTACCATTGCTAACTAAATGCCTCCCTCCCGCTCCCTCTCCTTAGTCAATTTTTGGAACATTTGGAAGCACTTTTTTTTTTTTTTCTCTTCCCTCCCCCCCTCTTTGCTAGGCATATATACTGATCACCTTGCTTTTAAAGATAAATCTTCAGAGGGATTTGCCTTATTGTCTAGATGAAACCTGCCTGGCTATATCTAACAAAGTTGTTGCTCATTTTGTAACCAGATTAGCTTATTTACCAATGCCAACATTATTTACTATCTTTGAGTGTTTCCTCCTGTTCCATTGCTGTTCTTGAGTCAAAATTCAAAGGATGCTTCTGATAATTCCCATGCTGAGTGGACGTTGAAAGCTTGTTACTCAACTTGAGCTGCAGAACCTGGAGTGTTACCAACAACAGAGTTAAAGCAGAACTCGAGTAAATGCAGAAGCTGTTGTTTCTGACCTCTAAGCAGAATGTTAAGGGGAGAAGAAAAAAAGAACAACCCAAACCAAGTAGTAAACACTCAGCGTAGTACTAATAGAATAATAGATTTGTTAGTCTAGAAAAAGCAGTTAATGTATGATATTGACACAAAGTAAACCAGAAACTACTTGCAACTCTCTGCAATTTTTGCATCTCACCCCACACCCTTTTCAGTCATAGGAATGAGTATCTCTGCGTTCATTCCTCTAGCAGGAGTCATTTCAGTGAAGCAGAGAATTCTCGCTACCTCAAGTCTGCTTCGTTATATGTGACTATTTTCTCCAGAACTCTGTCTTTCTCAGTCCTGTTGAAATCTAAGATTAAAAGTTATAGGTGGATGTTAATGATCTGTTCCCTAAATGATCTGTTCACTAAATTCTCTAGTGACTTCCAGTCTTCACCTTCGTAAGATTCCTGAAAAGCAGAGATGCAGCCAGTTTATGCTAACCCTTTGGCCACTAAAAACATCCTAATGTGGTTTAACCCTGATTTGTATCCATATGTGGTGTGATGTTGCTGTAGCTCTTCTTAACCCTTTGTTAAACTTTCCTGCTAACTTAAAGTAAAAAGGTGAGGGCTGTTTTTGCTGTGTAGCTGTAATTCTGCACTTGTTAATGGAGACAGCGTTCCTCCTCCTGCTCAGGTATGATCCAAGTTGTTTCAGACCACATTGGTTAGGTGTTGCTAGCATTGTTTCAGGGTGCATGTCCAAGGAACTCTTGCCTTCTGCTGAAGAGTGGCTGGCAGCTGCTCAGAGTGCACAGCTACCCAGTCTGGTCAGGCTGCATTCAGTGTCCGTGTATTCTGAAGCAGGAGCTTGAGCAGATGGGCTACACAAGCATCAAATGAGTGCAGAAGGAAGTGCAGCAACTGTTTTATGTTACTAGGACAGGGCGAGGAAGATGTGCAGATGGAGGAGAAGGAATGGAGAAGTTAGAGGATGTGGCTCAGACTGCTAGTCTGCAGATTACTCTTACAAACTGACTGAAGTCCTAGTCTATGTGGGCAATTCCTGGAGTTCACATCACCTGTTTCAAAAACACCTTTGCCTTTACAGTCAAAACAGGCCTACTGCAAGAAACAGTGCAGCTCAGATTAATAAAAAAGGGAAATCTTTACATGATGCAAGTCTGGATTGCCTTATGAGAAGTACTAGTATTAATGCATCAAAAATTATAGCTAGCTAATATTGACTTGTTACCTGGAAAATTACTTCATATGCTCCTTGTGTTATGGGATAACAGCTCTGCAGTATTCCTTTTATCTTTTTAAAAGAAAAAACAAAAAACAATCAATCATCACCAAGCCTTACAACATCTATCTACGATTGCAGACATAGGAATAAAAAATCAAAGTAAAAAGGTAGGTATAGTACATAGCAGAATTTTAACACATTTCAGACTAGTTGTCTGTATTTTGATGGATCTCCTATGTTGAACATAGAGAAATCCAGGCTTCTCAGCTTCTTCCAGCTCTGCATCATGTTTTATAGTACTAACTCTGAAGGAAAAAAAATTCATCTCCTTCCTGATGCAGCTGCTTTCCCTGTGCTCAGTAGTGTCAATGTCTTTTAAGTTTTGCTCCAATTTTGTCTCTGAACTTGATTAGTTTAAAGCCGAAGAAACCAAGTGTGTTGTGCATTATTTAAGGATACCTCCCTGTTATTTATTTCACCACATTTGGTTCATGTCTTTTCTTCAGCAGTGTGCTAATGAGTATTTCTCATTATATTTCTCATAATAGTATTTCTCACTGGTTATTCAATAACCAATGTTTTCCTGTAAGAAGAAACTATAACTAAACTTGTAGTTCTTTATATTGTTCATGGCATAGAAATGCACCTTGAAAGATTGTTGGACTTTTTTCCTGTTTGTGTAATTTACTAGGAATTTAGGTATCGTCTGTCAATTTTTCTTCATGAGTTTATCAAACTGACAGTAGGAGTTTGATACCACAGAGAAAAGCTGCAAATTCAGTCCTGTAAGAGGACAGAAATACCTAATCAAGCTTTTTTAAGCTGAATGAATTACGTAAACATTACTTTTTAATGTTTAATTACTTTTTAACCAAACAGCCGAGAAGAAAGATTTTTGTTTAAATTCTGGGTTATTTCAATTAAGGGCTAGAAAGCAACCTCTGGTCTTTTGAGGTCCTCTTAAAAATACCTGCAATCACAGGCATGTATATAATCGAATTACAAGGAGACAGTCTTGTTTGGCTGTCCCGTGTGATTTGTAAGTAAAATGTCCAACCAGAGCCGCTGATGAAGCCCAATTTCCTACCACTTCAGATCCTTTGTTTCCTAATTGCCTGCTGCCCTAAATGCAGCTCTGCTTGTATTTCCTGTGATATCTCTACCAAGCAAAGACAACACGAGTTATGGTTTAAAGTTATTAACTTGGGAGTCGTTGTTCCTTGTGCTGCTTGAGCAGCTGTGGTGTAAACAGGCGTACGGCTTTTGAGTTGTCTGACTTTTCCTCAGCATTGTTTTAGGTCTTTCTCCTCTACCTAAACACTTTAATTACAGAGAAGGTTTTCTTCTCTTGCATATTTAGCTTAAGTTGCTTATTGCTTCAAAGGTTAAGGAGGGCTTCAGAGAGGTGGGCACATAGCTCGTAATACACAATTCCCCAAGAAGGTGAGTTACAATGCACAACCTACCTTTACCTGCAGTCACGTTCCTCTGGGAAACTGCAGCTTCCAGGTCATAAATTTGACACTGCAGTTGGTCAGCCTGCTGGAAGGCCTCTCATTTTAAACTGTATCCTGGGTTGACTGGCTTCTTATCTAAAAGGCATTAAAAGGATTAATGGCAGCAACAAAAATTAGTCATCTGACAGTTCTGCCTCAAAGCAGGGGACTAGATGTAGAGAAAAAAAGATGTTGCCCTGTGCTCTCGTGTAGATGAGCGGCCATCACTTCTTGCTGGTTGAAATAATCCATAATTACAGTTTTGCTAAATATATCCATAACCCCTCTGAATGCAAAATACAGCACTAATAGTGCAAACTGACATTTTCATTATTGCTTAATAGGCATCTGCATTTCAGGCATTGCTGGAGGAAGATAAAAACAATACAGAGAGCTTTTCTCACTGTACTCTGCATGTAACCCTAATTAGACAAAACCCTACCTCCATTTTCAGGGCAGAAGTCTATGGAAAAAGCAGCAGCTCTTCCCTCATCTCTCCCACACTCTGTAATTTGCTAACTAAATTTAAATATAGAGTTTACTAGTGTTAATGACCACACAGGTGCTAGCTGCAGCGGTGACTTTTGTGGCAATAAAAGCCTGCACGCTGCAGCTACCATTTTGCTTTCTGCTCTCCTCAAAGGCTCATCCAGCAGCTGACGTCTCTGGTCTCTTGGAGGGTTATTTAGTAAACAGCAAACCAATTTGGAGCCCCATCAAAGACAGAGACCCATGAAATCAGTGTTCTCACGTGTCTGCACCAACTGCTTCGGCTGTGTGTCTCTCATACAGTTTTGGTTAGAAAACGTGCCAGCAGCCTGAGAAATCTTTCCCAGCAGAATGTCATTTGTCATCCTGACTCTGGAAAACAAACAACCCAGGCTTTCACCTTGATGCTTCAGAAGACTGAAGACAGACTATACGTTGCTTTGCTTACAAGAGAGGCATTCAGGTGCATTTACAAAGTTTTTTCTTCTCTAGACCAAGCTAGTTTCCGTGGCAGCAAAGCTGTCGGTTAGTAGATGGATCCACCTAGTAAAAGCATAATCAAGAGGTTGCCAAACAATGTTTTATTCTGCAGGCTACACTACACATTTCACAGCCAAGAGCCCACTCTACCAGCTGTGCTAAACACAGAGACTGCATTTACTTAGCCAAATAATTTTTCTTTAATTTTGCAGGGAGATAATCTTAAAATTTGATCTGGTTATTGAGTTTCACTAAATCAATGATTAGCAATGCAGTAACAGATTTAAATTCAATACTTCAGTAGGATGGCATCAGTTTAGTGAAAACTGTGGCCAAACTGGATTAAAGCGGTTCTCTTCCTAATACATTCATTTGGTAGGCCAGGGTTTGGGAAACAATGGTTTATGGCAGAGAGTTTCTTTCAAATGCAGGTTAGATAAAGCAAAAGGCCAGCAGTTTGTCAGCTCTGTAGCACTGGTGTCAAAGCCCTGCCTGGAAAATGTCACAGGGAGAGCCAGGAGAGCCACTGCAGACCCTGAAATGTGGCCCTGGCAGTTTACCTCTAAAATAAGGAGAGTAATACTCACTTTCTAGAGCAAGAATACCAAACTAGGCTCAACAGGAAGGCCCTGAGAAGCATCAGAAACACAAGCTGCCACTAAAATTTGTAACATGGCCCTAAATCCCAGCAGGCAGGGCTCAGCGTGATGCTAGGGCTCATGCTGCAAGACCTTCCAGAGCCCTTGGAGGGCTACAGAGAAGCTATGAAGTTCAGACACTTGAAGAGATGTGCTCAGATGTGGTCACAGTGTTAAAACTTGCAATGCTTCTCCAGAAATGCTACTGCTTCTATTTTTCCAGCCTGTGCTGTGGCTTTACTCACTGCATTTTTTTTTTTACCTCTTTTTATTGAAGATGTCATATTTTAGATTTTTCAGCTTCCTTGGTTAAGCATTTCACTCCCTGCTCTTTGTCTTCTGTCTCTGCAAGCATCTTCTCTGTGGTTTCAGCTTTTATTGCACTATTTCTCTTTTCTTTAACTTTTTGTGTCTTCCTCTGTAGTACTTCCAACAGCATTTATTTTTACATCATGCAATCATGACAGTTTCAGACTTGCATTATTTTCCCCAGTTCCTGTACACACCTTAGATTTCCTTTTAAGTCCAAATGTCCAGTCCTCAGATGTCATGCCCAGCAGAGCTGAAGGAGGAGGGACCTGGTCCTACATAGCTTTGTACTGAAGAAAACGAAATCTTGGTATGCAGATATGAATTATCCTATGATCTTATGAAAGGAGCACAGTCAGACCTAAATCCAAAAGAAAATCTAGGTTGTGGGAACAAGGAGTGCAAGGAGTGCAAGGGAAGGGTAAGGGGGAGTAGGAACAGGATGCTGTATTTACATCATTCCTTGTTAGGTGGAGAAACCGCAAAACAACATGCATGTCTAGACCTCATTCAGTTGCAAATAAATGACAATGCGGTTGCTTCCAATTTCCTCAGTCTGCTGTAATTTACCTTTGCAATCAACCTCTGGTGTGTGCGTGTGTAACTTGTTTTTAATGCAACATATAAACAAGGGAAAAGAGAGGGGAAATAAGTCCAGCTTTTTAAAATGTTGCTGCTTATACATGGCTTGTAGAGGCAGCCCATAAGTATGGCCACATTTTAGAATCTGTACCACAACTGAATGCAGTTGTATCACCAGGCACCCATATCAGGTCAAACCCTCCTGTACAGCTGCGGCTTTTGGAATGGGGTCTGCTGTTTGTAAACACCATCATCACAATCTGTATCAAGGAAAGAAATTAGGAAAAAGAGAAGGAACCAGAATCTGATGTCAGAAACCTAGAAAAACAACATCAACAACAACAGTTGCTAGAAAGGTAGTAGATGCAGTGGGTCTTTTGGAAGTAAATTGTCCACTTGTCAGTGAAGAAAGCCAATTTATTAGTGAAAGGCAATGCTAAAAGCAGTCACAGCCCAAACATTTTTCACTGGGGAGCTTTCCAAGCCTTATTAAGGTTGGACTTTCATAGACAGATAAGCTCAGAATGGAGAAATTGAGCCATCAGATTTGACGTTTTAACTTCAGATTTACCTTTAATTACCCTTGTACTGGAATGAGCGGGTTGGTTTGACTAAATCGTGTTTCCCAGAAAGGCATCTGGTCTTGACTTGAAGATACTCAGTAATTTCCACAGTTAATCTCATTTTGAAAACTTTTTTTCTAATTTCCCTTTCTCAATTTGTCTGACCTCAACTTCTAGGCACGGCCTCTTGTAATACCTTTTAATATCTACTCTTCTTTCCCAATAAAAATAGCTATAATCAAGTCACTTTTCTTTCTTATAGGCTAAACAGATTGAGCCTTTTAAGAGCCCTCCGCTAGAAAGCATTTCCCACAACCCTCAAATCATTTTTCTAACTCTTCTCTGCACTCTCTCATTGTTTTTTCTTCATCTTTTTAAAGTAGTAAGTACACGCTGGAACAGTGGCAGTATTTCAAGGTGTAGTACATAGAGCTACAGACTCGTTTTTAATATATCTGCACTATTCTCCTCTTTATAAGCAAAAAGATTGCAGCATCCATCCTTTCCAGTGGCCCACCACATGGCCAGTCATCTCTCTGTTATGACACCTGTCCTGTGCACCGTGGTCTGTAGGAGTTCTGCTTTCTTCATATTTTTCATCCACTCAGGTGCTGAAATACTTCTCTGAGGGATAATCAAGTTCCCAAGCTATCTGTATGATTCTTTACTCCTGCTTTGTGTACATTGTTGTTCACTAAATACTCCTTTTCACTAACATTCCTCCCCAAACATGTAATTGGTAAATTTTATAATCTATACTTTTATATTTATTTCCAAGTCACTGACAAAAATGTTGAATACTGATAGTTCTGCTACCAGCTCTTGTAGAAATCCATCAGAAACCATCTTCATTTAATGAAAATAACACATTTTTATGTCAAAAACCTAGCTCTCAATCCATTTAGCATTTTTATTGATACTGTGTCATACTAAAATTTCAAATACAAAAGTTATGTGCTGCTAACCCAAGCATTACAAGGCCCTTCCAAACATGTATTACATCTCTAGCATTATGTTTACTTATCCAACTTCTAATCTTATAAGCAGAATGAAATGGATTGTTTTGACAAGACTTATTTTCCATACAATAATGTCGCCTAGCATTGAGTATATTGCAAGCGAAGGGTGTTCTTTTCAGTTTGACTTTGAAGAATGGGCCATTTCAGCATGAATGTAGAAGTGAGAAGCAGGTTGCTGTGGCAGTGATATATCCATGAAGGTGTTCAGATGGAAAAAAATTATGAAATGAATTTGTTCTGGATTTATTTACAACATCCATGAGTTTTTCTTTGGAATGTAATGATTTAGTAGAAGACTAATAACTTCAGAACCTTACAAAAAGTACATAACAGAAACAATGATGAGAGCAGTGATTTTCTGTCTTTTATATTGCAGTGGGTTTCTTAAAAGGTAAATCAGACTTTTAGTGAAGTAGGATTGAATTGTTCCTGTTTTCTAATAAAAGCTGGACAGTTTTTAAGGCAAAGTGAGGAATAGCATGGACAAGAAGGGTCCTCAAATGGGGAAAATGTAAGAAAATCTTTTGTATGGATACAATTGCACGTCTTTAATTATACTCACTTCTCAACAACTCAGGTTCTTGTATGCAAACAAGCTCAGAGCAATGCAAACCTTGATCTTTCTTATGCATCAGAAAGACTTGTCCATCTACTAATCTGTTTATTCCCTTATTATCTCTAAGGCAAAAATGTGAGCGATGAAGCTTGTTTTCTTTCTGGGCAGGATCTTGTTGTTTGTTTTAAATGCAAACATAAATCTCTGTGTATATACATATTACTATGTCAGAAAAAGATTTAGCAGCCCCTCTCTCCTTCCCACCCTTTTAAACTGGAAACACAATGTCCAGGATCCTCTGTCCTTGGAGTGGAGTACTTACGGGTATTGGTGGATGAGAAGCTCAGCATGAGCTGGCAATGTGCTCTTCCAGCCCAGAAAGCCAACTGTATCCTGGGCTGCATCAAAAGAAGTGTGACCAGTGGGTGAGGGAGGTGATTCTGCCCTTCTACCCTGCTCTCGTGAGAACTCACCTGGAGTAATGCTTTCAGTTCTTTGAGCAACATGATCTAGTGGGAGGTGTCCCTGCCCATGGCAGGGGGCTTGGAAATGCATGATCTTTAAGATCCCTTCCAACCCAAACCATGCTATGATTCCAAAGTCAGACACATGAAAGCTCTGTCTGAGCAAGAAGGTCTAGGCTGTAATATAAAAAAGCCAGATTTTCCCATTTATTTTTCTCAGTTGCAGATTTATAAATCCTATGAATATAGCTCTTATTTCCTATTTAAATCCACAGATTTGCAGTAATTCAATCCATCTTTGACTAATTTGTTTAACAGAATAGTCTAATAATTTAGCATTTCCCTGATATAACTGAACCAAGTGTATGCACATCCAGTTTTATTTGGCTTTAAAATAAGAATCACACAGAAAACATTTTGGTTTTACTCTTTTTAAGTAAACAAATATGATCCATTCTGTCTTTCCTTCGCTTGACATGTGCAGCTAATTAACCTATATAACAATCAATAACCTGTTTGTTCCATTCTAATCAGCCTCATTTAAAGCAGTGAGGCACTCTTCTTTCCATCCATCTTCACTTTAGTTTAATCTAGTAATTTTTGTGCTTCATCTTGTATATCTGTAATTAGATTTATAAACCTCATGCTGTGTTCTGCTTTGTTTAGGCAGATACCAATTTAAAATAAAAACAAAACTAAACCTTGGCCACCTCCCAGGCAAACAATCTAGTTAATTTTCACTTCGTATCTGCCTGTCTTCTTTTTCATGTGTTTTGGTCAGTTTTGAAATAGTTGATTTTGATATAATGTTACAATTAGTCTTCTGAAACAACAACAGAATTAGGAATACTATGGGCTACTTATACTTCCTAGACTCTTGCACAGGCAGGCATAAGGGCTTAGTTTCATGCTCTTCACATTTTTATACCCATAATATAGAGGAGAAAAAAGTTTAGCATTTTTACCTATAATCTGCTGTTACCACGAGATCCTATAGACTCACAGAGCAATAGTGAGCCTGCCCAATTTGACCATTAGTTTTGCAGAAAATTAAGACACTAATAACAGATGAAATGGTAGAGAAATATCACCTTCGCAGCATCTGTAAGCTTTGGGGAGAGCTGTGCCTTCTGAGTGGTCTTATTCCAACAATTCAGAGTCTTTAGCTTACAAACCAGCTTGCTTAGCCTAAAATTTTCATCCCACAAAAGCTGTATCTGTTCCTGCTAAATAAGATGCTGGTAAAAGTAGACCTGCAAAGACCACTTTTCTCAGGAAGAAACATGTGGCTTGGAAGGAAATGCAATTGTAAAAGCATGCAACTATTTGTATTTAATTTTAATTTTCAAATGCTCAAGCTTTGCAGTTTGAAACAGTGCAGGCTTTGGCAATAAATTTCTACCACTGTGTCTCCAGGGAAACTGAATAGTGCTCAAAATCTGGGGAAAAAAACGTGGAAGAAATTTAATCCAAAACAGAAAGCAGGTGAAACCCCACAAAAGAAAGCACTGTTAATATTGATAAGCACTATTATGCCCCATGGGGATTCTGGTTCATACCTTATTCAGTAACCTGGGTGACCCTAATTACAACGTCCTTAAAAATTTGTGGGTTCATGAAAAGTGCAGTCAACATTTCTTCTTTGTTTAAAATAGCAGACTTCCTCCTAAACTATTCTTAAGGCAGAGGAAAGCAGTTCATAGAATCATAGAAATGAAGGTTACAGAGGACCACTGGAGGTCCTGGCCCCACTGGCAGAAGTGTCTCTGTACGGAAGCTCTACTCCTCACTGTCGGCTCCCTTTCTTGCCTTTTGTGTCCCGTGTTAGTTTTAGCTGCAGCCAGGCTTTGGCTTTCCTAATTTCATCACTATGGGTCTGAACTCTGATACTCTACCTTTGTTGCCTGTCCACGCTTCCGCTACTTTAAATCTCTCTTTTTGTATTTTAGTCCTTTAAGAAGCTCCTTGCTAAGTCAAGCAAGGCCAAGTTTTTGATAAACTCCCTGCTCTTTTTGCATAACAGGGCAGTTGGGTTTGAAATTTTCTTTAAAAATCAACCAGCATTCCTTGGCACTTTCCCCCTCTTGGCAGTTCCCCAGAGATTCTGCTTAGCAATTCCCTAAATAAGTCATAGTCTGCTCTCAAGTCCTAAGTCCTAGCTCTGCAGCATAATTTTACAACCTTTCTCCTGATCCTGAAATAGTTTCATAGTCACTGCAACCTCAGGTGGCTTCAGATGTGATGATGCTCACCACCAGTTTTTCTCTGTGAGCAGCAGAAGTAAAGATTTACCATGACTGGCTCCTCAAGCATTTGGGATATTCTCACTAATGCTGTCTAGGGACTGCCTAGGCTTTCACAGTGCTGTGTTTCCCTTTCCAGTAGATTTCCAGAGGGATAAAATCTCTACTTTTCTTAGCTCTCTATAGACCATCACACCTATTTTATCCTCTTGACCAGGTAGTCTGTAACAGATCCCCACCACAGTCATTAATCATCATGAATGTTTCTCCAGCCTCTGACTTTGACTCATGGGCTTGCAGTAGTACTTCTCTGCATTTGCACAAGAGTTCTGTGCAGGGAATGATTTTACATAGAGTGCAATCCTCATTCCTCTTCTTCCCTGCTGATGCTTCTTAAGCATCATATGACCACCATGACCATGGTATACACCAGCCCACCAAGTTTCCATGAGTCTGCTCAAACCACAGCCCTTTGGCTGCACTCAAGCTCCCCACTCTCCTTGTTCAATTGCCTCGGCACACTGTCCTTTCCAAATGAGGATAAGGAAGTCTCCCTGTAGCTTTCTCGTGGATTAACCTCTTCCATTCCTACTGGTTCCTTATTTACTTGTAGGTGTCTCTGTCCCCCAGGCTCATTGGGGGTGTTTAAAGCCCTTCTCACTCTGTTGACATTACAGTTACATCCTGCTTCGCCAGCTTCTCTGCTTGAGAGATCTGCCGGTATATTTTCTTTAGACAGAAGTGTTTAGCCATTACCTATTTGGTCTCATTTGTATTCATTGACTGACTACCATAATTTTAGTATAAACTGAACTTCGCTGAGGAGGAATACGTTTGATTATAAAAGGGATTGGTTTGGAAGTTGTAGATTTACAGGCTTTAGTTTATAAATCCCAGAACATCAGGTTTGGGGGCACTATTTCAAAACATTAAGCTGAATATGTTTTTTATTCTAAGTAACTCCAAGTGGAAAAAAGGATTCAGTTCCCATTGTTTTATGTGATCAGTTTGCATGACAAGAAGATAAAACTCATGTTAACATGTTTATCAGAGTCACTGAAATATCACATTCTTTTTTCCCCGCCGAAGAAAGGGACAATGACAGCACATGACGGTGCTGATATATGATTGAATGTGAGTTCACATTTGTACTTCTTCAGATCCAAGTTCAAACTATCTGATCTTCACTGGTGTAGAAAGCATGTTGTTAATTCAACTCAGAACAGACTGAAAGCAGTCTCCCCTCCCCTCGATTTCGAATACTCATTTCTCAATGGTAAGGTGATAGACATCTAACTTTCCCTGAAATTATGAACAGAACCCATAAGAGATGAAGTGTGCACATAGGGAAAAACAAAATTCAGAAGATTTCAGAAGTCTCTCAACTTAACCAGATAATCTTTCTTCATAATTCTTTTCCTAGACACAATATATTGGGAAGACAGAACAATATTCTTCTAGTATCCAGGCACTATAAGAAGCAGAATTTCAATCGTATCATTTGCAGGCAGCCTATTGGCAGTCCTGGGAGGTAAGCATTTAATGGAAGTAGCAGCACCATGGTGAAACAATAGCCTTTCTGGTGAAAAACTGATTCACTTTTAGGATTGCAAAAGAAATCAGAATATTCCTCAGGTCACTATTGCCCTGGCCACAGATATTAATAGGCTTGTGGACCATCAATCAAAAATCTGGGCATCTGATGCAGGTAGTTGCTCTGTAATACGCATGGTGACGATCAGTCAATTTTTACAAGCGAGATTGAGATATCTTATTTTTATAAGTAATGATGTATGTTACCCCAAATATATCAGTGGGCTACTTGAAAACAAAGGCATTGTTAGAGGGAGCAATACAATTAGGCAGTGGACATAAAGTTTCCAAGAAAAATAGTGCAGAATATTACAAACTGAAGTACTATATCCAAAAAGTTACCACCACTGTAACTAAAAAGAGCTTCCATCACTCTCTGTAATGTTGCACCTGTTCCGTTGAGAATATGCCTCCTCTCTTGGAAAAGGTACACTATTTTTCTACCAGACATTTTTACAAGATGCTTCTAGCAGCAGGAGATAAATGATTCATCCATTCATCCACCTGGCACACTGCAGCATTTTTTTCCTTTGAGTGCTACACTTCTTGGCAAATTATACAGCGGCACAAACAAGACTGATTGAGTATCCCCTCTCATCCTGTTCCTAGTTTTAGTTGGACACAAGTCACAAATAGCTTCCAGACTAGTGATTTGTATTCAGCCCATACTCCTTTTCTAATCTTCTCTTTGAGACCAAGATTTTCTTCCTCTAACTCAGCAAGCTGGGCTCTGAAAGCAGTTATTTCCATAATCATCCCACAGCACAGCCCCACAATCTATCACAGCAGAAAAAGTGAATGAGCAAAGCTAGGGATTAGCAAACACCATAGCCTAGGAGTAAACGATCCAGAGCTTTGAATATGTTTCATGATACCTAATTAAGGAGAGCAAGAATACTTTTCTAACTGAGTAGCGTAATGAAAATAATCCATTAATGATATGGAATAATCCATTTTGTACACATCTGTTGGTTTTAAAAACATTTCTTCCCTGGAAACAGTAGGAAGAACTGTGGCAGTTCTAAACCAATATTTGAAGGGGCCAAATCCAGTCTTTTTTGCTAATAGGTATGAGAACTAACTGAAGGAAATGTGTGCAGAGGAGAGATTGGAAAGCAGGATTAGGGAATCTGGTTGCAGGAGAAGATCCTGTGCATTGCTCTGCTGTGTAGGTGAGCCTGGTCTCCCGTAATATAATCTCCCCTAGCTCCAGAGAGAAAGTCAGAAGAATTGTGACCATGCTTTGTTCCGTAAGCTGTGAGGTAATGCATTTATCAGAGCAAATATGCTGTCTGCTGATAAGCTTGTACATACAGACCATTTAATATATGATAAAAACAATTGTGTTCCACTTGTTGATAGTTGACAATTAACACACCCTCAGAAAGGGCACACAGGTTAGCACAAATAGGAAGGTGTGAAATAGAACTTGAACAGATCAAAGTGCTAGAATTTAAATGTCATATAGGTACGTCATTGATAGATATAAATGTTTTGTCATTTTCATATCACCAAACATCATTTGCAATCAGATGAACACAATGGAGGAAAGCTAAAAAACATTCTCAGCATATTACATTATTTAGATAAGAAATAGGCACAACTGCAGAGCGTAGGCACAGCCAACAGCACAGTCTACTTTCAAGGTTGCCTGGCACCTCCACGTGCCAGCTCTAAGTAGTCAATGCAAGTAACTTCACTAGATTCTTACTGAAATTTTCTGTCAATGTTTTGTATTTTAATTTTTTTTGTCTTACAGTCAATATTACTCAGAGACTTCTGAAAATGAATGTTGGGGAAAATACATGTATTTTAACTCTGCCAAAAAACTTTGGTGGTGTTTATTCAGAGCAGCACTAGTTTCCCTCTAGTTTTGATGTCTTTTTTTTGTAAAACTGGCAAGAAGTTGGTCAAATCCTACGACTTTGTTGGGAGAAATAAAAACCCACATGATTCCTGTATGTTCTCTAGGGATTTTTTTAGGTTTGAAACTACCTGCCATCTCATTTTGGCTGATAATGCCTGAACCTTTCTCACTCTTTCTACAACCTCTGCTGAGTAACTGAACTTGCTCTCTCCAGACTTGCCATAGTCTCTGTCTATTACTTTAGGCTACTGAGAAGTGGAACTGGGAGCAGGAAGCCTCTTCTGAGGTTGAAGCAAAGCCCAAAGACAGTAGGCAGCTGCCATGGGTGGCTGGTAACAAGGGATGAGCTGCGTTGTACTCATGGGATGTGGCTTATAAGACAGGGATCAGGTGGCAAAGAGCTAGCAAATGGGAGAGGAGGAGAGACTCCACTGCCCACAGGCTCCAGGTAAGTCCTATCAACTTCTCCTGTATCTTTCCACCCAGCTGAAACTCACACATTTCTCATATTCTGTCTCACTCCAGCCTTCTCAAACATATGGACAGGACAGTGAAATCAGGGAAGAAGGAAGGTTTCTAACAAGACACCGTATATAAAAAAGATACCATAGAATCACAGAATCACTAGGTTGGAAAAGGCCCACGTGATCAACGAGTCCAACCATTTCTATCAACCACTAAACAATACCCCTCAGCACCTCATCCACTCGTCTTTTAACCACCTCCCTGGGCAGCCTCTGCCAGTGCCCAATGACCCTCTCTGTGAAAAATTTTTTTCTGATGTTCCCCCTGACCGCCCCCAGAACAGCTTGAGGCCATTCCCTCTCATCCTGTCTCCTGTCACTTGGGAGAAGAGGCCAGCTCCCTCCCCTCCACAACCTCCTTTCAGGTAGGTGTAGAGAGCAATAAGGTCTCCCCTCAGCCTCCTCTCCTCCGGGCTAAACAACCCCAGCTCTCTCAGCCGTTCCTCATAAGACTTGTAAAAGATATAGGGCCAAAAAATGGAAAGAGTATGAGAAAGAGGGGCAAGAAATTTATAAGAAGCCCAGACTGAAATCTTGTAGTCAGTGATGAGTAGAGATGAGAAACAGAGCTCAGGAATGAAAGCTAAAATGCAGGTGTTCCACCACTGCTGTACAAACACCCCTGAAGCCCAAGCCCCCTTCTCCATAATGTAGGTTTCTGCAGCAACTGACACCTCTAGCAGTGGGGCTTGTGCTGATGGAGCCAAGTCTCCAAGCCAGCTAATAGATTACGCGGATATCACAAGATTCCAAAAGACAGAATTTCTGATTTATTGGATGGGTTTACTTCTTTAAAAAATTCTACCCACACATACCAGCTATCCTAAAAAAACACAACTGAAGCTGCAAAGTCAAGTACTCGGAACTTAAGAGGAGTTGATTATGCAGCTGTCATGTAACATGCCGGGTACACGGCAGTACTGCCTACGTGCCTGAACCACTTATATTTTCTATCTCAGTCAATGCACAACATTGAATTGCCCTGGGAAAACATCATGTGAATGAAGAGACTGATCAGTAGAAGGTTAAGTTAGAAGGTCACCAGTATATCATCCATTGTGAACATGAACCACAGAACACCAGGCCACTTGCTTTGCCTTCAGGTTATCTGTGTTTTACGTGGACTTCTGGCACTGTGCACAAAAATGGCAATGCCAGATCCCCCCTACCTGTCTTCCCTAAGATTGTCCCCATGTCTGCACAGTGGGACTGTGTCCCAAATGAGACTACTAAGTACTGCCAGTCCATAGACCATCATCACCGACCTGTGTCAGAGCCATATCACTTTTGTTTCTTCCACTGTGTACAGCTCCTGAAGCAAAGCACAACGATGCACGGTAAATATGCTTGTGTAGTCCAGCTCTACTTCAACAATTTCCCAGCCTGACAGCTTGACTTTATTTTTTACTTAGCAACTGCTTCCCACCCAGAGAAACCACCTTCTTCTGTTCTTGAAGAGTAGAATCAACACTGAGCATACTTGTTCTTTTCGGTAAACTAGATACTGATGCTGCTGGAGAGTATTTTCATACACTATGGAGCAGGTCTCAGAGTTGCTGTGCTCCCTGGCCATGATGTCACAGACCGGTATGGTGAGACACTGCTGTAAATGGGGTTTTTTTAAAAGTAACCTAGGAAAACAAAAAAAGAAACTTTGCAGGTGGCGTGAGTCACGAGTTGCTATATGCAGCATACATCAAAACGAAGCATGGTCACCTTATTGTAAATAAAATGCTTCTGCAATACCAAAATGAAACAAAACCAAAACTATTCAGTGTAAATGTTTTTGACCAATCAACAGTTTCACTAATGGAAAAAAGGTTTTTCAGTATTTTGCTGTTTCTTGCTGCAACTATATAACGTACTCTTTTTTTTCTATCTGAAGCTAACAGAGACTTTTCAGTAAATTGAATCACCAGCTCAGAAACTCCCTGGATTGCAGTTGGGCCCAAATATTCTTTCAAAAAAATGTTTTGCTATTTTTTTAACCAGAAGTGGTCCTATTTTCATAAATATTTTCTTGACATGTCACTGAAAAAAATGACAAAGCTGCTTCTGGAGCCCTCATTTAGCAGTGACTCAGGAAGAAGAGTTCCCACTTCTCAATTTGTGAATAAAGTCCTGCAATCCTGCATTGCGGTTGCATATAAACTTCCAACCCTAACTCGTCTTCACATTATTACAGTCCTGAGAGCTGAAATAAACCTGTCAGAAGGCAGCAGGGCAATACATGTTTGCTGCCAACACTGCTATTACAAACCAACATAATCTAAATCTGAGCTCATAAGCTTAAGAAATGTGTTTCTCTTTCAGGTCACTGATTGACAAGAGCTTTGGTAAATAAAGCTGTAAACATGATATAGCTGTTGCTTAGATAGAAATGCAGAATATGTACCTCTATCTGATTCTTGGTAGTTTTCCATCAGCCCTTGCACAAATGCTTCAGCTACCTGTGGTCATACAACTGAGAATTTTTCTTGCCTTTTCCTGTGTTTCCAAAGCTCTGCAGAAACAGGGGAAAGAAAAAAAAAACTCAAACAGAATAAACCCACACATTAGTGGGTATCGCTGTCACAAAATATTTATCCTTCAGTAATCCCTGGGATTTGACAGTGGGTATGCTTTATAGCTTAGGGTTTCTCAGCTTTCCTAAAATGTTTACAACAAAAAGCAAATGTCATTGCAAACAGATTGCAAAGCCTGTGCTGAGCAGCAATATCAAATTCATTCTGGTATCAAAGCCAAAATGCAACCTCATTACAGACCAGTTCTGTCAATAATAACCCGGCTCACAATCGTGCATTGCAGTTTTCTGTAAATATTGAGTGAAGAATATGGCTTTTGTGTGAAATTGAACACTTCTGTGCAGTAATCATTGCTGCCTGCAACCACAGACAGTGGCAGTAGGGCATATTTTTGTTCCCTTTTATTTCTGCTTTTTCTTTGTTTTACTATTCATGCCTGCAAGTACACAAATTGCCCATATCCATGCAGTAATCATACCAAGCAAACCCCTAATATACTAAGAAGTCTGGCATTTTAATTGCACTGCTAGGCCTAAAATATTAACACGCCAACACAGAGGAACAGTGAAGTAATTTCCTACTAGTCTGTTTTAGGCTGCCTGCAAACCCCAGAATAATTAGCATTCAGCCTTGTTTGCACAATTGTCTTTGCAATGATTATGGCTAAACATTCACTTCTCAAAGGCAAAAGTGAACTCTTAAACTAGAGTATTTGAATCTGTTGAACACACAGAATAAAGATCTCCATGCAGAAAGGCATATGGTATCTCAGTACACAATTCTTCATGGGTTCCTTCTAGATGTGTTTCTGGAATTTTTAACAACAGCCTCTCCAAACCAGAAAAGAGTTTCCTGAGGATAAGTCAGTTTTCATCAACGATACCTTCCCCACTATTCAGCTGGTCTCTGTCCTCCGACTGGGTGCAAAGGGAGGTGGGGAGCTGAGAGCAGATGTGCTCCCCTGTTCACACACACAAGACAACTCTTGACTGCCTTTATGCAATAAGGCAACTTTTCCTTCTCAAGACTGGGGCTCTCACGTTTCCCAGGAAAAATATTTTAATTCTCCTTGCCACTGGGGAGACTATTCTCTTGTCTGGCTCTTTCAGATGTCACTAGAGTCCTCTCCTGGTTAATTTACTTTTGCACATCATGGATCAGGTGGATTTACAGGCTTTCCAGAAGCTTTTGAAGTTAGAATCAAGTTTAACACTTAGCTCTTAATAGATCTCTATAATGCTTATAAAGCAACTTGCCAACCAGCAAAAACCAGCAGACTGAACTGAAGTAATTATCTTTCCATCGTCTAAAGTGTGGTACTTTCATTGATAGAGTATCAAAGTTAATATCATTGTACGCCTAGTGCTGTGCCACAAATACACTGGATAAAGGCATGTTCCTCTGTTGCTTTGGGCTCTCCCAGGACACAGATGGCTATTTCACACATTCTTTCTCAAAATTACAGTATTTACATTTGCCAGCATTGGACCTTAACTTTCCTTTTCACTCCCCTGCCCCTCCTGTTCCTAACCCACACAGAACACGCTTAAGTCTCAGCTCACTGTGTTAGCCCCACTTGACCTACAAGTGGGACAGGATAGTATCTTCTTCACTGGTCCTGCTTTCATACATAGTTCAGTAATTTCTCCGAGTTTATGATTATACGAAACTAAAACTGAGGGGAAGGAACAAAGGTTCAACCAGATGAAACATAGAAATCTGGTCACCCATAAGAACTTGTTACTGTTGTTCCAATAAACAAAGACACTGCCTCCTTCCCCTGCTCTTCTTCCAAGCTGATCATGGGTTTGCTAAGTGCTTCTCAGTGCTAAGTGCCAAAGCAGACACACGCTTTCCTTTTAGAAGCAGAGGAGCCATTAGTAAGGCATATATACCTCCTTGCATTTTATTGCTTTAATTATGCTGCCTTTTAAAACCTTGACAACATGGCACGAAGGTTAGCACAGAGCTAGATCAGAGAGTTAGGAGCTCTCATCTGTGGAAAGTGAAGGGTAGGGACGTGGAGAAGGACAACATGATGGGATTTTGGAGGATAGCACATCTCAGGAGGATAACACAATGGGATTTTTGGGTACAGTACATCCCAGGTGCTTTAAAACAGTCCATTCTTATTGCAGGCACATTTCCTGCTACAAAAGCTACATGTGGCCCTACAGAATATCCTCATGCTCAAAGGCCAGTGTAAGCAAAGCCAGGGGCAAGCAGACACCTCTTCTCCCAGGAGGCAGTAACTACTAACCCTGATCTCAGGCATTGCCACGAGAAGTCTCTGGGTTGTGGAAAGGCTGGGAGGAGCTGAGGCTGGGCTCTCCTCTAACTGCCCAGCCCCATGGGTGGGAGTACACTCTGCATGAACTTGCACTCCTGACTCACAGCCCTCCTGCAGCCCAGTCCTGTTCTGCCCTGGAGTTTCTGTCCTAGAGGAGTTTAAAAATTATTTAGGCAAAAATCATGGGCCCCCAGCATTGAACTCTGCCCTCTCTGACCCAGTGGCTATGGGTAGAAGATAACACTGGAATACAGATAAATGGAGAATAGAGTAGAGTAAATCTGATGCCAGCTTTTCACATACACCCAAAGTTTCTGTGACAGATTCAGACTTGTCCATTTAAAATGCCTTGGCCTTGTGGATACAGGATAACTGAGCACTGCTTTCTCTGTTTTCCATTGCATGACAATAGTGTTTCCAGTGCCTTCATGCACAGATTTCACCCTTACTGAGTCATCTTGCTCTTTGACTTCCTTCCTTGTGGTTTCTGGGAATAAGGCTTTTTAAAAAGTGATGTTCCATTTTCTACTTTCAGAAGGGCCTCTCTGATGGAAATCTTCCAGTTTTCTGCTCTTGACTGCCCAAAACTGAGCCAAGTAGGAGGGTTAGGAAGAATTCTGCCACAATTGATCTAACAGGCTTCCAAAATTTCCATTTATTCAAGTACTATATTTAACATTGTTCACGGAGCCTGAAATACAGAGGCAGGTCACACAACCGAGAAGAATGCACTTGGAAAACATCATCAGCAAACAGTCTGAATAGACAATTAAAGAAGAAAGAACAACCATACAGAAATAAAGTGACAAAAGGTAGCGCTCAAGCCTTTAGAGACAACTGACCGTACTGGTTTAATTCTAAGCAAAACCAAAGAAAGGTAGAAATTAAAAAAAAAAATGTAGGAAGCAAAAGAGGGGAACAGAAGGAAAATTGATGGAGAAGGCAGAGATTTTTCTCATTTTTCATCTTTTCAGTCACTCTGGAATGTTCTTGCATTCAAGGTAACTTATCCATATTGCTCACAAAACTCTTAGTAGAGAGGAATTTTATAGATAACCTCAGTCCCCAGCTTGAGCTGGCTCCATTGTGCCTTTATCTCTAGTTACTTCCATAATATGAGAAAAGATCTCAGCAACTTACATGATATGATGCCTTGGCAAAGGTTTGCACATCTTTTTGCTGTTCTACAACCAGCTATCATTTGAATCAGCTGTTTCTGCTGAATTCTGCTGGAAGTCACTGTGACTAGCTTTTCACATGATTTTATTTACTTAACAGCATCTCATGAAATACATTGTGGGACAAGACATAAGACAGGCTATTGTGCAACCAGAACTTGCAATAGGGCCTTACACCCATGTCCTTCAGAGCACAGTATAGGAAAAAAAAGGGCTACTTTTTGGTTGCAATGAGTACTCATGTACAACAAAGAAGTGGCTAAAATTGCACAGAAGTCAAATCCTTTCTTTAATTGCTGCTTTCCTCAAGTGAATTGCTGCAACAGCATCACTCTCTGCTTGATCTCTACTAAAAGTTCTGTTAGAGAAATCAAACTCTTAGGTCAGATCTTGCAGGAAGCAGACCTGAAAATAATTAAATTTGTCCTTTCCACTCATTTTACCTTACAAATTGATCGATGCATCTGTTTTCCTTCACAAACAGTTGAAATCTTCCCCCATTCCCTGAATGAAATTTTTGTGTAGTTTCTGGCAGGTTTTAGGTGCCCCCAGCAACCAGCCCTCACAGAGATGTCCACAGCACAAACACTCAAGGAAGTATAGCCTGGAAGTCCCTTGCCTCTATTTGGCTAGATTGGCTTTTAGACAGTTGCCAAGCAGTTCATTTTCCCTTTGCACTTGAATATCTTCTGATAAAGAAAGAGCTGGGCTTTCACTGGGGTGTGGCGAGCAGTCAAGACTGTCTTCATTTTCTCCAGAAGTGTGACAATACCAACGGTACTCAAGGGTCACCAATCACTCAGGCTTCTCTTGAGAACACTTAGGTTTTATAGGAGACGACATTGTTCTCTTCATTTCTTAGCAGATGGCCAGGAGTAGGTGAGATTATTACAGCATACCTCAGGTCTAGACAACTTATGTTCACAGAGATTTGGTTGCAAAAACTAAAAGGAGTCCTACACAGAAGCTGTACCGTCCCAAACAAACTGAGTTTTCAGAGGTACCTGCATGCTCTTAGCTAACGAGGCTCAACAGTGTGATCTTCCACCACAGTAATTCTGCAGTACATCCCCCACTAGAAACTGCTTTGCAACCAGATCCCCATGAGCAACTATTTGGTCTGTGTCGCTCAGGGAAGGGAAAGTCTCTGAAGGTCTGCTGCACAGAGCTTAATCAGTAATAGCAAATCTCAGATTAACTCTCAGCATGGGTTTTCTTGTGTTGTAAAAACGAATGGATTTCAATCTTCTAGCACTGTGGTCCTAAAACATATATGCCCAAGCATAAAAATTATTTGATTCTCTAGTTCTAGCATAGTAGGAAAATATGGGTTCATTACCAGCAAAAATTCTCTGTGCTGCTTAAAGAAATATCAAATACGAGTATGTGATAAAATGGCCTTTTGGACAGAAAACAGGGAGATGTGTTTTTGTTTGCTTGTATTCTTTAAAAAAAAAGGCAGGAAACAAGCCAGTATTAGTTTGTTTTCCTCCTGGATCAAAAGTTCATCTTGTCTTTATGTCTTTGGACATAAGCACAAAGCTGCTGTCTCACTGTACCTGCATGTTGTAATTTATATTAATTGTGTTGTTGACAGTGACTGGAAACAATCCTCCATCCATTAGGAATGTCTTCTAAGGAAGATGCGTGAGTGTCCAAAAGAATAGAGATGACTGTTCATAAATAAGAACAACATTCAATTAGTTATGAGAGTCCCCTCTAATCTGATCAGGAAAAGGCAACTCAGAGGCCAAGCTGCTACTTGAAATATAATACACTCTGCTCTGACTTTGAAAGCTGGCCATGAACTAGAAAAGATAGAAGCATCTATTATCATTCCTTGGGAAAGAAACAGTAAGATTAATTCCAGAATACATTTCCTGCCAAGATGCTGTGCTACTTCTGCCTCCACAAAATGTCTCCCTTCTTACCTACCTACTGTCCATCATTTATCTGGTCCTATCTCAGAGGCATCAGGACTTCTTACTCATCGGATGTCCAGATTTTGCATGCCAGTATAAATCCTGTTTCTCAGTTATGGTAAGGTGATCCTGTGTGTCATTGTCATCTAAATGAAGGCAAGAGTGGCAGAAAGTTGCATTCCCATAACTCATTGTTTGGGAAAGGCATTATTAAAGGTGAAACAATAGTATCTGATATTGGATAAGTAGCAGGATGGGATGAAAATGAATAAAAAATAAGTTAGAATGACTATTTAAAACTGCCTGTTACCTCAGAACATTCTAATATCACCAGCAAGACTCATCTTTACCTCCCTTAACATCACACCAGCTTTCTTTGCTGTTTTCATTCAAGATGCAAGGAGGTAACTAATTCAGCATTATGTAGCTCTGTGTGATGCTACAGCTGAGAAACCACCAGACCTTGTCCACAACCATGACAGACATGTTGGGCAATCAAAGCTGTTAGCAGGGAATGAGAGAGCTCAGAATGGTAATTACCAAAACTGAAAGTTAGTAGAAACACCAACATTTATCATATAGAAGAATTCCATTTCAGTGACCTCAGTGTGACTTCATTCAATCTCAAATTTTTATTACTCACTTTTATAGAGAATATTTTCTAGAATTCCTAATGGTAAATGTATCACAGAACAGTTTATGTTGGAAAAGGCCTTTAAGATCATCATGTCCATCTGTAAAAAATGAATGAAGTTAGTAAACTATGATTACAGGATGCTTTTTAATTAGCTATTAGTGGTTAGCTTCTTTGCACTATGGTAGAGAAGGGATAAGTGCCCCAGCAAGAGCCACAGAGGACTTGGTTCTCCAAGGAGCTCAGTGCAAGCAGAGGGAGAGTGCCTCTGAGGGTACACTTTACTCACCCTGCAGCTTTGAGGATCCAGGAGCTGTGGGAGCCTTAGTTGTGAAGCAAACATACTCTGAATCACAAAGGTACTCAATGAAGGCAGTACATGGTATATCCTGTCTATAACACTCTGGTAGGCTGAAACATCAAAATTAAACAACAAAATTAAAACCAAGTAAGTTGACTTAAGAATTCTTTATTCTTAAGAATGGTTTATAATGAAACTACTTACTCCTCATTATTAACCTAAGATGCTAATGATCAATAGCGATAGCAGCAAATATGACCAGTAAAAGAGACACAAATGTTAATGATGTAGGTTACTGTATGAAAATGCATCTGACTGGGGACATATGCAGCAAAACATATGTTTATGCTAATGGAAAGGGATGCTCGAGTAGCTAATCGACTGGATAATAATTCAGGAGCTCTACTGCCTCCTATTCCTGACATTAGGATAATTTCCTATAGCAAGTGGGAGAGCCGCTAAAGCTTTTTGAAATTTTCATAAGTGCTTGTGAATCTTTGGAACCTAAGTTATAAGATACTTGGTGTTGATGTCCAGATCAAGGTCTAGCAGCAACGCTTCCCACTGATTTTCACGAGACCCCGTCTCACACAGCAAATGCTGGGCCATGCAGGCACACCACAGCCCAGCTAAACCAGCAGAATGCTTTTCCAACACAGCTTTAGAGCACTTCTGGGACCCAGATGGCTCCTCATGCCTGGATTGCGTTGCACTGTGCAAACCCACACAGAAAACTACGTTTTACTACACTCTATGCATCATGTAAATCCATTACCCAACCAAGCTTAGGCACTACCATCATTTCATTGCAGCCTGTACTTCACATGCTTTTAAAACAAAAAGCCCCTGATGGACTGGTTCTTGCAATGTAAGAAGCAATCTAGACTGCAACTCTTTCTGTAGCTGCACATCCTACTTTAATTGGTAACTCTGAGACAAGGATCTTGTTCTTTTGTTTCTGTCAAACACACACAAGTGCTTTTAAAAATGACATGCAGTTTGTACGAGTTGCAGAACTAACAGAGGAATTACAGGGACAAATATCAGCTTCTGAAATCAAACTTGCCAGAGAAGTTCATAAGAGATTAAACGTGATTTAGGTCACACTGTAAGCCCTGGAGAGATGAGGAGAAAATGGAAACTAATTGCACTGGCAATAAGGAACAAGAAAGATGAAGCATCGGATATACTGCATTTCTTCTTACTTCCTGTTAACCCACAACTCCTTGTCCAAGTAAAAAATTTCCCTCACCAATTGGCTATACAATATCTTAATCAGGGAAAAAAAAAAAGAAATAAAAGTACAAAGTAGTTTTATCTTCTTGCAAGGCTCCAGAAGAATCTTTAGTCTACAAACATGGACAATCATTACTCCACTGGATAGCACAAAAGTGATCATACTGGGTCAGAGCATGGGGCCATCCAGCTCAGAGTCCTCCCACAACAATCAAAAGTGGATTCATGAGAAGATTACAAAAATCTCCAAAGCACGCATATGCTGACATTTCCTATAGATATTCTCACAGCCTCAAAAAATTTTGTAGCTTAGGCATTTCCTCAGCCAGAGGTGATTTCTAAATGTCTAGCAACCCTTGGTAGATTCGTCTTCCACAAGCCTGTGCCATCTCCCTCTGAGTCCTATGAATTTTTACAACCCACCATGTCCTGCAGCAAGAAATCCTATGTCCTAATTACAAACCATGTGCAAGAACTGCTTGTTCTTTTGTTCAGAGCCGGCTATCTTACACTCTTACACTGAAAAGCCATGAGCAGACACTCCTTGTTTATACCCTGCCTTTAACTGATGGTTTTATAGAGCTTTCCTCAAGCTGTGCTACTTGTCCCACCCAGCAGCCTTTCATCATCTGTGTGGCTCCTGTGGGAACCTTTCTGAGTTCTCTGTCTTTCCTTAGAAAGGAAGAAGGACCAGAACTGCGTAGGCTCATCAACAGAGATTTATTCAGCAGTGTAGTGATGTTCTTATTTTTGCTCTCTTAAAGGAAATCAATTTGCCCTTTTTTTATCTCTACTGGACTGAAATTTTGACAGAATTCTCTGTCATAACTCTGAGATTTTGTTACTGCATGGTAATAGTCAAGTCAGAGGCTGTCATTTTATACACTGAAATTGGGTTGGTTTTGTTGTTTCGTTTTTTTTTTTTTACTCAAGTGCATCGTATTACCGCCACACTGAATTCCACCTGCTGTTTTATTTTGCTGTCACTCTGTTTTGTAAAGTCCTTCTCTAGATAGCCCTTGCCCCTGATATCCTGAGTATTATAGTATTGTGTACACATTGTACCACCTCAGCCTTACTCCCTTCTCAATAACATCTGTGAGCACCTCAACAGCCCTGGAGAAAGCTTAAACCCCTGTGGGAAGCCACTGGTAACCTCCTTTATCCACTGCAAAAGTTGCCCATTTACAGCCTTCTCCTTCCTTAATCTCAACAAATTATTTACAAATATGACCATCTCCTCAAATATCCAGTGCCTGCTTAAACTGCTTAAAAGCCTCTGTTGAGGCTACTAAATCTTTCAGTCCGGACAAACTATATCAAACCCTTATCTGCGTTTGTTAACACCTTCAGAGAATCCCAATATGTTTGTAAGGTATGCCTGCACTTTCCAAAAGCAGTGTTGACTCTTCCCAAATATATCATATGTGTCCATGCATCCACTTCATTATGGCTTGCTGCTAATTTGAACATTATGGATATTTGGTTTATCAGCCTGTGATTAGCCAGATCCCCCTTGCAACCCTTTTTAAAAACTGGCAGCACATCAGCCACCGCCAGTCACAGAGTCACAGAATGGTCAGGGTTGGAGGGGGCTTCTGGAGATCATGTAATCTAACCCCTCCTGCTAAAGAAGGTTTACCTGCAGCAGACTGTGTAGACAGGTTTGGAATATCTCCAGAGGAGACTCCACAACCTCCCTGGGTAGCCTGTTCCAGTGCTCTGTTACCCTCACAAAAAAAGACGTTTTTCCTCATGTTGAGATGGAACTTCTTGTGTTCCAATTTGTGCCTGTTCCCATTGTCCCGTAGCTGGGTGCCATTGAAGAAGCCTGGCCCTATCCTCTTGTCACCTGCCTTTTAGATATTTATAAGCATTGATAAATTCCCCTCTAAGTCTTCTCAAGGCTAAACAGGCCAAGCTCATTCAGCCTCTCCTCATCAGAGAGGTGTTCCAGACCCCTGCTTATCTTTGTGGCCTTCTGCTGAACTCTTTCCAATAGTTCCTTGTCTTTCTTGAGATGGGGAGCCCAGAACTGGACACAGGACTCCAGATGGGGTCTCACTAGGGCACAGTAGAGGATAACCTCCCTACTGACTTATCTTCACTGACCGCTCCTCATCACTTACTGCTCTACAGACTCTGACAGGTTTCCAGCTCCTGGTATATTTGAAACAAAATTTATTATTAGTCTTGATATCTTCAGCAAAATTATTTCTCAAAATCTTTGCTGGGCTATCTTGAATCCTTTTATATTTATTCTGTCACAGTTTATATAGTCCTTTCTATTTTCTTCATTTGAATGAAACTTCAGCTTTCTGAAGGTTGTCTTCTTGCTTTAATAATCTTTTAAATCCTGCTGTTTAGCCATGCCAGTATCCTCTTACCCTTTCTTAAGTCTTTCTGCACACGTAGTGTGCATTTCTTGAGTGCCTCCAGTATGTCCAGAAAGTCTCCATGCCATCTGCAAGGATTTAACTCCCCTAGCTAATCCTTCTAGGTTTTTTTCATCAAGTATTCTCGGTTTTATGTGGTTACCCATTTTGAAGCTGAACTCAGCTACGGTGATCTTTATTCAGCTTTCACTATTCCATCAAAGATGTTTTATTCAAAATCGTGTTTGCTTTTACAAAACAGCTCTTTTAACTGCAGCATTTTGAACTCAGTCCTGTGTAATACCGAAAAGCAAGTCCAGGAGTTGTTTCTCTTCTGCTGGACTCCCCAGTCTGTCTGCCCCACGCAGGCTACACCTACAAATCTAGTCATGCATCATGCCACCATGTGGCACCTACAGAGGGAACAAGAGTTGGAATTCTCTTTTCTTATGCGCATCCTGCCTTTGTTGTGGTTCTGCCAAGGTTATTGCATTCAGTACATTCAAACCTCTGTGTGACCATTATTGACAGACAATATATGGGAGGAGAGTGTGGAGAAAAGGAAGACAGTTACTTTTTATAAACTCCTGCAAAGTGTATCTTAGTTGTGTTTCTCTGGTATATCAACATTTTACAGGAGGATAAACCTAGATCTTGGTATAAGCAGTTGAGTCCTGTACGTGCTTATTAAGCATTCTTTGATAGAAGAAAACGTAAAATGAAATGTAGATCCTGCAGCAAAACGAGAACGTGAACTCATAAGTCTACCTCTGTAGCAGCTACCAACCTCCCTGATTTAGTAAACAATGAATCACAACATAAACATGCCACAGTGCTCAGATAATAAGCCATCTGCACTCAGACACAGTGTGTTAACATCTTTCCATGAAGCATGTAAGGAGTTGCACCATTTTACTTAAAGGATATTTGGTATTTTTAGTGAAAGGAAAATTTCTACACTTACAGGACACATTTCATGATCTTGGAGAAGAGAGCATGGACAAAATTTAAATTAACCTTATTAAGTTTGTTAGGTAAGGTGTGAGGAAGTAACGTAAAAATATCTCATCTCTGTAAACTCATTTTCCTTCCAGGAGTGCTTTATTTCAGGGCTTTCTCCATTTCTCCTGCCTCTCCTGGGAGGCAGAAGAAGAATGTGTTTACATCTTTCTCAGCTCTACAAAACCAGGCTTTAAGAAAAGAGATTGTGGCAAATGGAGAACTATGAGGATATATTAAGGTCAGAGAGGAAAAGGCATAGGAATGAAAAGTTAAAAGCATCTCAAAAGAATGATTCCTTTCCAAGAACTGGCCTTTCCCATTAAACAGTCAGTTACCATTATATGGCAACAAGGATGCTGCTGTATCTTACTGATTATCATATGAAGATTCTGTTGTCAGACTGGAGCAAAATCAGGTTCTGAGATGGCGTTTTATTTACTCTGAAGACACAAACTAGTTATTGCCTGGCAAGGAATTATAAGGACAACTCTTCCCATTATTTTTAATAAAATATGTTTGGAGATTAGTTCTGCAAACTAGTGACTATTTTTCTGCTGAGGCTCTACAGTATTTAAATTCCTTTCAAGCCTAGAAAAAAGCTTCCCAAAGCAATGGGTCTCTACAAGTCATTACCCTTACATGAGCTTTGGCTCTTCCTTGATGTTGGTAGGAAATGTGTGCACAGTGCTTGACTGCCTCCCGAGACACAGCCACCGCAAAGTGATTTAACTTGGAAGTGCCTATTATGGAAACTCAATGTTCTCTCTGTCAGGCTGCAGGGGCTGCCATCCTTTAAGCAAGTTAAATGTTCTGATTTGGGGGGAGAGGGAATTATTCCCCAGAAGCAGCAACAAAAAAGATCTCTTGGTCAGTATCAATGGAGTTAAATTGTCTGTACAAAGTGTGTTACAGAGGCAGCAGAGTACTGAGGACTCCATCATTGTCTGTATTTTCTGTTTAATAAGTGTGGTAGCCAGGCACACGTTAGATATGTCTGAGCCTGAAATACATTGCATATAATATTCTTCCTACATCTGGCTGCGTGGTTTCTCACTGATCACTGAGCTCAGTCTTCTTGATTGTTTCAAAGCTCATTAAACATGCTAATTTACGTGAGCTTTCTCAGCCATATACAAATGAAGTTACTAACACCCACTTGATGGTACAATGAGCATACAGCATAGAACAGGCAGCGCTTTTTGCTAGAGAAAATAAACCCGCTTCAAAATCAAACATTCACAAGCACAGTATTAAAATAAAAGCTCTAACAAGTACTTATGATTCACTGACTCCTTTCTTCCCTTTCAAAATGACATTTCAAGAAGATAAATTCAGAACTGATAATAAAAAACTTTATTCACATGGAAGGATAAAATACATAAGGGATAAAATCTAGAGACGCTAGAAGACAAAGCTAGCCTTTCATATATATTTTCCCAGTACTTGAAGAACTTAATATTTTTACACAATTGATGTAATCATTTTTTTTATTTTGTTAAAAGGCGTCTGGAAAGAAGGGATTCTGTGCAGGTGAAGCGTTTACTCCTGAGTTGCATCTGAGCAGCACCAAATGTACACATATATAAATGTGGACCTTTCTGGGTGGCATGAGAACAATCCAGCCACGCAGCACACACAATGCAGAGGAGGAGGCAGGCATAGTGTGCCATGTTTTCAAACTCCGGCTCACTGTACACTGCGGGAATAATTTACTTGCTGAAGAGCCAAATGCCAAGAGCACTTCAGCACTTGAGCTCATGTGACTTTAGTTGCCTAATTAGCAGGCATCAAGTTTAATTGGGTTCCTGCAACTTTAGACACCTCCAAAATGGATTTCATCCCACTCACTCTGAACACGTAACTGCATATCTCACTCTTAACCACTAAAGGAGAAATAGATAAATCCCACTCCTGCAGTACAGCTTAACTTGAACAGGTCAAAGCCGTTCAAGGGAGACTGATTCTATTTCTGCACCAATACACACCTCAGCTGTTTTACCCTTTGGAAAAAGAATCAAGTGGCAGATTTACTAGAGGAACCTAGTCTGCCTTTTATTATCTTCTGGTAAAGATAAACTCATCATGGGTTAACCATGCGGCTTAGCACACACTTGCTCATTTTTTGACCAAGTTTTCTGTTCCCTGCTGGAGCTGGACTCTCAAGTCTGGCAGGTACGTTGCTTTTCTCTGTGATTGTGACAGATCTGTGATGCTGCAGGCATGCACCTGAAACACAACAGTCTTCCTTCAGTAACATGGAGCAGGAAAAAAAAAGAAAGACTGGAATTTCATCTCTACTTTATTCTTCAGTTGACACTGACCTTATCTTTATGCTCCTTTTGTCCCTTTCTTACCATCAGCATTTCACACTCTTTTGCACTGTGTACCTTATACCTTAGGCACATGGTATCTTTTATTTCCCAATCCTGTCAGTTCCTCTGCACTCTGGGGTCAGAAGCTCTGGATTTAAGGCACAAAATCTGTCTGGGGAATTTCCTAATTGAGTAAAAGAAAAGTGAGCAAATAAAACCAGTCAGATCAGTGTCCCTAAGTAAACACACCAAAGTAGCAAATATATTTGCTTCCTGGGACACAGCTACCCCCAGGCGCCAAATAAGACCTCTCTGGCAGAGAGCTGGATCTCCCAGAGCAATGTCAGGCACTGGGTTTTGTTCAAGCTCAGGATACCACTCCCAGTTGTCATTATCCCATCTGGTGTCACAGCTTCTGGTTCAGAAACTGCTTCCCCAGTGTCTTTTCCAGCTATTTTTTTTTCTTTTCAGCGTTTATATCTATCCAAAGAGACAAACACAGCCAGGCAGCCTTTGCCTCACAGTCCTTCCCTCCAGTGCTGCACCATTTCCAGCTCCCACGCTGCCAGGGCCAGCCCAGGTACCTCCTCCCTCCTGTTCCCTTGCCTCCTTATTTCAGCAGAAATAAGTCAGAGGACATCCAGGTCCTAGCCTGCTGCTTCCGTGTAAGTGGCGACAGGGACAATACTTGATAAACTGGCGGGAAGGGGAATACCCTCACAAATAGAAAAAGGCAACACAGCATGGCTGGGGTTTGATTTAATTACTTTTGATCTTTAAATATTTAACTAAAGAATCCCTACTTTCCTTTTACTTTTGTTTCTACCTCTAAATCCAGAGGTCAAAAGCTCTCTTCTTCCTGACTGGCACGGTTCATCAACAGCCTTTATCAGTGGCACATGCTAGCTGCATCCAGATTAAAATGACTGATGGTTATTTCCCACTCTTCAATGACAAGCAACATTATAATGCATGTGAAAAGATGTGTGTGGCTTAGTGCTTAGAATAAAATCTCTTTTAGCATTAGCAAATATTGACCTTCTCTGGAAGCATTTTGGACTTGATCAGCACATTGTTAAAGTGAGGGATGAACCACAAGTTAGGGATACAGCAAAGATCGTGCTCAAGGATGGAAGGATCTGTGTTATTACAAGAAGCAAGAGGTGTTTAGCATTTTGAAGCTTCTTTCTGTCTGGCTCTTCTCAGAAAGACATTCTTTTGAAGTTTGATAAAACTGTTACTTGAACACAGGATTTGCCTCTAAGATTCTGAGCAAGTGTATTTTAGACAAAACATGGTTTAGCTCTGAAGTGTAAAATACAAGGTGAAGGTTTGACCTCCAAAATCTGCTGAATTTGAGAGAAATTTGAAAGAAACTTCGGTAAAGCATCTGATTTATAAAGCAGGGACATGAGCTGCTCTGCTGAGGGCATTCAGGGTGTCTCTCCCCAGGAACACGCTTTTGCTGGCTAGAACAGGAGACAGGCAGGGCAAAGCAGCAGACAGGCATTAAAAATCTGTATCATTTTTTTAAAATATGATATACAATTACCGGTAGGCAGCCCACTTTTTTTTCCAGAAGATATGAAAATACAAAATTTATTATGTGAATAATGTATTTTTCTGTTTTTATATACAATGTGCAGTTTCTTGTTTTCACAGACATGAAGATGAAGTATTATACACAACTAGTACATTCTGAAGTAAGACATATAAATTCAGCTTGGAGATTAAGCTCAACTCTTTCTGAAGTAAATTTTGAATGGTTTTTAAGATTTTTTTTTCCCCCTTTTGTCTGAAAAGCAAGGCTAAGTGCAAAAAAATAGACCTTTGGTTTGGGTGGGATGGAGTAATGAGAGGTTAAATACTCTGTGCTGTAAGCATGGAAATTATATTTGGGCAGGGTTTGTTTAACCAGCTGTGACCTACTAACTTTTGCACAAGAATGATAACCAAACATTCTGCTTAAGGAAACCAGACAAGTGACACTTCTCAGGGCGAGATTAGTGTTCACACTCCATTTCCTCTGCTTTACGTCACAGCCCATAAATGAAATCAGCAGGGAGAGAGTGTATAGGGTGACCAGGATTTCCTTCACTTGTACTCTCCAGATTTACTTTGTCTTTACAGACTTCAGCGGACAAGAACTGTGGGCAACCTATCACCAATGCTGTACTCCCCCACCTCACCACAGGACGTTAAGGATAGTTTCTTGGTATCTGTGTCTGCATAGGGTCCCAACAATATGTCACCCTATGATGTGGCACCTAACTTCTTCAGAGAAACATCCAGAGAATCATAGGATCATAGAATAACCAGGTTGGAAGAGACCCACCAGATCATCGAGTCCAACCATTCCTATCAAACACTAAACCATGCCCCTTAGCACCTCGTCCGCCCATGTTTTAAACACCTCCAGGGAAGGTGAATCAACCACCTCCCTGGGCAGCCTCTGCCAGTGCCCAATGACCCTTTCTGTGAAGAATTTTTTCCTAATGTCCAGCCTGAACCTCCCCTGGAGCAGCTTGAGGCCATTCCCTCTTGTCCTGTCCCCTGTCACTTGGGAGAAGAGGCCAGCACCCTCCTCTCTACAATCTCCTCTCAGGTAGTTATAGAGAGCAATGAGGTCTCCCCTCAGCCTCCTCTTCTCCAGGCTAAACAACCCCAGCTCTCTCAGCTATTCCTCATAAGGCCTGTTCTCCAGCCCCTTCACCAGCTTCGTTGCTCTTCTCTGGACTCGCTCTGGAGCCTCAACATCCCAGGTGCTGCCTACCCCAGCAACCCATAAAAGATTTCCTATGCCATCTCCCAAGCAATGGCTAAAACACAGTATGATGCAAAATAAAACAGATTTTCTACATTATGTAAAAAAAACTAAATGCCCCTAAACATCCCAGAGATGCTGTGTCATGCTCACAGAGTGACTAGTATTTTTAAAATATGTATGGCTAAGATCTGTGACCTAATTTCCTCTGCCGAATCTGGGAACAAAAAAAAAAGCTGGGGGAAGGGAAGAACAGGATGGCACCACCAGACAGAAACCACAGCCCTACATTTTCCTCTTTTTTTCCTGTGTCTAACATTTACTTGTAAGACAGCAGCTGCTGAGGGAATTATTTGGTGTCTTCTGTAAGATAACATTCCTGCTGCACCCGAGTGCTTCTGCCTTTTTCTAATGGATACCGCTAAGGCTTAGGTAAGCCAGCAAGCATAGGTGCAGGGTACGTATCCACAGCTTTCTCTTTGTCCTGCTGCAGTTGGACTCTATATAACATAAAGACAGCAAAATCAGGGAGAATAAGAGGTTCATCCAACAAATGTGGCAACTGACAGTGTAAGCACCTCCCTTGAGCAGGAGTCTGAAATGGGTCACCCCTTTGAAGCAGCTACTGATTACCAGATACAGGTGTCAGAAGTTAGGTGGGCTACTCTTAAACATTTCCCATTGATGCTTATGGAAATACATATATATATTTGCAGTAAGCTTTTCATTATAACCATTCCCATTCTCATTTTTTCTGCTCCTCCCAAGAGTCCCTCCCTCCCCTCCTTCCTTCCTTCCTTCCTTCCTTCCTTCCTTCCTTCCTTCCTTCCTTCCTTCCTTCCTTCCTTCCTTCCTTCCTTCCTTCCTTCCTTCCTTCCTTCCTTCCTTCCTTCCTTCCTTCCTTCCTTCCTTCCTTCCTTCCTTCCTTCCTTCCTTCCTTCCTTCCTTCCTTTCCATGTGTTGTTTTCTTGTCTTCCCCCTCTTCATTCCCTACCTATATTTTTTCCTCTCTATATTTCCTCCACTGTAACTGGCCGCCTTCCTCCCATCCATGATATACGGTATTTCTTCCACCCAGTTGCAGGTCCTTCTCAGAGGGAAGGAGGGAAGAATGAGGAAAGCAGGACCTGCTTCCCACCAAGTGCCTGGCAGCCACAAATGCAGGCAACGAGATTAGTTCAGAAGATAAGAAAGTAATTGAATTAATGTCCTGCTATAACCCTCTAAATGCAGGCAAGATGGAAGCTAAATTTCTGCTTTCATCATAACTAATTGACAGCTGCTGTCTACAAGGTGCTTCTTAGCTTCAGTTAAACAACAACAAAAAATGAAACATTAACTGGTAATAACTAGTAAAACGGGGGCAAAAAAGGGGCAGCGAGGCTGAAAGGGCAAGAGCCATTTTTAATGAAATCCTTTTCTCCAGGTCCCAGCAGCTCCCTTTCTGGCATTAACACTGGTTTCCATGCCTTTCCACTCAGGGGTTGGTTGAGCAGGTGCAAAGGGCGTGCTGCAGCAGTACCAATGCTCCCCAGACACCTTCACACCTACCCCCCTCCAGTAGGTAAGGATTTGCATTTGGTTTCCTTTGTATATCAAGCCCAGGAAAGCAGCACAGTAGAGCAATGATATGAAACTGAGTGTGGCTGAGCTGCAAGCTGCTGGAGAGACATAGTCAAGCTTCAAAGCACAGGAGGAGGCCAAAAGGCAAACTTAGGGCCATTTTAAAAATAAAAGAGCATACATATGTATAAATACCTATTTCCTAGGATGTTTCATCATTTCAGATGTTTCATTTTAAAGTGTATATGGACAATGTTAATTGCACTAACAATTTTGAAAAGGTGTAATAGTATAACCCTATAAAGTACTATAGGGTATTTAAATATTTTGTTGTTGAAGAGTTATGGGTCCAAAAGGCACAAATCAATATCTGATTAGACTGTGCAGTGCTAGGACTTGCTGATATGTATTTTGAATATCCCAACAGAGGCAATGCTCTTCAAGACCTTCTCTGTCACAAGATCATAGAATCATAGAATAACCAGGTTGGAAGAGACCCACCGGATCATCGAGTCCAACCATTCCTATCAAGCACTAAACCATGCCCCTTAGCACCTCGTCCACCCGTCCCTTAAACACCTCCAGGGAAGGTGACTCAACCACCTCCCTGGGCAGCCTCTGCCAGTGCCCAATGACCCTTTCTGTGTAGAATTTTTTCCTAATGTCCAGCCTAAATTTCCCCTGGTGCAGCTTGAGGCCATTCCCTCTTGTCCTGTCCCCTGTCACTTGGGAGAAGAGGCCAGCACCCTCCTCTCCACAACCTCCTTTCAGGTAGTCGTAGAGAGCAATGAGGTCTCCCCTCAGCCTCCTCTTCTCCAGGCTAAACAACCCCAGCTAATGGATAGATGGATAGATGGATAATGCTGAAATGCACAGTGGCTTTATTTTTTGCTCTACATTTCTGTGATGCCAAGAATAATAGTGCATAGCAGGAACTGCAGAAACATAGGTTCTGCAACTGAACTCAGTTCCTTGGTGCTAACAAGTCATGTTTGATGTAGTCCTTGCTAATAAACAAAGGCGGTGACCAGAATTGTTGCAATGACAAGTAACCACTCTTGGTCCTAACTCCCAAGTGAGTTCAGGGCAGAAGATGGACACTGTGTGACCCACAAACCCCAGACTGAAAAAAACTGGAGGAAGGACTTGATATGCAAATCTACTAAAATATTTTGCTCTAGGATTATTATAGTCTCTTCTGTTACTATGTCCAGAGAAGGCTCCTTCTAAAGCTAAGAGCAAACATGTTATGAATGGCTGGTATACACCCTTTTATATGCAAAATACTATAGAACTTAAAAGCTTCTCAGGGCATCTGAGGAGGGGGGTATGAAATACAGTGCTTCGGACAACACCCAATAAAAGTACGTAAACATAGGAAGAAAATGGCTTGTACCATGGACCCGTGATGGGGTTACTTCTGAGCAACTACTAGCCAGTTAAGAGCTGTTCCAAGACTGGCATAGCTGCACAAATCTGCCGCTGGTGTATGGTTAAACAACAGGGAAGGGGTGACGATCAGCCTCTGAAGTATCCTGTGAACGATGTTTTATGATTTGTTGGGCTTGTAACTACACTCCCAAATTTTGTTATCAGAACTAAAGCTCTTGCCAGAACCTTAATGATTGGGGTTTTTTCTGTGTTTCCTGCTGAGCTTCTCTGTTGCTGGGGAACAAGATGATCAAGAGCAAAACTTGCTGGGTGACTACTTTCACACCTAAACTCATCCGTCTGCTGGTGCTAGTGTGAGGATCCCAAAGACTTACTGAGAGTCAGCAGAGGGGCTCTCCTTGCTAGCCATATGTTTTGAGGAAGGAGATCCTCGTGACATGGTCAAGAAAATGTCCCTTCTGAAAGGAGCAGAAGTTACAGGGTCATCCCATGTCTGCTGTGTGCTTTCCCCCTCTTTTCCCAACTTCCAGTAAGTCACATGCCTGCAGCTAATTAACCGGTTTCATTTAAATCTTAAATAAACACAATTAAAAGTGTAAGACAACCCTCACCACCTAGACTTAGTCATTAAGGCAGCAAATTTACATCCTGAAAATTAGATTATCCATTTCTTTCCCACTTACGTGCTGTATTGGGATGAAGAGCAAGCACATTTCTAAAGTTTTCCTTCAGTGTATGCCAGCTTTTACAAGAGACTCTGACTGTGTGTATTCTCCATCCATCAAAATTGCTCAAAGACTGGTAAAACATATTGCTCAGTTCACTTTCAGACTATCATTCCCCTTACAGACATGTATTCACCTTTACTTAGCAATATGCGTTGACTAAGGGCTCTGCAAACACAATACAAACCTGGAATCAGCTGCAAGGTTTTTCTCTAAGTCTTGCTCCTCTTATTTTTTTTCCCTTGCTATGGTTCAATTATGAAGTGTTCTCTCTGATCACAGGGAAATCATCTAAGAGGCTTCTCAGGCTATTGTAGCACCCAATGAGCTGACCTCACAGGGCACGCTGGGACACACTGAATCAGCCTCAAAAGACATAATTAAAATACATAGTGTTGTTTCGGGTGCCATCTGGCCAGATAAGCTCTACCACTGTTGAGCCTTATCTCTTTCAGCATGGACATTTTGGGCATCTTCTACAGCAAAATTTACAAGCTACAATTATTCTGTGCTGTGAAAACTGCAGGGATAAAATTCGTGGCATTTAAAAACCAAGGTAAATTCTAGATTTGATGCTTTTTATCATACAGATTTCTTGACAGTGCTTTAGAAATATCTGCAAACTACCACAGCAACTGCTTTGTGGTAGCTCTTGACACTTAAATTACAATAAGGAAGCAGAAACAGGAAGGAACTAAGTGAGATGGTGAGTTAGCTGCAGAACTGAGAGTTAGACAGTGTGACCCTGAGTCAGATTTCATCGTTACTGATCTGCATTGAAGCTTTAGACACACAGCTGTCTCCAGAGCCATCAGCCTGGACTTACCCACACATTTGATAAACTGTACCTGGGTTAAAGGTAGTTTGCATCTGCGGCATGACACAAATGTACATCTTATGCAAAACTTGGCTTACTGAAACAGCTGCCCTGCTTGCAGCTTGCTCCTTGCTGTGCTCTCTCCCAAGGCTGCTCAGATGCACCTCTGCATACTTGGGCCTGTGAGGAGAAGACAGTCATGTGAATGCTGGCCACATGCCGGGTTCTTGTTTGACAGAGCGAATCTGGAAGATACAGCTCTTAGGTGGCTTTATAACAGCTTGTGTACTCCAGTTGGAAGGTAACACAAAAACTAGTCTAGTATGGTATATCTTGTGGTCTGTTTCTCAGTGGAAGCGCACTAGAAATAGTCAATTTCCTCCCCCCTTCTATATTGGCCTGTGAGCACAATCTTGTGATATTGTATGCAAGATGAAGATCTCAGAAACAGAAACTTACCTGTGAATAAAACCTATAAAATGCCAAATCTTGACCTAGAAACATAGGATTTTTTTTAAAAAAAGTATCACTTTCAACCCTGTTTGAATCTCTCATTTCTCCCAAGTTGTCTTGCAAACTAGATTGAATTTGCAGGAAAGTATGTCCCACACACTCATTCTCTGATGTACTGCATAATATTTCCACTAAAATTTATCACTCCTATTGATCGTGTTTATCTGTAATTTCTACTGAAATACCAACAAAATATTGGTGTTGCATGCCTCTGCTTGGTATCCCAATCCTTTCTCCTTATAAAGAAACTAAGCGGCATATTTCCTCCTCATCCAGCAACATGGCTTATACTGCCTGCGATATTATCCCACTAAACCACTGAAAACATTCTTTTCCTCAGCTTGCAAAATGGCTTACTGGTGTATTCATAACACACTGAATAGAAAGTCCATAAGTTCATACTATCCATGTGAAAAAGATGCTCTCGGTGCAAGACTTATATTCAAAACGTCACACATTTGTATGGAAATGTCTATAGTAGAACTATATTAAACATATATTAGATATACAGTAAGCATCTATATTAGATATTCTTATAGCAATATTCAACAATACTGTGTCTATTGAGTTTCAGAACTTCATCCTATAACGACAATATTTATTCTTAGTATCATGTAGGACTTACATATACTGTGAATCTAACAAAGCCAAAACAATTGTGAGATTTTATATGAATGTAATTTTTATAAACCCTCCAGTCTATGTGCAGTATTACAAATATCTGAACTATGAAATTCCAAAACTTTAAGGAGGATGAACATTTCAATTAGTATGCCAGACCCAGCAGACAGTTCAGGCAGCCTTGTAAATAAATACAGAATTATATTATTCAAGTCTGGCTCAGATAATTTTGTTCACATATTCTATAATATTTCCCCAAAGAATCTGCAGCTAGCAGTTATTTCCTCATATACTCATATAGCCTGCTGAGCTGGCATAAAGCTTACAAGTACATTAAACTAAATAATTTATGCTAACTATTTCAAACCCAGAGATGCCACTAAGGGTTTCTGTAGAAGGTGTTTGCTTTTCACTGCCTGGTAATTTCTTAAGCCTTTGCCTAAACTGTAATGTATTCAGCACAAGAGACAGTATTACAAATAGGTCAATACAGGATCCATGTTTTCATGTTTATCCAGATGCTGAATAAAGATGAATGTTGGAAAAGGTAAAATCTATACCCATGGTGGTATCTTTACAGTTATTATTTTTTACAACTTCCTCATCTTCTTGTAAAATTAAAAATAATAATAAAACTGCTAGAAATATCTATTAAAGGAGCCTTCCTCCCATAGTGTTCATCTCTAGCTAGAACCGCCATGGGATGCTTCATATATAAAAGCCTAGAATGGTTCTGCACTTAATAGAATATCTACGGAGCCTCCTGACATGTGTGCAGGGTCTTCCCACGTGCTGCCCAGTGCTTCTCTTTTTCAAGTGAACGTTTTCAGTATTCTCTCTTTGGGTCCCTGTTTCTCCAGCTGAATGGATCTGAAATCTTCTGGAGGCCTAACAAGGGAACAGAGGCATAGGAGCTGAGAACAATCACCTCTCAAAAGTGAAACTGATGCTTGACATCTGAATGACTCATAAAGCTTCTCTTGATTAGACAGGAATTCTCCAGCGACATTCAATATAATAAGTTCAAGTACAATGGATCTTGTGGATCAGTTACCAGAGATGAGATGAGCTGTGGGGAAAGTTTCCCATTTTACTTGTTTTTAATTTCAGTGCAAGTGAAATAAATGGTGAAAGAAATAGCAACAAATTTTAAAAAAAAAATGTTCCTCCTTATACTGGCATTACGGTGGTAACATGAACCATGAACCATCAACACAAACCAGGCTGCCTGGATCTGTCTGGTCATGTCAAATACCTTTTTATTTGCATCTTCAAACCACTCCTGGTTCACTTATCACAGATTTTCAGTGCTCGACTTATGGCTGATCAGCATCAAATATTATAAAAAATTACCCTGATTAGGTATTGACAGGAGCTTGTCAGTACACAGTACCCTGTGTAAAATCTAGGAAAAGAGGGCAAGGATATAAAGTGGGAATATGAATCTTGAGACCAAGCTCTGCTCTGCAGGAGGAGCAAAGTCATATTTAATGGCCATATACCGACCCAGTTATTATTTGTCATAATTCTGCGATGTTTTCAACTGTGCACTCATTGATGCTTAGAAACTCCTATGAGATATCTGGTTTTCCTCCTTTAATTAACAGGTTATCTCCATGAGGTTTAATATGAAGCTAGAGTCCCATCAACAAGGTATGATGAGACAACCGTAATGCTCAGGCCACTAATTCACATCAAGAAAGAGGGCATCTGGGAATATGCCCCTATGATCAAGATCCCATTGCTGTGTTGTGTCATGGCAGAGTCCTAGTGTGATGTCAAGCAGATAGTGCTTGGGACTTACACGTGGATCAGACTGACTCCTACCCAGTGGAAGAGGCTGTAACAAATACCTTTTCACGGTACACAGTAAACCTGGAGAACACTCAGGAGAAAATTAGATGGCCAGCGTGTTTGTGCACAGCAGCTGAATCTCCGTTTCACTCCCAGACACTGAATTTCTTCCAGTTGCTGAACTACTCCAACTTGTTAGACTTATATTTCCTTCTTAAAATATCAAGAATATCAGTTCTGTGCTTTCTCTCATAAAGACTGGCAGCTCTTCCTACTAAATCAATTCTGTATGCTTTCATTTACCCTAGCTTTATGATATAATAATTCATGGGAATCATTGGAAGTCACAGGAAAAAAACATTTGTCATTGAGCATGAGCATAATAAAACTGTAACGACAGCAGATTCAGAGGCAGTACTCAATTTATAAATCAGACAACATTCTTGACATACAATAAGCGGCAAATAAAATATGAAGATTCCCAGATATTCGCATTTTCAAATATGTACAAATAATTGTATATCTAGATCACTTGTCTGGAAAATCAGTTTGCTTCCTCATGAACAGAAAAAAAACTACACTCATTCCCCCCACCACCACTGCCTATTTATGTCCCAGTGGCTCCTGCTGTGAAATGACCTCAGAATTTTCTGCATATGTATATGAAAATAATCCTATTTTTCAAGTAGGAACAAATGGTACTTTTCCAAGTTCTTGAAGTCATATTTCAAAAGTGACACAGGCACTTTGAAGTCCAGGGGAGTTAAAAAAAGCACACTAATTCCCCTGCAAATCAAGGACAGCTATGGTCTTTTGTGTATAGTGGGAAAAGGAAAGACCAAAATGGGGGAAAAAGCACCACTTTTTGAGAGCTGAGCTCCTTCACCTAACTAAGTGCCAGTGTGGCTTGGGTTAGTGCCAGCTTGCAGACACATCTGTGGAAGAACACTTTTGCTCTCTTGTAGTAGAAAATGCACTTATTGCCCAGAGAGCAATTCTTCTTGCTTGGCTGAGCACAGGGAATACAGAACATGTATTAAAAAAAAAAAACCAAAAAAAACCCAGTGGTCAAAAAATGCCTTTAAAGAAAATGAGTAGTGTCCTCATTCCCAAGAAATATTTCATCCTATAAATAAGTCAGGACAGAAAAGTTGGGCACTGAGGTTACAAATATGTGGAAGTTTGCCATTTTGAAGGTTGTAGACCAGTATCAAACAGGCTGGTCTGCATGAGGTCTTCCTACACAGCGAGACTGCACTGGGGGATGAAGAAGAGTAAAACTGCTCATGATTGTGAGCAGAGACACACAACACCAGTGCATAGTATGGTAGCACAGAGGACTGATTCAGGAAAGAAACTGAAGTTGCACAGTTCCACTGAGGATTTCAGTGCTACAAGATCTGATTAGATGGGGGATTTCAGATTTCTCTGTGAGAGGGAATGAAAACAAGCCTCTGGGATGAGCTAGACCATGGCCAGCCCTGGGAGGCTGCACAGCTGAGCATCGTGCTACCAGCGTCTGGGTGCTCACCAGGCAGCTGCGTACTGTAGCAGCCCCCTGGGACACAGACCGTGTGCTGCAAAAAGTTGCATGAGATCAGCGGTGCGGAGGTTTCCTGCTCAGCTGCAAGCAGGCAGCTCTGACTGCACAATATTAAGCTTTTTTTCCTGTCGGGCTGTCAGCATCTCAGTTTGTCTGGGCCTATGGATCTCAGCTGTGCAGTTCAGAATAACTGTCCTGCTTGTGTTGGGACAGGATGCAAACCATGCATTGGTGAAACAGGTTTGTTCTGGTGCAGCGGACAGTCTCTGGTGTGTGTGTTGGCCCTAGGACCTCCCTTAGGTTCACCTCAGTTGTAATGAAAGAAAGTGTATAGGATACAGCTCTAGGAACGGCAATTCATGCTCAGAAGCTTGCGAGGTACAGCTGCATGAGACATCTTTCCCTCCCCACACTGCAGTTCTGAGTGACCCAAAATGAGACAGCAGGGAGTCATGACATCGTGCTTCTTCCATTTTTAAACTCAGAAAGAAACTGGCGTCACACAGGAAACACCTTAACCTCAGTTCCTTAGCTGGTTCAACCCATCCCTAATGTTAACTTTTGAACCTTCTGAATAATTTTAAATACAATTAACATAAGAACAGAGGTCTCAAGTGTGGAAAGCTGCTTCTGGTTTTGCAAAAATCAGCATTCAGCCGGTGAGGACATCACCCTGCTCAGGGAAAAGACAAGGTCGGTTTGATGCCTAGCAGTTCTGTTTGGCTTGCTCAGCTCCCATAAGGCAGTGGCCAACTGGGCTCGCAGTATGACAGCCAAGCAGTTGGCATGTGTATGGCTATGAACCTACTGCAAAACATAGTCAGTGGTTCTTGCCCAGCTAGCCAGAAAAACATGGGCACTTCCCATCCTCAGGAATGAGCTCATGATACTGTCTGATAGCAAGGAACCAAGCATGGGGAGCATCAGAGATGCGGGGGAGGGGGAAAGGCTGGGGGGTCCTAAGGAACATGGAAAGAGATGGCAGTATAAGTACAGAGAAGGCAAGAGAAGCTCTAAATAATCTCTAATTGCCTATAAATTCAAAGATGTGTACAAGGTCACTTAGCTCATCACTGTAATGCAGCTGTCTCTGGAAGAGGCACCACAGCTGGATAAGAAAATGCAAAACAGTCCCCTACAACAATTTAGCACTTTGAATCAAGGGCAGCTCCTGAACACCATATTTTAAACAGAGGATGAAAATAGGAAAAAAATGTGTAAGATGATGAACAGTTAATGGTTTAGTAACCCTGGCAGGTAGCTTTTGAACCAGAATTGTGGCATCAGGCTGACATAAATGTTTCCCATTGGAAACAGTGTTGACTATACTTCTGTTTTCAAAAGACAGGACAAATGAAAGCAGCAGGAACTGATGGTTTTGCTGTCCCAGAAGAATGCATATTTCAAGGTCAGGTTGTGATTATTAGTCTTACTGCATAACACAGGCTAAAGATTTACCCATGTCTTTTGAATCTAATTCATCTCTGACCTCTTTCAGTCCTCTCTAGGGGTATATTTTTAGCTTTGCTCCGTCACTTACCCAGCTAATAGACTTTAAATAAATCACTGAAGTGAAACCATTTATTGTTCTGTCATGTGCTAATACACAATCACTGCAGTTCCTGCAGTCATCAATGATGCTGTTCCAAGTGTTGGACGGGACTACCTTCCAATTGATTATAAGAAGAATTAGCCGACATCATCTGACAAAACCCATTGCCAGTGCAGTATGAGGAAGAAGATGTTGCTAACTTTTATGCCAAGGGTATGGGACACTGGACAAGCAAGTTTGTGGATGACACCAAACTGGGTGGAAGTGTTGATCTGCTGGAGGGTAGGGAGGCTCTGCAGAGAGATCTGAACAGGCTGGACCGCTGGGCTGAGACCAATGGCATGAGGTTTAACAAGGCCAAATGCCGGGTCCTGCACTTGGGGCACAACAACCCTGTGCAGCTACAGACTAGGAGAAGGCTGGCTGGAAAGCTGCCTGGAGGAGAGGGACCTGGGGGGTGTTGGTTGACAACGACTGAATATGAGCCAGCAGTGTGCCCAGGTGGCCAAGAAGGCCAATGGCATCTTGGCTTGTATCAGAAACAGCGTGACCAGCAGGTCCAGGGAGGTTATCCTCCCTCTGTACTTGGCACTGGTGAGACCGCTCCTGGAATCCTGTGTTCAGTTCTGGGCCCCTCACCACAAGAAGGATGTTGAGGCTCTGGAGTGAGTCCAGAGAAGAGCAACAAAGCTGGTGAAGGGGCTGGAGAACAGGCCTTATGAGGAGTGGCTGAGAGAGCTGGGGTTGTTTAGCCTGGAGGAGAGGAGGCTGAGGGGAGACCTCATTGCTCTCTACAACTACCTGAAAGGAGGTTGTAGAGAGGAGGGTGCTGGCCTCTTCTCCCAAGTGACAGGGGACAGGACAAGGGGCAATGGCCTCAACCTGCACCAGGGGAGGTTCAGGCTGGACATCAGAAAAAAAACTTTCACAGAAAGGGTCATTGGGCACTGGCAGAGGCTGCCCAGGGAGGTGGTTGAGTCACCTTCCCTGGAGGTGTTTAAAACATGGGTGGACGAGGTGCTGAGGGGCATGGTTTAGTGCTTGATAGGAATGGTTGGACTCAGTGATCCTGGAGGTCTTTTTCAACCTAGTGATTCTGTGATTCTGTACTACTTAATTTAGTTAAAGGAGGGGTAAAGAAGAGTATTCTGTTATATTTGTATACATTATCTTTGAAATGTTACTGAATGTAGAGTTGAAGCATACATTTAATTGATTTGTATTTGGCAAATTGTATTCCCAGCTTTACTCTGTAGAGCAGGACAGTGTCAGACAGTACAGCCAAGTGTAAACAGGCTAGGAAAGGAGTGGGCACCAAATAAAACATTTGTTTCTCCATGGCAGATTTTTAATTACGTGCCACTCTGCTGCAGAGCATGGGTCACGACTGAGTTGATGGCAAGAAGGAGACCTTACAGAGTGCTTTAAAGAAGAAATCTCCATAGCCTGGCAGTCTGTTATACTGTTTTTATACACTCATACAAAGAGGAAAGGACTAACTATGCAAAAGAGCATTGAAGGCTCAGGTGGTTTGCTTTCCTTGCAGACCTCTCTGCACCAAATATTGTTACTATGTGAGCATACAGCCACACACAGACATCTGGCTTTATTTAACAAAGTTACTCAGATGCAACTCTGCTGACTCAGAGTTTCATCCCACTCAGGATTCCTGGATTAGGCCACATGAGCAATCTATTTTTCAGTGCAATTTTATGAAGTTAATTATAAAACAGTACACTAAATCGTATTCTCACTCAGAGAAAGACAGAGAGTAGAAAAGATTATAGTGCCTAGTAAACATATGACTGAGGCCCTTACATACTCTACTGAATAAATAATAATGTAATACACATTTTTACTTATTCTGCAAATTAAATCATTCACATGCATAACAATATCTTCTGTACAGAAACTAAACTTTCTGATATGACTGCCAACATCTTAGATGCTTAGTGGTGAGCTAGATGGAATATATCTGCAATGAAAGCTAAATTTTCTTCAAACATGAAGTATGATAGAGAAAGAAACCAAATGGATGATAAAAGGGAAATATTAATAAATTCATAAATATTTTTCATTTCTTCACCCCTTTAATTTTAGAACACATAATGGAATTGGTCTCGCTAGTCCCTATTTTAATTATACTAGGATGTTGCTTTAGTTTTCAGAAGTAGTTTTGCAAGCAAAAGAATATCTCCCATGGTAGTTTATGGTTGATGTTATGGTTTCATTAGCTCCTCCTGTGTGAGCTTGTGAAAAATCTGCTTATTCCATTTAATCACGCCTTGTTTCAAGTATTGATTCCTAATGTGGTATTTTTTGTGCTGCTGTATTGTCTTCTGGGCTCTGATAGCCATCTGCCCCAATTCAGTTAGTAAGTTTCATTCAAGGTTGCTTGCAATTGCTAAGGTTAATTTTCATGCAAGCTAGAGTGTACGCAAGCAAATAGTATGCAGACAACAGCCAGGGACTGCAGGTGATACAAGCACAAGTCAAAAGGGAGCTCTGCCACCTCTGTTAGCCATAGGGAACAACTGACAGGATGCCCCCCCCCTTAATCTAGTAAGAGAATTCACAGGGGTTTTTCCTTTCTTCCTCATAAACTTTGATCTAAAAGATATACACACAAACCAGTGTGTTTATGTGTGTATGCACACACATATTTACCAACCCTTTAAAGAGTCAATCAAAGCAAATGTAAAGTCTACTTGTTCCAGTTAGTTTCCCCAGGGGAAAAGGGAAAACAATAAATACCCTTTTTCTTGTGCAGAGAGTGGATCTAGTAGTTGCTGAGTTGAAAAACAAAGATCAAAGATGCCACTGCATGAAGTGCAGTATAGCTCCAGGAGAACAAGCTTTCTTCATGCTAAGAATAATGACTTCATTCATAACAGTTTTTGATATCTCATTTTGTAATCACTTTCAGGACAGCCTCATTAGGTATCCCTCACTTTGAAAGAAAATACACTTCAGTCCCAAAACTGCCAGCGTTCAACAGAAATTTGGAGTTTCCTCACTTTCACTGTTCAGCAGCTTTAAATTAACATTATTTGGCACCGGACTCTGCGCAAAAAGTAAATAAATCATACAGTATTTTACATTTTCTGCCTAAATAGTGTGATATATTTTTTACACTGAAGTTTTTGTGGCTTATATGTGAACCTAAGCAGACTAAAGGCTTGATCCCATCCAATCTAAAGATATTATCCCCAGTGAAACACACAAAAAGATTCAGTCTACCTGTCAACACAACTGTCATCTTCCAGGGTAGATGTGAAGAATATTGGTGGGAGGTAGTCTGCTTTCTCCCTGTGAGGTGCAGATTCAAATTGCAGAGGCATCAGATACAAGTGGAACTCCCCCAAAACAGCGTCCATTGCAAAAGCCTTGTAAAACCTAGAAACAGAAACACATGGAAGCATTTGAATAATTGTCTTCCTGCTATAAGCAATGGATATCTAGAAATGTACATCCATCAGTTTCATCTCAAGGAGACACCTGCATTCAACTTAAAATATTTCCTGGCATCTGAAATAGCGTGATGAATACAAAGCAAACAAGTGTTATACCCAGATAGCTGATGGTTCTTTTGTATCACCCATTCAATTGACACAGACAGCATTTACAAACCAAGGGACAATAGGTTGCAAGACTACAAAGAAAAAAATCAAGGGAAATATGCTAACTGTTCCTACTCAGAAAGGACTGCATTTGGCAGAGAGATGAGTCATGTTACTTTAGACTAGAAATTGGGAAGAATACTGACTGCCAGGGAGAAAGTTTCACTAGACAAGCAGAGTTCATACACATTTATTACCATTAAAACAGTGTGGTTTTGACTTAAGAAATATTTATTTTAGAAGCCCCTAGTATGACACAACACCAGTATAACAAATTATAAGGGCAGTTCATCAGCAGTTTACACATGGTCTAGATGCAACCGCTAGCTCAGGAAATCTCTAAACCATTAAGTATCAGAAGTTAAGCATTGTTCTGCTTTCTGTATTCCCTCCCTATGGATCCATCCCTGCATTCCTTTAGAAGCAAGACCACAGAAATGCTGATCTGGCCTGTGATGGCTCTTCTCATGTAGTGTAAGAAAATGGTAAAAAGAAAGACTGACTTTTTGATACAGACTGCAAAGGAACAAAATATTCTCTTGCTTCCACCTAACATCTAAGGTAGGTGTTTTATCAGTCAAGAAATTAGGTCACAGAGAAGCTATGTGGTGAGAATGTAATAAAGACACAAATAGTACCTAGAAGACTTAGTTCTTTAAAACCACCTAGCATTCCATGCCTGTAAAGTAAGGGAAACAAAAGGGGAGGTGTTAAAATAATATGTGAAAGACACTATGAGCATCAATCAATAATCACACGGAGTGCAGCCAAAATCAATCTCAGGTCTTAAAACAAAGAGCTCTGTGTGATTATTTTAAGAGTTGTTCTCTACGTTGGCCAGTACTGACATATGAATAGCCTTTACAGAACAGATATGATTATATTATATGATATTGATACTGTGCAAAGGGAGAAAATAGAGGGAAAAAAGAAAAGAAAATATATTAGAAAGATGACAAAACCAAAACAAAGCAAAATGCAGACTAAAGCTGCACTGTCTCACTCTACTATGTACCAAAGGATGTCCTTCTTCATGAGATGGTAGAAGACGAACACTGAGGAGCAAGGAGAAGCAACAAGAGCCATAAGGAACAGTACACACAACATAAATGTGGGTTGCTAGATGTAAATATACTTCCACTCTGGGAATGGAGAGAGAGGCAAGTAATGGGAGTAATTGTGGCAGGTCCTTTCTGAAAGTCCCACAGAAGCTATGTTATCAGGTAGAGGAATCCACAAATGTAGCTGCACTCACTTAATTTTACTCTTCATATCAGGAAAAAAGATTGTTAACCTTGCTGATGTTTCAGTCTGAATCCAAGTCTTTAACAGTTCAGATTATAATGAATCATGAACTTCATCACAGCAAAAGAATAAATAAAAATAGTCCCTCAAAATGTCACATTGAATAAACTAGGTAATTTACACTGGTGTTTAGATTGACTTAACCATCTTCTATTAAATAAAGGTATTGTTATGCTTAATGGCTTTACATACGTATCATGAACTCTTACTTTTTGTCATAACTTCACTGGAAAAATGACAATTTATTGTAAATTTTCTTGATTTCTAAGCATGTCACCTCAGATAAGCGTGTCCTGTTAGCCCTGTTCCCTAAAGAAATGCAGCCATATGACCATCCAGTCTGGTCATCTGCCTCTTCTGGATAACTTTTAAATCAGTTGATGAATATTAATGAAATCTGACACAGCAACAGGGCAAGATATTAAGTCCTTACAAGTTTCATGAAAAAAGACAACTGGATATTGATTTTTCAGCAAAATGAAAATTGCAAGGTAACCTTACCCCTTATTAATAACCAGAAAACATACGCATGTATGTGTATGGATGAAAGAACGCAAACATAATTCAAACAGCAGAACAATTTTAACTAGAATCTGTATTTTACTAGAGAGCTAAGTATCCATACAAGAAACACAAATTGCCAAGAAATGCGACCGTCTTGCTTCACAGAATTGCTTGCACTGAAGTAAATTAGCCAGTTCGATAGTTTGACCAAGAAAGTTCCAGATATCAAATTATAGCTGTTCAAGTAGTTCTTACGTGAATGGAAAAAAGTTGTGACAGAAAATTAGGTTTTCTACCAAACTAAGTTTGAATGGACATGGCTCACATATCTTAAAATGGCTAGGCTTACAGCTGCTGAAAAGAAATGCTTATGACTCTTTGATACGGACTCTGAATTTTCGAGAAGAAAGCTAGAGACAAAGAAAAACCATGACTGGAATGTCATCTACGCAACACACACAGCTTTGCTATGGCAAGCAATTGCATCCCACAAATCCTTTTCATAAATGAGTCAAGACTCATTTTAAAACTCAACCCTTTGCTCTTTCCTTTCCTGAACTTTGTTGTCTGATTCTTAGAAATCCCCTTTTCATTTCCAACTTAAATTTATTCACAGTGATTAGATCCATTTGTTCTGATGCCAAAATTGGCCTTTAGCTTAAATAGCTCCTCTCTATTCCCATTGCTTTTCTTCCTTGTGCCTTTATAGAGAACAATCTTATCTTCTCTCAGCCTTCATTTTGCTAGGATTAACAAATCAAAATATTTCATTTGTTTTTGTAAAATGCATTCTCTAATTCCTCTCAGAAAGCTATTAGATCATCTTTGCTCCCATTCCAATCTGAATTTATCTTGCCTGAACACAAATCTCTAAATTATATTTAATAATCCTGGTGAGACCTCTCCAGAATCGTGTACATGGCATCAGTTCTCCCTTTCTCTACTGTTAACAAAACTCATTGTCTGATTCACAGTAAGATATCGCAGCTTCTCCTCCTGGTGGTTGCGATATGTTGGCAGGTTACAGTCATCCAATGGCCAGCTATACACTCAGTTCTTTCTCCTCCTCTGTTGCTTCCAACAAATAAACTCAAAGTTCCCAGAAGATTTCCTATTATTATGTGTAACCTTAAGCTGTGTGTTACTGATGCTTATCTCCTTTCTACTCCACAAGTCCTTAGAACCCCAAGTTCTTCCTGTTACATATTCCATTTATTTTCCATATCAGTTTTATCTGCCAGCACTACAATGTTCTGATTTTAATAACACCCTCTTATGTTTCTACTGAAATCATTAATAAAAACGTCAAGTAACATGGAGCTGAACAATAGGAACCTCACCGATAACCTGCCTCAAAACGAGCAGTTCAATTCAATCCTTTGTAGTTTCCCCATTAGCTCAGTCCTTATCTTTTTCGTCTTCCGGTAGGAATTGTTATTTTCTCCAGCTAAATTCATGACACTGACTTCCCTTGTGTGGATTATTTCATTATCACTGTAAGGATCAGCATAGCCAGAACCATTTTTATGCTTTTCTACCTCTGGTGATGAATAAAGCTCGTACTTCTTGTGTGCCTTTTCTTATATTTCACTACTCTTCAGAAGAAGGCAGTTAAAATAATTGTCTCTGTAAAATACTGCAGAAGCCATCTTTGTGTTCTTCTGATCGGTGAATTCCATCTGTTCCTCCTCCTTTTGACAAAATTTTGGTATTTTTCCTGGAAAAAAGGCCTCTCCTGTTGAGTTTTGAGGAGCAGCATGTGCTCAGCTACTACCGAACATCTGCAGACTCCAGGCAGACTCCATCTCTACGCAACAATCTCCCACCATAAAAAAAGTAGACACTCTCCCTTCTGCTGTGTTTTTTCCATTTATAGTAGGTGATCTATTTAAAAGAAGTTACTTCTTCCCTACAAACTGCGTGTCTCTGTGGTCACAGCACTAATGAGCCGCTAACCCAGCTAACTGCACCCCCTTTGCTTCCACCTCTGTCAGCCAAAGGCAGAGTGGCAAGCTCCAGGAGTGGGGAGAAGGAATCCAAGATAAAGAGTTGTTTTTTCTCCACCTGTCTTTTTTCCTTCATCTGATTCCACCTCTAACAATGACAAAGCAACCTCTTGCACCAGAGCAGGGTCTTCTATCGGTACCTTGGCAAATAACTGCAAAGAAAGCCAGAGGTGGGGAGTGGGCAGGGGACATATAGATGACAAAGGTCTTTAAATACTTCAGGGGACCATTCTCCTTTTTCTTTTTATGCAGTAAATCATGACTGGATTTGCTTCTGACTTGCAAGCCCTGTAAGGTCAGAATTGTTACCACCCTGACCTATCCTGACACCTAAAAATACACTGGTGTTTTGCCACTTCCTTCAAAGGTAAAGATCCTGAATCTATAAAGCTGACTTTACTCAAAGGACAAAACAAACATCACTTTACTTATTTTTTATCTAACACAAGATACTTGCTTTTTTATAATCAGAATTCAGGAGGCTTTCAAGACATACATGTACTTCTCTAAAGCAGGGGCTGTATAACTTAGTTCCCTTATTACTAGCTGAGGCCATTCCTCCTCTAAAGACTGTGCAGCACATGTGACACTGTACTTAAGACACTCCCAAAATGGCATGAGGAAACTTATATGGTCAGCTAACTCAGCAGAGCTGGACCCCTTTTCTACTTGGGGTGGTGGAACTCTCCAAAAAAGCAGAAACCCCAGGAATGAAAAACTATCAAAAGCTGCAGGCTGGTAATGCAGAGATCTGGAAAGAAGACAATGGTCCATTGACTGTTGTGCTGTGGAAACGGTGGTGGGAACGGGTCCTTGCTCTGTGTGCAGAAGATGCTCCCTGTCTCTAGCAGTCACAGCTTGTGCAGTTGTGCCACCGTGCTCATGTCAGGGAGGATAGATGAGGACACGGTTACAGCTGAATGGCCTCACACTTTGCTGCTTATGAACAATGAATCACAGATCATGAGGAAATCTGAACCCAGCCATGCAGTTATTAGTAATAACTAGATTTCAACACCTGTCATTCATTACACCTCCACCACCCCATTGGGGAAAAAAGTTTTGAAAGACAACACCCCAAAATTAAGTGTCAGAAATTGTGCAAGGTTATTTTGTCCCCCTTCCCTCGTGCTTTACAATGTGCTTTTGTAATTCCGTGACTCTAGATGGGTGGGACAGGGCAACACATCTTTATTTGCTTATTCACAGAGCTGCTACGAGAACAGCATCTCCTATTTTCAAAGAGGATAAAAGAAGAGGTAATAAGTTTAGGATGTAGCAAAGCACATTTGTGCAAGGCTTCAAGGAGAACTTGCTCAAGGTGAACCTGGTGAAGCATTATAACAGACTGTTTGAAAAAGTCTATCCCGTGATATGTTTAAGAACCAGACAGCTATTCATCTCATAGGAATAACGTTAAGTATAGCTGATCCTGGATTGGGGTGAACAAGCTTTCTGGGGATCATTTAGTCATTTAATTCCAAAACTCACTTGTCTTTTTATGTGGCTTCTCTAGCATTTCTATATAGGAAAAATTCCTGCTCCTATGCTGGCAGCATATATACCTCACCCCTGGGTAATCTGTTTATTATGACATTGAAAGATGCTTCGGAAGTCAGATGGGGAATAAAAATTGGATCTTGTAAAACTGTCCTTAGTGAAAGGATTGGAAAATCATGAAAGAATGAAGCCTAGGATCACAAAAGGAGCAGCCCAGAAAGGACAGAATTGATGAATTTAGCACATAAAGTCATGAAGAAAACAATACGTGATCCTGTAAAGACTACATACAATAACTCCTGTGCAAAATAAACAAAATTAAATTGGCACTGTCAAAGGGAAATTTCCTAAAATTTAAATGCTAGGCTGTTACAGCCTCAGTACATTCTAAACATTGCCTGCTAGCATGTGTTTGTCTTATCTGCAGCTTCTGTTGGAGGAAAAAGAATGGGCAAGAAGTAAACACAAACACACCCTCCTTCTCCCTCTCAGCAACAGCAGCAGCAACATGGTAACTGTACCAGCACAGAGCTCTGCCATTGACTTCTAGGATTTAAAATTTAAAAAACAAAGAAATATTTGTTGTCTGCTCTGGACAAGAGAGTAGTGGGACACTGTCAGTGGATTTTATTGGCAGCAAAGAGATGTTGGATAAGTAATTATTGGGTTTTGCTCTATGACAGGCAGGAGAGTATCCTAGGAGACTACGCCCTTCTACCTTTAGTGCCACTATACTTTCTTACCTGTCACTGTCTTCACTGTCTCCTCACCTAACGAGCTCTGCCTTTATGCCTCAAACTTTTCATTTTCATCTCCACTCCCTTGATTAGCAAGACCTGCTACCACTGCTTTTTTTGGCAGCTTGAGCCAAACTCTTTACCAAACCACTCTCAACCTTCCACCCCAGCCCAGGCTGCTTTCTTGCCCCCAGCCCCAATTCGTGGCACACTTTTCTCCCCGTATCTTTACCTTCCAAGAGGAAGAAACCCACTGCGTCTTAGACTCTGTCTGCCAGCTTTTAATCTACCTCAGTTTTCATTACCATTTACTGGCTGCCACCCCAGTTACCAAGCCATCTGTATGTTCTCTGCACTCCTGCTCACCTCCCACTCCACTAACAGAGCTGCCGTGTCCCTGCTCAGCCAGCTTCCTCCACTGCCTCTGGGGAAGGCAACACATATACCTGTCAAGGCTAACAGCACTTCTAACTCACTTCCAATCCTTAGACCCAAATAAAACATGGATCACCTGTATCAGTGTTGTTACCACCTTGGAAAGTCCTGATTTGCCTCAGGTTACAGATACCACAGGGCGCACAGAACTTCAGATGATGTCTTCCTACTAAGCATCTTGCAATAGCATATTTTAGCTTATTTAATGCTGGCCAGACTTGGCAGGAGTGAAAGCACAGCCTTGCTACCTTATGAGCCTTCCCAAACTTGACAAGTATGCTCCAAAGTACAGCTGTATTACAATCTGGTAGAGAAAACAGATAAAATAATTTATTTTTCATGTCTTGCACCCAGCAACAACTAAGCTGACTCATTAAAAAAAAAAAATCAACCTTGTAGGGACATCCTGCATTGATAATTTCATTCACAATAATTAGCATTTATCAGAATTATAACCAGCCACATTCAGAGTTCTGCACCAGGAAATGGTGGACATTACAGTAATAACCAGTTCCACCTGTAATAATGTTTGATTTAATGTCCAGTCTTTTTTTATCCCCAGACTGAACACACACACAAACACAAAACCTGGAGACTTAACATGGTCTCACATCAGTTTTAAGTGTGTGTATGGCCTCAAGCTCTGCCAGGGGAGATTTAGGCTGGACATTAGGAAAAAATTCTTCACAGAAAGGGTCATTGGGCACTGGCAGAGGCTGCCCAGGGAGGTGGTTGAGTCACCTTCCCTGGAGGTGTTTAAGGCACAGGTGGACAAGGTGCTAAGGGGCATGGTTTAGTGTTTGATAGGAATGGTTGGACTCAATGATCCGGTGGGTCTCTTCCAACCTGGTTATTCTATGATTCTATGATTCTATGATTCTATTTTCCTTCCCATTAAGGTGATTGCTCCTGGTAGATAGTCTCAAAATCTTTGGGGATCAAGCACATCAGACCAAGAGAAGAGTGAAACTACAACAAACATGCTCTTCAAAGTAGGACAACAAAACCAAAGGAAGAACAAATAGCTCTCAAGTAAGACTTCTATAAATTGCATAAATAAAGAAACCTTGCAATTGTTTAATTTGCATGAATAAATTGCAATGGCTTTAGTGAATATCAGAAATCAATCATCAAATCTGAAAATAGAACTGAAGCCTTAATAAAAGTAATTAAGTTGGAACACATCTAAGTAGTCTCATTTGCTAATGAAAATAGAAAATGTTTAAAATTCTCTTTCATTACCTGACACGTTTTATGAACCACATTTTTGCATCTATTATGCCCTCCCATTAAAAATGTCTGCACTTGAAAATAAGCCCTCAGATAACCAACACAAAATCAAAATGTGTGTAGTGGGAGCAATAGGGCAAAAGGGCTTGAGACAGAGGCAGGAAACCAGAAGGGACCCGAGGCAAGAGGAATTTGGCATCTGCATTTATATTATTTGCTCTGTAAACCCTTTGCATAATCTACAGTGCTGCACAGCTGCGAGATGGGAAACATGAGACAGACCTCTGCTGCAGGGAATCTGTGGATTCCACGTGTGAAAACACAAGAGACACGCATCCAACTGGGCAGCTATGCATGGAAGACTTGGACAGCGTCCAAAGGGCAGTGAAAGCTGTAAAGCTGTGTCAGGAAACTGATGCAGTTAGCCAAAAGTGAGCTGACCCCAGTACCCTCTTTCATCATTACTGTTTAACAGCCTGTAGCCCTGGGAATATTAACTTCCCAGTGCACTGCAAGATGCAATTATCCAATCCATTGTCTTCCTAGTGCAGTGAAAAAGCAGTGGGGGAGGAATCACTTTTCATTCCTTAAGTGTTTTTCTGGCTATCTAAATAGCATGGGACATTTATCTATTGCTTGATTCACTTTAAGATTGTAATTTTTTCAAACAGTCTTATTTTCAGGCGCTGGATCTCAAATTTTTACAATAAACCACAGAAACTAGAAAAGAAAGTTACTCTAAAGAAAAATGAAACTGTATAATTACTCTCCAACTAGTGTTAAAAGAGATAAGCTTCTTAGTAATCACAGTGTAAGTCCAAATTCAGTGATGCCACCTCTCTGACCTTCCCACCAGATCTTGTAGCCATATTCCCTCTGGGCACCTATCTAAAACTCAGCAATAAACACAAGTGACACTAGCCAATAAAATTCAAACATAGCTAGAAAGCAAAGCAAAATCAACTGCTCTTTATTTAAACATAAGCTGCAAAAATTTCTATTTATATATATAAATTTTCAAGTCAATTATGTATGTACCTACTCTAGATTAATTATTTCTGCTGAAATGATTTTTGAATCTTTCATATTCCTTCATAACAAAATTTTAGCTCCAACAATGCTGACAACAGCCCATTTTTATTGCTAGTAATATAGTAGTGTTAGTGGCAACAGCAGCATAACAGAAGCCTCTTGTACTGAAACACAAACTTCTGTTTGTGGATTAAAAGCCAAGTTACAAAGGTTAGATAATTAAACTTCCCAACTTGCAGCCTCTGAAATCAAAGCTCAGAGAAAGGAAATATCTTGTGGCAGGATACAGAGGAAAGCTAAGGCAGATTTTCAAACCAGAGGGAAAATCTAAGGTTTTCCCATGTCATGCTTTAATTATTAGCACAGGAATTCCCAGCTATCTGAAATACTGCTTTTCAAAATGCACTTTAAAGTACAAATTTTGTTTACATGCTCTTTAAAATCTCTTCTCTCTTACTCTAAACTAGTTCCTTATCCACTGCATTACAGAAATAAAATATAATTTTATTTAGCTTCCACACCTCTTAACTAGTACTTCTAATTGTCTCAAACAATAGTGGATGTGGCTTTGACATGATATATGAAACTCTGTGATCTTTCCAGCCTTTTATTTCTGATATTGAGAAAAATATAGCTTTTTGCTCTTGAGCTTCAGGCCCTCAATTTACAAAGCATCCATAGACTTAATTTTCAAATTAGCATTGACCCATCTGAACACTGTAAAATAATGCAGGCTGTAATCAAAGTTTCCCATCTGGATTTCACCTCCTGCTTTCCTAAGATGGATATACTGTAAATTCAACTCACTCGTTGGTTCACTATGTCCCTCGGCAGTCGGAGATGAAGTTGCAAACACATGCATCCATCTTTGTGGATGCCGACAAAATATTCAAGCTTAAGATCAAGCTCTGGGCTTTTATTCAAGATGTTGATTATCCCTTCAGCCAAACCAAATCTTTCCTCTGGATCCAAAGCATGTTGGTAAGCTTCAAAGTAAACATCTAGAAACGGAAGAGATATTTAGAAGCATATTTAGAAATGTTTATTCACCTAAATATTCAGTCTTTGTTGAGATTTCTGAACATGGAGTTTGCCACCCATATCAAACCAAGAGTCACCCAGTATGGTCTCTTGTTTCTGACACATGATATTACTGGATGCTTCATCAGGAAGCTCAAGAACAGAACAAACTGCCCACAGGAGTAATTTCTTCCAAGTATTCCATACTTAACAGGGCTTTTTTTTTCACTGAATCATGAAGAACTTTTGTTCTACACATTTTTCCTTTAAAAAAGTAACAAAGCAATGTATTTACTGCTTTAAAAACACCTACCTCCTTCCTCATCTAATCCATTCTCTGTTTCTTTCCAGCACACACACTGGGTTTGTGTATTTGAAAAACTCCATTTACCCCAACCTAGAACCTGTAGACTCATCCAAGTTTCTACATTATCTCACTTGGCAATGACTGTCACAGTTACTTTATGTTTTCTGGAGAAACTACAAATTAATCGAAGATGTAATTAAAAATGTACAAAGGCTCATGCCCTCTTCGGGCTCTGCTAGCAAGAACAACTGTGAAGTTTTATTTAAATAAAGGTTTTAATTACACATACCCACAGCTTAGGACAGGAAAAGATATGTGCCAAGCATGACCGCACGTGAACTCTCAAGATGACATTGTAGTACTTCTTGGTCAGATGGCAATTAGGTGATTGAAAATATGAACGTCCTGTGCTCTTGCTTCTGGGCAAGTCATGTCCATATGAAATTACGTAGCTCTGGCTGGTTTGCATTGACACAAAAGTTGAAAAGCATCCATATTGCTTTCCATACTGACACCAAAAAACTGTGGAAGAGCAAGATGCATAAGGGCCGAGGAGGTAACTCAGTAGGCTGAGAATTCAGATTTCCACAGTCAAGTTCTCTGATATAGACCTGCCTGACCTGAACAGTTCTGGAGGAAGCCAAGAGAGCAGTTGAGCAATAGGCCATTGGCAAGTTTATACTGGCAAAGCTAAGCTGTCTCAGCTGCTGGACAAAGTACCATTGTTTCCTCATTCAGAAAGAACTCTGTCCCAGCTGGACACAAAGCTAGTGAGACCCACTTCTATTTCATTTCAGCTAAAAGCAAAAGACCTCATGCAACAGCACATCTGTACATTTAATCCTGCCTAGAGAGATGAGTTTTGAGAGCAGTTCCAGCGTATATTCTTTGATGGTTTTGGAAAAGAATTAGTGTATTGTTGCTGTAGAATTTTTATTCTTCTCCAGTGGGAGTTTTTCTTTCAAAAAGAAAGCTGATTTCCTTTTACAGAAGGCCCATGAGAAGGTAGATTCACGGAGATAACATGATCATAGAGCAATGGAAAGAAATGTCTATGGGGATGAGAGCAGAAACTTAGTGAACTAGGAAATTAGACAGTATTTTATATAGCTCTGCAACACAAAGCTCCTCTCTGAAAACAGAAGAGTAGTCTTAGGAGATTTCCCAAACTAGACACAACTATTTTAGTTTAAAAGGTTTTCCATTTAAATCTTTTTCAATAGTACACAGGAGATTCCCTAACACCCTCTGGCGTTCCTATTTTGAGAGCTGCCCTGGGTTACTACAGGACTGAGAACAAAACCCTTGAAGTGTGAGAAGGCAAACTCAATTAGTGCCATTTCTCCCAGTTTCTGTAGCGGACAACCTGCTCCCTTCTGCCTCCTCACATTCACAGCATCGTCCTTGGGACTCGTGAGTCCCATAGATAGAAACACACTTCCAAGTTCCTCTGGGCCCCTTCCTTTGAACTTGTCCACTCTTCACATTTCAAGACTGTAGTCTTTGGGCAGAAATCCTATATGCTTTCATGCACCGTGTCAAAATGCAGACACATGACTAGATTCAGAGAGAGGAAGGGCAAAGCCCACAGGATACGCAGCAACCCTTGTGAATGGCAAAGCTATGAATCAATTAACAGACATTTTTAGTGTTGTTTGTTTGTTATTAAGTCCATACTAAATCGTGTCATTTTTCCTCAAATAATTTAACTAACACAGAAAAAGACATCTATAATAAAGAGAGAATCATATATAGGTCTTATCAATAAATTGGCTGGGGTTTATGCTGTAACATACAAAATATCTCTCTGGTTCCCTCTGACAAAGGGTGATCCAAATGATAGGCATAGCCAGCTGCAGACTGAGTTTCTCCTCCTATCACAAAGATGCAATGATTACAATTCTAAGCAGAGCCATAAAAAGTTTTCTGCACCAGCCCCAGAAAGCAAGGGCAGCCAGCCAGAACTACAGAAAAAAATTGCGTATTGGACTGCCTCATGCAGGGAAACCTCTTCAGGGCCACACCTCATTCTTTCTTGTCTGCATTTGCTGTATTTCCTGGAGATGGTCTTGTCCTTCCCAGTTATCCCTTCCCAGTTATCCAGTGGTGAGTGACTCTCCCTAAGGCCCTGCAGAATTTCTTCCTGTCCGTGGCACAGCAGCTACAGAGGCAACTGCTTGACATTTCTATTTCTTGCTGCAAAAGGAAAAACATATAATCCTCTAGATCCCACTCACAGTACTCAGGAGCTTCAGCCCTCTGCACACAGCCCTGTACCAGATTCTCAATAAAACCCACACCACCACCCACCACCTTTCAACAGGAAACCTTACACAACCTGAAGTGGACTGACTGCAAATGTTCTTAAACCAAAAAAAGCTTCTGTACCTGGCATGTGGTTTTATTGAGAGACAAGTTTCACAGGTCTGGAGGTCAAGCAGCACAGAACATCGATCCACGGAGGCATTTGCTCAGCCAAGGATGTTGCTGCCACTAAATTGCTCACAAGCTACATCACCAAAGACAAAAAATTAAGTAGAAAATAAGTATATGCCAGTACCAGGGGGATTTCTACTTGTCTAGAGTGGCAGGACTTGTGGGAAATCTCTTTATTTATAGCACAGGATTGTGGGGTTTGCTTGCCAGGGAACCCCCAGGCCAGGAAAAGCTTTCAAGTCCCATAAGCTTTGGTGGGCCCCAGAGTATTCTGCAAGGCAAAGAACAAGCGCACTAGATATTTGGTTGAAACATTTATCTTCCATCACCTTTTAACAAATAATCCTTGAGATAAAGCGCAATGGCTAGAGTTCAAAAAAAAGTGACATCAAGGGGAAAAGTGCAAGAAAGCGGAATAAAACTAGGGGGGAAAAGTGAAGGGAAGCCTAATTTTTCACTGCACCAAATCATGTTGGGATCATCCTCACCTCCTCACCTTCACACTCAGATTAAAGAAAGGCAGCATGGGCTACTCAAAGACAAATTTTACAAAGAGATGTAGTAGGACAGAGTGCAAACCCAGGGGAGAGCTTTCTTTTCAGATGGCTTGCTATTAGAAAAGTCAGTCTTAGTAATTTAAAAATTTCTCAGCCTCTCCTGCAATGAAAGACGCTCCAGAAAAAGGTCCACAATGAGGACCTTCAGGTGACTTCAATGGAGGTCCTATCCAGCCTTCAGGCATTCACAGATTTGTAAAGGTTTTTCATCATTTTATCCTCAGCTATGCTCTGCTTTATCTGTCAGAACATTCAATTTTAGGGAAGCACACTAAGCCATCAAAACCATTACCCTATCAATACAGAAATTAATTCCAGTGATTTAAGAGATATTTTGTGCAATTCTCTGAAGATCATAGGTGTTTTGGGCATTTATTCACTATTTTCTAATGGCCCTTCCCCCATACTTTCTGGAATTACAAGTTTTTCCCTCCTCACTGTTATAGAAGTACAGCTGCGTTTTTAGAAGTCTCTGATGCAGTCTGCCTCAACTCAGTTCCTACAATTAAAAAACAGCAGCAGGAAGAAAGAAAGTCTGACACATCAGATATTTTGCAGTTTCCTGTTTACAAATAATAAGTTTAGTTGTAGGAGTTTAGTTTAAACTAAGTTTAAAAGTGGTCAGAGGTAAATTTATTCTCGCAGAAAAGCAATCCAATACATTAATTAAAAGACATTCAGAAACAATTAATATTTTTCTTTTCTGACTCTTTCTCTGTGCCTTGAAGATGTGCTTGCTCGTTATATTACTTAACTACAATGTTCCTTCAGTTTTATTTTCCCCTCCAGGATGACTTGGCTATTTATGACCCTCAATAAGTGCAAACCTATTGCATTAACAGCATTTGACAAGCAATTGCACGTGCTCAATTAGGTCTTTGTAACACATTCATTACGTAGCTAAGTAGAAGAAAAAGACAGGTCCCAAAAATTCAGGTAGACCTCGGTCCTGCAGATGTATAGCAATGATTCAAGAAGTCATAGGATCAGCCTACCTTGAAAGCAACAAACCAAATTATCACAGGTGTTTTGGACCTGTACGTAACTTACTTTTATTTTTCTCAAGGTACTGGCTGGCCACAAGCAGCAGCCTATTCTTGGGTTCCTTCAGGTTCTCTAAAGCCACATCACATAATATGTAAGGCCCTCACTGGTCCTGCATGTGTGAATGTGTCCATCTTCACCAGTGTGAAAGTTGTCATGGTTTCTCACCTGTGCAAACTCCATGAACTGAGTGCTGTGAACCTGTGATGTGAAAAAGAGACACAGAGATAAATGCAGTCACCACTGCAAGCATTACAGTTCTGTATAATCAACATACTGAAGGGTGGGCTTGGCCTATGAACGTGGTATTTTGCCACTAAAAAAGAACAATGACATAAAATATTGCCACAATATTATTTTTCATAGTTAACACCTACACTGTGTCTTCATTTATGCTGCCATGGATTAAGTCAAATTGTATGAAATTTCTGTTGGTCCTAGTTTTTCCTTCAGGCATATAAATCCACAAAAAAAACCCGCAGAAGTCATTAAGATGAGATCACACCTTGAACTAAGATAGAACTTTTCCCGCTTTTTCTAACTTAGCTCAGATTTTGCAAAAAGTGTTTTAAATTCTGATATTCAAATGCAAAGTCAGCATATTTTTTAAAGCCTTCTTGGGTAAGTTACACTTGCAAGATTTGGAGATAAGCTTACAGGCAGAAAGACTCTAGCACTGATTAAAAGGGACACCCATTGACTGATGTCCCAAATTGCTGTGACAGCAGCACTTGTTCAATAGAATTGTTTAATAATTATCTTACTTTTCTAAAAAAAATTACATTAGCATCTTTGAAAGAGAATCATCTTCCTTGGCAGTGAGTCACTAGTTAGCTTGGTAATGCCCCAGGCAAGAATCCAGTGCTGCAGTCAGCAGAAGTGGCGTTAGCTTTCAAAATACTGTTTCTTGACTAGGAGTGCCACAAAGAGAATTACACATATTTGTCTCTAGGAGTATAATTACAGAAGCTCATCAAGCAGTGTAAATAAATGCCTGGTATAGGCATATAGCCATAGAAGCCTTTAAAAAAATTCTTCTTGTAAGAAGCTAACAAGCAAATACAAGCTCTTTATTTTCCACGGTTTGTTTTTACTATTTCCTGATATATAAAGCACCTTTGTTCTCACTTCAGTGCCAAAGAATGATGAACAATGTGTTGGGACTTCCTCCTTTCACTGGCTCTCCTAACATCTGCCTTTACAAGATCCCCAGTGCTACCCAAACTTTACCTGCTAGCCCATGGATGTATCAAGTTCTATTAAGAGGAAGGATGGAGGAAAAAAAAATGTATTCGCTTTAGTCATGGAAATCTTAGTCAAATTTAACTGTACTGAGGAGCATAGCTTGCCAGCTTCACCGATCTATGCTGGATCAGAATTCATTCTTTACTATAAATTTAATGAGGCAGCCCTGTGAAATGTACTCTGAATTTGAACATAATATTGAATCAGCCTTGTCAGACTCGCTTCCTTTTTTTCAATACAGTGTTCTGCTTTCTCTGTTCTTTCCTCATTCTTCTCAGCAGACTGTTTCACCACTCTCAGCAATGGGGTATGGAATTTGCTAAAGGTTAAATCAAAGCTCTTTATAGAAGAATTAAATGCAACTTGATTTAGGTAAATAAATAAACAAACACTGGGCTCACTTCATCATGGCAGGCAGAAGGGGTTTTCAGTTGTGTTTTTAAAAATCCTTATGGAGAACATTCATTGAAATTATCTCCACTTTCAAGCTCTTGAATTTTTTTCTGGTGATTCCTGCTCTGTCTCACTCCCAAAAATCTTGTTCAAGATTACTGGATTCTGCAGAAGGGGCATGGGACTACAAAACTGGAGAGATCTTGCAAAACAACCCCAAAAAGAAATGAAGACTTTCTGTCTGTAGTGTTTGGTTTGGGAGTCACATTTTAAAGAGATTGCCTAAGCCTTATATAAGCCTAAATAGTGCTTATGCTTATAAAAAATATTACCCAGTTCTATGTGTACAGCAACAAATCAAGTAACTGGATATTTGTGTGCAATGATTTTTGCCTGCAGGTTTTGGCTTTCCTCATCTTGCTCTGCCCAGGTTTATTGGGACTTAACAAATCCCTTTGGGGCTATAAAGCTACGTTCACACGTCTACATATATTTTATCTACTTTCTTCCAAGTTCTATTTCATCAGGATACACAAGAGTTTTAATTTAATGTAATACATTGTTTTGCAGGGCCTTCTGTCATTGAAACTCATGCCTCTGATGATCTCCATCCCAAGCAGACTGCTAGGAAGGGTGTAAAACTGCCCCAGAATCTCAAGTTCAGGCCATTGTGAGCTGAGCCATCATAGGGGCTCACAGTGGCTCAGCTCGCAGCTTACAATGTGGAGGGATTCATAACAAGGATACTCCTGCAATTTCAGACATAGTTTAGATGCTAAAAGTATTTTAAAAACAATGCCATGCTCTCTGGGTTTGTAGCATGCACTAGTGAGTATGTTAGATAGGTCTAAATTAGTTTGCCATTAAAATGGCTCTATCCTTGTTCCACTTCTTAGCAGAAAGACTGTGCTGTACATTAAAAAAAACCAACAAAACCAAACAACCACATTAGAAACTATTGTTCAGGAAATACTGTTTCCCCTGCTTCTAAATTTGTTGCCAATTAAACTGTAATAGGATTAGTAAATATTTATCTAGGCTTTAGTTGAAGTTCAGGCATATTTATCCATATCCATGTGTTAGTCCAGGAGAAAGAGAGACCACAGTGAAATCAGTCTCTCTCATTGCTAGAGGCTCTCTGAATTATTTCACAGCTAATCTCCGTATCAGACAGCGTTTAGATGGAAGGTCAGGATTGATCTTTGTATCATTTCTTCTGTAGCAGAAAGAAAGGGAATGAAAATAAAGAGATATGATGCAGAGATCAGAAGGAGACATTGTCAGAATGCCTGCTTCCCAGAAAACTGACACCTCCCATTGTTAAACAAGTTTAGAATTACTTATTCTGACTTGAAAATTTGAAGATGCTGGACCACCCAGTTCAACATTTCTTAAGTGGAAAAAATCACAGTTTTCTAGTCCCTAGTAGTTTTTCATTTAGGAATTTCAATTTATTAGATTTTTAAAGGATAAATATGGCCAAATTAGAAATAAAACTTAAGATGCCTTAAAAATATCAACTCCATGTCCTCCCTACACATTTTATTTTGGAAGAGGTTTAGAATTTTTATATTTAGAGACATGAAGGTTTTTCTGGTTTAGTGTTGGGGAGGGTGAAGGTTGAAGTCTTAACATAAGCAACAAATGGGGGCAGGAAGCCTACTCCCTTTTTGGTTCTAGCCACAATTCTTTCAAGAAGTGGCTTGTGTCTTTGGTTCTGTGTGTTTCTACAGGAAATGAAGAAGCAAACAAACAAACAATTTTTCAGTAAATTATAAGTAAATGTGAGCTCAAAACATTGAAAAAAAATCCTATTAAAATACTATTATGCTTCTCCAGGCTTCCCGCATGAGAACATTGTGATGAGTGTTAGGTAGCAGAACTGCAAGGAAATTCTACCGCTCAAAAGACAAAATACCATATCACATGAACCTGCTAAAGTCAGCATAATAAATTGATTCTGTTCACTATATTTTACAAAAAAAAAAAAAAAGCTGGGGAAACCAAAGTTTAATAAGCCTTAAAAATTTAATTTGAAATATTATTTTTCCAAACTGTGAAGCCAACTGTACTAAGTACATCACTTCAACCATGTACTCTCACCCAAGGTTAAAAAAACTCTACTTAAATCTAAATAATACATGATAGAAGACATTGGGAGTTACTTTAACAAGCATTTCCATAAACTGCAAAATGCCTCAAATTTCTCAGGAACATCTACTCTGTTGCATAATCCTACACTTACAATGTTCCTAAGTCAAGCACAGCCAGCAGCACCAGTCTAAGTAAATGTTTATCTGTCAGGCAGTATTGACACTATACTTCCACGTGCCTGAAGTTTCTCAGAGGTTTGCTACAGACCACTGGGAAATACAAGTATTTAGTCTGATAAGGCAAGGCACGTGGTTAGGAGGAACAAGCTACACTGAATGCCTCAAATGATTCAGCAATTGACTGCAATATAGCTTGCATGGAAGAGAGAATTGTATTAGGTATTCCCGTCAAGGCATATGTTTTGGGAGACTAAAGGCTAGATGGTGCCTCACCTTGTAGTCAGCTGGCATGTGGTGAATACCCAGCTGTCAACTCAGGCGGCCAAAACCAACCTCAGCAGCATTGACTCAGAGTTGTCTTCTGCACTGGGAATTGAGTGACCAGCCTTGAAGGAGAGGCCAGTGGCACTATGGCCAGGCTTCTCTCCACGGACCTGAATTAGGTAAGAATCCCCAGGCACACCCACTAAAATAAACCAGAGAAAACCCACAACTGCATTTTCAGTTGGATGACAGCCCCCCCTTTAAAAAAATTTAACTCTGATCTCTGCAGATTTTATGTCGAGTTCTTTTGCTTTTAGCTCTCAGAGTCTCAGGTGACATAAGAAAAGAAGAGACAAGTAGACTCCTCTCCTCACCACGTACAGTGGTTCCATGTGCAGTCTCTGTGCCCTCTTCTAATCCCAGCAGCTGCAATCTGCCTGTACAACTATACCTTTTTCCAGACAAAAAAAAATGTCACTATATTTTTGCTACTCAGGGAGATATCTAAACCTTTCTAAAGTAGACAGTTTTGCTAAGTCTGTTGTCTAAGTGAAGGTTGCTGCTGCCTATGGGACTGATTGTCACGGAAACCTGCAGTATGGAATAATGGAAAAGGCACTACAGCTTCTGTCAGAGAAACAGTAGGTTATTATAATTTTTATTCCTTCTTTCAGGTTTTATTAAATATATACTTACATAAATATACGTATAAACAGGTTTTTTTACCCTCTTTCATTCTTCATTTTGAAGGATGCTGGAGGCGTACCAGAGATTGTATTTCCCACATCCTTCCCACTGTGAGGCACAGCTGTGTTATCCTCAGTAGTTAATTCCTAGTTCCAACATACACAGTTAAAAATCAGTGTGGCAAGTATGCATATGATTCTTATTTGACAGATACATGCTTAAGTTTCATCATAACAAAAGGAAAAGGAAAGAAAAGGAAGGACCATACTACATGAAATACATAATCTAGCCAGCACTGAAATTATCATGGCATGTAACTCCACAGTATTTGATTGCTTTCCAGTCCTTTGTGTTTTATCCTTGTAAAGTCCCTTGGCTGTATGAAAGACTTATCCCTGTTCCAAAGACAAGTCTGCGGCAAGGGTCAGATCAAGGAACTTCTCCAAAGAAATTCAGAACATCTGTTTCATCAAAACCTCAACACTGCTATGGCTAGTGACATGTCTGACCTCCTAGTCCACCCTTCTTCCTCCTGCCATAAAAGAAAAACTGATTTCTGGGCTGCAGCAGATCAAAGGCTGAGCATGGGGCAAAATCACATCAAAGAAGTAACATCAGACTGACCTGTGGAAAAGTTTTACTGTGATATATATGCAACAGCTGCAACACAAGCATATATGAAATGCTCTAGCTAGCAATCAGTAAAATTAAATTCAGGTTGTTTTTTTCCTCACTCCCTTCCAGCACAGTCAGCAACGTGGTACAAACAGTAGCAGAAGAGCAGCAAGCAGGAAAACAGCTGTAACTGCCTTATTCACTCTGTCAAGGCCTTCTCAACACATATCAGGAGTTAGCCAACCAATATCAGTAAAATTAAACTGGCATTAGTACCAGTGAAAAGGAGAAGATCACTGTAAGTCACACAGTATTTATTAATTATGGAACGTTATGGACAGTGATTTACCAAGCATTATCCAATTAATTTCCTCAAACAATCAAGTATACAACACAGATTTGTCCTCTTAACCCACTCCTCTGTCCCAATTTATTTACCACTTCATTTGAAGTCGGATGGCATAAGTTGGAATAGTTTTCAGTGTGTTAAGGGTTTTATGGCATTGATTTTGGCAATGTTTTGGGTTGAGTTTTTTTCTGATTAGAGAAGATCCTATTAAAGTAGCTTCAGAAACTGGTGCTTGCCAAGTTTGTCCTGTTCAACATGAGACATCCTAACAAAGCTAATCGTAGAAGTCAGACAGACAAACTCAGGACTATGTTGATCATTCTATAAATTTACAAGTTGACATGAGTGTATTACCTCCAAATATTCCTTCAAGCCAAACAAACCTCAATGTTAAACAAATAATTCTCTACATAATCCTTGCAATGACAGATTACCTTTTGACTGATTCCTCTATCCTTGCTAAGCACGTTCATTCTCACTTATCTTGTCCTTATTGACACCAAAGGTCTAATTTCTTAATTTTAGAAAAACTAGGTCCATAAATCCGTATTATAATAATATGAGGTCAAATAGAATTTAAATGTATTTTCCTGAATCAACAGCATTAATTCTTTAATCTCTATTAAATATCACAGTAAGTAGTCACAGGACGAGGCATTTCCGCTTAAAATTACCACTTAAAAAAGATACAGACAATGTTGTCTGAAAAATGCCAGTAAAATAAGGAAAAAAAGGGTAGCAGCTGAATTTTAATTTTAAAAATAGTGAGACATGGACAGCACTTTTTTGTGCAATATCTAATTCTAGCTTTGCCATATCATCATGACTAGACCTTTTAAAAATTATTTTTTTTTAATTAACCTAATGCTGCTGAGATCAGTCCCTTGCATTGCCTCCAAATCTTTCCTAACCCAGTCATGGACTCAATGCACTTGACAGAAGATGTACAGCGCAATCATGTTTTCTTTCTTTTTTTTCATTAATCATCATGGAGCTTGCATGAGTCAACCCGATGTTTGGGTTTGGTTTTTTTTTTCCTGAAGCATTCATTAAGTAATCAAATATTTCTCGGTCAGGGACAGCCTGAGGTTCTTCCCAACCTCATAGGTTTTTACATGTGAGAGCTTTTCCTGACAGAAAAATGTATGTTTATTTTTGAACACGGAGTTGGTGTCAGTCTTGGGGGCAATTGATCAACAGGAAAGAGGGAATGGGGAAAGATTAAATGCTGTCTCTCTCCCTGCCCCCTTTCCTCTGCTCCTTTATCGCTCACTGCCCTGCTTGGTCCTGGCCAAGTTCTTGCTTCAAGAACTTCTCATTAACATTGGGGCTGCATCCAGTCCCAGGAGCTGACACCTTTCCTCTTTAAAAAACAACAGCAGAGAAAGGAGATTGTTCAGTCCTTTCTTAACTTGCCACCAGGGCCCACCAGTTGGGGCAAACAGGCACAGGTAAAGTGAGCCAAATGAAATACTGGGAACTTCTGAGGTCTAACAGTTCTGTGCATAATCACCTTCCCTGGAGGTGTTTAAGGGACGGGTGGACGAGGTGCTGAGGGGCATGGTTTAGTGATTGATAGGAATGGTTGGACTTGATGATCTCATGGGTCTTTTCCAACCTGGTGATTCTATGATTCTATGATAATACTTTTACACTTGTCAAAGCAGCATCTGTGAACAACTTCTGAGTCAAAAGAATGATAAAATAGAGAATAAAAGTCTGTCTTCATCAAAAGGATATCTTCAGATTCAGAGCATTGGTCACAAAGGCTCTGCAAAGGGATCTGAACAGGCTGGACCGCTGGGCAGAGTCCAATGGCATGAGGTTTAACAAGGCCAAATGCCGGGTCCTTCACTTGGGGCACAACAACCCTATGCAGTGCTACAGACTGGGAGAAGTCTGTCTAGAAAGCTGCCTGGAGGAGAGGGACCTGGGGGTGTTGGTTGACAGCCGACTGAATATGAGCCAGCAGTGTGCCCAGGTGGCCAAGAAGGCCAATGGCATCTTGGCTTGTATCAGAAACGGCGTGACCAGCAGGTCCAGGGAGGTTATCCTCCCTCTGTACTCGGCACTGGTGAGACCGCTCCTCGAATCCTGTGTTCAGTTCTGGGCCCCTCACCACAAGAAGGATGTTGAGGCTCTGGAGCGAGTCCAGAGAAGAGCAACAAAGCTGGTGAAGGGGCTGGAGAACAGGCCTTATGAGGAGCGGCTGAGAGAGCTGGGGGTGTTTAGCCTGGAGAAGAGGAGGCTGAGGGGTGACCTCATTGCTCTCTACAACTACCTGAAAGGACGTTGTAGAGAGGAGGGTGCTGGCCTCTTCTCCCAAGTGACAGGGGACAGGACAAGAGGGAATGGCCTCAAGCTCCGACAGGGGAGGTTTAGGCTAGACGTTAGGAAAAAATTCTTTACAGAAAGGGTCATTGGGCACTGGAACAGGCTGCCCAGGGAGGTGGTTGAGTCACCTTCCCTGGAGGTGTTTAAGGCACGGGTGGACGAGGTGCTGAGGGATATGGTTTAGTGTTTGGTAGGAACGGTTGGACTCGGTGATCTGGTGGGTCTCTTCCAACCTGGTTATTCTGTGATTCTGTGATTCTGTGAAAGGTCATCATATAAAGCATGGCATAGTCGCTAAAAATTCCCCAGGTACCAGAGAGATACGTCCTACTTCTCATTTACTACTCTGCCAGTTAGGCCATTTGTGGGGGTTTTCCAGTTTCCCAGACTTGAAGATCTCTCACAGCTTCTGCTCTCACAGTTTCTGAAGCTCCACGCGGCGATGCCCACAAAAGCCTCTTCCTCCGTGAGAGGAGGAACTTGCTATAACACCTGCCCCTGCACAAAGCCGGCATCTGCAATCAGCTTTACAAGTGCTCAGCTGCTAGACAGCCTCCAGCAACCAAGACATCCCACTATCCTTCCTCTCCTCTTGTTCATACACACGTGCTAACCTTTTCCCTAATACCACAATCTTCAGTAAATACTAAGACATGCTTCTATTTCTTGTTGCCAAAGTCATGCCCCACCTCTGCCACAGGCATGCACGCATGTTATTTTTAGGTAGATGTAATCTCACACTGCTTATTATGACTGTGCAGCAGCTAGTGAGTCCCAAGTAGGATGGGACATCATGCGTGCAGCTTGGGTATGCGACTGTACGTTGCAGCTGGGCAGGATCTGATTAACAGCAGTAGCAGCAGACTGAATCTTGAAAAAGAAGAACGCTGGTATCCAAACAAAAATCTGTTAGAGAATCCCTCTATCAGAGCTGAAAAACACCTTCTAGACACGTTAATTGACCATTACTCATTATTTCCCCTTCTAAGCACCTGTTGGAACTCAGCACAGGTATACATCTCCTTCCAGACACAACTGGAGCTCTGCTGTCCTAAGGCACGAGCAGAAGCACCGGAACTTGACGGCACAGGATGTGGTCCAAACACCACTGCCGCAGATTCCAAGACTTTGTTTCAAACCACATCAAATACAGAAAAAAATGTGCCAGTCCCCATCCCACAGTGAGTCAGGGACAGGGCAGAGCATCTAGTGAGGGAGTATCTGCAGCGTTGCCTGCTACTGCTTCTCCTTTATTTGGGAAAGTTGTTTGCTGGCCCCTCTCTAATGTGAAAATGTAGAACTGATTTGCCTGCCATAGCATAGGGAGGGAATGCATTGGGTAAGAAAGAATGTGAAAGCAGTTTTTTTCTGATATTTATAGAGGGGAGGGACTACTGGCTAATTGTCTCTCTCCTTTCCTCTTATTCCATACCCTTAAGGACATCTATGTGTTTCTTGACCAAAATCAAACACATTGTATTTGGTAAGCAAGCCACTATGGAAAAAAGAAGGAGAATGACCTTTTTTTTTAACTGCCTCAGTGAGCTGCAAAACCATTTTTACTTTTTTTTAGTGGTGGTGATGGCTTTTGCCCAAGATTCCCAGAAAAATTACATGCTGTGGCAAGATTTGAAAGAATGTTTTCTCTGTGAAATATCTGGCATGGGGAAAGGTCTAAAACCATAAATGAAAGCTCATTTCAGTCCTAATTTTTTAAAAAAAAAACAAACTCAAAACAAAAAAAAAGACCATAAATGGCTGATCTTTTTAAAAGTATCATCAAAATCAAATCCATTTAATTATTTAAAATATTGTAAAGCCAACTGCAGCTGTGAAGTCTACACATCCTCTCTGAAATTTAAAAAGCTTCAATACTCAAATGCTTTGTGCGATCCATGGACGTAGATAATGAATGTTAAATGGGAACCAGGGAGACTAAATATATAGAGTACTGCCGAAAAACAGGTAAACCAAAATTACAAGTAGGACAAAAGCAATTAAAAAAAAGAAGATCTAATCTTGAAGGTATTTTTTTTAATTGCCACCTGTATCAGAAGTATAATTTTAAGAACATGGTCATGCTTTAACAATTATTGGCATCAGTAATATTATGTTCATACAAATACTAGCGAGGCATTGATAGGACTTCCAAAGGGATTAAGATCAGGAGTTTTACAGGACTTCTTTATCATCTGTTTTGAACCAAAATGCTGAGAAGTCAAAACAAATGGAACCTTGTTTAACACAGGAGGAAAAAGCGGAGGGATAAGCAGACTTTAATAAAAACGTAAATGAAATATCAAACCACATGGAAATGGTTTTTCCATTCATTTCCCAACCATTTCCTTCATTCATTTTCTTACTGGTTGGAAGTCACAGAATCATAGAATCATCAAAAGGTTTGGGCTGGAAGGGACCTTCCAACCAGTCAGCAACTTTTAATTTTTTACTGCTTCTCTGTCGAACACCACTGCCATCCGGTGTTTCACTTTCAAATGCCTTTGTTTTCTCATATGTTTCCTTATATTTATTTTTAGGCTGAAACACAAAACCAGAAGTCAGGCAGTAGGAAGAGGCTTGGGGTAGGTGAGCAGAGTGGGAAGCCAGGAGCCTGCAATTTCCCTTTCTCAAGCCAGAGGATAGTTTGCTCCAGAACAGCCTTATCATCCCCCTGTGTTCCATCCAACAGAAGCTGTTTACGAAGGCTCCCTGCTGCTGTTTTAACTGAGGTCAGCATCAGATGTAGGCAAAGCACATAGCCCCCTAAAGAGGCTACAAGAGGCTGATGGTATGGTAAGCAATCCTGAGACAGCTGGAGAGCAGAGTAGACACCATAGAATCATAGAATAGTTTGGGGTGGAAGGGACCTCAAAGCCCATCCATGGGCAGGGACACCTCCCACTGACCAGGCTGCCCAAGGCCCCATCCAGCCTGGCCTTGAACGTCTCCATGGATGGGGCAGCTACAGCTTCCCCAGGCAACCTGTGACACTGCCTCATCACTCTCATGGTGAAGAAATTCTCCCTTATGACTGGAATTCTTCCTTATGTCTATCCCCACATGCAGGCCCTGGCTACAGCACTGAAAGCTCTAGCCCGCTGAGCTGACTCTGTCTGCTTCTGCCTATTTCTGGTTGTTTTCATGTTGCCTTTTTGACACTCTCGCCCCTGTTCTGCCCTGTGCGATCCATAGTCCCCATGCCAATGGGAAGCCTCCTCCTCCCCTCTCCAGCTGGCACCCCCAAGGAAGGCAGCAATTCCCTCAAGGGTCCCAAACCAAGGCTTGCCCACAACTCGAACAAACAGGGAGCATCATTTGGGCTCTGTGACAAGCACTTCTAGACAGCGGGGCATCTTCAAGCCTGAGGACAGATATTTGGATGGACTGCAGCAATGGTTCCTTGGGGAGAGAAGACCAAGGAGCCCAGTGATATTTCAGGGCTGAAATAGCCTCGCATGATCTGGCCATACAGCTTAGGCTGTTCTAGTACTATAACACTGCCCAGGCAGAAAAAGACAGGGTACTAAGGACTTTCCATTTGACAGGAATATGATTATGGATAGAAGAGAGTGCACAGGGACGTGACTCCTCCATAGTTTCAGAGAAGGTATTTATTTTCTAGTTCCCATGTGAAACTGGGAAATGAACTACAAAGTGCCCTTGTTGTTTGTGGTGCTTCAGGTTCACCTGAATGAGATGAGAGGGGATGAGAGGCATTAATCTCACCTCTGACTGCCAGATCAGTTTTGCTGGCTGAGATACGTATGCAGATCCAGTCCTATAGCAGTAGTTCACCATCGTAACTGTGTTAGTTGTCTTCACCCTTGATAGGCAGAGAGCTCCTGTCAGATTACTTTTACAGATGTGGATACCAAACTAAATTTAACAGGAAAAACGTGGTACAGCTGACCAGTTTATCACACCCTGGAGTTCACCCATGCATCTGCAGCAGACATGAATGAGCAGAGTTTACTGGGAACATACAAGTCAGCCCTGTAGGGTACGTCCAGCTAATAAAAAACAATTAGGACAAATGAATACTACTCTTCACAGATGACCACCAGTTGCAAGACAATGATTTGAGGTGTTAGGGGTGCCTCACACTCATTGTGGATGCAGAGCAGCAGGCCTGATCAGTAAATGCAGATCCAGGGAGGCTAGATGACAGGCAGCCTAGACAGAGCTGTCCTGCAGGACATCCTCAAAATGGCCCAATGTGGCAATATATCACCAGAATCAAGAGAACCTGTGAAGCTAGAACCAAAATAAAGACACACAAAAACCTCCCCCCGAGGCACAGGCAATCTATACATTGTGCCCTACCAAGTTTTAGACTTGTACCTCACTATTGCAGTATCTCTCCTTGTCTTTGAGGACTTGAACCTTGGTCGCATTTAAAAAAAGCTGTTCTGAGCAATCCCTTTGACACAAATTCCAGGGCTGATTTTGACCAGAGTTAGGTGAACTTCAGAGCTTTTGAATATTCACGCAACTGTTCAAGCTGCTTTTTGAAGCCACTGAACTGATAAAGAAAGGGAAAAGTATCTCTATAGCACCTTAGTAATGGGTCTTTAATGAATTGAGGCACATACATGATACATAAACCTGAAGAAAGCTTTAGACATTTCGATTTCCCTGGAAGTGTCCAATAAATACACTGAAATCACCTTTCATTAAATTGCTTTAAGTTACATTACCTCTACAAATTTTGAATGAAGGTCCATCAGCTTCCACTTTTCCCCATTGTTTTGGTTTTATCAAAGCTTTTGTTGCCAGGGATCTACTTTAGACTTAATCTGGCTAACAGAAAAGTAACCACAAAACTTATGAATATCACAAGGTTTTGGTAGAGGAGGCAACATTTAGTAAGGAAAGTGCAATATATTCACTTTTTGTTTTCAACAGATAGGAAAAGATTCTTGACTATACAGAAATATAGCAGTTGGATAAGGACTGAATTATTAAAAAAAAAAATCATCATTCTATTTGTCAAAAGCAACATTTTAGACTTTAATTGCTGAAATGTACCTTGGTACATCCTGAAGAATGTTTAGGACTAACACAACTGAAAAGAGGAAGTTCCTCATAATTACCTTAAAAAGGGGGATCCAGTTGGTTCTCTTTTTCAAAGCCTTGGCTGGATCTAGCGTGCCCTAGTTCTATGACCTAGAAACCTCTGCATCATAAACTAGAAACATTCTCATTGTTCGCTCTTTGCAGAAGATGTTTGTAAATTTTTTTGGCAGCCTAAAAAATAAAAGGAGATGGTATTGTTAGAAATTTCCTAAGCTGGATCTTATAGCAAAGTAATACTGAATATTATGAGCCAAAAAAAAAAAAAAAGGTATGATAAAATGACAAACGAGACATTCTGGTCCAGTGCTTTTTCCTTCCCAGCTGACACAATGAGACTCCCCACTGGAGCCTCAAAAAAAGAAGACCAGGATTTTCAAAAACACTGTCTTTCAAAGTCAATGACAAATTTATTATTGCTGCTTTCAGTAGAAATAGCATTAGCCTGGAAGATGTACTTTGAAAATCCATTTGAAAAATGCATAAACCACTGCCAGCCTACGATGAAGGTAATCTAAATCACTGCCTAGCTGTGTAAATATGTCTGTCTGTGCTTATCTCGGGTAGCTCAGTGAGTACAGCTGGACTAGTCAGATGTTAATTTTATGGACCAGTTTATGCAATCAAACCTTTGTCCTCTTCAGTTGTACCACCTGTTCTCATACTAGGTCAGATTTGTAAGGCAAGCCATGTATTTAAAAGCAGGATGCTATTTCTGTTTAACAGTTACGCATCTCTTTTGGATCCTGGAAATCTCGATGGATATTTTTCGGCTGGTTTTGCCTTTTGGATGACAGAAAAGACGAACCCAGAGCTTTCCCGTGGGTGACCTCTGAGCTGCAGAGGCTCGGTGAGGTCCTGGGCAACGGTGTGTCTCAGCCGACCTCTAGTGGAAGTACCACAGCTCGGGGAGACACCAAACAAGGGCAGGAAAACTCGAGAAAAACCTCACAGAAAGTACGAGCTGGGAGAACAAAGGTATGGACTTAGAGCCACGATGCTGCCAATACAAATGTCAGCACTTACTACAGTTTAGTGAAAGCAGGACGAGGCTTTCTGCTGCTTCCAGTCAAGAGTAAAAATGTCCATAATCTTATTTTTTCTGTGACGCAAAACACTGATCTGTAATAAACAGAACTTCCTTCCATACTTTTAGACTCTTTTTTTTCCCCCACCCAATACTGAGAAGTAAAGAGCTCCAACTCATCAGCTGAGTTTCTGAAATCCATAAGGTTGTAGTCAACGCTCAAGTAAGAAAGCAGAAGCTGGAGCTGAGCTTTCAGCTCCTTGGTTTCAGTGCTGTGCCAGGGCAAAGTGAATTTACTGCCTTTAAGGCAGGGTTCTGCAAAAAGCTATAATCAGTCCAGCTGGAGAACATCAACACTTTAAGCAACATGGATATAAGATGACTGTAAGCAATGCTGTCAGCAACGCTCTTTGTTTTGCATCCACACAATCATGTAATTTCCCTCTCTTTATCCTGAAGCAGAAGTATGTCAGGGAATGCAATGTGATGGCCCACACTGTATGGATTCTTGTTATTTCCATTTCTTTTTTAAGAAAGGGCCTTCTGACAGACTGTGAAAGACTAACAGCTGTTGCTGGTCATGGCACCTCTATGGTCCTTGGAGGAGTGCTTATCTTCTAGGATGGAATGGATGACAGCTAACAAATCCTACTGCCTGAACGGGGTCCTGATTCAGCGGTATACAACATCTTCACCTACATCTTCATGTGCCACAGGGACTTCAAGTATGTTACTATTTTAGGGTTACCACTCGTCGGATACCTGATTCTGGCATGATGCTGCTATTGCAAACTTCTGAAACAAAAGTGTACTGGGGATGGCTGAATTTGGCCTGGTATCAGTGCTGATGCATGTTGGAAGCATAGCACCCGTTTTCAGAAGAACTGAAATGTTTTCTCCTTCTTTGCCTCATCTCAGGCATGCTCAAGGGTTTGAAGGATTTTGGAATTCCTTCAGCCTTGAAGAGACAAAACTACTGTGTTCCTGCAAATTTTCTCATCTACCCTTCCCTTTTTTTCAGCTCTTTGACAGACATATTTAACACTGGTAGTTTGGTTGGTTGGTTGGTTTTTATTTTTTTGTCTTAGGCCAAGCCATAACAAATAGCAGCACTTTTCCTGCTATTACTTTCCAAAGATTTTTGGAAGTCCAAATAAACGTCAACTGATTCTCCTTTACCCAGCACTGGTGGGTACTGCTGACAGAGGCAAAGATCCTAATAGGTAAGTTACAGTCTGCTAAAGTTCAACAAAACTCTTGGGGTATAGTGGAACTACATGTAATCTAATTTATTATCTCATTGTTTCAACAATAAAGGGCCATCTGCGTTTCTATTCCATGCTTTACTTCAGCCTTGTTTTGAATGTCTTGTTTAATCATTCTGTTGTTTCATCTATGAAGCTCACATCTAGATAGCAGATGAATGAGGCTTATGATGGTAATATGATACTGTTCCTTGAATATTAGATAACTAGATACTGAAGATCAAAATGAGCTAGAGCAATTCTAAGCTGCTTTTTAATACCTATAAGTGTTTACTCCACGGCAAAATTAATAGCTTAGTGAACTCTGCAACACTGTAGGTCTTGCGTCCTTCTCTGTATGTTAATAGTTCACCATCTCCAAGGTCACAGATCGTCCTTTCCTCTCCTCTCCTGCTCATATAAGAGAAAAATGGCCTGTTCAAGTGGCTTCATTTGGAGGGAAGAGTTTAACCCTCCTCTCCTTCTGCCTTAAGGCTGGTAGCGCTGTACTCCTGGGGCAGTGCTGCTTTACCTCCTCACTATGGGACCCCTTTGGGCCTAAGTAGTGAAAGAGGGGTGCACCAGCACAGCCAGTTAGACCAATTAGAGCTTAGTTAAATCACTAAGGTCTAAAGGCCCCTTATCTGTCCCAGGCAAACCTCCACTTTCCTTAGCACCGTTCTCAACCAGTTGTCACTGGTTGCGCTGGGCAGTGACACTCCAGGACAGAACTGTGTCTTGCTATCCTGTGCAGATCCCTAGGTTCATTCCTTGTGGTAGAAGTTTTCATCGGAGAAAGGAGACAGAGAGGATAAGTCACAGCCTCTTTTCATTCCTCCAGCCTTGCCAGCTCACTTCTCATCTGAAAGGAGGAGGGATACACCCTGCCTAGTCCCAAGGGGAGAGGAGTTGTGCTTTCTCAGAGACAGTCCTGTGGGCTCCACACTGTCACCACTCTGTCTGTAAAAGCATGGGTTAAATCACAAGATTTAAACACTCTGTAACAGGAATGTCGCCTTGCTTGCTAAGCACCACTCGCATGATAACTCTACATAAACAACATCACTCCCTCCCTTTCTTCAAAAGGAAAGAGAACTCGAAAATAACCAGAAGGAGATTTTTCTAGAGGAGCCTCAGTATAAGTCTTAAAACAATAGCTCTCTTCTCTTAGTTTCTCCAGAAACAGGCCACTCACAGAAATATTTTTGGTTTAAGCTTAAGTAGAATCAGTTTTCTAACTTCAGCTAAGCCTTGTCTAAGTAACTTCATTTTCTGAAAGTTAACTGCATGTTTTTCAGACAGTGGTTTTCTCTAGAAGAGATAACAGAGGGCATTGGTATGTAGAAAGGCTTTTGTTTATACTTATTCCTATAGTAACCAAGGACAGAGTTGGTGGAGTGCCATAAGTTAAAGAGTTGAAAAAGGGTCGCACCTGCAGGGAGGGGCACACAGGTGACCCCAAGCTGATCAACAGAGTATTCCATCGCATATATGTCACACTTGGTATAAAGCTGAGCGATCACGAGGGTATCTCTCTCTTCTTCCATGGCCAACATCCAGTGAGGACCTCTTCTGTCTGTTTGCCCCCATCCCAAATCTGCATTCCTGAATCCAGTTACTGAGTCCCGCTCCCTGCTAGCTCAGGACCCTTTCCTGTGCCTGCTCAGCAGCATCTGTGGTGACGTATAGTCATTGAGGGGTGGTGGAGGGGTGTAATTTCATATATTTGTACATATTTTCTTATTAATAGTATTTCTTTTATTATTACTGTTGTTGTTGTTGTTTTAGTTTCCAACCCACAAGAAGTTTTCCTCTAATTTCTCTTTCCCTGGAGGCGGGGGGAAGTGATTAGGGAGTCCAACTGCTCAGTCAGGCTTGACCAGGGCTAAACCATGACAAAAATAAATCAAAAAAGAGAAAAAACAAACCCTAGTTATCCGTTGTGCAAAATCCCAGAAGTTTATTCATCGTCAATGACTTGTAGCACTCATATAATAAAATCATTCGAGAAACTGGATAAAATAAGGAAGTATTCAGATTTGGTTTTGAAAGGTGACGCTTAAACAAGTACTCCTAAAGTCAGTGTCCTGCTCTGTCAAAATGTTATCACAGTAATAATAGAGAAAAAAGTCTCTCCAGGCTTTCTCCTCATCATGGATCTCCTCAAACCTAAGGAGCCCAACACTAATTACACTGCACCCAGGGAGCTCATTATCCCACTTATATAAGTTCAGTTTTATCATTGTAGTATTTCCTTTCCAGCAAAATCAATTTCCTAAAAGAATTGAAAGTCATGTGCACACAGTCTAACTCATTACCTACAAACCTCCAGATTTCTTTTACACTGAATTCTATTTTCCTCAGTTTACTTCCTTATCCAAGACTTGAATTGTTCATAATTATACATGTCTGCTCAAAAAATGCTCATCTTACCTGGAGAAAACAGTGAATGCCCTTCAGAGGGGGGAGGTGACCCACTAGCCACCAGGTATAAACCATCAGATTTTCCTGTGTCACTACATTCATCAGGTTTTCCTTTCCTGTCAGGAAGATTTTCCTTGCTGCTGAAAGTCTTGCTAAAGTCTGAACTGCATTGTTGAATTCCTCCATGATGTGACTGATTCACTTCTATTTATGAGAAGAAAAATGAGAAGAAAAAAAGAAATTGTCATTTTTGCATTTCTGCATCTTGTTCCCTGATTAGCAATTGCATTCCTACTGCATGAGGAATCCTAGTTTGAGAGTAATCGCAAAGGTTTATTTCCTCCCTAAATGCTTATGAATGGTATTTTCAACCCACTGAAGAAAAGGCAAGTTCAGTCCAAACAGTGAATCTCTCTGAGCAGCTAATATTGACCATAAGCAGACAGCTGAGAGGCCAAGTACTGTTACTGTTAATAGCTTTTTATTTTGGGGCAGGGGGAAGCCATTGCTGACAATTTTTCATGAACAGCTACTGCGCTAGATATATACACGCTAGACCCTAGGTTTTGGGTCCTACCTGATAAAGAGGATAAAGCTGTTTAATATCACTGCTATGCATACAAAGTCTCTCCATCTAAGCAAGTATATATATTTACTTTGGACTAGATGAGTAATTCTATCTGTAAAAAACTTCAATAAAATCAGAAATAACCAGCAAATCAGACATTTCTAAACAAGAGGAGCTTAACATTATAAGAAACTGAAGAAGAATATAGATCACCATTAGCATCAGAGAATAAAACCAAAACTTGCCAATTAGTCACCAAAGGCCACTGTGATTTTATATTTATCAATGAAGGGTAGTCCCCCTAAGTTGTGTCAGCAGAAGTATTATTTTGGGAATGAAAAAAAAGCAATTAGTACAAGGAAAATTACAGATTCCAGTCCACTGGGTCAGGAAATTTGAACTCCACTTTAAAAATGAAAATAAAAATAACCCACCACACAGACATACTAGAACATCAGGGTACAATCTTCTCCCAGCCCATCCAACCTGGCTTAGATTCCTGTCCTTTAAAGAAAGAGAAGAGGAAATTTTCATATTGTACAAGGAAACCACAAGAACTAACAGTTTCGTGACTGTTTCCAGGAAGGAGTTTCATGCTGGTTTTATTTTACAATGTGCACAGTGCAGCCTGCTGGGCCTGAGGAGCTCCTGGATCTTGGCAGCAAGCAGGAGCCCTGCCTGGTGCAGCAGCAGAGGCGAGTTTGTTGCTGTAGGCTCCCTTTTTCAACAGCTCTCTAACTCCCTCTACACGACATCACCCTGAATAGCAAGAGGTTTTGCTTCTGTCACCTGCAAACGAAGCACATGTGGAACAGTTCTCTTTTACAGAATATTAAAAAAAAAAACCAACCCCAAAAAAACAACCACCAAAAAACCCACCACCCAAGTGTTAAAAACAGAAAAAATGTTTAGGTTTTGAATTTAATTGGGAGTTGTCACATAAACACTGCAGAGCCAGGTCCACGTTACTATTTGAGTAAAAGAAAGGTTATGCTGTTCTACTAACGTGAAAACAACATTATTGCCCTTCCCAGTTCTGTCTTTTCAGGCACAGATTCCAAAATAAACCACATCACTTTCTCTAATTTTAATTTGCAGTTACTACTTGGTAAAGAGCAAGGAGATTTTTTTAAGCCAGTGTACATTTTAGCTACCTACCTGTAAGCCTTTTGTTAGTGTTACCTCCCTTTCTTTTCTGAAATAAGATGCATCCTTCGGAACAGGAGCAGAACTGCAGAAAAACAATGTTTTACAGGATGTTACATAAAAGCTGGTATTAACCAAACATTTGTCAGGCCCAACATGACTCAGATGGTGAAGTTAACAGTAAGCAAGTTTAATGGTATGAAAAGCATATATTAACACAGAAGAGTTTATTTCATTAGCAGACATTTTTTTGGCAAACTGTTTTCTTCCACCTCCATTTTTTAGTCATGGCCCTTAAAAAGTCCATCTGGATGCTTGTTGATTCCATGGGCACATATTTCAACCCCCAGCTATGCAATGGAGCTCCTTGACAAGCATCCTTCACATTTTAGACATCTTCCTTCCTAATACGTCTGTATCACAGAAGGAAGGGCTGGGAAAACTTCTGGAGGAGAATTATTTTTTACTTACAGCAAGCATATATTAAAAAAAATATTAACTGAATAAAATGTTAAGTTTTATCTAAGTTTATGCATGCAAGTTAAAACCATAGGTGAAAACCGGACCATTAAAAAAAAGGGGGCTCCTGAGCTGTATCCAAAAGCAATACACGGGAAACTCCTCTGGAACACTTTAGAGCCTTAAAGAGGTAAAACCAGGGACAGGGGTTGTGATCATCTACCACTTCCACTGCTCTAAGGCAAGGAAAACTATATCTGTTCTTAAGGACCTCCAATTAATGATGGTCAGCAATATCCTAGTCCAGAGATCAGTGTTTAATAAACAGAATAGTTGGGAAGTATTCGTTTCAGCCCATTATTTTCTGCCATACTTCTAAATGCAAACAGAAATTTATTCTCTTCAACTTTACAGCTATTTCTCTTGTGTCTGAAGATTTAAAAACCTAGAGGAAATAGAGTGGAGACTTAATTCCAGCTTCTTTCCTTTTTGTCTCCAGTATCCTAGTCAAGTGTTCTTGACCTCTATTTTCCTCCAAGTATTGTCCAGGTGGTCTACAACTTCCTTGAAGCATTGTGCCAAACCTGGGTACATTGTCATAGCTTAAACTAATCATTGCTGAGGCAAGTAAGAGAGGCTGTCTTATATGTGACCTTACCATTTTTATACTCCTGTGTCGTGTTTGAAGCTAACTTCCTCTTCTCTGTAAGAAGGAAATACTTGGCATGCTAGGTAGATTTAAAGTTTTGTTTGCGATACACAACATGGAATCAATTTAGTTTATGTTTTGACATTCGCTCCTATTTCAGCTGTAATTCTGTTGTAGACATGCAATGCAAAAGCTGTCGTTCCTGGCACCCATGTATATATTTAGGTCTCAAAACTGAACAGTTATATAGATGCATGACATTTGTAACATGGCTGAAAATAAAACCAAAAAGAGATACAAGGTATTGCTATAATCTCAAACGCTCTCCTATTTCCCCAGGAAATTCTCATTACCAATGTGCCCACATTATTTCCTGGAGTATCCTGTTGTCTTCTATTTTGGCCTTCAGCTCTACTGGCTGTGCTGCTAATTCTTGTTCCAGCTGCTGCACCTTCTCAGTAGAAGAGATCTACTATGCTTCATTTTTGCCTATTTCAGTTTGTCCAAAAGATAAAGCAGTTGAGAAGAAGCTCCTTTCTCAAGAACAAATCACTTGTGAACTTTGGACCTGGAGAACTGTCCACATACAATACACAAATTAAACACAAATTCCCACTCCTGTACAGACAATACATAATATTTAGCAACTTCATTAAACAATTATTTGATCAACATCTCCTTTAACAAGAAAACTTTCCTTTTAATATCAAAAACAGAACTGGGTAAATGGATTTTTTCCCATTTTGATTGCCAACCTGAGGAAAACAGGAGGAAAACTGGTTTGGGCCAAAATTCTTCGTGTATCCTTCTGCATCCCACCAACAAATGCCATCGGCTTCCTCCTTCACCCAGTTTCTTATGGACACTTTGAAAATCTACATAATTAAACAAGAATTTGACATGCCAAATAAAACATTCTACAAAAGAAGAATTTAAACTTTTGGCTTTCATTTTTTTCCAAAACAAAATATGCAGATTTTCAAAATCTATTTTCTCCCCATTTCTCTCCCCATTCTTCCAAGTTGACTAAAATAAAAGGATTAAAAGAATTTGCAAGAAATGCCACTTTTTGACAAACATACTGTCTGCAAATAATCCGCTATTAGGAAAATCATAGAATGATAGAACTATAGAGACATAGAATGGTTTGGGTTGGAAGGGACCTTAAAGATAATCCAATTCCAGCCCCACTGCCAGGGGCAGGGACACCTCCCACCAGATCAGGTTGCTCAAAGCCTCATCCAGCCTGGCCTTGAACACCTCCAGGGATGGGGCAGCTTCCCTGGGCAACCTGTGCCAGTGCTTCACCACCCTCACAGTAAAAAATTTCTTCCTAATATCTAAGCTAAATCTCCCTTCTTTCAGCTTAAAACCATTACCCCTTATCCTATTACTGCACTCCTTGATGAAGAAAATAAAGAACCCTTCCCCAGCTCTCCTCCTGTAGGCCCCCTTTAAGTACTAGAAGGTTGCTATAATGTCTCCCTGGAGCCTTCTCTTCCCTAGAAGCTCAACTTTCTCAGTCTGTCCTCGTATGGGAGGTGCTCCAGCCCTCTAATCATCTCTGCTGCTCTCCTCTGGACTCTAACAGATCCTTATCCTTCCCACGCTAAGGACTCCAGAACAGAAATCAGTACACCAGGTGAGGTCTCAAGAGAGCAGAGTAGAGGGGCAGAATCACCTCCCTCAACTACTAGTCACGCTTCTTTTGGTGCAGCCAGTGACACAGTTGGCTTTCTGGGCTGCAAACGCAAATTTCTGGCTCATGTTGACCTTCTCATCCACCAACACCCCCAAATTCTCTTCAGGGCTGCTCTCAAACCATTCTCTGCTCATCCTGTTTTGTGCTTGGGATTGCCCCAACCCCAGGACCTTGTACTTGGCCATATTGGACTTCATGAGGTTTTCACGGGCCCAGCTCTCAAGTCTGCCAAGGATCCTCTGGATGACAACCCTTCCCTTGAGTATGTTGACTGCATCACACAGTTTGGTGCCATAAGCAGACTTACTGAGGGTGCCCTCAATCCCACTGTCCACATCTGCAACAAAAGTGTTAAACAACACCGGTCCCAATCCCAACCCCTGCAAAACGCCACTTGTCACCAGTCTCCAAGAATGTCATGCGGGACACTGTCAAATGCTTTGCACAAGTCCAAGTGGATGGTGTCAGTTACTCTTCCCTTATCCACCAACACTGTAGCCCCATCACAGAAGGCCACCAAATTCATCAGGCATGACTTACCTTTTGTGAAGCCATGTTGGCTGTCACCAATCACCTCCTTATTTTCCTCAGCAGAGTTTTCAGAAGGAGCTTCATGATCTTTCCAGGCACAGGGGTGAGATTGATCAGCCTGTAGTTCCTGGAATCTTCCTTTTCTCATTTTTTAAAAATGGGAGTTATGTTTCTCCTTTCCCAGTCAGTGTGGACTTCACTGGACTGCCATGACTTTTGAAATATGGTGGATAGTGGCTTAGAAACTTCATCTGCCAGTTCCCTCAGGAGCCACAGATACATCTCATCAGGTCCCATGGATTTGTACACCTTCAGGGTTGCTTAGATGGCCTCAAACCCTATCCTCTTCTACAGTGAGTAGTTCTGAGATCTCCTAGTCCCTGCCTTTGCCTTCTGTGCCTTGGGCCGTGTGGTTTGAGACCCTGCCAGTGAAGTCACTCAGTTCTAATGGGAAACATTTGATTTGTGAGTATTTCTAAGATTAACTGGAACTTGACCACAAAATAAAAAGCAGAGGGAATAATTTGGAAGTAAGGATGATGGAGCCAACCAAAAAGTCATGAAGAGTAGGCAGACAACCTAAATGGGGGGGGGAATATCCACTAAATTAAGAGCTGCTAAGGAAATTAAAGAGTGTGCAGCTCTTCTGCTATGTAAGTAAGAAGGAACCAAGAGAAAAGGAAGGATGCTACTATGCAGGCAGTGGAGTTCAGATAAAAGTAATTCAGGTATGACTAAAACTAATGGGAATTACTTAGCTCAGCTTTCCAAGAACACAGAAGTTAGGTCAGCAGCGATGCTGTGGAGATATAAAATTACCATTTATGGGTATAAAGCAAGACTTTCGACAAAACAGTGAAGCTTCTTATAAATAAATTCAGGTTGAAAAAACAATTCATGTTAAGTACCAGCAAAATACAATCCCACAGTAGTATGGGTCCTCCTGAACCACAAAGCAGGGAGCTCCCCATTTCCTAGTTCCGGATCAGTGAGACTACCCATCACGGGGAAGTTATGGTAAGCATATTCTCAGGACAGCATCCACATTTAGACCTATGCATGAGAGGCTGACAAGAAAACAGGAGAAACGATGGTTGTATGCAGGGCAACAGGCAGGATTCCAAGGCTGCCCAGAACTTCTGGAGATTTTGAAGGGCTAACCCAGGATCCCCAGAAATTAGAGAAAAAAAACTCCACATTTGATCAGAATTTATCTGGGCAAACCCTTTGTACAGTATAAATAGCTTCATTTAAGCTCGCCAACCACCCCAGACTCCCTTTGTAGTCAGTAGAGAGAACCAGGCATTTGGGATAAGATTACCCTGACCTGTTTCAGCTGTTACCTTAGGGTAATGCTTTCAGAAACACTTGCTTCTCTCTACTGATGGAAGAGAGAATATGGGACCAACACAGGGAGCCTTTGGAGACCTTCAGGTAAGCAACAGAGCACAACCCAAGCAAGCTGCAGAAGCTCCCACAGGCTACAGCAGTGTATATGGTATAGGCAGCTTTATCCGCCTCAGTAGAGGCAAGCCATCGAAAACAGAAAATGTTTCATCAGAAATAAGAACGTATGTTTGATTACCCTCACTTCCTTGGGTTTTTTTCTGCTATAAAAATTATCATGTGTTTGTACAGTATTCGTATTCTGAGAATGTCTTTCAGTCCACATAAACATCTGCACTTAGTTATATCAGTCAGTATCCAAATCCCAGTGAGATCCTGCCCTGATTATTTTGCTAGAAGTGTTTTTGCCAGCTTCTATTCCCAGAAAACACTGGATTTATAGCTATGTCCAACCTCAAGCTTTGCTGGTTTGAAGACTGTAACACGCATGCTCAAACTGAATGCCTTTTGTACTAGGACAAAGTCTTTCCAGCTGGCTTAAGTAACAAGCCATTAATTTGTGCTAGCGTATTTCATTAGCAGCAGGAAAGTGAACTATTGTTGGATACAATTTGCTGGGCTGTATTTTTAATTATACTGTTTGACCTACATCTTTTGTACAGTTTCCTTAATGCCTAGCCATAAAATATGGCCCAGGATTCAAATACTAACAAAACCTGTTGTAGCAATTTTGCATAACTCAGCATGAAAGAACCCAGACTGAGTAAATAAACCAATTAATCTTTTTGGGGGGGTCACTGTATGGTTATCCCTGCTGTCCCTTATAGCTAGATTCAAAACATTCATTAACAAAATATGGAAATACAAAGTTTCATCTGAGAAGACAAAAATGAACAAGATATAAATCAAAACAAGGATCTGTAGAAGAGTAGGTCAAGCACTTATTCAACCAAAACATATTGTTCTTGTGAAGAAGACTGCTCTGGCCGCTGTGCTTTCTCCAAATGTATGTCTATGGAATTCCAGGCCAGAATTTTTTTGGAGCATAAGACATGAAGCGTTCACATCCCAGCAAAACTCACTGCAGTCTGCGTGACCAGTTCTCAAGGTGCTGAACACTGCCAACACTTGTGCACAAGCTTAACTTCACCGTCATGGTTTCTGCAGAATTATTCATTGCTGTATTTCTTTGAAGACATATCTTATGCAACTGACAATTGCCTCAAACTGTGAATACAGTAACAAATACGTAAGATTACTTCCTACTCTACCCACCCAACTCCCCTGACTGAGGTGCAATCAGAAAACAGATTTTCTGTGTTTCTCCAAGTAAGAACACTTGGTTATGGATGCACTTCTTTTGTATTTGGTTTGACTCCCTCAGCCCATGCTGAAGCGCATCTGCTTTGTTTTAGTGTGTGAAAACACATGCATTAGCAAAATAAAAGCTCCAGAAAAAAAATTTTTAAAAGCACAAAAGAATTATTAAAATACAATGAAATTTTCCAAGCTGATATACAAGTGAGGTACCCCTGTCAACTAATGTAAGCTTGCGTATCACCCATTCCTTCTTTCCCCTCCCAAATCCCAACTCCTGGCCATGAGCAAGTCAGCTTTCTCAGCTCCCACTCCCACTCTGATGCACACAGAGATGGGAAAAAACCAGCTGCCAGTAGGACCAGGTTCAGCCACCTCACTTTGTCTGACCAAAAGCTGCTGCCCTCCACTGCAGCCCCTTGTCCATGAGGCAAGCTGGGCCCCTCCTTTTCTTGTGCCAGCACCAAACTGATCCCCTCTCCCCACATTTCCGTAGTAAATACAAATACTGGGCCCAGGCACAGAGGTTGCAGGTGATTGATGTGCCAGCTCCCTGCCCAGATGGATCCAGCCATCCCAAGCTATAGGAGCTGCAATGGTCCCTCAGCCTCCAGCCACAAGTCTGGAGTGAGAGCTTCTTGCTCTCACTCTTGCCACTGCCACCATGCAAAGTCATTCTACCCATTTTTATGGATCTGGGGCAAATTGCTGTCAATTTTTCTCTCTTAATCCACTGCCTGATGTTGTTTGTCTAGGCCTAAACCTCTGGATGAAATATAATGCTTTAGGCTCTATAGGGCTTGGAAAGGCCTCGCTTGCTCTCTCATACATGGGTAGAGGGCTTCGGAAATTATTTAACTACCCCTAGGAATGAAAAAGGCTTGCCTCGTGGCAGAAGAATACTTAAAATCTGAAAATGCCAATAGCAGTAATGCGTCCTTTCATTTTGTCTCCAATATCAGTGATGTCAGTGTCCAGAAATGCATAAATCTACCCCAGAAACACTATCTATACCAGCAAAATACAGTGCTTAGAACTGTGTTTAAGTGTTTTTAAGCATACAATGTGCTTTTCTAAGACAGAGGTAATTGATAATCAGGATGTCTACACAGTTTAACAGAGTGCAGGATATCCATCCCCAAATATCAGCAAAACAACTTGATCCTCCACAGTCCTGATAAAGATGTTTAGGGCATCTAAACTCTTCCCCTTACCCTTAAAAGCTCACATGCACAACTCCTGCCAATGAATGTGGCTGTTTACTCTAAATTTAAATTAACAGTTTGAAAATTCTCCTAACCCTTTGTCTCTAAGTGTGCCAAAGCCAAACCTACTGATCCAAAGACCCAACTATCCATTAGGATCATGCATCGTTACTACCCTTTATTCAAACCCCTTAACAACAGATCACGCCTGCAATTTCTATTCTTACCTGCACATGGACCTGAGAAAACCACTACAGTCCGTTTACACCAGAGATCAGCAGCAGAACTTCACTGTTACATGCAGAGGAAGCTTTTTTTTTTTTCCTGTCATATGCAAACAGCCAGGAGAATCAGTATTAGTCAGTAACCTCAAGACAAGAATCTATTGTAACTAAGTAACCAGGGTAAATTGGAAGTCCCTGTCATGTCTTTTACCATACCTACACAGTGGAGGTTGGAAATGAGCATTCTCGCCATTAGCATAAAGAGCCATCTTATTCTCATATGAGTACAGAAAAATGCTCTGCACGTGAAAACTGCACAGCTCTGGTAGAAGAGATTACAAATTCCACAGAATGTACCAGTACACAGTTTAAGCTCTCCTCCATAACAGCTCAATTATTTTATACTGTGGTAGAAGCAGGTTCTGTTTATAAGAAGACAAGCACCCCGGCTTTCATTAGTTGCCCCTTCCTTAGTTTTATCAAGAACACTCTCATGCTTTCATGGTCATGGTTTAACCAAGTCATGGGTTCTACTTCCAATTCCTAGCTGTCTCTAATACTGTCAATAAAGTGCATAGAATAATAATATTAATAATAATGACAATGTACATAAATAACAGACAATACCTCTTTTTCTGCCTCATTTGCAATGATCAGACTCTTCAGTTATTAGAGGAAAAAGGACCACTGTTTTTATTTTAACAGAAGCACTAGCCCAGGTCATTCTGGAAAAGTAAGCTGTAAGTATCTCCTTGGCAGCAGGGGGGCACCAAAGATCACAGACTATATTAAGGGTAAGAAATGTATACAATTTTATTTGACAAGTTAACGAGTAAGCATTTCATTAATCCATTAAAATACTTACTTGTAGGTCAGTGTAGTTTATTTATAGCTATCGTACATGAATGTTAATTCTGAGGTGAACAAAGTGAGCTATTAATGAGTCATTTAGAATGTGTATCTATATCTATGCTATATATTTTTTATTTTTAAAAGGTATTGTGAAATTAAAAATTTACTAGCTGTCAGACAACTTCAAAAACTTCTAATACAGTGAACTTCGGGACTATTGTTCCCACATGATATCATCTTTTTTCAGTGTTGATTGAAGTTTCTGCACATTTTTTAGCAGCTGAAGAGAGTTTCTGCTTCTCTGCCCAGGACAAGATTTAGACATTCTTTCCTTTATAGTGACTGCAGTCTCCTTTGCTTCCTTTTGGTCACCACACTTTAGTTTGACATGCGCTGCCCCTGGCTTCAGTTTCTGGGTTTTTCTCTTTAATTTCTGCATCTAGGAAGAAAGAATACTAATTAGAATGCTACATTCTTGGAAGACCTACAATGGTAGAGCTCACTGAACTTCTACCAAACTTCAAACCAAAGATGTCTAAGAGACATTAAGAGAAAAAAAGCTTAAATCTATTAATCTTGCACACAGTCTTGCTGTAACAGAAAGCACTACAGAAAACTGGCCTCGCTCACGTAAAAAGCATTAAAGAAAACTGACCTCACCCACATCCAATAGTTTGTTGAATCTCATCACTCCCTCAGGGAAAAGTGCTCACTTCAGAGACAGAATATCATCTGTTACAAATTAATATTTACAACAGCTTTTTTCCATTTCAGATTGTACTACCATAACCACAAAACCCCACAAAAAACCTATAAAATGTATACTCTTTATTGTCAGTTACTGTATCTCAGCAGTTTACTTTGAAGCCTCATAAAATAAGAAAACAGAACAAATAGGATTGATTGCTAAAGAATGATTTCTTGAATGTCAAATAATAAGTCTTGACTTGCACTTGGCATGAAAAAGTCAATCCCAAAGATAAAATAAGGCTGGAAGCATTCTATAAGCCATTTTAGGCTTTTAGTCTATTTCTAAAAATAACGAACTTTAATTGTATTCTAGAACATATTATTAACGGTGAAACACAAAGATGACTACAGCATTCTTATTGTGACAGGTTCTAAAAGCATACATATGCATTAGAAATGTCAAGATTGGTCTGTACAAAATACAAATAGAAAAGTCTGCATGCAAAAGCACCAGAAAAAATGATATAGGCCAAGGGTTGTGCCCTGTATAGATAACCAGGACATGATGGACAGTAATGGAAGAATCAAACATGAAGAATGTGCTGTTTACATCATGAGCCTAAGACTTGTGTTCTGATAAGGATGTACCAGAGCACAGAAGACTTGCTAGTAGTTCTGCACCCTGATAATGCGCAAGGACGACAAGCTTGCCCCACATTGTATGTGCTGTTCCTCGTCTCATCATCCCAAAATGAAGGCAGACTGCAACCACAAAGATATACAAAAGGAAGAAACAAAGATGCCATTGTTTTCCACTGTCTCAGGTTACTGGAGGATGAAGTCAGTAGGATTCTGAGGCAAGGAATAACACTGTAATTGTTGGCTTCTCAAGATTGTAGGAGATTTATCCAAAAAACCAGTTGGCATTGCCAAGAGAGATAGTGAAGACTTAACGGTCAGTATCTTTTGTCTGTATTGCCAACATGCAACCCTACTTTGACATAGGCACCTTTGTGCTTGCAATTACATGAACAATGAAAGGTTTGAATGCGTAAAATCTATCAAAGAATAAAGGTGTATAAAATTGGTCAGCTTTAAATTAACCATCACCTTCCCTTTCATAAGGTCTCACACTGAGTTTTGTTTTGTTTCCTATAGAAGTGAAGGTGTTAGGTGAGTCTGTTTGTCCTGGAACATAAGATAGAAAGCTACCAGGTAGAACTATGGCTTGCATTTCTAATTATATGTTTCAAACCAAATTGCTACAAAGGGGTTAAGCTCTCCATCTACAGAAGAGTGATTTTATACGGGCCTGTATGAAAAACTATTATCTATGGCTCCAAAAAAAAAATACTGACTGAATGAGTACAGATTAGGGGTTAAACAAAACTGAAAGACTTGTCTGGCTATGACTTTGGAGAAGCTGTGGTCAGCACACTATTTCGTTCATGAAAAGCTTAAATATTTCAGTAATATAAAAGATATTTAATCCAGTCTGTACAGGAATTATAGCTTATTTCTCATTCCTCAGAGGGACAGGACACAAATAAATGAAATCTCAACAGCTTTTCTTAACACAGTACACAGAAGTGACAGACTGAGCAACCCAGATCTGAATTGCTGAACTGCCACAGGGCAGGAAGTTTTCACACTAATATAGATACATAGCTGCCAGTTGTAAGCACATTTTCTTAATCAAAAGAAGGAATTGGAGGTACAAGTACACCAAGCTACTGGTCTAATTATAATCGACCATACTGGAACAGCCTGGTTTAATCATTCCAGTGACATTCCAGTTAATGACAACAGGAGGCAGAGTCATGGCAGCCTTCCACTGGAGTGCTACTAGGTAGAGAGTTTACATCATATTCTTACACGAGCCTGATGATTTTTCATCATGGATATTTGTTCTCCTTTAATCTCAATTTGTTTTAGAAGACAATCTAGCTCCCGTTCTAGGTCTTCATGAACTTTGGAGTCTTGAGTTTCCTGTATCTTCTTCAGAAGTTCATGATGCTCACTATTAAAGACAAGAATGGAACATTAAGTATTCATTATATAGTCTCTAGGATTTCTTCCAGTACTTTCAGAGTATTGCAGGAGTTGCTAGCCATTTTGTCCAGGGTACAGCAATTTAGCATTATTTATCCCCTCACACAACACACATGCCTCTGGAACATATCCATACTAGAAAAGTTTTTCCAGTGGGTCTGATTTCCTTGTTCCAAATTTGCAACTTATGTGCATCTTACTCCTCTCCCTTGCCACAGTTACAACAACTACATGCATAAGAGCATGTAAAATGAGAATTTGGAAATTGAACAGCAGCTAGGCAGCATGGTATTTTAACTTCCTGCCTGATTTAGCGCAAAATCTGAAAGCTTAGTATAACACAAGAAAGTATTGTTTAGACTGGTACATTTAATTTATAGATTTCCTAACAGATAATCCAAATTAAAATATTCTACTGAAAAAGATTCGCAGTAAGGTGTGTTGGTTAATCAAATTAACTGCATAATCAAAAGAAATTAGAATCATAGAACTATAGAATCATAGAATCGGAATCACAAATTGGTTTGGGCTGGAAGGGAGCTCAAAGATCATCCAGTTCCAACTCCCCTTCCATGGGCAGGGATACCTCCCACTAGATCAGGTTGCTCAAAGCCTCATCCAGCCTGGCCTTGAACACCTCCAGGCATGAAGCCTCCACGACTTCTCTGGGCAATCTGTTCCAATGCCTCATCACCCTCACAATAAAAGATTTCTTCCCAATATCTCATCTGAATCCCCCTTCTTTCAGCTTAAAACCACTACCTCTCTTCCTATCACTCCCTGATAGAGTCCCTCCCCATTAATAAAATTGTGTAGATCTACTTGATCTCTAGATTTCTGAACTAGTCAAAACCAAAGACCCTTGATAAGATCTTTACAAAGGTCACAGCTTCTTTTTTGAATTCTGACTAACTGCTGCTCCTTGACAGTTTAATTAAAGCAACTGGTTGTTGCTATTAAAAAAAAAAAGCAACCCATCCTTCAATTGCTATGAGTAAGTCAAAGCTTTTTGATTAAGAGATTGGTTGCCAGTTTAAATTTTGCCACATGAAAGGGTTTGTACCAATGTCAACATCTTAACTGGTTTAACCAACACATCCACCTCTGTTCAAATCACAGCTCATCATGCTGACATGTCTACTATGACCAGCTGCATAGCTTTGGTCCACAGTTCTACAAGTTTGCGTTAATGGGAAGATCCCTAAGAACACAAGTTGTAATCCACATTTACTTGCATGGCTAGAAAGATGCATACACTCCCATCTAATGTGTAACCTTCTTCCACACCCTGCCCATTTTCTTGCAGGAGACTGTCCATCTTTCACAACCCTCTTACAGGACTGGCAAGTTCTGATATCAACAAGGAAAGGGAACAAACGCCAGATCGTCTCAGCACAAAGACCCATCAGGTATGCATGTATGGAGAGAACACAGTAAGAGTGAGGACAAAGCAACATGCTAGATGTTGTGGCATGACTATTCCCGCCACAGCTGTACTAACCTATTCTGCCACAAAGACTGATTGCATGTTGCAGGCTTTCTCAACATAAACACTGCCTTTGCAGTCTTCTCTGGGAGAACGTTCTCAGTCCACTCTCTAGATCTCAGAATATTTTTTAAATTTCTAAAAAGCACAGGCCTGAAAAGACTTTCTATTTGCTGCAGCTGTTACTTTATTAGCAACTTGGTTAAATACAGGATGTGGAAGCAGAAAAACCCAGCTGAAGAGTGTATGGCTTGCTCATAAGAAACACCAGGACAGACAGAATTTTTTTTAATGAGAAAAGTCCCACCAGTCAGGCCTGCTCATGCCATCCTGTCAACTAGTAGTCATACACTTAAAACAGCCTAGGTTCGACTATAGCACACCGGTAGCTTCACAGGGCTATCACTGAAGTCACTTCTACTCATAACATCAGGCATGAGTACTCACAAGCTCATTTGGCCCAGCTCATCTTGTAGGGCAAACAGAAGGTCTGAAAAACTTCTGGTAGCAGTAGGTAATGTGGAACAAGAGGATACAGATTCTGAAAGTGCACTGCGTCCTGAAATCCCAGATGTAGCTCCTCCTCGGCTTCGTGATGAGACACGTGGATTGCAATGCTTCACAATATGCAACACACTTTGTATGTTTGCAATAACAGAATGGCTGGAACTGACAGACTTAAGCAGAATTAAGTGGTTTACAGAAGCGATTAACAGTTACAGTAAAAAGACTTATTCAAGCTGTAGATGCCATTTAGCAAGAACATTTGGTTGCACTCACCTTCCCAGCCACAAAAGGTAGTTCACCAGCCTTTACATGTAACTGTGAAGGGTCTATTTTCTTCATTGTGGTATTTTTCTGCCAGAAAATAGACAGGACAAGTAAGACATGAAATTTCAGTCTGTGGACCTAACAGCACAATCATAAACTTTTTCTTTTAAAAAATATAAGTAAAATTCAAATAAACAAGCAGTGAAATGCATCATCTTAGTTTCCCTCAATTCCTTTCTGTATGTCAAAGGAGTAGGACTTTCCAACAGCTGAGATAAATAAATTTTATTTCAGGCGCATTTAGCAAATAATTTAACAAATGGGTTGACATTAAATAAACTGAATATTGCTTACTTAAGTTTGCAAAACCACAGTTGCAAAATTTTGACTGACCTGTAACATGTGTTGCAAAATGAATTATCTTGATTTCAGCAATCCCCTCAAAACACACCATCTTATGATGTCTGCTTAAAATTCCCTTGGAAACTAATTTTGCCAGATGAACTGAGAGGCAGCTAAGACAGAACATGGGGGATGGCAGTAAGACTATAACAGAGGTTATTGTCATGCGGGTAAGGGAGAGCTTTCCTCTGAAGTGCTACTAGCACTAGTCCAGTTTTAATTAACAAAGGAAACAAAACAAAACAAAACAAAAAGAAGAAAAATAAGAGGTATTCAGCACTGTTCTTCACTTGGGAAATGGAGAAAAATGCAGCAGACAAATCAAGTGCCTCTTAGATCACCATTTTTCACAAATTCCTGTCTGTGCAAGTCAGATGCCATCAGCAACAGTGTGCTAATAAAAGGTTTCATGTTACCTTCTTTGTTTTTTTCTTCTTCCCATTTTCCTTTTTAGGTTTATTTTCAGGTGTTACTGAAGACATCAAAATTCTCTTTATCTCAAATCCTGTTTGAAGCTATAGGAATAAGCAAAAAAAGAGAACAACTATTTAATGTAATATTAGAAGTATGAAATCATATGGTCTAATTAATTCCCTCTTTCATGCATGGATGAGAACCAATTAAGGTCACTGTAGACTGTCCTGCTTGGAAGGCATAAGCTACACTTAAAAGCTGTACAGATGATTGCTAGGACGGCAATGTATCCAGCAGATCTTGCAGCTCTGTCTTGGAAGTCCTCATTTTCAGATTCAGCTGCAGCAGCTGTATTTTTCCACTGCGTCAACAAGCAACTAAGATAAGCCAACCCTGCTGCATGCTGGAGATCTGATCATAAAATCCAAAGCATATGAACATTTTGATTTTATAATCTGGGGCAGAGAGAACTGAGCCTGTCTGTGTAACACTGAGGTCAAATCTGCTGGACAATCCTCGGGTTGCTCTGTAGTTCAAAGTTGATATAAAGGCCTATGATAAACAGGATAGTAGCCATTCCCAGTTAAACATAGGACAAGGACGTTTTTGCATGTGTAACAGTTCCAGCTAAACAATGCTGGAGGTCCATCGAAAACTGAGACTATTCTGGCTTTTCTGGCATCAAAAGGAAGTAAGCAACCCTGCACCCAGTGTTTCCCAACCCAGATCCAATAGACCTAAATCAATTTTACAGTGAACTAAGATGGTACTAATATTAGTTTAGGACTCAGTTTACCACACCTAAGCTCTTTCTTGAGCAAATGTTTACAATATTGCTAAGGTCAGACTATCTGCTCTGGGTCCGTCATTCTTACCATTTTTCTGAGAAAATAAAATTTCCATTCTAGGCTTTCTGCTCTGCAGCATCAAGCAGTTTAAGCAAGAAACCCCAAAATCTGCAAGTTTTCGACTGTATCATTCTGCTGGATCCTAGAGTTGGTCAGATACTGGGGCTACAATCTGCATGTTATTTCAAGCTTCCTAGCCTGATGAAAGCCCATCATCCTTGGAGGTATAAAAACTCACAGCAGTGATGAATTAATTTAAGCTGTCTGCTTCATTTACAGCTGGGTTGTGTCAATATTATTCTTCAGCTCTGCATTCTCCCCCCCTATCCCAAGGGAATGCAAACACAACTTCTCTCTTTCAAAACGGCTGCTACTTCTCCACGAAGTTAAGTGTGGAATACTTGAAGATACTTAGCCCCTTTAACAAAAGGTTCCTTTGCTTTTGCTCTCTTTGGCAAATATTCCTTTCTCAGATGGATGGTAGCCCAATAAACTGACAATGGCTTCCCAAAACAATGAATTATTCAAGCTCTCACTTAATGAACAATGTAACAGTATCACTGATTAAAGACTTTTCCAAGTATAACTCATTATATTAGATTTCAGCAGATTGTAATAAAAAGAGGAAAACAGAATAAGCAGCCTACTTGAGGTATAAGGTCTCTTATATGAGCACTTTCTAGTTATTGTAAGTTAAGGTTATTTGATTCAATTGCAGATTATCTGGAAATTCATTCTCTACCCAGATCACTTACAGCAGGTTTGAAGCTGTTGAACTATAACTCTAACACAAAACCAAGTAGAATCCTCCTTGACTGGGGTACGCAACACGCTTGGCAAGCCTTCTACTATGTAGCTTATAACTGGTCTAGGTAGTATTCCAAGAGTTCTCCCTGAGTAGTAAACATGCAGAGTTTTAATGTAATTTTTAAAAGGGTATTTTGGACAGAGAGGTAAGATTTTTTAAGTAATAAAAATAAGGGAGAAAATAAAACCTTTTCAGACTACCTGAGCAGCTTTGTCTTGTATTAGCATTTGCTGATGCTCTTCTTTGCAAAGCTTTTCTTCCAAGTGTTTGATCTTGTCCTGAATTTGAAGGTGAGAATGATTAGTCACGCTTAAGTTTGACATGCTGAACCAAAAGTCTGAAGTAGCTTGCAGTTGTAATCTGGGATAAAACAAGACTGTAGAAACTTTTAAAGGCCAGACTGGAAAAAAGATTCATGCAAACGAAGCCAAGGCAGCGTTCAGTCAGGTACACTTTATGATCTTAGTTTTAACAGAGGAAACTTTTGCCAAACTTGGTACTAATAACAGTATGTCATACAAATTATATCAAATGAAAAACTTCCTGACTGTCACTGCTTACTTCTACAATTCTCTGAGTAGCACCAAGTTTAAGACATTCCTTTTCTAGCATTTCAAGCTTCTCAAATGTTGCATGCAGTTCTAACTGGTTCTGATCTTCCTCTTTCTGAAGCTGGGCCTGGAAAAAAGCAAGCAAGAATGGAGTTGGCAGCTGACTGAAATTGTTTTGGACAGCAAAAAACCCAAATGCACTACAGCAAAGCTTTTTAACTAGTTTAAATTTCATGGTTTTTAAATTGCAAAGTGATGAAAAATACCAGGCACGCAAAGAAGCCTTTTTGTCTAACAAATGCACAAGTATTACTGTGGTTTCGCTCATTAAGAGTTCCACCTAGAGAGTCTTTTCATACAATTTGTTGAATGGCTGTCATCAGTCAGATAGTAAATTGCTTCTGCTTGCTACAGAAGAGCTGAGGAGAAATGATAGCCATAAAAAAGTTCTGATCTTACAAATTTCTATACTTTTAAACTATATCATTACTTTGTTAGTAGGCTAAAAGACTACCTGTTGTCCTAAAACCATTTTCTTTTCCAATTCTGCACTGGAAACCATTTTTCTCATGTAATCCAGCTGTTTGTCCAGCAGGGAGCAGCGAGATTGTGCCTCATTTAACCGCACATTTACATCTACAGAGAGAAACAAAGACTTTCAGTACGGCAGTGGGAGCTACATGCACAGCCAGTCTGTCATCACATTGACAAACTCTCTACCTTGAAAATATGCGAGAAAAGTTTTGCTAGTCTGAACAAATGATGTGGTTAAAATATATCTGATCTCTAAGACATGAGAATCAAGATGGTTTTCCAGAGCTATTCCCTAATATGAATTACAAAGGTATAAGCACTACAGTTACTTTGATTTATATCAGCAGATATCTAACCGGATTTTGGTTTTCATCCCATCTCATCACTTTTCTCAAGTTAGCAGTGTTATACTTGTAAGCAGCTGCTTGCTTGTAAGAGTTAAACATACTGCCTGAAATCTACTTATTCTTTAAAACAGCTTTATGGGTTATGCAATACTTAGCTACTGTATCTAAAAACAACCTACTGTATCTGAAAACAAGATCTCAACTGGATTCACAATTATCAGGCTCCCGCCCCTCCCCAGTTCTGAAGAAAAAAGAAAAGGGGGGCACATGCGTTAATTAGCAGCTTGTCAAAATAAACAAACACTCCTCAGATTATATAGTCTTGGAGCTGCTGCAGCCACATCTTATTGCTCAAGAGAATTACCTTTCCTCTGTTGCATCAGCTCTTGATGTGCTATGTCCTTTCTGCAGGATTCATGTTCTAAGGTCTTCTTAAACTGAGCAGCTGCTATGGAGAGGCGGCACAGATTATCTTCAGCCTCTGATTTCTCCAACTCTAGACAGCGGATCTTTTCTTGAAGAGTTTTCATGGCTGCCACCAGAGTTAGCAAACAACACAACAGTTACATCTTAAGTAACAGTTCATATTATTATGACTACTTTTACAAAGCACTTCAAACAGCACAATACTACCTAAATTGTCTTCCTAGGATCACCCCTAAAATGAATTATATTCCCCAGCAGTACACTAACACATGCAGAACATATCTGAGAAAAAAATGGATATATTTTACTGCATTACTGAGGTATAAAGCACAGGTTCTATGAGCAAAACTGTTTTCACTCCAAATGATATCGAGCATAAAGAAATTGTGGCAAATCAAGTGTAACAAACCCTGGGACTTCTGTTTATATAGAAGCAGGGAACAGAGGGGTATCCAAGTTAGATCACAAGTTTTGATGTGATGCAAAAGCTGTAGACAGATAGAAAAAAATAAAAAAGGACTCAGGACAGCAGGGAAATTAGATCAAAACGATGTTCTAGTGGAGGATGCATTTTAAAAAACTTTATTGTTTCAAAAGGTAAAAGATTCAATGTCTCGTTTCTTATATTTGATGATTCCTTTAACCACAGAAACAAGTCTACAAGATTTCACTTTAAGCCTTAAATCTGTGTCTGTCAAAATTATACCAAAACTAGAAGTTGTGATTTCAGCTACAAGGAAAAATCTACTAGCTCTCCCAAAACTATACACAGTCATGGAAGTTCAAGAAGAACAAGACATGTTCTGTACAAGTCAAGGTTCTCTTCTGACATTTTATAGCCTTGATAGTTTCCTTATAATATTCTCTCACTAGAAGAACATCCAGTCAATATTGCCAGCTCCATGGCAACTCTCATCAGCTTATCACAGCCCCATTGAAATAAGACTGAAAAAAAAAAAAAAAGGCAGAAAGTAGATACCAGAGAGCAGAAAAATGAAGTGGGACCACTTCTTACATCCTTTTATTGGCATGCCAAACATCTCTTTACTTAAACACTTGGCTGTATAACATTTAACTGAATATTTTAATCCCGAAAGCCCAAACTCTGCATGACAAAGGTTTACAACAGAAGTCACAGATTCTTCAGAGAAAGAGCCATGATCACACCCACACTCATAGGCTATGTCTATGTAATATTGCAAAATCATCCATGTTAGTAAACCTAGTATGGTATCCTTGTGTTTCACTGAGCTCTCCAGACATGCCAAACCACTGAGTATTTGTCCTGTGAACCCTAGGAAATAATCATCAATTAAAGCACAGGATCATCATAGTGGACCCATATTTCATACAGACTAACTTTCATGCTGCTAACATTCCTGAGAGCCTGCAATACTCAAAAGTTCTCCCAAGGAATCGTACCACACAAAACCTCTGATAAGTGATTTTAAGCTAGAAGGAGTCAAATAGCACCATGAAAGCCAATTTCAAGTCAGTGTGCCATACTAATGATGTTTGTTTTACTGTATTTAAAGTCATGAACTGCTTCTGCTGAGTTTGAAGCATTCTCCTTTCTTTTAGAGGAAGTCTGAAGTTTTTAAGTTAAACAATTTTCAAAGCCAAAGTTTGTAAGGATGTTAGAAGACTTGCAGCAGTTTCCATTCCAGACATCTGACTTCAAGGAGACTACTCCCACAGGACAAATATACATCCTGTCTCAATGTCAGTCTGATAATCACAGCAAGTCATTGAACTGAGTTAAACAGAATGGGGAGTTTGCTCAAGAGGTTTCAAATGGAACAATTAAAAAGACCACTATAAAGACATATTTTGGCTTTACCTTGGTTATTGGAGAGAGAAAGCCTGTCACCACCAACAGCTGCCAACTTCTTTGATTCTATACAAGCAAAGGCTGCAGGAAGCATCTTATTTGATGGCTGAAGAAAGCTTCCTATGAAACTGTTCTTTGATTCAGAATCCACAGCCTGTAAAAAGAGAGCTACTTGATGCCATTATCTCTTTAACGGATTACATAACTTTTCAGGTACTGGCCTTGTCCCTAACTCTCTTTATATGAAACTGGATCATGTGCACCAAAAACATAATTCAAAAAAAAACCAAAACACACCCTCAGATGAATCCTTGTATTTTAATGCAATTACAAAACAATGCCCTTCATAATACTAAACATAGCTCTCCTCAACCACTCAAAATTTTCTAAGATTTTTCTTGGTGCTTTCTAATAAACTATGCTGATTTTTGTCCTTTTAAAAGTCAATTATTAACTTTCTCTATTACTTGTTTTATGGACTTCAGTATCTGCCTCTCAGCACTCCCTGCAGAGTAAGCATTCCGAGTTTTACAGCCTGTTTTTGTTTGCAGCCTTAGTGCTCTAACACCTATCTTTTTAGGTATGGCTTTATTTTTGATTAAGACATAGTTCTCTACATTTAATACTGAGGTAGCAGAACGATATTTAACATGCAATATCCCCAGCATTTTCCCTTTATTAGGTATGTGTTAAGCCATGTTTTTCCACTCCCTTTCTGCCCCACCCTTTCTCATTCTTTACTTCATCAGAAGCACATTTGAAGAGAGTTTACGTCCCTCAAATAGCAATTTTCCTTGATTCTCAAGACACAGACAGTGAAACTGGCAGAAAGTGCGTTAGTCTAATACATGCTCTAGAACGCTAAAGCAAGTTTTAAATCACACCACAGCTATCTAGGAAAGTACTACCAAGCATTTCATGTGATATAATGTAAGTAATGAAGAGTGTATACAGGTTCAGTTGACAGAAAAACAGCTTGTATGAAGGTTCAATGATATAACAACTACAGTATCACTCCAGTTTGAAATATAGGGCGTGAGACTGGAACGGCCTTCCCATTTTAGCCAGTCTACTTACAAACACATGTTCCCAAGAAAGTCACACGAAGGAGTTATCTAGCTACAGGCAGAAGAAACCTGAACCAAGACTGGAACCTGCTGGTAAAGCACACCCCAGGAAAACCATTTATGGGTGGATGGGGAAGAAAGTTTTCAATAAAGGAAGAGGTTTCCAGGAACAAGTCTTCCAGCACTGTTTCAGAAGCCATATAAAATAGAAAACTCGGCACCCACCCACATCACCTTCTCAAGATAGACACTAACAAAGGTGCCTGGAAGCACTTACTTCCTCCTCCCAGTTGTCATCACAGACGCGTTGCCATGAACTTCTCTTTGCCAGGGCTGGCTTGACTTGGGCCACCCCAGACACTGCTGCTTTCGTGTGCTAACACCCCTGGAGCAGATCCCACAGCCCAGGGTGGCCCCCCTGGCATCAGCAAGGCCATCCCCTATAGCACTGGCATGACACCCCAGACTCACAAGTCGGGGTCTGCCCAGGCTACCCTTATACCACAGGTCTTTTCTGCAGAGGTCCCTGTGGGGACCCACCTCTGCCCTCCTGGAGCTGAGGCCACAAGCTCTCAGCACTTGTTTGGCAGCGGCAGGCAGCCAGGCACGCTGCCGTCCCTGGCGAGAAGTCCCACCTGCTGACCCTGCCACATTTATGGCCACATAAGCCACTCATGGGCCTCCAGAGCTCCCTCCTGGAGAACTAGAAAACACTGCACAGAGACACCTGACCAATTCTAACAGCCAGCCAGGCCCACCTATTTCCAACAGCACAAGGGGCAGTGAAGGGCACGGAGCAGGGAGCAGCCCAAGTCTCGAGGTGCGGATGAGAGATGAGCCTGGCACGGCATGATGCACCATCATGATATTGCACAAAATAAGAAATAACCAAAACTTACCAATTTTCACATTGCCTCTCAACACCTACCCGCTGATGAAAAAGACTAGCTAAAAAGGTCCACAAAAATACACATATAAGCATGCAACAGGTTTCCTACCACTGCTGTGAAGAGAGGAAGGCAACTTTAGGAACTCCAGAGGAAGAGGGTGGTTGTTGCTCACACTACCTAACCTTTTGTCCGTCAGCATAAGTGGAGACTCACTTTTCCGATGTTCTCCGGTGGAGCACAGCTCCCTTGCATGCCTGCAGCTGCTCTGCATCAATTCCTTTCCTTATTACTGTCACACAAACAAGTTCTGCTGTTTCCAAGGAGATGAGTCTGTGGACAGTTGTAAGGAGGGCGGTGAACTGAAGCAAATAACGAATAAGAGAGGGAGGGATTAAAGTATCGGAAAACTTGTGCAGACCCACAATTTTGCCAGCACAGCAGAGGGTAATATGCACCCTGCGACTGGAGGGGGGAGCACTGTGAGCTGCTCCTAAGAGCCCAGGCTTAGCAAGGGGTGTGAGGGAATATAATGCTTCATGAATGAGACACCTGTGTTTGCAGAGCCTCTGCTGTGGACATGGTTATGGACACCTTGCTTTGACACAGCTTTCTCAGACGCAGAGACTGTGTGAAGCTGAGGGAACAGTTGCAATAATGCTTGGAGGCTCTGCAAGCATAATTACTTCAGTAGAGGTGCTCTAGTGTAGACAAGTCCTTTAATATCCTAGCAGGTAAATATAGTTTATAAAAACCATCCTGCACAGGAATAGTGTCTGCAACGCTGCAGACCTCAGGCAAGGACATGGGCCAGGAAAAGGACCAAGTCACTCTACACCAGCAAGACATCACCAAACATCCTGACCACTTTCAACTCACTAGGACAAGAAATCTACCAGGAAATCATTAAGTAGCTTGACGTATGTCTGGACATCAACTATCCTACCATCAACTTTTTCTCCTATGAGTATTTATGTCTCTATAAAACCATCACAGAGAGGTTTGCTTTTTAAAATGGGTTACACATCCCACAACTGTTGCAAGCTTAATCTACTGCCGTTTAATTCCGTGCTACCCTGGATGCTGGTACACGGCCCTAGAGAGGTGCTTTAAGGAACACATTGCTTCTCAAATGGTGATGATTGCACTAATGTAACTCCATGAGGTTTAGAGGGATTTAGCACTCGAACAACACTTGTTAAAGCAGCCAAAACACCATTGTTTAGACAAGCCCTTGGCTGACGAAAACAGCATGCTCGTTAGAGTTTGGGGAACAGCCAAGGGAGAAGTATGTATATTAAAATAGAGGCTGATAAAATACCCAGGTTACAGGCAGAGGGGAGGAGAATGAGGAAGAAATGCCCGGCTCCCATCTCAGCAGCCTGTGCTGCTGCAGGGAGGGGAGACGCTTGTGTTGTGTGGGGCACATCCAGACTCACTGCCAGCCCGTAGGGTTTTTTTAATCAGAACTGATCCAGCCTGCATCGGTGGACACAGTGGCTTGCTGTTAACTCTCAGCCTGTCCTAGCCACCCATGTTGTCTCCAAACCCGAGCCAAGAGGCTCACAGAGTGTAGTGCCACACGGTTACAATACTGTGCATGGTGCCCAGTGCCAGGCAGAGCAAATTAGCTCTGTGGCAGTACTCCACTAATGCAATTACACTGCCTACCTCCTACCTGGCTGCAGCCAGCATGCTCACCCCTTGTGTGTGAGCATGAGCAGAGCTGGTTCCTTCAGCAGGAATGCTTCTGCCTGCTGGCTCACCATTACATGTGGGCTGGGAGCAAGCTGGCACAAAGGCTGTTGGGGAGCAATCCCATCCTTGGGTCCATGAATATCCCATTTCATCACTTTCATATAAGTATCAATGTGATTTACCTTTACACTATTTATATTTATTTTTGCCGAATATGGCCTGCATTGAGTGCAAGAGTACTAGATCTGTGACAAAAATTAATTAGAATTTTAATTACTGTTGTCTAGCACAAGTAAGTATGTCAACAGAATATTACTGGAATCCTAAATGTTACAGAAAGACCATTTATTACTTATTCACCTTCTCCATCCTGTTCCTCCCCACCATTGCTATCCAGATCATTTAAAAACTCTTTAAAAAAACTTCTTCTGTACTTAAACATACAAAAATGTTTTGCCACATATACGATTTTGTCCTATACTGTAAGGCAGCATGTATTTCAATACAGGGTGGGGGATGATGTGATTGAGAGCAGCCCTGTGGAGAAGGACTTGGGGATGCTGGCTGATGAGAAGCTCGACATGAGCCAGCAATGTGCCCTTGCAGCCCAGAAGGACAACTGTATCCTGGGCTGAATCAAAAGAAACGTGGCCAGGAGGTCAAGGGAGGTGATTCTGCCCCTCTGTTCCTCTCTTGTTAGATGTCTTCTGGAGTATCGTGTCCAGTTCTGGAATCCTCAATGTAAGGATATGGAGCTGTTGGAATGGGTCCAGAAGAGGGGTACAAAGATGATCAGAGGACTGGTACACCATCAGAGGACAGACTCAGAGAGTTGGGCTTGTTCAGCCTGGAGAAGAGAAGGCTCTAAGGAGACCGTATAGTGACCTTCCAGTAACTGAAGGGGCTACAGGAAAGCTGGGGAGGGTCTGTTTATAAAGGCTTGTGGTGATAGGACGAGTGGGGATAGCTTTAAATCAGATGGTGGAAGATTTAGACTAGACATAAGGAGGAACTTCTTCACAATGAGGGTGTTCAGGCATTGTAACAGGTTGCCCAGGGAAGCTGTGGCTGCCCCATCCCTGGACTTGTTCAAGGCCAGGTTGGATGGGGCCTTAGGCAGCCTGGTCTAGTGGGATGCCCCTGCCCATGGCAGGGGGGTTGGAATTAGATGATCTTTAAGGTCCCTTCCAACTTGAAAGGTTCCATGATTCTATGATTCATTCTATGGGGAAAAGCTTTTTCTGCATGCCAACTATAGCAGATTCAGGGAATAATACTTGCTCAACAGTTTTCCAAAAGTATATACTAAAGGAATAATGTGATAATGTAAATGATGCTTCCACTAAGTTCTTGATGTTTGTTACCTTACAGAGATCCTGGCTGATTCAAATCACTGTGAGATCAATCTTTCAGACCCAAAGAAGACATGTTGTCAGAACACCTTTGAAGAGGAAAAAGAAAAAAATGGATCAAAGCATTTTTTAGAAAGAAATGCAAAGATATCTATCTTCTGACCTGACCTACTGGGCATGCAAAATTTATAGTGGTTTTTTCCATAACTGAAAACAAAGTCTCAAAGGAATCTAGGAATGGTTCACAGTTTATCTGGCATATTATAAGAGAAATTTTAAAGAATTGCCCCAACACAGGCTATAGCGAGAAACTCCCAGAATGCTGGCTGCTGCCTTGAATATTCGAGCCAAGACTTGCTGGTGAAAGGTTATGTGAGAAGCCATTTTTGTGACACAGTCCAAATAGGTCTATTTCTTTTCCCCCTTCACTTTCCTTCAAGAACCACGGATAAGTTTGGTTAGCTCAACTAGCAATGCTGCAATGCTCTTTCAGCCTTATTCCTGACAAAGAACAGCCCTTCCACTGACAAAAAGAAATAAATAATGTTCTAGGCAAACTGCATTGTTGTTTTGGGAACACCCAGTCTCCAGCATCCTGATACAACCGCTTTAATCAGCCTGAAACATATGACCTTGCTCAGGACATATCTAAGTAACTGGTGCCTTCTTTAATCTAAGTGGCTTAGAAATGAAGTGGTCACAGCTGCAAAACTAATAGGAAGTCAAACCTCACTGAATCAATAAGGCATTTCAATATGTTTTTAAGTTGAGTCCCACTTTAAATGAATTTAAAACAAATAAGTAAAATTTGTTAGAACAATGAAGGAACTTGGGAGTTTTTTGAAAAACTGACACAATCAAATCCATGGGAGTTAGCTTGTTGTGCAAACTGCAAGAAACAAACTCACAGTCTCAGAACTGGGTATATAAAGAGTAAGGGCCAAGTTACTTCTTTGCTACTACTGTGGCAAAACCTATTCATTCCTGAATTTCAAGCCTTATGCAGAACTTTCATACAATATTTATTTATTTGTGGATTTATTTATTTTATTTGCTTATTTATTTATTTATTTATTGTCTAGGAAGAAAAAGAAATGAAATTACATTCTGTGTTTTCTCATGGCACTATATGTACTGTGAAGTACAATAAAACCTGGTATTTTTGTGAAAAAAACAAAACAAGACAAAACACAACAACCAACCAACCCTCCTAAAACTTTTATTTCATTGTGTCAGACATTGTAAGCATTCATACTGATATTTCCCTAGTTCCTGTTTGCTAGAGAGAAAAGACAGAAGTAAAAAGAGGAAAAAAGAAACTTAAATTAGTTACACAAGTACTTTGGGAACAAAGGAAAGAAATAATCAGGTGGGGAAGAAAATGGGATGTTTTAAAGACATTTAGTGTTTGGTAGGAACGGTTGGACTCGGTGATCCGGTGGGTCTCTTCCAACCTGGTTATTCTGTGATTCTGTGATTCTGTGAAAGACAGTTTTGTTAGGAATGGGTTCTAACCTGATAGTCTATCAAGCAAACTTGGATCATAATGCCATTAGAGTTTTGTTGTTTTCTTCAGTGAGCAAAGCAGACCCATTTTCTCATTAAATTGGGCCTTTGTTCATGAGTGCATGATAAAAACATATTCGATATTTTGTGGGGAAATCAAGTTGTTGCAAACAGTTTTAACCTCTTTGAGCAGATGGGAACTGAACTTAGCATTTGGAGGAGCAGGACTGCAACTTCCTATCTGTTAAAAATCTCTATGTTAGCATGAAAGCATCTGATCAAAATAATTACATTTCTAAGTCTTTAATTAGTCCAAAGCAATTAAACATAACCTTTTTGTAATACACATCAAACATAAAACCAAATACTACAAATGGCCATTAATACACTTTCTCACTTCCCTTGTAGCTCTGTTCCTCTTCTACTTTTGTCTACCTCCACATTATAGTTGCTTTTTCTCTCTCATCTCCTTGCTTTCCCTTGTACTTACACCATCTTATGTTCCTTGCTCTTCTCCCTTTGGTCTTCTTTTTCTGTCACTGCCTCTTCTAGCATAAAAAGTTAGATCTTTCAACAAAGTAAAAAGAGTCATTTTTTCCCACACGAGAATAACTATGAGATAATTATTCACTTCATGCTTAGGACCCAGTCCCAACAGACACTGTTTGCATTTAGTACACTGATGTGGAAACTGAACATGCTCTCCTCAGTACTCTACGTGAAGAATGTGAAAAGTTTCTTTTTCTCCTTGCATTCATTCTCTGCTGATGATGCCATCACACTGTTTTCCATATGTAGTTTGCTTAGTTTGGTCACTTCTCTTCATCCTCAAAAATCTGCTTTTGTTCTCACAGCTTTCTAGAGAGCAAAGCAGAGTATGTATGTCTTGATAGATGGGAAGGCAGGAGGAAATTACTGGCTCTGGATATTGACCCTTGATTTTTAAAAAAAAGGAAATATTTACTTTTGTAAAGGGCAACAGCCTCCTGTACAGAAGTCTCTGTCTCTATGCACAGGCAGAATACTTAGAGATTAGAAGGATAAATGCAAAAAGGAAAAGATGTATTAGGGCAAGGTGGGGCAAATATAACAGTGAAGAAATACAAGGAGGCAGGGGATAGCTACTGCAGGTACTGGCTTATTCACAGTAAACACTTCTACTGCATGATAATTTTCACTTTTTATGTCGCAAATATTTAATGAGGTAATTGAAAGATGTTTCTGAATGTTGCAACTTGCCCTCTAGGCAGATGTAACCCACAGATTGTGTTCCCACCATTGCCTTGGAATTTATTTTCAAAGTAAACTTCTATTTTACCAATACTTCCTCAGGAATGTGCCAGTCTTCACCCCACATCCTTTAACCTAGCATACAGATGGAGTTGGAGATAGATTTTTAGACAGATAACCAGAAGACTCTGACATGGATGAGCAGAGAAACACAAAGGGCAATTGTTCACAGGATTTGTCTCCTTTTACCTACTACAACCCTGACTTTTTTTTTTTTTTTTTTCACACAGTCCTGTGCTGCCGATAACTAGGCACCTGGCAGAGAACAAGAACTTCATTCTGCATTTGCACCTCAGGCAACCTAAGAAAAAGAACAAAATAAAAAAACAGACCCCAAAACCTAAAAAGGAGAAGTCAAATTTCACTCCTGGAAAGGAATGATTCTCATAGTCATCTTTTGTCAGTGACGATTTTCATTACAGATGCAGAAAATTACAGGCAGATCTGAGCCAGAACAACTCCTCAATCTTACTTTGGTATTTTGCTGCACAATCATTTAAAATAATATTATCTGTTTACAACGACTCAGAATATTCATAGCAACTCCAACACATCTACGCTGCTCATCCTGGACAGACACAAATCCCAAGAATTAATGCCAAATAGTTTGTAATAAATACGCTATAGTGAGTACTCACAAAACCAAAATTTGTCTATCACTACTTTTGGCCTGATTTCTCTGGGAAAACTTATAACATTCAAAGCCATGCAACAGAACACTTGGTTCATACAATCTGTATATTTAAACTTGCTTGACTTCAGAGATGCAGGAAAAATCTGAGTAGGATGCTACGAAATCCCACACAATGTTGCATCTATAAAACTAACTTCAGAAACATTTGTCCCCTATTAACTAGATGCTCAGTTTCTGACTGCAAGGTAATTTAGTGGATCTCTAGGGACTTCACTTAAATTCTTGCTATTCTGTGTGACCTTATTAAATCCCAGAGAGATGGGACTGATAAGAAACCATGTTCCAGGATACAGAACCTTCCAGACTCAGGGCTGAGTCCCAACTTTGGTAATGACAGGCTTACATTCCCTGCATGTGAAAGAATTGGAAGTATACAGCCAAAAAAAGCAGCATGCTCAGCGAGGAGCTAACAAAAGCTGTGTGCAGGGAATCTTTATGAACATAGATGTGTGTGAAGTCCCACCCTGATGCCTGTCAATTTTTTCCTCTTGAGAGTCAGAATTTGGAGTCCTTTTCTGGTGGTGAGTGCAAAAATCTGGTTTTTTAAAACAATTAATAAAGAGTCCCTGTAGCTTCTCCGGTCTGTGACTTCATTTCACATGGCTGCTGGCCACAGCATTTTTCTTTCTGTTATTAATGGAAAACACCAACGTCTGAGTTAACAGACAGCCTGCCAAAGGTGTTTAAAAGACCTATTGGGCTATCAGCAGATATAAAATTCCCATTAAGCAATATTAAATTTCTTTTAGTGTATAGCTGGAGGAAATAGTGTCCACCTTCTCTAGACACAGTGATTAAAGCATTGGTTAGGAAGTGGGAGTTCCTGGGGAGCATTCATGCTGCATCCCTGACTACCATGTTAGACTGACAGGAGGAAGAGCAGGAAGGAAATAGGGAGTCACCACCTTTTCTTTTGAAGTTATGACCCTGTTCAGAAAGGCGTGTGAGAATCTAGGAAAGAGAAAAGGCAGCTGAGGCAAAAGACAGACTAAAAGACGGAAATGTCTCTCCCATGTAGTTTAATAACTGGAAAAGAGTCCTAGGTTTTATTCATGCATTTCTGAAGTAAATAGTTCTTTGATAAAAAACAGTATTGGGTTGGGGATAGCTACCAGAAACCTACAAGAGCCTACAGCTCCATCTCCTTCCTTCTAGTTTACAACAGTGTGATATATTTGCCGTCATTTCTGATAGGGACACAACTTCAACAGGTGAGGTGATAGATGCTTCCCTTCCACTTTGCAGTCCTTCTGAGCCCTTGGACACTCTCCTGGGAGTTACAAGATATTGATGTAAATCCTTTTGAGCTAAAAGACAATTCTTTCTTCACTGGGTTATTACACTGAAGGCAAGCACGCTACCAAAAGTGGCCACGCACTGAAGCCAGCTGTGGCTATAACAGAAGAACCTGACTTGTTGGGCTCGGAGAAGTTGGTCTCAGCTGGACATCTCTTGGAGCAGCTCTACCTACTTCTGAGACCACAAATGGGCACAAAGAGGAAAGAGGTCCCAAGCTGCCCACCTTGGGTCAGTTCTGGATATTTCTACCCAGAAAGAGGCTAAGAGTCCAGGTGGCTGCTCAATGGAGTTTTTCAGATCTGACTGTTCAGTTACTCAGGCCTTTTTCTAGGGTCTAGCCCTTAGTCTTTCAGAGTACATTTGCACAGTTAAATGCAGTACAGTCAGAGGCAAAGTACAACAGGAATATGAGTGGCCTGTCTGTTGTTCTGGTACATCGTAGCTCAGCTCTTCTCAAAGCAACCCATGCTTCAGCATAAAACTATTCCATAGTCTTTTTGCCGGAAAGATTTGGTCTCCTAAGAAGAAGCCATTGGCTAACTTACTCATCCCTGATGTGTTGGTGACCTATAAGGAGGTGTGATGGCAGAGTTTGGTACAAATGTACACACGCAACACACAGTTGGCCAGAACACATGGTAGATGTACAAACACATGCTCAGGAGTAAAACAGTGCCTCAACAAAACCAGGTGTAAATGAAAGCAGTTGAAAGAATCTAATTGAAAAGGCAGTTCTTTCTAGGTTGCACAATTTTTACTGTTATTACTAGTTCTCCGGTAACTGACTAAGTGTATTCTGCAGTAAAGTGCTCTTTTGTCACATACAGAAACTGGAAAACACTTTTAAAAGTAAATGTAACATAATTTAGATTTTGTATCTTAAAAAGGACATGAATACAACTACTATATATTGTATTATCAAAAATAGTTCTGCTGTTGGATATCATTTGCATATGGCTATAGAAGTCCTTATGGAGTTAAAAAAAAAAAAAGAGGGAAGTTGATAAATCATCAAGGAAGGAAATACTGAGGTTTAAAAACCCACAGATGTGTTTTACTTCAGCTTATCATTTTAAAAACTCAAATGCTGCAATTCTGGATGAGCTGCCAGATTGTTTCCTTCATAATTCTGTCTTTCTCTTATCCATTCTTTAGGGATCAAAACCAAGCATATTAACTTCAGTCAGTGAACACGCAAATCAGGCAGACACATTCCCCTAACTTCAGGCTCTGATTAATTCTGGTAGCCTTTGACCTTGATTTCCACAATGTCTTGCAGTACATACAGAAGTTTGACCCAGTATCGGAAAACTGCAGAGATTTGGTTTGGAAAAAATAAAGCCACCTTCATCTCCATTACCATTGCTACATTAAAATCTATAAAACAAAGGGCTGAAATCTGAAGTTTGGGCCTTGGAGCCAGTTACACAATCTGTTTCCTGTAGCCAGAGTTCATTTGCAGCCAGTGGAAAAAACAACTACTAAAAGATAAAAAACAGTGCGGTGACTTTCAATCAATCTTAGCATTCAGTGTGGGAATGTAGCCGTACCAAAGCCTAATGCCTGCGTTTGAGTTCTGATTCTGGTTCACTTTTTTGATCTTAGATGCACATAGCCATGGTCGGAGACACCCAGCAAGGGCAAAGTTATCATGGGAAAAATGAGATCTATCGAGCTTCTGAAGATCAAAATTTAGATAGAAATTAAGCAAGCACACGTGACATGCCTATTCACAGTGAAACTAGGAAACCATAATGAGCGATGACAGAATGGGATGGGAAGCTGAAGCGGTAGCTAATAAGAAAATAAAAAGAAAACACAGAAGGCACCGGCAGAATTATTTTCTTTGAACAAACCGGTTATGGTGGGTGGAGGTCTTGAATGCTTAGAGAAATCGCTACTCACATTTATTACAGATAGTGATGATTTCAGTAGATATGTAGCTCTCAAGGCTGCCAAAGACTGAGAGGAAGCAGCTGTGTGAAGCAGTCCAGGCCTGTCCACGACGCCCAACAATGGCAACGCAGAATCCTTATAGAAAGTATTTTATGGAAAAAAAGAGATTGATCTTCCTTGAAAGGTACAAGTAATGATAGAATAACACTTATTTTGCAAGTATTAGAGAAATAGTGCCAGCAGACAAAAGGAACGTCAGATGAAGAAACCAGATTCTGTAAATAAAAAGAGTTGTTGATGGCTGGTGCTGGTGCTGGCAGAGCCAGCCCAGGTTCTGTTCCTGGACGCAGAGCAGTTTCTTTGTCTTTCTGTGGTATGCAAGTAGTTTGTTCTGCATTTAACTTCAGGTTTGAGGTCTGAATTTTAAAGTGGGAAATGTGCACATGAGGAACCTGAAATAATTATGCAAGAACCTATAGGCCCAATGTCCCGGTTTTAATTTACTTGCAAGGGTTCTTTTGCCTGTCAGTAAACTCAAAACTGTAGTTTTGTGATTGCTTTAATGTGACAGCTGCAAACGGGTGGTTCTACCCATGTTTGTCTCTCTTCTTCTGTGCCAAGAGGTGAATTGAATCAAGGAACTTACTTGGCTGAAAATTAATTTTATAAAAAAAGTACCTTTTTATTTTCCCCTGCAGGAAAAGGCAAAGGAAACAGACCATTTAGTAGCAGATTACACTTAATCACAGAACAGTTGAGGTTGGCAGGGACATTTGGAGGCCATTTGATCCAGCCTCCCTGCTCAAGTAGGGCCACTGTGAGATTGTTGCCCAAAAATATGTCTAGATGGCTTTTGAGTATCTCCAAGGATGGAGACTCCATGGAGCAGTGCACTCCTGGGCAGTCTGTGGAAAGCTGCATCACCCTCACAGTAAAAAAAACATTTCTAGATGCTCAGAGTTTCAGTTTGTGTTGCCCATTGCCTCTGGTCCTGTCACTGGACACCACTGAGAAGAGCCTGGCTTCGTCATCTTTGCACCCTCCCTCCAGGTATTTATAGAATCATAGAATGGTTTGGGTTGGAAGGGACCTTTAAGTTCCAACCTCCCACTAGATCAGGCTGCCCAAGGCCCCATCCAACCTGGCCTTGAACACCTCCAGGGATGACATAATACACGGATAAGATTTCCGCCCCCTCCCTGGTCTTCTGTTTCAGATTAAGCAGTCCCAGCATAATTTAGATTTTAAACCTCTTGGATTAATTTAGATAAGATGACTGCTGCATTGCTGCCCAATTTGAGCATTCCAGGGATTTCCCCTCTCCCACACCGTTCACTTTCAAGCATTGACGGCGCTGTATTTCTCTTGCACAGACTGTTTTTTCCCTCCCTCTCCGCTGATGTGTTTACTTAGGCTCCATCTAAGGCTGCCGTCGAAGCACACACCTGACAAGCCTTTGCAGCTGCTTAAATCACCCGCATGTTTAATTATTTGCCAATGCAAACTTCTGAAGCGCACCCACTACATTCTTTGCTGTTGCCAGCCTTTAGTGACCTTGCTGCAGTGGAACACAAGCCCAACACCCTGGAGGTTCCTGCACAGAACCAGCAGGGAACACCTTCCTCCCCGTCTCCCTCCCTTTCTTCCCACACTACGTACCTAACCTGCTAATCTACCTTACCTACCCATCTAACCTACTAATCTACCTACCTAACCTACCCACCCTACCAACCCACCTAAGTAACCTATCTACCTACCCACCTAACTAAACTACCTACCTTACCCACCTAACCTACCTAACCTACCTACTATACCTACCTACCCACCATACCCACCTAACCTACCTACCTAAACTACCTAGTATACCTACCTACCCACCATACCCACCTAGCCTACCTACCTAACCTACTAAGCCACCCAACCAACCTACCTTACCTACCTACCTCCCTAACCTGCTAACCTACTAACCTAACCCACCTACCCTACCTACCTTACCCACCTACCTACTATACCTACCTACCCACCCTACCTACCTACCGTACTAACCCACCTAACTAACCTACCTGCCTACCTACCTAACCTGCTAACTCACCTAACTCGCCTACCTACCCACCCGCCCGCCGCCCCCTTCCCCAGCAGCGCCCCGGGGCTTCGTGTGCCACCCCCCCGCCGCGCGCTGCCTGCTGGGACATGTAGTTCCCACCCCCGCGGGCGCGGGGCCGCTCCTCGGCCGGACTACATCCCCCGACACCCCCTTCGCGGCTCTGCGATTGGCCGGCCGGCGGCGGGCGCTGAAAGGCGATTGGCCGCGGGGCTCCAGGGGGCGGGGCAGGGCCCGTCACCGCCCATCGCCGCTCGGCGGAGGGCCCCGGGGCTGCGGGCCGGCCCCGGCGCGGGAGAGGGCGGGAGCGAGGCAGGGACGGGTCCGGCCCCTTCCCTCGGTGCCCGGGGCGGAGCGGGGCGGAGCGGAGGAGCAGCCGTCGGCGCCGCGGGGTGGCGGCCGCCCCGCTCGAGGGAGCTCCCCCCATGCCTCTGGGCTCGCGTTTGCGCCGCCGGCGGCTGCGGGGGCCCCGCCATGGGGCGGCCGCGCTGAGGCAGCGGCGAGGCGGGCGGGCGGCCCCATGGAGGGCGAGGTGCGCTGGGACGGGCTGTGCAGCCGCGACGCCGCCGCCCGCGGCGCCGCCTTGGAGGCGATCGCTCAAGCCGTGCTCCGCCGGGGACGGAGCGTCGCCGCCGACCCGCTCCTCGCTCCCGCCGCCCGCGACGGGCTCAGCGCGGTGCTCGCCCGCCTGCTGATGCTCTCCCGGCGCTGCCCCTTCCCCGACGTGAGGGAGAAGAGCCGGGCGATCCTCGGCGGGGTGCAGGTAAGCCGCCCCCTCCCTCCCCGCCCCAGCTCCGCGGCGAGGTGGGCTTCGACCCGCGCCGGGAGGGTTTATTTGTGCCGTGATACGTGATAAACGCTTCCCTCCCCTCGCAAAGAAACATTTGGAAAAGAGTTGCTAAAAGATAGGGGCGGGGGAAAGAAAAAAAGCGCCAGTCGTTGCAAGATTTGCAAGACTGCACTCAAAAAGAGCTCAAAGGCCCCTCCACTCCGAGAAGAGCTCAAAGTCCCCCCCGAGAAGAGTTCCGAGGGCCCCCCCCAAAAAGAGCTCCAAGGGACCCCCCCCCGAAAAGCGCTCCGAGGGCCCCCCCCAAAGAGAGCTCCAAGGGACCCTCCCCCCCCGAAAAGCGCTCCAAGGGCCCCCCCCCCCAGAAAAGAGCTCCAAGGGACCCCCCAAAAAGAGCTCAAAAAGAGCGCAATCCAGTGGTAAATTTAGCAGTAAATGGCTGGGAAGCATTTCATTGTTGGGGCATCCCGAAGAACGCGCTGAAATGATCATAGAATCACCAGGTTGGAAAAGACCTGTTGGATCATCGAGTCCAGCCGTACCGATCTGCCACTAAAGCATGTCCTTAAGTATCTCTCTTACCCGTCTTCTAAAGGCCTCTAGGGATGGTGACTCCACCACCTCCCTGGGCAGCCTGTTCCAGTGCCTGATGACCCTTTTGGTGAAATTCTTTTTCCTGATGTCCAACCTGAACCTCCCCTTGCACAGTTTGAGGCCATGACAATGTTACTGCTTTACTTTTGGTCACAGTGCTGTGATATGAGCAGCTGGCTTTAATACAAAAGCAGGAAAGATTTGGGTATAAACAGTCAGGGCTGCCAATTAAAAATATAAATCAGCATGGGAAGTTTTTGAGCCTCAAGTCTATTGAAGCACAGCCTGTCTAAATTCCCTTTTTGTTGTCTATTGGTAAATAATTTCTCCATTGGCATCGGTAAGATCCAAACTTTTATATAGTCCATAATTGATCTAGCTAATAGAGGTTTACATTTACTGACCTTTTATGCTAACAAAAATAAATGTTACTTTATACTTTTCCACTGTTACAGTCTAATTATAGTTACAGGCATTGCAATCCCCTTGCTCACCTAAAATCTTGAAATGCTGATGCAGGGCTTGTATTGATGGGGCCAATAGCACTGCTAAAAATACAAGTTGCTAGAGAGTGGGAAAAGGAAACTGAGGTATTTCTCTTAATCGCAAGGGAATACGTAGAACTGTGCCTGGAGTTAGCTGTCTGATTCCCACTATTGTGCTTTTTCTTCCTGAATGTTGACAGGTTTAATATAGGGAAATCTAGGGGAAATAGTAATAATGTATATACAAGTATTATGTATGTGTAATGTATATATTATTTATTATACAATAAACATCATATGTATTATAATATAAAAATACGCATATATGTATTTTAAAGGAAATTGTATACAGATCCATTTTTTCTCTGTCCTACTTTGAAGCAGTTCACAGAAATTCTGGGTTTGGATTACTAAGGATGAGAGAGGCCCTGTTTATTTTGTCTTACTTCAGTAGTGTGCGATGTGGTAAATACAGTATAATTTATTTTATACAGTTTGGGCTGTATGGGGCATTTTTCTCAAAGCAAGTTATGTCAAGTTATGTACAAGCTATAAATACAACGTATGGTCTGTGTGAAAGGCTCGATAGCTATACTGCTTTTCTTCAAAACTGAAAACCAATGCAACAAAAAAAACGCCAAACCCAATTAACTTAATACTCAAGTTGAAAACTTGATCTGGCACCTTTGCATCAGCATCTTCCCTGTTAAAGATTCAAATGAGAAGTGAGCCTGTCACCAGTGAGAGTGATGAGTCACTGGAACTGACGGCCAAATGGAAGACTCGCTTTTGTCAGGCACAAGTTATCGGAGCCTATTCAAAGGCCAAGCAGGTGGTTATCTCTCACCTAGGTCTTGAAGGAGGTGAGAATATATGATCTGATGACTCCTTTGAGGTTTTTGTATATGAAGTTACTGTCATGTTCAACTATCAGTCTTGTTAAGAAACTTGGCTATTTTTTTTAAATAGGCCAAAAAGTTCTGGCAGAAATGAAGTCCATCTTGATACAGCAAGTACCGAATTCAAATCGCATGGTCATAGCTGGATTGATTAATAGTAGTAGATATGAATATTGTAACTGATATGAAACCAGTTGGATAAACACAAGCTGCAGTAAAGGTTTAATGACAAGTTAAACAAATTGAAATCAAATAAAACATGAAGAAAATCTTTAAAAGCTGTTTTTGTAACTTTTCAGGGAGAAGATCTGAGAGACGTATTCTGTGTTCTATAAATACAGTGTGACAAGTCTTCATTCATATGGCTGTACTCGTAAATGAAACATTTTCATAGTAATCTTTGAATCAGCATTTGTGGAAGAAATAATCTAATCCAAGTATTCCGTTTTGGATGCTGTGGACTGTTGCAGGCATGAAATGGTTTTCTTTTGATTTCATGGCCAAGAGGAATTTTATTCAAATCTCTGCAATAAAGATGGTAGAGAAAGCAATCTGTGAAATTAAATATAATTATCCCATAGAACTCATGGCTTTCAGCAGCAATTCTAAAGGTAAATAGCTTAGTAACGTATAAAAATGTGAAATCCTATTCAGAACAGTATCAGTACTTAAAGGACTCGCTTATATTACTTTATTTCCCTGCTTTGGGATATGAAATAATCTTTAAGTCCACAGCAATATCTACCATTATACTGTCTAAATCTTATTCTTTGCGGGGTTATTAAATGACATAGGGCCCAGGACAGCAGAGGCAACTCTGAACCCAAAGATTCTCCAGGGAGCTGGTGCTGTTCTGCTTCTCTCTCCTCTAGAATGGTCCAACTCTGACTAGGAATTTGAGCCTGGACTGATTTCTGCCCCCGTCCCTCTATTGTCCCGAAATGGAGAATTGCAAAATGTGCTTCCTTCATCTTTCTATCCTGCGTCTACAGTAGGTCAGTGAATAAATCAGAAAATTGAATTTTCTATGTGGTCCAATAGCTATTTCTTGTTGGGGCTAATGCCTTCTTGCCACTTATGGTAATCGACAAACATTTAGGCCTGAGCAACTGTGCTGCTGGTGTTCTTGCAACCTTGTGTCTGGAGCAAGTTGTTAGAAGGTAGTATATGGCTGGTCTAAGCTGCAAGCTTGGCAGCAGCCTGTGTAATCGTGGCATCTCTCTGAGCCTTTGTTGCGGTTGCCTTTTTTTTGCCCCGGGGAGAAAAATTCCTTTGAAATACAGTGGAATCCTGACTGTGCAACTTTCTTCTTTTCTATTAATAGATGATATTTTTAACACTATTATTACTAAATAGTGCTGCCTGTATCAGATTGTATAAAAATAAATTCTTGCTTAATGTAAATTCCTGTGGATTTGACTTTTCAGAATAATGAGTTTTTATTGTAGGCTATATATATTTATATATGTATAATAACATACCTTTTTTAGCGTAAGGTAATATATCTAACTTCTCATTTAGATCAGATAAATTGGCTTTGCAAGAATTATTACAAAGACAGTATTGGTAAACTAGCTCCCTTTGTTCTAATTTAGACTTTCTTGCTTTTATTAATAAAAGCAAGGTTGCTAATGTCACTTTGACCAAATATATGTATTTTAAAATATATTAAAGATATTTCAATTGGAGTGCTTTAACCAAGTTAAGAGAGTTTGAATGTTGGTGTGCCAAAATATCTGATGAGTGGGGTTTTTTTTGACATAAATCCCTAAATATATAATAGTTTTTTTGATGACTTCTTGCACATGTGGTATTTTGCACATATTTGTAGCATATTGCTTATGACCTTGCAAAATAGTGGGTTGTTCCACCTGGTGTGCTAGCTGTCTGTGCACCAACAAAAATATATGTAGAATGAACAGCAATTTAAAACTCTTAACATAAGACCATTAAAAGTATTCTGCCCAGCCTCTGTCAGATCAATTAGATCTGTGTGACTGGGATATAAATGTAAGGTGTGTGTCAGTAGCTGGAGAAGAATCACCAAGAGTATGAGATTTGTTAGTTAATATTTTTCGTAACTGTTCAATATCTTTTGGAAAAGACTCAACAAAACACACTGCTCTGCTGAGATATGTAAATTCATAAAAACAGCCTTCAGCGAATGCATAGGTGGGAGGCAGGTTCTGCAGGAATGACCACAAGATGTTAGGTCTCATAGGGTAAATGATGACAGAACAGCAGAATAAAACCCATAAATGTCAAAAACTTAGAATTTGGCACATAAAGCTTGATTAGCGGGTAAATGTAAGGGAGAAAGAAACTGGTCTCGCCCTCTTTAAGAAATAATGTAATAGTAACAAAAACTTTCCTTGAAGAGGAAAATTAATGGAAAAAACTTTGTTCTCTGTTGATCTCTTCATTGATGTAAACACAGGGAATGTACAGGAAATGGGAGACTGTTGCTGAAGATGTACATGAAGTGTACAAAGATGCATGAACAAGAGTGGGACAGTCAAATACATAATGAGGTGTAGCTAAAAGGGATGCTGGAAGAAAGCAAGAAGTAAAAGAACCACAGATTAATGGATTAGCAGATAAAGCTGAGGTGATTGAAATGTTCTCTGAAATGATTAATCCAGCCAGTGTAGTTAATAGCTATGATAAAAATGTAAATAGTACAGGGGGGGAAAAATGTAGGCTGCTTGGATAAGCAACAGATTTTCAGTCTGGTAGAGCCGAATGAAATTCATTCTTAGGTGCTTAAAAAACCCCAAAAAACGAGCAATCTCAGACCTGATAGTGGAAGGAAGTAGTAGACTCAAAGAATGCTGGTGTAAAACTTCAGTCTGGGCTAGGTGAGATGGGATTGAGAGGAAACTGGTGAATTACAATTTCATCTCAAAGAAAAAAACATACTTTTAGTGTCTGGAAAAAGAAGTTGAGAGAAGTTTTGTGCTTGTTGATTTGTAGATTACAAGCTGGGAGGGAGAGTAAGAATACTGGAGAGCAGCCATAGAACTTAAAATTATGTTAATAGTTAATGGGAGCTTGTATCGTATCTTCTAGACCTCTGGTTGTATGGTCAGCTGTAAGTGAGTCTAAGACGATATGTTCATAAATAAATGAGGAATGGAGGGGATGAAAAGATTGCTGCAAAGAGGTAGGAAACATGAGCTAGAGCAAATGATTGGTTGATCTAAATTCCAGCAAGAATTTGGTTAGATGTTTGAGGGAAAATTTCAAGGATTCACAGATCTACCAAGCTGTGGCATAGACTGTCCAGTGGTGTTCATCACTGGAACTCTTTGTCTAAACAAAGGTAGGAGTGGTATGCTTATTTGATCTCCCTGGGAAAGGCAGGACATTGATAACTGGATCTTTCCTTCCAGCTTCTTTTTCTGTGTTTTGTGTTGGTAACTGCTTGGAGGGATGTACCCTCTAAGTGCTTTCCCTTTGATCTCTAAGACTCTATTTACCAGATATGTAGCACTGGAACTTGAGTCTGAAACCTCCGTCTTTTACTGAAAAGTAGTGGTTGGGGTTTGGGCAGATTTTGATTACTTCCTTTTCAGAGGTCTGTGTGGCACATAACGAGAGAGAGGTCACGTCAGCAGCCAAATATTGTCATATTGCAGCCTTTGGTCGCTGTCTGTGACCTGAGCTTGCTTGGCAGGGGACAGGGAATGGAATATCCTTACCTTTTCAAATCCTGGCAAAGTAATTGTATAGGTTTAAATTAAAGGAGCATCTAGAAAGGATGGAAAGACTTCTAGTCACAGCCAGAGCAGGCATCCTGTCTTCTTCCTCTGCCACAGCGTGTGGGACAAATAAAGCCTCTGCTGGGAGAGGAAGTAGTTGTTTCCCTGTGTATGCTTGTAAAGGATAAAATGGGAGTTACTTTTCTGTTTCATTGCTAGATTTTTCTCATAAGAGAGTTCCCCATCTCTTTGTATTATGTATGCGGCATGTCTGGGCTCTGTGGTGTGTGCTTGTTAAGAGTAGTGAGACTGAAACGCAAATCTGCTCTTTGCTCTGAAGTGGTTTATCCTGATGACTCTGATATTACAGGAAACTGGCTAGCTTTCCAAATCTTTATTCTGCTTTTGATGCAGTCTTTGATAAGTAACTTCATAACTTTGTCCTCGGCATTCTTTTTATGCAGTCTTTTTAGCCTTCCTGCACAACAGAAGCAACTTTCTTTAGTGAACTTTTGAAATCTCAGGGTAGGCAGATCTGTTAGGTTGTGGGATATTCTTTTGTCCAAGTTAATTTGACTGTGTCCTACTGCATAATAGTGATGCTTTCCTGTGATGCTTACTGTTGGTCAGTCACCATGGAAAGGCGTCGCACATGAGATTTATAGTCTGTTCAAGCCTACAAATTAAATATAGTATTCTTGCTGGTGGTGGTGAATCTCATCCATCTGGAAGCTGACTAGCCTCCTTGCACAATGTCAGTACCCACATCAGTTTCCCATAGTACTCTTATGTAAAGGGAATGAAAACATCCTTTTTATTTATTTTTTTTTTGTAAGTTCACTTCAGCAAAAAAGTATGTTCTGTCTCTTCCAGCTGTTAAGTGGAATGGGTTTAATAATGTCTTGTAGGGTGCTGTCTTCAAAAGCCACCTGTCACCCTGCCAGGTTGCTAGTGTAGAGAACATTTGTCTGTTAGGTTTGTTGTTTTGTGGTATTCAGATATTCCTGCTCTTCTCAATATTGGGAGAGATACTGAAGTAATGGCCTGATGCACTTCAGTGATTAATCTTATTTACAGCTCCTGCTAGCCCGCAAAAAGAACTGTACCTCCACAGCATTTATTGTAAACATGTTCTGATGATGGGTCTGTATCATGTGTGTGTGCTGAGGCTGGCTGGAGAAGTTAAGGGAGAAGGCTTAATCTTGACATGTCAGGGAATGTTTGGAGTGGGGGTGTGAAAGTATTTTTTAAAAAACTTAAAGTCAACAACTCAGTCCTTCAGCCTCTTTCTGAAGGCTTTCAGTCTGTCTGTTGAGAGAGACAAAGAAATTTCCTTTTGTTAAACTTGTCAACTGCAGAGTTGCCTGACCCTGAGAATGTCTTTGGTTGGAATAAAGAGTTGTTTGAAAACAGGGGTGTAAAGTAGAATATATGGGTCACTTCAAATGCTGTCGCTTTGAATGCTGTTTCTGTGTTTGGAGCCTTTCCATTATTTTCCATGCTAGCTGTATACCATCTTTCTTGTATGAAAATAAGCCTTGCTGATTCAATGTTTTCTTATAGTTGTTTGAGATAACTTGATCTGTAAATTTCTGAGTTTATATGATTCTGTTGCATTGATTTTTCAGGACATTGTAACTAGAATTTTTATTTTCTAAAGAACTGAAGAGTGAAACACACATTTAATAATATTGGCTTGGTTGATTTTCAGTGCAGTCAAAAATTAAAATGCTTTAAACTGAAGAAATCAGGCACAAATGTTGCCTCATCTGTTATTAGGTACTGATGAGGTAAGCAACTGCTGGGCATGCATTACTGGCTTACATAAAAAGTGAGTTGTTTCTTGATTTTTTTTCATAGGAGCTAATATCTAGAGATCTGTAGAAACCAGAAATGCTTCAGCTCAAATGCAAATCTGTTCTCCTGATCTAGCAGTTGCTAAGTCACACAAGCTCTGTTTTAAGTGTGTATGTATATATACTAGCCATACACTACTAATGGTGTATGGGTAGCAGTGCTTCTTTCCTCTCTCTGTGCTGATTTTGCTAAAAGTTCTGCTCTGCTTTAAGTTGCCAAAAAGCCAGCTTATTTCTATTTTTGTTGAAATCTTATAATTTGTTTTTCATGTTTGGAATGTAAATAACTGCCTTCATTTTGGGGTGTTGGTGTGCATTTGGATGATTTTTTGCTCACATATGGAGAGATTTTATGCATCTTGAGAAGTCCAATCAAAGTAAAAAGCACTAAGAATTTGGAAAGGTTTAGAAATTAGGATACAATATGCAAAATATTAAGTGGAAAATAAAAGAGTATGGACTCCTAGGTTATGTAAAATAATACATCTTCCATTAGCTTGATCAACGTACACTGTTTGCAAGAAAATTACATTGTCGTCTTGTGACAAGTGCAGAGTGAGCACTGAAGAAATACTTGCTGTTTTGTCATCCTACTCTTGACTTTTTCTTCAGGTCAGGATTTATCCTTTTGAAATAAACATAGAGGAAAATTACTGAATATACCATTGTGGGAAGAAAGAAGTTTTGAAAGCTTGGGTATATTTTTCTGTGGCTCATGAGTGTTTAAATTTCCAAAAATATGGTTTGCTGTCAGTATGGTTTTCTATTCCAGTCAGTTGTTTACAGTTTAAGAGTGGGTGTGTGTATAAAAAAAAGCAGCTTAGCTCTCTTCAAAAATCAAGTGAAACATGGAAAACTTTACTTGGATCTACATCCATAGATTAAATCCAAAAACCTAAGTGGTGTTTTTTCCTCTTGTTTACCACTTTCTTGATGTTTCCAATGACTTTGACTTTATAATTTTTTTTTCTTTGTGTTTTCTTCTGGATAGTTTAGGTTAGATTGCTGCCAAAAGTTGGGTTGGGAAGGTGAACTGTTTTAGTTCTATTTAAACTTAGTAAACAATTAACCATTCTCCTTACTCCAGCCTTATGTAGAAACCAAACTTGTTCTTTCAAGTCATTTTGGGTCAAAAGTATCAGCTGCTGTGGTGTAACAGTGCCTGAATACTAGCCCAGAATATATCGGGCTGGTATTTTAAAAATAGAGGTGATGTTAGAATGCATACTGCTACTTACACCATGCAATCTGATACGTCTTCCTTCTCTGCAGCTACAAGAACTTAATTTCAGTCTAGGCATCATGCTAAAGGATAGCACAGTGCTTCTGGAAATGTGGTTGTTTACTGTAAATTAATTAGAAATTGTAACTTTTCTTCACTTTTCTATGCTTTCTGGAATCAGCAATAAGATTTTCTCAGTTGCAAATCTCTCCTGGAAAGTCCTTTGTCTACCTAAATATATCTGATTGGCTCCATGAGAATAAGATTTGAGACTCAAGGTGCAACAAAACTTCTTAGTTAAATTTGCCTCCCTGGGATATTCTTGCTTGCTGTCAAATTGTCTTTATATGGTTGTTTTTCCGAAATGGGTCTCTTCCAACCTGATTATTCTATGATTCCTTAACTCCTGAATAGTGAACATGGAATAATGTGATGTTCAAAGGAGGAACAAACTTGAAAACGGAAACTTTTTTTTTTTTTAAGGAGAAGAGGAACCTCCTTTCTGAAAGATTTTTTTTCCATTGCAGTTTGTTTCTGAGCCTCTGCTGTTTCTGGTCTTTTTCAGTTTTAGTTCTGATTTAGATTTACACTGATTTCCATGTAGAAGAAGACTGAAGAAAGGAAAATGCTTTTCTTAAACTTTCTATTTCTATGAATATCCAATCAACACTGAGCACAAACTCCTGTCCGTTTAGCAGTAGTAAATAGTTGGCAGCTGCCACACGTGTTGTTTTCTGGAGCTCATCATGTTATGAAAATAAGCCCTGATCAGGACAAGATTACTTTCAGTATTTGCCCTAACTTTATATGTGTGTATTCTGCCTTTCCCATTTGTATTACAGAAAAGATTTTAGATGCATTCTGATTTTACCTAGATTACTTTTTAAAAAAGATAACCCGACAGGTATGTTTGTAACAGTTGCTTATATTTACCTACATTAATATATCAAAAGTGTTCTATAGAAGATGCTTAGTTCCGACATTTTTATTGACATGGGAAAACCAGCCAAATGGAAATGTTTTTGTCTGGCTTTTAAAAGCCATATAGGTATCTCTGCTTGTAGCATTATGCTTTTCTAAGTATTCAGAACGTGGCAGCTCTGCTTGGCTCATGTCTGGCATCAGTCAGTAGAAGGGTATGTGTAAATAGGGAAGGTCAAATGTTGCTTCTCTTTATTTCATTGCTTGATGTCAGGCCTTTCTGTTAAGGGATATAAGTTTTTGGGTAAATTTTCTCTAGAGATGAAAGCTGTGCTTTTTAGTGGAGAAGATACTTTTTGTATCGCGTTGTAAAATATCTTGAACTTTTGGATTCTAAAAGCATTAGTTAACTATAGCTTATGCTTTAAGTGAATACCTGAAACTGAAGCACAAATTGTTTTGTGTTTTTTCTACTTTTTACAGGTATGTACTATGTTTGCTGACACTGGTAAAAGAGACCCGGGGGAAGCAGAGTCTTCATATGTTCTGAATTCAGGGTCACTGCCAAGTGCAGTGAAAAGTATGGCTGCTTCATGGCACTTCCAGTGCAAAAATTAATGTTATGGTGATAGGCTGTGGTGTGCTTCCCCTGTATGTGACTATACACCTCTGTTCCTTTTCTTTAAGACAGAGGTCTACACTAGAGGGTTCAGCAGTGTCACAGATTTGCATGTTTTGGGAGGATGTACAATTCCTGTACCTCAGATCATCTTGTAGCCGTGTGGCTCAAAAATAGTACCCAGTAGTAAGAAATATTCATGCATGGGCATAGGAACATGCTAAGAAGATTCTTCTGAAAATGTCATGTGGAAGCCGAATAACTTGCTGTTCCCTCAGAAAGGAGTTGCTAAACAAATACTTGAGAGGATACTCTGAGGTTAAAAAACCCAAAGCACTTTACAATGAATAAATTCACATTTTAATACCATCTCATCAGTGAGTTTTTGATGGGAGTTTGGAAACTAAGGATTTCTCTAGGTGTACACTCACAAATTGTCTGTTTAAAGATGACTTCAGGAATAATCATGTCTTCTGAGATATAATATCAGATTTTATGTAGATCAGATAGAGGAATTGTTCCGTCTTGAGGAATAACTTGCATAGGAAGCAAGGCAAGAAGTCCTTCCTTCCAGTTGGTGTGTTCAGTCATGGAGGAAAGATTCTTGGATTTCAATTTTTAATATTGATAGACTGCCAAATATATCCATTATGATATATATTATGGTATTATTTAAATAAAAATAAATTGCATTAAGGACAAATGCTGGTCAAAAATATATAGGGTTTTTTTTTCCTCACAAACTTAATAGTTAACTGTAAATTAAAAACTTACTTTAACTGTAGACTCACATGACTATGGAGGAAGAATTTGGACAAAAGGGGCCTTTGAAGTGGACCTTTCAGTGTCCACACCCCAGAAATAAGTCTTCATCCTTTTCATGTCGGTTCTGACAGACAGCTCACCCGAGTTGAGCTCATCAGAAGTTTCAGAGAGTCCTTGTAAATGCTTATTAGAGAAGCTTTCTTTGAAGTAAATGGGCAAATGCAGACACATCCCCAAACCTTTGTAACGCTGCATCTTAATTTTAGGACTAAATGGTGTGTGCTATCTGGGGACTGGTTTGGACCTTTGTTATTCAGAGCTCATTACCCAGATGCCTCAGTGCTTACATCTTCTTGATAAACCAGGCTAATGCTGCAAATCCTCAGTGCAGCAATGATAAACAACTTATCGGTGCCAGCCCCATTTAACCCTAGTTTGTAGTGGCCTGTTTCAGTTGGCAGTTTTAACAGTGTTTGCACTTTATTCAGTGATGCTGGGGTGGCAGCGCCAAAGCAGCATGTTTCAGTGAAAGTCTATACTATTTTGTGGTAAAGAGATGGTTTTGGTGCAAATTTATCTCAGGTCATCCTTTGCTAATATAACCTGTCTGATTTTCTGACCTATGTGATGAACCCTGGTCTGCACGTGGAGATTCTGCAATACTAATACTTTGTCTGTCTTATTTCCTATTTGCATGTGGAAGCTAGCAGAAAAATGTCTTGGTTGGGACACCAAGTAGGCCAGATGGCAAAGTAGTAATCTGACAGTGACCTTTGCTATGTTCTCCTAGTCTCTCATGCAGTAGTAGTCCAGCCAGAGCAGAAATCTGTCTGGCCCTGGTGATACTTGACACTGGAATGGCTTAAAACTTTTTTCAGTGCACATGCTGAACAGTTTGTTATTGTGGAGGGATGGGCTAGAGCGCTAGACTCTTTCTTCTGGGTTAATACAAAACATTTTCTAGATTTGCGAGGTAAAAATGCTTCGAGTTAGCCTCTTGGATGCAACAGTCTCACCTTGCTTGCTCTAGTGCTGAACTGAATGGAACTATGTAGGTTTAAGCGTAGGATTTCATAGTGAGCTTTAATCTACCTTGCTGTCTAGAGCTGGGGCAGTTTGGAGCAGATCTTCTGTCACTTGCCGGTGGTGAAAGGAGTTCATTTGATGTTAGGACATGAACTGGGTATTCTGTTATTTTTCCCAAATACTGTGTGCCTCATTTTTTTATTTTTTCTTTATTGGTAGTTGGTATAGGCAGCTATAAAGAGATACCTTCTTGATTGTGTAACAGAAACAAACGCAAATCCTGGATTATCATGTAAGTGTTTTCATTACTTCAGAAAAAAATATTTCCTCTATATAATACTTGAATATTTAATAACAACAGTGTAGACAATCCAACTATAGGACTTACAAAAGGCATCGAGTTCCTTTGTTGTCCAAGACAACTTCCAAGAAATGGAAATCTAATTGGAAAAAGCTTGTGCTGTAAGTTGTTATAAAGTATATACAGTATGGTAAGAGGCAGGCAATCTAACGAAGAACTAATTCTAAATTAAGCCAAGCATTATTTATTTCATTTTTAAATACCATGAGTGGGATCTAGAATGAACTGGAATTTGAAACTTGGTCTGCCCCATCTCAAATAAGAGACTTAACTTGGTCCTGAAGGTCTTACTAATTGACAAGATATTGCACTACTTGTTGACAAGAAGTAAGTACCCAAGGTCTTAAAGATTCCTCCAGTCAGGAGAAAATAAGTGTTGTCCAGCTGCTATGCAATGCATTTGCCTCAGTGCAAAAATGCTTTTATATTAAAGCCAAAGCAATATGGAAGTTTCTTAGGGCCCCTGAGATGGGGTGAAGGTTTTTACCCAACTAAGTAGTTGTAATACCATTTTTAAGTTAATGAGGTAATCTAAACAAGGATTTTGTTGGAGACTGAAACATGCTAAAATAATTTTGCCAATCATAATGTTCAGTATTTATCTCCTGTTTCTTTTTTAGAACACTTCTAAATGTTAACTTCAGAAAACAAGAATGAAGTATGTGTTTATCTGGCTTGTTTAAAATTCAGCTACTCGGATCTTTTTTTTTTTTGGAGAGGGAAAAGAAAATAATTATGTTGTACTACAGAAATAGGTCAGAATTTTCTTGTACCACAAGGGCAAGGCATTTTTTTCTTAATTGAGATGAAAAGTTTCTATCCTTGTGTCCCTTACTATGATATTAAACAAATCTGTTTAATTATAAGTCTGTTGTGGATAGCTTTTTGTTTGTTTGTTTTCCCCTGAAGATTTTAATATTGAACTGGAATATTTGTTGTCTTAGCAGTAGTATTTTGACCACCTATTGTTGCATTTGCAATGCAAACTGTTTACTGATGGTAGTAAAATTATTACCGTCTGATGATGAAAGAATTATAGATGAAAAATAAACTAGGTGCTTCATTAAAAATGCTGCGTACAACAGACAATTTTGACATCCTGAAAAAGATCACAACTGCTGATTAATAACAGGACTCAGAGCAGTCCTGAATAAACAGGGCTGATCATGTGTAGTAAAGTGAAGCATACCCATGCTTGCAGGGCTGAGGTTACGTGTTTCCTTCAAGTTTCCTGAACCTTTTGTAGCCACAAGGTTTGTGACCACTGTGCCAAACTGACTGTCACAGTTGTCTCATAATCAGAGAAGTTATGTTGTGGATAGAGAGATGTAGGAAGGAGGTTCTGGATGTGCCATATTGAGCCTGGAAGCACAGTATAATCTCTGCTTGTTTGGTGGTGTAACATTTAGCAGGGCCTAGGAGGTTAAATGGGATGTGATACAAATGCAGCTGTAGTGTTTTCAGAACCAACCTGGCCCACTGATTGTGGGCTACCAGGTGTGCCTGTTACCATAGCAGTAAATAGATAAAAGGCCATGCCAGAGTTTACAGTTAAATTAACCTAAGTAAACTCTTGCTTACTTGAGCATGTGTTGCAGCATTCCACACTGAAAGGGTTTGATAGCAGGTAGCAGTCTTGAGATGACAACCTGTTACAGTACAGATCTGCCAGGCTTCTTGGCGACAGGAGTAGCATTTTTTCCCTAGCTGTACAGGAGCAAAGAATTTGCTTTGGATAGTATCCATACCCTTCTGTTTCTTCACAGGTGTGTTTTAATTTGTAGGTGATCTAAATTAATTGAAGCTGATGCACTCGCAGAAGGAAGATGTAATGAATTTGAAGGAACACTTGGGGGAGACTTCATGTCTTATTTTTATTTCCAGGACTTGACTTGTTCGAAGTAACAGCACTGTAAATTGACATCTATTATTCTAAAATTCCTGAAAAATTAAACTTTTGTCCTTAACTTATTGTCTCGTGCTATTTCTGGTTACAGAACAGTAACCTGAAAGCTTCTTTAGATGGGGCATATTTTTAGGTAATTTTTGTTGGTGATGATATCATACTAGTTATATTTAAAAATTACATACTTGTAACTGACTACCTAGATATGAAAGGAATCAGTGATACGGTTGTGCAGAAGGGAAAAGAGGAGCATGCATGAATGAGTGAACCAGATCATTGTAGCACTTCATATATTACTTATGACTGCTTCACCATTATATTCCAGTTTCATGCCTATTTGTATTTTAATTCCTGATTTTCAGTGTATCAATTTTATAAGGAATTTCTCTTCAACTGAAACTTCCCAAGTTTGATCTTGGTGTTGTTAATTGAGACTTTGCATCAGTATGTCTTAAAAAAAAAACCAAACAAACAAAAAAAAAACCCAAAAGAATGCACATACAGCAAAAATTCACCTCCTCTAAATACAGGAGAAATGCACTCCCATGTATTAAAAAAAAACCAACCCAAAACCAAACACAAAGAACAAAAAACCCTCCTACTTGACTATAGTGATATTTTAATAGTTCAAAGAGTTGGGGTCAAAAACTTGAGGTTTGTGAAGGAAATCAATCTTCTACTTACATGTGATGGTGTCTTCTGTTGCTGACCATGATGTAGGCTTTCCTTGATATAATCAGAAAATACTAGCATAGGTACTAGGACGAAATAGCCATGATAAGACTGTTTTACTTGTTCCTTCAGAAAAAGCAGAGAGTGAAATTGTCAGATAATTTAGGTGAAGAACTCCTTACTTTAATTATGAGGGTACCAATGAAGAATTTTAATGTCTAGCAACTATCTGATTTTTAAGGTGAGAGAACACAAAAGAGCGGATTCTAGATGGGGAGAGACAGCTGACATTTTGGGACTTTTCAGCTCATATTAACCAAAACTTAACTAAAGAATGTGTTTAAGCTGTCCCTAGAACAAAATAGATTTTTCAGCTGAGCTATATTGTATGTAAAGTAAAATCATGTGTTGTATGGTAGCATAGCTGTTTGCTACATTTTTTTTTTTTCCTATTGCAAGCCGAGTAAAACGGAATTGTCCAGACTGAGTTTTGGAAAAAAATCTATGTGAATACTGTTAATTGTCCACTATTATAAAGAAAGATAGTGGAAAAGATTATTCTTTGTCACTGGCAGGCCACGCTTGCTAGAAGAAACTAGATTATTTGCTCTGTGACTATGGTCCACTACAAAGGACTTGCTTGGGCATGATAAAAGGGACCCTGTGTGGTGAAAATCCCTGGCTGCTGTGCTGCATTTTAGCTTCTCTCCTGCTGTATGACTTTATGGCAAGGCCTGCTCCAGCTGGAAGGGTGTGCTGTTTAGTTTAACCCCAGCTCTAGCAATGACCCAACAGAATATATCACCAGAATTTTATTACTAGGCTGTAATGCATCAGAGCATGGATGGTATTTGCAATCGAAAAAGGAGTGGCAAAAAGTGTTGGACCGTGTAGCCTCTTAGTCAAATGAAAATACTCTTCAAATTCTTTCATCTCCCTTAGCATACCCAGGTTATATTTTTGAGGCATTTTCACATGCAATATTGTCATACTTCTTACAGCTCTGGGTATGCGTTGAGTAGCCTCATACAGATGATCTGAATGGTAATTCAGACACTTGGTGTACATTTAGGTCATGATAGTGACAGTTTACTATGCAGTATTTTCATTGATCAGTTTGTCCCTGCTTTGTGTGTGATACAAAATTCACAGTAACAGTAAGAGAGGTGAGGTTCTGCAACAGATGCCACTGTAGGAGGAGGTAACCCTAACAGGAAAAGTTTTCTCTATAGTAGAATGCTTTGTGTTTCAAACTTTGTTGTGTTTTTTCTAAATTATTTTTAGAGGAATAAGGTATCTTTATGATTTCTAGTGCTTATGGTCAGCAACATGGGGATTCCTCTGTCCTGTATAATTATTCCGAAGACAAAGATCCTGGTTTACACTAAGTCACTGAAAGAAAATGCTGCAATCCAAAGACTGTTACTGAGTTCAGAAGGCTTGTGTTTGTGCCCCAAGTCAGAGTCTGAAAATTCAGGATCCTGCTAACCCCGTAGGTAAATCCTGCTAACCCTGTAGGTAAAGTCAGTGAGCAGCTAGGAAGAACCTCATCAGATGTTCAGCCATGCCTAAGAATGGTTCAGTGTTTCAGTTTTGCAAGTGGGCAACAGACCACACCTATGCTCAAGCTCACTCTGCATCCACAGATTAAATGTTTCCCCCTCTGTCTCCTCTGGGTGCTGGCAGAACATGATGTTCTCTGAGCATGTTTATGGAAGACCTATCAGATGGGCTTTGTACAAAACAAACCGGAGCTACCCCTCCCACTCCTGAGTAATAGCTTTGTGGTTAGGACAATCCCAAAGAGTGAGGACTCTAGGTTCAGCACCTTTTCTGCCTGAGGTGGTTCAAAGTCATGCCACTTACGTGCCTAGTCTGCCAAGGTGAGAGAATTGGACTAATCTTTGCTCTCATTTTTGGGACAGAAATTACTTGAACTTGCCCTCTATCTTGTTTAAGTAGGCTAATCACTGAGGTGAGAGATCCAGCCTCTGGTTGTGATCTTGAATACAGATGCCTTTAGGTGGTGGGTACAAACCTCTAGCACAGTGAGATATGAAACTGAAGATGCGCTCTTGTCTTCAGTGCTTCCTGTTGGTGCATTTAGGTGGCTTCGAACTTGACTTGCAGGTTTTTGTGAACGTTTGTTAAGGTATATTACCCTCCTCAATTTTTATATAACTATAATAAATAAAACTTGTGTTTCTTGGTGATAGGTGGAAGTGTGATTTTGCTAAGAGATTGAGGCACAGAGGAAGTGTTGTCTTGAGTATCATTGGACTTATCTACAGTGTAAAATTTGACCTTACGCCTAGATACTTCTTCTTTGAAATACCATTTCAAGGCTTCTACACTAGATAACTAAACTGCTTTTGTTGTGTTCCTGTGGTGTGAATGAACATGAAACTTCCAGCTCCCAGGCATTTGAAAAGGCTGTTGAAAATAGAGATATCTTCTCATTTGTTTCTTGCACTTGTTTATATTACAGTACATAGTGCGTCCACAATGCATGAGTATAGTGGTACAAATAAGCATGTTTTTCTTCAGTGAGAGTCCTTTCTGAAGGCTTGAGAGCTTTTATCTTCCCAGTCGATCTCCAGACTTCTTCCACTTCACATCCCCTCACACTTGAGGGCACTGTAGGTTCATTCTTCCTTTATGCATGAAGGGCTTTACAGGCTCTTAGTGGAGGTTTGAACCAGAACTGGATGTCTCTTCAGCATTTTTTGAGAGTTTTCTCTATTCATCTTTAGTTTTGGAAGAATATTCTGATCTAGAAGTTTCCATTAAATTAAAAGAACAGCTCTTTAAAATATCCGTATTTGTATAAGACTTTGTAGTACAGGTTGGCACCTGGAAAGGACGTAATTGGTCTGAGGTGGGCTTGCAACTTGCTTTCAGAACCTAAGTGCAACAAGATGTGTGTAACCTGCACTACTGCAGCTAAGTGGCTGAAATAGGATTACTGAACCAGCAGGACAAAGGAAGAGCAAACCAGTGTCAACAAGTACTGCACATTGTACTGAGTTTAATAAAGAGTAAAGCTTAAACTCTTTTTGAAGAGAAATGTGTACTTTCGTTGCTATTTAAATTTTCCCATGCTGAGCTTTTTCACTTGACTGTATTATACATGAACTAGAACATTACCATTAAAAGAACCTGAAGTTCTTCCAAGTTTATATTCAGGCCAAATGAAGTAAGCCTCTAGCAAATATGCAACGAGATGACATAACAGCATATATTAAATGTGCAGAGGCTTTTTTATTTCCCCATCCCCTAATTATATCAAACAGCAGGAGATGAAACACATGCCTCTTTAGCGACTGTGCTGCAACTCTGTTTTAATAGAACTTCATTCAAACACAGAGCTGTGCGAGGTTGAATCTTGTTCATGGTGGATGGCCACGAGCATCTTGAAATGCCAGAAGTTCCATAAACAGTACTGTGAAGCAACCTGAAAAGCAGCTGAGTCTTTCCCTGTGACTGAAGTTGCTGAACTTGCAGAGTATGCTGCAACACTTCCTTCCATTCTCAGGCCTTCTGATTTTAGGGTAACCTCAGATGACTGCACGTGAACTAAATTACCATGAACTTCTGAGTGGCTCACCTGTAAAAACTGACCTGTCTGATTTGCTGTGTAAAGTGTGTCAAGCTGGGAGTGTACTGTCAGTTGTTGTGGCTGAAGTGACAACATTTAACTCTCAAGCCTAGCAAATTAATTGTTTGCTGTTGTGAATTTATTTTGGTGAGGGCTCTTATTAATGTTTACTTTGCCTTCCGCATTAAAAGCATGTCTGCATGCAGAGACATATATTCCATCATCCTCAAAAATTTTTCATAAAAAGTTTTTGGAAAGTAAGGAAATATAGCAAATGCCAAACATCAGATGGTAGTATAGACAATTACTGGTTTAATCTGTTGGCAGTAAATTAAAGAAGAAGGCAGATGGTGGCCGCTTCTTTCCCTGTTTTCCTACAAGACTGGGCTAATAGGTTTTCCCCCCACCTCTCCCAAGTGACATGAATTAGTTGTATACTTCATGTCTCTTTAGTGACCTCCTAGTTGTAAGAGCTTATATGAATACTGGAAGCCTAGAGTTACAAATATGGAACTTCAAAATGGAGTGGATATTTTTGCTTGGGTTTTTTTTTTTGTTTATGGAATAGCTAGCGTAGAACTGAAGCTTGGCTTGACAGGTTAGCAGGTGTCATTGCAGTGATTCCTTCCCTCTTCTGTGAAGTTTTAATCTTTAAAATGTCAAATGATGAACAGTGACAACAGAAAACAAAACCCAATAGCTTTCCTTTTAAGATTGCTATCAATGTCCTTGAAAAAAGGATGCCATTCATTTCTGTTTTGTGGATTGTTACACCTAGTGTATGGAGCCAGGGAAAGCAGGAGTTTGTGCAAGGTGGAATCTAGTGAGACTGTGCTTGTGTAATGATCCACTGCTAGTGCTTGATTTCTTCCTGGGAATCTCCCCAGCCTAAATGATGATGTATATTTATTAAACTAATGTAACTCACAGTGGCTTGTTCTATTGTAGGCCTAAGATCTTACTCAACTGGGCTGCTTGATAGAGGCTTGAGTGAGTGTAGTCATACATGTGCCAGCACCAGCCATAGCCCAGGAACAGCAGAGATTTAAAGGAGGAGTAACAGGCTCTTTAGACTCTTACAGTTTGCATTGCCCAAGTGCTGGTTTGTGAGCTTTAACTCTAGAAGAATTATGTTCTGAGCTGAAGTGGAAAACAGACCCTTAACTCTGGCGGTAGGCTTTCGTGGAATGAGGAGGTGGTCCAAGCTCAAGTGTCTAGTCATTTCTTTTCTTCCTTCTTAGGGTAGAAGAATGAGATGTGGCTTTCAGTTAATGACAATCTAGCAGTTTGCACCTCTGGCTCAAGGTCCCAGCCTCTTGGAGGACAGAGGCTTTTGGACTTCAAGTGAGTTTGGAGCCAGGCAGAGCCTTGTCTGTGGGTGCTGGTGGAACAGTGCTCAGAACTGAGCAGGGGTTGTAAGACCTCTTCTTGCTTTTTTCTATGAAGCTAGAGCTGAAGCAAGAGATGAAGTCTAGTTACCATTTCTGGAGTGGGAGAGTTACAGGTCGGTGCGGGGGATCAACACAGTGGCTTGTGAAGTAGGAAAGTTTTTCTGAGGCTTGTTAAGTGTTTTCTCCCCTTCACTGGTAAACTTACGGAGTACAGAATTTACCTTTCCCTAAAGACTGTGAGAACATTAATCTTTCAAAATTAAGCAGTATTTTTCAGTTATAGCTTTGTGTGATTGTTTACACAGGGCAGTAGGGGAAGGTATAAGGAAAAAGTACAACTAAGAGTAACACAATAAATATTGCTTTAGAATTTAGGTACCTCGGGGTGACTGTTTGATGTTCTTACCCTTGAAAAGTGCTCCATGGAATATGCAGGTTTCTGCAGAAAAAGTTTTCAAAACCTTTTTGCCTGTTTTAGCTTTTTAATATTCTGATTTCCAGATGGCAGGGAGAAGGAACACATTCAGTGTCTTAGATTGTTGAGACAATCAAGAAGTGAATCGCAACTGTAATGCCTATTTTCTACCATCTGCCAAATAAAATCATATTATTGGAATGAGGTAGCATATATCCTGCTAAGGCACAAGAATACTTGGCAGTAAGACATCGATCACTTCACAAAGCTCTACAGCCAGTGATCGTAAGGGAAGAGTGGAACCTTCAAGTGTTTGACTCTGCCAGTCTATGTGAATGTTGAAACTTGTTCAGTGTTGGCTAACTACAGATTTTTAACTGTCGCATTTTTGTGCAAGCTCTCTACACCCATGTTAATTAAGTGTATTATTGTTGTAGCCTTTTTTACGCTTTATTCTATACCATTGAACTCATATATCTTAATTTGCTGTGAGTTAGACCTTCTCTGGTGTCTGATTTGCAGATTCCATTTTCTCTCTCAGTTCTGTGCACAGATCAGTTTCATGTCTGCGCAGTTACCAATCCTAGCTGAGCTGTTTTCAGCCTTTCTGTTCCCTAGTCTCTCATCAAGTCTTCTCATTGCTCTCATTTACAATTTTTTTTTTTTGTCATCTTACTGTTCTCCTACAGTACCTCATGCTGCCAACTGAGGTGTCATGAAATCAACACATGGTACTTAAAATCTCTTCAGTTCCACTGGTGTTTACTATGTGAAGCCATTGATTTCTGTATTGACTGTACAGACAGGATCTGTCTCCTTTGTGTGCCTATCAAGCACGTACCATACCAGGCCTTTATCAATAACAGTCCTCCCAGACAGCACATAGTTGCATCATGCAGGATGCGGGGCTGCAGTAATGCATCCCTCTGACGCACAGTAAGTGTAATGGAAGAAGATACTGCTGAGGCAGGATTTGCGTGTGTGTGTGAGGAAATAAAGCAAACAATGTTTATCTGTCTGAAATCCGAAATGAAAGAAAAACTATCAGCCTGTGGAAATTACTGATTTAGTTTTGCAGCTCCTTCACAAAGTATGACAACTCATTAGCATCTGCATAAATCAAAGGTACAACTCTAAGAGCTGAAAGCATAAAAAGTAGTGTGTATGTTTTTTCCTTCCACGTAAGTTTGACATATCTTTTTCAAGATGCTTGTGCAGAGGCTTTTTGTGCTGTTTTACCAGTGCTCGTTGGTGAACCAGAGGAAAAGCCCTTGGTAGCCTGGTTGGACTGTGTATGGTGTTACCATTAGAATATTATTCAAAATTGCCAGTTTAAATCTGTGTGAACACATAAGATGACAGTCCCTGTCCTGGAATTCTTAAAGGTGCTAAGTTTCTCATAACAATCTTAAAACCGATTTAAAGATGAAAATCTTCTCTAAAATTAAACTTAAATAGTAATATAAACTGTACATATGAACAGTTCTGTAATAATTTTCATTTCTTCCTAAGAGATTAGCACTGTGATTGTGGTTATTTTGTTGTTCAGTCATCGTTATTTGCAAAGTTTTGCAGTGAGTCTATGAACTTGTCAGCTTCAAATTCTGCTATTCAAGCTATTGTAGGTAGACTTTAAGATTGTATCTTAGCTTCTGAAGCCTTTGCCAACTTGGTGTTGTTTGTATTCATGTGTCCTTCTGTTAAGAGGTACTTTATAAGTTGGTTTGTTGTGAGGAGAGGGTGGAAATATAATTGTGACTGATCTCTCAAGGACATGGCATGTGAGGGTTCTCTCTGGCATCTCAAGACTCCTTACTAAGAAATATTCCTCTGACATTTCTCCTCAAAGTGTACCTTCTGCTTCTTTAGTAATATTGAAACAGGCATAAAAGTTCTGCAGCTAGCCTCAGAGTACAGATGAGTTCTGTTCCTGGCCTGCCAAGTCTGATCTCCTGTGTAGTCTTGGATGAGCTCCAGCCCCGTTTCAATTTGCTTATCTGCAAAATGGAAATAACACTTGTGGAACTTTACAGTAATTTTAAGTTATGTGAAAAGCTGCTAGGATAAAGTCATACAGATATATTTAGTTGATGCTGCAATACTTCTAGTTAACTTTTATACACTACTGCAATTTGGAAATCTCCTATAACGTAACATAACATATTCATATGAAGAAAATAATATCCAGCTGGAATATGGTGGAAGTTCTCTCACCCAAGAGAGGTAATAATTTCTTTTGATACTGTTAATGGGCAACCTACAGTGCTGCTGTTTGCCTCTTTGTTTCATTTTATTGCTATTTTACTTCAGTTTTGATTTGGTTTAATTCAGAAGTGGCTAAACATGTTCAGACTTTGTGAAAAACTGAATTTAATTCGGGGAAGGGAAATAGAGCATAAATAATAGAAGGTTGAAAATGACCATTTCGTATTGTTGCATCCACACATGCTGGCATTTTCTTCCCTTGGAATCCTAAAACATTTGAATTTGGGGGTAGGGTAGACATTCTCATAAAGACCCTGACTTTTTTTTTTTTTTTTTTTTTTTTTGCTAGCCATTGAAATGTATCTGGCTTTGAGAAATGAGGAGGCAGTTGAGCAGAACACAGCAGTGCTGCACAGTATGTCAGGGTACAGAGAACAACATGCTGAAAGTATAAGGCAAAGCAGGATTTGGCCAAATTGAGATCTGGCCAGAAGGCTTGGGCTTAATTTAAGTGAAAATGGTGTTTGAAAACAAAACAAAAGAAACCCCATTGTTTGTCTCAGTGTGTTTGCCAGTCTCTTCAGCTTAGAAATCGGTAATGGGTTTTATTGTGAAGCCTTCCTTTAAAATGGTGACCTTTGGAACCAGGCTAGATTGGTGTACCTTGTGCTAGCACAACCTCAGCAGAATTGCAAGATAAGTAAGGCTTGTGTGTGTTATGCCTTTGTTTATTTGAAGGCCATATTCTTATAAACGTGCTCTGCTTGCTTATTAGTTCTCCTGCCATCTCCCATATTGTTCTACAGAGTGTGGTGAGCAGGAGGAAGAAAGGTGGAGAATGCCATCATCTTGGAATCAGCTCTGTCTGCACAGCTGACCCTCCAAAAGCTGTAAAATCAAGTTATGTTAGGCCATACCTTTTCTGGAAGGTACATAAAAGATACTAGTAATCTCTGCAGCTGCTTGCAGAAGTTCCAGTGTTCAGTTTGAGAATGGGAGGAGAAAGCTAAGCCATGTTTTCACTTACATAAATGTTTTCTCTTATGAAATTCACATGTACTTAAAGTAGGGTGCCAGGCTGATGACTGCAGCTGTTTAAAATAGAAAAGCAGATGGAACAAATAGAAAGATTTACCACAGGGCTTGATCTCTTCCCCTGAAGCAGCCATTCATCATCAGCACGGAGACAAACAGCAAAACGAGTTTCCCATCAGAGCTGTGATTGGGCTTGGAGAGGTGGCAGAGCTGCACAACAGCCTTGGGATTGGCTGAGCTGGAACACACCTCTGGAATCTGTTTGTTTCCTAAAAATAAGATATAATCTTTTACATTTCATTTACAGATCTTCTATCCTGTGTTTAATATCCAAATAAACTTTAGCAAACATAGTTAACCTCTTTGGAATGGCTGTAATAGTTGAGCTAAATGGGTGGAATTAATTCAATTTTTTTTGTTGGTTTGGTTGGTTTTGTTTTGTTTTTTCTTCTTTTTCTTTCTCCCGAGTACAATAAGGCCTGTGTGAGCTGTCTAGATTTGTTGTTTATATTTTTCTGGGTGTAATATTGATTGTAATATTATATCTTCAATGTAATATTGAAGAACTTTCTTATATCTTAACTAGAGCTGAAAGTTGTTTTTCAGATTTTACAATGCACTGACTTCAGCTTATACTGAAAGCAGATATTCTTTTAAAACTATTTTTATTTCTGCTCTGTAAAATTTTGTTTGCACTTGTGACGTCTTTCATTGTTGTTTTTCTAAATATCAAGTTACTATTCCTGATCATGGTTTAGTGAGCTATGGCTTCTTTTCTTCATTTAAATAAATTTAAATAGATCTGGAATTTTCTTGGATTTTGTTCTCGAAAGTTAAGGACTTAAACCATTGTAAAGTCCTGCATAAAATAACTTCAGACCATAACTGAATGAGAGATTTGATCAGCTGCAGAGTGTGTTCCAGCTGAGTATCTGGCATAGCTGAATACATTAGAACTCATTAACCTACTTCTTCTCAAAAAAAAAAAAAAAAGGAAATCCAGGGGAAGAAAATTATATGGAAAATACATACGACTGTTGTGGCTCAAATGAGATGCTTACAGAACCAGAACACTGTGAAAAGCTAGTTTGTGAAGCAGGAACTTGCGGTTTTGGTTTGTTTGTTTTTTTTTTTATCAAGTAACAAGTGTTTGGACCAACACTTAATATGGGTATATTGCCTATAGGGGTTGGTGCCTTCAGGAGGTAGAGGCAAAGATACATAGGAGAATGAGAAGGGAAATGGATCGGAGAGAAGATTAAAGGCAAGAGTAGCTGACTACCAGAAAGCTCTTTAAAGCCAAGTTCAACTCTTTTTTTTTCCTCCCTGAATAATTGGTTTAGCTTCTGTTATGTTTGCGTATGGATAAAGTCAGTAGTTGGTAATAATTCAATTGCTGTCTTTTGAAAAAGCACCTATATATTCCTCATCTCTATAGAATTAGCGTTCCAAGATTTTTCTCAAGACTAGCCTGGCTGCAATATTGGTGCTGTTTAACCAACATTAAACATTCCATTCTTAAACCTTTGCAGCCTCAGTGATGGTTTTATAAACTTCATGTTATCCCATTAAAATTCCTTGCTCTTTGGAGTGAAGTGATGAGGAAATAACACCTGCACTTATGGAGGAATTGCAGCAGATACCTCAAATTCTCTGATGCACAGGTCTCTATTTTGCTTGTTTAAATACTTAACCAGAAAAGTTGTTGAGTAAAGGTATCCAAATAAATAAAAAAATACAATTCAACAGCTGCAAATAGAGGAGTGTAATGGGAATGTTATTGTTGATATCTTTTTTATTTTTCTGTTAGTTATAAGCTGTATAACAAGCAAAGGTGACTTTTGCCATAGAGAAAACCATTCTCCTGTTGGATAGGAACGGGAGAGCTAGCAAACTCATTTCTTCTGTGTTCACTTTAGTAAATGTTGACTGGAATATATTTGAAGTAGTGTAATTAAGGATAGCTGTGTGAAGGAGGGAAGTTGTTCACTGATGTATAGGTTGCTGAAGACCAGCTTAAAGAAGGGGGCTTCACCATGTGGAATTTCTTTACTTTTGGTAAGATTTTAAGAAATTTAATTGCTAGGAGATTTGGTTTCTGTTCCCATCTCAACCTCAAAGAGCCTGGACCAGTTTTCAGCTTCAGAGGTTACTAAAATAATATCTTAGTAATAATATAATGATAGGTACCTAGAGATGCTGATAGGAAAGACCTTAGTATTGGTTTAGTTTTTTTCTCAGGGAGGCTGTCACCTGACATTTGACCTAAACAGCGTAACATCTATGTCGTTTTAGCAAGTATACGGTCATTTTTTTCTTTCTTGTTTGTATAGCAGTCCTGAATTTTGTTGATCACCAATTATTTCCGATATTTAAGATACAGATTGCTTAGTGCTGTAAAAGGAGTCTTTAGATTGCTAAAGGGCCAAAATGCAAGATTAAAAACTGTATTCCAGAGGCACAAGGGAAACTTTGGAAGCATAAAGTTATTAATTTTGCAGCTGAGTGTTTCTAGATTATGAACTAAATGCCCAAAGGCAAACAAGTATGTTCAAGTACATTTCCACCTGTTCTTTTTTCCCCTGTAAGTGTGACAAAGAATACACCAGGCTTACTACTTCTGATTAAAAAAATAAATCAAAAGTTATAAGAAAAGAAAACACTACACATACAGTCCTCTTCCTGGGAGAAGGATTAGAGAGGACTATGGACTACTTAGTAGTAGCTAAATTTCATGATACTTTGCGTACTACTGTAAGGCACCGATGTGCTGGTGATGACAAAGGAGGATCCTACACAAAGCAGAGCTGAAAGTCTTTGTAGAAATGACTTAACACCCTTGACTGAGTCAGGTCAAACTGGGATTAACCATTGATATGAGTTTTATAGTTCCATTTGCATACACTATTAAGATAATAAAAAATTCCAAGAACAACAGTTCAGATTTTAGCCACATCCATTAGATGCAAGGAAATTGTGAATTATTTAAAGTTGTTTTACTATAGTCGAAGACAATTCTTTGAAGTCTTACATTTTAATGTAAATCAATGGGATAAAACGGTAGAGCGGTTTGGTTTTGAAGCTATTGAGTCTCCTTTGTAGAAAGTTCTCTTCCTTAGTCTGATCCATTTGCACATTCTTGGCTCCCAGCAATCCCCTGAAACAGTGAGACTTACAGAAATATGTTGAAGGTTTTATTTATTTCCTTCTGGCTCTTCAGCCTGTAGGATTAATCAACAACAGTTTAGTTTTATTTTTCATTTAAGATTTTTATTTTTGCAGGTTTTTATAACCTGGTCAATTCCTACATGACTAAAATATGTCACAAATTGACAACATTAGGTATTGTAGCATCTCATTACATTTACTTTATTAAATAAAATGGAAGTGGCCAATTGAGTAACAGTGCACACAGACAAACCAAAGTAAATGTTTAACAATGGTTACAGTGGTTTGTAGGAATTTTTCTTGCTTGTAAATAGCCACTTCTCTAGCCTGCTTTAGAGAAAATGTAGCATTTTTTTTAATATGTATATAGACTCCTTGCTTTTGGCTTGTCTTTGCGTTTCTCTTGTTTGTTTTTTCTGTTTTTCAATATCTTAATTTTAACTTTGGAAAACCTGGCATGTATGAGTTACTCAGAATTAAACAAAATAGATTTCTCATTTTAAGTGGAGGAGATGAGACTTGTTATGTTTCATCATAGCATCTCAGTTTGTTGAGGGGGAAAAGCTGGAGTGATAGAAAAGATGGAGGGCATCCTCCTTGGGGAAAGCACTCGATCTATAGTCTAGTGAAACTGGAAAGAAAGTTGCAGCAACTGAGAAGGTAAACTAACTCTGTCAAGAACAGCAGGTGGGAGAGGGCCAGTACGGATGCTTGGGTTGGAAAATGGAAAGTGGATTGGTTGGGTAGGTCAGAGAAGAACCGACTAATTCCTTATGCTGAGAGGATGCAGTAGTTTACAAATAATCAAGATAAATTTAAGAGGGTAAAAAGTGATAAGTTCCCTTTATGTAAGTTTCTTCTTTTAAGTATTCAAGGAAAAGGTGATTTTTTTTTTTAAAACCAAAACACAACTAAATTTCTTTTAGAAGATAGAATTTTATCTTGAATAAGGGAGATGTTTAGCTTCAATTATGTTCCCACGTCCAGGATCTTTCATCATGCAGCCCAGGGAATAGGCAGAGCAGAAACATTTAATGAATTCTGGACTATCTTAAATTACATGTTTCCTGGAGGAAGTATGAAATACCTGTTGTATCGTCAACTAAAAACTAAATAGAGAAGTAGATTTTATCAGATCTACAGTGACTTCAAAGTTACTGTGAACTTAGTACCAATTTCAAAGCTCAACCAAAGCATTAACTTAAATCAGCTGGTGCTATTTCTTACAATGATGACTCAATCTAGAAGTGGAGATGAAAGCCATTTAATTTCTTCAAGGTAGTTTTTGGAATAGCATGTACACACCTGCTAGAAGGTGGGACCCGGCAGAAGAAATTCTGAGTTTTAGTTAGATGCTATGGGGTGTTTGTGTATGTGTGTATATATAAACATATATGAGGTCTGATGCAAAAAACACCCCAGACTCTGCCTGTAATTCTGTTTAGCAAGTCAAGAAAATCAGCTGTGAGCACCTTCAAAATAGTTCCCTTCTGAGTTGGCAAATAGCTGCACATAGTGCTGTCAGCATTCAAAGCCATTCCTCAGAGCATCTTCTGGAAGGCTGTAGTGGATCTCTGTTGTTTTTACTTGCACATCTTCTGTAGACGAAACGTGGGTTCCTTTGAGCACCAACTTCTTCTTTGGGAAGAGAGAGCCAGGTCTGGCAAATAGGGTAGGTGCTCAAGCACAATGATGTTGTTAATAGCTAAAAACTGCTTTGCAAAGTGTTGTGGGCTGGTGCACACTGACATTTTCCAACCGAGGGTAAGAAAAACATCTATATTTGAACATGAGTCTATTCGTACTGAGTGATAGAACTGAGCCTTGTCTCACTGTGATAGGTTAGAGCATGTTCTATAACTATCTCTGTCTCTCCTCTTCCACTCTTGGTTTCCGAGCTATAAGGTTAGTCTTGTTTGGGTATTTTGTGTTGGACCTTATATATGTGTGTGTGTGTGTGTATATATATATATATCACCCTCTCAGTTATCTCTGTGGAGTTAGATGTAACTTGTTCATAATACTGCAGACAGTCCAATTAGGTGTAATGGGGAGGGAGCAGCAATTCCTGAGTATAACAGCAGTCTGTACAGTGCTGTGACTATATGTGCATTAACAGCGCTTGCATTGGTAGGAGAATATTCAGAGTTGGAACCAAGTCTTGGTGGCTGTTAGAATTATACTCCCTATACCATGGGGCATTACATTCTGTGATATCCTTTTTTCTCTTGTGTTTCTTGTTAAAATAAATCATAAGCCTGCTGTGATACACGGCTGAGCAGGAAACACCTTGGTACCCTCAGTGCCTTAAAATAAGAGGTGAAAGAAGTCTTTGCCAAAAGGAAGTTGATAAATGATTGTCTCCTGCACAGAGGGATTGGACTGAGTTACACCATTCTGCTTCAAGTGGAAACTAAGGTAAAAATATGTAAACAGTTTGTTCGGTCACTGTAAAAGCTCCAGATACTATAGCTTAATCCCCCTCGCCCTCTGTCTTTACTTATGCAGATGGTGGCTGTAACCTCTACTTGTTGGAAAAATAAAGAAAAATAATGAAATCTCACAAAGTAAATGTAATTGTGAGTAAAGAAACACTTGAAACAAAAAGATAGATTACTAGTGTCTAATCTAGTGTTTGAGGTCACTGAATCAGAGCTGTAGAAACTCTGAACATTGTTTTATTTGGGAGCAAGGAGTACATGATTCAATAATTCGGGGTTGGTTGGTTGGCTTTTAGATGACCATGGCTTTTTTAGATGAACATGGAAATCACCATGCATCAAGACAAGTTCTGGTATTTTTGCGCCTTCTAGGGCTTTAAAAAAAAATTTTATAATGCTACTGCTCAGAAATGCATCTGTCAGTCTAAAATTTCCGCACTACAAATTCTTCTTCGTTTTATCCACAGCTATAAACTGTAGTAATTAGAACTATTTTTGTCTTGTCATTACTATGTCCTCATTTGGGAGTTCTATAGCTATACCCCTTTTTTAAAAAAAATTAGTATTGCTTTGTATTACTGAGGCAATATTGTGTGCAAAATCTGCATAAATATGCCCTGGCTTTTCCTTGGAAAGGATTGTTATGATCTTTTCTTTGAGAAGTCTCTCCATTTTATACAGCAGATCTTTTGCTATTTGGCTGTAGCAGCTGAACCATGCAAGAGGCCTTTTCGTTTACCCATGACTACCACTCAGATTTGTCAGGGGTGTAAGTATTATAAAGAAGAATTTCCCCTTGTGCACTTAACATTCCTCTGAAAACATTGTAGCAGTGGCAGCACTTCCTAGGAATAAGAAGGAGCTGTTGCAACAGTTGTGAGGGTAGCGGTGTAAGAGGGTAAAACTGGGTTGTATCCACAAATCTGCAGTCTAGTCACGTAGTCATGGTATGTTTTCCTTTCCTTTGTAACCGCAGTGGGGAAAGAACATTACAGTTGTCATACAGGTATAAATGTTGTTGTTCACTAGAACTTCTGGAGTCATAAGAACCTGTGACGTGTAAAGAAACTCATACTTCTGAGTAAAGTTATCCCTGTACACCATGGCACCAGCAGCAGCATTGTACTGCCCTGCCAAAGTTATGGAGGCTGAAGTTTAGTGGGATTTTATGCAGGGTGCTGTTTGTGTTTGAAATCATCTATGCAATCTAATTTCTATCCCCTTGAGTATTGACATTTTCTTCAATTACACAGTAGATGTGATCCTCACTAGAGTTACTATCCAGTTATATTCTGAGAATATGAACTAAAATTTTAGTCACGGGCAAGTCTAGCAATTTCCCATGCCGCCAAGTTATATCTTCTAAACTTTTTGGAATAGAATATTATATGAATCTGGCACTCTCAAGAGTTAAAAAAAGGAAGTTCCTGTATTTGCATACATTGTCTCAGATCTCTGGTGGAGCTCCCTTTCATTGTTGTAGTCTATTTATGCTTTCCTGCAGGTTCTGGAAATGCTGAAACTGCAGAAAACAGGAGTGTGGTTCTAAGCAACTGTACAGCAAGTTCTATTTTAATCACTTTCAGCTTTATCCTACTGTGCAATCTGTGTACTGTATCTCTTCATCATGGGAGGACGAGAGGGAATTTAAATTGTAATTAAGCTCCATTTTATGATTTGCATATGAAAATCATAACTCCAAATATGTTACAACCTTTCCTAGGACTGTCAGAGCATTAAAAGTCAATAAGAGAACAGTATTGCCTCAGCAAATAAATAGAAGCCTGTCAGTACTGCTTCTTTGTTCACAGATTCAGAATTAGGAAAAAAAAAAAAGGAAATGTCAGTTTGCTTGCTAGAATAGCAGTGATACAACATGGATTTAATGTTAAGTACAAAACTCAAACCTGCTCTGGATTCTGGAGGACCGAGTATTTGATCTCCCAGGTATTGGCTGGTTGAGGTTGTTTGACTAGGAAACAACAGCTATGCACTGTTGGTATTGGAACAGATACTGGGCTAAAAAATAAACCGATAGCCTGACTGTTTTGTAAAATTTAGAGTTGTTCTTCCTAGATGAGTTGCAAAGTTTCACATGGTAGCTAAGAACATAAGGTATTGGCCAAAGCAGACAACTCCTGGTTGGCCTTTTCAGCTGACAAGTACTTCCCTCTGACATGGGTATGTGGTAGCTCAATAAGGAGATATTGCTGCTAATTCATCCCTTAAAAGAAAACCACCTACCAACAACACACCCCCATCAAATGTTTATTAAATTTAATTGGAGCTCTGTAAGTATGAGCTAATGTTCAGTATCTACATTAAAAGCAGTTCTCTAACATGTTTAAGTGATGCTTCTGTTTTAATGTCATAGGTTGTACTGTCACTCAGGCTTCTGCTTTAGTGATATTGCGTTGTTCTTCTGCGTAGGAAGCACTGTTTATAAGACATCTGAAGCTCAATTCAGATGTTATGAATATTTTAAATCAGGGTTTAAGAGGTTTTGATTATCTTAGCAGGTTTAGAAGATCATAGTATTAAATTGCCAGTTTTTTAAGTGGCTGTAAAGTAACCAAAATGTTGAAAAGACAAGCAGAGCCTACTTTAAAAATCTCTGAAAAATCCTGTCTCCTAAGCAAACACTTTGTCTCAGTATGTTTTGTGGAGTATTTTGTCTCTCAGAATGTCTCCCGTGTTTGTTAGATGGCTCAGCTCCAGAAGTGCTTTAACATAGTCAGCTTGTTATTTTCTTGTATGCCTGACTGATGACATTTTCCTTCTCTTCATTATTCAGGACTGTAATGTGTGCCGTGTTATTTCTTCCCTGCGCAGCCCTGATACATATATCCTCACATATCAAAACTCATTCACATTCTGTTGTTTCCTTTTCACATACAGAATCATAGAATCGTTAAGGTTGGAAAAGTCCAACCATCGACACCAATATGGCTATATAGAACAAGATTTTTTCTTTGTCCCATGAGCTCAGTTTCATTCAGATGGAAATGAGACTTTGGGATTGAGTTGCTCTAGGACTACTTTTTAAAGGGCACTTTTCCATATCAACCTCTGTTCCCTGGGTGCATAGATGTACAGCACTCCTATAGAAACACATGGTAGATACACATAAGAATCCACATCCTAGTTATTTTATTACTGAGATTGGTGTAAGAAAACAATAAGCCTAGCTGGTATTATGAAATCACATTTTCACTCTGAAGAAATTTAGGATCTTCTGTTATTTTCCTGCATATGACTTCAGCCCCAAATCACAAAGTTCTTTCCATAGCTGTTCTTTTGTCTAATGTGAACCACACTTAAATGTGTCCACAGCTGCTCTTCTTTTTGTGTCCCTCCTACATTCCCCTGCATCTCTTAGCAGTTTTTGAAAGCTTCATAACCCTGTAACATAACATCCTTTCATTCTTTTTTTTTGGGGACTTCCCAGTCCTCAAGTCATCATCCCTTAGGACTCCTTTCTGAGTGTTCCTGTCCAAGCTGCATTAATCTTAACTATAATTTAATTTATTTCCTCTAATGTCTCTAATACATTTGTCAAGGCTATAAAGTATGACTGTTCTCCCTTAATTAAGTTTGACATATCTTCCAAAACAGCAAAAAATCCTAGGTTCCCTCTGTTCTGTTAGGAGTAAATATCTTGTCTTGGCTTCTCTGGAGCCATCTATGTGTTTGGAGCATGATAAATCCTTTTCATTATTTTGTTTTTTAAAAACTGCTTATATTTAACTTGAGTTTTGTTTTCTAACCACTTAATAATTTATTTTGGAATACAAAATTTCAGTATTACCCTTTCGTGACAGCATTGTGACAAAACTATTGAGATTTTAAGCCTGGGAGGTATAAGCTACAAGCATGTCAAATGTGCTGTTTTGCTATCACAGAAAAGATCCAGATGTACTGGCAATCTTTAACTGTTCTTGAGCAGACAGGTAGCATGAATTAATTAAATTGCTGACGTCTCCTTCTCAGCACCCAGTAACAGCCTTGACAGTGTTTTGGAGTACAGCTAGATACATTGCTGGTCGTGGAGGAATTTGTTCCAGCAGTAGTTGTTAGGATGGACTCAATGTTAAATTGTTATGACAATAATCACACTTGGAAACATAAGCTATTACTGGAAAATTCTCTCCTGGTTGTGAGTATAGAGCAGGGAAAGATTCTTTTGGAATAGCTCCTACAATAACTAAAATGTAAACGCTGGCTGCATGTAAGGTATAGTGTAGGTTTTAGACATGGATTAATTGGTACAGCGATAGCAATAAGATGCATCCTTGGTTTTTTGTGATGTCCCTGAAAGCAAAGTGACTTTGGAACTGCTTTGTGAAGCAAGTCTGAGCCTATGGAGGGACAATAGAAAGTTTCAGGTACAATTAACATGTCAGGCAGCATTTAGGGAAAGTAGAATGTCTTTCTATCTTCTCAGTGTCTTCAGGAGAAGATGATTTTGTCTTTGAGCATATTTCGTGGCCAGAGCCCTTTCCTGAGGCAATTCACCGTTTCTTCCCTGATGTATCTTCCTGCTGCTGCGTTCCTTTATCTCCTTGCTTTTTGGTCTCCCTGTAGACTTTTGAGTTTTCCACTTGCCAAGTCTTACAGCTCCTTTTTTGCTTTGTGGAATTTAAGGAATGTTTTTAATATGGCTGTTGCCTTGGAGGTACCTGAAGCAGTATTCTTTCTGCTTATTTCTGTATCAGGTCACTTTGGTCTTTTTCTGCTGCAGAACACGTAGATGAGGAAGCATCCCGTAGAATAGTCAAGGGAAAGAAATGTTTAGGCTGCTAGGCCAGGTTAGAGAATTGTGATAATCTGATTCAATCTCGTGTATATGTAGGTCATGGACTTTTGTTTTTCTTCCAGATGCTGAATATAAGTCTGTCTTTCTGAAAGATCTCTAATCTTGCTTAAAAAACTGAAGCAGTGGTGTCCCTTTCCTGTAGTAAGAGCTTTTTGTTTTGTTTTTTTTTTCACTGCTAGAAAGTGGTATCTGCAAGATACATCCATATAATGTCAATTGCCATTCATTGTAGCTTTCTGTGAGTTAATATGCGAATTTGTAAAATCTTGGGTTTCTTCCAATCTTTCTCATTTTCAGACATCTTAACAAGTCTTAGGGGTGTGCATGTATGTAAATACGTATATGTATGTAGGCAAAAAATTAAGTAATCTCTCAGCTTTCTTTTCCATAATTTGCCCACACTAAGATTTCTAAGCTGTGTATTTAGAGGCCCCTTTTCTTTAGAAAGTCTAACAGAAGCTGTAAAAATCCATCCCTTATTTCAAAATTTTTTTTGACGCCAGGAAGGTCATAATATTCTTAAAGTCAGATCAGCATAGTGTATACTGGAAAGGTCTTCATTTGTTATACCTAATATTCCTGCTTTTCTGTATTTTAGCCTTCAAATTAGCATTCTAGGCAGCTGAACCATGCTATAAATGCAAAGTGCTTTCCAAATTACTTTCCCATGTGTACATGTTGATTTTTTTTGTCATTATGTATGGGATAGCTAGCTATGTTAAAATGTGTTTTTCTAGAACCACAGAAATAGGGAAGGACCTGAAGAGATCTGTTAGATCTATTGAGATGCCCCAGGAAAGAACCAATTATTATATCTAGGCTGAGCATGAGAAATTTATCTGCATGTATTAAAGACTACCAGCAAATGAGACTCTACTGAGTCTCCTCAGTCTCCTCCTCCTTAGGTCAAATGTCTGTGATGTTTTGGCTTTACTCCCTGTTCCCAGTCTTTCTTTCTTAGTCATCTTTTTTAGGCATCTGATTCCTTCTGTTGGTGATAATACAGAGGACAGCATTCATTCATCTTTGATATGCATTGACCAAAATGACGAGGGTATTCCTGCCAGCAGAACATAGAAGTTTGCTTCCTCTGTCTCGCAAGCTAAATTAGTGTAGGTATCACATTAAGATTTTGTTGATTTTTTTCATGCTGACCATAATCCTTTATAACCTTAACTCTTTTCAAGCAAAGTGTCTCTAGCATGTTGTTTCCCTTTCTTGTCTTTGTATAATTGATAATTTCTATCAGAAAGTAATAATTTGAAACTCTTCCCTAAGAATTCTGTTCCCCTTTTTAGGTGATTCTGGTCCATTTCTCCAATTTGTCAAGAACCATTAGAAGTTCAAGTTTATCTTCTCAGGTTCCCTCTATCATTACAGGATTTTTATTCTTAGTTCTTTACAAGATTTCTATTTTATTATTATTAATTCATTAATGTAAACATACTCTCAATTCCATAATTCAGGTCACCATTCTGTGTAGAATCAGATTTAGGGGGCACTTGCTGTGCAATCCCACATGCTGTGTCCCTTCATGCTGGCAGAGAGCCATTGATGGTTGCACAATTGGCACAATGCAGCCATTCCTTTATAAGGGAACTTGGATACTCACTTTGAATAGGATGCTTCTCTTTTTAATATACTTAGACAAAAATTGTCAAAATCTACTACCAAAAAAATCTATGTGGTTTTCAAATTCTGAAAGAAAGAGTCACCTTTTCAACTCTTCCTGCAAATGAATAAATCTAAATCTTTAAATTAGTACTATAGTTCACCTGAGTGTCAATTACCAGGTATTTGGTAATTCACAGCTATTTTATAAACATAGGAACTACTGTACTGTTTAAACACTATTCATAAATGGAGAAGATCTTTTTCCATAAAAATGGCTAAAAAGTTTTTATTTCAGAGATCTGGCTTTAAACTTTTTGTTAGCCACAATATAATGTGTGAGCATGTGTGTACACAATACGTATTTTTTAAATAAAAAGGATTTTCCTAACAAGGAAATTGGTCTTAGCTACAGAGCCATAGCTCACTTCCTGCTCTTTTGCTAGACCTAAATAATAAGTCAAGGGGAATAAAGTAAGAATTCACATTGCTACTTCTCCAGAAAAACATTGGTACAAACCATCTAACATTCGGTGAGAGTGTTCTAGAATCAAGGCCAAGTTACCATGATATTATTTTAATAAAAATAAAAATACTTGTCTGGATTTTCTGTCCATATTCCAGTCAAACAACATGATCCTTGCTTGCTTCTCGTATTTTGATCTATATTGTTAACAGTCAAAAATATCTTGGATTATTTTCTATGGCTGCTATTGCCACTAACACATGCAATTAGGATTAACAGTATGTTGCAACAGAGGCAACACAGAGCTGTTTGGCTGTGTCAGGGAGCACACATTTACACAGCCCTGAAAGTGAGAAGAATGCCAAAATATCAGAAGGTCCAGTATTTCAGCTTCTATTGTCCTCCTGACCTGGAATTAAAAACACAACTTTCAAAATTCAGAGATAATAAGTGGAATAGAGGATAACAAAAAGGTATCATTGCCATCTGACTTTCCTTTTTAAAACCTCAGACCTCAACATGAACTCAGATTGTCAGACTAGAAGACAGAAAGTTAGGCTAGAGAGACTTTAAGTTACTTTTAAAATTGCCTGGGCTTCTTTAATTTCATCTTAAATATATAAAGAATTGATTGAAATGGCTAGTGTTATTTTCGAGAATTTATGCAGGATGGGTGAAGTATCGAAAAAAAACAGACAAACGAGAAACACAGTGCTTTTATTTAACAAAGGAAATAAAAATGGAGCCTATCCAGCCAGCTGAATTTCAATTCTTGAAAAAACTGGAACAGAAAACAACAACAAAAAAAACAACAGAAATTCATCAAAACATTTTGCAAGTGCCTTGATAATAACATGCGACTGAGTGAAAGCCAAAAATCAATTCAACACACATGTTGAGGACAGATCTTCAACAAATGTTTCTAAATTGCCTTCCACGAGAGGACAGTAGGTTTGAAGAAGGGAAGACTCTAGTACCTGTTACAAGTATGACTTCAACCTAAGGAAACATTTTCTTGATGCAGCTACAACAGTACAAACACAAAACTGTCTTATGCTGAAACTCTTGTGCCAACTCTGAACAGAACTGTAAATACATTTGATTTTTTGAGATACAAGTGTATATTTTGCCTCATTGTACCTGAAGACACAGTGGAGAGCGCTATTTCCCCTTCATGCTTCTCTTATGCATCTTGCTAAAACTGTTATTCTAGTTCAGGTAGTGTGTTTATTGTTTTAGAGGTTGTATTGCCATATTTGAGAAATAATGGAGGCTGTTTCTTCAGCATACAAACTTTGTGGATGCCCCAGCAATGGCCGAGTGAGTGATTCTTGAGTTTCTTTTCTGTCTGACCCCATTTATATTCATTATAGGAAATTAGCATTGCAACAATAAATTGATGTCAGTAATCCAGCAGAATTTTTTCAATGCAGTTACAGAGAACTGTATGCTAATTCTGAATTATAAGTGAACAACATGTATTTGCATTATGCATATTTAAATTTGCTCATTTGGAACCCAAGCTTTTCATAACTGTCTTGTCTGAAGCTGAAAAGGGCCAAAGTTTAGAATCTTGCATGGCTCATCCCGTGTTGATGGGCAGTGTCAAGTTAAGATACTTAAGCTTCAGACTTCCAGTTTTCATGTTAAAATCCCAGAATTACTTGCACATATGTCACACAGAGCTTTTGTTATCCTACTCAATTTAGTAGGGCAAAGAATTGATGCTGAATTTCTGTCTTGATTATGCTATACTCCTACAGTGTCTCTTATCAGATGTTAAAGTGCTTACACTTTCACAAGGAAATCGCAGCAGTAGCTGTTCCCAGACTGACTTGATAATACCGCAAGAAGGACAGCATGCATTAACATAGATTTGTCAGTAGTCTGTTTTGCAAATGTTGTTCCGTACATACCTCAGCTCATAAGTAAAAACAAGCTGTTCTGAGTCCTGATGTAAATACATGTACACTAACTTATAAAAGCTTCTTATTGTTTTGATTTTATCTTTATTGTTTAAGCCATTTGCAAACAGCATTTAATAAGGTAGACAGATAATTTGTGACAGTTTAACCAAGTTCATTTTAAATAATCAGTAGGAGTTTAACTCCAAATGCTGCATATAGCTAAGGATATAAAAAGACTGCTTTCTTGATGGATCTTGTCTTCTCTCACAATATAGTTACCTGCTGAGCATAGCAACTTTTGTGAATGATTGCCGCTTTTGACTTCTGTTAGTTTGGTGAACTCTCTATTAGTTTAAGAACGGATTCGAGTGGTTGTTCAGGGTTGAGCAGTATCAGTCAACCGTTTTAGCTGCTTGTAATCCCATACTGTTCTAGTTTTCTGTGGTTATTCGTGATCTGAACAAAGTGACATTGCAGGTATGTATCTGGGATATCACTTGACCTTCATTATGGTTGAGTGTCTTCCAGGAGACATAAACCTGTTTCTCACATTAAGAGGCAGAGTTTATTAGCTCTGAAATGGTGACAACAGTGTCAGGGTTATACAGTTGCAACACTGAAGCTGGCTTGCATTCAGATGCCTTCTCGCACTGGCACAGTAAGTGTAGGCCCGCAACCTGTAGATGTGCACTTTAGACTTTTGGACTCAGATGAATTAGTAAGCCCAGCTGTACAAGCTCTTGTTTATGGGCTAAGCCTATATCATGTGGAATCCCTGGGACCTAGTGCAAGGGCAACCAAATAGTGCTGCTTAAACACAACTACATTTGAAAGCAGATGTAAAAGAACTCTTTCAGACATAAATTGTGGTAAAATAATTGCCTCTCTTGATAAAGTAAGCTTTCAGTTTCAGATAAGTAGTGTGCTTGGATAAATAAGATCAGCATATTTAAAGAGGACAATAATAATAATAAATCTGTCAGATACTTGTAGAGTGGGATTTCACCCTGGCTTTGATTACATACATAGGCTTTTTTACTTGGTGGATTAGTATACTAATTCATATTATGATTTGACAAACAACAGATTTCAGTATTTTTCCCTAGGTATTCATTTATTGTTATTATGTTATGGTAGCTCCTAGAAGTTGCAGTCATTGACTGGGTTCCCACTGTGGTAACTGCGCTGGCATTATGTTTTCTTTCTGCTGCTCTCTGATGAGATTGTAAGCTTGTAAGTATGGAGGGGGAGGGGAAGTGTCTTTCTAAGAGTTTATCTGCATGGGAAATTATTCCCTGTAGATTGAATTGCCTAATCATTGCCTTAAACCGAGCCATAATGATGAATAACTAGCCAGTTGAACAGACGAGGAAACCTAGTAATGATTGACAAATAAAAGTGGAAATTCATCTTATGTGCATAACTAAAGCAGCGCAGGCACAATGTTTTCATTTAAGAAGTTCATGAAAGGAGGCAGGGAGTCTTAAGTTACTTGCAGGATAAGAGGAAGGGGCTAGTAACATTGGGTGTTAAGAGATCTCCATTTTTCCAACAATCTTCTATTCCCACCTTTACTATGCCATTGCTGGTACATCCTCTCTCTGGAGCAAATATTCACAAATTAACTCTGGGGCTCGGTGGAGGGAAGGGTACTCAACTCAGCCACATCACTGTCTGTCACAGCTGCCCTTGGCATTTTTTCTTCATTTCTTTTTTGCCATGTGATTAATTTTTGTTGTCACGTACATTCAAAGGCAAGCAACCAGTAGCATCCTTAAGCTACCATTGGCAGGTGGAGAGCGTGTGAGGCATACCTGTTCTATGGCTGTACCTGCTGAATGATATTGTACTACACTTGGCTTTCCTAAGACAGCCCTGGCATTTTGGAAGATTTGTGTAAATGAGCATAGCCACCGTGGTATGTATCAAGATTCTGCTAATCTGCATTCCTTCCTTCGGAACAGACTGAAGGTAGTAGCTAAAACAAATTATCTTACTATGGGACATTCAAAAAGCTCTTCCCTTAATGTCACAGTAGAATGTTCTGTAGAGTCACATGTTGAAACAACTGCAGGAAAGAGAGCTACTGGCATTTCTGGGAACTTGGTGTGCATCTCTTATTTTCCTTTGGATCAGACTGTGCCCGAGTTGGCTCTTTTTAAGGCAGCGCTGGCTGTCTTGATTGACAAGAAGTGCTGCTTCTTTGAAGTTGAGTCACCTTCAGTTTCCTTCCCTAAGCTGGCTGTCTTGTCTTTTTCCCTCTGTGCCTACCTTGACTTTCATAAATTAAAATGCTTGGAATCTTCTATAGATAACATCTAACCACCTGACTCAGATCTAACTATTTTTCCTTCACCATCTTATCCCCTTTCTGTCTTTTCATCTAGAAGGTGGTTTGGATACTCATCATTTTCCTATCCAGGGCTGATGGAAACTCTTTCCTATCTACCCTGCATTTCCTCCATAATAAAGTTAGTTAGAAATATCCTTTTGTATTGACTCCTGCAAAAACCTACTGTTCTCCATCCATTCACCCATCACCTACATCTTGCCGTAGCTGAGGTCTCAACTTCTACACTTTGTTCCACCTCTGCCATAAAATCCTGAAAAGCGTTTACGTGCATTCCTTCCCTTAATCAAGTGTGACAAGTTTTTTGACATCTGAGCATCATGCACTTGGTTGAAGTCTTGCTCAGAGACTCATTGTCCCTGCTTTTTTGTGAATTTTTGTAAGTATATCGAGGGTCCTCAACAAGACTTTTATTAAACAGCTGTGTATTTTTATTTCCCTTTTTGTGTGCATTGAGAGGCTTGCTGATAATCATCTCTGTTCTTTAATGTGATGACAGGGCTGCTACTGTTGCGTGAGGGGCCTTACAAGTTGTAGGACAGGATTGCTTTCTGTTTGCTGAGTTGGTGTGAGCATGGAATAGGGATATAATTGTAGTAAGCTGCCCACAGCTTAATTTTTTTGTGTAACACTGAAGAGTCCTTCTGTGTTCAGAAATGAATTCAGATAATGGTACCAGGTAAAATTCAGACCTTAATAATAAGCATTTCTGAAGTATTCTGCATGGTGTGCTGCATGAATTCCTTTCAAATGTATTTCTTACAGGTCATACAGATCAAATTATTAAAGAATATGTAATATTTTTCTGTCACTTTTCATTAGAACTTTATGTACCCATTAGGTAAGCCCGGCAGAGCTCTGTAACTATGTGTTGAAACTGAACAGCCTCTCAGTTTACAAACTTACCTCAAAAATAGCAAAGCTGTTGGCTAAACCTCTTTATCACTTGCTAGTACAGAGTTTTTCTCTGAAATCCTGCTTAATCCAGAGCATGTATCTCTAAAGTAAGTTGTCTGACCAGTTTTTCTTCTCCTCTGCTATTTGTAGCAGTGGAGCCTTTAAAGAATGAATTGCTATTTTGGTAAGGATAAAAACAACTGAAAACTTTTAGGTAATGTTCTGTCTAAGCTTGTTTATTCTTTTTTTGAATGAAAATAGTCTTGTAGCTGTGATAACAGCAAATCAGACTTGTGGGGAGCAGTAGTGGCTTTTCTTAAATGAGCTCATACCATAAATAAGCTTTTAAGCGCCTGATCTGAAGTAGAGCTTGCCCCTGTAGTTTTCCACCTGCAGTAATTGATCTAATGAAATACATTATTTAAAACAAAACCTTGTTTTCTTACGGGATTCTTTAGTAAATATTTTGCAAACAGGAAGTTTCTTATTCATGTTTACTCTGTGGGATTTCTGTTCTGTAACACTGCTCTACATGAAATAGATTTCTGTTCTGAGTATTATTAATGGAAGACACCGTATACATCAGACTAAATGCAATTAAATAGGATTTACCCTCTTCTAATTTCGTCAGAACTGGGGTTTAGCTGTTTCTTTGTGAGACCACCAGACAGTTGAATCTACCCATTCTTGGTTTTCAGTAACTTTCTAGTAGCCCTTGGGAATAATGAAAGGGTTATTTTTTTTCCTGTCAGTTTGACAACTAGTAATTAACATCTATTGGTTTAAGAAAGAAGGTACACAGATACTAATAACTTCTTTCAAAGGGTTTGAACTTTTTTTTTCTTTAAGAATTTAAATTCAGTTTCACTCTCGTGTCCACAGAGCTTTAAATAGTACTTCTCTAAAATGCATTTGTGGGGACAATCTGTTCTGTTCCAGCAGTGTGCATTTGTTCAAACAGGGCACTCTGAAGTGCCATTATTTCTTGCTTATAGCAGCAGAATGTTTCCTAATGGAAATGGGTGCTCAGAAAGAAGGATTACTGGGTTTGGAAATACTGTTGAGAAAAGTTATTCTTCAGGGCATGGAATGCTGAATTACTATAGTAGCAAACCCCTTGTTTGAAGGAATCTTTGTTCTTTCTATACGTTTTCTTTATGGAAAGTGGAGACCACCCCCAAAAGCCCTATATATGTGTTTCCAGGCAACACAGTAAATATTCTTCATAGAATAACCTGAAGTACACTCCAGATGTTGTCCTATTTGTCTGTCTGTGCTGTGTTTACTCAAGCTGCCTAGGTGAGATCACTTGCTTTGCAGTGTGATTGGTACATGCCATGCTATTAGCAGCTCTGCTGCATGGAGATCTGGCTATTCATAAATGCCCAAATAACATCATGAGGTTACAGTGAGGAAGCCAAACTGCACTTTTTTAGATCACAATCCTCTAACTACGTGTACTGAAGCAGGGAACCTGTGACTAGTACTTTTAAGGACTTCACTGAGGCAATTGCCTGCGGGCACTCAGATGCAAGGTAGTTTTCCTGTTTTTAAGGTTCACCTCCTCTTTCATAGCCCTTGTAGAATGGCAGCTCTGTCCTTTTTGTTGCTATATAAACGTGTAAGGGCACTAATAGGGAAGGCCCAGCTATCTAACCTGTGCTGACTTCGCAGCACAAACAGAAATAAGAACCAATAAACCCTCCTTTTTTCAAAAGTAGAAGCTGCATAAAAGAGTGATGAGCTTTAAGGAGGGATTGATTTTGGTATGCTTATTTCCATCTCCTTAATGTGGATCCCCTGGTTAGGTCGTCTGGAGAAAGAACTGGACCACGAAAATGTTGGTGCAAAATGAATAGTTGTGAACATGATCCAAAGGACAATATCATTCTTACTCTGCAGGATATAAAACCATATGTGCAAAACGTAAGGAGTAATACTCATGAATACAGAGAGTATACAGTAACCAGATAATAACTGTATGATGAAATCTGTTGAAGCAGGCATTCATGAAACAATATTTGTACTGGGGCTTTAGCTTCCTCACCTACATGAAGGTGAGGGAAAGTGAGTAGATTGCTGCTCTCATCATAGTTTCACGCTCTAACAGACCAGTGGAAATGGGGTTGTGTTGACTTGCAGTAAAACTGCATTTCAAATATTAACTTTGCAGACGCAAGAGTTAGGAAAGTATATCTCCTGCAGAATTTGTTTGTGTGGTTTACACAAATACAGCAAGTAAGCTGATAAGCTATTTCTATCTCCCTAGAGCTATTGTATATTGACATCCTTCATTTCCGCCCTAAATCTGCATGGAGGCAATGTACTCCTAAATATCTATGGCTTGTTTGTTCGTTTTGTAAATGCAACTCGACTTCCTAGTGGAACAGCTGTCCACTTCTGCAAGTAATATTCGGGTTATGTTTATGTAATGGTTTGTGTGATCCTTTGGAAAAGGCACAGGCTGATAAACATCACAGATAAGTGACAGGAATATGTTTACAACATGTTTTTTGGTGCTGTGTTCAATGCACCTGAACTAGCTCCGACAGGCCAGTACAGTGCTGTGAAGGACTGTGCCTAGAAATAACCTTAGGTCCCAGCAGCTCTCCACCTTTACTGCCTAGCTCTGTGCTACCGTTAGAGCCCTGTGCTGGAATGCCAGTACTGCTTCCAGAGCTGGCTTGTTGAGCAGTTCTTTTTGGTTAAATAGTCCTTGTTCAAATCAATGGCCCAGATTCTTACAGGGCTTTTTCATAAAGCTCTTATTGTATCTTGGATGAGACCAAAGGAAGCAAATCAAATGTTAAGCTGTGTTACAGGCTAGGGAAACCAAGACAAGATGTGGTATTGTACATTTTCACCTTGGATGCTCTGTAGCTTTGGCTGTCTTACAAAAGACGCATCAGAAATAGGCAACTTAGGTTACCAGAATCAGCTGGGTTTTGGATGAAATGAGGAGAAAGGATAGGGGAGAGATTAATGAGTGAAAAAAAGCTAGTTGTGTTTTCCTCTTTCATTTATTCTAAGAAGTGATACATGAATTAAAAGTCATAATAACTTGTTTAAAGCAGAATATTTCAGGATACTTTGGATGCAAGAGGGAAAAAAAATCTTAAAGCCTAGTTCTCATCTCCCGTCCATCCCTCCTCCTCCCAGAAATCCCCACTTGCCTCCTCAGTGTCAATATTTACACTAGTTACATTGAAGATGTACAGTTGTAAAATCCTAACAGACAATAGTGAAATCATTAGTTGGATAGAGGAAAGGAAATATCTAATCATTATAGCAGGCTCTTCCAGTTTCTGTCTCTCTTTGGTATCTGCTAGCTGTTACTTGCTGCAGATGGCAATGATGATTTTCAGTGTACAGCTTTAAAAGAGGGACAGAGAAGTGGTGGGGACAATATAGCTCAAACTACTGTACAAGCATTAAATAGCCCTAAGAGAGGCCACCTCACCCGCTATGCGTAAGGCAGCCGGTTTTACCCCCGCTGTATGCCAGGAGACTGAAATGGAGATAAGGTGAAACAGTATGTACAGAATTCAAGGGCACAGTTTCTTTTTGCGTTCTTATCTGTACAGACTTTTCAATTGACTTTTAATCCTTCTTACACAGGCTGTTTAAAACCCATCAACACTGTTTATAAATGGGAACTTTTTTTTTAAATAACTTGGCCTTACCCAAGCAGGCAGTTTTCAAATTGCTGCTGAATGCTGCTGTATTCATTAAATCTTTTAGTGTTGCCAGCTGTCCACTATTTCTTGCCTACTGAAAGACTTTGAGGCCGTCTTTACTTTGGGAATTAACTGTTTCTGTTAAATTATGTTAACAGTTATTTTTACGTCATCAGTGATGGTTGATGTCTCTGAAAATCTGTGCAATAATTAAATGCTCTTTGTAACTGTGATGTATTTGTTCTGAGGAGGAGAAATAAAGGAAGGCACCTGGATTTTGTCAGATGCTATATGTTTAATAACATACAGGATTGTGTCTAAATAATGCTACTGGTTTTAGGAGGAAATTTATAAGTCCATAGAGTTACACTGAAGAACATTTTCTGTATGTAACTGCTGCTGTATGAACCTCTGATGTAGCCAGCTGGAATTGTCCCAAGCTTGGGTGAGTGCTCAGTGAGAGCAAACAAATACAGTAGCTGCGGTGGAAGGAATACATATGCTATCACTTTTTTTTTTTTTTTGCCTCCCACATTGAATTTGTGTGTGTTTTCTAGCAGCTTAATAATGAAACTTAAAATCTCAGTTCTAAGGACTGAATCCATCTGCAGAGCTTGCATAGCAAAGTTCTCAGGCTGTTGGGAAGGATGTAGTTGCCCAGGGAAATGGTGGAGTCACCATCCCTGGAGGTATTCATGGCACCTTGGGACATTGTTTAGTAGGCATTGCGGTATCTGGCTGACGGTTAGACTGGGTTATCTTAGATGTATTTTTCCAACCTTAATGATTTTATGATTCTGATTCTTTGAAGTTTAGTAGAGAAGCCATGGTGGGGAAGGTGGGAAATGGACCCGGGCTGAAAGAGGAAAGTGACCTTGTGACTGAATTGTGGTTAGTGTGCACCGCTTTGTATCTTAAAACCCAGCTGTTCTATAGATTCTCATTTCTTTTAGGTATCTTATTTGGTAAGTGGCTTTTGTGTTCTGAATTCTGTGACTATATTTGCACTACCAACCAGGAAAGAACTCGGTGTACAAGCCTCACTATTACATGTGTACTAAGGGATACACACATAGATTGATACCATCTAAATGTAAAGAGTTCCAGTATCTATGGTTTGATTCATATTTAAGCAGATTTCTGTTACATAAAATAGGTCATGAACCTGAGGTTTTGCTGAAATGCTTTTCAGTGTTCACTCTTCTGATCCTATCTGTGTTTGGCTGTACTAGTCAGCTTGCGAAAATACTGGGCAAAGGAAAAAGCTGGAAAAAAATTTCAGAGTATGGAACAAATGTGCCGATTCTTAGAAGAACTGTCACTTAGAAGTTAACTGAAAACTTTAGAAGCTTTATTTCTGAGTCTTTCCCCACCCATTTTTCACATAACTGCCACACTTCTTTAATGAATTTACAAGTTAGTTTAAGGGCACCCAAAATGAGATCCCCTGCTCTATGTGAATTGTTTGTAAGCAGCAAGCCATGGAAATTAAGTGCCCTTCTACTCCAGGAATTGTGTGCTTTCCAGGGTAATGTACGTAAAGTTCGAGGTTGTTACCAGACTTAAAAAAAAAGTCCTGTTTCTCTGGGCAGTTTGCTCAAATCTTGACATTTAATTTGTTGACTCTAGTTCCCTTCATGTTTTTTTCACAATGTACTGTTAGTTACAAACTTACAGCTGCCCACTCCCTTTGCCCCCTGAGACAACTGGGAACATGGGCTAAAGGTTGTAGATGGTCTGATCAGGAAGTTCACACTAGTGTCAAGTGCAGTTGCATAGCTTCTCCCAACAGTTGGTGGAAGTTTTGTTTGAGGAGAGGAGGAAAACATATTTGGAGAGAGACTTGTATGAAATATACAGGAAAAATTGATGCAGCTGTATTCCTTCAGATTTCATGGCAACCAAAATAGCAGGATAAGTGCATTTACATTTCGCTGATACTTTGCTGGCTGACAAAGAAAACATGAAATAGGTTTGCTTTTAGAGGTTTTATTTGCTGTTTGAAAGCCTTAAAGTAAACTGTTGTTACCCTGTTCTGTCAACAAACCTCACGAAAACACCCTCAGTTACCATTATATTTTTGTATTTCATGAAAAAAATATGATTTAAGTTCGCATAGCTGAGTTAAGAATTTAGCAGAGTACTCAAATGCAAATTCAATTACTTTTAAAAAGACAGCTTCCATCAAGGGAGTTTGTTCTAAAAAGGAGTGGAGAAGGCATTATATGCCAAGTTCAAAATTTTATTTCTACTGCAGCTCTTGATGATATCCCTGACTTTTAAATAGGCTGCAGTCCTTCTCATGGTCTAGGTGCTTGGGATCGGGCATGTTTTCAGCTGCTGTTGACTGAGAATTGTTAGCCAGTAACTCTCAACATGAAGTAGATTGCTTTAAGACTGTCTTGGATGCCTCAGTGTGCAATGTTCCCTAGTAGTGTACTTCTAGAATAAAAGCTGTGCATAGTGACTTGGTTGTGGTTGTTCTTTCTTTTTTAGTAGCCACATAAATGTCAGCAAGCTGGCACGCAAGGCAGGATAGCGGGTTTGTAGGATAACTGCGGCCAGTACCTTTCTGTCATTCTTGTGTCCAGATGCCTTCTTAACTTATCCTTAACCCAGCACTGGATCTGTGCCATCTAACCCATACATGCTAGTGGCTTATTACCAGGCAGGCATGTCGGTGTTTGAGGACGTAGTGCCTCTCTCTTGGGAAACTTGTGGCCGGTAAGACTTTCTTAAGATAAAGGATCATTTGTTGATATATAGAGCAACAATTCAGAGACAAGAATATTGAGCCAAAAATCTAAACGTATTTTTTGTTTTATGTGACTGTCTGTCTTGGCATGAGGCAGAACAAGCAGTTGTGTTGGGTTTTTTCACCAGTGAGTACCCATGCAGAGAGTTAGTCTGTCTGAGGGCCTGATAAATAGTACTATCGTTACCCACATACGTTCCTGTCCCTTCCAGCCCTGCCCTGCCTTGCGCTCCCCTCCTGGAAGTTTGTATAGACAGGGTAAAAAAGGAATTTGGTAATTTTGGGGCTTCTGGTAGCTGAAGTCTCTGTAAAAGGCCTGCTGCGCATATCTTTGTGTTTGGGGCTTCTTCAGACCTATTCTATATGAGATACCTGGATGGTCACAGGCAGCGTCCAGTGAGCTAGACATGCACTGCTTTTACTTTTAATGCTTTTTCTGTTTTCAAAGTTTGTTGATTTAACATCATGTATGCCAGCCACCTAGGCTGTGCCCACATTCCCATCCAGTAATTTCTTTTATTTGGTCTCTCCCTGTGAACGAGCACCTCAGCTTGCCTCTAGCTGCTTTTCAGTTCCCTCTGCCCCTCAGAGCAGCTGTGTTCCAGAAAGGTTCAGAGCCATTTGGAGAATTCGTCCAGTTGCTGTATCACGTGAAACACAGCGAAGTCTTCCACTCCTAACATGTTTACTGTACAAATTTATATGGGGGTTATCTTTCTTTCCTGTTCAGATCAGCTTAGGTGTGGTCAGATGGTGCATTTTGATTGCTTCTAGATGACCGTTTCCTTCAGCCAGAGCAATGCACTGCCAGAAACAACCTGGAATCTTACGTGGCTTTAGTATAAAACACTCCCTTCCAGTAATGTCTTAATTGTATTTCAACAAAAGAAATAATGCAGGACAGCTACTAAGAAAGTGTGTTTGTGTGTGTGTCTGTGTGTGTGTAATGGTGCATGATTCTGTCGTCCTGAGAATATAGATGGTATTGAAATATGAAGTCAGGAGTGCAGGGTTTTATTTATTCTTTCAGAGCGAAGTATTGGCCCCTTAGAAACAACAAGAGGGGCCCAAGGACCCCTCTCATTTGCCACAGCTGAACCTCCCTTTCTAGATCCTGGTTAGTGCAAGCTCTGAACTTCACCTGCTGGCTGTAGACATGCAAACACCTTGCCTTAGCAGAATTACTCCCACCAGACTTAAGCTTAAATTTAGTTGGATGATGCTCAGGAGTTTACTCTCTTTCTCTAGCCTGACACCCGAATTCCGCCTTGCCAGTCTACTATTTCAAATCTGAGTGCAGTCCCTGGCTCTGGTTTCTCCGTGAGACCTGTATCTAAATCTACCGAAGTGATTTCTCCTGGACTTAGTCCAGTCTTGTTTGTTTTAGTCAACTTGCAGTGATCCTTGACAACTCCAGACCTACACTTTACCAAGTAAATCCTTACTTGTTACAGCTGTCAGAGTTGGTCTCTGGCGTTGTTGGCTACAACCCAAACCTGCTTAGCCTCAGCCCTACCAGCTTTGGAAAAGTATGATGGGACATACTGATTTCTTTCAAGTTAAATTTCACATTAAGTCATAAATAACCTGTTACTCTTATGAAATTTATTTTATAAAAGGGGAAATACATTTACATGAGTAAATGCAAATAGTTTGGGCCATTTTTTTTTTCTAACTAATACTAACAGAATGAATTATTTTGGTGGTAATTTCCTCATGAGTAGGACTTTTCAGGAAGATGATAAAGATGCTCTGATAAAGAGAAATAATCCTCTCAGTTGTTATTAGTAATATAGACATCTCAGCAAATGAACCAGAATTTTTTGCTAGTAGTTTAGTTTACAAGTTTCAGTGATTGTTGTGGCATCTTTATCAGTAGTGAAAACATGATACAGTTCTGCCAAAGCTTCCATTTGCTGCATTGCTTTGCTGGCTTGGAGTCCCTGCTGAGCAGTTAGAGGACAGTTCTCACACTGGTGAGAAACAGAGGGACAGATATAGATTTGTACCTTTACTGACAAAACAAGAAGGTGTTGGAATGCAATAGCTTCCTATCCAGTAACAGAGATTTATAAAAGTTCAGTTGTCAACTGTAGACGTGGAACCGCTTCTGTAAGGGCATTCTAATACTATCTGAGTAAAATTTGTGTGTTAAGTACAGTAGGTGTGCATTCCTATTTATTTACGGGTTCTTTGTTCATTTACTTTACATTTGAACATGCTGTAAATCAGGCTTTAACGTGGACTTGATTGGAAAACATTGATTCTGCTATGGCAGTTTGAGGGCATTGTCTTCTGCAGCACAACTGCTGTTATGTACTGTGTGTGTGGTTTCAGCCCTCTTGCATCTGAGGGACGACACATACAGTGCTGGCCTTTCCCAGGACTTTTGAACCATCACATGTTTAAAACGCTGTGTAGCAAGTAGTCAGGGTGGTCTGACAATGGTAAGTGGCCTTTCCTCTCTCACACAGCAAGTGGTTGATTTAAAATTATGTTTGTTAACAAACAGTGGATTTAAGGCTAAGTTCCAATATTGTGGTTAACTCTTAAGAAAACCCAAACACATAAACTTTAAAGCATTTGAACAGAAAGTGCTAGAATCAGTTTCCAGCCTGTTTTGACTTAATTCCTCTAGCAAACAGCCATTTGAGAAGGTAAGTGGGGGAAGGTATTAATAGTCCCACTGTTTGCACGTCATCATTGCAGACAAGCAGCATTGCAAAGCCCAGAAAAGTTTGTGGGTTTATTGAGATTCCAAGCAGCTCAATTGCTGGAATCTCCCCATGATTTTACAGTTGTCTTGCAGGGACCAAGGCTGCTGCAGCCAAGACGGCAGCTGGGATTGGAGAGTAAGGAGTTGGTCCTAAAGGCAGCTTGGTGGCAGGCAGCTTGTCCCAGGGACCTTGGAGGAGCTCTCCAAGCTCCGCAGAAATCCTGGATTCAGGAGGATGCAAAAGTTGTGCTGTGTTAAATAGGGTCTCATGTGCCATGTCCTTGAATCATGTGTTGGTAGTGGCATTGCAGCTTGCTGTGCCAAATCTGGGGCTCACCAGAGAGGGTCTTGCTGTTGTTATTGCTGGTTACAGGGCAGGGGTAGCCCCTCGTGGGCCAGGGGCTTCTGCTCCCTGCTGTACCCCTGGGTAGGTGTCAGTGTCCTTAAAACTTACAGTTAGAGAAAGAAACAACATATTAATGAAAGTGTCAAAATAGTAGAACCCACTGGAAGAAATGGTATGAATTTCTGAGCAGGAAACAGACCTGATCTTTTAGGATTTGTATCAGCAGGAAGGCTCTGCTTTTCAGCTCTTACGATTCAGAAACTACAGGCCAATAAACTGATTTGAGTCAAAATGTCCTAGCCACATCATCTTCTCAAATGGGGCAGAATGAAGAATACAGTACTGTCTGAATTGAAACAAAATACCAGTAATAGCTGCCAAAAATGGCAAGAAATACGTGATTTGTCACTTTTTTTTCTTTTTGTTATTCTTCTCAAGTAGAGGTCTTCATGGGTTTGTCTTTGAGTATAAGAGTAAAAGAAACAGATTTCATACGAAAACGGCAGATCTAGTATTATCTCCTTAATCTCTAACAATCAGCTGTTGAATAGTACCTAGAGCATGATCTGTTTATAATTGCTGTCATTAAATCAGTGATATGGGTTACTCTTCTAGGATGATGCTACTTACTTTTGTACCTAGCTTTTTGCCAAGATAACGCTCTAAAGGAGTTGATAAATTCTATTATATTATTTTACTTGGCTTTGTATATTAAACAAATATGGATAGAGGCTCAGTCTTGAGGAACTTGAAACCTTACCATCAAGATAGGTTGTTACAGAAAATGCAAGGGGAATACTGTTTTATAGGTATTTGAATTTTTTTCCTAATAAAAAATCTCTGATTTTCCAAAACTCAAACTCTCATAAATAACATCTATTATTTGGGTCACAACTAGACTGTGAAAACTGAAAATAAAAACTGAGCATATGCCTGAAAGTGGCAAGAAGAAAGCCACAAAACAGTTCTCCAAATTGCAGTTACTGATAGAAGGATTTGTTTAGTACTATTTCATTTAATTTTGCCTCATTGTAACAATCAAGCTATAGAAAAATAGCTGACGGTCTTCTTGAGCTGCATTAAATTACCTTATATGCTTTTCTTGCATTCCATTCTTGCCTTTATGTGGGGAAAATACTGAATTTATTTAAAAAAAATAAAAAAAGGAAACTTGGGTTTTGGCTGCGTTGACTCAAAGTCTAGCAAACCATTATATAAATTGCTAGTTTGTTCCTTGGTGAAGGCTCTGCAGGAATAAGTTTTTGTTTGTTGCACCTGCAAAATGAAGTCGGGCGTGAGCCTCAGGTCAGACTTTCAAGCAATTTTGTAGAAATGCACATGAGCCCCCAAGGGTAAAGATGACCAAAGGTTCTGGTGAGGAGAAGAGCTGCTTTTGGGTTGCATGTCTGTATGTACCAGCGTATGAAAGTAGGTTTTAGCTGCTACTTCTTCACAGGACACTTGCACAGCGCTTCCTGCATACTCGCTGTAACATGACAGCAGTGCAGCTCTGGGTCACTTGCTGTTGTGATCTCACCCAGTTCCACTAAGCCAGGTGCAAAGTTCCAGGACTCTTAAAGGCATTTTTTTTCCTCCACGTGCTTGCCATTGTGTCTGATTTCTGTCAGAAGCTAATAATGGCCTGCATTTCATTGCTTTTTCTTTTGTTATCACATAAGGATTATTTCTGAGGTCAAATGCAGTTTTAAAACCCCAGAAGCCTTAACCTTATGCAGAGATGATTCAGCTAGCCATCTCTTGCTTTGAAGGCACACATTTGCTTAATGTGAAAGGTTTTGTTTGCAGTGAATTATCCAGACTGATAAGGCAACTTCCATCTGTGTAGGAGAGTCCTTCAAACAACAGCTTCACAGCGGTGAAACACAGTTAGCGTTCCAGGTAGTGCAGCAAGTAAGATACTGCATTGTCTCATTGCTCTTAACTGAATCAACTATGAGGACTTGGGGTTGCAGGAAGTTCCCAAGGGTGAATTTTCACTCAACCCTTTTCAGGGTTCATCTTGCAGGGAGAGGGCTTGGGAAAAATATAGTAAAATGGATGCCAGCTCCAAGGAGCTGTGCAAAATGTCTTGGGCATTGGTGTGACCCAGCAGTTTGCCAACTGAAGGAAAGAGGGGAGACCTCTTTATTGCAAACCAGCTCTAGACAGCTATGAGCTATGTTAAATTTTATTTTTCTTTACTGAACTCCAAAAACACTCTTTTATTAAGGCTAAACTGTGATTTTTCTCAACCTGATGTTTATTTAGTACTGAGAGAGACTTCAGAGTAGCTGGCTGCCTCTGCATGTTCCATTCCCCAGAGAGTGGCAATCTGCAGCTGGACAACAGATCCCCTCTCCATATGCCTTCTAGCCAGTGAAAGATAAGAAGTTACCTGTGTGTTGCCAAGGTCGGGTTTGAAACTAGTTTACATGGACCTCGATTTTGGGAGAGCTAGATCTGGGAGGAGTTGTTAACCAGACAGTATTCTTGTATAGTTGCATGAACCTGGAGCTCAGAAAAATATCAGAAGAGCCCACTTCTCTAATGCTGGGTGTTCACACTAAGCCAGGCAGACAACTTTTATAGTTCAGCTCCTGTTTATTAGCCTAGGAGGAGTTGTGTACCCTAAAAAGGGGGAAGAATGATCTGGTAAGACATTCTTTCAATCTACTAAGCTTTAGATATACATCTTTAATTTACCTATTTGTAGTAGTCTTAGAAACCATAAGTCTGTTTTCACGTCCTTGCCAAAGGATGAATAATCTCAAGATCTTAAATTCTTAGAGCTCCCTAAATTAAACTTTGTACTTCTGCTACCTAATAAGTGCAGAAGGGAATGTTAAATTTGGACAAGCTTTGAGGAGACAAAAACCAAAACAACTTTGTGGTTTAAAGGTGGGGGCAGGCTGTAAAAATCTTAAAGGCAGAAATTACCAGAAGAATGACTGTTTTGGGCAAGTAAGAGTCCTGAGTAATGAATCAAATAGGTAGGGAGCAAGCAGATAAAGCGACTGGAGTTCTTGGAGCTTGGTGAGTTAAAAGAAAACTGTGAGAACTGCTCAGGTGTAACAACCAAGTCTCACGGCCTCTTGCAACTCAGAGAAAAGATGCTGGATCTTTTGGTGGAGATAGTGAGCTAGGAATAACCCAATTACTCACAATCCCCCTTGCTTACTTGCAAGTCATTTGTCCATTAAAGCTGAAGGTGTGGCCTTTAGAAAGCAGCATGTAAGAAGGAGCTAGAAATAGAAAAACAGCATTACAAGAATGGATAATATTTGAAGAACAGACAATAATATAATATCTGAATATTGTAAAATGGTTAGTCTTAGCCAACCTTGCAATCCTAAAGATTAGAAAAGGAAAGCGGTTTCATATTGGTCAAAATATGAAAGTGCTCAGTCCTGTTCAATGTCTTTATCAATGACCTGGATGAAGGCATCGAGTGTACCCTTAGCAAGTTTGCAGACGACACTAAGCTGGGTGGAAGTGTCGATCTGCTGGAGGGTAGGGAGGCTCTGCAAAGGGATCTGAACAGGCTGGACCGCTGGGCAGAGTCCAATGGCATGAGGTTTAACAAGGCCAAGTGCCGGTTCCTGCACTTGGGGCACAACAACCCTATGCAGTGCAACAGACTAGGAGAAGTCTGTCTAGAAAGCTGCCTGGAGGAGAGGGACCTGGGGGTGTTTGTTGGCAGCCGACTGAACATGAGCCAGCGGTGTGCCCAGGTGGCCAAGAAGGCCAGTGGCATCTTGGCTTATATCAGAAACGGTGTGACCAGCAGGTCCAGGGAGGTTATTCTCCCTCTGTACTCGGCACTGGTGAGACTGCTCCTTGAATCCTGTGTTCAGTTCTGGGCCCCTCACCACAAGAAGGATGTTGAGGCTCTGGAACGAGTCCAGAGAAGAGCAACGAAGCTGGTGAGGGGGCTGGAGAACAGGCCTTATGAGGAGCGGCTGAGAGAGCTGGGGTTGTTTAGCCTGGAGAAGAGGAGGCTGAGGGGAGACCTCATTGCTCTCTACAACTACCTGAAAGAAGGTTGTAGAGAGGAGGGTGCTGGCCTCTTCTCCCAAGTGACAGGGGACAGGACAAGAGGGAATGGCCTCAAGCTCCGCCAGGGGAGGTTTAGGCTGGACATTAGGAAAAAATATTTCACAGAAAGGGTCATTGGGCATTGGAACAGGCTACCCAAGGAGGTAGTTGATTCACCTTCCCTGGAGATGTTTAAGGCATGGGTGGACGAGGTGCTAAGGGGCATGTTTTAGTGTTTGATAGGAATGGCTGGACTCGATGATCCGGTGGGTCTCTTCCAACCTGGTTATTCTATGATTCTATGAAAACTTATTTCCTTATGTGGAAACTGTCGTTCCTAAGGGCTGATCCTTTTTGACACATACAGCGAGAATTTAGATTGTACAGAGAATACAACTTATCCTCTTCCCTAGAATTGTGTACTCATTCTAAATGGAATGAGTTTTTTGAAGACCGACAAATCAGATTGTTAAGGTTAAATCAAGAAGAATGCTTTGAAATACTGACCTTTTTTTCTTGACCCACATGCTAGGATGATATAGTCTTGTATTTAGTTTAAATTCTTTCATCGCTGTAATGAATGGTTTAGTTTCTGTGCCTCCCATATTGTTATTGTGATGAAGATTTTTGCTATTTCAGAAATAACAAATGTATAATAAGGGGACAGAAGAGATTAGGGGATACATTTGAAATTTATTATGAAAAAGGTAGTGGCTGTGGACAGCAAAGAACAAGAGGAATCCACAGGGAAATGTTCAGAGAGGCTGGCGTGGATCTGCTTAGTCATTGCTGAAACACCTGGTGACTTCATTAAGGCACCAGATTAGGTGGAGCTGCTTGAGGTGTTCTGGTTGAAGGGATTCTTGCCAACATACGTTTATTGTTGCTGCTTTGCCAGCAGTTTTGTCCCCTGGGATCTGGTCATTGTTAGTACTGCCTAACCTCAGTCAAAATTATCTGAAACGATTAAAAAAAACCAATAAAATCCCCCCAACCCCAAACAGCTCTCCAATCGCTTATTTTCCCTGCAAGCAGTACTGAGTGCTGTTTGTAGCAGCTGGGTGGGCAGGTCTTAGGAGAGAGACCTGTCCCCTGGGAAGGGACAGTGACACCTGGGTTAGTGCCTCTTCAGCTGGTGTAGCTGCAGATAGCAGGCACCAGGCATCTGTGGCCGTTAGCAGTCTCAGAGGGTTCAAAGACACTTGGACATGAATAGTGGTATTTACATCCATTCTGCTAACCTTGCTACATCCTGCCAAAGCTGGCGCTCCCTTACGAAACCACAAGAGAGAGAAATCTGGTCCTAAGAACTAATACAAATTGAGTAGCTCAGAGCCCGGAAGAATTATCTGTTTTTACTTGTAAATGTTCCTGGGAAAGAATCATCTGATCAACCTCCAAGATATTAACTTGATGTCCAGGGCATTGCAGTAACAGGTATTTGAGTGCTTCTGCTTGGATAGGTTTTCTGTGGAAAGAATTTGAGATCTTGGTTTGCCAGTTCTTCAGAGTCATCTGTTTGTGCTGAACTTGACTTAAAAAAAGTCGCCCTGTTGGGCTGACGTGGAACTGTTCCAAGTTACATCAGCTAAGTGCAGGCGTATGCTTTGGCAGGATCAGACTTTTCACATTGTAACTGGTTGGTGACCTTTTAGCTTCATCAGGACATTTCTTTTAACTGTAGCAATAAGGAAAAACTCTATTTCTTATGACTTAACCTGGAGAGCACAGGTGTTAAGTGCCATTCCTTTATGCAAACAGCTTTTATGGAAGTGCTTGCTATGGAAGAGTGTGTTTCCATGTTTTAGATGACTTCATGTGTATCTATCGTACACTCTTTCTGGGTGAATTTGTTGTTGGTTTTTCTCCTTATGAGCATTTAACTTAATCTCTGTTTACTTGCATGAATACATGGCCAAACATACGGTTGGGATTCCCCAGGGGAATGCTCAAGTTATGCGGACTGTACCGTAGATCTGTTCCTGTGTCCTCCACTTGCACTGGGTTCTGCATTCATTAGTACCCAAACGAGCTTTTGTGCTGGTGTCAAACCATGTTCCCTCATGAAATTGCTGATGTAGGATGGGATAGCTTGTCTTACTAGCCCTTAAAGGAAAATAATTTCAGTCTACAGTCACATGTTGATTTATAGATGAACACATAGCTCAGTTCTGTGTGTTCTTCAGTTTGAGGGAGTTGCATTTTGGAGATACTTGTGTGAGGGCCGGGGTGGGGAAAGGACTTGCAGCAGTCTGGGGTGATGAAATCCTGCTAAGGCAGAGATATACCTGGGGCCTGAGCAGAGCTTCTGTACTCAAGCCATATGGGAGAACTTTTAAGAGCATTATTATTTGTTTGCTACGGCTGTGTGACTTCCTCTTCCCCTTTGTACATGATTTTTCTGACATGCTGTCACTGCCTTTATCTATCCTGATACAGAAAGCCAAGAACACAGTAGAATTTCCTACGTTTTGCTGTTGTCGGCTGTTTCATGAGAGAGAATTTCCCTTGGACAAGGCTAGATACAAGTCTGTATCTGCCAAGCTTCTTTGTATAGGAACAAGTGTTAACGTAAACAGGCTTTCCCACAAATATCCAGGCAAGGCAGTTGATCACACTGGGCGAAAAACACTTCAGGAGTAGAGCACTGAGGAGTACTGCCTTTTGGGGTTTTTTTTCCTTCTCTTTTCTTCCAAAGGTGTTAAATTAATTGAACAGCATAATCTTTCCTCGGACCTCTAATGGTGAGGTATCTTCTTGCATTTCAGCTTGTCAAGTAATTACTCTTTTTCAATAGTTTTCCTGAGCACAAGCCAATTGCCTGTGTTGCAAGAGGAGCCCATTCCTTCTTTTTCTATTATGTTTTGGCTAGAAGTAAGGAAGTAGCCAGTGGGAATTAAACAGTGTTCTTCATTAGTTTATTTTATTAGCTCACAAAATGCAACCTTGCTTGTCAGTATTGCATTCATCTTTTTCCATGTTTCTGTTGAGCATTTCATGAAATGAAGTACGTAGATACAAAGCACGCTTCATTACTTCTGGAGAAACCAGCTTAAAGCCAAGGACCCATGGAAGGAGCTGAGGTGCCTGCGCATCTCTAGATGACTTAACCTTATAACTGTTGCTAAGCCTTTGGAAGCAGAGGGTTCCTTGTCTCTCCAGAGTTAACTGCATAAAGGTGGTGGTCCTTGGAAAGTGGAGAGGAAAGAAAGCTTTTAAAGCTTTATCATTAGAAATGTGCAGAGCTGCTGCCGTAAGTCCTGTTGCCACATTTCCCTGGCAGGACTGACCTTGGTGTTTTCTGCATTTTGCTGCAAGCTTCGTACACTTGGAACAGGAACAGCCTGTTAACAGGCTTTCCATGTTCAGTTTTACATTTAACAGAAGTGTAAAGTTCAGTGTCACGGAATTTCCCTGCTTGGTGGGACTCACAACCGTGTCTGTAGCAGCCTGAACTGCAGGCAGAAGCCTTCCTCTCCCAGATGAGTGTGTTCGGTGCTTCAGAGTCACCCTGGTCTCTTCCCATTGAACCTGCAATAGGAATTCTCCTCTTGGGGTCTGTCATATTTTATTATGATTCAAAATATTTGAAGGAAATTTGTTTAATGTACTTTAGCTTTATAAATCTTCTATTTAAAGATTTAAAGAAAGCTCGGGAGAGACTTTTTACAAAGGCTTGTAGTGATAGGGCGAGGGGCAATGGGTATAAACTGTAGAGGGGCAGATTTACACTAGACATAAGGAGGAATTTCTCCACTGTGAGGGTGGTGAGGCGCTGGCACAGGTTGCCCGGGGAAGCTGTGGCTGCCCCATCCCTGGGGGTGTTCAAGGCCGGGCTGGATGGGACCCTGAGCAGCCTGGTCAGTGGGAGGTGTCCCTGCCCATGGCAGGGGGGGAGTTGGAACTGGATTATCTTTAAGGTCCCTTCCAACCCAAACTGTTACACGAGTCTGTATTTAAAAGAAAAAATAATAATCACATGGGTCAGCTTGGGGACTTTGTTTAAAATAATCGATACCGTAAAATCCCAGACGGGAAGCGGTGGGAGATGCAGGGGATCTAGCAGGATTTGCAGCCCTGGAGGTTGGGCGAGAGAAGCACAGGCTGCTGCGAACAGAGGCCGAGGGCGGGCGCCAGAGCTGTTTGCCCAGGGCTGTCGGGAGCAGGCGGGGGACACGTTTCCGCAGCAGCGCGCTCGGTCACACGGAGAGATCTGCGAAACGCCGACCTCCTGCGATTTCTCAGTTAAAAAGCCGTCGTCGCTTGCAGAGGAGGTAGAAGCTCTGGCGTAAGGAGCGGGCCCGAGGGAGGGGGCTAATGGGAGCTTGGTCCCGGGAGGAGCCGGTGTCGGGGAGGAGCCGCGGGTGGGCGGCCCCGGGCAGAGCCCGCGGGAGGGCGGCGGGTCCCTCCGAGCTGCAGACGCAGCCTTCGCCTCCCCGGTGCGCTCAGCCTGGTCCTGGGGGCGCTGCCCGGCACCCTGCGTGCGCCCTGGGGCTATCGGGGGTGGTTAGACCCTTCCAAGCAGCTTTTGCCTCCGGATTGCCTGGGATCTCTCTCATTCTCGCACAGACTCGGATCGTCCTTTTGAAGCGGTGAGGTTGGTTTTGTGTTTGTGATACAGAGCTTGCTGGAATCGTAAACAGATGCAAGTTCAGCGGCTTTATTTTGGAGTTAAAATGCTGCTTTGGATCCCCTTTCTAAGTTTTAGTGTCACCGCATTACGATTTTTCTTTCAAAGTTAATTTTTAAATCCTCAAAGTGCTGCAGGTTGCCGCAGAAACTGTTTTGTATTTCTCTGGTTTGTACAGGTCTAGTACCTCTTGGATACGAACCGCTTTGCTTTCGCATAATCCAGTAGTACAGTCTACACAATGCAAACGGTAACTGTCACGTTTAAACTGGTTTCTTTCCATGTCACTGATTTTTTTTTATTTTTTTTTTTTTGGTGCTTAAACCGTGTTTACAGCATGGAACTTGCAGGTGTTCCTTCCAAACCCTTTTCCCTTTAATACCATTTGTTTCATTGTACACGTTAGAGAACTGGCGTATAGAAAAGCTGGGCACTAGTCACTGAAATTCAGCCACTTGGTTTCAGTGAGCTCATGTCAAAAGTAGATTTGGTTGTGGTCTCTAAGCAGTTGTGTCACAAAACCACTTCAGGAATAGGTATTACTGCTAAGGAAGAATAGGTAGCAATTAGATGCCTTGAAACTGCTCCAGCTGGACCTGCTTTCATAGCTCTGTCTGAGAAGATAACCAAACAAGAGGTGTTACAGCTTGAGACTGAGGAGCCTGGGCTTTGCTTTTATTCCTGCTATTGTGAACAGGGTGTGTGAACTTGGGCACACACTGTCTTGCCTTGATTTCTGTATTGATTCAAGTCACATAAACTGGTTAGGGATGTTTTTAAAATCTGCTATTTCAATGGACTTAGGCATTCAGAGAAAAAGTACTTACTGATTTTGGAATTAAAATAAAATCGCCTAAGTATTTGAATTCGTATAAGAAAGTGTTCTTTGAGAAATATTATAGAAACAGTTCAGTGTTTGCTGTGCTCTAATTTCAGCAAAGAGCCACAGGTCTGCGGAACAAAGTGCTTTGTAGCAGAGGGGGAGTACTTGTTCTCAGTTCTTTAAATCCATGCAAGTGTAGACATGTCCAGTGCTTCAGCTGAACGGCGGTCTGAGATACCCAGAAAACTGAACCAGTGCAAAAATTTAAACTACATGAGCATTTTGGATTAGGAAAATGAATGAAACAGAAAAAACTGCCAATTCTTAGCCCCACACTTAGAAAAGGTGTTGGATTTGTGAGATTTGTGTGTGTGTTTGTAGGAAAAGAATAATTTAATCTCTGTTTTGTTCCTTAATCCCATCATTTCCAAAAGCTACCTATCTGATAAGGAAACTCCAGTAGCTACTGCATTTAGCAGAACTGAAAAAAAATACAGCTTTTAAGCTGAGTGTGTATCAGCTTGGTGATAAATAACTTGTCTTGTGAGGCCAGTTGTGCCATTAAGATCCTAAACAAGGAAACTCCAAATTTGTAACCTGTCACCACCGGTGAGGTTTTGCTGTCGGTGTTCTTTAAAGGGGAGGTAGGAACCGGACGCAGCGAGTGAAGCAGCAGCAGCCGAGGCCTCTTAGACTAGTAAGTGCCAGTCTTGCTTGGAAATAACAGCACAAGCTTCTTGGATGCTTAAATGCTTTGGGGCATTTCATCCTATAAGCATATAAAGCTGTAAATGGCTATTTTTAATGTCCTCTTCAAATGCATACCAGAGTATGCATACATGAAGCTCAATTTTCAGCACTGACACATTTGAGGGGTTAATTCTACTAGGAGATAGTGTTGAAGAGTTTTTGACCCGCAGCTCATTGTGCCTTTCTCAACCCTGAGCTTGGGTAGGAATGCACTTAGATTATGTAAAATGATCACTGATTGTCCAGGAAATGTTACCTCCAGGTTACCTTGGACTTATTGCCCTTCTCTGGTTCCTTCCTTTAGATTGTTTTAAATTGCATTACAGTGTGTGATTTTCAAATATTTTTGTTTAAATCTAGCAGTATTTAGTGTTTAACCAGGACACAGATGATAATAGGTGAATATGTAATCCAAATATAGTTTAGCGAAGTAAATCAATAATTGTATTTTCACTTTGCCTGTGGCTTGTATATGATAAAATGTGCTTTTTGCCATTTAGCAGAGGCTTAAGTATGTAAATAAGTCTCTCTGGGAGATAAAACATCTGATACTGGTACAGACTGTACTTGAGGGGAGCAAAATGACTCACTGTGCTAACACCAGGGAAGCAGTCTGAAGATTGTGGTTCATAGCTAGTGCTCAGCTCGTGAATCCCAAATGTCTGAAAATGAGCAGTTTGGGAACAGTCCCCATATGCATCTGACAAAACTGTAATTAAGTTCTGGGAACGGTTTTGTGATAAGAGGCAGAGTTCCAGCTGCCAGGAGCTAGTAGTGGGGCAGGAACAGGGATCTGAAAAAGCCTTTTAGACACACTGGAACAAGAGCTGTAGCTGTTCCTATTCTAGAGGTCCTGCAAATCGGCCTGTGACTTAGTCCTTCACTGTTCCTAGGTGGCATTTTTGATATTGGGTGTCTGTTTAGAAATGACTCGTTTACTTCACTTACATTTTAAAGAGGTTCAGAACCAAAGCAGATGATGGTCTGTTACTAGCAGAGATGATTGTACTTTTAAGTATTTTAAAAACCTCTTCTAAGCATTTGCAGTTAATTTTCCATCTCAAGCTTTTACTTAAATTTGATAGGAACACTGTTATTGTCAAGACGCTTGAAGTTACCTGAAGGTGCGCTTTAAAGTCTTTAAGATAAAGAAAAGCCATAAGTAGAGTGAGTTTATATGTTTGCAGTTTTAGAACGGTCTTCTCTGAGCATGTGTGTGCATGAAGTACAGATTTTTGGTCTGATTGTCACTGTGGACCAGAGTGGTGAGAAGGAGTGGTAACTAGGAAGTATATAATAAAATTTGCAGACATCAGCTCTTCTGTCCCAGCTCTGAAGAGCTGTTTCTTGGTGTAAATTTGCATAAAAGATGTTTCCTGGCTGAGAAGTCTCTGAGAATGCACACAGTCTGATGATTAGGGCATCAGCCCATGACTTGAGAAATCTCAGCTCAAGCTGTCCGTATTCTTAAGCAGCCTCTGTTGGACACGTAGCTTCTCTGTCTCTCAGGTTCTTTTCCTAAATGGGAGATAATACACTTGCCCTACCTCACAAGAATGTTGCACGAATGAAATGCATGAGGTAAGATGCTCAGATATGGCAGGGAAGAGGGAACATGTAAATCCAGGAATGGTAGGTATCTGCTGAATATAGTTGCCGCGGAAGAAATAATAGTGGCTGTACAGAAATACAAGTTACATTACTTAAGGGGGAAAAGGAGGCTTTTCTGTGATTTCTGAGGTCAGCTTCACCATCATAGTGGTACAGCATTTATATGTCTAACGTCTTGCTGCTCTGTCAAGGTACATCTGGAAGGTGAGCAGTGGAGTGGCTTGCCACCTGGCAAGGCTCACCTCCCTCCCTTCTCTGGCTGTGAGCTTCTAGGTCTTGAAGGTGAATTCACACTTGGTGCTCAGCTTTGCAGCCATCTGAGTTTTGTGTTCTTTCTTTGAAGATGGAGTGCCTCTGATGCACTAGTATTGGTATTGGTATTAGTATCACTATTAGTATTATCACCTAAAGCCTCAGTTGTGGTTGGCTTTCTGCTGAGCTTGGAGCTATATTCAGTATTCAGCCACACAGTTTCTAGACTGAATGAAAGTGATGTGGCAAGGTTAACAGACAGGGGGAAAGAAGCCAGAAGTCTGATGCAGAAAACACAGCACTAAGTAGGTCACTTTGATGTGCAGCTGGGTGGTCTGGAATCCCATGAAAGTTGATTATATCAGAAATCTCTATTTTTGTTTTATTCCTTTAACTGTTCTTAGAAAAGGAAAGACTGAAACGTAGTTGTTCAAGAATTAAACTTCAAGGTGTTTCTCTTGGAGTCCTTGAGTTGGCAGACAACTGCAGGCATCTGCTAAGTTAAATGATGCATAACAGGCTTTTTTTCATGCTGTCATTTGGATGTAAGATGTTTCTCTAATTTTCTAGGGTAGTTGTAGCTGAGATGAGCAGCTGTGCTAGAGCTTTGAGAAGAGAGGGTATTTTTAAGATAGAAATTCCATCCTACAAGTGCCATTACTAGAGACTTGACTGGCAGGACAGATTTGTTAGTGAATGTTAGGATCCTCAGCAGGAAAACCCGACGTGGCTGAGTTTGCTGTCACAGGGAAAATGTGAAAAGACTGATGCAAGAGCTGCCCTTTGATCTTGCTTTATCTAAATAAATTGAGAAACAAAAGCATCTGACTTAGAGTTTAAGGAGACCACCTGAGTCTGATGGGCTTTGATAGTTCCAACTTAGACCTGCACTAATTGTTTCCGGCTCTCTGAAGCTGTTTTTTAATCTTAGGGGAAAGTTCAGGGAACAGTAACTGATTAATAAAATAGCTTCTTGTATAATGTACTCATACAAATAGAAACCTCAGCTAAAGGCAGGAAAAGTGCAGCAGTGAGTGAGACCAGTATTGCTTTTTTTATAACAGCCTTTATCTACGTGCAGAAAATGTAGCAAAGATTAAAACTGAATTTGGCCAGCAGCGTTTAGGGGGCTCCATTTGCTTGTGAGGCCTAAACAGCTGAAGGCCCCCCTCTGCTCTGTCTAGCCTGAACTGATTCAGTGCACAGTATTTATTTATCTAAACCCAGCTGAGAACATGGATGGGGTTGGGATCATCAGAAAAGGGGCGTTTGGGGCAACAGAATGGAGGCAGTGGCTGATTTTTAAGAGAAGGGGAGAGGGAACAGGTAAGAGCCCAAACCATTAGTTTATATGTAGCAGGTCCGTCCCTAGCTTTAATCCCAGATCCCCATCCGTCTGTAAGGGCACTGTGCCATGAGCTGCCTTGTTGGGAGCCGATTTATGGGTGTCAGGGCTCCCATCTTCCTGGGGAAGCTGTGGCACTGGCTCCAGAGTTAGCCCTTGGGAGAGCTGGTGTGCAGCCAGAACCACGCATATGGAGGAGGAGCGAGGCTCTGTAGCGATGCAGTTCCCGGCCGAGAAAGCGGACGTGTGCGAATGTGTGAGGTGAGGCTGTGTCCCGCATTGGTACAGGCCCCGTGGACCCTGCTGTGCCCCCTCTGAGAGCTGCTTCGTGCTAAACACAGAAACTTCCTTGAACTCATGGCTCCCACCCTTCCTAAGGGAATGCTTTGACAGGCAGGGCACAAATCCTCCCAAGTCTCTTACGCAGCTGCGTGAAGGGCCCAGGGTGCTGTAGGTCTGGCAGAAAGGTACATCGAGCTGAGGCAAGTAGAGAACTGCTAGAGGAGAGTCCAGCCTCCCTCTTACCTGTGTGGCAGCGTGTGTGCGAGGATGTGGCTGCTGCTGTTCTGACTGAGCAAAATCCCCTTCCTCCTTCCCTCCCAGGGTGAAAAGCTATTTATCCTGTCATGAAAAGAAATGAGATGCAAATGTAGATCAGGTACTTTCAGCAGTTTAAGAGCTCTTTGAGTTTGAGAAAAAGAAATCTGATTAGGCTTACAGCTGTTTAATTTCCTGACAGATGCACAGCATGTTATGTGCTGGCGCAGTGCAGATGTACACACACACATTATCGGTCTCGTTTTGTGTCAGTGGCATAACCGCACGGCAGCCGGCTCTGTACAGAACTCCTTGTCCCGGACACCTTGCCAAAATGTGCTTTATGCAGAATTTTCTGTGAACCAGGTTGTTGTTGTATGTGTGCATATAAATTTGTGTGTGTTTTCTTCCATTGGCAGGACCTTTGTTGTTGATTTTTTTTGTTGCTGGAATGGGGCTGTACGCTGTAAACAAGTGTGGCTAATTATAAAGCACTTGTATAAAAACTGATTTGCATTTGTACAAATAGTATTAGTAAAAATACCCACGCAAAAGTACCATGAGTACACAAATAAGCCCAGCTATGAAAGGAGAATTCATTTCTTTCTTGCAACCACAGCTAAAAAGCTGTTTATAACTAAATGCTGAGGTGGTATTATTTTCTTTTCTAGGAACTTGGAATAAGAATTCCTAGACCACTGGGACAGGGACCAAGCAGATTCATCCCTGAGAAGGAGGTGTGGTAATGTTTTCAAGTACACAGTGAACTTTATGCTTTTAAGGAACACCCTTTTAGTAGCAACCCACGTTTGGTTTCAGGACAGCTGCTGAGCTGCAAAACATTTTCAGTCGTGATCACATTCAGTCCTGGTGAGACTTTGGCCACAGCTCTAGTGTACAGAAGCAATAGTTATGACCCCTCCTGTACTGCTGTCTAGCATAAGAGAAACCAAATACTGTATTTTGTAAGAGTGTCTGTTTCCTCGTGAACATCCGGATGTAATTTCCTACTGGTCCACAAGGCACCTGCCCCCTCCTCTGGGGTTACTTTTTTCTTGCACTACCTCTACGGTTCTGAATAATCTGAGAGGCTTCAGAGTGCTGTGGCTGAGCAATTCTGGTGCTCCTCTTCTGATCGGCTGGTAAGAGAATTTGGAGCAAAGGAAAATGTAGTAATATGCCTGTGATTTTTTTGAAGTTTTAGAGCCTTAAGCTTGAGTTTCTTCTTATTTCTCTCGTGATATCTTAGTAAGCTTTTTATTTCTTTCCCTCTTCTTTTCCTCAATGAAAATAATTATTGTCACCTAACAAGTTACGATAAGCAGTTAGATCAGTTTGTAGCGTTCAAGAAAGTGAAGGTGAAACAGTTGAAAATGAGAAGTTGGTGTTGCATAAGAGAAAGCATAAAGGCAAAAATCTTTCGCTCTTCTAACCACTTGTGAGCTCCTAAATGAGAGATATTAAAGGGGCATTATATGCCTTCCCTTATTTGCACTGATTTAATGCCATTAATAGATTTATAATGTAATTCCTTACACCGGGCCCTCTGAGTGCTGTGGTTATATGTTTATTTACTATTTTTGTTGTTACTCCTTAGGCAATATTGCTAATTGCTCTTTCTGTTCAACCAGATGATTCAAGTGGGAAGTGAAGACGCCATGATGCACACGCTGTTTGCAGATTCTTTTGCTACGCTGGGCCGACTGGACAATGTTACCTTGGTGATGGTTTTCCACCCCCAGTATCTTGAAAGCTTTCTAAAAACTCAGCACTATCTACTGCAAATGGATGGGCCGCTCCCGCTTCATTACCGACACTACATCGGGATAATGGTGAGCTGGAGCAGAAGGCAGATCAGCCACTTTGGCAACAATCTGGTCTTGTTTAAGAGCAGTTATTACCGTGTTTTGCAGTTTCTGGTTGGAAAGGCATTTCATCAGGAGCTAAGGGGAAAAGCAGAGTAGGTTTTATTGTGTCTGGTTTAGAGATGTTTCATAAGACCAGTACTTAACATAGTTTCGGTAGGACTAGGGGGAGAAATCTGTTATAAAAATAAGACAATTGTTTATTTTTGGTTTCCTTAGTATTTCAGAAACTGTTTTTCAAAAAAAGTTTGTTTGTGTGTGAATCTTCTCGAATGCACCCCCCTCTTCTTCAGTAGTTCCATCATCCATTTCTGAATCTCTAATTTCTAAGCAAATTTTCTGCCAGAAGTGGTTGATTTCCAGTCTGCCAGTGCAATGATCTTTGCCTGCTGAAATTGAATTAAAGTTTTGGGCTTCGTCTTAATTTGATGGGGAAAGTATTACTGCTTGAATAAATGCTTCTGAGTCTGTTCTTTTCTGATAAGCTGCCCTTAGTCTCTCTTGGTACCTGTGTTCTAAAACCTGCTTTTGTTTTAGCTGGTAAAAATTCGCTTATATTCTTAGTACTGAAGAATACTGTGCAGTGTGGATTACTTGCCTCAAGACATACAATAAATCTGTGTCTCTACTTCTCTTTGGAGAAGAGAAGTTGCCCCTGTAGCCAAGATAGTTATAATGTATGTGAATGAGGAATATTTATGTTGTGAGAACGATAATCAAAATGGGATCATGTGCTAATCACGGCTTTTCTTCACTTCAGCCTTTGATTGCTGCAAGTCTTATTTTTGAATATTTTGAGGAAATGATTACTTAGGGTATTTGTCATTGGCGACTAATTTAGTGTAGTTGTTTGCCATATCAGAGTTGTCTGTTCCTTTCTAGGCTGCAGCACGGCATCAGTGCTCTTACCTTGTCAACCTTCACGTGAACGATTTCCTTCACGTTGGTGGAGACCCTAAATGGCTGAATGGTCTGGAAAATGCACCTCAAAAACTGCAGAATTTAGGAGAGCTGAACAAAATGTTGGCTCACCGACCCTGGCTTATCACCAAGGAACACATCGAGGTAAATCTTCCATGGAGTTTTGTGAGCGTACCCTTGTTTTTCAGTATATGCAATCATAGATGTTTGGGGTTAAGAACCAGACAGGGCAAGAGATGTTCTGTGTTACTTTCATTTCAGTGTCTTATCACTGTGATACCGCGTGATATAATATCACTTGTGCCTTTGTAAAACTAACGCAATCACAATTTGTCTTAAATGACTAACAGTTTTAATTTACAGCACACTGACATTTCAGAGTTGTCGTGTCAGGACTGTGTTGGTGCAATGAGGGTATGCTGAGATGTGCAGTTCCTTAAGCCCCGTGCTTTTGGTAGCCAGAATCTCACTTTACAGGGATGCTGCCAGAGCTTAGGCTGCACACCAGTAGCCGTGTTTTTGTTTCAATTGCTGCTGCTTTAATTGCTTAAGCTTTTCAGGGCTGGAGGGAGCAGCCAGCCATAGCTGCCCCACCAGCAAGCCACCAAGAGGCAGCTATTTCTGCTGCTCAGGTGGCTTCAAGGGTGCTTGTGGCGTGTGTGCAGTGACAGCAGCTCTCACGGCAGGGGCACGTCTGCCCTGGCCATGGTTACTGCAGCATCTCCTCCTCCTCCTCTGCTCTTCTCTTCACCTTAAGCAAGGAGGAAGTGGGTGCTGGGACTCTGTCTGCCAGAAGGCCCCAGACCTCCCACACTTTCCTGCCTGAAGGGGAAGTTGGGGTTTGGAGTTTTCTGTCAAATGCAGAGCATTCCACCCACTGGGACAGGATGGGAGGGAGCCTGGCCTCGATGCCAGGGTTTTCCACAGCCGATCTGCAAGGATTTGCCAGGGTTTTCTGGGACTGTAAAGACCAGTTGTCTGTTGTGGTCACATCTTCATCAGAGGTGTGAAATTTCAATGCGAGTTGGTCTGGCCTTGATACAAACCATACGGTGCAAAATAGAAACCCCAACTGATTCAATAGCTGAGGGGCAGAGAGGGGAGAAAAGTCATGTCCTGTGTGGCTTAACCACATGAGTCTGCAGCTGGCAGCAACCTGGTAGCAGGGCACTGAGCGCACTCATGCCAGCAGAGAGTTAGGAAGCAATGCTGGACGTTGGAAGAATAATTTTATCTGGTCAAGAAATGTGTTGATAAACCACATTAAGGTGGAATCATTGGAATGGCATTTTTAAATTAATACTTTTTTCTGGAATTATTTTTAAAGCGACTTTTGAAGACCGAAGAGAACAGCTGGTCCCTGGCAGAGCTGATCCACGCCGTTGTTCTCCTTACACACTACCACTCCCTCGCCTCCTTCACGTTTGGTTGTGGAATCAGTCCAGAGATCGACTGTGAAGGGGGTCACACCTTTAGGCCCCCTTCTGTCAGTAACTATTGCATATGTGATATTACAAATGGTTACCACGCGGCAGAGGAAATTCATGCCAGCCCAACAGGAAGCATTCCAGTACGTATCTGTCTGAACACACAATCTCTTTCAGTAGTTGTGGTTTCTTTGTAAACTTCATACATGGAGGGCACACATTTTTTTTTTTTTTTTTCATCCAGTGGGAGTGGGACTGATTTAGCCTAATGCAGATGTGGGCAAACCAGTTGAAAAAATACATTTAGGAGAAGCTGAAAGGACGCTGGTAAGCTGGGAGAAGCTACGGAAAGGAGAGACAAAGATGCAATCTCTGTTGTCTGGTTTTTTTGCCTCTTGTCATTCATCGAGGCAAACTGAGATGACTCCTGGTCTCAGCCAGTTCACGATACGTGTCCTGAGCAGCAGTGGCCACGAATGATGTTTTTTTGTTGGTGCAGTGGAAAATTTGCTCTGGGATTCCAGTCTTTGACTTTGTTGCCTTGAATTGTTTGTGATACATCACAAAACATATCATTCGCAATTTTCTGACCCTTCCTAAAACAGCATTTCCTGCCTGCAGCACTTTATGCTCACTGGGCTGCACCTGCATCCACTAAGTGAAAAGCATGATATGAACCAAGCACTGGTTTAAGAACAGTGATAACAGGTATTCTCAATGCAGGTTCCTTGCCTGGAAGACTTTACTGCAGTGGTGTGGGTGGCATTTAAATTTTGTCTGACGGAGCTTGCCGGCGCTCTGAAGCAACAAACTGACTGCAGTAGGCAGAGAGGAAAGGGACAGAGCTGTATAAATTGAAGATAACTTTATTTTGCTTTGTGCTGATTGATTTTTACAAGGGCAGATATTGAATTAATAGTGTTTTGTGATGGTGTTAAAACTGCTCTGTGAAATAAGATTATCTTGCACTAGCTTTCCTTTGAGGCTTCATTAAATCTGCATTTACACTCGCTCTTCCTTTTTCCTTCTTGTCTGAGAGCAGAGAAGGGGAAAAATACAGTTGGGTAGTAAATTGTGGTTACTTCCTCTGTCAGAATTTCTGTTACAGCTCTTTGGTTTTTCGGTTGTTGAACATTTAGATTAAGTAAGAGAAATTACTTTAATTTTAGTGTCAGAACCACTTGTTCCAAAAAGCTGCGATTCTTAAAATATGCTAGAAGTGCCAGGAATCTAATTGAGAAAAGAAGACTACAAGTGAACTCTTGGGTTGGTACAGATTTCCTTCAAGAGCTGTTTTTCTTGAAAAATCGATATTAAAAGATACAAACGAAGGACATAGCTTGCTTTTAGTTTTTCTGCCTTGATGATTTCTGCCATCATTGTCAGTTCTTGCCCCATGGAAAAGAAATGTTTTTCTCTCCATTTCAAGTCTACAGAGTCTGTCTGTGAAGTCGAAGCTCTTATGGAGAAAATGAAGCAGCTACAGGAGTGCAGAGATGAAGAGGAAGCCAGCCAGGAAGAGATGGCTACACGTTTTGAAAGGGAGAAGAGAGAAAGCATGTTTGTGTGTGCTTCAGGTAGAACAGATATTGTGTGAATATGTATTTATTTAGAGTTTTCCAAATCACTTGAAATACTGCTGGAAAAGGCAAAAATTATTATTGGGTGTCTCAAAAACACTGCCATTTCTTTGAAGGGATCTAGGTTAGGTGTGCCTTGTTTTCTTCCAGGAACACTTGAAAAAGCAAAGTAGTGCCAAGATTTATGGCTTGTCTCAAACACACCGTAACTCTCACTGGCCAATATTATGTTTAATAGAAATTTCCAACAGAAACGGAATCTCTCTCTGGAGAGATTTGGTGTTTCACAAGAAATTTAAGGATCTCACAAGATATTTTAAAAAGAAGCCCTTAAACCACTTACCTATGTAAGTGTATGAAATGTTACTTGCGAGGTAATACTTTATCTGTTACAAGCTCAGGGTGGCTGCTGGCTCTTGTCAACAGATTTTCCCTTGACCTTTTTACAGGCCCCTTGGGTTAGCAGCAGAGCGTTCCCTGGACTTAGGGGATGGGGCTGGGTACACAGAAGAAAGGAGAAAGGATGTTTGTTCATAAGAAAGCGTTTGAGTGTTTTTTGTGCAGTTGCTTCTAAAAACCATAGTTGCAGTCACACTGAGCTGTACCAGAGAGATTTCATGCAGGTAGTGCAGTGAACCTGTGTGTTTATTTCTAAAAGCACAGAGGCTCTCATTGTCTCCAGGAGCTGTGCTAGCTCGCATGCTGTTTGTTCTTACTGAAATTGTGTGAAATTGTGTTTGAAATTAACAGAAGATGAAGAATCAGCACCAGCAAGAGATGTGTCTCGTCATTTTGAGGATACCAGCTATGGTTATAAAGACTTCTCCAGACATGGGATGCACGTGCCCACCTTCCGTGTCCAGGTAACGAGGGGATGGGGCTGTTGGGGAGCTCAGTGCAGAGTCTGCTTGTTGTGCAAATACCAAAGCTGGAAATTGCTTGCTGTAACTTGCTGCCCCGTGGATGAGAAGGCTTAAAGCAACCAAATGAACACCACGCTCCCCACCTCAGATTCTCTGCCCCGAGATAAATTACATTAAAGCACTAAGCCTTCACATGTTCCTTTCTGAAATGCTCCATTCTGCATTTTTACTTAAGGATTATTCCTGGGAAGACCATGGCTATTCCTTGGTTAATCGTCTTTACCCAGATGTGGGACAGCTACTCGATGAGAAGTTTCATATTGCTTATAATCTGACTTACAACACAATGGCCATGCACAAAGACGTGGATACCTCGATGCTAAGACGAGCTATTTGGAACTATATTCACTGTATGTTTGGAATAAGGTCAGTTTTACTACTTTTGTTCTCTATATGTCAGACTTGTAGTGGCCAGTAGTGGTATGAGTTACGTGATAACTTATTTTGCCACGGGAACCTAGAAACAATGCAAGTGAAATAACTGGTTCTTGAAAATGAAAGTGTTTTTCTTTCAATTCTGAACAGATATGATGATTATGACTATGGTGAAATTAATCAGTTGTTGGACCGCAGCTTTAAAGTTTATATCAAGACTGTGGTTTGCACTCCTGAAAAGACCACAAAAAGAATGTATGATGGCTTCTGGAGGCAGTTTGCACACTCTGAGAAGGTACCGTTTGCATCCGCGCTGAGGGACGTGGGCGGTGGATCTGTTTGCCACGCTAACAGCCACAGCTACCCAGCTGGCATTTCAGCTTTAGCTGATGACACTGAGATTCTTCTCCCATTATTGAGTAAATTCCTTTGGAGGTGTCATATTTCCCAAGCTGAAATAATTGCTCTTTTCCCACTGCACGCTTGGTGACAGGGACGGGGCAAGCTCTGAACCGTCTGGGGTGGTGGGATGTGTAAATGCTACAGCTTCTCCTCCTCTGTCCGCGGGTGCTGCCCGTGCCGAGAGAGGCAGGGAAGGGATGCGAGATCCGTCCCTTGGCCACAGCCCCAGAGCAGTTTGCCTGCTGGCCCAGGCTCTCAGCAGTCCTGTGGTCATTTTTAGTGTGAATGGCCCCAAAGCAGTTGTTTCCTGTTAAAGCCCGAAGTCCTGCTGTTGGGTTACAGTCTCAGTTGCACCTCCTCTAATATTTCTTGCTGTTAATTTTCGGGTGTCTGCTCCATCAAGTTCACATCCTACAATTTTTCTGTGGAAAAACATTTCTTAAAATGAATGCTGATATAGTGCTGAAACAGAAGCGTGTCTCAGTGTTCACACCATCAGAGACTATTTCTTGCTGAACTCCTTGTACAAATAGTTCAGAGATACCCCATTATAACAGGGGTGCTGTAACTACACTGATTTCAGGTTGTTCAAGTACAATACTGCATGTGTTTTGCTTAGACTGCTAAAGACGAGCTTTTCAAGCACACAAACCCTTCTTTAAGGCCCAAACTTTGCATCTCCATAGCCATCAAAATCCAAGGAACCTACACGTGCGTCACTGGAAGCAATCACCATCCATCCTGATGGAAATCATGCCAGTGAAACCAAACACAGCCTTTCCATGCCACAAGAAACTTGCAGCCAAGCTGCTGTCCATAAGAGAATACTTTTTCACCCCCTACCCCACAGGGTTTTTGTTCTCATCCTTAAAGAAATTAAGACACGTGAAGGAGATGAGCTGGGTAACAACAGCTCTCACCTATGGTAGCTACTGAACACCTTTGTCTCAATACAGATAATAGTTTTAATGGCATGTTACAATTTTTCTGGTGCTTCACCTCAGCTGACCACTCTGTGCTGTTCAGGGGATAATTACCTGGGTGTTTCTCTCTCTGTCCCTCAGGGACAACCAACCTTATCACCTTTTCCTTCTTAGCAACCCCCTGCTCCACAGGTACCAGCCACCCTTTTGCTTGGAGTAATTGATTAACTTAAGCTAAATTTGAACAATTATTTTCAAGCTGCACATAGTCTGCTGCTGTAGAAGGGTTTGTGAGCTTGAAAGCTTGTCTGTTTTTTCCAGCTAAACCAGTTGGTCCACTAAAGGATTGCGGCCTCTTCCTATGAACCTGGCCCTGCCTAGGTGCACCCGTGAGCCATTGCGGCACTGCAGCCACGGCTTGTTCGGTCTTTCCTCCCTCAGCTGGCTTTTCAGATAAAATTCATTATCCAGGTAGCAGAAATGCAAAGCGGTGCCCCACCACTGCTGCAAACACTAATACGAAACCCACAGCCCACAGGCTTCGCCTCACTGGAATGCATCGTTGTGTGCGCACCGTTAAAGCGTAACTTCTGTTCTTTCCCAAAGGTCCATGTAAATTTGCTTCTGGTAGAAGCTCGGATGCAAGCCGAACTACTTTATGCTCTGAGAGCTATTACTCGCTATATGACCTGATGTCTCCGGCTGCCTGTCGACGTTGGAATGTTGTGCAGCTGCAGCGTGGCAGAGGAAGATACAAAAGCCTCAGGACCAACAGTAGCTCTAAGTTAAGATGCCCATTGTGCCATAACTCCTTTAGTTTCAGCTATTTCCATGTTTGGAATATCGCTGCTGCCACTTGGCAGTGAACGCTTGGCAGTTGAAAAGACAGGGTTGTGCGGAAGTGCTGCCTGCTCACGGTATTTTGGCTTTTGGCAGCACGGGACACTCTGTGAACTTGTGGCAATATAGCAAATGATAGCTAGGTAGATCTTGTGTTAAGGCAAATACTGCGGGAGCTGGAGTGTGAAAAGACGTGGGACATGATGACATTTGCTTTCCCTACAAGAATAATTTTAGAAAATCTTGATGCTGCTATTTGTGCTGGTGGAGTGAACAGACGCAGGCTGTTCCAGTTAAGCTAAAAGTGAAAGTGAGCACTGCTATTGTCTGAGCCTTTACTGTGTGTGGTTTCAAAAAAAGCCTTGTTATTTAGATTTCTTTTTTGATCAGAATTAAACCTCTTCTGTCCACACTGATAATTTCAAAGATAGCAGTTGATTTTCTCCAATAGTTTAGCCTTAAAATGCTACAGGACGCTTGTTCAGCATTACATGGTGAGCTCCAAAGTGCAACGGTCTTCCTATGGAAAGAGGAGGACTCTGGTCCTCGGCGCTCTTCAGAGATCCGACTACGGGAGGTGTCAAGCAGCTTCTTGTCTTGTTTCTCCAGGATGAACTGGTGCCCGTTGAGGAGCTGGGACAAGGTGTGGGAATGTTCTAGACTGCCAAACAGTCCTACTGTATTACATGCCCAATGCTGGTCTTACTGATCTTTGCAGTTGCTTAAATAACTAGGCTAAAACCCATCTATTTTTAGTAAACAAAAACATGATTAAAATGCTGATGTTTAATATACAGTGGTTTTGGAGAACACATGAATACTTTTGTATGAGTGTGAATCGCTTTTTAAATTTGTCAGTATTATTGGTATTTTTTAAATAAAGGTAACAACTTTTTCTCTCGGTGTGCTTTACTTCTACACTTCTGGTTTTACTTGTTTACTTTATTGGTTCAAGGACCACTTAAAAATATTTGAAACAGTAATTGAGCAAACATACTTAAAAATACAAGTCATGGCTTTTTCAGCTGACTCTAAAATGATGGGAGAAAACAAAGTTTAAGAAAAACAGATTTAGATCTTCACTAAAACTATTGTAGGAACACCTTGCAGACTCCTGATGTTTTCATCCTCCCCCCATTCTTCTTCCCGATCTTCAGAAATACTTAGTCCTACAGGGTTTTCTCTTTCCTCACAGGTAAAGGGTGGGATGTAATTGGGGAGATTCCACCTGTATGTTTATATAATCACTTGTAAATGTTATTTTGCAAGTTAAACTGATTTTACAGCCCTTCAGTAATGAACTCAGTTCCTGCTTACAGAAAGGTAGGAACCTTATTTGTAAGGCAGGAAAGAGAAGGATTTTCCCAAGTGCACTGGTAGAATTAAGCTTTCTCTCCCCTGGCCTGCTCCTCAGTTTGCTCAGGCTGGTTTCTGTTACTACAGAACATCCTGAGAACAGTTTTGAGCTCACAGTCCAAGAAGCTGAAGTATCTGAAAAGATCTAGGCGAGAAAGATTAATAAACTCTCAAAAGTTGTGACTAACAGGAAGCATCTGCTGTTTCCTCCTAACTAAAAATACAGGATTTTTAATGTGCCAAAACCAGAGCAAAGCTTTCCTGTCTAAGGGCATGGCAGAAAGGTGTAAGCTGTGCTCAGGGATGCACAAGTGGGGTCTTTCCAGTGTGTAAATGGAGTTTGCAGCACCTGGTGCTCCTCCTGCTTTTACGGAGGGTTAGAAGTAGATGTGGAATTTCCCAAGAAGCCCAAACTGGCCATTTCCATCCTGCACTGGCCAGGCACGTGCAGGTGCCTGCAGGCACTCTCTCCCTTTTCAGGCAGCAAACACTGTCACATTTTTCAACTGAAGCACAAACCACAAAATGCAGACACTCCTGACCCCACAGAAACTGACTCACTTTGGAGAAAAGGCTTGAAAATGGGAATTTTTTTCATTAAAAATGCTGAGGTGTTTGTGGGCCTGAACTAGAAGAGAACAAGCAAGGCTGTTAAGCAGAGTGGCACCCAAAGACGTTGGTGGGGTTGGTCTTCAAAACCAAGAGAATTGTTCCCCAATCATATCCCACCCCTTACCCATGAGGAAAGAGAAAACTCCATAGGACCGAGTATTCCTGAAGAGAGGATGGAAGACTGCGGGAAGGATGAAAACATCAGGAGTCTGTGAGGTGTTCCTACAATAGTTTTAGTGAAGATGTAAAAAGAGAAAACCAGAGAATTGGTTTTGAGAAGGGAATGTGCGATGGCTGCACAGAGCAGCAGTTGCCGTGGTACCAGGACGCAAGGAACGAGGCGCAGCAGCTGCCTCCCTCCCCGGCTGCGCTGCCCTCCTTTGCTGCAGGCTGTTAGCTCCGAGGGCTCCTGCATGTGCAGCAGCCGCAGCTCCTGTGCCTCTTATCGTTGTGGGCACTGGTAGCACTGCCAGCTCACCCTAAAAGACCGTGTGGGCAGGAGATTGTGCACACCAGCACGAGTGAAGGGAACTGCAGGGCGGCTGCTGTGTGGGGCCAGGTGGGACACTAAAAACAACCCAGGAAAGGATTTTCTTTTGCATTTGTGCTTAGAGGAGCCGGGCGGAGCTGTCTGCCCCATAAGCAGCAATTAACAGCCCCCCCTTCCTATCGTCTTTGTAGGTTCAGTTCAGAACTGTGTGCGCACACCCCACCTCAGATAAAAACAGAGCAGCGTGGCAGAGACCAAGTACTTGGTCTCTAGGCAGGAACGGCTTCCTGGAGTTGGAAGAGAGCTGCTGCAGTGAGGTTGGGGGCAAAGACACCCCAATGGTAGGAGAAGCCCTAAGAACACATCAGAAATTCAGCATTTGGGGGCTCATTCTTACTCCCTGCAACTTTTGTTCAGCCAGGGGCCGGTGTAGCTCCAGAGGAGCCACTGCTGGGTTTTGCTATTTGCTAGGTGGTCTGAATGCTCTACCCCGGCACCTCTGAATCCGCTGCCTCCTGCGGCAGCTGCCTGCCAGGCTGGGACCACGAGGCCAGAGCTGGGGCTGCCCTGGCGTTGTGCCCTACTCTGGGATACCCAACTCTGCCCCACGCTCCGCACAGCACTCGAGGCCCGCGTTTACAGTTTGATCAGTAATGACTGATGTGACTCATAACCAGCATTTTCTCATTGCCTACGTGCCCACCTCGACTCACCATCCATTCCAGGCAGCCCTCTGCTGCTACTCAGCGCTTGTCCGTTCCAGTGAGACCTGCTGACAGGACTTGGCCACGAGGCCTTTTCCCCCACATCCCCACCCTGCACAGCGGGGAGTCTGCCTGCCTTTTGCCTTGATGCGAATGCCAGGAACAAATGCCTCCAGCTCCCACCCCACAGGGGAGTACTTACACGTCAGCCTTTCTTTAATGCCTCCAGAAAACAAATCCATTCTTTTTTTCCGAGAAACAAATGAGGCACTGAATACATTCATCTTCCCCTCAACTCCAGCTAAAATTAAAATGGCAAAAGAAGGAATGATAATTGAGATGTTTTTGAGCTCGGCAGAGCTGCTGCTGGAGCCAAACCCTCCTGGACCGTGGAGTGGTTCTCTCTTGCGGATTGCAGCAATGGAGGCTGCCACACGCGCTCCCTGAGCCTCCTGCAAGTCTGAGCCTTGCTGACCACAGCAAACACCCAAGTTCCTGGGACAAAAGGGACCTTGCAAATTTCACTGCCTTCCCTGAAGTTACCTCCTCATTGCTCCCCCAAACCTGGTGCATCAACAGAAAAGAAGTGCCCAGGAATGCGGAAACAAAGACCTAAATTTGGAAAACAGATTCCCTGCCCTTCTACTGCTGCTCTGCTTCCCAGCCTCTGCGCTTCATCTCACCTGGAGGCAGAGGTCGGGCTGCTGCCAAAGGCACAGCCGTGCTCCTGAGGGAGCTCCGAGTTGCTGCCTTGGAAAAACAAATCCCTTCAGCTTCTCTGCAGGGATTGCCAGGCTGGAGACCAGCTCTCCTGGCAGCCAGAGCCAGAGCCAGACACAGCTCAGAGCCAGAAGCCCGGCAGCCCCTGCACTGGGCTTTATTTTAAATAAGCACTAGTCAGAAAAGAGACAAATGGGTCGAGTCTGTAAGGTCTTCTGCAGCCAACTCGGCTGTTGATGCCTGAGGCAAGGGATACACCTGCTGAGCTCTGCTAACGGCTGCAAGCAGCGGGGCCTTCACTGCAAGGATGAAAACTGAGCAATAAATGAGCCACCAGCAGTCAGAAGGAACACAAAGGACAGAGCATTTTTTGCCCTGTGGATGAAGGCATCAGCCCAGGGCAGATGGCTGACCAAGGTGGTTTGAGAAGTGCAGACACACAGCTCCTGGGATTGAGGGAGCAACTGAGAGAATAACACATCAGAGCAGCTAAAATCTGCTCTGACATCAGGGATATGGGTGTTTTACCCTAAGAGGTGACGTCCCAATACAGAAAAGCTTCTTTCCAGCTCAGTTGGACCTATATCCCACAAACCACCACAGCAGGAGCTGGGATACCCCTGCCACAAGGTACCAGCTAAAGAACGGGGGCTTCAAAGGTAAGGGGCGTGACTTTTCCCCCAAAAGCATTCAGTCTGAGGAGAGATGCTCATGACATAATTCAGCAGAATCCCCCAGTAGCAGTCAGGTTACTCACCACAGAATTTCATGTGAAGTAAAAGTGAGTCACTCTGTAGGTGGCTCTTGTCATGTACATTTTACAGTGTGCAGCATTTTCGATACCACAGAGGCGCAGGTCGGTGGTAATTCACCTTTTGAAAATTAAAAGTTCAGCAAACAGTTTTGTTTTGTTTTCCCAGGCAAGAAAATATGCAAGTAACAGACAAATCGCACTGAACGGCTGCTTGATCAGCTCCAATATATTGTAAAAAGTAATTACATGTGCAAGCTTCTCCTAAAGACAGCACCTGGTGTATAAATGCCAGGCTTGACCAACTTCTTAAAATTAAATTGCCATGCCCTTCAACACGCTTACCAATGGCAATGTAGAGGGATGTTAGAAATACAAATCTGTACAACCTACACCACAAAAAAAATAAACTACTAATTAAAATGGATCAACAGTCACAGCTGGAATAGCCAAGCGATGGCTTTTAATTCTATCAAGAAGTTTTTCTGCCACGGGTTTGAACTCTCTTTCCCAGTATAGTTTGTAGTCCTTTACGTCTCCTTCAAGGCTGTAATCCAACACTAGCTCTTCATCTGTAATCAAGGAAAATATTGTCATCAGTTCTGAATAAAAATATACCCAGCTTTGTATTTCTTGACCACAGCACATGCAATTTATCAGTTGTGTATGTTGATAGCTTGAAACCAACTCTACATTTAAGACAAACTAAACATCACTGTCTGAGGGACTGGGATTTAATCGAAAATAAAGTATGTTAAGGTCAGTAAAGCAGTAAAAAGGGTATTGCGGGTTCCTTTATTCTCACACCCCCCAGGCGTAGCTAAACTGTCTCCAAGATTCAAGCATTTTCCATGACTGTCAGCCTGGAAACTACCTGGGTTTTAACATCACCCACAGCAATTTTGTTAATGTAAGTAATCAATTAATGACAACTGTTTCTTCCTGTCACAAATTGCTCTACTAATCTGGTTTATGAAGACTCTTTCAGACCACATCTGCTGTAATACTTACAGAACCTGAACCACACTGCTTACTCTATTACTGATGCCCTCTCTTCCTCATAAACTTCATAAACAAAATAACAGGACACTGTTACTGGAGACAAGAAACGTTAGGAATGAAAGGAAGTCCTCACTCGTTCTTCTCCCTCTGTTTTGGTATTGGATGCGGAAAAGAATCAAACACTGACAGAAAAGAAAGAAATCAGTCTGCAACCAAAAGCGTGCCCCTGACTTAAGAATCTACACACACAGCTGATAATGCTGAAGAAATGTTTTCATGCAATTTGATGCAAGGATATTTGACAGGTTTTAGGCCATAAACGGACCTAAAATGAAGATACAATCCTGCATCCAGTGGGCAGTGTGACTTATCTTTGTCCTATGCTATGAAAAAGCACCAGATCCACAGTCTGTTAAATAACTAACTCTGCGAGGGAGCTTGCTGCACATTCACTGCAGGTAAAAGACAACTTGGAGCTGAAGAGAACTTCAGTTACTAACACTCAGCTTTGCTACCGACTCAAACTTTGTGTAGCAAAGACACAGTCAAACAGCAACTATTCCCATTTAACAGAATGCCAAGGTGCCTCCTCAGCAGAGCCGCAGCAGCTACAAAGGAAGAAACAACATCGTTCTTGCATGGAGATGGGCTCCATTTCACAGAAAGCTACCAGTAACTGCCAACAATACTTGACTTCTATGCCACTACAGTGTTTCTAAATGACCAGAAGGAGGTAGATTCCAAAAGAGGTTCTACATAAAGAAAAGATGCCATTTAGAAGCTTTCTGTAATGAAGAGAAAAAACCCACATTATTTCAAGAAGGAAGACATGTCGTATCTGTAGGAAGAAACCCTGTAATCAGAGATAAAATCTAGCCTCAGACATCAGATCTATATTTGATGGCATCATAGAATAATTTAGGTTGGACAGGACCCCTGGAACAGAGCCACTATAGATCATGTTGCTGCGGTCCACGTACTGCTGAGTATAGAACATCTCTGAGGATGGAGATGCCACAGCTTTTCTGAGTGGCCTGTTCCAGTGCTTGACCCCTGCCACAGTAGAAACTTCTTTTCCTAATACTTAATTGCAATTTTTCTTACAGCAACTTGTGTCCATTAGCTCTTGTCCTATCAATAGCACAGTAACCCAACGTATCTAAAATGAATCTCAGCAGCACAGAAGTGAGAGACCCAGAAGAGGACAATAAGGGATTATGGGTTTTGTTTTCAGGCAGAATTGCTTTGCCTATGCCTGAAATGATTCTTACACCCAAGTTAACTATCTTCTAAGGCACAGCAAGAGACATTTCTCCCTTTCAGCAGACAGCTCTGCTCCCCAGAAGTTGATTGAACGTTTACAGAATCACTGAGGTCGGGAATTCCAGCCTACAAGAACAAGGGTCAGAACCAGTTCAAAAGCTGAAGTGTTGAACCAAACCAGTAAATTTCCCAAAGCAGCATGTGAGTTGCACTGGGGATCGGCAAGGATCCATGTCCCACATGCAAGCTGTGCACCCTCAGATAATTTAATTTTCCCATGACCCTCCTCAAAACTAGCAAAACTGGGTACTGGCCAAACAGCACATGAACTGGCTGGAAGCCCAGGAACAGGACAAGCATGCTGGCTCTGTGTGCTATAGGGGGAGCTGAAAACCAGAGTACAGAGAAGTCAGCAAGGCATTGCTGTAACTCCCACAGGACAGCAGCCAGGAGGCCTAGAAACTAGTGCCACGCCATGTAAGAGTTCACATGTGATGAGATTCCAAAGTAACATCCTCAAACCAACAGTGGAGGGAAAACTAAGTCTGGAAAAAGAGAGGAAGAAAGGAGATGTCACCAAATGACCAAACAGAAGAATGTTCTCAAGACAGAGGCTCATCTCCACTGCTGCTCCTGAGGGACCAGGAAAGACAGACATGGAGGTAATTCAAGACAGCCAGCACAACTTCACCAAGGGACAGTCCTGCCTGTCCAACCTAGTGGCTTTTTATGATGGGGCAGCGATAGCAGTGGACACAGGAAAACTAATGGATGTGACCTATCTGGGCTTCTGTAAAGCCTTTGACACGATCCCCCACAACATCCTTCTCTCTAAATTGGAGAGATACGGATTTGATGGGTGGACTGTTCAGTGGATAAGGAATTGGTTGGATGGTCACATTCAGAGAGTACTGGTCAACAGCTCGATGTTCAGATGGAGATCCGTGACAAGCAGTGTCCCTCAGGCATTCGTACTGGGATCGGTGTTGTTTACTATTTCATTGGTGACATAGACAGCAAGATCAAGTGCACCCTCAGCAAGTCTGCAGATGACACCAAGCTGAGTGGTGTAACTGCCGCACTGGAAGGATGGGATGTCATCCAGAGGGACCTGGACAAGCTGGAGAAATAGGCCTGTTCGCGGTCCAACTCAGCTCTCCTGAGACCCTACCTGGAGTACTGTGTCCAGTTCTGGAATCCCCAACATAGAAGCATATGGAACTGTTGGAACAGGTCCAGAGGAGGCCACGAAGATGATCAGAGGGCTGGAGAACCTCTGCTATGAGGACAGGCTGAGAGAGTTGGGGTTGTTCAGCCTGGAGAAGAGAAGGCTTCAGGAAGACCTGGTAGAAATCTGGGGAGAGACTTTTTACAAGGGCATGTAGTGATAGGACTAGGGGGAATGGCTTTAAATTGGAAGGGGGAAGATTCAGATTAGACATTAGGAAGATATTCTTCGTGCTGAGGGTGGTGAGGCCCTGGCACAGGTTGCCCAGGGAAGCTGTGGCTGCCCCATCCCTGGAGGTGTTCAAGGCCAGGTTGGATGGGGCCTTGGGCAGCCTGGTCTGGTGGGAGGTGTCCCTGCCCATGGCAGGGGTGTTGGAACTGGATGATCTTTAAGGTCCCTTCCAACCCAAACTACTCTATGATTCTAAGGAAAAGCTGCTGCCATGGGCCTAGAAACATCAGACTCCAGGAGCTCTGAGCCAATAAAGTGACATGAGACTCAAAAGTAGCTGACAGAAGATAACTGACAGTGCCATTGGAAAGAAGTGCCACTGCCTCTCAATCTGCTGGGATCAGACTGCAAAAAAGAAAAACAAATGGTGCCTTTTGTCCGGTTTTTCTCAGGCCCAACATCTTTTCAGGCTATTTCCATTCCCTTTGGGCTTCCTCGTATCTTCTGTCATCTTGTGCCAGGTAGGGGAAAGAAAAACAAAGAAGAGGAGGCCAAGCACAGCAGGTGAAGTGAGGTGTCTGCTGTGCCATGCTGCACTTTTTCCGCTTCCTGAGGGCGTGCTGATGCTAAAGTACAGTCCACTGGCTGTCAGCAGTTGCCTCCTGCTTCCTGAATGATAGAATCAGAGCAGCGACAGTTCAAGGCTGTTACTGGATACAATGGGAGGAGGAAGATGTGGGACAATATTAACCAGCTGCTATTACTAATGTGCTGGCTCTTAACACACGGAGGAACCAGATCAAGTGAGTAGGATGTGCTTTTTCTACAGCTACTCTTCTGACTACAATTGGAAAGAAGACCTTCCTTCTGATTTAATTCTGACCTGTTTTTAATTATTTGTCAGTACAGTTGCATTACAATTGCAATTGTAACTTTAACTGCAATTGTACATGAATGTCAAGTTCACAAAAGCTGTACTAGTTAGTGTCAGTACCCAGCCTGTACTCTGCAGTCAAATTAATTGCTGGAATAAGCAGTGTTAAATGCAGAGATAAAAATAAGTAAGATTTTTCTAAAACAAAGATACATATTCCTTGCTGCCTGCCAGAAAATTCAAGCACACTTGTGGTTGTAAAGTTTGTGGTTCTGTTGCAGAATGTTAAAAAGTGCCCTAACGATCTTGAAACACAGAGTATTTTCAGATAAAGAGATAGAATTGCTGCCCACATTAGGATGTGCTGTATCATTGCAAGGGATGTAATGCAAGGAACAATTACAACCATAAATAACCATAATTCTGCTGTGACTGGAAAAAAGTCCTCACAAACCTATCCCCTTTTCTGATTGTCTAAAACCAAGAGACCACAGGGATCTCACTTTCTATCTGGGTCTAACATGCAGCCTTCTCCACAGCAAGCATACATATTTAGTAAAGTTCCAAGTAAAATCAGAACAAAATTAGTTAAGGTTCACTTCTGTTTCATTTAAATTGTAAAGATTTTTTTAAAAAAGAGAATTGCAAATGACCTATCCAAAATAAAATTGTAACCAAAGTAATGCTCATAAAGTAAAGCAGGAAATTATATATAGTGACTATAAGACTACCACATTGCCATTAAACTCTGCAAAATTTGAAGGAAACATAAATGTGCAGATGAAAAGATCCAACTGGGTAAGTGAATCAGGGTCTCAACCTTCACTTGCAGGCACCTTCCAGCCCATATCCGTGGAAGAGCACACCCTCCCTAGCTTTAGAGAGCAGATGAGAAATTATTACACAGAATCACAGAATGCCAGGTTAGAAAGGACCTCAAGGATCATCTGGTCCAACCTGTTAGGTGATTATAGTTTAAATGAGATGGCCCAGCACCCTGTCCAGCTGAGCCTTAGAAGTGTCCAGTGCAGAGGAAACCCAAACTATTCTTTGATTCTATGACAGACCTCCCACCCAAACTAACAGTGCTTTCATTTTGCTCCTATTTCTCTTATTAAGGAGAAGAGACCAGTATTATGAATCTCACCTAAGAGTGATGTGAGCAGCATCAGCAACGTGTCAGTATCTTCTCCAAAGCATGAGGCCGCACTTATGATGTTTTCACTGTAGTTCCACAGGGTTTTGCATATCAAACAAGCCAGCTGCCAGTCCGCTGGCCCAAAGTCTTGTAAGCAGTCAACTAACCTGTCAGTATAAAACAAAATCAGTGTTTTGCTCCATGTAGTTTTCTCCCGAGCGCTGCAAAATCTAGTCAGTCTAGAAATGTATACAGACTCCATCAAAGTTTACAGGCAAATTCTACGTTCTTAAACTTACGATGCTACTTTCTTCCTGAGTAACTTCCCTCTTTTCATTTAGTGTCATTCCCTAAGAATGTGAATATGCCTTTTGTCTGCACATATGTGCATATGCCTGCCTGCATCTGTGCATCTCCTAGAACTTTTTAACCCAACTCACTTATTTCAATCACATATGTCGTAACTGTAACCATCTCAGAGACACTAAAATTCCCAGTAATTTCATGACAATCTATCTGCGAGTGCCCCAAATCTGTGGCTACCACTACAGCAGAGATTGCAATTGAAGCCAAACCTTATCAGGAGGAGGTATGAATACAGAAAAAGCCTTAGTCAGAGTGTCTGCCTTATTACACACTTGCATGACTCACAAAATTACCTCTTGTGTTCAGTGCAGTCTGACTGTTTTTCAGACCTTGCCCCTTCTGGTATTTCCTCAGCCTGCACTCCCTACAGACTCCTTTCAAAAATGTCACTTTTGTTAAGGACCATTAGGTTCTTGATCTTTCCTCTAATTTCACTTCCTTGTAGATACCAAATGCAGGCTAGATCAAAAGCAGTTCTCTGAAATTAAGCTATAAATTTCTGCCTGCACCAGCTTACATACAGGAGCTACCCAGAGCGCCCATTACCAAACAGCAGTCTTCACAAATCCTGGGCCAGCAGAAGCAGACGTTCTTCACCTGCTGTCTCCATAGTGACCTCTCTAATAATAATCCTTCACTGTTGGTCTCCTCTCCAGCCCTACAACCCGTTCTTCCCCTCACTTCTCTACCTTACAGTGAGATTTATAGCGAAGGGAAGACGGGATATCAGTTACATTCAGATCATTATGGAAGACTGGGAGGCTTCTAATGAAAAGCCAAAAGAACTTGTCCTGATTTTTTGAAGTTTAACCCTCTGATGAGACTAATTCCATGTTTTATTAGGCCACATATATCAGTACAATAACTTCATTCCCAAAAATCCACAGAGCTGTTTTGGCACAGTCAGGACGGCCTCCTTAACAATCACTTCCAAATTCTCTAGATTTATTCCATGCTGTCACTGTTTTTCCTTCCTTCTTCACAGATTTTCAGAGTACAGAAAATTCTATACTCTATATGACTCTATATTCTACAGAATCTTCTATGTAATACAAATTCTGTATCAGAAATTTCTCACATTTATTATTCAATTTGCCTGTAACTTATTTTTATTCTTCTTCAGCTTTATATTTTGTAGCTTAACTAGAAGATGGGGAGGAAGGATGAGAAGACTATGAATTGTTTACATTGTATAAAAAAGTAATTATATGATGTATGAAGAGGAAAGCATTTCAAAGTTAGGTATACTGTTTCATAAGTGTGGATTGTATCAACTGCTTTACAAGCACAGGAATATGATCCTCCGTGTTGCTCCGATTAAGCTAGATCCGTTATTATCTGAACATCAAAGCCACAATTGTTGCATCCACAGTGGTTTTTCAGGATCTAATTCCACTTAGAGCATAAGCACCTTAAACTTGAACTCTCAGAGAGAGAAGTCTCAGGAGCCGAGCACAGCTACATCAGACGGATTTCCCTACAGTACTAAGTAGTTACCAAATTTGGAAGAGACCATGTAGGGTATCATAGTTCTTGGAATAATCTTCCCAGTTACAATGGATTCATATTCACAGTGCCTACATAGGATTTGATTAAGTCAAGCATAAGCAGGTATGGCAAACACATGCCTCGGTTACTTTGTTGTATGATATTCTCCCCTGTGGTGTGTCTCAGGAGAAATTGTTCTATGGCTCTGCAACAGGCTAAACCACTGTAAAGGTTTTGCAAAGGAAAAAAACATATGGAGGAAGAAATCAAAGAACATTAGATGCTGAGTATCTATTAAATATGTATCCTTATTACAAGTTATTGACTCCAACAAAAAAGAGTCTGATTGAAACTCTTCGGCAAACTACTGGAACTTGCCTTTCTCATAAGCATAATCAGGAACTTACTTTCCAATTCCTCCTTCTTCCATCAAAAAAGCTCGTTTGTTCTTATCTACTGTGAGATTGAGCAGAACTCCACAGGCAGAAAAACAGACATCTTGGTTCTTGGCATCAAGTAGAGTAATCACGAACTTGTAGACTGGATTATAAAGGAAATTATATTACTGGGAAGATGGACTTAACCATACAAGTTACCATTACAACATACTTACTAAACATCTATACTTAGAAAGCAGTCAAATGCAGGATGCTCTACGCAAAAATTTAACCTTGTACCGTATTACTCTGAGACTTGTAGGACAGGCGTATGAGCCAAAGTAACAGCCATTATTACATCATGCTGAACACCAGCTTTCTTCAAAGCAACACATAAAAAACTCTAGTTATAAAAACACATCAAAGTAATGTGAAAATCCAACCAGAAGAGGTTAAGTTCACCGAACTGAATTACAGCTTATTTCTTGAAAGTATGACCCTCCTTTCAATCACACAGTAAGCAGAAACTGCTAGGATTTGTAATTTGGCACTCAGAGAGGGAAGTTCTTACCCCCATGAGTGGCAGAGTTGCCCTAGACTGCACCAAGTCCAGCTGGGACTGCTGCAGCCTAGGGCTTCTGTGAGAGATGGGAAAAGCAGACGCTGGACATGCAGCATCTTACAGTAATTGCTGACACTAAACTCTGCAGGCAGCAGAAAACAACCCCAGCAAGACAGTCAGTCTTGCCTAATGGACAGGCAGACTCCCAGCTCTTCCTGAGCTCAGCACACCAACACCACAGCCTGTCCAAGATGGAGAATCCAGCCCTTTAACCGAGACTGCTCACCAGCAACCAGCTACTGTCATTCCCCCTTTGCAGATACCCGCCCCTCCAAAAGTGGTGGTATGTCCACCCTCAAAGAGGTATATTGTGCACACCACCTCACTCTAAGCACTGACAGGTAGATACAAAAAATTATAGTGAACTGGTGTCTAATTAAACCTCTGACACATCTTCAGTGGATAGCAAGGAGATGGCATTCTTCCCAAAGCTCTTTAGACACCCAAAGCAAAAGGACTTGAGGAGACTTGTATCCTCCCCCACCCAGAGGCAAATAGGAGGTCTCTTTGTTGAGGCAGTCAAACATATTAAATGCATGTTATAAAGCACTAACAAGCTGTTGAACATGGGAATCAGAAAGTTTATGAACCTAAATGCAAATTAAGTTGGATCTCCGTTTTCTACCATATCATTACCAACCTGTAGGACTTGATAAATTGAAGGAATGAAAGGAAATTCAAAATTATAATCTTTGGGAAAAACAGATTTTTTGTAGTATTCATCTTTCTGAAGGCACCCCAGGGCACATTGTTTCCTACTGCAATATTTCCATTTTAACGGAACTGAAGTAAAATGGTGTTTATAATGACTACTATTGGTTTCTAACATTTGCCTAATTTGCAAAACATCAGAGAAGATTGCTTCTACCCTTTAACTGAGACAGCTTATTAACAGTCTTTCTTTTTTAGAACTACGGACATTTAAAAACAGGATTCTTACAAATGCAAACGTAACTCACTCTTTTTCTCTATAATGAAGTCACAGATCTCATGATCCTGGGAAAGATTGCCAAAGACTCTGACAGCTTCCACTATTCCATCCATATTGTTGCTCATTAACAGCTTCAAAAGCACTATTGGTTTTCAGAGAAATGAAATAAAACCAATTACTTGTAAATCACAAATATGTGCTTGGCTTTTTATCAATAAATATCAGAAGCAACAGCAATAAGTATAATAAAATGGGAACAGTCATATAACTGTCTGGTTGCAGGGAAGGGGTAAGCAGATGGTAGAACAAGAGCTAAATTGCATAAGGCTTTGAAGATGAGACAAAGAGCTCCAATATGGGGCTAAATGCAAAGGAACAGATGAGGAGTTCTGAAGATAGCCTAAGCACAGTTGTAATAAAGGGAGCCAGTTTTGTTACACAGTTTTGAGTGGGCTCATGTGAACAATCTAGGAAGACAAAGAAGAAAAAAAATGCTGTAATATCTAAGAGAATTGATTTAGATCCTGGACAGTCTTACAGTGGGATGTCTCCTAAAACTCAAATTATTTTGATATTAATTACCTCTATTTTCTCTCAGTGCTGCTATAACAAGCAAACACATTTTCTCTGAACAGCTATTTAATATTGACCGTGGTCTGCAGCATTTACTTGTTTGCTGCTTTCCTGCTTAGCATTTTCACATATGATTAGTGTGTAGCTTCACCAGATAGAATGAGACCATCATGTGGGTTTTCAGTGCAAGGCAAAGGAGTGATGTTACAGAAGTTACATTTATCAGTCTTTTGTGAGCATGCAGTATACAACAGAAAGCAGTTCATCAAATAAAGGACTCAAATCAGTGAACCCTTAATCCCTGACCCTTCTACCAAAGAAAAGCCTTATAACACTCTAATGAGAAGTAAAAAGCAATATTATTTTGGTGTAGGCATATGGATTTTGAATCCAAGCAAAAATTACTAAACAGAAAATAATATAGCAAATTCCCTTGGGAAGGAAAAGAAAAGAAGGTCTTTTGTCAACAACCAAACTATTTTCACACAGGGCATAGAATTATGCTTCAGAAGAGTGAGCAGTCATTACGGGAAGAATTTAGTCCTATGAACTTTATATTCCTGAAATATGATTACCACAAAACACTACCAGTGTCTTTATTTTCTGTAGTGTCAAAACACAGCACAAATAACTTCCACTTTCAAAAGGCTAAACAAAAAGCACTAGTAGTTTAAAAGCTCTTACTTTCAGCAATGTGTAGCTTCTTGTCTTGAACAGCAGAATCCTTCACTTTGTAGTAGGATAAATTGTTGATTGTTGTTGCAGTATTGATGACCAACTCGTCACAGTCATCAACTGACTTGTATTCTGATAGTAAAAGAAAAAATAAACATGTATATGCAGATGTAGATATGCACAAGCATGTGAGTCTAACTTAGCAGTGCATTATAGCTCTGAAGCAAACTGAATCATAGTTTACACGGCCACTATTACAGACAACTATTCTGTTTGTCAGTAAAATGCCAGAAGCTAACAAGAACAGCTGATCCAAAAATGGCAATACAAAGTCACTCTCTCTAACTCTTCATCTACAGAAATCATTGTGACTAAGGCAACATAGTTTAAAATCTAGTTAAAGACATTTTACAGAGCCTATTTGCTGTTTCCAGATGGAACTGAGGAGAATCCACATTCAGAAATAGGCCTGTGTGATAGACCGGTAGAGATATCAAGGACCGTTATACTGAAAAGTCAGGTATCATGACAGACAGAACAACAAAAGTCTTCTTCAACAATATCCAAAGCATTCTCTCTTTCAGAGTTCCTGAGAGAATGTTAACAAATGTAAAACTACACACCCACAAGTCTGAAAGTTGTGTGTACCAAATTATCTGAGGTTTCTGGCCTCAGAAACCAAGGGTGAAGGAAATAAGTTCACAGGGAGAGAGAACATTTTGTTGCAAACTAACTTATACAGTGGTCAGGAAGAGGGGCGGGTAGCAGAGAGGAGCTTTGAGGCTTGAAAGCACTTACATGATGATTAAGACAGTTCCAACCTAGGAAGCTCCTACAGGGCTTAAGCCAGAACAGACAGAACTGTGAGTCCACCTTCTCTAAACCCCATAGCTGGTGACAAAGATCCGTAAATCAGCATATAATCAGGTTGACTGTCTTTACATAAAATGTAATGTTCTCATCACACACTAAAATACACTGAGTTCTTTGAGATGTCACTACTAAACTCTGTTACTGGAAGAACAGATTGCCCAGTCCTAGCTGTAATTAGATGTACAAACGGATCCGTAAGAGGTAAAGGAACAACAGTGCTAAGCCTCTGTTGGAGGGGAAAGGGACACTCCCTTCCACTTGAAAGAGATAAAGGTTGGAAATCTGAAAAGGAAGAGAAAATAAGAGGAAATTTTTTAAGGAGGCTGAAAGTTATAGGGACAGGGAACAAAAATAATACTTAATCCTGCACAGTCATAAAAATAGCAAACCTTAAAAGCCTCACCATCAAGCACAGGTCTGTAGTGCCCGATAAGAAGAGACTTCCCTTATATTTGAACTCTTAGTGAGGTACATTTAAAACACAATGTTTCTTTATCCTCAATGATCATATCTGCAAATCTTATCAGTGAATGAAGCACTTCTGCAACGTCTTTCCCCAGACACTGAGAGTCAGTGCCAAAGCGGCAATGCCTCTACTACCTCAGACAGGCTTTAGACATAGAACAGTTCATGAATATCTGCAGATTGACGATGCTATTTTAGCAATGGAACAGATTTACCTATGCCTCAAATTATATAAGACAGTCAAGTAGAAAAATTCTTAACTCTCCTTACAGACTGAATAAAGGTTAACACACACAACACAGATTTTATTACCTAGTACTGTAACAAGTAAATCTACAACACGATGGACAGCTGCCAGAGCTGCTCCTACGCTGGGATGAATGGAAAGATTGGCCAGCACTCTTATCAGTTTTATCAGAACATCTTCGGCTTCTGAAGGACGCTTAGCATGGTTTTTTCCTTTCTCTCCTTTTTCATGGTGGCATTTCTGTGTATTCAAGTCAAGTTCATGGTAGGTTTGGAATAATGATATCAAGGTATTAACACTTCCTTTTTCTTTAAAGAATTGCTCACGGGCCTGGTTATTCTTTGCTGTTAAATTACCAAGAATGAAGATGATACGGATAACCAAATCCTGCAGTAAAATAAATAAATCATATTAAACGGAAACCATCAGAAGCTATTAGCTGCTTATAAAGAAGATAATACTTAACTTGCTTCACAATTCAGTTACTAGCAGAGCCAGAACAACTGAAGGAATGCCAAATACAGCAATTAGATATAACTTTTTATGCTACTATTTTTCATAACCTGGTTTACAGAACAAATAAACAACATCTGACAGAGCTAGTATAAGATTGGGTAATTACTAATGGGATATACTTAGTATAGGTCATCTATTTTTTCCAAGCCCACAGTAATCTTAAAACATCTTAAACCAGCACTTTATATAACTATAATAATCACATAGGCCAGAGCTTACTAACCTTGTAAGTAAGCAAATGTCAGCTGTGATGGCCAAACACCACCACCTTCCCTTTTCTCTGGCACCACTACCCATTGTATAGGTTAAACTACTTCCCCTTGATTTGTTAGTGTTAAAACCATGTTGGTTTATGTTACTCATTTCCTTGTTAAGTCAAATTGCTTACAGACAGATGAATTACATAATTTTTACCAGAATCTGAAAGGACTGGTCTGTTATTCCCCAATTCCTCCTTTTCCTCCTTTTAAAAACAGGTGCCCTTCAATCTTGCAATCCCACATAACTTTTCAAAAACCCCAAAAACATTACACCTTTCTGTCCCTTTGTAAGCACCAAGGGTAAATTTCATCAGGTCCAGCTGCTTTGAAGACATACAAATATTTTCTGGTTCATTTTTGAGCGATAAAAAACCTCAGGCTGGAATAGAAATTAATCATTTGATCACATGTAGCCCTTTCAGAAAAAGGAGTTAAAAAAGGCATTCCAGACTGCACTACTCACAGTGGCATCTGTCAATAATTCTCATCTTCACTTGAATGCTGCAGCAATTATTTCCTTATTGTTTTCTCACATGAATGTATCACAGAAAGTTTTCTTGGTTTTTTTTATGTCCCTTTTTACTTGCATCTAATTTTGCGCCTTAGGTTTTTTTTCCGATTTTAATTTTACATGTTCCTGCTACCCTTTCATTCTTATCATTGCTAAGTGAGACCTACTTTCTATTTTCATACAGTATCTTGAGAACTCATGATTTAACCAAATTGTTCTCTCAAAAGCACCTCCTATCCCTACCCTTCACTGGGATACAGAATTAAATCTTGTGGCTCCATTTTGGACACACTGAGATACAGCCATTTTTTAGCAAGACTAGGGGATCTTAACTTTAACAACATCCTTACCTCTTTCTTACCCATCTGTATGGAAGAAGAAGAAAAAAATCTGTAAATCTGAACTAATACCAGTATAAATTCATTAAAACACTTCCCTCTGTCTCTTGCATCAAATCTTACTAATTTCCCAAAAGAAAAGTCCACAGTTTTATCTTAACAGTACAGTTAAGGTAATAGCATTTCTTCAAATGCCGCACAGCTATCTACCTTTACCTGCTGAACTGCTATACGTGCACTAATCAAACATTCTGCTAAACAATTTATGTGGCTTTTCTTCAACTATAATAGTTATATTCACAGATATTCTAATCCTCCATGGTATTAATAGTGTAACCACGTGAGCCCAACTTGTTAAAGGATATATAATAACAGTAAAGTTAAAAAAAAGGTGTAAGCAGTGAATCCTTCCTACACACATGCCTTCATCAATAAGTTTCAGCCCTTAAGCCTCTGCTACATGACATTGGCAATAACGTCCTCTTAGGGTCAGGAAGATGAAGGCTATCCCTGAATACTGGAAGCAGCCAGTCTCCTAAGTGAGGAATAGGTTCTTGTACCATGATTTAATATCATCGCTCTGTAGGACTCTCTTCCACTTTTTTTAAACCAGGCATCTTATTTTTGCAAGCACCTAAATGTCATCAAGATGAGTTTCAATGAGCATTCTTACTGACTAACCACTAAAAGCTTTCACCTTTGCTGGTACAACCCCCAATGCACAAAGGATGTAAGAATTTGAAACAAACAACTGATGAATCAGAAGAGACAGCTGAAAAAAAGCAGGCAGTCTAGTTTGACTCGTTATATTGACTTTCTAATTTTGGTCAAAACAGTATCAGCCCAGCAACAGCTCTACCCAATCAGACAACAGACAAACAGGTACCGTACAGCAATCAACCGATATTTTGAGAAGTGTGATCTCAACTGCGCTTTCCACCTACAGGCTAGCAAAACAAACTTATAAAATACTTCTTTTTAGCTAAGCACATCCGGTTTTAATAGTATGCTACCGAAGTTTCATTATGTTCCAGTGAAAATTTAACTAGCAGAGTGAAAGAGAAGAGCTGGGACAACTTCTCCTGAGCAGCATAACACTCCATCTAAGGTTCAGATTATTTTTTGATATGTTTTTTTGTAGCGTTCATGGGGAAAGGACTGACAGGGTAAGAAATACCAGCTTAAAACTGCCGTGTAAAGAAATACATGTAAAGATTAATGGTGTTTTGAAAATCCTTGCAAGACTAAACCTGTAGAAGGCCCATGGGCCTTTCTGTACAAAATGAAAAAAAACCAGGGTAACAGAGATTATTATGCTCCAAATGTTTGGAGTATTAGCTGCATATGGAATTTCCAAAATTCTTGCACTCTTAGAGAAAAATTACTTACTAGTCATTTCTCCTTGATTCATATAATGTGGAAGTTTTAACAATAAAACAAATTAGATTAAAGACAGGAATTACACTCAGTTATTTCATCTTTTTATAACGAGGCATTCATGTGAGAAATGCTGTCCACAGAGTGTACCCAGACCTGATTGGAAGGTTATATATGTGACCACACAGCTTCCTTTATAGAAACAAATTTGAAGAAACATATCAAGAAACACTCCAGAATGATAACTGATGGGGCTTTTTTGCTTCCAATTTATGAAGAAACTGTTGCGTTTTGGTTTGTTTGTTTGTTTGTTTTAAGTGGCAGTGGCACCACACACTCCATCAGTATTTAACTCCTTTTCTTCTGACAATGGGAACCATATACATTTGATCATGGATAGAATCATAGAATAGTTTGGGTTGGAAGGGACCTTAACGACCATCCAGTTCCACTCCCCTGCCATGGGCAGGGACACCTCCCACCAGACTCAGGCTGCCCAAGGCCCCATCCACCCTGGTCCTGAACACCTCCAGGGATGGGGCAGCCACAGCTTCCCTGGGCAACCTGTGCCAGTGCCTCACCACCCTCATTGTGAAGAATAGGAAAGATAGGAAAGATTTCTTACGTACTTCTAAAAATCTATTCCTTGCACTGCCCTAGTAGCAAAGGTACCCAGTGTACTTGCTGACTCACAGAACTTGACAGCAGTTTATCTTGGCAATTAGAACGTACCTGCCTTTCAGTGCAAGGCGTGATGAACAGAGGTACAAATAGTACTGGTTTACTTATCAGTAAGAAAGAAAAGCCAATTACATCACTAATTTCTAAATAAAACCAGATAAATTAGGGAGGGGAGTCCATTCTAGAGCTTGTACATGTTGGCCAAGTGCCTGATATTAGTCTGTTTGGTATCTGGAGCCTCAGAATGGGAGGGGCAGTATTAAAAAAATATTCAGATTCCAGCAGCTGGGTTCCTATTGAATCTCCAGCTGTAAATGAAATGTGCTTTCCATGTTACACAAAATTCAATGAAGGTATTGAAAATTCTACCACCTGCACAAGGCAATGCTTCCAGGGCTCACTGAAATCTAATATACACTTAATATCCAGATTGGTATTTCTGCTTTATTATACACCTCAGAAAGAAAATTTAAGATTTTTGTTCGCAAGGTTTGATGGTCTACTTATAGACAAACTAACGGTAGTTATGTCATCCTTCAGCTAAGCTCTTCCTAGCACAGCAAGGACTCATCTTGAAGTGACAGAAGTGACACTCTGGCTGTGAAAATTCCTGGTCAAACCCAGAAGTGACAACCGACCCAAAATGAAACTCAGTTTAAAGAAGAAAAAAGGAACGGGGTGAGAGGGAGGCATACCCTGGTAATATCAAAAGCAAATGAAGAAGTTCTTGACAGAGGGACCTGAAATAAGGAGCAGAGAGGAAAAACCTTACCACAGTGATAGCAAGGAGTACTTTGTCAGTAAATAGGGAACCTTTTTCCTCTGCCAATATGAACACATTTGAGAATTTATATTTCTGTGTATCACATGCCACAGGACCCTGCCCAATAATTTCTACACCCCAAAATCTGATCTGTTAAGGTAAAGTATTCAGAGAAGTGTTCACTTGCACTTTTAGCAAAGAAGAATTCGTGTTCCTAGGTTTGTTTGTGGACATCCAGAGATCTGGGAAAGGTAGCAAAGAAGAGCAAGCACACTTACCACCAGAACAACATTTGATAAAAAGCAGTGTAGACTTTGTAACAAAAAAGCATCTCAGAAATCATGTCTTGAAAAACAAAAAATTGGAAACCATATCCCCCACCATAATGCTCCAATGATTACTGATCTCTCTGGTTATTATCTTTATTCTTATTACTAATTTAAATTTGTACAGGTTCAGCCACTATTTCTTATTATCTATTTTTTGCTAGATTCAAGGATGGTCTGCTAACAGAGATACCTTCCTTATGCCGAGCCTGTTAATAGGCAACCTGCTACTGGCCTGACCTCTGTCATTGATAAGTTACTTTGCTCAATCTTGGGGTTGTTTTGTTTTAAACTCTAATCATTCTCTTAGCTCCCTCCTGAGCTGTTCTCAAGATTTCAGAATTTTTTATAGAAATAAATACCGAAGTCAAAATATTTTAGTGACAGTTTCACAGTTTCTGTCACATCAAGCAGTAATACCTTCTTATTAGTCTTATTTGATATTCCATCATTTACCTATCTGGTAATTACAATCACTCTCTCGTATATTTTTCCAGAACAGGAAGTTTCTATATGATAGACGCCACTAGAGGCTGGTTGACAACAAAGTATTCAGAGTACATGATACATTTTCTGCACTTTCCTTACCACTTTTACCCTTTCTTTAAAAAAAAAGAAGTCTTAACCAAATTACTAAGAGTATGCAAATATACTACCAGCTGAGCATACTGTCAGAAATCATACTGTAGGGAAAGCCTGACCTTCTGTGGTTCTTGAGATTTATCAGCAGGGAAATTCCTTCAAAGTTGTCAGAGATAGTTAGATAAATGTGATCAGCTTTAAGACTCCTAAGTCCTGACATACACAATGCTTGAGTTCTTTGGAAGGAGCAACAAACGTGTAAAGAAGACCCATTTGATATCACCCATATGGCTTTCCAGGAGACTTTTGACAACGTCACTCACCAAAATCCTGGTAAAACTAAGCATTCATGTTCTCCTGGTATAAATAGTTAGAGGATGGAAAAGAGAGACCAGTGGAAGATGATCAGTGGAGTTCCACAGGGTTCTGTGCTGGGACCAGTTGCATTCAACTTCCACTAACAAGCAAATAAAACTTCGGAAAATACTGAGAAATAAACTTATGCGGGCATACAAATCTACATTATGGCCACATCTTAACTGTCATGTTCTGGTTTCCTCATTTCAAAGAAAAGACACAGGACATAACACTGTAAAGAGTTCTAAGAAAAACATCACAGCTGCACAATGGCATGGAATAGCCTCTATATCAAAAAAAGCCAAGTAAGCAAGGACTCTTCAGCCTGGAAGAGGTAACTCAAAGAAGACGTGATAAAGGTCTAGAAAGTCAGGGGTGATGTGAAATGAATAGAGATTACATATTCACTGACTTTTCAATACAAGAACCAGAGGGTATCACTGAATAATCTTGGAAGTCTTTTCCAACCTTAATGATTCTATGAAATAAACATAGACAAGGCCAAATTCAAAACAGGCCAAAAGAATTATCTGTGTAAAGCATAGCAGCTATGGCAACTCCTTGACAGTGCATGTTTAACATGTAAAAAGTTTATATGGAGGCAGAATTTCATGGAAAAGAAGTCCACCGAGGCTTATTTCATTCACAGAGAACCACAGCTGGCTGAAGAAGTTTCCAAAATGGAAAGAGATAGAGGTTTGGTAAGTACACACAGTATTTTATACTCCTGCTCTGTTTTTACTGTTCTCTAGGCATCTGATTTTTACCACTCCTGAGTATGGCTGGAGGAACCTTTCATGTGATCCAATGTGATTATTCTTTTGCTGAATAGGCAACTGATGCTTCCAGTGATATTATATACTCAACAAATGTCTCCTTTTTTAAAAAGTAGGCAATGCTAAAGTATAGAGGGACTTTTCTATGCAACAGGCAAAAGATTTATTCTATGAAAATTCTAGTATCACACTGTGTGTGTGATTAGATTGAAGATAGACTCCTAACTGCAACACTGACAAAAGATTACATGGAAGCTGGCAGGGCCCCAAGAGGCCACCTAAGCTCAGGTACTGCCTGACAGAAGCTACTGCCCTATTTAGGCAACCTCCTTGTTCCAAAAGCACGGCCTCCTTGTGACCTATAACATTAACCACAGCCTGCAGAAGTCATCCTGTACACAGCTTATCTGAAAAGCTTAGAGATTATAATGATCTGGGAAAGGGGAACAGCATTCTGTCAAAAGATTTCTGGAGATGGGCAGAATTCTACAACGCTGACTAGAAATAGAAGCATGCAAAGCTCATCCTGCAAGATAGAGGCTCTACAAGAACAATTCTGACAGCTGTCACGGCACGTGGCAGTCATCAAGGACTTTTTTGTTACCCCACACAAGTAAGCTCCAAACCCAACAACAAGCTAAGTCCAACAGAACACATACTTTGGATGCGCAGAAAAGCACTGGTGAATTCCCCAGTCCCACCTTGCAGATGCAACACAGAGTTGGATGACTACTCTCCCATCTATTCTCATTTTCACCCAAGAGGCTGAGAAAAGAAAATAAGAGAGATGAAACTGCAGTGTGGCACAAAGAATAGAGATTATTTAGGTGGCAACTCTGGAATTCAGTCTGTGGTGTGGGAGCAAGTCATTAATAACATACCCAGTGCTCACATTTTTATTTTCACGATATTTAATGCTTATTTTTAAATTCACAGTTATGAAAGTACTTGAGAAAAGTCTGAATGCTGGCTTTCTTTTATTCCCCCATTCCCCCACCTCGAATATGTTTGTAGCTGCCACGAGTGCCAGTAAAAAGAGTTGATCTCACCAACTTTGCAACCTGACAATTCAGAAAACACACACATTTCCTTTCTTAACATATCAATCCTGAGGATTTTTAGTACTTCGAATTAATAATACTGATTTATCCTCCTCTTTCCATCTTCCCACAGCAGACAATTTTACCCATGCTGCTGTTACTTGTTTTCTTTTAAACACATACCAATTCACGCTATAACTCGCTAGCTGTCAGCATTTTAAAAGAAAGATTAGCAGTGCCAGCTACACCTCAGGAAAAACATTTGCAGTCCTCACAGCTCAAGTGTTCATTACATATTACAGAAAAAGTGGTGTATTACATTATCTGTGTCCCTCTTGTTGTTTCTGCAAGGCTTCACTAAGCTGACAACTGACAGTTGCATCCTTGTTTAAAAACTGCAGAAAGAAATCATTATTCTGAAGCTACTGCATATATAATCATCACAACATAATAACTAAGTTTTTTTAATACACAAGCTGTTTCTTTACTAATTTGTATTTTGATAAAGCAACTGACAGTTTAACACAAAACTAACACTAATCTAGTGAAGAAAGACGCATTTTAGGGCCACTTAATAAAGTAGACAAATGAGAAGTTAAATTCTGAACACTACCTGACAACAAACAATATGAATGTATATATGAGCTTACAATTCATTATGACACAAAGTTATCGTCTCAGGTGTCTAGAAAAGTTCCTTAAAACTACAGATGAAGATTAAGAGGAAGATGTTACTCAATTTAAACCCTTTATTCCCAGTCCCATCATTCACTGAGTTTTTAATACAGTGCTCGCAAGGAAAAATAACTATGGAACTAGTAAAATATCATGCCTTTGATATTTCTTCTATTATTTACATAGCATTTTATTAAAGAGTCTTTGGTGACTACACAATGCAAGAGCAGCCTTAATGTAGAAATAGATATGCTGCAGAAACGTTAACCAACAGACATTTAGAACAGAAACAACTTAATCTTTGTTCCTCTTCCATGTGAATTATCACAAAAAACAGGGCCACAGGTAAACAGGAAAGGGAGTAGCAGATCTGGTTACCTTCAACTAACTGGCTTTAACAATAGCAGCAGAAAAGACCTCCTTCCAACAATTCTCCAGGAACTACTAACCCTAGGATAAATTGTGTAGAATAACTAAATATTCTGCAACTAGTTTAGATGCTGGAGAAGCTAAGAAAGTTCCTTACTTTTTAGAATAATTTCAGCATGATTTAATGTTCTATGTTTTGAAAGCTTGTTACACCTTTCACAAATTGTTATGCTTTACATAAAAATTATTTTCTTCTTCAATGTTACCTGGCAATACAGCCGAGTGACTTGCCATACACGGGGCACCCCACACTTATCACCACAGCAATCTTTAAAACTGTGATCCTGCACCAGACTCCTAGACCCTGGTGCACCAGTAAACTTAGGAAAGGTAACTATGATAAAGCAGGACAACACACCAATACCTGACCCTTGAAGTCCTAATGAAGTTGGGAGTGAATATAACTCTCAAAATTTTACTTCCTAACATGACAAATTTTGACAAACTCTAAGCACTTATTTCTAGGTGTATGTTCCAAATGTGGTATTCTAGGCACATGGTTTTTGCTGGTATAGGAAAGATACATGATATTTTTTGCAGTTATCAAGAAACTGATATCTGTTATCAATCCTCTGCTTTCAAATTGCCTAACTCCTGAAAATTCACACTTCTTTCACAGGGGTAGAGGGCAGGAGAAATCCCAACAGTTTCCTGCTATTAAATATTCAGATAAACAACTTGCTTTAAAAAGTATTTTTTAAAGCTAAGAAAAACAATTAAGTACCCAAAGGACTCTTTCTATACATGCAAAATATAGACAAGTTAATCAACTATCTGTCCTTTGTATTGCTTTCAATTTTTAATCAAAATTATTTCATTTCAATGATTTACTACTTAGAAGTGCTGTCAACCATTTAAAATTTTTATTTGGTAATGCATAAAAGTAGGTCACTGAAAACAAGCTTATGCACAATAATACACAGACACATCAGAGGATTAATATATAAAAATCAAGAGATGAAAAAACTGACCTGCTGCTTCTGGTGTTTGTTTAGTAGGGCTAAAAATAAGATGTAACATCTGGAGCAGTGTGCTAAAGCTGCACAGAAGTCATTGTAGGAAGAAAGTTTGCTACAAAGATACAAAAATAAAATATAAATGAATGAAACTACTTCTTTCCACAAAAGATTGTTTTTTTAAAAAAAAATCACTCTGCTTTTGACTCTCAGAGCCATATTTTCCAAGAAATTAAATGAATGCCAATACTTTGACTTCAAGTAGAGGCATTTACAGTTAAATAATAGCACAACAGAAGTCTAACTATCCTTGCCACAGTGAATTACAGGAAAAAGAGAACATAAGGAGCTTCCCAACCTGTTCACCATATGGGCACAGTATGCTAACACTAGCACTTCTTAGCGTTAAATGGGAGAACTGTAATTTCAAGATGACATGGGAAGTCAGACAGGAGAGAGGAAATAAAGGGTCCCTTCCTAATGCACGTCTCGAAGAGCCCAGTGACAGCACTAACGGAACACGTCTCTCACCAGCATATATAGATAACATGCCTTCCTGCAGCCACGATTTTATCTCTACACTTTACCTAACAGCTGCTCCAGTCCTACACTGCTCACTTTTACCATCACAAAAATAGAGAACTGGACATGCTTTGGTCATACCAGAAAGACTGCAATATCAGAACAAACCAGGATAACCTCTTGTTTCACACGTAGCCAGCAAATATCTGTGTTGATGTTCAATTAGGACCAATTACAGCAAGACTTACAGACTTAAAGAAATGAACCATTTGAACAGATTGAACACATGCTCTACCAAGAAGCTGCCTAAAGTTACTGACTGAGAGAAAAGAATAACCATTCTGTATTACTACTACTATTTTTTTTTTGTGACTTTAATTTTCAGGAAGCTAATTAAATTGATCTTACAGGTAATTTGCATCCTTGGAGCACACAGTTCACCAACCTTAAGGAAAAAATTGAAGCAGTAGGAAACTTTAAATAAGACAAATCACTTTTGCTCTATATTGAATTCCAGATCAAGAAAATGTCCTTGACAGAATTACAGTCTAAGTATTGATCACATTTAATTACAAACCCATTACCCTACTTTTCATTGCATTTTCCAAGTAATAGAAATGCTCTCTCCTTAGGAGAAGTGAATATGCTCAAAGTGCTGTCACCATTGCTAGAACTCAACTCATTTTTAGGAACAAAATTAGAGACAGACGAGGACAAGGTGTCATGGAATTGGGGAAGCAATTCACATGCTTTACAGGTAGCACAAACAGCAAAAGACCAGATTTGCCTGGTTTTAGCTGTGACATGAAGGAATGATAGTCCCTTATGTATGTAAATGCTTTTCAAAGCTCAACCCAATCTCATCCAGCAAGGAGAATGCGATGGATAATCTGGAGGGGCTGAACAGGAAGAGAAGTCCATAACAGAACGGCTTTTCAACGAAGACAGAACCACAGCCTCAAGACAATAACACAACAGTAATGGCTAATACTTGATCCAGAACAGAATTCATAAATTGTGCTTATAACCTAATGCTTCCCGAAACTACCAACAGTTAATTTCGCAACTTCTTCAAAATTCTTAAACTGCTTGCAAGCCCATTTAGCATTGGATATTGCAAGGTGATACACAGAAGATTTTTGACTGAGAATATTCAGACTACAAAAGGATCTTTTCTGGTGATTCACTCATACTGATCTTCCTCTAAAAACTACATGTTAGGAAGCAGCCACTGAGCTGCTCGTAAAACTGAGACTCTTTTCAGCACTTCCATCTGCACACTCAAGCCCTGATCCCACAGATTAATCTCCTCAAACACTCTGTGACAGCTCGAAACAATGAGCACTGATCACATTTTCTCTCTTTTGTATTTTATTTCACAATACACAGTCCCTGATATAACTTAAGCTCGGGTAATTTCTCTCACTCATTTTTTTAAAAACATAGCCTAAAATAGGATTAATTAATACTTAATGATTTATGCAGCTTTAAAGTATAAGAAATGGTACTTCTAAAATCTCAGCCAGAATCTGCGGGATCAAAGAGTGACACAACATACAAAACCATCTTTCACAGGGACAATGAATCCAAGTTTGTATGGCTACAATTAAACAATTCTCTCAGTATTAATAAAGACACAATTATAATACAAGATCATTAAAAACTAAACAGAGCTTTTTTTTTAAAAAAAACCAAAACAATTCAATGTAAACCTTCCAAATTTAGTGCTTGATCCTGCCTTCTTTGAGGTCACCTGAAGTAGTAACACTTAGCTGACTGCAGAAATAGCATTCTGTCCTTTCTATACGTACCTGAATATCCTGACAATACATGTGCATACATCCTTATCATTCATGCGCTGCTCTAGCGCCACAGAGAGCTCAGAGACTGCACCGCTGCAAATGAGTTGGCTTCTTGCCAGGGGTAAGTCAGCCAAGTTTCGCAAAGTAGCTGTCAGCTGCGTATAGAATATTTAAAGATTTATTAATCACAGCTGTTTACAACAGAATCCACACCGGTTTGAAAATTTAATAAGGCTCAGATCTCATTTACAACATCTGAGGCAGTCTAAATACCCTGTTAACATTCTGCAGGTATGTATCTACCAATAAATTATAACAGGAAATGTGTAAGTAACAAAATTGTGTATACTGAAATAATTATTTGAAAATGAAAAATTTATTCTGGTCTTTGCCTGCATGTCACCTGCTCCTTAGAGGGAAACATGATGTTTTAAATTCTTATATGCTCATATACAACCATATACCAATGGGAAATCAATTCAAGTCTTGCAAATGAATACTGATATATATTTTGATAATAACTCTAAGTTACCAACTAAGATTAATTTATTTTAAAAGACAATAAAATTCATTTTTATTAAAAAGTCAGTCAAGACAAGAGAAATCCACTATTTGAAGAGTATAAAATTGAAAAGTCCTCAAGTCTATTTTGAAGAAACCAAAATATTTTCAGAAGATACTGTTCTGTTTCAAGGAGAAATAAGTATAAAATATCTATCACTTGTAGATATGCAAAATTAATCAGCTACTGCATATTTTGAAATGCTCTCGTTCTCTTCCAAGATAAGAGCATTCAAATGCCAAGGTCAGACAGGCAATGGCATGTCAGTCAACTGCTGATCCAAACCAGAACTTACTATAAAATTAATGTGAAGTCATAGAATTATAGAATAGTTTGGATTGGAAGGAACGTTTAAAGATCATCTAGTCCTACCCCTCTGCCATAAGCAGGGACATCTTCGACTACATCAGGTTGCTCAGAACTCAGTCCAACCCAACCTTGTATGTTTCCAGGGATGGGGCTTCTACCACCTCTCTAGTCAACCTGATCCAGTGTTTCACCACCCTTGTCATAAAAAAATTCTTCCTTTTACTTTAAAACAACTATCCCTTGTCCTATTACAATGGGACCTGATAAAAAAGTTTATCGCCAACTTTCTTACAAGCCTACTTTAAGTACTGAAAGACCACAATAAAGTCTCCCTGAAGCGTTCTTTTCCAGGCTTAACAACCCCACCTCTCTCAACCTTTCTTCACAGGAGAGGTGTTCCATCCATCTGATCATCTTTGTGGCCCTCTTCTGGACTAGTTCCAACAGCTCCACATCTTTCCTGTGCTGAGGACTCCAGAACTGAACACAATACTCCAGGTGAGGTCTCATGAGAGCAGCACAGAGGGGCAGAATCACCTCCCTTGACTTGCTGGCCACGCTTCTTCCGATGCACCCCATGATAGAGACGGCCTTCTGGGCCGCAAGCGCACATTGCCATACCATGTTGAGCTTTTCATAGAATCATAGAATCACCAGGTTGGAAGAGACCCACCGGATCATCAAGTCCAACCATCCCTATCAAACACTAAACCATGCCCCTCAGCACCTTGTCCACCCGTCCCTTAAACACCTCCAGGGAAGGTGACTCAACTACCTCCCTGGGCAGCCTCTGCCAGTGCCCAATGACCTTTTCTGTGAAAAATTTTTTGCTAATGTTCAGCCTAAACCTCCCCTAGTGGAGCTTGAGGCCATTCCCTCTTGTCCTGTGCCCTGTCACTTGGGAGAAGAGGCCAGCTCCCTCCTCCCCACAACCTCTTTTCAGGTAGTTGTAAAGAGCAATGAGGTCTCCCCTCAGCCTCCTCTTCTCCAGGCTAAACAACCCCAGCTCTCTTAGCCGTTCCTCATAAGACCTGTTCTCCAGCCCCTTCACCAGCTTTGTTGCTCTTCTTTAGACTCGCTCCGCAGCTTCAACATCCTTCTTGTGGTGAGGGGCCCAGAACTGAACACAGGATTTGAGGTGCGCAGAGGTCTCCAAAAAAGAGAGTAAAATCCTTCAGTGCTTGATGCAACTAGATGGTTCAAAACCCTCCAGCAATAAATTCCATCACAAGATATCCTCATGCAAAGACAGGTTGGAAAAGAAAAGCAATGCAAAATAATGTATACACCTAAACGCATGAGACAATGACATTCAGAAGTTCACAGAAGTATATAGCCACAAAAGAACAGTTAGTACACAAGTGATAATTGAAGAGTATAAATTAAAAAGTAATAGCAGCTAGCCAGACAGGAGATGAATTCAAGCGATAGTCTGATTGCTTCAAGCAGACACCATGATTCAGGGAGAAATGCCTAACAATTGTCTCTAAGCAACCCCACCAGCCCTAATCTTTATGTTGCCATGTGAAAGATCAAATTCAACCAAACAGAAAAGTTAACAGCACACAAATGCTCTTTTTAAAGGACAATACATTTAAGTGCTTTTCAATTTGGGAACATGGAGTACTTGTTAAGTCTTGTCAGTGACACTTCAAAAGCCTTGGCTTCATAAAATTAATTAAAGATTGTCTTGGTTTCATGTGCTCTACTAAGGAAAAATAATCAGTATTACAAACATTTTTATTCTTGTGTTGTAGGACTTGGTATAAAATCTATTGTGTGACAACAGAGAAATCAGACAGACTTTATTCCCACAAAAAGGAACTGGCAAGATTATGTATAACACTGCCATCTGGTGATTGTGCAATTACACGGTTAAAAATTGAAGGTCCCGGTTAACTGAGATATTTCAGTTATCATGATTTAGAGATGGCACAGCCTCCCTCAGAAACCACTGTGACTATTTAAGGTGTTTCTCTGCTCCAATATATTTTGCTCCTTTCCCCTGGAAACTTGTATTTGTTCATTATTTCTATATGTCACTGGGTATTTATCTTTTGCTATAAGTTAAAGTATGACAAAAAAACATCCTTTATTCTGAAGAATCACAGAAGAAAGCTTTCTTCAACACTGTATTCCTGAGAATATAATGAAAATATTCCCATATCCGTCTATGATGATTGAACAATCAACTCACATGGAAGAAATGGTGCACATTAATGTAGATTTGTTGAAGAAGCTGAGAAAGTTGCACAGGAATTCCACAGCAGCAGGAATCACTACTTTTCTTACAAGAGGAATTAAAATGAAGTACCTGTACTAATATAGAATATATGAACTAATAAAAACAGCAACCTCAGTAAGAGACAGTTGTCAGTATTGACTTGTCCACAAAATACTCGAGGCCTTCTTGGCAACAGCCAGTCTATGCAAACCGTACAAAATAGTTTTGCTACACTTCCAGTCATATTGAAAACAAGAGATAATAATGACAAAAAAAAGTGTGAAACGGAACACTTTCTTTTCACACACTTGCAAATTAGAACCTTAATTTACAAAATTAAATTTATCCACATACAAATGAAAAAGAAACATTTCTGCAAAGTTTTGGGGAAGCTCAGACAGTGAATCAAACAGCTGAAAATCATCTTATGCACTAGCTTTATTACTTGGACATTATTTGTATATTTTAAATGCCTCAATGGGAAAAAACACTTCTAAATCAGCAGGCTGATTTACATCTTTTTGTTCTCTGTAACTACCTGAAAGGAGGTTGTAGAGAGGAGGGTGCTGGCCTCTTCTCCCAAGTGACAGGGGACAGGACAAAAGGGAATGGCCTCAAGCTCCACCAGGGGAGGTTTAGGCTGAACATCAGGAAAAAATTTTCACAGAAAAGGTCATTGGGCACTGGAACAGGCTGCCCAGGGAGGTAGTTGAGTCACCTTCCCTGGAGGTGTTTAAGGGACGGGTGGACAAGGTGCTGAGGGGCATGGTTTAGTGTTTGATAGGAATGGTTGGACTCAATGATCCTGGAGGTCTTTTCCAACCTGGTGATTCTATGATATTCTACTCAACAGGATTCCCATTATGTGTACAGTATGATTAATGCCAACAGCACCCAGCAAATGTCAGTAAGTAATATGCTTCGCTTTTAACCATCCCCATGTGTTCTCAGAAGGATAAACATTTTTAAACTACATAGACATGAAAAGAGATCCAAGATATAGAGCTCTAATCTGGGTTTTAAAATGCCTACAAAAAACCTGCACCTTAATTTCCACTCACTGAAATGACTGCACAGTTTCTGTATGTGGCACATCAAACTCCTTCATCTAAGCTTACTCTTTTGACAGTTTAGGTGTTTTAAGTCACTGACTATCAGCTTGCAAATTACACTGAGAACAGAATATTCTGGACCCCTGATCCCTCAGTACTTAGGGGGTTTCTAACCAAACTGATAGCTTATTTACAGCACCACAGTAGTATCAGTACTTACAAAGTCTAACCTAGCAGCATGCAAGGAAAATATGCTTATTAGAATTTTGATCGCTACAACGTTTCTTGAAAAAGAAGGCTTGGAAATCCCATATACAATTTTGTATAGAATATTAGACACAATATCACCAAAACAGCACAGATTATTTTAGAATTGTTTCCATTAATTTAGAACAGTTCCACAAGAAGGTTAACATTCTCAGTTCTACAGATGGTAGTGTATCTGAGAATTTTGTGATTCTTATAGGAACTTAATGATGACACAACCAGTCAGAAAAGAAGACAAGCACAAAATTTTCAGTCATCATATATTCTCCCAGTCTTCAGCAACTTGCCACTTGGGACTTCCTTAGCCAAATGTAAGTGCTTTGTAGTATCTCCCAGGCTGTTTATCTTTGTATCAAGAGTGTACACGTCTCTGGAGAGACATATCGCATAGCTCCACTAAAATAAACAGATAAAAATCAGTAATAGTACAGTGATGATGTAAGCTATCAGTTTTCTCACAAAATTTCAGGTAGTATAGAATCCCTAGTTTGTAAATCAGTAGAGAATTAAAGAAATCTGTCATAATTAGTAGGGAAAAGTGTCCACCTAATTTTCCTGTTAAGTCCCAAAAGCTTACAATGATACTATTCACGGATCTTTACATCCATGATTTCCAAGACAAATGTCAGAAATCTACCCGACAAATCCTTGACAAATATAAAAACCCCACAACCTATGCATAACTTAAAATTTAGCTCCATAACCATTTTTTTCCTAAAATACTAAGGTTATAGGGCAAAGGGTTAGTTTTCATAGCCAACACTCATCAAGGTACCTCAGATGTCAAAAGATATTTTTGAGCCTGCTGCCTTCAAAAAGCTTCTGAAAGTTACGGCTTTTACAACTATATTTTTCTTAAATTATAGTTATTCAAAAACACTTTGTCTAAGAAACATAGCTATATTTCCCTATGCATTTTTAGAAAGCTATGATCTAGTTGCCATCACGGAAACATGGTGGGATGACAAATCCCATGACTGGAGTATGGCTATCAATGGCCACAGCCTGTTCAGAAGGGACAGACCAGGAAGGAGGGGTGGAGGCATTGCCCTCTATCTCAGGAAAGGGATGGAATGTGAAGAGCTGTCGTTGAAGAGTAGCCACAAACAGGTTGAGAGCTTGTGGGTCAAAAATTAAGGACAGAAGAATGAACAGGAACCTTGTGGTTGGTGAATACTACAGGCCACCTGATCAAGGAGAACCAACTGATGAAGTCTTCTTCCTCCAGCTACAGGAAGCTTCACGCTTGCAAGCTCTCATCCTACTCAGGGACTTCAACCACTCCAACATATGCTGGAAAACTAGCACAGCAAGGTGTAGGCAGTACAGGAGACTTCTGGAGTGCATTGAGGATAACTTCTTAGTCCAGCTGATAGAGACCCACACCTGAGGAGAAGCAATACTGGACCTTATGGTCATCAATACAAGAAAACTCATCAGTAACATTAGGATTGGAGGCAGCCTGGGCTGCAGTGATCATGCACTGGTGGAGTTCAAGGTCTAGAGGGATATGGGACAGGCGAGGAGTATAGTCAGAACACTATATTTCAGGAAAGCAGACTTCCAGTTCTTCAAGGAATTACTCAGTAGGACCCCCTGGGACATGGTCCTCGGGGACAAGGGAGCAGAACAGAGCTAGAAAACATTCAAGGATGCTTTCCATAAAGCTCAAGAGCACTCAGTCCCTGTACGTAGAAATCAGGCAGCGAAGGGAAGAAACCGGTGTGGCTGAGTTGAAACCTGATGGTTAAATATGGGAAGGATGGGATGTCATCCAGGGGGTACCTGGACAGGCTGGAGAAGTGGGACTCTGAGAACCTCGGTTCAACAGGGCCAAGTGCAAGGTCCTATACCTGGGTCAGGGCAAGCCCTGATTTCAGTACACGATGGGGGATGATGTGATTGAGAGCTGCTCTGCAGAGAAGGACTTGGGGTGCTGGTCGATGAGAAGCTCCACATGAGCCAGCCATGTGCGCTTGCAGCCCAGAAGGCCAACCATATCCTGGGCTGCATCAAAAGAAGCGTGGCCAGCAGGTTGAGAGAAGTGATTCTGCCCCTCTGTTCCTCCCTTGTGAGACCTCATCTGTAGAACTGTGTCCAGTTCTGCAATCCTCAGCATAAGAAGGATATGGAGCTGTTGGAAGGGGTTCAGAGGAGGGCTACAAAGATGATCCAAGGGCTGGAGCATCTTCCATATGAGGACAGGCTGAGAAAGCTTGGCTTGTTCAGCCTGGAGAAGAGAAGGCTCCAAGGAGATCTTATAGCGACCTTCCAGTACCTGAAAGGAGCCTACAAGAAAGCTGGAGAGGGACTGTTCACAAAGGCTTGTGGTGATAGGATGAGTGGGAATGGGTATAAACTGGAGAAGAGCAGATTTAGACTAGATATAAGGAAGAATTTATTCACCGTGAGAGTGGTGAGGCACTGGCACAGGTTGCCCAGGGAAGCTGTGGCTGCCCCATCCCTGGAGGTGTTCAAGGCCAGGTTGGATGGGGCCTTGGGCAGCCTGGTCTAGTGGGAGGTGTCCCTGCCCATGGCAGGGTGTGTTGGAACTATATGATCTTTATGGTCAATGCCAATCCTAACTATTCTATGATTCTATGATTTTTAAAAATGCATTATTCTTGTAATTAAAAAGCATTTTGTAATCTCCTAGAGCATAACAGAACAGGTTTGTATTTATTATTTCAGTTTAAAGCATTTAGCTAAGGAACATACTTTTATTTGTTTACTGTAATATCCAGAACATTCAGCACCACAAAGTATTAATAAGAAACTGTTTTTATTAGGCACCAAAAAATATTTCTATTAACTTCAGAATTTCTAAAACCTTTAAAATTGACTACACAGAAATATCTATCATAACTCAATCTAGGTCCTATCATGTAAACTCCTTAAAAAGAAGTCTATTCAAATATAGGTACAATTCTGTCAGTGGCACACAGGGTTAGCTTATCTCCTCTAATTAATTTTTATCTGCCCTTGAAGTGTGTACTTTTAGAAATAAAGTAAACACTAACCTGAACTAATAGGCAGCCTGAGTTGGAGAAATACGTGTCATTTTCTTTTATGCTATTAATCTGCTTCATTAATTGCAGCAATTTTTCAATACCTCCTTTGCTGACCATTTCATTAAGGAGTACTGCATTTCCAGACAGGAATTTTATAGCTCCCATGCAATACAGGAGAGCTTCATTGTTTTTGTGCAGATCTTCAGTTCTCAGGACCTCCAACAAACACTCTAAAAGGAAAGTCATTATTCAGAAAGGCTAATATTAACATTTATATAGTCCAGTTGCTGCAGAGATTAACAAATGCCAAAAAAGCAATTGAATTTTTTCTAAATACATTTCTAATTAGCAGGCTAGAAAAATGGGGTAACTAGATTGAAATCAAGAAACAATCATTGATGAATAAGAATGGGCCTGACTTTTCTTCTCCCAGGCTTCAAGAACCAGCGTTAAGAACAAGCATCACTTACTGGTATTTACAGTATACCAGCATACAGTACTGGTATGTACTGGAAATGAATACCAGTAATCACTGAAACCTTCAGTCAACATTTGCAAAAGTGATTGCGTGTGCCTGGAATTTTGTGACTAAACTCGAGACATTCTAAAGAGGTTTATTCCTACTGCTTCCTCAAAAAAGTCAAATGTCTTAAAGCATCTAGAATGGAGCACTAAAAAGCACAGATGCCTAATTCAAATCTCACATTTGAAGTCTGTTCGTAGCCTTTTTAAATTTAATTTTTATATTGGTAAAGTTACTGTAAAAGTTTTGCTTTATGCTACCACTGTCAGATACCTAAATGTTAAGAGTTGTTAGCACAAGCCCAATATATCTTCCACAGTCAAACTGACACATTCTGAATATGATGGGTGTATCTTAAATAACTAAGCAATCCTAACCAATTTTATACTTTTGGATTTCTAGTATTCAATTGAAACTAATATTTACTTCTGCTTCCTGTTTTCATTCAGACAAATAAAAACACTTTACCATCTCATTAAAATTAAGAGACTTCTAAAGTTTCTTCCATCTCACTCCAAATATGAAAAACTCTCAAAGTATATGGGCATATACGGATGAAGTACACACACCCCAGGCTTACATGCCCTCACCAACTGCCCAGCAGTCAACTAAAACCCTTGTGTTGTGGCAACATGAGAAACCAGTTTCAGGTCCCTACTCTGTTCAGTATAACACAGGGTCTTGAACAATAGTTGTTTATTTTGGGATGAATGGTTAATTTATTTCTCCTCCTGGAGCTGTTCTATTGCACATAAATAGTTCACAGGGCCAGAGAAAGAACTAGAAATTGAATCTATAACCCAGTGACTGCAACAGGAATCAGGGCGATTATGATGATAACCCAGGTTCATGTTTTCAGCCTGAATAAGGTGGGTACAAAACATAACGAGTGAATAAACAAACAAACAAAACCCTACCAAAAACCTCCCTTCCTTCACTCGTTTTTAAAATACACGGAAAGATGAGCAAGTCAAAGAGAAGTGAGTGAAGACGGAAATGAGAGGTGAAAAAAAAAAACACAGTGTTTACACAGGTATAATTACTCAACTCATCCAGATTTTTGTATAATGCTGATCTCTACAAAAACTGTAGTTTTCATTATCCAAAGTCAGTCGAGCAGTCTGAGCTGTTCTCTTGTCTCTGAGCCCTTTTCTGTTGATCTTACTATTGGAAAGGCTTATCTGGCTTTTATTTCTGACAACACTCACATACTAAACTTTAAGACCATAAACATTCTCACCTATTTAAGCAGACATACATATATGCTTTAACTAATGCACATGCAAGAAATGCTTGCAAGGTCAAGGCTCACATTAATAAAATGAAATGAAGTTTTAATGAAAAGAATGACTATCAATTGATATTGAGTATCATTCATACAGTCATTTTCTTCATGTTTCTTATGTTTGCAAGGAGCGTGGGGATGACAGAAATACAGATACAGTCACAAAGAGGTCTTGGAGCCATTGCTGACAATTCTCCAAAACCATTGGCTCAATGTGCAGCAGCCACAAAAAAACCCCGAAGGTTGTTCTCAATATCCTTCCTGATTACGGCCAACACCACAGACGGCATTATTTTGCTTCTATAAAATTTGGTGCAGATACATGTTGACTTCAATAGACAGTTTTGTTCTATATATCTCAAGAAGGATCTACCGGAGTTGGAGATGATAAAGAAAAGGGCTAAAAAAAAACCTGAGAGAATGACACAAGATCTTCTCAAAGAAAGATGCCTCAGTCTGAAGAGAAGGCAGAGATACATGTTAGGACTGCAGTTTAAAAAGATCATGAAAGTGAAAGGTAAGCTGACTGCAAAAAGTAGACAGCTTTAAAACCACAGAGAATTTCTAGAACTTGTCGCACTGTGAGACTGCAGAGGCAGACAGAATGAGAAACTTCAAAAAGGAATCAAACAAATTAACGAACAAAAGATCTATAAACACAGACTAAAAAGGATTAGGCAGGGATGCAGCATCTAAAGTCCCTAATAGAACGTAACAAGTCTGGATGCTGAGGTAGTGCAGGAGAAATGGATGACAGAAAACACACAGGCTTCCATACTTTCCCTAAACAGTATCCCTGTTGCCACTGTTAGAATACCGGACTAGATGGGCTGTTAGTTTGACCCAGTAGGAAATTTTTAGTGTGCGATGAAGTTAATTCTGAGACTGTTTCTTGAAAGATGATCAATCTAACTATTGAATTCAACATCTAAGTTATACACAAAATCAGAATACATACCCAATAATCTATCATTTTTAATGATGTAACCACTTTTTTCAGTCCTGCAAATGCAAGCTTGCAAACACTGAGATTTTTTCCATCCACTTTCGTCTGCAAAGAAATAAGACATAAATATCACAACTAAAATCTACATACACAAAAGCACCATAACATTTTACAATTCAGTCACCACAGCAAACTTGTATTCTTATGGAACTATTTAATTTCATCTCAAACCCTGACAGTACACTGAGCCAAGCTGATAAGTTGGCCTAATTAAACCTAGCTCATTTAAGCTCTATTTAGCAAACTGTGCTGAAGAGTTTAAAAATAACAGATGATATATAAGCCTTTAATGTATTTTCTGCAGGTAGTATATCAATAACTTGCATGTTTGTTTCTCTAATTCAGTCTTACAAAGAAATTCTGCATAGGATTCACTGTCTGGCATCTATGGCCACACCACAAAGAACTCCACAGTCCAACAGTACAGGTCATAATGAAAATTATTCACAAATAGCAGAAAACAAGATCTTATGATGTACTAAAGGATATTGGAGAGATCATGAAAGGGAAGTGAAAGTGTAAAAACACATTTCAAGGGCAATTTCTTCTCTTGTTTATGATTTTTAAAAGATTTCATAGAAAAAAAATGTATGTAATGGAACTATTTTTTTTTTATAAGCAGTACTTAACATCTACATAGCATCTGAACAGATAATTACATCTTCTGATTAAAATAACCTATGCTACCTTAAAGGAGAACAATGCCTCCAACACACACACACAAATTACTAAAATGTTTACAACACAATGTTAGCTGGTATTCTTTCACCTGTGACTGTCCATACCTCCTTAGTACAAGCTGAACCAATAAGTTCAAAAGCACCAATTCAATTGTGTTTTAATAGGAAATACCGGAGAAAGAGATAATTACACTTACTCATTTTCCAAAAAAACCCCTGTTTTGGTGTTTTAAGATACTTAAGGTAAGATATTAAGATGTTTAAGAAGGTCAAGATATTATTTAAAAACTAAGCTTCATTTCCATGTGTAATTTTTTAACTTATCAGATTATTTTTCTGTTAGAATGAATATCACAGCTTAGGACGCTGTCTCTTTTCCATGACTAAGCAATATGCCTGCCACCATACACCAGTTATCCTATTCTGTGTCCCCCCTTCCTTCCCAGACATAATCTCTCTGTGAAAAACAGGCTCCAACAAGTGCTGATCTGAATGGGTGGGAAACTAGTATCTGTACGGCAAAAACTTGTGCTTAGGAAAGGGTTAGTTTAGACACAGTTTAAAAGTATGAAATGAAAAAACAAATATACATTGTAATTCACAATTTTGAGCTTCACATTGTACCAAACAGCATTTTAAAACACAGAATAATCTTTGCCAGCTTTAGGTAAAGTGGATCTAAATAAATGTTTATATAATGTCTTCAAAAGCACACTTTTAAATCTTTTTCCAAGCATATTTCATAGAATCATAGTATCACCAGGTTGGAAAAGACCCCCAGGATCATCGAGTCCAACCATCCCTATCAAACACTAAATCATGCCCCTCAGCACCTCATCCACCCATCCCTTAAACCCCTCCAGGGAAGGTGACTCAACCACCTCCCTGGGCAGCCTGTTCCAGTGCCCAATGACCCTTTCTGTGAAAAATTTTTTCCTGATACCCAGTCTGAACCTCCCCTGGTGCAGCTTGAGGCCATTCCCCCTTGTCCTGTCCCCTGTCACTTGGGAGAAGAGGCCAGCTCCCTCCTCTCAGGTAGTTGTAGAGAGCAGTAAGGTCTCCCCTCAGACTCCTCTTCCCTCAAGGCTTGATAGAGCTTGGTGCAAGACAGAAAAAGATTTTCTATATTGTCTTCTACTTGAACAAGGCGGGAAGGGAGAGAAAAATAAAAAAAAAAGTCAGTGCCACCTCTTCCAGAGCGTCTCAGCAGACAAAGACACCAGAGAACAAAATAAAGCATGGGTTGCACAACAACAGGAATAAGGTGCCCAATAAATCTCTTAAAATGATAAGACAATCCTCAGAAACAGTTTTATTCTGCTCTTTCAAAAAGAAGAGACTCAAGTAAAAAATCATAGAGCTAAAATAGTGCCTAAAGCTAATATGAAACTCACCTTTAAAGCTTAATAATTAGACTTACCAAATGTCTACTAGGAAACTGTCGATCTAAAGATATTCTTTAAAGAGCTCCATCAAACAGTACATTTGAATAAAAAGACAGCTAAGGAATATTTTCCTGCCCACACACATAACCAAATATAACAAACCTTGCTGGGATTAAGAACAAGTGAATGTAAAAACTCATTAGAACTCTCCAATGCATAGTAGAGGTGCAAGATATATTTGAGTGGACTGTTGGCCCATTGACAACAGTCAACAGTCCTATTAACCCAAGTCCCTCAGACACTACTTAAAAAATACAAAACCCCTGTAGTAAACTGTTGTAGTATCTGCATCTCAACACAATGGAAAAAAGTACGTTTACTTTAGATGGAAAAGAAGTCTTGTCTATCTTTAAAATTCAAGACTGAGGGTTTTTTTTTCCTTTCTTACATTTGGTTTTGTTTATAAGGTGGCAGCAACAAAGCACCGTATAAACCCACTTGAACTGCCTGTATTTACTGCATGTACTCAGGATGTACTTCACAGCTGAAATAGAGTCATATTCAGGGAGGCAAAGCACTTGTGATGAAATACACGATAACATGAAATTAAGACAACAAACATTATATCTAACAACCCAAGCCTGTAGACAGATCCAAGGATTCACCTCTCAGGCTGAGCAGTGCCTGGAACCTCTCAATTTGCAACCATTACACTCGAGGAACAGCAATGACTATTCCATTTTGACTCCCAGAATGACAGAAAATGTAACCAAATTTAGCCTAATTCTAAACTCTCTATTCCACAAAGCAGTGAAACAGGGATGGCAAGGCACAAAAATTGAAAGGTCTCCATTTCACCAAAACTAGCAACAAAAAATTATTCACCATTCATTCCATGGGGCATTTATGAAACTCATCCTCCCTTGAGGACAGACAAAGAGACTTAGATGTTCTATTTGGTTTTGTCATATAACAATCACCTCAAGTGCATGCTATTCATAAGATTTTGGACAACAATGAAGATCAAGGTTAAACCTCAGATCTCATTTTGAATGGGAAGTTTTCTGCAAATATTTTTGAAGAAGAAAGGAAGAAAAAATCTGTTCTATTAATATATGAAAAACTAAAAGTGACCTAAATGCATTTTCGGGGAATGAGTTGAAAGGTACAAAGCAGGTGAACTGCACATAAAATTAAAAAATACTGAATTACCAGACTCGCCCAAAACATTAAAATTTTGGAATTCTAATATTACTTTTGAAACTGCAGTTGTGCAGTAAGCAGTCAAAATAAAGCAATATAACATGTATCTGCAGAAGGTGATGATGCAATTCAGTTATAATCTGCGTGAATACTCAAGTAGCAGCGAACCCCTTAAAATCAAGGTTTTTGCAGTACTACATTCAATCAGCTGGTAAGAAAGTGTCATTAGATAACTTCACCTATTATTACCAAAACTAAGACAAAACCAAGTTTTTCAAAAAAGCAAATGAAACTCTAGCACGCTAACTAAATCAAGTAAAAACTGAGGAAAAGGGGCATGAACATTGATTTTCCTTAGCTACACTCACGACAAGAGAAAGACATGATTAGATTTTACCTCCAAATAATATTTTGCTTACCTATAAAGAACATCTCACTATGCAAAACTAACTCTGTGGCTCATATTTGACAACCTCAGCATCAAGGAAGGAAAGTGTGAAGTTGCCTAGCTGTTACAAATTTCCTGATCACTGGTTTTCTACACATCAGTGATAGATGTGGGAATGAGAATCCTGACTTTTAAAAATAATTATATATGTTGGGAATCACTCAGTACTGTACAGGTGTTTCATACTCATCAACATCTTCAAAATTATCAAAAAAAACTTTCTAATCTGTACCACGCTATAACAAACACTGCAAAACATCACATAAAACAGAATCAGTCCCCTAAATTCACACTCATTTTTTACCACTTGTAACACCACACCTACTTTCTATATTCCTGCCATTCAAATAAATATAATATCTATATATAAGCTACCTAAACAACCTTTTAGGTGAAACATTAAAATGGATTTCAGAGTTCAATCTTTCAAGACATACTTAATTTACTCAATTTTGCTTCAATATTCTGAGTCATTATGTACTTTTCTGAGACATCTAACACTTTAGGCATAAGCAGAAATTTTCACAAATATTTCCTTAGTTTTCTACAATTATTGAGACTTTCAATGCAGTCTATGTTCAGAACAGCAAATCTGTGCAGTACTTCATTCTTAAAATTATTACCTTATCACTGACTGCTAAGCTGGCAGAGCTATGTTGTCTAAAATAAGGTCACTTAATCAGATAAAATCTTCTCTAAACGAGTATTTTTTTTACAGAATCACAGAATAGTTGAGGTTGGAAGAGACCTCTGGAGGTCACCTGGTGCAACCTCAGGTTGCCCAGGCCAGTTTTACATTGCAAAGTCAATCAACATAGGAAAGCATAAAGGCTACGTAGAACAACTACTGTTACTCTTCCGTAGTACAGAAAATACACCCTTTCAAGAACAGCGTTACCCACCTTTTTCCAGTTCACGCAGAATTGGTAGAATCTTTATACGCCAAAAGTTTTCTTCCTCTTCTGATTCATTTAATCTTGTTTCATCCTCTAAGCCTTCAAAATGTATTCAAACAAAAGCACTTATTCAGTGAAGCCTTCTGGTTTTACACAAATAAATAGCTACACATACTTCATTCATCATTCAGAAAAAAAAATCTTAAAATATCCAGCATATAGCAAAACGTGACTACCTATTCAAGCTTTTATTTTCACTTACATTTTCTCAAAACCTAACGTTTCAGACAAAACTAGGTGTTTTGATGTGTCTAGCTGGGCTGTAAAGCCAGATTTGGTTTTGTTTGCTTACAATAATATTAATTTAATCGCTGAATTGGAAGGTAATGACTACTTTTACACCAACATGTCCTATTATTTTTCAGCTCCATGTCCATGTGACAGTATCTTAGACCTTAAAAAACTGACTATGTACTGAGCATTACTTGGAACAGTGAAACACTGAAAATTTTCTGACTATTTAAAATCTTGCTCTATTGAAAAAAAAAATCCAGGCTTTTTTTGTGTACCTGTATTAACTGTCTACCTATATTTTACACAGAATGAACCTATCAATTATATCTATTTCAACAGATTATACAAAAATTCTCCTGCTTCATATGTAATACACTGGTAAGCATGTTATTACAAGTATGTATTTTTTGTGGGTGCACCTATATATACTAGCTTATGTTAATATCATTATTACTTATCTTGCAGACCTTTTTTATTTTCTAGATCAAATGAGTTAATAGTCTTTAGATCGATGAGTAGCTTAATTAATAAAACACTATGCAGCATTTGCAATGAAGTGTAAATTCTGCTCTGGTTAATATAAGAGCACAGTTGAAATGAGAACACTGGAAGAGTTTGCACTGTCCCTTCCTGCCACAAAACCCACATATTGACTCAATTCTCTCTCTTCTTTCCCATTTGTATCTACCTCTCTTAAGCTGAAAGATGGGACTGACTTTCTAACTATGCACATGCTTAACTTTACTAAGCTAGACATGTACACATTTGCAGTTATGACTAAACTTCTCACTAGAAAAAAAATTAACAAAGGCACTCAATTTTTAATTCAGAACAAAAAGAATTGATTTTTTTTTGTGCCACTCTGCTTCAGCTGTCACGCATTCATCAGAAAACTACAGCAACCTAAAAGGCATAATGGCATAATTTTTTTAAACAAATATCTCTTGCAACTAGGAAAAAAAAGGGATAATCAGCTTTTACTAAACAATATTAATCCCAGCAATAAAAATTAACAGGAAACACATGATTATAAAGAAAAGCAACATTAATAAACTCTGAACTTCCATGTGTCTCATCCTGGGAGTTTTTTTCAGGTGCTGATAAAAAGTTACAGCACCAGTTGTATTTAAAATATTCCAGAAGCTGTCCTGAGTTCTCTAATTAAGCAAATGAACAATTCTACAGCAAAATTACTCAGGTAAATTCAGCAAGCTGAAGTTCATTGTCTGTTTTTCATAGGTCTTAACCACAGCTTTGCATTCTGGTCAAAAAAAAAAAATCACTAATAAGTCTATATTTATTGGTTGCTGTTTTTAGCATGTAAATACAAGAGCCTTAGCAACACTGCGCTTTCCCAAGCTGCGTACTGCCTGACTTATCGTGTTTAGCCTTTTCACAGAATACTGAGTGGCTGTGAATATATCAATATTTGAACCGCCTACCTCCTCTCTAAAATGTGAATGTATAAACATAAACCATATTAGAAAAATAGAAATAATCCGTAAATGAACACACACTCCCCAGGACCCTGCTATAGAGAAGCGGTTGAGAATTCCTGCTGCTGTCCCACTCTCTATTCTGGAATTAAAGATGAAGTGTGCTCAAGCTAAGAAAGCTACATAATTTAAAATACATATATATATATATAAAGAAATAATCCTACTGAAACACATGATCTTTTTCATTAGCACCAATAATACAGCACAAATAAATTAAAAGGCTTATAATCAGAGAAAATACAGCCCCACAGAATACTAACTCCCATGACATTGTAAATACTCTCAACTCTTCTGAAGGACATGAAAGCAGAACACATTACAGCCTTCAGCAGAATGATCCAGAATAATGCAACTTCTCAGCTCTAGAAAAACAGTAATAAGGCATAATAGAGCAGAAACTTCAGGTTTCCATACCAGACTCTCAAATATGCACTTGCCATGTATGAAACATGCCAGCTAGTGTAATATTAATTAAAATCTGTTATGTAAAAATAGCAAAATGCATCCCTACAGGGCAATCCAGAATCAGTATCTTCAGCTAATACAGCTCGTCATAACTTTATTAGTTTCTGTTCAACTATGCCAGTTTACAAAAAGTGATGTGCAAACACGGTGTTAATGGACTGGCAAATTCTTAAGCATACATATGGGAAAAGCAAGAAAAAAAATATCAACAGATTTTTTAGACTAAATATCTCTTGAATATTGTTTCCTTTTACCAACAACAGTAAAAAAAAACAATATATCCCGAAAATAAAAAATATTGTTCAGTAAATAAAGAAGAAAAGATCTTCAAATCACAAAAAGTAGATTATTTCTATTTAACTGTATTTCTTTTTTTTTGTTTTTAATGAAGACTGAAGTGCTTTACAAAGTACCTGCCACTCTTCTCTTCCAGCCTGTACTTGTTGGCCTTGATGAACTTGTGCCAGGCTTTTTCATCTGGCCACTAGAAGATACACACAAAGAATATCAGAACATAATGCTCAAAATGGTTCTTTCTTCACATGTGCTCAGTATGCGATCTGCATACTAATAACTAATTGGAAAATATTATAAGTTATTTTGCTAAATTAGTAGATTACCAGCTCATTAAAAATTTCATGTATGTACAGCTTCCTCCAGAAAGCTCCTGCTGAAATAATGACATACTTGCACCACAAGAGGTCACCATTATGGAACACAAAACCTAAAGCATTTCCACTTGTACAATAAAACTGAAAGCTGACCAAAGTAAAAGCAGAAAGATCCAATCTTCATTTTATCATCAGTTTCATTAAGTGAATACAAGCTCAACTAGATAAAACCTGTAAGTTCATCCATTCACAAGGACAGTGATTTCTTCTGATAGAATTAACACTTATTAAATATTTAATGGCTAGAATTTTCAAAGAAAACAAACACTTCAGTAGCTTTTAATGTAAACATTGCAATGTCCAGGTCTGCCTGTGAACTATCACTAACTGCACAGTGGTCATTAGTTCTGTTAATACAAAAAACCACATATGCTGTCATTTCTTTGTTAAGCAACAGTGGGTAATGCCATAGCTCCTGCTGATTGTATAATTAGGCTGATCTTTGGCCACAGGAAACTACTACAAATATCTATGATAAATCTATTCTGTTTATCCAGCTGCACACTCAAGCAGCACCGATCTAACAGAAACAGACAAGACAGAGACCCTCTTTACTATTATACAGGAATTGTTCCTCCTTTGAATCCTGTGCTAAAGACAAAGGTCCTAATCTATGTTTTCTATTCTCAGCATGTTTAATTTAACACTTCTTATCCATACATAGTTCACGTACCAATACAACCTAATATCCTACATGCCCTTCTAAAGATAACAGTAGTGTGTTAGCAATGTAATTTCAATATTTTGCAACCTGTTAATTTAGTTTCTATAAGGCTTAAAGCTAAACTGTTGTTTAAGTAGTTTGCTGGATTGGCACCTCAATCCTGTCTGCCAGTCCAGACAGAAGATGTAAGTCATCCTATCAACAGATGGAGACAGAATAAAAGACAAAGCTCTTCTAAGATCACTACCCTATAAAATGGACTCGATAGCTCACTGCGATCAGTCAAAACTTTCCCAAGCAATCACATTATAGAGGAACACTTGCTTCATTATGGCTGACAGTGAATACTGCTTTCTTTTTACAGCATGAAGACTTAAGTACTCCCAAATCCAAATGCTTACAAATACTATCTAGAAATTACTTCAGCTTACGTACAGCAATTCCCATTCTTTGGGCAAGCCATGCCTTAAAAAAAAACCATAACAGACAAGTGCTTGCATCTCTAAAATAGATGGACATCTGTAAGAAAGGAGGTTTCTACAGCACAGATTAAATATAGTCCAGTGTATTAACAGATATAAAAATTCGGTTCCATTTATACAAACATTTTGTCCTACAAACTTCAAAAGATTACAAATTGCTCTATGAGGTCCAGCCATCCCTGAAATCAAGACTGCAGCCTGAAAGGACACTGAATAAGCAAGAGAATAACAAATTCAGTCACCTAACACTAACCCAGCTATACTCAGAAATCAGTATCTTCAGAATTACATGTAGGCATGATGATACCATTTGCCTATATGAATCCAGATGGTTGAGTTTGCCTTTTTCAGAGTTTTGTAACTATAACCTGTATGTGTCTCTTTTCTAAAATATAAATCCACAGGACGAATCCAAGAAACCTCAACAAAGACAATTCTACAAGTTTTGCAGAAAACAAAAGCAGTTGAACAGAAAAGACGCTGAAGCAAAGGATGTGGTAACCTGAACGCTTATCAGAAAGAAACAGCACATCTGCAAGACAAAGGGTAAGACCATGTCAAAGTTTGAACTGAAAAAAAGCTTGGCTGGAACCTATGACTTCTTAAGCACCAGTATCAACCAGTTTAGAGACCTATGTGAGGAGGAGAGCAGATTGTTGTACTCCTGGTATTCACAGAACTATCTGTGCTTTAAGAAAACATTCTCGTAAGTTAAACAGCTTAACTGGAACTCTCACTATTTTCAGAAAAAGAATACACTGAATACATACATAAATGAGAATGACTGGTGGACAGGCTTATCTTTATGGAATATGTACAATTATGAATTTTGTGAGAGACTTTAAAATCCCTTTATGTATCTTTACCATGCTGCCAACTCCATTTTAGCTAAAGACTTTTGCTTCTGTGTTATCTTTTCCATGTAGGGCTGAAACTTAAGCAGCAGTATCTTGTTAAGAACTATGCAGTTAAAGTGTAATCAACCTACTCTAAAAAAATAAGTTACCTACTACTGAAGGGAACTGGCTTGTCAAGAGAGTGGTTGCCTTGGAAACAAACTCAATTGGCAGAAATCTGATCATCTGATAAAGGACTCATCAAGAAATCAACTGACAGAGGCTCTAATGATTTACAGAGGAAAAAAACTTCGCAACTGAATCACCTCTATCATTCTCATTTAAAGGAGATTATAGTAGCACCTATAAGGAATACTGCTTCCTTGCTTATACAGAAACTATGAGGGCTTCCAAAAAAGAAGGTGAGCCAGTACAGCAGGAGCATGTTCAATATTCTTCCCTGGTGAAAAAATGTATAATTAAGTGAAAGAAGCATTTATTCAGCAACTCTGCATGTTTAGATGTTTACTTGCTTGTTCTCGCCATGAGCTTCTTCTTAATGGCAAATGTGCAAACTCTCACCTTCAGTGTTATTCCAGGGAAAACTGCATTCCAAAGAACTGCAACCCAGAGACAAATAATTGAGCCAGTTCTCTCTGAAGATGCTGCACGCAACATCAAGGTCTGGTTCACAAATGTAAGATCACAATAGAGAAACAGTGCTTGGGCTGTTTCCCCATACACTGGAGCCTTAAGCACCTAAGAGTCTGGCTGCCTCTCTACTTTGTAAAACAGAGTCTGGCAATGGGCCTGTATTTTAGGCCACAGCTTTCCATACAGTTAGACCGTCAACATGATCCCTGTTACCAGTTTGGCCTAAGAAAAGTAGTACTTTCCTTGACAAATGTCTGGGCACAGGACACAAGACAAGCAGAGAGGTACATTCACAGCCAATGTGGTAGGGAGGAGGTTAAAAATACTTCCATTTTATTAACATAACCCATGACACAGCAGCTGGCCACGAAGCCAGAGATAAACTCCTTTGTTTAATTTTTATTAATTATTAGTACAGACGTAGCCCTGGTGCCCCATCGATTATTTAGTTACCAGTTAAGAAAGGCACAGAGCCTAATACAAACAAGTTAATCCTTCTCTACAGAATTGTCTCTAGCAAGCACCTTTGATCAGTGAGGTAGCAAAGCTTATTTAGAAAAAAAAACCAAACCCAAACATGATCATCCTTTTTGAACTGTCAAACTTGAAGGCATTCCCACTAGACTCTACCCACTCCTCATGGTAAGGTTCTAACAGTAACATATTCTTACAAACCTGAGAGGCAAAACTAGAAAATATGGAAGTGGGGTAACAACAAAGGAGCACAATAACAGACCTAATACAATAAAGGATGAAGAACTTTCTACTTTTCAAAGAGAAAAGTAGAAATAAGAGGGTATGAGCAAAAGATAAGGATAAAAAGATAAGCATACGGAAAAGGCTGCAAGTCCCATCCTACCTGCTTCTGCAAATGCCAAGACCTCACACAGCTTTGATTCTCCAGAGATTATGAGCTTTTACTCTTGTACCTACAGAACTGGTGGACTTTCTCTCTTGAAGTAGAGATTGGAAGGGGAACTGTTCCATGTAAACCAGAATTTGAATGGTCTTACAAAGGAAGCGAGCTACTCACATGCAGACAGTGCATAGCATGCCCCACGTAAATGCTGTTAGGAAGCCATACACAGCAGACACTAGCTGGTGTCTGCAAACACACTTATTTTCCATTGTAAAGCAAGGAAATGAAAATGAATTACCAGCTTCGTGATACGGAAGACAAGACTCTGCAAAGCACCCTAAACTTTGTATTTACAGGTATATTTTGTTGTTCAATTCTATTATACATGACTGCTTAAGGCAATTCTTTGGGGTGGGGGTGAGTGGTGTGGTTGAAGACCTCAGAACCACCAAATTGGTAGGCCTAACATCCAAGGACTTTATGGAAACTGACTAAGAAAACACAATTTTCTCTCAGTAAGCCACATAAAACTTTCCAAATAGCCAAACATCAGCAACATTTAAAAAACAAAAGCTAACAAGGAAGATACTTGGAAAAATATACAGCACACTGCCCTCTGAAGGCATCACCTGCATAAACTGCAATAATACTAAAATTTACATACATTTTATAAAAATATGAAACGGTATATGGTCTAGTTAGTTTAAAAGCTTCTTCTGATACACTAAAAAGAGGTAGCTGAAGACATGACACAAAACTGGTAAGTACAGACACTCACAGAAAAACCTTTTCAGAAGTTCCTTCCTGATGAGAAGCATTAGTCTGTGTTGCTACCACATGAAAGATCTCTTATCTCCATGTGCTCTTGATAAAACATTGGGCTCATTGCTAACTGCTAGCAGTATTTTCTAAAATAAAGTAATATTTAGTTGAGGGGAGGGATTCAGTTTATTTTCAAATAAATTCCTAAGGTGTTTGAGTTTATTATCTCAAATTTCCTTTTATTTGACGTCCTTTTACTTTAGTCAGAAAACTGTAATTATGAGTGCACAATTTCTATACATCTATATCTGCAGAGCATTTTCTATATCTATAGGACCACAATTCTAATCTTTTTTGAAAGTTCCTTCCTCATAAACAAATCTAAGCCCCTGATAGTCTCATTGTTTGTTCTTAAAGTCTTTTTATTTTTTGTCTTTATTTTGTAAGTTACTTAAAACCAGTAGGACTTACAAAACTACACTAGCCACTTATGTAACAAAGATCTACCAAAGCCACAACAGGTCTGAAAGTCCACCTTGCTCAGTGTCTTTTAACAGTGACCAAAAAGCTTCTTGGAGACCTCTAGAAAACACAGAGTGCTGCTGCAGGGGGCTGCCTGGAGTTCTTCAGTTTCTGCCTTCGCATTTTTCATCCTGATACACTCCCTCCTCTTCTTTTTTCTCATATTTTCCCCACGAGTCACTTGATTTCTCCCCAACGCATTCTCCTTCATTCCATTCCCTCCAGCCCCAAAAACTTCCTTTCTTCTAGTTAATTTAAAACCCAAGAACTTGAACCAAATTTTTACAAATTTTCGTTTAGATCCTCAATATATCAATGTTTTCAGGTCTTCAAACATCTAGGAAAGCAATTTCTAACTTTACACAAGGTTCTAAAAACAGCCTAAGCACTGCAATAAGTAATAGATGCAGACTGTTTATACATAAATACAAGCAGTGAACATCTGATTTTACAAACATACGTTGTGTGTATTGGAAAGTCAGACATGATGTACCTACACCCAGAAACCAAGACATTTCACTAAGTGGTAAGTAGAACACATTTAAAGCAATGTTAAGCTAAACCTCAGTTACTGATTTTAATAACAAGGCATTGCTCTATATACTTTGTAAGGAAGTATAAAGAACATGCCATATTTTTGCCAAAGCAGCTAACAGGAATTGGTTTTAGCATTTTGGCAAAATGAGAAAAAAATCATATTTTGCTTTATCATTCATTCTCATAGAAATTATTTTTTTCTATATGCCAATAAACATTTGCATTTTTCATTAATCTATTTATTCCCATTTAATTATACTACCCAGACCTTTCATATTGCCAAAAGGACATCAGAATCACCTTCTGTATTGTCTTTCATTGCTTGAACAGTAGGGAATATGTTTTTGTGGGTTTAGTTTTGTTTAAAATGATTTATTCCTCACCCATAAATTAGCACTTGAAAGGTACTCTGTCTTTTCAGACAAAGGCCAGGTTGGATGGGGCCTTGGGCAGCCTGATCTGGTGGCAGGAGAGTTGGAACTAGATGATCTTTAAGGTCCCTTCCAACCCAAACTATTCTATGATTCTATGATTAAAGAATTGGCCTTTACTGAGCCACTTAAGAGAATGCATCTCTATTTTGCTCAGCTACCTCTGAACTTTCCTTGCTATGATGTCACCTCAGGAACAAACAAAATAGATACAAACACAATGTGGAAATAAGCAACAGGTCTCTCTTGAAGGGAAGAGAATTAGTATAACAGCTCATTTTTTTTAAAGACCGTTTTCTTTCAGAAAAGATAACAGAGAGGTAGTAAATTACTTGCAGACAACTAAAAGAAATACAAATTAAAATATTAAACCCATTACACAAACCTCTAGTCAGTCCTGTTTCTCAGCTACAAATCTTTTCAAAAGCATGCAAATAACTGAAAATATTATAAGATAGATGTCCTGAAATTATTTCAGGAATTGCAGAGGATTATATCATAAGTAACACCACCAGAAAAGAGAAACGAAAACCGCAGTGAAAACTATAACGGAGACTATAACTGACACCACTGATATGAGAAAGCATAAATAGCAGAAAGGAAACATAATTTGCAAAAATAAGTTGACAAACAGGCCAACTAACTGTACTCTGAGTCATCCTACAGATGAGCAAATAGTAATTCCTCTATAAACACAATCACAGGCATAGCCCATTACTTATGGCAGCTCCAGCGATAAAAAAGAATATAGTATTCTATTTATACAGGCTGTTGATAAAGAACTTCATACACGTTAAATAGCATAGCTTAAAAGAATATTAGAGGTTGATGAAAAACCTATATCCTTACCCTTTTTATTCTTCACAGTCTTTGCATCTTCTGCCTAATACTGAAAATACTAAGAGTATCTATTTGTGGCAGGACATCTTTAAGCAAGCAGAAAAATGACAGCCTAATTCTAACCATAACACCCACCTAAAATACTAGCCTAAACATATATATATATAAAAACATATACGTGTGTGCGTGTATTTTTATATATAAATAAAACTTTGAGTCTGAAAACCACAGGATCTTCATCTTCCTAATCTGAATCTTGCATAAGGATTCTCATTCTAAAAAAAAAACCACAAAACCCTACAGTCCTACCTAGACTGAATTGGCATTCCTTCCTCACCCCTTGCATGGCATGCTTTCCCATTCTAGAATTACGACTAAATTGGTCATAAGGACTCTAGAGATCTCCCAGATTTAGAGATCAATAACCTAATCCTGAAAGTAATGACTAGAGTGGAAAGACTTCCCTTAGAGGAGACAGTAAAACTGTGTCTTTCATGTGTGAGAAGAAAGTTCTGGAAAAAAAATTTCATTCCATGTTTACTCTCAGTATCCCCTAACCCTTTACAAAAACAGGTACCTTCTTGGAAGGGCAAGTGTTATCCATTCTTTGGAAAACACTGTAGAAAACTCTACCTGTGCAAGTTTCCCACCACTTAACTGTTTCTTTATTAAATTAGTGGTCTCAATAGCTACTGGAACTGAGGCAGAAATTGAAAAAGCTTAGTTAGGAGTAGATAAATTTCCTGTTTCCATGTCTTTATGAGAATACCAGAAGTCATGAATATATGTAATGAGAAAAGACAAATCCTGAAAGAAGTCTGGAAAACTTGCAGCAGTATCAGCTAAACCATACAACAAACTAATTCACACCATGTCATTAATTTCAAAAATTCACCTATAGCAAAACAGAATGGGTGTTCCCTTCAGGAAAGAAATCTCTCTCTTCTATAGGAATTCTATTATTCAATGAGAAAAGGAATTAATATTTTGGGTGCAGATGTGAAGGTAGCTTTAGCAATCAGACAGAAGTAATTTCCAGTATTCACTCGTCCCTTGCTTTTATCACTCCCTACTGAAGTTTTCCAAAACTCTAAAAGCACAAGAAAGGGAAACTAGTCTTACGGAAGCAGTTCATGAACAACTCTCAAGGATTCTGTCAAAGAGGCACTTAATAAGGATAGCAATACTGACAGAAAACAGGGCACGGTATATCTTCTTCACAGCACCTTCTAATCCCTTTACAGCTATTTATAGAATCACTTATTAAAAAAAGTGTAGAGCAGGCCACCTGGGAATCAACTGTTTGCCACCAAGGTTTTCCTCATTGAAGGCACCTACATTTCTAAGGAGTCCTGGAATGACATCTAAGCTTTCAGAATATTGAGAAATTGGAGAAGAAAAAAAAAATTCATCTTTTCTCACCAAGGAAACTGTTGCTCTTCATCAGCAAATCTGCCATCACTGTTGACACTTCTGCCGAAATATATGAATGCAGAAAACATTTCAGAAGTTTCATTTCTACAGCAATCACAATAGAGATGGCAAGGCACAATGGCTGGATGAAGATGTAAACAAAACTTAGCTTCCCTGTGATTGTCAGAAATTACTCCTTGCTTTCCTGAGGCAACATGTCAATAAATTCAATCTGCTTCAATTAATATACCTATTCTATTGTAACTAGATGGTTCTCTGAAAAACAAAATTGCAAACAAAATGACAAAGAACTCTTCCCCTCAATAAGTCCTTTTCTCTTTTTTTTTCTCCTCCTCAGTATCTTTATAAAGCAGTAGTGATTGCATCAGCGCTGTTCATTCTTTCCATCAGTCCTTGAAACAGCAAAAGAATTTGAGATGGAAAGTGAGCAAGTCTCCTGCTGGAATAAAATACTTTCCTTCTTTTCTCTTTGAAATAAATGAAATAGCATTAATAGGAGGGATCTGCCATACTATTTTGGTATGCTCCAATTCCATCATTAACAGAAACAGAGCTTTACTATAAAAGTTATTTTGGTACATACATATGAATTGTGGGGAGAGTGGAGTAAACAGTCTCATGCACCTTTTCCTGTACGAAGTGTACTATTTCTATAATCCTCTTGCTTAGTTCCTGCCATGGTTTTACATCAGGGGGATACAGGACTGAGGCTGACACAACTGCTTCACACAGAGAATGATGGGACTCCAGGTAATAAAAGTTTTTACATTCCTTTAAGCCCTCATCCTATTATTCCAGAATATAATGTACTTTGAATAGAAAATATCTTTTAACTTCATACAAGACGCCTCAAGTATTTATGACACAGAAGCAGATGCAATCTAATCATAGCAATCATCTAGTAGATATAAACTTTTTCTAATAAGAATCCCAAAACTCTGTTAGTGCAACAACCCATCTACTGTACTAGAGCCTTTTTTATATAACTCCTATCAAGACCAAACTCAACAAACTATATTGAACAATAGGTTTGTGATACCTTTCAACCATCTCACTAGATGAAGAATGACATCTCTGAACTCAGAAAGTTATATAGATCAAGGTCTGCCTGACTTGTGTCTTATCATATGCAAATACCAAACCAACGTGCTTATTGGCACAAGTCCTAGCAATAAGTTATAATGTGTGAAAGCAGCTGAGATTACCTAGAGTCCTTCCATCATACCACGGCATGAACTGCTTGGGCTGATAGAGATGAGGGACTTTTGTCCCTCATTTTGTATTATTTTTATGCCTACTGCAATATTGCAGGCATGTCTGGTATATGCAGCCATAAGAGCACCTAAATGATGTTAGTGATCCTCGGTGCAAGGGTACAAAGCACTACAGGTAGCATCTCTGAGGCAGCATCTGCAAAAATCATCTGTCTCAGGTCCACAGAAAGCATGCACAACCCAAGGGAGAAGGTAAAGATTCACCATTCAAAAAACAGATCTTGCATTCTACGTGAAAGGAGGAGGAATATTACACTAATTTTCTGTTTTGGAAAAAACTAGTCAGAACAAGATTGGAAAAACATTTTTCTGTGTTACCTTAAGGCCAGTAATTTGAGATCTAATTTAAGTGATAGGTGACATTCAACTATATCTAGTACTACTCTCCCTAGTTTAAACATGGTTGTGACGAGCTACATGCATTAACATTCCATCTTTTATGGTTAGAATCATTAGTATCTTAGCTATCACGTTGAGAGTCAGAAATGTAAGCAACACATCACAAAGCAATTAAGCTGGCAGAGCTTAAGCAAAATGAACCTTGACAAGCTATTCTTCAAATATGCATAATGATATTTGAAGAAAAGAAAATAAAATTGAATATATGTAGTTTTCACTTTTCAACTTTTTCTATTTTCTAAATCTCCTCTTCCACAGATAATCTAAACAGTAAGTTCTGTAAGATTTCATGTTGCAACAAGCAATCTTTTTTGGCAAGAGGTATTTTTTGCCTGTTCCTAAGAATACTTCAATAGAGAAGCCTGTCATTCTCAAAAATTATCAAAGTTATCAAGGTAAATCGTGACTTTCTGTAGCTCAGACTATCAAAAAATTCAATGATTATGGTACACAAGACCACATCACTAAGTGATTGTGAAAAGCACCAGTACCAAACACCCAAAGTCAAAAATTTGCAGAGCTCTCAAGCTTATAAAGGAAAATTATACAATATTGAACAGATACAGAGGATGAATAATGAGTTAAGTGTTCCATTGTACCTGCAAGTTTTAAAGTTATGACTCAGTAGGAAGGTCATTCTTCCAAATTTGCAAAAGTACCAACTGACCCATTCTTATTGCAGATATTTGGATACCGTTAACTGATCATCCATTTCAAATGCCACACTAAAGTGCTTCACACCCCACTTTTTGTAAAAAAAGTCAGATTACAATAACTTATGTAGTATGCTAATCCATATGGTCTTTACCTAAAAGGTCTCTTGGGTCACTGATTTTAATGGGAGAAAATGATTTTGCACCAAAACATTCTCTGTAGTGCTTTGCTTTCCTTCACCCACAATTTTTTCATCACTGGGCTTATTTTCTTGGTTACCCTCCATCTATACTCAGAAAACTTTCCATTGTTCCCTCAACTCTCTAGTCTTTCTGAACTTGTCTTTTTTTTTTTAATCCTGCTTTCAATTTAATATAGAATAAGGGTGCTACGATAGCTCTGCAAGGTACCAGAACTATCAGAGTATACAGCTCTGCTGTAACAGCCTCAATGGACAACATTCTCTAAACTATTCAGTATTACCATTAAGTCAGTAAACGAAAGGCGTTTCATCTTATAAAATGAGGAATATACTCGACATTGCCAGATTCGTCAATCTTATTAGCAGAAAACAGTTGTTCATTAATGCAGCAACTGACATTCTACTGAACGAAGAACTACAAACCTTACATCCTTCCCATGCAAGAATTCAAATTCAAAGAATTCAGAATCAAAAGCAAAATAATAAAAGACTTGATCATGAATTACAGAATGGATGTAATAATCTCAATTCAGTAAAAATAGACTGGACTGCATGCACTAAAGTCTCATTAATATCTTTCATCAGTTTGGTCATCAAAAAAACTTAACTAAAAAAAAAAATGCAAGGCAGTAAGAAAATTCTGCCTTGATTGCCAGAGTTTAAGCCTGGGTTTTGTGTATGACCACATATTTCCCCAATACCAGAACTGAAACAGGGCTTGTATCTTTACGCTTCTGTTCTTTTATGCTCTGCTAAGAGAAGAATGTATAGCAACTTGAAACAACAGGATTGAACCGTGAGACCAAGTACATTGAATTTAAACTTCAGTATTCTTCATCCAATTATTAGAAGACTTAGTTTTGAAATGTTAATGATCAAACAAAATGAAAGATATTTCATATCAAGCAACTTCCTATCAACCGTTTTTAGAAAATTAGTCTTTTGACTGTAGAAACTTCCTAAGAACAGAAGCATAAAGATTTTTTTTTCCCAATCATCAGAATATAGTTTGACTTCAATCCATAAATACTGCTACCTTCAAACTTCATTGATTACAAACGTTTTGATACTTGCACAATTGAATATCTAGGAATACGGCTGTGTGGAAGGCACGCACTACCATACTTGAGCAATATCAACTTTTCTCCTCTCAGTTGAAATAAAGATTTTCCTGCTGTCCATTTTAGGAAGTCTTCCCTCTCCAATCTGCTGATATGCTTATTACAGATTAATTGTCTACTTTCATCATTAAATGGTGTGTATGACCTTTGCTCTCCTAAGCAGTTATCATTACTTCTGTAAAGATTATTCATCACAGTTGGTTCTTCAGAGTCTGGCTTCTCTTCATCTGAAACAGCCAAAGAGACTACATTTATAGAAGTATTCTTATACAATAAATACACATGACAGAGCTCAAAATGAATTTCTGTTTGTCATATTACATTATCAAAAATTGCTTTTATCAATTTAAAAGGTGAGAAAGCTTAAGACTAGAGCAAAGTAGCCAAAGTCCTCTTATGTATATCATCTCTTAAAGTCCTTCCGGTTTATGTTTTACCATTTTGATTTTCCACCTTTTTATTTATTGTCCTTTTACAGATAGGTGGCTCGTACCTTGTGAAAGAAGTGATTATATTCCAGGATCTGAATATTATGAAGGAACTCAAGCAAAAGGTAGCTGTTAACCTGGCACCCTGGTGCGTACACATCATAAGAAACTGCACAGAAAACTTAATCAAACATCTGCATGATCTCCAAAGGGGAGAAGAGACAAACTCAGGCTGTACCTTCGGTTCTCAACTTCTCCAATTGGGAACATCAGCTTATTAAGGATTACACTACACATAGGGGTACATGATGTAAATATATATTTACAGAATATGTACATAATAACGCAGTAAAATTTAGTACTTTTTGTATAAGCCTTACTTTCCAATAAAGTAAAAAGTGAGATATTCAGTTTATCACGCAAAGTAAGAATCCCAGGCAATGTAAGTATTATCATTATTATAAATGAGTCTTCATTAAAGACAAACTTCCGGCACATTTTATTACGAGCCACAGTGCAGGAAACCAACATGTCAAATCACTTTCCATTTGCAAGAAAATTACTTTTAAATCCCACATTTAGCAACCTTTATTAAGTCTCCACTAACAAAACTCTTAACAACAAATACATTCAATGTTAATTTTACCCATAGAAAAAAAAACATTTCAGCAAAAATTCCATTACTTAGAAACCTATTGGAAAAAAATGCTACCTCAGTAGCTTTCAACTCACTTTCAGAAGTGATAGCCAGCATTGTTTTGGGAAACCACATTTTCAGAAGTGCCTTAATGGCATTTAAATATTTTTAAAATTTTATTCGGAAAGGACATGTAGGTCCTTCGATATAATATAAGAATTCATATCTTTAATAATATTAAAACCCACCATGCATTTACTTTCCTAGGAAATAACATGTATCAAAACATTCTTACTCTGATTAAGAGGAACCATTTTAGCAGCAAAGAAATTTCCCTCAGAAGTTCTTCTAAACAAGCGTGCCTGAGCACTGCTGACTTTTCTAACCCCCGCGCTGTTGGCAGGAGGCTTTGGAAGAAAAATGGAAGAATGTTCACGTTTTGCAGAAGCAACTAGTATTGGTTTCTGTGACAAAGATAAAGAAGACAATTTATTAAAAGCACAGATCATTTCAGTTTCATGTAAACAACATTTTTTTAAGAAGAAAAGAAACTTGAATGATTTATACAAAAGATTAAGCTCAGAATAAAACAGATAAAATTTACATTGGTTTGCTCATTAAGAAACTTACATTTCCATATCCAGAATCTAATGATACCATGCCACTGAACAAGCCAGATATCTACACCATTATCACTACAGAAAGCTGTTTAAATACATTATCTTATTGAAATTACTGAAGTGAAACATTTCTTGGAATTCCACCCCAACCATCCCCTTTTCCTAAAGAATGCCACATTTAGATCACTGTCTTAAAGAAACAATACATACAGCAAGCACACTTGGCCGTTTTAGCATGTTCTCTTCTCTTAGGAACTAAGGAAATGATCGTGACTTAATCTTATCTTTAAAGACTAAATGTAAAAAACCTGAAAAAGCCAATACACTTACAAACTAAAAACAATTCAAAATTTTCACAGAGAGGGAAAAAGGAGGTCTTATCAGTACCCCTATCTGATTTTTAAAGAAACTCCAGTCCATGGATGCTTTAGTCAAATAGAAAGCACAATTAACCAGTTACTTTCAAGTTCTTGATCACAGACCACAGAATGTTAGAGGCTGGAAGGAACCTCTGGAGGTCACCTTACTCAAACCCCCCTGCTAAAGAAGGGCCAGCTACAGATGGTTTCCCAAAACTACGTCCAGACAGATTTTGAAGATCTGCAAGGATGATGACTCCATAGCCTCTCTGGGAAACCTGTGCCAGGACTTCATCACCCTCACAGTGTTAAAAGTGTTTCCTGAAGTTCAGACAGAACCCCCTGTGGTTTAGTCTGTGCCCAGTTTAGCAGCAAGGAAATTCCCCTGAGAAGTTCTTCTAAATAAGCTTACCCGAGCACTGCTGACTTTTCTAACCTCTGCTTCATTGGTAGGAAGCTTTGGAAGGGAAATGGGAGAAGCTTCATCTTTTGCAGAAGCAACTAGTGTTGGTTTCTGTGACAAAGATAAAGACAACATTTCAATAAAAGCACAGATAATTTCAGTCTTGTATAAACAATTTTTTAAAAAAAATAGAAAACTGAATGATTTATACAAAAGATTAAGCTCAGAATAGAACAGGTAAAAGTTACATTGGTTTGCTCATTAAGAAACTCATTTTTATTTCCAGAATCTATTGACACCATTCCACTGAAGAAGCCATGTATCAATACCATTACTACTGCAGAAAGTCATTTTTAAAAGCAAATATTCAGGGCTGCAGAAAACAAAAACTAGCCTGAGCAGAGCAACTAAAACTCAGAATTATTTATTGCCCTCATAAATACTCATCTGACATCATTTGCAGCATGCTTATTCATAAACATAAATAAAAAAAAATGTTGTGCCAAGACTTGCACTTACAATTCTAGAAGCACATCTATTCTTTATGGTTTGTTTTTGAGCACTAGAGTATTATTTCCAAAATACCTCAAATGTGTTCATATCATATGTAATACTGTCTATCACACCGAGACAAATCATGCAGATTCAGAAACATGCACGTTCTAGTTTTATTTATGTCAATATCTTGCATCTCTGAGCATGCATGCAACTCCCTGAAACTCTGGTACAAACCACTTGCTACATCCTACATAAACGCATTGCCTTATAAGATCACGGCTTTCTAACAATTTCCTTACAATAAAGCATCCATTAGGTCTTCAGAGCACTCCTGGGTATGAGTTGAAGATAGCCAAGAGGTGAGGCCACCCCACTCCCTACAACCACCATGGCCAATACAAGCTCTATACGTACAGAGGTCTAAAGCATAAAAGGCAAGTTTTGCACTGATCTTAACTAGTTTTCTCTAGGTTTTTTTCCACTCTCTCACACAAGATAAATACTGGTGTTGAATTTTTACTTAAATCCAACTGTAGAAATATTTCATATTAAATACAAGTATGGTCAGCATTTTTTAATTTGATTCCTATCAGATACGTTATCTTATTGAAATTACTGAAGTATAACATTTCTTGGAATTCCACCCCAACCACCCCCTTTTCCTAAAGAATGCCACATTTAGATCACTGTCTTAAAGAAACAATATATACAGCAAGCACACTTAGTTGTTTTAGCATGCTCTCTTCTCTTAGGGACTAAGGAAATGATCGTGACTTAATCTTATCTTTAAAGATTAAATATAAAAATACTGAGTCAGTACACTTATAAACTAAAAACAATTCAAAATTTTCACAGAGAGGGAAAAAGGAATTCTTACCAGTACCCCTATATGATTTTTAAAGAAACTCCAGTCATTACATTTCATGGATGCTTTAGTCAAATAGAAAGCACAGTTAACCAGTTACTTTCAAGTTCTTGATCACAGACCACAGAATGTTAGAGGTTGGAAGGAACCTCTGGAGGTCACCTTACTCAAATCCCTCTGCTCAAGAAGGGCCAGCTACAGATGGTTTCCCAAAACTACGTCCAGACAGATTTTGAAGATCTGCAAGGATGATGACTCCATAGCCTCTCTGGGAAACCTGTGCCAGGACTTCATCACCCTCACAGTGTTAAAAGTGTTTCCTGAAGTTCAGACAGAACCCCCTGTGGTTTAGTCTGTGCCCAGTTTAGCAGCAAGGAAATTCCCCTGAGAAGTTCTTCTAAATAAGCTTACCCGAGCACTGCTGACTTTTCTAACCTCTGCTTCATTGGTAGGAAGCTTTGGAAGGGAAATGGAAGAAGCTTCATCTTTTGCAGAAGCAGCTAGTGTTAGTTTCTGTGACAAAGATAAAGACATCATTTTAATAAAAGCACAGATTATTTGATTTTCGCACCTCTGGTCTTGTTACTGAAAAGAGCCTATTCCCACCTTCTTTGCACCCTCCCTTCAGGTACTTATATACATGTACAAAATTCCCTCTGCGACTTCTCCAGGCTGCATGGTCCCAGCTCTCTCAGCCTTGATTCAGTCCCTTCATCGCACACTCTCCAGTTGCTCCATATCTCTCTTATACTGGGGACCCCAGAGTTGGACCCAGCACTCCAGGTACAGCCTTACCAGTACTACACAGAGAGGAAGGATCACTTCCCTCAACCTGCTGCCAACACTCCTCCTAATGCAGCCCAGGATACCCTTAACCTTAATCTTAGCAGCAAGGGCATATTGCTGGCTCATATTGATGCTTATTACCTTTTTCTGTTTTAGTAACCTTTCACAAGCAACCTGCCTCAAGTACATGTCTTCTGATTCTTGTTAATGTCACTAAGAATTATAACACAATACCTCAATATGTAAATAGTTTAAATTATTTTCAGGTTTCTTTTGGGGAAAAAAAAGATAAGACCGACTTCATACATCTTGGACTAACATTACAACAGGTTACCATTTCTCCCTAACCTATTTAAACTATATATTTTCCTAACACCATTGACAGACGTACTTTTATGCCAGTATTGCACGAGTTATTTCCAGAGTACTCACATGAGCAAATGGGCTAAGATGAACACCAGTCACTGGTCTCGATTCAGCTAAATCAGAACTGGATGCATGAAGCCTAGCATAAAGAAATTGAACATTACATGGATAAAGCAGACCTCACGACTTACTCATATGGTCATTCAAACACGTTTCACCATCCTTTCTGGCATGCCTGACACCTAACTCTACAAATACAGCTCATAACTCCTCCCTACAGTCACTACAGAATTGTCATATAAAGAGTGCTAAAAATGACTGGGAAACTGGATGTAAAAAGCTCAATATACTTTTTTTCCCCCTCTTTTGTTTCAAGAGACAGATATATTGAGCTATGTGAATTATGCTATGTAACAGAACTCCACAAAGAAATAATCCTGTAACAGTATAAATTTTGTTTAAAAATAAGAATTTGTCTTAAGGAAAAGGTGCATTACAGACCATTTTCCTATATTATTCTCCACATACAAAACTAGTGTAAAGACTGCCTCTGTAGCTCTAATCCACAGGAACTTCCTGGACATGTAGATTAACACAAACAGTAAAGATCATTAGAAGAAGGCAAAGGATGTGATTAGGAATACAGATTAACACAGGGGAAAAAAATCACCGGAAACATTATTACAGAATCAAGTCGCTTGCTCCTAAAAGATATTTGAACAAATCTTAAAGCCACAGTACCTAACAAATGGAGGGAATGTATTTTGAGAGGCTTGTGAGGATCCAGATCCAAAGGGCAGCTTCCTAGTAAGTTAAAGAGGTATTATTATGAGTAACAGTAGCACAGTTATCAGTAATTGATGAGCAGAGGCAAGGAAGAACAGGCAATCCATTTTTTTTTCCTCAAAGAGAAATGCCTCCCCAACCCGCCCTCAAGCAAGTGCAAACAAAGACAACACTAACTTAAGACCAGTTATCACGCCAAACTTTCAGTCAGTGTTTTGTCCTGCTGCATCTTCTAGCAAACACAGTGGGCAGTGAAAGACTAGCTTAATCATCTCTCAAGACCCCCAATATCAACCACTATCCTGGTGCAGTTCTCTGTAGATAGGACCCTTGTCATTTTATAGCAAATTCATCATAAGCCTCAAACTCCTCTTCTGCTTTTCAAACTCCCCTAAAAACATATTTCTGCACCGTGTTTGACCCCAAAAATTTGATAACTTCTATTCTCTCACATAGTTTATGACAATGAACCAACAGCAGATCAGACTCCACCACTGTTTATTTCTAAGCTACGGAGAAAAAATACTATTTCTTTAGTTTCTTGGGTCACTTTCTCCTGATCTGCATTTTTACATTTTCAACTGCCTCTTCTGTTCTTTCTCTCAGAGCCTCTACATTCTGGCAAAGTTTCTTTAATTAATAAACAACCCAACCCTTTCTGCTGAACTAAAATTGGATGCTAAGGAGAATGCACCAATCTTTCACTAAAAGATGGATAATTAGAAAATACAGGAATAGATCAGGAGCCTGAGCCTTCTGGTGTTTTCAATCCTCCCGATTACCATTAATACATTACGTTGTTTTACTGCGACACAGTTTGACTCTCTGTGCTCCCTACTCTTCCTGCTATTACAACATTATTCAAGAGAGTTAAATGAGGAATTCCACTGCACTAGTCTGTTTGGAACAGTTAAACAGCCATTCCTCACTGAACAGGGAAGGCAGATGATCATTCCCTATTTTCCCAGCAACTGAGAGTCGATATTTTGACCTTAAGTGGAAGGTCTCCTGCACAGGCCATATGTCTGATAAAGGTATTATCCAGCATACATGGAAAAAACAGCTGTGAATAAACACTAACACATAATCAACATGATTCCACAAATCAGAAATTTGAATTAATTCATATTTCTTCTTTTCTAGCCTGTGTATTTCCATCCACCTTGCTGAATTTTAAAATAATTTTCTCAAGCAATCTAATATCTTACATTTAATTTCTGAAGGACATAGGGTTTTTTAGTTCTTAAAATCTCCACACTCTGTCACCAAAACGTGTATTTTATGGGATTTACGTATATGCTTTTCATAGTTAAACTAAGAAGCAACCTGAGAGATTGGATGTGCTTCTGTTGAACAGCACCATCTCTGATACAATCAGCTTAAGATTTCTTTTTAATTCTACCATCAACTGCAAGTTTTCTATCCTACAAGTACCTTTACTTGCTAAAGACCAAACTTCCATTATAATAATGTTCTGTTGAAGCCTTCACTTCTTACCTACTTAATTGGCAAAGGTACCTTTCTACTGTAAACTGAATCAGTAAGTCCTACCATTTGGGCACCGTTAGTCACCCTTCCAATTCATTAAAAACGTTTTAATGATTAATGTTGCAAAGGGAATTTGTGAAGTGGTTTGCATGCTTGACTGTGATCCCTGCTGCACGGCTGGCTGCTTTAGCGGGGGGCATGGGGAGCAGCAGAGGACAGTGTCAACAGGGACGGCATAACTGATACGCACAGATCTTGTCCCCTGCTGCTGTCACCACTTCCCAGGTAGCTTTTAACTTGCACAGATAAAGAGCTCCTCCGTGACTCTCTACTGGAAAGCAGGTCAGAGAACCCTGGATCAGCTCTAGCTATCTCCAGAAGTGAGACAGCAGCAACCTCACAGCACGTATCCTGGGTCAATCAGCATAAGAGAGAAGCATGGTTGACTACATCAGGTCTAGCTCCAGGCTGACTCTGCCATCCCATCTCCCATTTCAAAACCAGTTTAAGTACACTGAGGAGAAACCCTGTGCTCAAGCCATGAACATTCTGAATCCACATGACACCCAAATCCTGATTCTATCTTCTCAAGCAAACACTTAATACAGCTAGGACACAAATACAGATTTAGTAAGAGTGAACTCATAATGGGCATTACTAGATACAACTGTAAACATCATCAATGTCATCGTTAACGAGCCCAGGCTGCCCAAGGCCCCATCCAACCTGGCCGTGAGCACTGCCTCCAGGGATGAGGCAGCCACAACTTCCCTGGGCAACCTGCGCCTCACCACTCTCATCGTGAAGAATGTCTTCCTAACGCCTCACCTCCACCTCACGCTTTCCAACCCGAAGCCCTCCCCCCGCATCCCCCCCTCCGGGCGCACGGAGGCCGCCATCGGGCCTCCCCGGACCCCCCACGCCGCCACCGCCGGGCCCGCGGTTCCCATGGCAACGGCACGCACGGCGGGCGCGGGGCGCGGGCCGCAGCCGCCCCTGTGGGGCGCGGGCGCCGGGCGGGAGCCCCGCTCATGGCGGCCGAGGGAGACCAGGCGCCCCCCGCGCGCACGCTCCCCACAGCGCCGGCCGGGGCGGGGCCAGGCGCGAGCGCGCATGCGCGGGGCCGGGGTCGGGGGGCGGAGGGTCCTGCTGTGGGCGGGGTCGGGGGGAATGATGCTGGACGGCTCTCTGTGCTCCTCTCTTGCGAGACCTCACCTGGAGTACTGTGTCCGGTTCTGGAATCCGCAGCATAAGAAGGATATAGGGCTGTTGGAGCGGGTCTAGAGGAGCCTACCAGGATGATCTGAGGGCTGGAGCACCTCCTATAGGAGGACAGGCTGAGAGAGTTGGGTCTGTTCAGCCTGGAGAAGAGAAGGCTCCGAGGAGACCTTATACTGACCTTCCAGTACCTGAAAGGGGCTTCAGGAAAGCTGGGGAGGGACTGTTTACAAAGGCTTGTGGTGATAGGACGAGGGGGAATGGGTATGAACTGGGGAGGGGCAGATTTAGGGTGGACGTTAGGAAGAATTTCTTCACTATGAGAGTGGTGAGACACTGGCACAGGTTTCCCAGGGAAGCTGTGGCTGCCCCATCCCTCCAGGTGGTCAGGGCCAGGTTGGATGGGGCTCTGAGCAGCCTGATTTAGTGGGACTTGTCTCTGCCCATGGCAGGGGGTTGGAACTGGATGGGCCTTAAGGTCCCTTCCAACCCAAAGCTATTCTGTGATTCTGTGGTGGGTCTCTGGTGTAGGGCTCTTTCCCTATCCCATCCTAGAACACGGAGCACTGTAGCAGGTCACAAAAGTCCAGCTTAAGGATGGCAGAAGTTACTCATTTTAGAATTGCGGGGTGCGTCCTGTTACGACACCGTCTCCCATCTCCCTGAGTTCAGATTTACAGATTGGAACAGAGACATTGAAAGCTTCCCCCAGTAAAATAAAACCAAGGTGCTCAGGCAAGGTGTAGATACAGCCACAAAACCCCTTCGTGGGTGACTACTGGCCAGGCATCAAGGGCCAGTGCTCATCTCAGCAGTATCCTGCCTGGCCTGAAGCTATCATATATCCTACTCACCTCCTGTTCTTTGGGAAGCTGAAAGGTAGCTGTTGTCACATTATCTGTAGCAGAGAATCACAGAATCATGGAATGTCCTGAGTTGGAAGGGACCCTGGAGGATCATAGAATCACTTGTTTGGAAAAGACCTTTGAGATCATCAAGTCCTATTGTACCTGTCCACTACTAAACCGTATCCCTGGGCACCTCATCTATCTACCTTTTAAACACATCCAGGGATGGTGACTCAACCACCTCCCTGGGCAGCCACTTCCAGTGCCTGATAACATTTTCGGTGAAGAAATTTTCCCTGAATCCTAATCTGAACCTCCCCTGGTGCAACTTGAGCCCATTCCCTCTTGTCCTAGGATCCTTGAGTCCAGCCCCTGTCCCTGCATTGGACAACCCCAGAATTCGCACCATGTGTCTGAGGGTGTTGTCCAAATGCTTCTTGAATATTTTTAGTCTTGGTGCCATTGCTGCTTCCCTGGAGAACCTGTTCCAGTGCTCCACCATCCTCTGGGTGAAGAACCTTTTCCTAATATCCAACCTAAAGCTCTCCTGACACATCTTCCTGCCATTCCCTTCACGCAAATCAGTCCCTCAGGCTAGAGAGCTTTGTTAGAGTGGCAACAGGGGATCACTCAGAGTGTCCCCACCCCTAAGCTGCCTCCCAGGCGAGGTGACCGAAGGTGAATCCACCTACAGGCTTCGGGACCCCATTGACCAGGTGCACTGGTCGCTGGCTGAACAGCTGCCTCATGTGCTTCTGCTACTGGGATGGGTAACGTGATCACAGCTTGTATCATGAAATCTCCAGATATGTAACAGCCACAAAGACAGGCCTGTTGTGGCAAGTGGGTTGCTCATGAATGACAAGGACTGTCTTTGTTCGCTGTCTCTGAATGCATTTTGAATATATCTAAAAACTGCTACAGGAGGGCGGTTCTTATTTCTTTGTCAATAATAGAAAAATGCAACAAATACAGCTCCATCTGACCAAGGTTCTTCCTTGGTTCCTTTATAACATACTTCCAGATATATCTGAAAGCCTTCCTCAAATAAATTAACCTTGTATATGTATTATTCTGTAAATAAATGTATCTTACTTACTTAAGGTTTATTTTACTAATTACTTACTAACATCCTAACATTTACTTCCTCATGTTTGTTAGACAAGTACCCTGTGGATATTTTAAATTTAATTTGTCTTTCTGAATATCATCATAAGCCTATTATGCCCCTTTCTTCTAGGAAAACGTCTTCTTCCAGTTCCTCTTTTGATTCTGATAGGCATTATGGTAACAGTAAAAAGATCGCCGTGTATAACTCTACCCAGTTTACATAACACATGCTGTTATCTCTGCTAGCTTCTACTTTATCACTAATTATTAGACATCTAGTCCTCTTTCTTGCACAGCCAAGTTCAATACCTCAGAAGTAATGAAAACATGGTTAGTATTGTACTTGCTTTTCTTTCTGTTGTCTTACTCAAAAGCCAAAAGAACGTGTGTGTGCATGCTACTTTCAGATCATTCACAGTTAGCTCATTCACTGTTATTCTTTTCTGAACCTTTCTTTTATTGAGATAATACAAGTAAAGTTTCACAGAAAAAATGTGTAGATCTGTTTCCTCATAAAACCAGTTGGAATCTCCTTTTTCTGTTATCATCTCATCATTCTTTAAACAATTTTTAAATCCATCCAGTTAAACCCACTAAGCCTTCCTTCTTGGATTTTTCTTTAATCTTTTTCATATGCACATTATCTCTCCTCTATTTTCTTGGTCATCAAATTGAAGAGTTAATTTTTTAATTTTGGCAATTATAGCAAATATTTTATTTGTGATGTCTCTCTGTTATGTCTCAGCTGCTATAGCTTTGTCTCTTAAATCCCTTCTCTCATGTGCTTTTTATTGAATGAATTCTCTCAGCATCTATTTTAAATGTGGGTACTTAATTAAATCTCCTTGTTTGCAGTAACAGTGCTTTAGGATAGAAGTATCATTGAAACATATAAACTGACAAGGTCTAGGCAAGTCAGTATTTGCACAAAAGGTTGCTGAGGTAAAAGCACTGTGTTCTGAGCAGGTCTGCTTAACTAAGCAAAAATTACAAAGTATTCAATTATGTCACATTCATTCAAATTACTTATTTTTTTAGATTTGAAAGCCTAGGGATTTTTGGGCTGGTATCCAGTGTCAATTTTAAGTCTGACTAACTTACATTTGTCTAGAAATGAAACCTATCTGAATATCCAGGCATAGAATGCCTATATTTCCATGCAATTCAGATTTAGTTAACTGTCTTAACCACTTTGCCTGCCAGGTGTTCATTGATCGTACTTGCTGCTTCTTGTTCCTGACCTGAAAAAGCAGCTTTCAGTGTAACTTCAACCCCATTTCTTTCCTCGTTTTACAAAACAAAACAACAGTCCCACCTCCAATCTGGACAAAAATCTTCCTGTCATATTCAACTTTGCATAGACCATCTGGTATATGCTGTTAAATAAGTTCTGTATTTCACATCACTTGTAGCTCTTTACACTATATACAGCAAGCACACTTAGCTGTTTTAGCACGCTTTGTTCTCATAGGTACTAAAGAAATGACCATGACTTAATCTTATATATTATATTAAATAATCTATTCTATTTATATATTTAAAAATCCCAAAAGGGCTGATAAACTGAAAACAATTCAAAACTTTCACAGAGGGGAAAAAGGAATTCTTACCAATACTCCTATCTGATTTTTAAAGAAACTCTGGTCATTACATTTCATGGATGCTTTAGTCAAATAGAAAGCACAGTTAACCAGTTACTTTCAAGTTCTTGATCACAGACCACAGAATGTTAGAGGTTGGAAGGAACCTCTGGAGGTCACCTTACTCAAACCCCCCTGCTCAAGAAGGGCCAGCTACAGATGGTTTCCCAGGTCTACGTCCAGACAGATTTTGAAGATCTGCAAGGATGGAGATTCCACAGCCTCTCTGGGAAACCTGTGCCAGGACTTCCATCACCCTCACAGTGTTAAAAGTGTTTCCTGAAGTTCAGACAGAACCTCCTGTGGCTTAATCTGTGCCCACTGTAGCAGCAAGGAAATTTCTCTAAGAAGTTCTTCAAAATCAGTGTACCCGAGCAGTGCTGACTTTTCTAATGTCTGCATCATTGGTAGGATGGAAGAATCTTCATCTTCATTATGCTCCATTATTTAAGAGATTTAAATGAGGAATTCCACTGCAGGAGATAGAGCTGCTATTTTTTTGATCGCATCAGTTGGGATCTGATGATACCCATCTTGCTCTTTTATTCCTAAAAACTGGATGTCCTGTGCAGGTCCCTTGACCTTACTTTTTTTTACAGCAAAACTGTCTTTCGGAAGGATTTGAACTTTTTTTTTGTTCTATTTCTCAAGAACTTCTGCTTCTGTATTGCCCCATACTATGATATTATCAATGTATTGCAGGTGTTCTGTAGTCTCACCCTGTTCCAGTGCAGCCTGGATGAGTCCATGGCAAATGGTAGGGCTGTGTTTCTACCTCTGGGGGCAGTCACTTCCAGGTGTACTGGATGCACCTCTAAGTGAAAACATCTGCAGTATGCACTCTGCTGCCAAAAGGGTTGAGAAAAATACATTATGCCATTTAAGTGGATAGTATGCCAGACTGAAATTTGGCTGAATAGCTGAGGTCAAAGTGTGAAGATGTGTAGCACAAAATGCAGCTGGAGGCCGCTTATCAGTGGTATGTACTGCAACCAGGTTTGCTGAAGATGCAGAATTGGTAGGAGTAGCTGATAGCACCAGACAGTTGTGCTGCCATTCATAGAGACCCTGACCAGGTAGAGTGATGGGCTGAAAGGAATCTCAAGAAGTTCAAAAAAGATAAATGTAAAGTCCTGTACCTGAGGAGGAATAACTCTGTGCGCCAGTACATGCTGGGAACCAACCAGCTGGAAAGGTGTTTGGCAGGAAAGGATTACAGTTGACAGTAAGTTGAATATGATCCAGCAATGTCCCCTTGCTGCAAAGGTGGCCAACAGCTTCCTGGGCTGCATTAGGAAGAGCATTGCCAGCAAGTGGAGGGAGGTGATCCCGTTCCTCTGTGCAGCACCGGTGAGACCACAACCGGAGGACTGGGTCCAGTCATGGGTTCTTCACTACAGAAGAGATGTGGACATACTAAAGCAAGCCCAGTGAAGATGACTAAGGGACTGGAGCATCTTTCACATGACAAAAGGCTGAAAGAGCTGGGACTGTTCAGCCTGGAGAAGAGAAAGCTCTGGGTGTGATCTTATCAGTGTATATAGATACCTGAAGGAAGAGTGCAAAGCAGATGGAGCCAGGCTTCTTGGTGGTGCCCAGTGAAAGGACAAGAGGCAGTGGGCACAAATACAGGAAACTCCATTTAAGCATAATAATAAATTTCTATGGTGAGAGTGGTCAAACACTAGAACAGGTTGCTAGGAGAGGTTATGTGGTCTCCCTCTTTGCAGATATTCAAAACCTGATTGAACAAGTCCCTAATTAACTTGCTGTATTTACTACTTTGAGCAGGTGGGTTGGACTACATGATCTCCAGAGGGCCTTTCCAACCTTAGATATTCTGTGATAGATTTAGGGGGTTTTGTTGCCTTATTCAGGTTTGGCTGCAGTGTAAGATTTTGGAAACTGCCGTTGTCTATCTCTAGCCTTCATTGGTCAGTGTGATTTGGTCACTGCCAGTGTCCTGCAAACTCTGTGCCTTACCATCATACTGGCCAGCACTTGATTCCCTGTGTGCATTCAGTCTCATCAATAAAAACCTGAGCTTTCCTGGTGGAGCTACAATAGCTTCCCAAGTGAAATACCCTCCAGTTGATGTGCTTCCGCTGACACATGGCATGTAAAGACTTCTTGTACCAGCTAAGCACTGTGAGCTGTCTACCAGCTGCACACCTGCTATGCAATTGTCCCTACATCAATGACTGCTTTCATTGATTTCCTGTTAATTCTGCTGCTCTGCCAGTGACTGGAAATCCCTGTTGTGTTAGCAAAATGCCTGCTTTTCTTCTAGTCTGCCTTTTGACCTGACTAGAGGGACGGAACTCTGCATGACTTTGGTGCTGCTACGGAGTTTAAGACCCAAATTTCTTCAGCCAGAGCAGGAGGGCATACTTGGGGAAACAGCCTTTTTTTTTAAGAATAAAGAGACATGGAAGGAAAACGTGAAAATCATGGAGGCTGCAATCCAATGTAAAGCCTAAAAGCCAAGGTAAGAGCTCCAGGTGGGTGAAGAAGAAAAGGCAGTTTGTTTTTTCTCAAGACACAGTCTTAAGTTTGGTGGTCCAAGGTTTTCCTTTTATGACCAGCCTGTACACTCCTTACGGACAGCACACTGAGCTGGGATAGTGCTCTTATCATTCATGTAACCCTGTGGTGAAAGATACCAAGCCCTGACCAAAATGGAAGATATTTTCAAGAACGGAGATGTGGTCAAAGTCAAAACTATTGAGATACATAAGCCCTTAGGAACCTCACTGAACACACATGGCTAACTTAGGAAGGAAATTCACCATAATAGGGCTGGTGTATTAAGGCAGTGAATCTTGTTTACTTTCTCAAGGTTTCTACATCAGCATTTGCTGCCTTTCCTCTTAACACATTCTGCTGTCAAACTGTATCTACCAGCTGTTAGTGGGGCGGAAAGGGGAGCATATATTAAGAATACTGATATGTCAATATTCAGCAGAAGTCCAAAAAGTTAAAACCAAAACTTTCACAGGGCAGAAACAAAGCTATTGCAAACCAGTGAGTAATCACATTCATCATTTACAGAATACACTTGCTTTAAACCAATAACACACAGTATTATTGGAACAAACCCAAATTACTTCAGGTTATTTTTAGTGACAGTGGAACCAAGCACATGAGTATGTATTTTCAATAAAACATTCTATAGAACTTGGACATCCTGATTTCTGCCCAGATAATCTAAAACAGAAATCTTAGTCCATGCACAGCACAGTACATACACGATCATGCCATAACTTCTGTGCAAGACTACAGATGCTCTATGTCCATAACACATCAGACGCATTGTTTGGAAACTCATGTTCCATGTGTGTTTATGCAGAGGTCCATGCAGCAGGTTCCATGCATTTGTATGGTCTCTAAGCTGTGTGTATTTTCCATCCATCTATATATTCTACATACATGATAGCTAAGTAAGGAATGCACTTGTCTCTAATAGCTGGAAACGTCATGAAAAAACACAAAATATTGGCACTGACATTGTGCTGAATTCAGGAAACATGACGAGATTCCACTTGGCATATGAAGGGACCCTATGAGACCCTTAATGTTTTTTGCAGGAGACTGCTTAATTAGAGTTTTGTGGTTTAGTGGATATTTCTGGGTTTTTTTTTTCCAGTTGCAGTAGTTTTGTTTTGACAAACACCTTTCCAACCAGAGCTGCCTTGTCTCTGTTGCCAGAGCTGGCTTTGTAACACCACTGGTGAAAACAGGATAGGTGAGGAGGCAAGCATAGGCTTTCTCCCAGGCCACATCAGTATAAAATACTGTCTAGAGAGATCCCCATGGAGAAGCACTGCTTCTGTTCTATGTATTCAAAACAAGATGGGACCGAATTGGACGCAAACCTTATTTACTGTTCCACTACAGTTAGCAAAGCCTGTTGTATCAGGTTGATCTCTTATTTCCAGTACATTACCCAGCATGAAAAGACCATGCAGCAGGAAATACTTAATTTCATCTAGCTCACTGAAGACTGAGCATGCCAAATAATGCCAAACTGCCCAGATCGGCACAGCTTTCCAGAAAGCTGGCACCACCTATTTCTCCGCTGTCTTTTCTTTAGGCAGCTCTTTACTCAGCTTGAATGTGATATGAGGCTGACACAAACTTGACATCCAGGCCTGAAATTTTCTCTCTTCCAGTTTGCACAGTATGACTTGAAACTAGAATTTATTCATGTAGTTTAGCAAATACTTATTGCAAATAGCTAGCTATCATTCATCGTCTCTTACATACAGTAAGAGACAGTAGTCAATATTTTAGGCTGTTCTTTAGATATGAAAGATTCGTCTCATCTGCCCTACACAAACAAGAGAGCTCTTCTGTTTGGTACAGTCTGGGTTTCTGGCAGTAAGAAATCTGCAATATGGAGAAACAACATATAAGATAGATTTTTCTTTTAAGTCTGACCTAATATTTACCCAGATTTTATCACATGACATTGTACTCACAGTATACAATGGCAGTTCTACAATATGCTGCAAAAATTTACCAGAAGGCAGTCTACCAAACATGGCATAAGGTATTTGGGGTTAGCCTCCCATAATGCCAGACTTCTTTTCCTGATAAAAGCCTGATGCTCTGAGGACATACCGCATCTCTTAAAAACAGCCAAATGTGAACACATCCTGCCAAAACAGCTATGTCAGTAGCACATGCCAGCAGAACTTCTGCCAGTAAAACTTTCTAGTTCAAACAAGGCCAGGAGCAGCAGCAACAGTGGTGTGCACAGCCTCAGGGCACCTCATGAGCAAGCATCCTGGTGGCTGCTTGCACAGTGGCAGCAGTGCAAGGGATAAGGGTAGAGCCCAGCTGCCCTTCCCGTTGCTAACACACACGCCAACGTGTTTCCACAGAAATGCCTGTCTCCTCTTCTGTACACTCCTGTTGCTGGCCTTGTCTGAACGAGGCAGTTTGACTGGCAGAAGTTCTACTAGCATGAACTCTTGATATTCAGTGGTTGATTTGTAGAGGACTTCTTTGTAGGTCCAGTTAGACTGGCATTATGTGGCACTTCCCACTAGGCTGCAATGCCTACTTTGTAAGTAATCCAGCTTACTTTGCTTGCTCCCTCTGTACCATCCTCTCTCTGCAGTACCGTGCCAGTGCAGCAAACCAAGCTTCCACTAGGTCATTCTCTGCTAAATGATAACAAGAGGCCATTTACACTCTGGTGGAAAAAAACAAGGCCTCTTTCACTCTTTTCAGATTGATCAGCAACACAAATGTAGCATTAGATGCAGCTGAGATGGGTATGAGCTTCAGTTTGGCTGCTGTAAATGGAACTTGTCTTTAAAATTTGCGATCAAAGATCATGTGCTGCAGTGAAAATAAATTTGCAAATAGAATACTTACAGGCAAACCCCAAAATATTACAGAATTATTGAGAGATTTTTATTGATTTTGCTGACACTGAATTCTCCAAATGGAAAAAAGATAAAAAGTAGGGAAGAGCTAAAAAGGTGTGAATCTCAGCCCGGTGTTTTCTGCAAGAAGAATGGTACAGCTGCCCAAAGTGGGAGAAAGTGGAAACCTGAACTTTCAGACCCACAGAGAACAGGAGTTAGTGGAGAACGTGATCTCACGTGTGGGAATCATCTTCTCCAGGAAAGCTGTGATTTGCTGGGATAGTATGAAAGTGAAAAGAAATAAAATAAAAGACTGGCTGGTAAAATGGACCACTAGGGTAAAAATAATGTTAAAACAAATACTTTAACTACCAAAATCAAATGCTTAGAAACAAATCAAAGTTACCACTACACCATGAGTACATTTCTTAGACTCCAATTTTTATAGCGGTAAAGAAGGGTGTACATGGAATGATGAAAATCCTCATTCTAATATTTTAAGTAGGTGTTACTAAATTTAGGTAATTTCAGGTATGAAGTAGTTCAGATTACGAAGGCAAGAGTTTGGAAATTTTATGTGCACTAGGATGTGAAATATAATTTTCACTGAACTGAATTGTATTTCCTGCAGATGTGAAATTGAATAATTCAGTTCCTTCTATTGTGATACACATCTTTGAATGGTATTTTACTAACAGAGTTCTTCAAGGATACAGCTTCAGTTGTATTTTTATTCATTACCTCAAAATTGGAAGATGGAGTTTGTTAATGAAATTTGCTGATGACACAAAAGTGAGAGACATAATTAATATGGAAGGGGATGGCAGTATGATACAGGAAGACCTGAATAACCTTGAGATCTAGAGTAATAGAAATGGAATGAAACTTAATAGTGCAAATTGCAAGCTTGTGCCCTTGTGAACGAATACAAATTTCTGTCATAAGTTGCAAGGTCATCAGTTCAGAAACAAGGATATGCAAGCTGCGCCTGGAAGCACAAGTTAGCCACCAGCTTTGAATGTTAAGGGGCAATAAAAAAGGCAAATTTGATCCCTGGCTATACTGAGTGAGATATTTCCAGAAGACAGTGCAGTGAGTGTGGGTAGAGGAGGCTGAGACCCTCTCTGGAGCTTGGCGCCATCCCAAACATCCACATGCAGGAGAGAGGGATTGAGGCAGGGATGGATGCAGGGAAGAGTAGTGAGTCTGATCAAGAGACCTGAGTTTATCATGGCATAAGACTATAATGGCATGGCTTGTTCATTCTGCGAAAGTGAAGGAGAGTGCCAAGACTCTCTCCATATAATCAATTTAACAAGATAAAGATCAATTTATGCTAAAAGATAATGTTCTTTCAAGAACAAATAGGCGTTATCTGACCTGGAAAATTCAAAATGGAAATTTTTAAAAAGGTTTAAAACCCCTGGAGACGTAAAATTCTGAAACAGCCTCCCAGGAAGACTGGAGAAGGTGAAAACTGAATTCTATCAAAAGCTATATTAAAATTGTAGAAAAAATAATGGGGTGACATATTTGCCCAAAATAGCTGGATCTCAGACGCAGCTGTCCCATTCAGTATTCCTGTGGAAAACTTTGAAGTGATTTACTAGTAACTAAAAATTTACTAGTCATAAAAAAAAATCAAAAGTAAAGAGTACTTCACTTATAAATTAGCTCTGCTGTAGCACAAATTAGATCATTTTTCAATCAGTAAGGCAGTTCTTTGTTTTTCTTTGTAATATGAATAGCAGTACCAGTTCCAAGGACAAGATGAATGCATGTGGAGTTTTGTATTTCTAGTTACAGAACCAAAAAACAAATATTATTTCTCACTCAGGTAATGCTGAAATTCTCAGAGCATTACTTTTTCTAACAGATCGCTTGCTGTAAGGCCAGTTGCCAGCCTTAGTCAGAGCGATTGCCATTTGAGAGCTTGAGAAAAAGGCAGCGTAGCACAGCAAGCCTTGAAAAAAAAACAACTGGTTATGCTGTGTGTGTGTGCATGCACGTGTGTGTGTGTGCATCTGTGTGTATGCGTCTGTGTGTTTTCTCTGTTATGGTTTGTTGTGCAACAGCAATAATCTCATTGCTTTGTAGTATACTCACAATAAATGGCTTTCTAGATTGATTACATGCCTCAACTTTGCTTTGGCTATTAATCAATCTCAGCAGCTGTTTATTGCTTTGTAATGTACAAAGCAATAAAGATTATCCCTTAAAGAGTTGTTAATGCCTCATGAAAAATTTTGAAAACCATTCTTTTTAGAAATAGTACTGCTGATATATAATTTTCTGGCTTTTCTTTCTTACTTCTGTGTTATTTTAAGAGAACTCAGTGCTTGTGAAACACACAACCATGTGTCTAACCATCTTTGTTGCTTTTTTTGATTCCTTTCTATTGCATTGCATATCTTTTCTTAATTTGCTAAACACTGTGCTGTTGCCGACAGTGTTTTCTGCAGTGATCCGGATTCATCCTGACTCAGCCATGGATTTTGCATACAAGGATAACATCCCCAGGACATCCCAGCATCAATACTCTTCCATTTTTTCCTCATTTTTTTAAATCAATAATAGTTTTAAGACTTGTCTACACTGAAAAATGAACCAGTAAAAATCTAGCTATACATTTATGAATATGAGGATCCCTGCGTGGACACATTTATTCCGTGAAAAATAAACTAAGGAAAAAGGCATTCTTTGTTATTTTGGAACAAGGCCCTCCATGTGAGGAGTGATATTGTCCTAAGAACAAAAATATAATTCTACCTGTAGAATTACCTTGGAAAAAAAACCACTTTAATTTCTGACAGCAGCTGTAGCTCAAATATTCATAGATATTAGAGGGATATCTGCATGACCTCGCAGCCATCATAGAGGTAAAGCCTCTTTCTACTTTTGCCAAGCCTACCTTCTTTTGTAGCCGTGCTGTCCAGCACCACCTCTTAAGAAAGGCTGGTCTTCCCTGTATTTGTGCAGCTGCTTTTTTTCTTCACTTCTTGAATTCTACAATCTGCCTCTGAGTACAGAAGGAAAGGATTGGGTGAAAGAATTCTTTTTCCTCCTGACACTGTCCATATGCATGTTTGCCTAGCAAGCTACAATTGAGCCCGTCCTGTGGGTCTTAGCACATGGGAGATTTATTGTCTAATGTTAAACCACAAGCTTAGGTTTTGCAAGTTTTTCTGTGGTCTGCTGTCAGTGCAGTCTTCAGTCATGATTTAAGCAAAAACAATTCTAGTGGTGAGAAGCTAGGTTGCATTCAGTCATCTAATTGATAGTGAAAGCATCAATAAAAGTCCAGGGTGCGCAAAAAATTTTGTAATAGTAACCCTGTCCTTCAAAACTGTACTGTTCACTTTTTCACAGAAAGGGTCATTGGGCACTGGCAGAGGCTGCCCAGGGAGGTGGTTGATTCACCTTCCCTGGAGGTGTTTAGGGCATGGGTGGACGAGGTGCTGGGGAGCATGGTTTAGTGTTTGATAGGAATGGTTGGACTTGATGATCCGGTGGGTCTCTTCCAACCTGGTTATTCTATGATTCTATGATTCTGTGTTATCTGTACATTCTTCTCATATATACTAAGACCACTAATCAGCTATTGATTGATGCTGAACTTGGTTTCAATCATATTAATGATGAATAGATTCAATACTCATTTAAATATCAATGACGCTCATTTACCATAAAAATACAGGAAATGCCTAGAAATAAGTAGAAATATTCTCTCACATAGTGGTAGTGTAACCTAGAATATGCAAAAGTAAAGAAGAGGGGAAAAAAAAGACATACAAAATGGCAAAATTAATTTTGTGATAGAATGCTTATCTGAGGATAGAAACAACAAAATAGAAATACAGTGAAGAAGAGGAAATAAGTATTGAAAGGTGGATGAAATCTCTCCCCCCCCTTTTTTTTTTCCTTTTAGTTGCTATCTGTCCTAAGCATTTTTTAAATCATCAGATATCATTAGAGGATGTGATTTCACATTTTGTTATAGGTGAATGCAGCCCATTCATCTTGTCTTCAGTTTTGTAAACTTAGTTACAGAATTATATCCTGCAGACTGACACATGCCAGGGTAAAAGACTCACTCATCTAAACCCAGATATTTTTAGTAGCTGTATCAATTGGAATGAATAAATAAAGTAGGTAATGTGCCATGATGAATTTTCCTGGTGAACCTCATGTATGACATCTAGAGAACTTGCTGCAGACAGAGGGTATGTAGTGGAAGATTACTTATCTTTTTTTTAAGACATCACATGTTAACATTTCTGCTTTGGAGGAGAAGACAGAGGACAGACAGTGCAAAGAATTGCTCTTAAATTATACAGAAAATCCTGTTCAGCAAAGTTCAAGATAATCAGAAAAGCCAGCATTGCCATATGCTGTGAAATGTTAATGGCCAATATGCATAAAGAGAGCCCTAAAAATTGCCCCATTCTAGACTAAGTTCTAGATTGAGTAAGATTTTCCAGCTACATTTAAGTCTATGTATGATGGAAACAGAGTCAGTTACAGTTGCTAAAACAAGTACTACAACATGATCTAATTTACTTTAATTTCCACAATATAAATACTTAAAAAGTAAATCCCTCATACTGAAAGCTAAGTTTATGCTTCAGATGGTAATCTCTGGGCACAGAATGTGTTTTTGTCATGCAAGACAGCATGGCTCACTCATGGTCTCACTCAGCCTGTTCCAGGGAGGACATACCTAGCAATCAGATTAGACTATCAACAAAGATCTCCACAGATACATTTTCTTTTGCTGTCCCCATGGTGCTTAAGAATTTCTGTTTCTTTACTGCAGAAATCAAGCAGTCCCTTTGGCATCAAACAACTGAGCCTTGTTTGCTTTACACCACTGGTTTAAAAGTGATCGAGTCCTTCACGCAGTAAAAGGATTTGGCACAGATTCAAGCAATGAAAATTTGTCCAAGATGTTTAATCTCTGTAGGTACTGAAGGTCAGTCAGTAACAAGCCTATTATTAAGTGTACTTGAGAGCCACACTAGAAAAATGACCTTTCCAGTTTGGCATACGTTTAAACATAGTCAACAGGCAGGAAATAAGATAATCATACCCTATGGGGTCTTAGAGCTGCTGACACATTCATTCCAAAGCTGGGGTAATTTTGAAAGGTAGGCATGTTTGGTAGGAGAGACTGTGAGAAGCAGATGAAACTGAAGGTACAAGAAACAGCATTGTTGTGTGGGAGGGTTTTAAACCCCCCACTATTTCTTTTAGCTGTCTCTTTTTACTGTATCACTAGTTCTTTCCTACCTTTCAGCTACTGCTCCTAGAGCAGGTCCGCACCAGGAGAAAAACACGAGAAGTTGTGTTCAGTAGGCTCCCAAATACCTTCTAACAGTCTCCAGCTGAGATAAAAGCAGAAAAAATAATATTAATACACGTGAGAAGAAAATACAGATATCTTAACATAGAGCTGCAACCTTAAGACTACAAACTTGACAAAAAATAAGTTACTGCCAAGATAAAGCCAGCCCATCATGTTCTATGGCAACATAGCATATTGACCAATAAACCTTCAACTTACTTGGGCGTGTAGTCATCTTTAGGATAATGTTCGGCTCAAATTCTCAGTTGTCTCTGGGATGGAGCATCATTTTGTCGGTGTGTTTATACAACATCTCATGTTATGAAGACCTGGCCATGACTGGACTCCAGAGTGTTATAAGTTTGCAAGCTACAGATGAACCAAACTAATGATGTGGAACCACAGAGAATGGGTTCAAAGTGAAAAATAAGAGTGTATTGGTCACTTAAAGCAAATTTCTAACGTTATAATTTTGAAAAGACAGTTGTTAAAAACTTCTGAAATACTAAGATTTTCCCTTGTGTCAGGGGATATGAAAGGGAAGACATTTTTGAAGAACTATTAGACTTCACTTCTTAAACAGCTATGACTTCCCCTTGAAAATTTAACTACTGACTAGCTAATCAAAATGGAGTCTTGGAACCATCAAGTTCAATAAAGATGGTCTATCTCCATACTCTGGCAGCAATACCAAATGCTAATAAGAAAATACTTGTTCTAGTGCCAGAAAATTCTGTAGGAACTCTTATCTGTGAATGATACACAAATTCAGGTTTTTTATGAGCATATGTTTCCAAGAAAATGACACTCTGCAAATTTGAGCTGCAAGTTAAAAGTGGAATCTAAATTAAAAAAAAAAAAGAAAAAGAAACAAAAAAAACCCCAACAAACAACCACCCAAAGCAAAAAAAACCCCAAACAAACAGAAAAAAAAAGCAACAAAAGCCAAACCAAAATGCACAGGAATTAAGGAAAACCCAACTACCCAGCCCCCTGCCTCATTCTTACAGAGCACTATTAAAAGAATGAAAGCTGCTTGACATACTTCAGATTAGTTTTGTAAATCAGTCCAGTGGTGAAACTTAAGACAATAAGTTAACCATTTACAGGCCATCACCATGCACTATTTGTTAGAACTCATGGTAGAAGATAGAGACTCAAGCGTCCCATCTCTTGAAGGCCAGTACAAATATTCTAAGTCAGAAGTGGGATGCACAACTGTAGTTTTGATTCCTCACTGTGTCACCTTCATTCCAGTTAAAAGTGAGGACTGAAATCTTCTTCCAGCAAAGGCTGGCAGACCACACAGGCAGCAGAGCCATCCCTTCCCTCTTCATGTGCAAGATGCCATGATTTCTACTCCATGCTTCCAACACTGAGCCTGTGTGAAGCCTTTTACAGGATACTCAGAGATGGAATAGGCAATGCTTGCACTAAAAAACCTTCTCCCGAGCAAGGGATGCAGTGCTTGCACAAAACTGGAGCTAGGGCAAGTGTGAAAATCCTCCCCAAAAAGCTCACATACTCAGTGTAATTCTTCAACCAAAACTCTTACCCAAGAGTTTTATGCATCCTTTTGTAGCAGTTGGAAGCTTGCTAAACTGCCTTACTTTTTGTTACAGCATTTCACTATTCCCAAAAACACTAATCAAAGCAGCATTTCAGGCCTGGCCATTGTTAATCATCCCACAACAAACTAGTCAGCAGAACCCTACCACACTTCACGTAAAAACTGGTTTCATTTTATAAATAAAATTAAGCACATTTAACGGATTAATGGGAGGCACCAGGCCTGAAGCAGAGCTTGAGGCCTTTGTGGAAGAGAAATTCTGTGCTAGATTAGCAGATGTGGCTTTTGCCACTGTGCAACAACACGGGTTAGCTTTTTGGTTAGTAACTAATTGTGACTGACTGCAATGAGGTAACAATCAGAAAGATGATTGCCTAGAACACTGGATAAATTCTTCATCTTGCACTGACTTGATATAGTTGGGTTTGGGTTTTTTGTAAGTAACAGACAATAAAGTATCATCTTATGTTTTAAACACATGGCAACAGATCTTTAAATTCTTAATATTTTGGAAGATTCCCCCACTCCTTTTTCTATTGTTTGTCTGAATCTTTCCTATCCCTGACATTCAAAAATCATGAATTTGTCCCCCAGATCATAGCATCGGATCAAGAAGACTTAATGTGTTTATTGTCTTTTAATGATTTTTTTTAAGTATCGTTCTACATCTTCAGCCTTTGTACACTTACAGTTTCATCTTTCTGCCATAAGTACAAGGCTAGAGACACATTTTTCCTCAAATGAAAACTGCGAATCTCATGCAAGTCACTTGACCTTTTGAGATGGTGCATTAATAACTATGATAAATATCACAAGAGTCAAATACAGTCCTTGATAATGGACTTACTTTGGGCAACTACATTCTCCCAGGCCAGACGCGGTCCCTGATGCGTTTTCAGTGACACTCCCCACTTGACCTTGCACATTGCTCTACCATGGAGCAACTCAAGAAACTCCTGCTGAAAAGCCACAAGCAACTGACAGAACTGGAACCTGAGCTCAGATCTCTGCTGTCATGCTAACAGTAACTTCCCTAATGCCTGTTAATGTGAACTCATGAATAATGATCCAAAGTCCAGTTTTCAGTGCAGCTTATTTTTTCTACAGAACTTCTGACTTCCGTTATTCCTCTGTGAAAATGAGAAGTCTGCATGTGAAGAAAGTTATTTCATTTGTATCAAAATACAAAGTGTTCCACGGTGGTAATTAGTGGTGTTGGAAAAATGGTGTAACCTGGAACAAGCCCAAATCAAAACTGCAGAGCTAACATGCTTGTCCTTCAGGGTACTTAGACTGTGTCACTTTGTAAGGTGAAGGTGAAACAAATACCACCAGACAGGTTTTCCCTCTAAATAGAAGAGGTGAACATCATTACCGTGTCTCTCACTGCCATGAATATTTGTGATTAAAAGTAAAGGAAAGAAAGAGCATGTAGTCTGGGAAAATGAAAATAAGCCCTCGACTTAACAAGAAACCATTCTGAATATTTTGTGTCAAATTGTGTTTTGTCATTCCTAGAGCACAGGACAGATGCAATAAAACAAAAAAATCTAATAAGAAAGACAGCTAGTTACAATGACAACGTGAAGCTCAGGGATTTAATTTTAGGGCCTCCTTGGGCTCACCTGGGATGTTCTACTTAATCATCTGCATGACAGCAGGAGGGCATGGTAAAAGATGTTGACCAGCTATACAACTTTTAAAGAAATAGTGAGACTGGCTGATCTCAGATCTCCCCTTAGAGGGTCCACTGAAATGTGGCTAAACATCTGAAGGTTATGCTGGATGCTGCACTAATATACTATCTGATAATGGACATAATTTTTTTCCTTGTTTATTCTCATTTAATAGTCTAAAGTTACAAACTTTGCAGTGGTACCTGTGTTGCTGTTCATTAAAAGGAAGGAGGGGCTACAGCCAAAAGCCTAGTGTCTACCTAAATTTTGCAGCATATTCAGGATGATGAGCAATATTGCAATTTATTGGTGTTTGTTATTTCTGAGATATTAATGATATGAAAAGTAATACAGAAAACTTTGTATAAAGGTGACTTCACATGTAAATAAAAAAAGGACCTTTACAAAAACAGTCCTGTGTTCAAAATTACCACCAGACAGTGTGTATTGAAAGCGGTTGGTGGGGTTACTGTATCATTTGCTTTTTTTTTCCTGTATTTGAAGTGCAAAAATTGTCTACAAACACATTCTCCTTAAAATTTCTTATGACTTTAACTAGTGCTGGACATCACTAGGTACAGTTAATGCATCACCAGCAGCTGCCATTTATCACGATCTTGGCTCACCCGTGTTCTGGTCACACAATCTTGTAGACATGAAACTCTGGCCACCTCTTGGCCAACTGAGACAGGACAAGTGCCAAATAAAAGATCGGCAGCCTGATGCAGATGATGTTATTGTTCCGGCTATGGTCAAGGTGGGGAGATGTGCAGTGTGGTAGCACTCAGAGATGAGTATATTGGGCTGAAACACTTTTTGCTGAAATAAGTGCAGGAAAATGGAACACTGACTTGAATCATAGAATCATAGAATCATAGAATCATAGAATCATAGAATCATAGAATCATAGAATCATAGAATAACAGAATAACCAGGTTGGAAGAGACCCACTGGATCATCGAGTCCAACCATTCCTATCAAACACTAAACCATGCCCCTTAGCACCTCATCCACCCGTGCCTTAAACACCTCCAGGGAAGGTGACTCAACCACCTCCCTGGGCAGCCTCTGCCAGTGCCCAATGACCCTTTCCATGAAATATTTTTTCCTAATGTCCAGCCTAAATCTCCCCTGGCAGAGCTTGAGGCCATTCCCTCTTGTCCTGTCCCCTGTCACTTGGGAGAAGAAGCCAGCACCCTCCTCTCTACAACGTCCTTTCAGGTAGTTATAGAGAGCAATGAGGTCTCCCCTCAGCCTCCTCTTCTCCAGGCTAAACAACCCCAGCTCTCTCAGCTGCTCCTCGCAAGACCTGTTCTCCAGCCCCTTCACCAGCTTTGTTGCTCTTCTCTGGACTCGCTCCAGAGCCTCAACATCCTTCTTGTGGTGAGGGGCCCAGAACTGTACACAGGATTCGATGAGCGGTCTCACCAGTGCCGAGTCCAGAGGGAGAACAACCTCCCTTTACCTGCTGGCCACACCGTTTCTGATACAAGCCAAGATGCCATTGGCCTTCTTGGCCACCTGGGCACACTGCTGGCTCATATTCAGTCGGTTGTCAACCAACACCCCCAGGTCCCTCTCCTCCAGGCAGCTTTCTAGACAGACTTCTCCTAGTCTGTAGCACTGCACAGGGCTGTTGTGCCCCAAGTGCAGGACCCGACATTTGGCCTTGCTAAACCTCATCCCATTGGTCTCAGCCCAGTGGTCCAGCCTGTTCAGATCCCTTTGCAGAGCCTCCCAACCCTCCAGCAGATCGACACTTCCACCCAGCTTAGCGTCATCTGCAAGCTTGCTAAGGGTGCACTCGATGCCTTCATCCAGGTCATTGATAAAGACATTGAAGAGGGCTGGACCCAGGACTGAGCCCTGGGGAACCCCACTTGTCACTGGCCTCCAGCTGGATTTCACACCATTTCCCACCACTCTCTGGGCCCGGCCATCCAACCAGTTTTCCACCCAGGAGAGTGTGCGCCTGTCCAGGCCAGAGGCTGACAGTTTCTCAAGCAGAATGTTGTGTGAAACTGTGTCAAAGGCTTTACTGAAGTCCAGGAAGACCACATCCACAGCCTTTCCCTCATCCAGCAGCCGAGTCACTTTGTCATAGAAGGTGATCATTAATTGTCGGAGGGCTGTTATTGGACTACATATGTAATTAAATAGCCATAAGGAGATACCATCAGCCTCTATTGTGTGTGCCAACTAGTGTGAGACTGCAGAAAAAATGGCAGAGATAACAAATACTGGCTGTTTGGAGGAGTGGAGGGTGTTGTTTCTATGAAACTGTACAGTATCTGAAAAGGCTAAGCCTGCTTGTCCACTTTAAGACAGCAACATTTTGGGGTATGGAAGATATGTATTAGTATTTTTGTTATGGTTTAAAATATTTTCCTCTTCCATTGTATTTTTATCCCAGTTTCTTGAGGTTAAATAGTATTTTGGGTGAAGTGGGTTTACCAGTTAGGCTCCCAGACAGATTGCCAAACCAGTGGGCTCTGTGGGACAATTCCTATACTATTAAACTAGCCAGGGACAGGATTCTAGTCCAGGTCTGGATCCTAGCTTGTCACTATTCATACTAGTAAATTTTTAGACTGATACCTTCCGTGACTTTGGCTCAGGCATAGTTGAGACTCCAGCACTAGAGAAGAAGGATTCTGACTGGGAACTTTGGCTGGTTTTTACTCTTAAGAAGCCCAAAATGCAGCCATTAATGAGACATCCATGGGCAGATAGTACAAAACTAATCACCCAATGCAATTTTCTTTGTGAGTTTTGCTTGCATTTACCCAAAATACCTGGGGTGAAACTGTGACTTCACTAGGCTGAAAGACTTGCCAGGGATTTCAGTGAGACCAGGATTCAGCTGATGGACCTGGAGACATCCCAATCCATGGTTGCAACATCATTTCCTGTTTCTCATGTCTGCACAGAGCCTAAGTGCCCGTGCAATGTAAAACTTCTGCAGCGTTTGATACTGGGGACCTACCCTGCGGTATAAAGATTTGACTAAAGATGGCCAGGCCTCAAACACAATAAAAAGTGTTCCTTTTATTCCTCTTATCTTTTTGCATTTCAAAAGATTCTCTGATATTTTTCATTTCCTATGCCCAGAGGAATATGGCCTGCTGAGCAATAATTCCATTTTGGTACCTCATCCTAGCAATTTCCAGTAGCAGCATTACTTTTGCAGTCATACTGAAGTAAAGAATTATCTAAATGCACTATATTTTAAATAATTTCAATTATGATGCTGTCACATTTTATAATGGATGATAGCACAGAAAAACAATAGTCCATCAGTGTACCACTGTAAAAAAATTAGTTGTGATTGGGTGAAAAAAAGTGAGCTTTTTTTCCTATGATTTAAGATGTTTGAGGCAAGGTTTTCATATAAAAAGTAAAATTTCACCAATAAATCAGTAAAAGCAGCTCCTAGACATGTGCTATATACTTTCATTAATACACTTTTTTAGATTGGTTGAGTCTCTTTCTGTTTTGTAATTAACTTATCAAGGAGTAATGGTCGAATTTTAAAAAGCCAGCTGGATGACAGAAATACTATTTGTTTTAAATTGAAAATATTTCACCATCTGCCAAGATTAGATTTCTTTAAATTACTCTTTAAAAACATTGATTTCTAATACTGTATTTCCTTTTCCTCAATAAAATAGAAATATGTGTTCAGAGGAAGCTGTTTTTAAGGAGGCATTGCTTAGAAACAAAGCAATTCCAGTAACATTAATCCCTCTCCGATGAGCTGACAAAAATATAGTCTCCATTTAATGCTACAAGTTTGGTGGGTAGTAATTTTTTATTATCCACCAGACTAAGAATCTGAAATTAAATGTTCAGCAATATTTATATAAATGAAGAAGCCCCCAGCTCTATACTTTGACATAACTAGGACACACTAACGTAATAATTTTATAAAGATTAATTCTCCCCAAAATTAGTACCTGGTAAAAACATAAGGCATGGTGTTTACCAGGAGCTCTGGTCTTATATAGAGGCTTGTTGCATTCATAGCATATAACCAGTGCCCCTGAATGATGCCCTTCAGGCTCTTCATTGATGTTAATGAGGCAATATCAAACTAAGTATAATATTTGAAATATCCTTTACGTGTGCTAACCTCACATTAAATAGTTGATATTAGAAGGCTCATTAAAGTAATTTATCCTCTTTGCAAAGCAGAAGGCAAATTATCTATACTTGGGCAGACCAAAGGTCCACGGAGCTTGGTTCCTTCTTTCCCAGAGTGGCCAGCTGTGGGTGCTTGTGAAAAATTCATTTGACATACACATTGATTCTTTCCAGGGCATGTCCTGTAGCTCCCAGTGATTCCAAATTGGAGATTTCTTTCTAGACCACTGTATAATAGCCTTCAATGGGCCTGTCTCTCAGACTGCTCCGACTCCATTTTTAACCTGTCCCCACTTTTGTTACTATAACAGGACGTGCATTCTACATTCAGTTCTCCGTTATGAGAAAAATAACTTCCCTGTGTTTTGACCCCAAGAATGTTATAGCCTTCCATTTGGTTCTCTTAATGTGAGGAGGTATAAGTGATTGCTCCCTATCTGCCCTTATCCTGTCACTATTTTAAAAAATCTCTTTCATAGGATTACCCTTTCTCCAAATGGAAATGTCTTAGTCTATTTAGTTTTCATTTACTATCTCCTCATAGGGAAAATGTTCCACATCTTTGATCATTCCTCTTGCTCTTCCTTGTAATCTAGAAAAATAAGAGAGAGAAAAACAGTGTGATATACCAACATATTCCATTTGTTCTGTTTCTTTCTTTGAGGTTTGACTTTTAACCGTCACTGAGTATTTTCCTCAAACTAGTCAAAATTATTCTCTTTCCTGAATGGTAGTAGTGTTAGTTTAGAAACCATAACTCTATATGGAAAAAAATAGGATTTTCTAAAATTAACCTAATTTTCATAGCACTTTTGCATTCAGCTATTTGTGCAGTTCCTCTGCACCACTTTACAGCTGGCTTTTGATTTTAGTATCCTGAAGAACTTAGTGCTATCAGTAAACATCATCACCTTATTCTTCTCCTTTTCCACAAGTAGTAAAGAAATGCCAGCAGAGATTCCCAGTGAAATTGTAACACATCTCTGTTGTAGAAAAACTTAATGTTATCCATTGCTGCACAGCTTTTAAGCAGTTACTGGTCCACAGAAGGTTTTATCTCTTACCGAATCAGAAACATTTTTTATGAGTCTTTACTGAGGGTCCTGGTCAAAGGCATTTTGGAAATCTAACTGAATCACTCTCAGCTCCTTGTTCACTTTCATACGCTCATCATAAAGAACTCTAATAGGTTTTGAAGTACAATTCCCCTCTGACAAAGCCATATTGACTCTTCTTATTCTACCCACTTGCTGTATACACTAGTTCTAGTTTTGGTTACAGCTTTGTTTTCTTGGTACAGAAATCAGACATACTGACATGCTTAACAAACACATGGCAGAGCCTCAAAAAATTTTCAGACTTTCCACTTTTGATTCTTCCGTTACTTAGGCCAACTAAAGTGGCACACCACAAAAAAGCAATACAGCAATTTAATGTTTTATCTATGCTGGAATCCAAGAATAGGTATTGACAAGTCCTGGCAATTTGCACAAATCATTTCTATCAGCGTGTTCTAATACTAATTTTAGTGAGATGTGATACCAGCTTAATCCATCTGCATTGCTGCTAAAGATATGGACAACCGTATGTCCTGCCCCACATGACGAATATCCTTATGTCCTGCACCTGTCCACATCATCTTCTCCATGCTCCCATGGGGTTGTGAAGTTGGGGAAGGTGCCTGCCTGAGCTGAAAACAAGCCCTATTCACTCTCCAAAAGCAGCTAGTTGTGACAAATCAGGTGGCTGATCTATGAGTAGGTAGCTGTGGGGCCACTTGTGCTGCTGGTAGTTGTGGGGCACAGGGGAAGGATATAGCAAAATGAACTGAGAGCAGACTAGGCTAGTTGTGAATCTGCATTCTGAAACTTCAGCATGAAGCAGTTTGCTGCCAGTATAGTTTTACCTGTTTCTGTGCATGAGGGATTTCATAGAATCATAGAATAACCAGGTTGGAAGAGACCCACCGGATCATCGAGTCCAACCATTCCTATCAAACACTAAACCATGTCCCTTAGCACCTCGTCCACCCGTGCCTTAAACACCTCCAGGGAAGGTGACTCAACCACCTCCCTGGGCAGCCTCTGCCAGTGCCCAATGACCCTTTCCATGAAATATTTTTTCCTAATGTCCAGCCTAAACCTCCCCTGGCAGAGCTTGAGGCCATTCCCTCTTGTCCTGTCCCCTGTCACTTGGGAGAAGAGGCCAGCACCCTCCTCTCTACAACCTCTTTTCAGGTAGTTGTAGAGAGCAATGAGGTCTCCCCTCAGCCTCCTCTTCTCCAGGCTAAACAACCCCAGCTCTCTCAGCCACTCCTCATAAGGCCTGTTCTCCAGCCCCTTCACCAGCTTCGTTGCTCTTCTCTGGACTCGCTCCAGAGCCTCAACATCCTTCTTGTGGTGAGGGGCCCAGAACTGAACACAGGATTCGAGGAGCGGTCTCACCAGTGCCGAGTCCAGAGGGAGAACAACCTCCCTTTACCTGCTGGCCACACCGTTTCTGATACAAGCCAAGATGCCATTGGCCTTCTTGGCCACCTGGGCACACCGCTGGCTCATGTTCAGTCGCTGTCAACCAACACCCCCAGGTCCCTCTCCTCCAGGCAGCTTTCTAGACAGACTTCTCCTAGTCTGTAGCACTGCACAGGGTTGTTGTGCCCCAAGTGCAGGACCCGGCATTTGGCCTTGTTAAACCTCATGCCATTGGGCTCAGCCCAGTGGTCCAGCCTGTTCAGATCCCTTTGCAGAGCCTCCCTACCCTCCAGCAGATCGACACTTCCACCCAGCTTAGTGTCGTCTGCAAACTTGCTAAGGGTGCACTCAATGCCTTCATCCAGGTCATTGATAAAGACATTGAAGAGGGCTGGACCCAGGACTGAGCCCTGGGGAACCCCACTTGTAACTGGCACAGTAACCCATGCCAGCATAAGATTTAATGATACTGTTTGGAAAAGAGATAGCATGATGGTCCTGAGAGTGTTGACAGTTTCTCTGACCAGCAACACCACTTACAAAGAATGTCTCCCTTTGCTATCACAGGTACAAAAGAAATACACCTAGCCTACAGCTGAAAGAAGCTCTTCCCATTCAGCTACCAGTTCCAGCAGGATAACACAAGACATTTTGAATGGGAATTTTTTTTCTTTGCACCTTGTTGAAATCCATGAGAACTGAAATTTACCATAGCAGAGCTTTTGGGGGTATACGGATTCAGAGAATCAGAATTCAAGCTGAATGTATATATATTTATATTCATATATAATAATTAATAAATTTATATATGTATGTATTCAATTATATAATACAACTTTTCCCACCTACCTACACAGGGGCTCTGCATTTTGATCATTGGTGTAGGACTATCTGTAGATATCACCTCACCTCTCATTTGCTCTTCTTAAAGGTATGTACGTATAAGATTCTCTTTCTTGATACAAGTATGCAATCATGCATAGTTTTAAATTATGCATATAGAAGTGTGAGTGATTATTGCTGAGAGGGAACACTTTTGAGCATAGTAACAAAATTTGTTTGATGGACAATTTGTTGACTGACAACCTCACTCTTTAAGGATGGAGCTTCCATAGGGATGTAAACAACATAGAGGAAGTAAACAAACATGGTTGATAATATTATCTTGGAAGTGCTCTTATATATACTCTATTTTCATTCAATATGGCCCCCAGAAACCAGCAACTGGGTTCTACAAGTGCTCCTAAGAAGCAAAGGAAGGTAATGGACATGGAAACCAAGGAAAAAGTGATAAAGCAACATAATGAAGGAAAAACTGTTATTAAAACTTGCTGTAATCTAGGTTTGGCACGTTCAACAAGAAAGGAAATTGTGCAGTGTAATACAATTCAGTACTGTATTGAGTCTAGAGAAGTGATTTTGAAGGCATCGTCTTTTGTGATGACATTGAGTTGTCTTAAACTAACCTTCTGCCTCACTTCACAAGAAAATAGAGACAGCTTCAGCTCCACAATGTAGTTGGTGAGTACAGTCCATTAAAGTATTATTATTACTCCAGTATTACAGTATAAATATTCTTATTAATGTATTATTATTGCTGTATTTCAATAATTATTATTAATTTATGTAATTACGTATTATGCTAATGTTAGGTTAGGTTACTTGAGGTTAGGTTAGCTTAGGGTAGGTTAGGTAAGGTCAGGTGTACACCTCAACTCACTTAAGAACTAAATCGACTAACAATGTTCTGGTCAGAACCATGTAACATCGTTAAGTAAGGCACAACTAATGGCAGCACACAGCAATAAAAGGGGTTTTCATTGACAAAAGAAGCCCATACACAGCATCCAGAACCCAGAATGTTGGAGGTCATCTTAAATGTGTAAGATATAATTAAAAAAAAAGATATAATAAATAAATAAATAATAAAGTAAAATAATAGATAATAAATAATAATAATATGATGATATCAATAAATAAATAAAGGAAATGAATAAACAGATAAATAACAAAAATAAAAAGAAATACTAAAAAACAAAGCAGTAAGGCTTTAATGGAACTTCAGATTCCTCTGCAGATTCAGCTCTCTTCTTGTCTATCAGGGATGTTAATATAAGCCAGGCCCCTGATGCAGCACGACTAGAACTTGAACCATGACTTGTGGGCTTGCAGGATACTGGGAAATCATAGTTCAGTGGAAAGAAGGCTGATGAGAAAGCTCATCTTTGTCATCAATCTACTGCTAGTAATGACCCTAATTCAGGAAAGCTCTAAACAGTGGGGCTTGGTCACAAGTAAATATTTAATGTCTGTATGCTGCTCTGTTACTCCCACAAGCATTCAGAGAGCTATATTATGGTTTTGGTCAGTGATGCAGGAAGAACGGTGCTCCCGAGCTAGGGGATCAAAGAACAAACATTGCTCGAATTCCACATTCTCATCAGGTCTGGGATTTTCAAGTACTTCTAGGGAGGAAAGTCACACAACCTGCTTTCTTAGTTTTGTTGATGCTCTTTCCTCTTCAAGTACATTGTTAAATTTCTTCAATAGTAAAAATGCATTCAATACATTCTTAAAAAATATCTTGCATTTTCTGGGAGGAAGAGGGCATACTTGGACTTTTGTGATGGTACAGCCAGATGGTGTCCTTTAAGAATCTGGTGAGATTATACAGCTTAGAAAATCTATTACTCTAAGGATCTGAAAGAATACACAGTTGCTGAGGTTTTGAAATGGTTCTGTCCTAGTATCGCAGTATTCCTGCAGTGAAGGTGGATCCAGTTTTTGGTCTTGTGGTGAGGGTCCACAGAAACAATAAAAGTGCTGAAATGGTTTTACAACTGTGGTAAGAAGAAGGACTATGGCAATTTGAGGAATGGAGAAACCATTTTGTAGATAGAATTCTGAATCACTGACAGTTTGTATTTTCTCTCACAAAGATCTCCTAAAATACTCCCTAAAATCACATGCTATTCCTAAATGAATACATGAATAAAATAAAAAAACTCCAATATTTCTGTAATACCTAGGAATTCTAGTCATGAATGATAGCCAATCATATTAAATATTTCTCTAAATATAGAGCAAAATGATAACATTCTTTGAGACAAAGATTTTCCAATGTAATTATTAGGAAAAAGAGAGGTGGATGTAAAGAGAGATGGGCAGTATTTATGAAGGAGTAGCTACATTGGTGAGTGTAAACCCCAGAATATTCAACTAAACTCTGGTCACATTTTGGTGCTTATCATGTCAGACAGTTTTGGAGAGTGACTGGAAGACAGATGACATTTAAAATGGTCTACTGGATGTGTTTGTAAACGACTACTCTTCTCAGACTTCAAGACCAGTGAGGAAGAAAGCATTTTGAAGCATGAGTTGAAACTCAAATAGGTAAAGCAGTATGGAAACATTGGCTGATCAAAGATAGGAACCAGTTTCCTTGAAAACCAGGAGAGAAAGCAAAGGGCTAGGAAGACAATCTTCTCAAACCAATGAAAGTTATATTTCATTAGGAAAGCTATGAGATTAAGACAGTCCAGACAAGTTTCAATAGTTCAAGAAGACCAAGCTGAATTTTAGGGATAACTTAGGGGAAGAATCAGCCAGTTTTACACACTGCATGGATATGAGACCCTGAGGAGACCAAGGGTGACACCTGAAAGAAGGGAAAGATGGTTAGTCATCTACGTCAGGATAGTTTGCAAGGAACACATAGAGCTGTGTTTTATTTTATTTATGGTAAGAGACAGATGTGGATTGGTCAATGGGCCAAGAGTTGCGTTTGGATAGAAAATAGACCTGGAATGAAGAGGAAAATATTTTACTCCATCAACACATATTCTGTTAGCATTAATTCAGTTGTTCATTTAAGCTAGACACAAAGCTGCATACATGTAGCTTCTCCATATGCTCAAAGTTATAGAGACAAAAAAGCTACTATGTCCGTTAGGTGTCTTCCCACTGACCTGTGATCCTAATCTATCTTACAGTTACCCCTCCTGCCTATCACTGCACTGGGAACCAGACTTTGAAGGGAAAGGACAGAAACTGGGAGAGGAGCTTGGAGAGAGTGTGCAGGAAATACCTACCATTAATTGATCCCAGTTTAGAAACCTACAAGGCAGGCTTGAACCGTCTCAAGAGACTTGAGCATCTTGTGGTTGAGACCAGGATGACCTTAATACATGCATTAATTACTATGCAATAATTGGGTCTAGTGTGAAAGACTGTGGATATTCACTATCTCTGTGAAAGAGTGATTAATAATGCAAAGAATGCTACAAAGTTACAGAAGACCGGTACAGAAGCTTATCTCTACTTCTCCTTTCCTTGCTGACAGCAAAAGTGGTTGTCAGTAGCCAAGAGGAATAGGGTTGAGTGTGCTGGTTCCAACTATGCAAGCTTGGTTCCAGATGTTCCTGAAGGTCCTGCACAGTCAGATGTCCCTGAAGGCAGAGCTGCATTACTGCCCTTCAGGACGAGGTAGATGAGTATTATGAGGTGGAGAGCACCTTTACTGGTTGGTGGTCCACTCTGAAGTGTTGCTTGATGATGGATGTAGGAAGTTGCTGGGCAAATGTTCTTGTATTAGGTCAGTTCTGCTACTTCTACCAATTATTTTTTATTCATAACACTTGCCTGATTGTGCTTTACCTAACAAATGTTACCTCCTTAACAACTACATAGCAACATAATGAAGGTCAAACTGTGGGCCTCTGACATCAGCATGACTACTCAAGTTGTGTCACTTCAGTAGGCCAAGACAAGGCAGGGGCAGCTGAAGACTGTACGGGACTTTGCCTGTGTCTTGGGAGACAGACCCTGCTGTTCTGACCTAAATAACCCTCACCCACCTTCTGCCTCCTCTTTGCTTTTTTAAAGAAGTCACCCTAGCATCCTCTTCTTTTCAGCAGAGCATAATTAGAGGCTACAGCAAAGCCACAAGGAAGCTTTTTTGTCCTGGGCAGAACTAAGGAATAGTTATATAAGTTAGTTAGTTATAACTGAGGAATAGTGGTATAAGGAAGAAGGCTATAAGGTGGTAAGGAGACAGTTGTGGGCTTCAGAAACAATCTGGGACCTCCAAGAATAGGAGGAGCCACCTCTGGAGAGGAAGAGATAGGGGCAGGCTGAGAGAGGGGGAAAGAAACTGAGTATAGCCTCCCCCTCTCCAGGTCTGCCACAGATCCAGGACACCCTGCTGGCTTCTTTCACATTCTCTCCTCATCCCTACACACATCTTCCAGGTGTCTCACAAATACCCTCTGAGATTTCCCTCCCACTCCCAGGAACCCGCTCCACTACCACAAAAGCTGAAAAATGGCAACTGCTGCCAAGGAGCTTTAAGCTGCAAATTCCGAACAGCATTCTGGCCGGGAGGTTTGCCCCAGGCAAGTAAGTCTGAAGAGCTTTAACCTAAGCTAACTCCCAAACAAGCAACACTAACATTTGACAGCTACAGCTGTTTGAACCACAGAACCTAGTGAATTGTGGCTTTCCTCTTCTTCACTAAGCTTCCTCCCTTCCTGCTAGACACATACCAGATTATGAGGGACCACAGGCATCAGCATTTGCAAATCCCAGCAGCTGAACTGCCTTTAGTGCTTGTTTCCACATTGCAGTACAGCTTGCACATGACCTGTACTCAAGAAATACTAGAAATAAAATACTTAGATAAGCAGGTCTGCCGTGCTAAGCAAACAGCACCGATACACTCTTGAGATTCCCACAGGTCCTAGTAAGCCTAGGCAGGGTCTTAAACTGTGGTATCCCTTTGTTCCATCTTTGCACTCCATGCTTGTTCACTTCTGCCTCTCTCCCCTGTCCTCTGCTCTTCCTCTACCCTATGAATCCTCTTACATCTTCCAGTTGTTGCTGTGTCCACTTCAATGCTGTATGCCATTCAGACTCCCTTGCCAGGAGTCCTTCAAATAACATCAAAATTTCCATGAAATAGGAGACACAACAAGCATAAAATAGAACTTAGGATGATACTAAGTGGTCCACACTGGACTGTTTGACAATCATACAAAGCCAGAGACACTTCCACAGCTCGGTCTCTTGAGCGTTTGAATTCTGCCTGCTCAACACCATGTGACACAAATTTATGTACAATACTGCTGCTAGTACGAAGTGCCTCATAAGATTTTCCAGCAACACACTTCTCCACACACCCAACCAGTTTGTTTTGCTGTGCATATTATTTCCACCCACACCTACAACGTGGTTATCTCTCTCCAACATCTTATCATAGCTGATCTACCAATAAACTAAATTTACCTAAATTAATTTAAAGAGTAACATGTGCCCTCAACTCTCTGCAGCAGATCACGACTACTTCTTGGCTCTCGTTTTTTTAAGGATGCCATACAAAGTTTTATTCTTTTCTGGGCAGCAGCTGACTTGTTTCTGCGTAACAGTCCTTGTTTTTCTTACCCTGAAAAAAGTCATGTAAGGTTCAGGCAAATGATTAAGTGGGACCACCCTTTTTCTTACTTTCTTCTGCAGCCTAGGCTGCTCACATTCTTTAATAATGTATTTATAAATGCTGTGCGATTTGGTGCTGTATGTTACCTATCAGATATTGAATTCAATGTCCAAAAGCAGGATACCAAAGCACTTGTGATATCAGTGTGCCCATAAATACCTCTTTTTTTTTTGTCCTTGTTTTCCTTTTTTGATGTATTTGGATAACTTAGAAATTAAAATCATATTCTGCTGTAAGTGATCATATCAGACAGCATTATACAGATTTCTACTGTAGGCTTTGCTGTCTCACGAGCACATCTCTTTTAATTTATGTGTTATAAATCCTGGTGTGTGGATTCAGTTACGGACTAGAGATTGTTTTGCAAATAAGTTATGACTCCCTTGGAAAAACAAAACCAAAAGAAGACACCAAACACATGGACACAGCTCTTAAACAGATGAGTAATGCTGATTTCACTCCAGGGGATTTTGCTCTGTTAGGACAAGTTAATTCAGTAGCTGCCCAGTGTTCTGTATTGCTCAGGACAAGAAGCCATGAGTGCTTCTTCTTGCAGGTATTGCCTCATGAATGGTTGATGATTCCATTTCAGCCCATGAATTTGATATGCACTTCTCCTGCATGCTGAATTGCATAAATTGAAAAGCACTGTGTGACTTAAAACTCCTAACTGAATAATTATTCAAAGGATGCAAGAGAAATTGAGGTAGAGAGTATGTGTACCAGAGTGAAGATGCACATTTTTTATCTCAGAAATTAAAGAAAACCTCAGAAAATAGCACTGGAGATGTTTTCCTCTTTCTGCGTACTTAGGAGTGAGACACAATTTCAGTTCTTGAGTTAAACTTATCCCTTTCCTTACTCCAAACCAGGAATTCCACAGAAGCCAGAGGAATATGGCATGTTAAGTGGTTATGGAAAGGAAAACAGTCCCCTACGAACATGGCAGAGAATACAAATCAGCTCTGAAAACCGTGCAAGAGACTGCGTTGTGGTTCTACTCATGCCACTAAGGTAAGATCACTCATCTAGTAAGTAGAAATTGTTGTCTGAGGGCACTGAAAGTCTGATTTCCTTGGCAAGTCCTCCAATGGTTTACCACCAGGCAAGAGGTGGATGATAACCATCCTTACTATTTTGCATTTGTGACTGGAAATAGCTCTGTGCTGATCTCACTAAATTCCATATATGCTAAAGATGCAGCTGTCGTCATGAAGCCATTCCACATAGGATTAAAACAGTGTCACAAAGATGGTAGGTGTCTGCATATGCTCAGATGATGAAGAGGTGATAAGTGGTTTACATGGATTTGCTTTTTTGGAACGTGGTGTTTAAACCCCACCTAGATTATACTCTGGTATCACTACATACCAATACATACCTATGCACACCTATTAGATCTAGGCTTTATTGCAGATATTTTAGGCAAGAATTTGTATTAAATGCTATGCTGGTATTTATTGTATCTCATATCTAGACTTAAATTCTTTGTTAGCTACTGAATAGGCTGTTCTTCAGGATTGGGAGAAGAAGGAAGACAACACTGAATTATGAGAACTAACTTTTAAAAACAAAAATAATCCACCTTCTGAGAAATTCAGCTGACAAGCTTCCCTCTTCATTTTATGGGGTTGTAGAAGGACATTCCTCTCACGTTCCTGCAGAGATTAATATTATGGAAATCTATGGAAAAATAAACAGAGATTAAATTAATTACCTATTGATGTGATATCACACATATTTACTTTGAATAATCTCTTTGAGTATCTAAGAGTAGTTGCCCAAACAGGCCAATAGTTTAGAGACAGACTTTGTTGTAAGTTTCATTAAAGAATAGAGTAAAATTTACACTGTCTCAGGAACACTGTACCTAGGAAATAGAGCATAAAAGTCATCCTTGTGCTATTTTGAACACATTCTTATAGCTTTCTTTTGCGTCCCCCGCCTTTTGATCTGTAGTCCCAAGCTACTAACAAACAAAATAGCAAAATATTATTATAGTCATATAGCTTTATCACAACAGGAAAGCTACAATTTAACACTGTTTTAGAAATACTGATCAATAAAATTGAAAAATGCTCTAAAACTCAGTGATGGTAAATAACCCTGCCCAGTCTTCATAGATGGATTGGTCTGTTGCTGTGCATCAAACACAGTATAACCAGCGGATCAGAAGAGGTGAATATCCTGGTGCATTTAGTGTTGTTGTGGCCTCACCTTGAGTGCTAAGGGCCGTTCTGGGCCCCGGAATTTAAGAAGGATGTGAATGTCCTTGAATGCATCCAGAGGAGGAAGACAAAGCTGGTGAGAAGGCTGTAAGGCATGTCCTGTGAGGAGCAGCTAAGGACTTTAGGTCTGTCCAGTTTGGAGAAAAGCAGGTTGAGGGGCAACCTCATTGCTCTCTACAGCTTCCTAAGGAGGGGAAGTGGAGAGGGAGGTGCTGATCTCTTCTCCCTGGTATTCAGTGATAGGACATGTGAGAATGGCTTAAAGCTGTGCTGGGGGAAGTTCAGACTGGACATTAGGAAGCATTTATTTACCAAGAGAGCAGTCGAACATTGGAATGTGCTTCCTAGGGAATCAGTCAACACCCCAAGCATGTCAATGTTTAAGACACATTTGGACAATGCCCTTAATAACATGCTTTCAGTTTTGGTCAGCCTTGAAGTGCTCGAGCAGCTGGACTAGATGAGTGTTGCAGGTCCCTTTCAACTGAAATTATTCTATGCTTCGCTATTCTATTCTATTTTACTGCCTGCGCTTCAGCAAAGAAGAGTCCACTATACTCAACTGCACATGAGCAGCATAAATGCTAAAAATGCTTCTGTGTGTATATTTTCATTGGCATCGGTCTCAGCAATGTTTTGGAGATGGAAGAGCTTTTGCAAACCTCAGTGGGACTGCAAGAAAATACGCATTTCCCCAGTTTTATTGCCAGAATGAAGAATTAGCTTTATTCAAGTCCTTGATCTTTTCCGTGCAATCCTATTTGGCCTGACTAGGGATCTGGCCCTTAACAAATCACTGAGTACCTCTGCAACCGTCTTCTTTATAATCCTAGATGGTCACCAGCATCCTACATGTTTGTGTCTGACAAGCCAGAAAAGACTTCTAAAGACTTCAGAGGATGCTTCTTGTTGCAAGTGCTAATCAGGTAACACTGTGGAAGAAGCTGATGTGGGCAAATTATACAACTGAGCCCCAGTGCACGCAGAGACAGTGTGCACAAGTAATGGCCTTCAGTACAATATAGCTTAGAAAACAAACTGGATCAGCTACCTAAGCAACGGCTGTGAAACTAAGCTGAAGACTGCTTAGAGCTCTGAGCTGCTGGTGCTACACCAGAGGAGAAAACTTGGAAGTTAGCTTATACTCCAAGAGAACTTTTGTGTGTTGTAGGCACGTTTGGTTAATCAACATTTGTCTGTAATCTGGGGCGATTTCTTCATTCTGAGGACCCCACGTCTGCATTTTTTGGCATACTAAAGCCTCCTGCTGACTGCCAAGGGGGCTGCTAGGTCCAACAAACATGAAGATTGAAGCATTATATTTCTTTAGGAATGGGCCTGCCAAATGCCATGATAGAAATACAAAGCCATCTCAGAGTTTAAAGTTTGTTTCAAAGACAAGACCAAACAACTTTCTCAGAAAACAGATGTAACAGTTACCATCCTGTGTTGCTTTCTGAGCCTTGATGGTGTAGCCTGCTAATAGCACAGAGAGGTACAGAATTACCAGCAGCAAAGCCAGGGACACACTTCTGACACAACCTACTGTTCAAGAGCCTCAATAAGAACAAAGACTGGATGAATGAGATGAAAGTGAATTATGAGATGATTTTATCCTTCATCTTGTAAAAATAAAAATTAGTAACTCCATTTCTGGGAGGAAAAGATTAAATCTGATCAGCTCTTTTTTAGTGCCAAATTCTTCGTTTTAAACACAATTGGTGTCCATTGGTACCTAACTAATTCATCCAACATCAACTGCAGTGATAATTTTTTTCACCTCCAAATTTACACTGAAATGTGGAATAAGTCTATGTCAAAGATAAAATAAACAAGCCACCATGGACAACGTCAGCCAAGAAAATAAGATCTAGCACTGCAATCCTATGTACTGTTGAATCACTCACTCTCTGGTTTTCACATTTTCTGTTTGTGTAGATTTTTTTTGTAAATTCAAATGTCTGCTGGGACTGGGAGTAGAAGGGAAGTTGTGGTTAAACCCTTCTTCTGTCCAGCCCCATTCCTTGAATAATCATATGAAAAAGAAATAAACCATGAAGCCTCTCTTCCTGCAGTCAGAGTATGACAAAATAAATTGCGGTTAATCTGTAGCAACAGAACTGTCCATTTCTTCCAGGCAGATGAAATATAAAATATGCAGTAATGCTTAGAGGAGTTGCTAATTATTTAACAGAGGGATTTTCCACACAAAACACATTTAAAAATTGAAAAGCTTCACTAGTCCTGACCAAAACATTTGAAACAGGCCAAGGGCTCTGTCCATTCCAGCAGTTCCTGACCCAAAATAACCAAGTCCATTTTACAAAGCAAACCACGTTCCATCTGGTGGAGGAGGGTGGATGCCTCCTTCTTCCCTTCTTTTCCCAAAATGCAATGGCCCATGTTTGAGAAAAAAATTCTACTCAACTGAAATCTGATCATAAGACTAGTTCCAAGCATATGAGCAAGATGCATGAGTCAGGAGCAGGACCACCACAAACACTCATGGTATAACAGGCTTGCTAGTCCCCATGGATGGCAAAGAGCTTGTTATTGCAAAAGAGCATTTGGCAAGAGTGAGTGACTGGTAATGGCCAACTGCATCTGGGAAAACAGATAGACTGGGTGGTGGTCAAATGCTCATGTCAGGTAAGTGACACCTGGGGTGAGACAGATGCCTCACAGCCTTGTGTTGCTTCAGTTAAGAGCTGAAACACCCCAAAAAGCACATACTAAGCTCCCTGCCTTGAAGGTGAAGAGAACAGCTGTGTCCTCTGCTTCTAACAACATAAGCAGGCTTGCCAAGGGCCAATCAACACTCACTGATTGACTTAGTCCCACCTTGCCAAGAGATGCCAGAGAGTTTTCAAAAGGTATAAAACCGATACCTGAAAACCTTTTCTGAGAGGGGAAAAAAAAATGACCACCTTATCTCAAGGGTGGGTCGATAAGCCTGAACCTCTCTTCCTCCACCCAGAAGAAATATATTTTTGGTAGGAATTTCATGCCTCTGACTCTGTCAGATGTTTTTCCCAGGAAAATAACTACTAATTTGAGTTTTTATTGTTACTTGTTTTGTATATGTGTATATATATACATGTATATATATATGCTAATCGTTAACCAGTTATGAGTATTCCAGTGCTAAGGCAGCAGTGAATTTATCAAGGCAATCCCAAATTTGTTTTAATGTGTCACTTAAATTAAATTACTGCCTCCAGCATTGCAAATTTGTTTCTCTGACGGGCATTGTTGCAAGCAGCTGCCGGCTGCCCAGTTTGGGCTGCAAGCTGCATGTATTAACCCTGTGTGTATCAATCTCTAAGGAGATTCTCACAAGTAACTGGATTCTGACTTGCGGCAAGAACATGTATAAGCACACACATATAATCCTTTAGTCACAAACCATCGACCAAGTCTGGGACTAGAAATGGAATTAGCCGTACCTAGGCTCCTCTCTGAGGTCATGCTTAGAAAGAAAGGGGGTCCATTTTGAACCTCCTGACTCAACGGGAGAGTGTCCTTAGCCACCTGTCAGAATTTCACCTGTTAAACATGACAACACCTCTGCCCAGCTTTTAATCTCTTGCTAATGCTGATCTGATATTTCAGAGGAAAGTGACACTTCCCCAAGTCACCCTAGAAATAACACAGCCAGGGACCATGGGGAGAAAGCTCAGTCAAAGCAACAAAAAAAGTATTATTTCTTGAGCCTTGCAGGCAACTCATGGAAAATCTGGAGTGTGGGATTGATGGGCAAAGACAATACACAAACAACACACTAAGCATAGTAAGATTTTCTTTATTCCAAGCAGCTTTCCAAACAGGGAAAAGCAAAAAATGCCAACAGGTCTGAAAAGGCATGCAGAGTCAGTTTCTGAAAGGGGCTCTCTCATTCTTTCATCTGACTTTCAGTGGAAGAACAACCTTAAAAGAAAAGAAAATTTGGCTTGAGGACCCCCAGTTAGGACAATCCTTCCCCTCCCCTTGCATAATCTACCCCACCTCCATGGTCAAGCTCCCCCTGCTGTCTCCTACCTCTGATGCCATATCCTGCCGCTGCGAAGAAACGCTTCAGTAACAGCTCCTTCACACCTAACAGTAAGGGCTTTTCATCCTTCCTTGGGGATACCAAGTCCCCACTCCAGCTTTAATTGCTACGCCCTAGGAGAAACCTGCCCTCTCATAACAAACATCACTGTGGATTTAAGAAGCTTCTACCACAGGTTGTTTGCTTCTGCTGTCTTTTTTGGGGAGGCTTTTGAGACCTTCAGTGCCCTGGTTGTCAGCAACCTCCATCCTCCTGATTTCCAGTCCCAGCTTCCTCATGACGAATATTCCCCGGCACCAATAACATAATGTCCTGTGTGTTCAGCTCACCACACTGCAGCACTGCTTTTAAGGAACTACTTCCACAGCCACATAGCTGAACACACATATTTAAGCAATCAAAATGCCTGTAGTTACAGGCCAAAATCTGTGGCCACAGCACACATCTATCTGCAAGCTGAGGAGAGCTTGTGGTCTGTTGCCTGATGTCGACGTGCACTCCCATCACGAGTGACGTACCATTGTATGATGGGAGAAGCTTGCATTTTAGTCACATCATAGGTAGGTCTGGGATACAGCAGAAAGAAAACTGCAGCCATCAGGGTATAGGCCGTAAGGCTGCAGGCAGGATGATTACAAGCCTCAGGTCAAATAACTAGACTCTAATCCCACTTTTCACCCTTTATTAGGCTAAACAGGATGAGCTTCAGGACAGGTGTTCAACATACTGAAGCACAGAACAAGTTCCAAGACATTTTCTGTCGAGACAGACCAGTGCATTTGGATCTTGCTTTTGCTTATCTTCTTCTGTTGTAACATAATACCATTTCAACTCCATCTGCGATAGGAAGACAACAGAAAAGATAACACTTGTGGCCAGAAGCGTCTATCAAATTTTTGCATCTAAAAGTCCTCCCTGTGGCCCACAGAAAAGGACCTGCAATAACAGGAATCAGAAATGCAACAGGATCATTGGCCAGGTGGCAGTACCTACTATCGGTACACTTGGGGGCCCAAACATACACCTTTAAGCCAGCACCATCAGCTGGGGATTTCCTGCCTTTGGCAGCCCCTCAGGGTTAAAACCAGGTAACCAGTGAATGCCCAGGAGTGAGCCTTTATGAAGGCACAGTTCAAGGGGTGACATTCAATGCACTCAATTGCTTCTGCAGTATCACTGAGGCCATGGGAAGGCACTGGGTGTGGATCACAGCAGCGCTAAAAGGTGTTGTGAGGTGACTCCTCCACCCTGAAGAGTTGCAGAATCATAGAATGTCCCGAGTTGGAAGGGACCCACAAGGAACATAGAGCCCAACTCCCATCCCTGCCTAGGACAACCCCAATATTCATACCATGTGACTGAGGGTGTTTGTCCAAGTGCTTCTCGAATATTGTCAGGTTTGGCACCGTTTCTGCTTCCCTGGGGAGCCTGCTCCAGTGCTCCACCACCCGCTGAGTGAAGAACCTTTTCCTCAAATCCAGCCTAAACCTTTCTTGGCACATCTTCCTGCCATTCCTCTGGGTCTCGTTGTTGTTCGCCAAAGACCAGCACCTGCTCCTCCTCCTTTCCCAGTAAAGAAGCAGTAAACTGCTATGAGGTGTCCCCTCAGTCTCCTCTGCTCCAGGCTGAACAGACTGAGTGACTTCAGCTGCTTGTCACACGACCTCCCCACTAAACCCTTCACCAACACTGCAGCCCTCCTCCTCTGGACACTTTCAAGTGGCTTTACATCTTTTTAATACTGTGGCGCCCCAAAATTGTGCACAGTACTCAAGGTGGGGCCACACCAGTGCGGAGCACAGTGGAACAATGCAGCCAGCAGCCCTTTCACACAACTAGCCACCCCACCTGGCCGTGCTCAGTCTTAGCATCCACCATGCCAACACCGCGGAACTTGTACATCTACTTTTTACAAGAGCATGTAGTGCTAGGATCATAGAATTGTAGAATCACCAGGTTGGAAAGGACCCACTGGATCATCAAGTCCAACCATTCCTATCAAGCAGGATATCAAGCAGGATGAGGAGGAATGGCTTTAAACTGGAAGGGAGGAGATTTAGAATAGACATTAGGAAGAAATCCTTCACCGTGAGGGCAGTGAGTCACTGGCACAGGTTGCTCAGGGAAGCTGCGGCTGCCCCATCCCTGGAGGTGTTCAAGGCCAGGCTGGATGGGGCTCTGAGCAGCCTGGTGTTGTTAATGATGTCCCTGCTCCCGCATTGGGGTTGGACCAGGTGACCTGTAAAGGTCCCTTCCAACTGAAACCATTCTGTGATTTTATGAATTTGTTGCTAGTTAGTTGCATTTCACAGGCTTAGGAAATGGCCTGGGCAGCCTGGGCAGTGGGAGGTGTCCCTGCCTGTAGTGAGGAGGTGGGTGACCTGGGCTGCATCAAAAGAAGCGTGGCCAGCAGGTCGAGGGAGGTGATTCTGCCCCTCTATTCCTCTCTTGAGAGACCTCATCTGGAGTATTGTGTCCAGTTCTGGAATAAGGAGGATATGGAGTTGTTGGAACGGGCCTACAGGAGGGCTACAAATATGATCCAAGGGCTGGAGCACCTCCCATACGAGGACAGGCTGAGAGAGTTGTGCTTGTTCATATAGAATCATATAGAATCATATAGAATAACCAGGTTGGAAGAGACCCACCAGATCATCGAGTCCAACCATTCCTATCAAACACTAAACCATGTCCCTTAGCACCTTGTCCACCCGTGCCTTAAACACCTCCAGGGAAGGTGACTCAACCACCTCCCTGGGCAGCCTCTGCCAGTGCCCAATGACCCTTTCCATGAAATATTTTTTCCTAATGTCCAGCCTAAATCTCCCCTGGCAGAGCTTGAGGCCATTCCCTCTTGTCCTGTCCCCTGTCACTTGGGAGAAGAGGCCAGCACCCTCCTCTCTACAACCTCCTTTCAGGTAGCTGTAGAGAGCAATAAGGTCTCCCCTCAGCCTCCTCTTCTCCAGGCTAAACAACCCCAGCTCTCTCAGCCGCTCCTCATAAGGCCTGTTCTCCAGCCCCTTCCCCAGCTTCGTTGCTCTTCTCTGGACTCGCTCCAGAGCCTCAACATCCTTCTTGTGGTGAGGGGCCCAGAACTGAACACAGGATTTGAGGAGCGGTCTCACCAGTGCCGAGTCCAGAGGGAGAATAACCTCCCTGGAAGGGAGGAGGCTCGGAGGAGACCTTATGGACCTATATAATACCTGAAGGGAACCTGCAAGAAAGCTGTGGATGCACTGTTTACGAATGGATGTAGTGATAGGACGATGGGCAATGGGTGTAAACTGGAGAGGGGCAGATTCAGGCTCGACATAAGGAGGAATTTCTTCACTGTGAGGGCGGTGAGACACAGGTTGCCAGGGAAGCTGTGGCTGCCCCATCCCTGGAGGTGTTCAGGGCCAGGTTGGACGGGGCTCTGAGCAGCCTGGTCAGCGGGAGGTGTCCGTGCCCGTGGAAGGGGTTGGAACTGGATGGGTTCTCAGTTCCCTTCCAACCTGCGCCATCCCGTGCCTCTATGACCGAACCCACCCGGCCCCCGCAGCCGGACCCCTTCCCCCGCTGCTAACGCGGGCTGATAGCGCCTCCCCCGCCCCCGCTGACATCACCGGGCTGGGATCGAAATAGCTCCGCAGCCCCCTGCCCCCCGGATACAGCGCAGCCCATTGGCCGCCGCCGCAGCCTATGGGCGCCCCGCGCCGCCGCCCCGCAGCCAATGGCGGGGCCGCCACCGCCCCGCGCCTCCCCTGTCGCTAAGGGAGGGAAATACAGCGCGGGGCTGGCAGGTGCGCGGGGAGCGCCGCGCCCGGGCCCCGCAGCGCCCGCGGGAGGGGGGGCGGCCCGGGGTGGACAGCCCGGCTCGGGCCAGCGGGGAAGGGAAGGGACGGGAGCGCGGGGAGTGGCGGCGCCCGACGACTTGTTTCGCTTTGTTTTGGTTTTTTTTTTTTCAGGGGCTCCGGCGGCGGCGGCGGCTTGTGGGGATGCGGGATGAGGGATGAAGGATGCGGGATGAAGGGTGAGGGATGCAGGGTGAGGGGTGAAGGATGAGGGATGCAGGGTGAGGGATGAAGGGTGAGGGATGCAGGATGAAAGATGAGAGATGCGGGATGAGAAGATGAGGGATGCAGGATGAGAAGATGAGGGGTGCAGGATGAGAAGATGAGGGGTGCAGGATAAGGGATGAAGGATGCAGGATGAGGCATACGGGATGAGGGATGAAGGATGCAGGGTGCAGGATGAGGGTTGCAGGGTGCGGGATGCAGGCTGAGAGATGCAGGGTGCAGGGTGAGGGATGCAGGATGAAGGATGCAGGATGAGGGATGCAGGATGGGGGTTGCAGGATGAAGGATGAAAGATGCAGGGTGTGGGATGAGGGGTGCGGGATGCAGGATGAGGGATGTGGGATGAGGGATGAGGGATGTGGGATGAGGGATGAGGGATGCAGCTGCCCCGCAGTTTCCAGAGAGAGCTCGTATGAGTGATGCTCTGGGGTGGGAGGTGGGGGTCAAGCCAGGCTGCAGACGATGGATTTGCAGGAAGAGCGATAAATGGGATAGAGAAGAAGAGCAATACAGAAGAACGATGTGTGGGATGAGCAATAAACGCACCCTGGCAGTGGAGTTGGGGGGTGGGGGGGATGGAAGGCGACGGAGAGGGGCTGGGTGTCCCCACAGGCTACCGGAGCCCCTGGATGCTTGCCCTGACGCGATGGATGCTGCTCGCCCGCAGCCCCGCAGATAAGGGTGCGTGGCAGCCCCGGCTCGAGAATAGGTAAACGCTGTGGCGTGGGTGTGCTGTGTGGAGAGGAGAAGGAATAGAAATGATAATGATAATAATAATAAAATACAAGGATGCACCTATTATTAAGCCTGGCACTGCATGGGGTGGGGTGGGGGGGTAGCCTCCTCTCCTTCCCCTCGTGTGGTGGCGGGATGCAGCCGACAGAAAATGAAATCCTTACGTAAGGCAGGCTGGGTACCTGCTGGGTTGTGCATCGCAAGATGCTGCCCTGCCAGGATTTTTTCTTGGGTCTCTCCCTGCCGTGCCACAGCCGCTCGCTACAGGCCTGTCCTAAAAGCAGACTTCCCTCTCTTCTGCCCAAGGGCTGCATTGTGGAACAAACAAAAATCCATTTACATTCCAAACCGAGAAAACTTGCCTCACTTGTTACCGAGCTTACAGGCTTGAAAGGAAAATGTGTAAATCTACTTTGCCATCAAGCCGTAATAGCACTGCTTAAAACATTCCTACTTGGTTACTATTTGCTGCTTCACACTCTCCAAGTATTTCTGTCTTGTTTCTCTCCCTTATCACCACTGTCTGAATATCCTAAAGATGTCGGTGTGCATAATCAAAAGCAGATGCGCGGCAAAACACAGAACAGGGTTGAGACATTTCTTGGATTTAATCTCATTTTCTGGCTCTGCCTACAGTTTAGAATGAGGTGATGAACTTTCTGCCCTGCTGCTTTTCTTTCCCTCTTCCCCGTTCATCATCAAATTGAGAACAAAACTTGTCTCACAGTTTTGCTGAGGAGATTAATCTTTTTTAAGATAAAAAATTACTGTGAAACAAGAAACACTAATTACTGTAGGAGAAGCTGCAAATACTTAGCATAGAGGCCCCGGTAAATGTGAAAATAAAATCCAAAGAATACTTTATCCTTCCTTGAAACGAGACCACTGAGGAATCAGAAATCTGGGGTGCATGCCTGCCTGGTTTTATGACACGATGAATTTTGCATCAAGGTTTTTTTCCATTTTGGAGAGGGTAGTCTGTAATAAGAAGCCCTTCCTCCCTCTATGTTTCTGTTTCCTCTGTTTCCTTACCTGGTATCTCTCCTTCTCTCTCCGTGAAGGATGAGGACTGTGAAGCCTTGTTTCCCCTTCTGTTGTTGCAGGACTCCTTGGATGTATGGGAAGCAAGCGCCGGGAGCATTCTGAGGCACAAACCACCAAAGCTCCTTTCCCTCCATCTTGAGCTTTCTGTGGTTATTTGCAGCAGCACAGGGAAGTATGAAGCACTGCGGGACTGAAGTCAGTGTGCAGCCCTGACCACTTCAGCATAAATGACCACACAAGGTTCAAATCAACAGAGGACCAGGGAAAGAATAGCAGAAATGCTTAAGGTGCCTCTTTTAAAAGTTCTCTTTTGAGTATTTAAGGAGCTATTTAGAAAAGATGACTCTCCACATGTGTTTATGTTTACGTGTCCTAATTGAAGACGATGGTCTGTATGATCTTACATGCTAGATAACATCTTGAGTGAATCTATATCACCTTACTGATTTCAGGGAAGCTGTATTGATTTAAGTAAGTTGAGGAAGTAACCCAGCTAAGTTTTAAATAACTGGAATAATATTCACCGTCTCTTTCACTCAGATTTGCCCTTCACATTACTTGTGTTTCATAATCCTCCTAGCTCTCTGTTTCGTCATTACAACACCAGCATCTCTATTTAAAAAAAAAAAAAAAAAAAAGGAGGTCTGGGGAAAAGCCCTTAAAAGACAGGTTTTTACAGTCTGGTCTTTTTCTTCATGTTTTCCTCATGTTTAAGTAATTTTAGGGTTTAAGCTCATCCTATTTTTTGTTAATAGGCTGATATAGTTTCATTTACTTACACTGGTATTTTTTGAAAGCCAATAGTTCTCAGGAAGATAATATGTTCGATGCACCAGAACCCTTTAGATTTTTGATGAAAGACATGATATCGCAAGTAATATCTCCACTTCTGTTTTTCTTCTTGTATAGCAGCGACAAGATTGAATCACCATTTTTAGCTATTCTTCAGCAGAACTCGTAATCTATCAATGTGTCAGCTCAACAGCAGTTTTCTCTTCACACTAATGCAAACCAGAAGGTCCGGCTATCACTGATTTTGACAACTTTATTTTATCTGAGATTGCACGTATTGCAGAAATTTGAAGAAAATGAATTACAGGACCCATTATATTTGCCTAAAGATGTAGAGAACATAAAATACATCATCTAAAACATTTTAAACTCATTTGTAATGGATAACATTCCTAAGTTATGGGGTTTTAATAAGCCTTACGCTATAAGCGCTATAAAATATTTGTGTGGTAAATAGCCAGTATAAGACCAAATGTGGGTCCTGCATTTTTCTGAATGTCTCAGCTTGCCCTCTGTGCTGTTACATAATGCATCATAAAGAAATACATGCCTTCATTCTCTTCAAATCACTCCAGCATGGATAGTACTAAGCCTTCCTTCAAGTCCTTGTTATGCAAGTCCTTGCTACTGTTAATAGCTGTCAGCTCAGCATGGTTATTTAAAAAACAAGGTAACTGCAGACTTTTTGTGAAGCTCCTTGCATTTCTGCAATTTGTAGTGAGTCGGTTCGAGGTGCTTTGCTCCCTTTCTGAACTATTATTATGAACAAATAGGGTTTTCCCCATGAGAAGAAAGTCCCATTCATTCCACCTTTTCAAAAGGTAATAGTTTTGGTTTTTTTGTTTAGTTGTATCTATATTACCTTATGAGTGTCTGAATGCGCTTTTCTAGTGTCAAAATACAGTAGAGAATGCAGTAATATTTTGAATGCCTGTTGAAAAAGGCATATAACTAGGTACTGAAAAAATGCGTAGCATCATAAAAATACATGACCAATCTAGTAAAGCTATTAGAAACAACAACAAAAAATCCATAGAGGCATAAGTACTATTATTTAAAGTAAAATCTGTATTACACAGTATAAGCAGCATTCAAGGGAAATTGATGAGGCACATGAATAGAACAGAAAGAATAATTTTTTAAAGCTATGATGTTACAACATTCTGTATTTCTTTACTTGAGGAATGGAATTTTCCTTGTCTTTTCGTAAAGGTATAAAATTAACAATAAGCCCTTCAGAGAATTGGGTGCAATGTCTGATTTGTGGATTTTTTTTCCTCTATCAAACATAGAGATTGTCGGTGGAAAAAAAAATTAGGAGAAACCCGTGTGGGTTTTCCAGTATCACACAGATCTTTCCAAGCAGCTTGTCCTTTAACAAGGCCTTGGTTTTAAAGATACTGAAATAGGAATATCTCAACATATGTAATACTGACTATACAAAGAAAAAATTTACTCTCAGCTTATACTTGTAGAGATATACAGCTAGTAATTTGGTGATGTGTCGTCAGGAAAGGAGGGTTTTGATTCATTTTCTATTAATAGATCTATTAGTTTAACAAACTTCAAATGCATTATCACGGGTTTTTTTGTTGCTCTTGTAAATTTGTGGTCCTAGCTTATTTATTTACTTCCCTCCTTCTGCTAGTAATTATTTTATAATAAAAGGTTCAACTATATTCTGCTCAGATTTTGGTATAATGCATGGAAAAAATAATTCCTTTTGCAAGCAGTAGGTTGGTGGGAGAAGGTCTGTACTGTAGAACAGTGTACCTAAAATTGTACTTCAGTGGGAGATTAAATAAGAAAGAGAAGAATGGCTGAGACAAGTAATTTGTCACAGATGTTCATGCAGTTCTGTGTTTTGTTTTAAGCTGCATTCATCAAACATGGTAAGGAGTAATTTCTGTCTGATACAAAGTTTCCATTTGAGCAGACTAAGTGGGTTAAGTTTAGAGAGGAGTTTGAAAATACAGAGAGATGTTACTGGATAGTTGACGGCTTGATTTGGTAGCCGAAGTAGACACAAGGAAGGAAATTGGAGAATGCTGGTTTTGCAGTCTCTAAAATATGTCCATGCAGAATTAAGAAGGAAAATGCATCACAAATATATTACTGCGAGCAGAGTTACTTTAGCTGCAAGATGCTTCTGTCTAAGAAGCACGAAGATTTTACCATAAATGTCTGAATTGCGCAGATTATAAAGGGCACTGATGCTGTTGGAGAGCAAGCATGAAATGCTGATGTGATAACGTTTGATACTTCCGCGTCATTTATTGACTGCTTTTACAGCATTTCGTAATTTTATAATGTAAGTTTAAGAAGAAAAGTTAGTCAAAATGCATGAGGTAAGCACCAGTTGTAATATTTATTTCAGGCTTTTTAGATAGGCTGATTATCACATTGAATAAAGTAAAATAAGAATGAGAAGCCCCAGGACTAGGATTACTTTAAGAGGGTGGTTTTTAAAAATAAATATCAGACTCATTCTTAGTTTGTATTAGTTGCTATCTCTGTTAATGCGGTTTTCCCTTTCGTAAGTTCCTTTCTGTTTTCTCTTCCTTCAGAAATACCATGTCCCTGCTCCAAAAGGGAAAAAATATAATGACCAAAATTAGCTACTGTTTACTGGAGCAAAATTATTTTTTACCAAACTGAAATAAATGGATTAATTTGCTAGAGTTCCAGCTATTTTTACTTATGGTATTTCTAAGAAATGGATAGTGATGTCCATTTTAATGCAGCTTACTACAGCATAGCAGCTGTAATCGAGCGTTTTTCCTTTTGGTATTTAGATATATAGAATTGTCAGCCGTTTTACTTTTGAGTACCTGAAAGCTGAATCGGTAAGAACATTTTTGATACAATAGGTTTGGCTTTTCAGTCTGTACTTCCTTTTGATTTTTCTAAGTAAATGCTGCATAGACTGGTTATCAGAAAAATCGAGTCTTACATAATCACAAGGCATACATTTTTCCACTGCATGCCTTCCCTCACTTAGCTTTCATTTTACTCTGAAAAATGAAAAATTGTAAATAGAAAATTACTATGACATGCTGATTATATACACATTTTTTGTGAGATTGCGTAGCTAAGCTATTTGTATGTTTTTAGTAAAAGAAAGTAAGCAAAATATTAAAACCTTAAGGTGGCTAAACTTTAAAAACATGGTATTCATTAAATAAAGTGTTATTTCATATGATATGCCTAGCTGTGTAGCATTGAGTCTTTTTTCTTTGCATGGGCAATTGAGGTACTTCTGTGTATTCCTTATTCAGAACAAGAAAAATAAGAATGTCGTATTTTTTTTTTACTCGTCGTAAAGCTGATGCTTTTTGGTAAGGGAGTTGGTTTTAATACCCAGCTTGCAGAGGATGAGCAGTGATTTTTTTTTTTGACAAAATATATGGCAAATGAATCAAAACTGTCCTGCTAGATAATTACAAATTGAATTAATTTCAAATAATAATATTAAAATTTTATCTAAATATGTTAACATGGACTCTTACCCATAGGTGGCAGTCAGCTTTCACTGTAGTAGGGATGCCAAACTTTGGTTCATGGTATTCATACTTACGCTGAAATAATTTTTATCTATGTGCAAGTACATAAGTATATAGATGACTGTGTGTTGGGAGAGGGGAAAAGAGGTAAAATTAACCCTCAAAGTAACTAGTAATTAGGAGATATCTGGATTGCTATATGTAAGCAAAAGAAATTGTCACGTTCTAGACAAAAGACCCAGGTATTTTTAAATCCATACAAACAATTCTTTATCTGTCCATTGCTGTCACGCATCTAAATGAAGTAGCGATGATTCAGAAATGAGCAGGTGCCCCTAGAAAATGAGCAGAAAGGCAAGTATCTCGCCAGCCTTAGAGAACACGACTCTGTACAGTGTCCACTCGTCCAAACTACCTTTCTGCTTCATCGCCTGTTACCTGTAAATTACAGAAGTGGCGCAGTGACCACACTCTGCCCTGGAAATCCCCACAATAAGCTTCCTTAAACATCAAGCAAACACAGAAAAGGTGCTCAGGGTAAGGGTGTCCTTCCAGACACAAAGAACAAGCAAAACCTGTGGGCTGAGGATCTTTTTGCAGAGCTGCCACTGACACCCGTGACAGCGCTGTGCAAAGGGAGGACGCTGCCTACGAGAGCAGAGATCTGCTCAATTTTGCCCTCAGCTTTTTAGGGCTTTATGAGGTTTATGGGGATTTCCTTTTGCAGTATCACTAAGGAGGCACTTGGGATCCCACCAGAACTGGAGGGGATATAAGGCCAAGTCATCTCAGTCTAAAACAAACAGAACTTATAAAACTACACACGTGAAATACTAAGACGATAAAGCTCTTATGAGAAAAAAAGACCGAAAACTAAAATCTATGACTAGGCAAAGTCATATTCTTTTTGCTATTACAGCTACACCAGGACTCTTTTCAGTTAAGATTAATCTAATATTGTGTTGAGGCAGGCCACTGTACACATTTAGCAGAGGTCAGGAACTAGCATTGTACAAAATGGAAAATCGGAAAAATACACAATTATGTGTTGCTACTACAGTGTTTTACTGTGATGTAAGATTAAGGGCTCAGAATAGAGCAGAATGGTACAGTATTATTAAAACAGAAGGCCTAATTCTTCTTATGCAAGAGTCACAGCAACACACGTTGTTGTATAAGCCAAAGCAGTCAGTATGATTTCATAGTCAAACAGGGTATTTCCACATAGATGCAACCACAACGTGAGTAATTAGATACTTGCATATGCACAGACCCATTTGTTCCCTAACTGTGATAATAAGGAGGACTACATCCCACATTAATTTACAGTCTTGTGTAATACTACTGGACAAAAGATAGCAGGTCGTGATAAACCGGCCGGTCACAAATGTCTAAATTTGATATGGATTTTGAAAATCAAAGCTTCTGTAGTCAGCTATGACCTTGATGCAGACGAGACTGGAGAAGACCTCCTCAGCTCTAGGGCCCCATCTCAGCTGTCACAGGCAGCCGTGTTGCACTGTTCAGCTCACTCTAAGAGACACCAAGCTCCATCTTGAAGCTGCCCTTGTCGTGAGGTTGCTCCTCATTTTCTCTTCCTCTAAATGGTTAGATGGTTCAGATAATGCATATTCGGCACCAGCTGCCCCCATCGTGTTCTGTGGGGTCTGGGACTTCAGTTTAAAGAGCATTTCTCTCTCCCGGTGTAAAGTCACTTTCCAGTCTGTCACCCCTTGAGCTTTCATAGTTTGCTGCCAAAACCTGCTCAGCCAGAACAGCCGTGCCGTATCTGCCGTAGACGCTGCCTTTTCCCCACTGTTCTAACCCTCCTTTGCACCTTCCCCACTTTCAGTAAATTCCTTTTAGCATGCAGGGTTAGAAGCAGACACAGGATTCCAGATAGGATTCCATCAGGACCTCTCATAGTGGCATTAATACCTTCCTACCCCTGCTAGATACACAGCAACAAATATTTTGATATTTTTATTATATTTAATATATCTTAAATATGTTTATATTCAGAGCTGCCTATCAACATCTCACAGGCCTGAGTTACCCTTTTTTAATGGATGCTGATGGCAAAAGTTCTTATTATTTCCTAGTATATGGCCTTGAACTTTGCACTATTATACTGGTATTGCATGACAAGGGTGTCAAAAGGCTTTTTATAAGCAGGGTGTCATCAATTTTCATCCAAGCTACGGGCTTCCTGTGAATTTTCTGACGTGCCTATGTTTGTTCAGGAATCTCTGCTCATTGTACGAATGTACATGTAAGATGGCACACGCACATGATGCAGTGCAGGGCTTTGCAGGTGAGCTAGCTTGGCTCAGAAATAGTCGTCTCTAGTACTACATTAACCTCAGGTACATCATTGTATGTTATTTCAGGTAAGACTTCAGAAAGTCATACAGTACTTCTGTCTCGGTGTCCTGCACTGGCTGTACTTGGCAGCTCTGGGAGCACGAGGCCGAAGTCTGAAATATTTTTCCAGGATCAACAGAGGAGATTGACTGAGTGTCACATTATATTGTTTCTATTGATCTTGTAGGTTAATCTCTGGTTTACAGGTTATGCTTGTGATATTGAAAGGAGAGCGGGATGTATGAGACTTTTGTGGCACTCTGTATAACATGTAAAAATAAGAAAATTTTTTTTCATGGAGCAATCTGGAGGATTTCAATGGTGATGTTTCTGGCAGTTAGGTAACATTATGAGTGTCTCTAATTAAGCAAAAATCTATTTTTCTTTCTTCCTTTTGTCTTCCCATGGAACTTGCTGTATGAAATTTGTTTTGTAGCATTTTTATATAGCAATTCGATTTGGTATATTTTACTTTTTTTGCCTGTGGAACAACTTTATCACTTGAAACTTGACCACCATGGTTTATCTTTTTAGTGAAAATAACCATACTGGAGAACTTTTGCTAGGTTAGGTCTATGCCAAGTTCCAGGATCCTCAGTCAAGCTTATCATGTAAAATGACGTTGTGCCCTGTGTTATATGATATTTCAGTCCCCCTTTGTGCAAACAATGCCAGCTTTGTGTCATCAGCTGGACATGCACTTAGTTCCTAGGTCAGCATAGACAGTGAAAAGAGTAAGATGTGTCTGGGATCGTTCTTTACTGAATTCCACTAACAACTTTCCTCTAGGCTGAGACTACTCCTTCAAAACTACTTTTGTTCCTATTAAGAGTTGATTTAGTAAATGCTGTCTTCGTTAGTTTATTTTTTTTACAAATAGCTTACTAACAAATGTTTTCCTGAAATCCAGTCAGATCAGGTCAACTCATTTCCTTGATGTAGGAAAGTAGGGGGTTGGTGTTTTTTTAAAATGTCTGGCTAATGTGCCATAATCTATTCTTAGGAAAGCTTTGTGGTGTTTTTCTTATTCTTTATTTACACAATTTTATCCTACACTTTCTTGCATCCAAGTTCTTGGTGGGCAGTCTCAATTTTTCTCCCTTTTAAACTCTGATTATTTCTAAAATCCTGTTTGAGGTGGCTGCTCTTCTACTTGGATTCAGGCACAAATTTGTAAAATTTTTTCCTCCCAGAAATAAAGCAAGCCATAATGAAACTCCTTTTTTTTTTTCTTTTTTTTCTTCCCCATTTCACCTCCATCTAAACAATTCACAAAGAAGCTCAGTCACAGAGGTGATGGTGAAACATAGATTGGCTTGAAGTCTTTGGCATGTAGCTGACAAGATCAGAGACAAAAGAGCCTCTACAGTCTGCAATTTACTGCCGCAAGACTTTCACACTTCACTTCTAGTCCAGCGAAGGGCTGTTCTTATCTTAGAGGTTTTATGAAGTCTTAAAAAGAAACTAAGCATAGCTAGACAACTTGGTTAGGATTGCTATAGGTTAAAAGGCATCATTCAAAAACCTGAAGTTATACACAAATGAAGTGAACAGAAAGCAATGTCTGTCTGGCAGATTATGTATGTAAAACCACTACTAAGTGTATAAAAAAATGAGTTTAGGGAAAAACTCACTGGTTCACATGGCACTAATTGGTAGTAATGGCTCTAGAGAAAGACTCCAGACATTAGGTCTGATGATCAAGCCAGGTGAACTTGTTAAAGAAAAGAATTAGTGAACAAATGAGTAAGTAAGCGTGACTTAGGGAAAGAAAGAGGCAACTTTTGTGAAGGGAAGCAATGCCTTGCAAGTCCCTCTGTATGGAGAAAGGAGATCTGGTCAATACATCTACAAGGAATGAAAAAAAAAAAAAAAAGACATTCAACATCTTTTAAGAAAGGCTCTCAGAGAAATCAAGATACATGGGTGAAGAAGCTGCTTCTCATGTGGACAAATAACACATCAAAAGATGGAGAGCTGAATGACTGAGTATCAAACTAGCAGATGAATCTCTGTGGAGGTAACTGTACTGAGATACCCAGGGGGAAATGATGGGGTCTCAGCTGGCTGTTACCCCTTCAGAGCAGCCTCTTGGGGCTGTAATAGACACTTCCACAAAAACATCAGTGTGCTTGGCAGTGATTCAAACAGTGAGCAAAATGTTAGGAATTACAAATAAAGGGTGAGGGAACAGACTTAAAAAAAATATCTATTTTTATGGTGCTGCATAAAACTTGTCTACCACTTTCCAAGTCTGGCACATGTTTCTTTGGCCTGGCTCCCTTTAACATAAATGCATAGCAACACACGTGTTTAAAAAACATTGCAAAATCAAAGCTAGAAAGCCAATTCCAGACAAGCAAAGAAAACCCATTGTACTAAAAGAAAACAGCAGTTTGCTTCACAGGCTCCTTCCCTACCTTCAGAAAGGCCAAGAGGAAAAGCAATAACATGAGAGGGTAAACACGACACTGCTGGAGATATGCTAAGGAGTGATAAAAGTGAGTCTGTAGAATAGTCTGATTATACTTTGACCCTTATTTGGGCCTCTCTTCCCCTATTTTATCTTCCTAGATCAAATCTATTCATAATGGTGAAGCAGTTGTTGCAATGCTGTGCTAAAAATCATTAGTAAGCAGGAGAGAACGTTACGGCCAGGACCATAGCGCACAGACACACACACGAAACGCTGGGCAAAAGAGATGTGACAGCAGACACTGTTGACATGGTTTCCTAGATGCGGCACCCGGGAGTACCTCAGAGATCAGGATTATTTAATATTTTCACTAATGACCCTGTACCAACAACACAACCCGTGTGTCAACTGTACTGGTGAAATCTGCTAACAAGACGAGAGATGTCAGTACAGTGGGAGTGAATGGCTGTGTCCACTGCTGTAATAAAAGCAGGTAAAAATGTAATTAAAAACCACGCCTACACACTAAAGAACTAGTGAGAGCTTCAAATGCAGATGGGAGCTTATGAGTTAGCCCCTCCAAGACAGACATGAGGGTCTGTGAGGGTCAACAGGTGACCCATGGGGCAATGGAGTGATGCAGCTGGGAAAGAAGAAGATGCAGGTGTAGGGTACAACGTGCACATCTGAGGGATTTCCAGTGTCAGTACTGCTTTACAGACCATATCTCATCTGCGATATCACCTGCAATTCAGGTCACCTGTGCTCAGGAAATGTGAAATGTAACCACGTGCAGAAAGCTGTTCAGGACAAGATGGAAGTTCTCTTGTGAGAACCGGTTTAAAAAGGTTGCATTCATTAATCAAAGATGGCCAGGGAAGTGATATTTTTTTGGGTGGGCTTTTGTCTCTGACTCCTACAGCCTTCCCCAGTTGTGCTGGTCAGGTCCATGTGGAAAACTGAAGGCGAGGAGGACGCAAGTCTGGGTGCACTTACAAGCTTCTCCGCAAGTCATGGAATGCGATTGTGGGAACTGGTGTTCAGCCAACAGGTCTGCCATATGCGTGATGGATGGTAACATTTTTCACCATTGCAACGCAGCAGCAAACATTGTTAAGCATGGTGATCAATTTTGTTCTCTAGCACCTAATTGAACATCCATAAATATGTTATTAAGATGCTTGACAGTGTGCTCTTTTGCAATCAAGGCCAAGATACATCCAGATACTCATCTTAATCTCTCCAGACACATTTCTAATGAATTTTTACAGTGTCTAGAGGAAAGGTCCCTGGTCTGAAGTGGGACACCTGGGTGATAAAAGCAAATTATAATTAATAATATATTGTGTTTATGATGTCAGATTGTCACCTACAGGAAGTGGTAAAACCTTGCAGTATAAGCTGCTGCTAGAATCCTGTTTGTAAAATTGCTTACTTTAACTCATTCATAAGGCATAAGGTAGGATATTCTTTTGTTGACAGTGCTGTCTCTTGAATATTTATATTTAACTCAGTATTTATGGTCTATCAAGAAATCACCCAATCCCGAGAGAAACTGTATTTTGAAATAACTCCATTGTATTGCAATGTTTTTGTTACAAATCTGTCCCATGAAGATACTGATAAACTTCCTTTCTACTTACCAGAAATATGGGTCAAGGTCAAGGCTCTATACTCATTGCAGAGCACAGCTAGAGAAGAAAGCTGTACCTACTTAGGATTAGTATACTGTTCACTTGACTACTCAGTCCTCTATTACTTTGAGTAATCAATACAGACATCTACAATGGCAGCTTTTCATCTTCTATTTTCTGCTGGTCTGGAGGAACATTTTTACTCCATTGTTTTGAGTAGATTTTACAAATTTCACTTTAACAGTCTGCTAAGTTATGCTATGTGAGAAAGCCAATCACAGCAACGAATTCTACAGAAATGGATTCTAGTTCTCATTGAAATTTGCATTTCTAGTCAACTTATTTAACCGCAAAAGCATTTAATTTTCCTTTGACCCTTAGATTTTCCTATTCTTTTTGAACCATTGAAACAGGAAGGTTGGAATCCCGGCCCCGTTGAAGTGCTAGAAAACAAGTGGAGAACTAGGGAGACCATACAGTCCCTATTGGACGCAGAAGGAACAACAGTGACAGGGGATGAGGAAAAGGCTGAGGTGCTTAATGCCTTCTTTGCCTCAGTCTTTAAATGTAAAGAAAGTTGTTCCCTCTGTGTACAAACCCAGGAGCTAGAGGAGCAAAATGAGGCTCCCATGATCCAAGAGGAGGTGGTCAGAGCCTTGCTAGCCCAACTAGACACCCACAGGTCCATGGGGCCGGATGGGATTCACCCAAGGGTATTGAAGGAGCTGGCGGATGTGCTGGCCAAACCCCTTTCCATCATCTTCCAACAGTCCTGGAAGATTGGGGAAGTCCCACTGGACTGGAGGCTGGCTGATGTTGTGCCCATCTACAAGAAGGGTCGCAGGGAGGACCCAGGGAACTACAGGCCTGTCAGTCTGACCTCAGTGCCAGGGAAAGTCATGGAGCAGTTGATCTTGAGTGCTATCATGAAGCACATGCAAGAGAACCGGGTGATCAGGCCCAGTCAACATGGGTTCACAAAAGGCAGGTCTTGCCAAACTAACCTGATCGCCTTCTATGACAAAGTGACTCGGCTGCTGGATGAGGGAAAGGCTGTGGATGTATCTTCCTGGACTTCAGTAAAGCCTTTGACACAGTTTCTCACAGCATTCTGCTTGAGAAACTGTCAGCCTCTGGCCTGGACTGGCGCACACTCTCCTGGGTGGAAAACTGGTTGGCTGGCCAGGCCCAGAGAGTGGTGGGAAATGGAGTTAACTCCAGCTGGAGGCCAGTGACAAGTGGGGTTCCCCAGGGCTCAGTCCTGGGTCCAGCCGTGTTCAATGTCTTTATCAATGACCTGGATGAAGGCATCGAGTACACCCTTAGCAAGTTTGCGGACGACACTAAGCTGGGTGGAAGTGTCGATCTACTGGAGGGTAGGGAGGGTCTTCAAAGGGATCTGAACAGGCTGGGCCGCTGGGCAGAGACCAATGGGATGAGGTTTAACAAGGCCAAGTGCCGGGTCCTGCACTTGGGGCACAACAACCTTGTGCAGTGCTACAGACTAGGAGAAGTCTGTCTAGAAAGCTGCCTGGAGGAGAGGGACCTGGGGGTGTTGGTTGACAGCGACTGAATATGAGCCAGCAGTGTGCCCAGGTGGCCAAGAAGGCCAATGGCATCTTGGCTTGTATCAGAAACGGCGTGACCAGCAGGTCCAGGGAGGTTATTCTCCCTCTGGACTCGGCACTGGGGAGACCGCTCCTCGAATCCTGTGTTCAGTTCTGGGCCCCTCACCACAAGAAGGATGTTGAGGCTCTGGAGCGAGTCCAGAGAAGAGCAACGAAGCTGGTGAGGGGGTTGGAGAACAGGCCTTATGAGGAACAGCTGAGAGAGCTGGGGTTGTTTAGCCTGGAGGAGAGGAGGCTGAGGGGAGACCTCATTGCTCTCTATAACTACCTGAAAGGAGGTTGTAGAGAGGAGGGTGCTGGCCTCTTCTCCCGAGTGACAGGGGACAGGACAAGAGGGAATGGCCTCAAGCTCCACCAGGGGAGGTTTAGGCTGGACATTAGGAAAAAATTTTTCACAGAAAGGGTCATTGGGCACTGGCAAAGGCTGCCCAGGGAGGTGGTTAAGTCACCTTCCCTGGAGGTGTTTAAGGCACGGATGGACGAGGTGCTAAGGGGCATGGTTTAGTGTTTGATAGGAATGGTTGGACTCGATGATCTGGTAGGTCTCTTCCAACCTGGTTATTCTATGATTCTATGATTGATTCTATGATTCTATGATTCTATGATTCTATGATTCTATGATTCTATGATTCTACGATTCTATGAAATGAAGGCCCAAGGTGTTCAAAACTCAAATTAAAGCTATTTGTGTAGTGCACTTGGCTTTGAGCAATCTTATCAACGTTTTAGTTCAGAAAACTGAATAACCAATCTAGGGGAAAAAAAAATTCATTTATCACCTTATGTAGTGTAACCACAAAAGGTTTGAGTCATAATAAGAAAAAGACTGAATTATGAATTTCAGTGCTCTGCCTTTTTTCTTTTTTTAATTCTGTACTGATTACTGTTCTTTGTTGACTTTTACGTGTGTGAAAGCATACACATGTTTTAATTTGAGGGGTTTATGGCATTGCTTCTGGAAAAAAAAAAAAGTAGTTGCAATAGCTTTGCAGACAATTATCTAGTATTTCATGAATTCCAAATATCTCCTGAACAGCAGATCTGAGTTAGGAGGCTTAAAACCGGACTGTATTAGGGTATTTATCAGCAAAGCCTGAAGCGTCATATGATGGACTAATTTCTAGTAAATCATTATTATCATATATGTAGTAAATTTTCCATAAATGAATTGCTATGTCTTTGGATATGCATCCTGGACCTGTAGATTGTTTAACTGGGTTTTTTTTGGAGATGGCAGAATGTGAAAACTTAATTCAGTTATTATTGTAATAACATGGCAAAAACCAAAAGGACTCAACTGAGTAACCACAATCAAGGTGATAATACAACAAGTCTGTCTGAGCAGTGGATACCCAGAAGAGCATCTTCTGTGCCATAAACCCAGGCAGAGGTCAAATGCACAAAATCAGTTGTTGGACTGAAGCATGTGCACCACCCAAGAAACTGGGATTCTTGTGGTCTAGTTTTTTCCTTCCAGATGGCTCTTGGAGAAGTTGTCTGCTGTTACCCAGTAGGCTGCTGCTGAGCATACATGTCCCCTGAGCCCTTCCCACCAACCAGGAGCAGATTGAGCGCCTGGCCCTCTTGCCCGGGTGAAGGTGACTGGGGTCAATGTGGCTTAGTTCAAACTGGGTGCGATGCAAGCTGAAAGAATCATACCCAACATCCCCATTCTGTCAGGGAGCTTAGTGACACTCTGACTGCCAGCTGCAAAATCTGGAGGCCTGTTTTGTGTGGTGCCACTTTTTAACCTTGGGGCACGGTCATGGAGATAAAAGCAGAGAGTGTAAGCGCATAGTAATCTTCAGGATATGTAGGTAGCGTCATTATCCTCAGACGCTGCATAAGCCTGGTACAATAGCTCTTACTGCATCTTGTTTGAACCTGAACTATGCCTTCTTTAGGGCAGAGAAATGTTTTGAAAATTGCCTGAACATCATAGCATTTTTTAAAGGTGTAATTTTCAGCTCTCCCATTGACTACTTCTTGGGCAAGTCAGTAGTTCACTTTTCCCCTGATTTATTTGTCTGCATCATAGGGATAACTGTATTTGCCTGCTAGTGTGAAATGCTGGGGGGTCCTGCAATTTCTGTAGTTTCAGATTGTGGTTTGTCTTGATGGGGAACAGTATCCTCCGATTCAAATACATTCATTTCCTTTCTGGAGTGGAAGATTTTCAGGAAATAAAAGCCCATTCCTAATCAGACAGAGAAATGAGGGCAGCATGGCATATTCAAAATGAGACAAAATGTTTGCAATTTTATTATAATATGTGCGTGTACATCTGTTGTATTTGCTTTTTGGAGGACAAGGAAATACAAAAAATTATGATATTATTTAACTCCAATTACAAGAAATTCTGTTTTGTAAAAGAGTTAAGCCGGTCTCACCTGAGAGTTAAAACTGTCCTGGGTATGGATAAACAGGATTTAAGGAGAGGCCAAGGCCACCTAGAAACAGGATTCATCTGCTGAGGGTCACTCAAAGACTATTCAGTTAAAACCTTTTCGTTTTCAATGACCTTTTCTGAAACAAGGTCTTAGAGAGCACAGCCAGGGACTGGAGTACCTCTGCCGTCCTTTGCACTCCCACACACCTGCACAACTCCTGGATTGCCAAACCCAACACAATGGTTATTTTTTTTTAAATAAATAACTTAGCAATAAGAATTACCTCCCGGACTAACCACAGTCTGTTGGAAATCCCAACAGGCGCATCCTTGTTTGGAGCAACCTCTAGTGTTACTCTTAATTTTATTTAAATATTCATCCAAGACTACAGCTGCTGCTAGAAGCTCTTCATACAGATCCATAAACAAACACCTTTGGATCCACTTCACTCATCTTTAAATCTCTACACCACACATCTTTCCTCCTCTGAACTTCCCTTATATTTGTGAGAAATAAGTACCAGGTCGTCTCAATCTGAGCTAGGGATCTGAAGTAGGTCACAGGATCTGTGCTCCAGAAAGGCCATTTTTTGCCGTTGACTAAAGAGAGGCTGCATGATTAGTTTGGATCACAAGTGTTTTGATGTGATACAACACAGGAAGGGTTTTTCTTTTCATTTTATAGTTAAATTCTACCTCATTTGCACCCATTCTTTCTCACTAATAAGTGTGGAGCTGCACAAGAGTACTTTAAAGACAAGTTGTGGACCATTGTCTCAGTATGTTAATGAACTCTGGATTTTGTTGGTTTGGAGTGTTTTTCTATATTTTATTCCAAAAAAGCTGGGTGTGGGGCAAATACATAAGAATGTAGTTCATCAGATTTGCCTTCTGCTCAGGGATAAAAAGCAGCTTTCTCTGCGTGCAGAACATATTTTCTTCATTTCATAGATTTTGGTTTGCATGGGACACAAGTATTTGTTTTGCTGGATTCTTGAAACTTTTAGAGAGGAAAAAGGAGAAATGTTGCCACATAAATGTCTTTCCAAAAACAAGTAAACAAACCAAAGAGCCAAGATCTCCAGCTCGCACCACTCAGCTGACATTAGCCACTTTGCACGAGGAGGGTGCGTAGTCTGGAACTGCTGTAGCTCTGTCACTGCAGATGAAAAGCAAAGGCAAGATTTCCACTGACTAGGAGCTTGTCCAAAAAGGAGATCTGCTTTCTGTACAGGTATTGGCAGCATCTGAGGGATGGGACAAGTTTTATTTCTCAGTGACATGTATGAAACACCCTTTACGTGCAAGAAAACAGAGCAAGTCTTGAAGAAATGAGAAAAGGAAAACCAGGGGCATTATCTACAGATTAATGGGACAGTCTTTAGAAGAATAATTTTCTCCTTTTAAGTCTGGTGCCCATATTAAAATTTCTCCCAGCAGCACGTGCACGACTGATACTTACTCAGCTGATAGCGCAAAGCAACAGTGACCCTGGCACCAATGCCGAGGCAATATTTGCAAAAGGATGAACTATTTTCAAACAATGTCTCCAATGTACTAGGCACAAACAGGCTTTTCTTCAATATCAGGCATGCATGTTGTCTCGATCCAACAATTTTGTTCATGTACAAATGTATTCATTGTGGACAATGCAAGGAAAATGTCACTCTCTATTTATATCCCAGTTTCCCTTTGTCCTCTTTACAGTATCTCGGGGCAGCGATGCAGAGCAAGGTCTGGCTCTAAACTCATGCTATCTTCCTCTCCCTCTTCTTCCAAAGCTCTCACAGTTGCAGAGCCACTGAGAGTTAAAAGGCTCCCTACAGCAGATTTTTTTTTGTGAGACACAAAGATCAGTCTCTTTTTCCCTCCACTTCCCAGCAGAGATCTAAGTCCTGCCTCTTGCTCCATCACTCGGAGTACATAATGGTCTTGGCAGCAGAGGATGTGGTGGTAGCAGCGTTTTGAGCCCTGTAAGTGGATGCACCTGGCACATCAGTGTGAATAGGCGATGTTAAGGCAATTCTCCCCCAGTAATGTATGAAACCATCCACTTCATGAACAGCCTCTCTGTGATAAAGGCTGCCTTTTTGTTGACTTGGATAAGTTCCCCAGTATGGTCAAAACAGAATAATGGAGGACTTTGAAAGAAGGGTCCTTGCATGGAAAATAATTAATCTAGCAGTGAAGGAGCAGGGAGAAAGATTTAGTGACACTTGAAAACAAAAAAAACAACACCCAAGTCCTAGGTTTAAACTAAAAGCATGGGGGCAGGTTCACACTGTATTTTCATCATGGAACAAATCATCTGTCCTGAAAGCATCATTCTTGGGCTGGTTGGCCACTTTTTCAAGTAGGAATTAGGAACATTAATTTAAGTGACATTTCAGGGAACAGCTATTTTGCCTTTCAAGTATCGTGTGTTTTTCTCCAGGGTGGAAATCCTCACTGCTCTCAAGTGCAGCATTCCACTCTGATAAGATTCAGGTTATTGGTAAAATGATAAGCATCATTTTAGAACATTTAAGTACATCTTGAAAAAATCAATTGATAAAACTCCTTACTTCCACAATTAAAATCACTTTAAATTGGAAGCTCAACCTTAAGCAGTTTGCCTTTAGCAGATTTTGCAGTCTTTCCAACTATATATATACACAAAGAAAATATTCGTACATGCCTCAGATGCAACAGTGAAATGAATATTACACATTCCACATGTTCTAAGAAACTGAAAAACGCACATTTCTAAAGAAAGAATATGCGACTGTTTTCCAGTGTTAGACTCCTGAGGCCTGTACACTCACTTGAATGGATTTCCCAGTAAAGAACATGCTTTATACACAAGATTCACATCCAATTCACATCAAAACATTCACTGATGCTTGCAGACTTTGTAAAAGATTTGTTCCTTTTTCCCACATAAAATATCTCAGTCAGGTTGAAGTAATTTTGTTCTCTGAAAGAAATGTCTGAGACCTAATAAATGAGGTTTTTTTAACTACATAATGCATTTTAGATAAAGGTTATATATAACACCAAATAAAGAGACTCTTCTCGTAATTTGTACTTCTAATAATGCATTATTTCATATGCTTTAGCACATAGAAGTTTTAATAGCTTTGAAATAAGAGCATTCAAATTTGTAGCATGGCATGAGATGAATATAAGGAGCATTCAGTAACTGAAAACATCTTTCCTTCATCACCATCTTTCTCATCCTCAAGGAATTTTAAAATTGTAATGGAGCAATTCTTAACTATTGGACAAAAATAATTTCTATTAGCTGGAAAATATTTTAAGGTCTTTCAACTTTAAGGTATAGAATAAACTGTCATGTGAACGCATGCCTTATCATTCCCATGAACTGAAATTTGACAAGAGTTGGAAATTCTGACACTTGGAGAGATTATTAAACTCCCTAAATGATTGAAAGCTATGGATAACCCTCGAGACTAAATGAAGATTAAATGATCATCTATTACGGATGTATGCAATATATATGATTTCAACACTTAGCTGGCAGCAATCATTCATTCTCATTTTTCATTAGCTTTTTCAGAAGTAGCATCTCCCAAAGTTAATATTGGTATCTCCAAATAAGAGTAGTACTGAAATTCAAATAGTTTAGTTGTAACCTAATTTGGGGTTGGGGGGTATACAACATTTCCTAACGTTGCTTCATTACTGTGTTGAAAACACCCAGACAAACAACTGATTAGTCTCCTTTCAGATAATGAAAAACCTTTGGAAGTGCTTTAATATGAGTTGAGTCTCTAGTGAGCAGAGGGAAATGTATGCTCTTTTCAGCAATTTCTTTCAAACTGTTTTCTCAATTTACAAGGAGTTTCACTATGCCTGTGTCAATACAGAATATCTTTTCTGCCAAAATATCTCATTTGATCTAAGGGCAATTCTTGGAAAAAGCTGCTTAGGAAGTTCTTTTAATCGGATGATGTATAACGAATGATCGCAGCTAATGATACTGTATGCTTTCATTGGTTCTGCAGCAACAGGTATCACTAGTTTTTGTAACTTCAAATTTCTTAGCAATAAAAAAACTTTGGCTTCTGTTTTTGGAAGCTATGCTAGGATTATTTTCACAGTCTGCTCAATTTGCCTGCTCTTACATCTGACAATCCACCATAAGCAATTGAAAAACATTTTCTGCACAAGCTACAATAAGCCTTGTGGCAGTTATTGCTATCTTGGCTGATCCATTCAAACCCAGTTCTCCACTTAATCTGAAAACCTGAAACCGTTCCTTCTCAGGCTGCGCATCTTGTCTCACAGAAGGCGTGTTACCACTAGAGGCATGGTCAGAACCCAGGTACAGATGCAACACAGTCAAATAAAGTTACATAGACTCCCTGTTAGGTTATAATCACTGTGATTATTCCCACTCTCTGCTGGGTCAATACGCCTCTGAATGCTGCCCTAGACATGCAGACAGCACTGAGCCTATTATAAAAGTGCGTGATCACCATTTTTATGCTCAAACACTGAAATTTTGCATGTGAGATGATTCTAACTGCAGTTCTTCTAGTGTCACCACCTCTAGTCTGGGCACATATTTAAAATATATCTTTTTTACATTTTGGTGATTGTTCAGTTTGCAAAGAAATTTAGGATTTGTTGGGTTTAAAAGTGCCGTGGATGTAACACCTGAAATAAGAAGAGGATTTGGGAAATAAAAGAGATTTCAGCATCTGAGAAATTCTTCTGGAACAGTGAATACTTAGCACTTTTCACAGTAGTTGTGAGATTTTTCTTTTGCTCTGGACAGATTCAGTAATTTTCAAGCTATAGTGTAAGGTTAGTGTCTGAACTGGTGCCTTGAACCCAGAGCCCTGCCTGTTATTTTAATTTTGGGCAGGGTGCGTCTCCAGGTAGCATACGTACCCGGCACTTGGTGGGCTTGTTTGCCACATCCACCCTGCACTGGCCATGGGCTGTAGATGTGTTCTAAGTCCCCTTGCTGCCCCTCCAGTCCTGCATAGGGCAGAGGAGCCTTCCCAGCCTGGGTGGAAGCAGGCAGCTTGCGTGGCAAACCCAGCCTCATACACAGCTGTCTGACACCCATGCAGTTAAATAAATGGATGCTCTTAATTTACTGGCCTTCACTGAAACAAAGACCCATCCTAAGTTAGCTGTTATTTGTGTTTCCTTGCAGCACTAATAGTCTGCCTTATGCACGTCAGCCACTGTGATGCGTAAGTGGATTATAAAAGCTGGACATTGTGAGAAACAGGACATGTGAGCTCTTGGAAGGGTAAAATATTTGATGCTGCGGAAGAGGTGTAAATTGCTGTAATACAAATTAAGTGTCTGTTTTCACTGGGGCAATGAAGTACAAACATTTTTTATTTATTCCATAATTCAACTTGTATTTTATACTCCAAAGTTAGCAGACTACTTCAGATAACTGCAATGATTTTGCAAGAAAGGAATCTACTCTCTGAGCTGGCTGGCTCTACAGACGAGTGCTGCCCAGCTGAATTCTCTGTTCATAAACTGAAGATTTTCTTCTGCAGCCGTAAGCACTAGAAGAGTCGTTTGGCATCTGTGGGAGAGTCTATATGACCCCAGCAAGGTTCATAGCTCAGTGACTGAGGAGCTGGGAAGCTGCTGGCAGGGCAGGGCGGGCTCTGCATGGAAGCTAGTTGCCTGCGTGCCAAAGTCGCACTGCTCAACAAGCTCTGCATCTCCCTGGGCTTTTATCACCCTGACACACATTTAGAATCCTGGACCAAACATTTCTTAGACACAGGGGGATTGAGAGATGGAGCCAGACAGACCTCAGTCTTCAGACCACTTGGGAGCATGCTCGTGGGGCTGAACAGAAACATTGCAGTGTACTTCTAGTCTGGCAGAGGTTGTGTAGCATCACTGACCTTCTGCTCCAGTCTTCAGGTGAGTGCTCCCACTCTCTCCAGGCAAAATATTTTAAGAGGATGCTGGGTGAATTTCAAGTTTTACTTACACGAGTAGCTAATAAAAAAGATTGGAGTTTAGCTTTCGTTTTGGTTTTAAGTGAAACCTTAGAGACCAGATAATTTTTAAGCAGTGATAAAAAACGTAGCTAGAAGGGAGAATAAAATGCTGGTACAAATTTTGGTAGCTGAAGGTTTTCAGAAATTTGGCAGCTATCTTCAAGATTCCCATCTTGTATGGGTCTTTCACCAAAACTGGGATATCCCACCATCTGAAACAGGATCAAATGTCATCATGCTGATCACTTTTATTTTTCCTGTAGCCAATTGTTCTGCCTAATGAAGAGGATGATTTGCTGATTAAAATTATACTTATTTATATGCATTCCTGGGAAATCAAGCCTCTAGTTTGTAACAATGACAGGTCACTGAAGGCTTTCATGTGCTCCTTCACTTCTCCTTGAAGCACTTCACACCTTCTAGGTCGGGCAGTCTGGACACTTCTTGTACAAAAGCTTTTGTAGGACAATGCTTTACTTCACTGCTTAGACAGTGGCATTAAACTGGGTAGCAAAACAGATTCCACCCTCTTTATATCAGTAACAACATAAAGGTAGGTTAGAGCACATGGTTTTAATTTAGCCTTTAGTGGTTTTATTTGACAGAGGAAAAAAACTGTTGAGCACTAACCTTGAATTAGAAGCTGACCTCTGAATTAGTCAGCCTTTTTCTTGTAAATGCATTTTGTAGAATATAAACATGAACCGTCTATTTACATAACATTAGTGACAGCCAAATGATTTCTCACTAGCATTAATGCTGGAAATCCCAAACACTCCTTCGTTGCTGGAGGATGGTATATAATGTCTGAGAATAATCTCTCCACCAAAGAGTTATAAACAGAAAAGTCTTACTGTTTTCCAACCAAATTTAGAATTTCTCTAGGATTTTGTTGAGAAACCCTCCTACCATTATTAAATAATAATTATAAGCTACTGTTAAGCGAAATGCAGGTCACCTCCCGGAGTGCATATGGAAAGCTCTGACTGTGCTGGTGGTGGTGGTGCAGCCTTCCTCTGTACCACAGGGCACTATCCACTGTGCTACAGGAGATGCCAAGAAAAAGCAAAAAGCGGCCAGTGTCCAGCCTGGCACTAGTGCCAACAGAGTACCAGTGATGCACCTGAGTGGTGCCGGTCTACAGCAACCCCATTGTATGGCTAAGTTTCTCCACCTCTCCTGTTCCTGGCTTGCTGGGAAGCCAAAAGCGGTGAGGAGCAAGGGATTTCAGTCCTTCTGAACCTGAGATTCTCCTTCAAGAAGGCTCTTCTCAAGGGAGCCTCCAGCATGTCTGCAGTCCCCCTCTGCTTTCCCAGTTGGAACAGCACAAGGAGGTGGTGGAGCAGGCTCTGCACGCACACTGCTGCCTCTGGAACACGTATGCAAGCCCTGCAGCAGCCTAACCAAGCTTGCTGCAATATCTTATAGGTTTTTAGCTTTTTTCCTACACCCAAGGAAAAACAAAAGTCATGGAGTGCCACCAGACTTTTGAAGTGCCTGTGCTGTGAGCTTTCTTATTTTTAAGTATAAAAATGGACATATTAAGTGTAATGAAAAACAAATCTGAAAAAGATGCAAAGCACTTGTGGGGAATGTTCTGAAGACCATAGGGGCATTTAATAGGTTTTCAGGGGCAGAAAAGTAACTTTCTGACTCTTGGTTAATTTTAGTTGATTTTTGCCCATTTTTAAAGTGAGAATATTTTGTCACTGCCATAGCTTTTTTGTTTTTATTGTTGAATAAACAGCAGATCTTTTTTGCAACTGTATTTCCAGAAGGTAACTTTTTTTATTATTGCAAGAAGAGTACAAATCATTACATAGTACTTCTACCTAGCTCTGCATTTAGTGGCGTGCCCTGCTATAATATGCCATAATAAGTCTCTAAATGAAGATGATATTTTTAATGCTTTCAGCAACAGCAGCAAAGTACTCTGCTGTTCACTGTGTGTTGTTATTATTAGCTCCTCCATGATCGAATTCCAGCCTCAGGCACTGGCTGTTTGATGGGGCCGAGCTCCGAAGGCGGGTTTCAGCCCTTGCTTTGTCTGGCTGTGGTTGCCCTACCTAATTCATGATAGGAAGCACAAGGACTCAGTTGAACAGAAGGGAAGTGCACAGCCGTTTTAACTATCCTCAAATTCCAGCTTACAGTTTGTCCCTAAACTGCAGTAAAGAGACTTCTCTTTAACATAAAAGAGTGGGAAGAGTTTTACTCCAGGCAGAGGTTTATCAGCCCCAGCACCATCTCCAGCAGGTGAGAATAAGAAACAAAGCATCCAAAAACTTCTTAGATAATCAGCAGCAAACTTCTTTCCACTTCCCAGCACTGTTTCTCTTGCTGGCATCCTCTGTGGGGTGAACACCAAGCCTTTGGTACTGGAAGGCATTTGGGGGCAGGTTGCAAGGAGCAAATGGTTGGACTCGATGATCCTGTGGGTCTTTTCCAACCTGATGATTCTATGATTCTATGATTCTATGATTCTTTGTTCTTCAACATTGTCGAACACGTGGTTCAGAACAACCCTGCTGCCACCTTGACCAGCATTGAGCCTTTCCCAAAGGTTTGACACAAACACTGTCGCTCACCACTAATAAAATAAGGCAAACATCTTCCCCTCCCACTGGGGGACAAGTTGGCAAGTCCCAGCTGAAGATGCAGTCCATGCTTCCTGACAGATAGACAAAGACTTCCAGCAATGTCCATGTAGTGGCTTGTAGTGAGAAGTCAGGAGCTTTGACTCCCACATGTGTATCTCTTGCCACCTCTGCAAGGCTGGGGCTGACAAAGCTTGCACTTTCTCAGCCCCTCTTCCTCTGGTGATCTTTGCTGTGAAGCAGAAAGATTGTCCTGTAAATAAACCAGCTCCCTCCAGGATCAGAAGCCAGACCCAGAGAGCATGTGCATTCACTACATTCATTTATATTTGTTTTGCCCATTTTACTCATTGTGGTCAGATATGAAGACAAATTTTTCCACTTCACAAGTGGAGAAAACAGTTCTTCCATCTCATTTTAGGATGAATTTCTGGGACCATAGCACTGTGAGGGTGAGGCATGTTTTTTCCACTCAAGCCTGTAGAATTTCCCTAAATGCCTTCTGAAATTCAGGTTTGGGTTTGAACACACCTCGGAAATGAAATAATGCTGCCTATTTCTCTTCAGTGTGCCACTCTTGAACTATGCAAGGAGGCTTACAGGTTGCATACTCCTCTTCTGCTAGAAGACCTACTTGTCCAAAGGAAAAGAGTTGAATGGAAATCTTAGTTTTATTAAAACACAGTTGACTAGCCCATCAAGAACATTTCTGTTTCAGGATAAATTACAGGCACAGGAAAAGACTTTTTTAGGTAGTTAATGATATAGACAAACAGGAAAAGTTCTTATCCTCTGCTTGGCTTGCTTTGTGTCCAAAATTGAAGTGTTCTGCTTGCTCTGGTTTCCAGTGGTAAGAACCCTTGTGCCAGGTATGTTCTTGTGTAGGAGGAAAACAAGAAGCCTTGGCAAGAATCCTTCACTCTTCCTCACCAGCATCATCATTAATAGAGTATATTTGGTAGTACACCAGATTTTCTAACCTAAGAAACTGAGGCATATTCTTTGTGGTGGCTGCTCAGCCTGCATGCCAAGCAGGAGCGAGGCACAGTGGGGATCAGGTGAGCTGGAGCATCTGCTACCATATTTCCTCTCTGCAGCTTTAGAGGACAACACTTCCTCACAGAGATCCTCGCAGCCAGTACATGGCTGCCACTGGGCAGCCCTTCACTTGTCTCTTGCACCTTCAGGTTACGAAGCTTCGAATTGTTTCCCAGCTCTGTGGTGAGCAACACTGATAGCCACTTATTTACACTCCTGTTGTCTCTAGAAACCTCCTCTGACCGGGTTCCTCCTGGTATAGTTTAACACGCCTACTGCCTGCCAAATATTTTTTTTTTAATCCTAAAAGCCTTTCTGTTGCTAGGTGGAAATTTTTCTGCCTTTCAGATATAAAATGACTAGTGGGATACATTTCGTAGTACATCAGCAAGCTTAGTACTTGTTATTATCATACTTCAGTGCCCTTGATATATTACCAACCTGCACTGGAAGGATGGGGTAATATGTAAATTGTATTGATAACACAAAGTAGATGGAATTCTTTGTTCTTTAATAATCATATTTTACAAGTTTAAGAAGGTCTATTGTGTTAGGGAGCTGAGGTTAGAAAATGTTGAGGATTTTTTTAACCAGTGTTTTTCAGGAGGTGACTGAATGCCCAATAGCAAACATTCGGTGTTGGGATTGAGGTGGAATCTAGATGCCATAAACCTCATCCTGCTGTGATGCAAATCACCTCTCACACTTCCATGTTCACAGGCTGGGAGCACACTTTTCTCCCATCCTGGACAAATAGCTGCTGTTTCTTTCACCTCCTGCTGCTGCCTCCTCTGGTTCTGTATTAATGGACAACACAAAACATCATCCCACAGGAAAGCAAATGAATGAAGAAGTCAGGTGGACAAAAAGGAGGAGCAAACACTGACATTGTACAACATCTTGGGATAGCATTGAGTGTACATCAAGGTAAAAAGTGATTAAGCCATTTAAATCAATAAATGTAATTGCAATTTGTGTCCTTTAGGCTTTTGCTATCAAGTCTTTGTGCTACTGGCAGCCACTCTCGGTCTCTAGACTCACCATCTCACAGGTGCGAGAGTTCCAGTTCCTGGAAACCTGCAATGGCCACGCTAAGAGGAACAGGCTTGGAAGATTCATCTGTGCCTTAACAAACTAAACTAACCATTTCCACCTGTGCAGATTCATGGGTTTTAGAATAAATAAGACTTGCATCCTTCTTGACTACTCTGGGGACTATGTGTGAGGTATGGCATGTTCCTTAAGTCACTGTGAAAAAGAGAGTCCAGCTCCCTTCCAGGGAGCCCATCACAACCCATACTGCCACACTTCACCTGTTCTCATATTCTTAAATGCTCCTTTGACTGATAATTTCAAGGCACGCATGTAAGGAACTCGTATCACAGGGATTTGTCTGTAAAAGTGCATTTAAAACACCAGGCAATTTAAGTTAGATACAGTGCAATGGGTTTGGGTAATAAAGACATAAGGGGTTTTGTTAGTATATTGAAGCTGTTACAGAACAAAGCTTGGTTATAATACGATCAGAGTTATCTTGCTGGTTCTGTTATGTCTTCTTACACAATATTTGTAAGTGAAGTAGCAAAACGGTTTGTGTAGATTCCTCTTGAGTATTTGTTCATTCTTGTTGAAGAGCTACCAAGAGGAGTCTGCAATTTTTAATCATGCTCCAGTCTTCTGGTTAAAGGTAACAGATTTACTTACTGTAACTGACAATAATGAAGAGATAAATTAATTTGGACCCTGATTTTGATCTTTAAAATTGATTCTATCTGGAAGAACTTTAGGTTACAATAAAAGTACTGCATAGAAAAAGTTGTGAAGTGAGAAAACTCAGTTTTAAGCATCATGGAATAGTTTGGGTTGGAAGGCACCTCTGGAGCTCATATGGTCTCAGATAGTTTCTATGTTTGTTGAGGCTCCTCTGTGCCTTGCTCAACTGAGTTTAGAGTATCTCCAAAAATGGAAAAATTTTTTTTATGCATTCTTTTATTCAAATAAATTGCAAAGAAACAATTCACTCCTGATGTTTAAAACAAGGGTTGCCTGAAGTGCAGAAATCTTGTTTTCAATGGTAATTTTTTGTTTTTCTTTGAGATTCTTTGACATATCTGAATAGTGAAGAGCAATAAAAAAAACCCCAGTGCTTATCTTGTAGAAATAAAAGCTTAGAAAAAGTCAAAGCTCATCATTGTATTTAACAGACAGAAATGAAGTTATGAAGACACTCTTAGCTGTGGAAAATACATTTCAAGGTATGAATTAGGATATATGAAAAAACCTTCTGTGCCAGTCACCAAAAAACCTCAAACAAATGTCCTTAAAATTAAGGACTTTAAATGTACTGAGTAGTTTTGCAGCTTTTTAATTTTTAACCTTACGCATCCTTTGCAAAACTGAGTGCCTATCAATGGACTCACTATAGTGACTCAAATCTGCATCAGGAAGAAGAGGACTACAGAGAAGAAAAGTTTGCATTCTCTGTTTTGAAAGTGCTGACAAACCTATTTATAAAAAAAAATAAAAGTACTGTTGAAATTTTGAGTTTTTTTTAAGAAACCAGTAATCTCAGACCACCCTTAAATGCTCTTTCAAACAAAAGTACCAGTCCTTTCATTTGTTTGTATTCACATCTACAATTGTTAATATCAACTTTTTTTCTGTTTTTTTAACTACAACGTTTTGTTTTAGCAAAGTGCCCAGCTTCTTCTCCTACACCCATTTTATCAATGAGGTGATATTTAACAGAGAGCTTGCCTGTTCTGATCAAGGACAGCGTGCTCTGGAAGCATAGAGTTCTTATCCAATGCCATGGTCTTAAAACTGTCGCTCTCATTTTCTACCTTCCTCTTTCCTTCCCACCCTTGGCCGTTGTAACTCTCATCTTTTTATGCCACAGAAAATGTAAAGTAAGTGATTTAAGAGAGAGTCTGCATTTTTGTCTGTAGCGGGTTGTCTTGCCCACACATGTTAGGAAGGCTGAATAAGTAGAAAATGTTTCAACTGTCCAGGCTTTGCATCACATTTACATTTAGAGTATTGCCAAAAAAGAAGAGCTAACTTGCATTTAACCTCTGAGAAAAAAAAGAAAGAATAGATAATGCTTGAACCATCTTTCTCAATTACTTTTCTATACAAGTTACCTCATTCAAACCCATCCTATCCCCCAAAAATCAGTTAAATGGATAGCTTTTTAACTGAAAATCAGTCCAAAACATCTTGAAGACTAAAAGACAGAAATGGCATGGCCATCCCAGGTGAGAGCTGAAGCTCAGTGCTGGACCAAATCCACAACTGCTACATGTTGTCCCAGCTCCACTGACTTTAAGCACAGTGGTTTTCACAGACTGAGTGCCAGTCACAGCAGTCTGGTCTGGGGGCTGCTCACCAACATGCAGGCTTTAGACCAGATCTTCCCAATGAATTCAGAGGCACAGCTCATAGTATGGTCAGAAAGGTCTGTGTGATGGTGGCAGAAGCAACAAAACAGGGTGCGTGCATGTGTGTCTGCATGTATTCCATAATTCACAGTCCCAATTTAATCCAAAATATTTGGGTGCTGGCCTGCCCCACACTTGCCTGGTGGAGCTGGAGAGGCATGACAAGAACAGCACCAACAGCTGGGGAGCCCAGGATGGTCTGATTCCCAGGCTGGGGACCTGGAACCTACACAGAGATGTAATCCAGAGACTGTGCAAGTAAAAAGGATCCTGTGGTTTTTTTTTTCAGTCAGCTGAGTTTTGCCTTGGTCTTAAAACTGCCAAAAGCAGGGGGTAGCTTTCAGCCCATACAACAGTTCTACAACATCTCTCCTACCAAAGCTCTACAGGTCATTCATTTCTCACAATTTTTTTATTCCAGTGGCCACCAGGAAGCATTTGGCAAGTCACTGCTGTTTTATGGGTGGGAGTTCAGCTTAACCACACCTAACTGCAGTGAGGTAGGGCATTTTAACGTACAACTGTTAATGTTCATTTGCCTTTCAGCACTGCTTGCAGCCCAAGATTTCATTTTATATGGTATAATACGGTTGCATCATTATCAACAATTACCAGTCATGGTTCCATTCAGATTTCTCTGGCTAATTAGATTGACTCCAGCAATATGTATCACCCATAAACCTAACCCCAAAAGGAGTATCTTCCCACAGTGAACAGGATGAAATATGAATAATCAGTTTATTAATTGTGTTTGACTTAGCTTCTCCACACCAATGGGTTTATGAAGAGGCTGCCAGTTCCCTGGTGGGGGAGTACCACTCTGCTCCCAGTTGCTTTCGTGAAAGGAGCAAGAGCCTTCCTGGCTGCTTTGCCAAACCTGAGAACGCTGTGTGGATCTTACTCAACCTTTAAGAGCCTCTACTTTAACTTCTCACAGTTTCACATGGGCATCCAGCTCTTCTCTTCCTTATTTACTCTTCTCTTGCACTCTGCTTTTCCCTCTCCTTACCTCTTTTCAGAAAGGCAGCTGTGATGGAGAACAATATTAGCTCCCAGGGAAGATAAAGAAATTTGGAAATGCAACCCCACAGTCCCTCCATAAAGGGCCTGGGGCTGCAGCCCAGTTTTGACAGCCTCGAGCACTGTTAGCTCCCCTTGCTGACCTGAGGATTTGGGTGACAAACCTTGGCTGGAAGCCATTTCTTAGCAACTTGATGGGCCTTATCTGACAGCTGCCAGCAACAGCCCCCGCTTCAACAGCAGCTCCAACAAAGGAGACAGTGCAGCTTCTAGACCAGTGTTGCTCCATGCCTGACTGGCTTGAGGCATGGCCAGAGGGTTGGGCTCTGTTTGCACTTGTTCGTTTAGGGTTCATCTGGGGCCCTTCTGCAAATCCCCTTCCCCACAATACATGCAGAGCTTCTGGTAATTGCTAGGCAGAGCAAGCTGTAGTTTATCACTCTGGCTGTGAATCGCGCAGACAGGCAGTTGGTTTTATTAATATTTCAGTTGCTTTTCCAAGCTTTGAGTTAAAAGTATTTAAACAAATGTAATTGCACACAACTGCAAGCGCTCCCCATCATGTACCATTATTGGAGCTGGACACCTCATGCTGCAGCACAGTTTGAGCATGGGTGCAGCGTGAGGTGCTGGTGAAAGGGCTGGTAACTCCTAGAACAGGAGGAGAAACACTGCACTGTGTCTTCATTCAGTCCCAAAGCCCTAGGAGACACCACTGAGCTGGTCCAGCCTGGCCTTTCCTCCCTCCTCTACCCTACCCCTGCCTACACCACTTCCCACAGGGGTCGCTTTTGCCCCTAATCCAGAGAAAATAAATGTGAGTGTGCTAACAGTCGGTATTAATGCGGGCTGGCCTTGGGCTAGGGCAGCTTCGTGCTGCCAATGTTTGGATACTTGAACCTGAGACTGTAGGAGGGTGTCTGCTCTAGCAAATTCCATCCCCATCACCACATGCATGTGCTCCAGGACCTTCCTGTGGTCTCCTGGGAGAGAGGATCTCCAGTCCCCCTTGCATCTCTCCTATGCAGTTTTCCCAAAAGGAGGGGAGGAAGGGGAGATCTGGGCTGTCTATGTTGGCACTAGTATTTCCTCATCTCTACTGGAAATAGAGCGAACGTAAGGATCAAACTGGCGGTACACAACTTTCTGTAACTATCTAATGCTGATTTTTTGTTCTCATGAGTTATTTTCCCAACTGTTATTTTCCCTGTTAATAGCAAAAGCCACCTCTGACACTGGTTTGCACCTCTATGACTCTTTGTCTTTTGCTTGAATGTCATCCTCCTTTTATTACAGTCATTCTCAAGGTGCCTCACTCATCTTGCCTGGCCTCTAAACCACTCTGTGCCAGTGATGCGTCACAGCTTTGTGCAGCACATTTCATCAGCACGATGCTCACATGGGCCAGGAGAATGCCATTAAGACAAACATTAAAAGAGAATTGGTCCCCAAACTCCTGTTTGAAGAAGTCTTCCAGATAATTCCTCCTGGCCTGAGTTCTCAACCCTCAGCATTCATTGCCTCCGCTTCTTATCAATGATGCAATTCCTGTCTTCCTATTTTGTCTCCAGCAACATCAGTTGTTTCATGCTTGACATCATAGCAAATACATTAAAGTAGTCTAGATAAAGGAAATCTGGCAGATATCACATGTCTGGAAAAATAATTGTTTCATCAAAGAGAACCATCTTGTTAGTCTGGCGGGATGTGTGTTTAGTTGCGTTCCATCCCATTTTTTTATGTGTCTTTGCATTCTTAATTAACCTTCAAGGTGTGTTCCAGAGCCTTGCATACCAGGGAGGTCAGGGTTACAAAGACGACGGTTGGCTGGATTATTGTTTAACTCTGCACAACCAAATGCATTGTGATGGATATTCTGCTGTCACGGGATCCCTCACTGATATGACAGATGTATAAAAACAGTTGCTGCTAGACGTGCCACCTCACATGCTGGTCTTTCCAGAACTCCTGGACAGGCATGACCTGCTTCCACCAAGAGGAACAGAGCCTGCTCTTTGAGCGATGCTTCCCCACAGTACTGATTCCATTTACATATACTTGTTCCCATTAACCAGACTGCTTTTGCCCCTAGGATTTGTCTTTCTTAAATGAGAACAGAGGTAAAACACTCCTTTGATTTTAGGCCATGCCTAGATTATCTTTAATCTCATTTGCTGTACAGCAGCCTGCCTCTGCTTTCCTTCCTCTCATACACTGAGATTTGAAGTTTTCCACATTGTTTTTTCCTGAATACTCTGCAAGTTTCAGCTCACATTTGCTTCTGAAAGTTCTACTGACATTTCTTGACCTCTAAATGATCAAGTCCTCTTTCTGCAGCCTGTGAACCCTCATGTCTTCCCAACAGCCTTCTTGAGGCTCCCTGGGACTAACCAGAGAACTGAGTGTCACAGACATGTGGAATGCACAGGTGAAGTGTGGGATCCCTCAGCTCCCTGCCTCTGCTTGGGCCTCACCTGGACTCAAGCCTTCTCGACAGGAGCCACCTTTGCCAAGGAACATCACCCCACTTCATCAGTTTGCCCAGTGGGAAACTGAGTCTCAGACACACACAGATTTGTGTTTACACCCCCATTTGCTTCAGACAGTGAGTTCAAAGCCCTGCTCTGTGACTACATCCTTAGTAACTTAATTGCACATCAAAACAACATCACTGTACAAGTTCACTGATGAAGATGTTTGTTGGTTGTCAAACCCAGGAATATCTGGGCCCTGTCTTTGCTAGATTGAACCATCATTGAGTAATGCAGTCTCCTCAGATTGCCAAAGCACTGAAAGAAGTTATGAATAATTTCTGAAAGGGTTTTTTTCTCAGCCAAAAACATGAACAGCGGCTGAAGGAACAAAGACAAAGTGTACTTCTGACCCCACAGCTTTGCTCCTGCTGAGTTCCAGGGGCCACTTGTGACCACCAGAAGCTCAAAAGCTTCTCAGCAAAATGTTGCCAGAAATTATTATGCTAGGAAGTGCGTGGTTATCAGCCCAAGATATTCTAAGGTGCAGCAGAAATTGTTCCCTGCAACCTGGGGGACAGAATCACAGAATCATAGAATCACCAGGTTGGAAGAGACCCACCGGACCATCGAGTCCAACCATTCCTATCAAATACTAAACCATACCCTTCAATGCCTCATCCACCCATCTCTTAAACACCTCCAGGGAAGGTGACTCAACCACCTCCCTGGGCAGCCTCTGCCAGTGCCCAGTGACCCTTTCTGTGAAGAATTTTTTCCTAATGTCCAGCCTAAACCTCCCCTGGCGGAGCCTGAGGCCGTTTCCTCTTGTCCTGTCCCCTGTCACTTGGGAGAAGAGGCCAGCACCCTCCTCTCTACAACCTCCTTTCAGGTAGTTGTAGAGAGCAATGAGGTCTCCCCTCAGCCTCCTCTTCTCCAGGCTAAACAACCCCAGCTCTCTCAGCCGCTCCTCATAAGGCCTGTTCTCCAGCCCCTTCCCCAGCTTCGTTGCTCTTCTCTGGACTCGCTCCAGAGCCTCAACATCCTTCTTGTGCTGAGGGGCCCAGAACTGAACACAGTATTCAAGGAGCGGTCTCACCAGTGCTGAGTACAGAGGGAGAATAACCTGGACAAGTCTAAATGGTGTTGTAGAAGATTTTCCCTAACTGCTGTCTCCAGTGCAGACTTTTGTGTTTTGCACCCTTGGCACAAAAGACTCTCTGGCCTTACCTGCTTGAGGCTGGGATCAGCGTCAGGACTGATTCTCTCATCATCTGCTCCTCATTTCATCTAACCTCATCAACTACCTCTGCCCTCCAAATCCCACTGGATGTGTCAGCTTAGTAGTTAAAGAAAATAATATCTCATCCCAAGAGCAGACACACCAAAAGGCTTTCATGGAGGAGAATGAGAGTTTATATGTTTTTGGTTTGTATTTGGCTACACTTTTGAAAACATTTTTGACAATGACAGCAGTTCTTTGGTGCCCGCATGGAATACTGGACTGTTAAGGTGGCTACTGATGTTTCAGGTCACCAAAAACTCAACAGACCATTCCTGCACAGTTTGGGGACAAGGCATAACAAATCCTCTATGGGCAGTTCTCTGCCTAGTGCAGCACTCTCTGGGGCAAAGAGAGTGAGAGAAAGAGTTCAGCCATAGAAAGAGTAGGTTTTTAGGCAAACACATAAGTAGGGCATTGTTTTCAGGCAGAGGGATGGGTAGCCCGATGCTGCCCCAGGCCAAAGGACCCAGTGGCAGAAAGACGGGCAGAATCCTGATGTACTTGTCCTTTCAGAGTGGTTGGGGGGTTTCCTCCTCTTTTGACCCCTTTTCTGCAATTTTGAGATCATAGAATCACAGAATCATAGAATCACCAGGTTGGAAGAGACCCACCGGATCATCGAGTCCAACCATTCCTATCAAACACTAAACCATGCCCCTCAGTGCCTCGTCCACCCGTGCCTTAAACACCTCCAGGGAAGGTGACTCAACCACCTCCCTGGGCAGCCTCTGCCAGTGCCAAATGATCCTTTCCATGAAATATTTTTTCCTGATGTCCAGCCTGAATCTCCTCTGGCAGAGCTTGAGGCCATTCCTTCTTGTCCTGTCCCCTGTCACTTGGGAGAAGAGGCCAGCACCCTGCTCTCTACAACCTCCTTTCAGGTAGTTGTAGAGAGCAATGAGGTCTCCCCTCAGCCTCCTCTTCTCCAGGCTAAACAACCCCAGCTCTCTCAGCCGTTCCTCATAAGGCCTGTTCTCCTACCCCTTCACCAGCTTCGTTGCTCTTCTCTGGACTCACTCCAGAGCCTCAACATCCTTCTTATGGTGAGGGGCCCAGAACTCAAGCCACATGTCAGAGGACTGGATTGTGATTTCAGCCCAGTGGGGCCACAGATGGAGCCTGAAAATATATGAGGACTGAAGGGTCTATGGAGTCAGTCTGTGTGCCATAGAGCATGCCCTATAGGATGCTATGGAGCAGCAGTCAAATAAAGCATATAAGACATCGTTGTTATGCTGAAGCCTGGCCTTAGCAGGTCCAGCTCCACGTCTCTCATTCTGCACTCAGCAGCCGGATGTGAAACAACCATTACATTGTGAAATGTCATGGGTCTACTGAGGAGCTGCAAACGTGTCAATATTTTCTTCTGGTTGCATGGAGTCATGATGATTTTGCTTGACTGCATGCCTAGATGAAACACCAGAGAACAAAAACAAAGACAGACGGGGCCAGAGCTTGCTCGTGCGCTACTTTTATCTTCCTGCCTTCCCCGCGCACTCATTGCAGCAACCTCTAGGTGATAAGTCCATTGCTTTACAAAACAGGAAGACCGTGGGCTGGTTGGCTTCTCTGATGAGCTATAAATTACACGGGCTTTACCTGGCTTCCAGCCCGTGCTGTACACTAGGTAAGGCAGGCACTAATGGAAGGTGCTGTGGAGGCCAGCGATAGGATAATTACTGTTATTGCATTAGGAGAGAATAGCTGCGACTTAAGAGCCGGGGGGAAAAAGAGTCCCAGGAAATGGAGCACTGAAGGCGTCGCTAGCTGCACGCACACAAAGGCGACCGACCTATAAATAATCTGACCTCTTTGTTCCAGTGAAATGGCACAAGAATTAAGAACCCCCCGATTCAGGAAGAAACTTTAAATGCAGGACTAAAGTCGGCATAGCTGAGCAAACCTATTGACACCATGTCTGCTTTTGAGCCTTTGTGCTCACCTGGAGGTATCCTGCTGGCAGAGCTGCTTACCAGGAGCTGCAGGAGGGTGAGCTTAATTACTGCAGGTAAATGAGTGAAAGCACCCTGTGAAATGTTGAGTGGGATTTGTCAAGAATACCTAGAGTTCAGTGAAATGCTCTTTCTCTGCTAAGTTACAGCTAAAGAAAGAAGCCTCTGTTAACCTCAGTTACCTGATAGCGGTTAGCACTTTGAAAATGAAAAGCTGACATGGAAAGTGAAAAACAGTAAGTGTTAGAACATAAGTCTAACAAATGTAGCCCAGAAATTTGCCAGTAAAACAAACCTGAAACCAAAACAGATGAAAAAAAGAAAGACATGAGCCAGCAGCAGGGCAGGTCATCTCTGGTTTAGCTTCACCCTGCCTGTGCATTGTCTCTCACCTTTGGGAGAAAACCCACTCAAAAATATGCTTGCTCAAATGAAAAGGCTTGTCATCGGGCTCTGAAGGTCCTTAGCAGTCTTGATAAAGTAAAACTGGAGCTACTTGTGAAAAAAAAAGGCTTTGATAATTGTCCGAGGTGGAGAGTAGCACCCTTTACCAGTATTTCTTCTCCTAGCTCCTGATCACAGGGACTTACAAAAGTTATGGCTGAAATCAATCACGATGCCTTCCTATCTTTTGCTTTTTAGCTTGGTGGTAGAGAGAGAAAGGAACTATTTTTCTTGTGCTGGAGGTGGGGAACAAACCTGGAGAGGATGCGTGACTGACCCAGCATCACCCACTGCACTAGTAACCACGGCCCCCTATGATTCAAATCCACAGCTGATACACGTGTCCCAGGGAAGATGTGTACAAGGTGGGTTTAAGACTAATTTTGTTGCTGTGGAGATGAGTAGCAGGATTTGGTACTGGGTTAGCAGCTGACTGGAAAAGCAATAATCTAGCAGCCTTTTTCCCAGGTTATAGGGGAAAGAATAGCAAGCAAGGGATCTGCCAGAAAGTTTTAGTGGCTGTTCGGGCAACTGCAGGTGGAGCTCTCAGGTGTGTACCCGTCCCTTTTGCCTGCCCTGTTAATGTATCAAAGGACACTGAGGGTGAGTAGAGACACATTCTCATATAACTACTTATCCCAACCCACAGCACCTTTCCGCTTTGCTGGCCTTCCCCATGCCTCGCACGTATACAAAGCCCCTGAAGCAAGTACTTTAAAAAGACTGGAAGCATAAACCAAGTTTGCATTATAATTCTTCCTGTGCAGCTTAGTCATCAGTTGCCACAGAGCAACTAAGAACTAACAGGTTCTGTGACAGACGGTGTTTTCTGGTTGCTTTTCCCAAGCTCCTCAGACCATTTCAGCTGATCTCCTGGGTGAGTCTTAGCCCAGTCACAGAGTATTATATGGCAGAAACTCTGAGGCCAACTATTCTAGAGTCACACATTGCATGGATCCTGTTTTCATACTGTCTCATGCTGGGAGCTGTGACATTAAAAGCTGTACCATCCAGCTCTTTCTCATGCTCCTCCCATGCGCATGACCCTGGCATCTCGAAGAGCCACCAGGCTGCAGAAGAAGCCAAGTGGCAAAGTCCATCTTTTTGTTCTGAGGTAGCATAGAGCCCTGCATGGCTATTCTTGGTTCCTGACTCAGGGCATAACCATCTTCAAAATAAATAAAATGAAGAAGGAGAACATCTTTGGGTCCGTATTTGACGCTTATATTCCAACACCATCTGACATTATATAAACCATACAGATTGGTACGGTAGTTATTTTGACGCATCTGTTTAACAATCATTTTATTTTAATCAATGTTTATTTAACTTACTTGCCAGACAAAATCTCCCTAATTTCTTCATCTGATTTAATTGATGTTCCCTGACAGAATGAAGCTAGACTGGATAAGACATTGCAAATTGCACCTTTCTTCTTCATCTATGGTTTGGACCTCTTTTAACAAGCCCTGTGGCTGTCGCAGAGCCAAGACACATCTTACACCTCACAGACAAACTGGGACTGTAAGTGGCTGTATGTGCTGGGACAAGAAGCCAAGAAAAACACCAAAGCAATAAGTGTTGACACAATAATTAACATATTGATTCTCAATGCAAATTATATCTTCAGATACTGTGAAATGCTTCACAGTTTCAGAGGATTTCAGAGGAGCTTACAGTTTCTTCTAGGCACCACAATTAAATACATGTCTTCAGCTGTAGCATTAAAATACAGTTCTGGGTGAAGGATCATAGAGAGACATAAATGTTGTGTAGATAAAAATGCATGGGCTGCATTTACCTTCTATTCCCCTTGGAAAACAAACCCCATGAATTCCATTCCTGAAGAAGCTTTCAGGCTATGGGTATTTCAGGCTTTCTCAGAAGAACCTCTTACTTTTTCTTTGAAGGAAATGGTCTGTACCTTGTTTCACCTCAGCCATGTGCCAAGGGGTAGAGGTAGCTGCAAGCTGAAGGATTGAATCACAAAGTTTAATCTTAGCCTACTACTCCACTTGTATGGGGAAAAAACCTTCAATTTAGCAAAATCAAAAATAGACCGGCTTTCAGAGGAATTGATTTTTCAAGCTCAGCCACAGAAAGTGCAATAGGAAAAACAAACTCTCACATTTACGTAAAGTAGAGTTACATAGAAACTCTGATCCTGAAGTCAACACATGGAAAAGCTTATGTGAAGCAATGCTGTAATTTGCTGTCCGGGTGAGTTCATACCCAACTCTCACTGCCAGCATTTAAAGTCTTTTTGAAATGCTAAAGTCTAAAGGGTAGCACTGCCTCTCAAGTCCAAAGTCAACTGACATTAGGAAAGCCTGCAATAATTTTATGGCCCTCAACAACATTAATGACCGTGTGAGCCAAGGCAAAAACCTACCAGCCCTCGTGCTGCAGAAAACTCCAGAATCACTTCTGCAAGGAGGAAAATTCCCCCTCCGTCCACAAACATACTGCAGCCTTGTAAAAATTAGCTAACTACCTAAATTACAGGCTGAGGGGGCAGAGCTGCCTGCAGTGGCAGAGGCAGATCCCTTCCAGAGACAAATCTGACACTGTGAAGCACCCACCAGGACACCCACCTAGGTTTAAATGTAGATCCAGGCACATCAGAACAGGGTGGTGAGTCCTACTAAAGGAAGCTGCCACATTACAGTAAAATTTTAGGAAGAAGTCACTGTTCTCTAGTGGAAGACCCTGAGGTTCACCAAGAAGACCAGAGCTCATACATGATGCCTTTCCCTTTTACTCCAGCAATGCCCTCTGTACACTCTTCACCTGGATGTTGCCACATGCTAACGCTACCATAGCATCTTGACAAAAAACACCAGCTGGCAAGCATACTCAAGTGCTTCAGGTAAGGCTTCAGCGAGGCTTGGAAAAGGCCATGGAAAGACCCAAAGCCCCTCTGAAGATCTCCAGGGAAAGGGAGGCAAGTGAAGAAATTTCATCTTCTACAAAGGCACTCAGATCAGCTCAGGATTTGTTCAAGCTTGGCTTTCTAGAGAAACAAAGCTGTGTAAGATCAGACACAGCCTGTACAGAAGCTCTTGAAACTGTTGTCTGGTTTGGTCAAGCATGGCAGGATGTGAGGATCTCTGTGATCATTTCCTGTTAGTTTTCATGCTGACATTACCTTTCCTGATTTTCACAGGGAGGCATGACCAGAGGGGTCAGGAATGCCAGCAGAGCACATGGCACTGGGTAGGTTCACTGGTTATTTGTTCTCCATGGCAGAGGAGCAGCCAATTACAGCCTGGATGATGGGCTACACCTCCTCCAAGGCTAAATCCTGCCCTCTGAGTTTGCACAACCAGAAAAGAGGAGAGCTCCCAGCCCTGGGAAGTCTATTGGCACAGGTTGAAGTGGTTTTCATTCTGGTCCAAGTGCAATTCAGCTCCTCCACTCTGCGCCTCAAGAAGTCCTGGCTGTTAGCAAGAGCTGCCAGCCTTGAAAGCTGCCTGCAATTGCAGGCATTCTGAGCCCTGAGAGAAGGGGAAGGACTGGATAAAAAACCACTCCAGGTCTTTGAAACATGGAAAAGGTGTCAGAGTTGGTTCAATGGCCTTTCATGGACTCAGTGAAAGGTTAACCAAGTCATCCACAGTGAGAGCAAATTTGGCATCCCTGTCCCTGGGCTGGCAGTAATGCCAAATTGTCACACTGTTTCCTACAACTGATGCTATTATTTGGGAAAAGCCTTGAGTACAGTCCCATGGGGGATTGTGGGGTGGTGGTTTCATAAAAATGACCTCAAACCCAAAAGGCTGTAGGGGCAGAATTGTGAAAGAAATTTGCACTTTTCCTGCCTGTGAACATAATTCATGCAGTTAGCATTTTATCAGAAGTAGTTTAACCCTCTTCCTCATTTAAACCACAGAAAAGTGAGTTCAAATACATTCCTTCAACATAAAGGAGATCTTTTACCCAAGTTTTGCTCCTGGTCACCCCACCCCCACACAATGCAATTAAATGGCTTGGAACATGACACAGAAATACATGTCTTATTACATTGGTTGGCTTCTCTCACTACATAGCAGCCCTTATCACTACTCAGCAGCCCTATTAATGTAGTCCCCTGCAATCAGCCAGAAAAAGTAGCACTCCATATATCTCTGATCCATCCCTTCCCAATATCATAGGCCATTTCTGGATGCCAAATAAAGAGCAGGAGTTCTTTTTATGCAAGCAGTTTGCTCCGTTACCTCTGTTCTGCATGCCCTTGGTCCAGGGCTCTTGCAGCTCATCCCGTGGCAGACCCCTCACCTGCTGATCTAGCATGAAGCTGCCTTTCCCTGGGACACGGCTGCTGGCTTCCCTGTCACTGTCCCACCAAGGACCCTTCCCACAGCAAGGCTGGGACAGCCCTGTGCTCATGGTCTATGTTGAACACGTTTGTTTAGGGGGCTGAATAACACACACGTTGCACTGCTAAGTACGAACTGCTCCGCAAAGATATTGTACGTTTTCCTTAATCCTACACTGCATTTTCAGGAAATGTGGTGGAATAAAGCATTGCAGGGCTTCAGGAGTCAAACTCTTCAGGAACTGGGAGCTGGACATCCTCACTGGGCATTAAACTTAACCCCCAGCAACTGTATTCCTTTTTAGTAGAGTTACGTTCACTATTTTTCAGTCTTCTTTGCATATATTGAAGACCCCTTTACTGCTTTCTTGGTTTATTTTCAGTTCTGGGTTGCTGTACTTCGTTTAAGATTTCTAAGATATTACAAAATAATATAAACAAGTGTTTTCAGAACTGTTTGCAACTCCCCTTGCTCCCTCCTGAGGAACAGAGGAGGATGGGACCAGGGTGTCCTTGAGCTACTACAGCTGATCTTAGCCAACAGACTGAGAAACATGGTCAGCAAAAAACAGACCGAGGAAGGATATTGCAAAACATCAGTGAAATCTTTTTTTCTTGGGATTTTGAGTTTGGTCAGGCAGGCAAGGCTGGCAGGAGGTGAGGGGGACGACCTCTCCAACTTGCTCACCATGAAGCCAGGCTTGCGAGGAGGAAGCCTGTGCTCTGCAAATGTCTCTTGGGCAGAGTTTACACTGAGCATGAGAGATTAGAAGTGGGTTTTCTGGCACCCAGAGTACCTCTGCAAAGCCAGGGCACCTCTGGCATCTCTGCAGTGTCAGAGTACACGTAGCACCTTTGCAGTGTCAGGGTAGCCACGGCACCTTTGCAGTGCTGGGTCATCCCCAGCCGCAATGCTGGGGTACCCACAGTATCTCTGCCACGTCAGAGTGTCCAGCCAAGCTCAGGAGCAAGCCTTGGGAGGCCCAGGTAAGCCCTCCTGCCATTTCTCTGTTTACCTAGGCTCTAACCCACCCTCAGCAGCCACCCCCATCAATCATAGCATGTGGGTGACAAGAGGCAGGCAGGGAGATGGCAGCAGGAGTGCCCACCAGCCAGGATTTTTCCCCTGGGGCTTCACGGCCCTCTTGCAGGGAGGACAGGTCAGGTAAGGATACAGAATCTCTGCTTACAACTTGTGTTGCAAGACAGAAACTGCAGGCATGGTTACTAGCTATGAAAAACTATCCAGGGAGAAGGTTTCTCTTGCGAAACCACCTCTTGATCATCTTGCAGAAACTGTCCTTGCCCTCCCTAGTGCTTCCACTCCTCAGCTTTTCAGTTCTGCCCCTGACTTTCCTACAAGCTTTTAGGAACACCTCTGTGCCAGGCTGCCAAGCAGAGTTAGCCTTGCTGCCTTCCCTAAAACACATGGTTTCAATTAGAGGAAGAGCGAACCCTGAGCCCTCCCCCCTAGCTTCAAGTATTGATGCAAATGGTTTAGGTTTTAGTGGGGCTTATCAGATATAATTTTGGCTAATGTAGAGTCAATTTTTTATACTCACAGCATAGCATTATTATTCTTTAATGCACTATTTGGAGCGTTATTGACACATAAAGTGGTGAAACGTAGCAGATCTTACTTTTAAGTATTTAATCTCCATGTGCACAAAAGCAGAGGAGTTCATATTTCCCTGACCATTTAATTTCTCTATTTCTCCATTCTCCATCCATTTCATCATTCTCCAATGCCTGCAGGATTATTGTAGATAAGAGACAATAATTCCACAGTTAAATAAAAGTACATATAATTTTTGTAAGTAAGAAAGAAGAAAACAGGTATTTTCATATTGTCTTTAAGAACTTGTACTGCTGTAAGAATGGGCTAAGTCTGGACCAGTGATCTAATGCTGAAAACCATGTGTTGCCAAATTGACTCCTTACTTCTAGATTCAATTTGCATCAAATTGAACATAAAAGTAATTTCTTAACATTAACCCCCCCCCCATCTGGCATCACTGCAATTTGAAACGTGCAAATTGCTAAATAAGTTTGTGGGAAGACTCGTGTTTAGATATTAATTTAGGTAACCATAGTTTCTCGGTGCCCTCTATGTGAAACAAATACATCATCAGGGCAATTAGGGTGATAAAAAAATTCATAGAATCATAGAAACATAGAATAACCAGGTTGGAAGAGACCCACTGGATCATCGAGTCCAACCATTCCTATCAAACACTAAACCATGCCCCTTAGCACCTCGTCCACCCGTGCCTTAAACACCTCCAGGGAAGGTGACTCAAACACCTCCCTGGGCAGCCTCTGCCAGTGCCCAATGACCCTTTCTGTGAAGAATCTTTTCCTAATGTCCAGCCTAAACCTCCCCTGGTGGAGCTTGAGGCCATTCCCTCCTGTTCTGTCCCCTGTCACTTGGGAGAAGAGGCCAGCACCCTGCTCTCTACAACCTCCTTTCAGGTAGTTGTAGAGAGCAATGAGGTCTCCCCTCAGCCTCCTCTTCTCCAGGCTAAACAACCCCAGCTCTCTCAGCCACTCCTCGTAAGACCTGCTCTCCAGCCCCCTCACCAGCTTCATTGCTCTTCTCTGGACTCGCTCCAGAGCCTCAACATCCTTCTTGTGGTGAGGGGCCCAGAACTGAACACAGTATTCAAGGAGCGGTCTCACCAGTGCCGAGTACAGAGAGAGAATAACCTCCCTGGACCTGCTGGTCACGCCGTTTCTGATACAAGCCAAGATGCCATTGGCCTTCTTGGCCACCTTGGAAAGGTTGAAATTCTTTTCTTTCAAAACTTTTGACTTCACTTATACAAGACACTGTGTCTGTCACTTGAGCATTCAATCCACAAAAAGACACATTTGTTTGTGGTGAATATTATTTTCCTGGGGAGAAGGAACAAACCTCTCTAGCCAGCCAACTTATTAGGATTTTATTGTGAGTGATTTAGCTGTGACTGGGGAGCTGGCTTTTCAGGAGCCATGTGTGTCACAGATTACACAACGCACATAAAACACGATAGTGTCATTACCACACCTCTGTTTTTTTAAATACACTTCCTTCTGCGTTTAGGTTGGGTCTGGTTATTCATGGGGAGAACGCAGCTCTGTACAAGGAAGCGGTGTATCCTTCTCCAGGGGGTTGCAGCAGGTGGGACACAAGGTCTGTGGTCTCATGGTGCTCCAAGAGTCCTCAACACCTGTGGGTCCAGCCAGGGGAGAAGTCAGCCAAAGTGAAGCTGAGGGCAGCCCTTGGTTCTATGGTTGCTTGCTCTTCTTTTCTTCAGAAACCCAGAGCTGCCCACTCCTCAAAATACCAATGCAAGCACAAGAGAGCAAGAGACTGATTTAATCTCTGTTTGGAAGAAACTGCTCTAGTTTAACTCACAGATGAGGGCAGTTGTGGATGTAACAACAACAGCAACAACAAGAAACAGACAACTGGCAGGTTTTTCTCCAAGTCCATGCTCTGGGTAGGGCAGGCAGATGGGATCTCCAGCACCATAATTCAGCTCACAACAAAGGGAGAAGAGAAATGGATTGTGAAATGAACCGTAAAATAAACATCTAATGTAAACATTCAGCACTCAGTTGTTTGTTTTTTCAGTCTGGAGCCCAAGTTCCTGCTGACTGTGCCAGGACCCTTCTGGGGGGGTTGTGGCTGGCCCCGTTGCAGGACAAGGAGGCAGTGGCCATTCTTCTTTGCTATCAGGAAAGGAGGCTGATGGTGTCATAAGTATCCCTGCTGTCCTCTGGTACAGCCCATCGCACACTGGCTCAGGTGGCTGAGCTTTGCCCTCAGTTGCTGGGATGGGCTGTCTGCCCTCCCAGACACCAGCCCTGGTGGCGTGGCAGCAGCAACAAGGACACCCCAAACAGCTTCAGGCTGCATCTTTCTCCAGAGCCTGGGTTTTCTGATAAGCAAAGGCTTACTCAAAGCTGCCTCTCCCTGCCGTGTCTCCTTTGTCCCTGCCCATACCAGCCTTGCTGCTCACAGCGGTGCTTTGATGCTTGGATCTCCTCCTGGGCCTCCCTGACTTCCCTGCTGGGAGGGCCAAGATGTGCTCTCAGTAGGGGAAGCTGGCCACCTCTGAAACAAACCTGACCCTCCGCAGCAAGATGTGCCTTGTCACTTGTATTTATACTCCTGGTCCTTCAGCTACGCAGGCCCACAGCCACAAGAGGGGTTGGTAAATGCCAGAGCATGTGGTGCCCCAAGAGAAGCACTTTCTACACCACTTTTCATCAGGAAAAGGAAACCTAAGGGGCAAGGCAGTCTCTTAGAGCTTTGAGTCTCACCAAGAATAGGAGAGAGCAACTTCTGGTTGCAATAAGACGCGCCTGGAGAACGAATTGGGACAAGATGTAGCTTCTCGGGACAAAGGCGGACAACAGATAGTAGAAGGAAACCAACAGCATAATTTTAGCATGCAGTTGCTCTCCGGGGTCTGGGGCACACCCTAGCTCGTGCGTCAGCACACAGGGACAACATTACTCAATAGGTGTTGCACTCAAACCAGGAGAAAAGATAACAATTTGCTACTGCACTTAGAGACCTGTGCCTCAGGTAGGACAGGGCAGGAGCCTCTGGACTTTTGTTTTGGTTTGGTTTGCCTTTAAAGTTGTTATAACTCTTTAGGGCAAGTCATAGGAGCGTGAGGTTAGAAGGGACCTCAGGAGATCATCCTTCTACTCTGAGGCAAGGCCAATGAAAATCTAGGCAAACATTTTCTCCCCAAAAACACTGTTACTAAAGAAAAGTCCACAGCTTTAGGGAATGTGTTAATTAACCTCATAGCTAAGAGAACATAACCTACATTTGCTGCAGATGAAACACAACTATGTCCTCCCCTTAGTGGGCAGGAAGGGTTTTTATTTAAGTAAGCTTCTATGCAAAGGGCAGTTTGTGTCCTCTCTCAACCTGGCCTAACAAATAAACCCAGCCTTTTCCCATAGGTCCCCATTCTTACTGACTCTGCTCATTCTTGTTGCTCTTCTTCAGGCTGGTTCTATCATCCGAGGCTGCCCCGTAGCCACACCATCACAGCAGGAGCTTGGACACTTTCGACTTCATTATTGCCCACAACATCTTTTTTTCCAGTGCTGCTGCTTGCACCCCACTTGGCATATGCATAGCTGATCTCTGCTTCCTTAGCATGGTGCTCTTCACCTTTGCCTGTTGAATTTCTTCTGGCTGATCTTACCTCCCAGTTTCTCATGGTGGCAAATGGTGGCACTCCTTGTTCTGCACAAGGGCCTTGCTTAAGGTGTGGGGCACGTGTCCTCCAGCCACTAGGCTGGCTGACACACCAGCAGTTGGGTTGTTGTCAGCTTTCAGGTTTTCAGGGATCGGTAGCCATGGGCATTCAGCCAGGGCTGGGTGGGGCAGAAGGCATGGGGACTGAGGGGCAAGTGTGGCACGAGATTAGGCTCGTAAGAGGAGGATGGGACACGGTGTGAGTCGAGATAGTGTGCAGGTCCTGCTCTGGAAACACACATGCAAGAAGCTGGGAGTAGTTCAAGTTGCTGGTAGAGAAGTGGTTTCTACCTCCAAATTCCTCTTCTATAGCCAGTGCTTATGGTTCTGCCAGGAGGAGGGGGGAGAGGCTAAAAACTGACACTCAGCCAAAAAGCCTGTGGGATACAGCTCAGAAATCCTCAGGGGAAAGGGATATTCAGCTGATCACCATTTTGCAACAGAAGAGTCTGCATCCTTTAGTGCCCTAACAAATAGGGCAGAGGGGATGCTGCTGAAGATACTGATTTTAATTGTGGGAAGTTATCTACCTCCCTTACTCAGTTCACACGTTCAGCTATGACTACAGTTTTATCATATTTTTGAGTTTCATACATTACTTTTGTGTGAAGAAGTTGAGCACATGCAATACTTGAACTGTGACAAGTGCTGTGAGCAAGGCTTAGCACGTGACAAGGGTGTGGGGTGTTACAGGCCACCATTTGCAGATGATCATCATACGTGCAGGGTACAAGGTTCCCTGGGGTTTGCTTTGGGTACCAGTATCAGCTGTTGCAGTGTCTGTGCTGAACATAGACATGTGCAGTGAGATGTAGGGTTCTGTACACTTTCTCCGGTGTTGCACAATTCCATGCTTGGAAACATAAAATTTAGGAGTAAACTGCTTAATCACAAACAAGGTACTGCAGCAGTTTGTCATAATTAAAATTTCAGATAAGAGGGGTCAGAAGAACGAAACTCCTCTCTATCCATTTCTGAATACATCTCCTTTGTTCAGGCTCTTATTATTATCTTATATTCCAGGTGCCAGATTCAATCAACCTTTAACATTTCTACTGTAGCTTCATCTTGAGACTCCTGGCACACGGGTGATGTCTGAGACAAGGCTAGGCCAAAGAGAAAGGTGTGTGGGCTCTGTGTGTGTGTTTACACAGATATGTTAAGTAAGTCACCTTTAGATGGTCTTCCCTCAACCATGAGCTCATCCAATCTTCCCGTATGATAAACTTGACCTTTAAGTTAGTCTTGAAATGCTGAACATGCGTCTACTGAGGACTGTCAATTACAGTGGAAAAGAAACAGATAAGCCTTTTGTTAGCTTATGGACGAGGTGATCAGCATAAAATGTTCCAATCCTGTTAACCTTCAAGAGGGAAAGTCAGCAGGAATCTTGACTCACTGAAATAGAAAGAATCAGAGTTTGTCAGTTTTATTTTACAGGTTATGGTTCAGAAAATATTACAGGTCACAAGCGTCAGCAGGCAAAACGGCCAGCTCTGTAGATGGTTGTTCTAGGCTGCATCTCGGCTGTACGAAGCTGCTTTACAATATCCATTTCTCACAGAAAGACTCAGCAGAGTATGAACAGAGACGCTTTTTAAAAGAGCAAGGCGCTCATTTTTTTCCCCATTCCTTTGGCTCTAGTGGTTTTCTCTGAAGTGGTGTGCTCATGTTCCTTTGAGCAGCCATACCTGGTAAGAGGTCTACAGTCCATTTGTATTCACTCTGCATTTCCTGACCTTGGCAGATCTTGAATACAGCCACCTGTCTTCATTGGCTGCAAACTTGCTCTTCCATGAGAAGCAATATTCAAGGTTTAGCCTATGTTAGGAAAAGGTGGCTGATGTAACTAGACCAGCAAACTGTGTTTTCAGACTCAGACGTAGCTTGAAGCAGCGAAAAGAAGAGCACTTCTTGCCAGTGTAGCTTGAACGGAGTGAGTTGTACTGGCAATGAGCTCTTCCCAGATAACTGTGTTACCTGGGCTTTTTGCTTGTATAAAAACATCATTAAAAATAATTGTATCCATAACTGACATTATTGACCCCACAACATTTTAATATCTGTCCTTAGAAAAGCAGAGAATATAAAAAAATCAAACAATGGAAAAAAAAAGGAAAAAAGACATATTTTCAAAGAAAGGCTCATGGTAAGCAAAAGTTAGGAAGACCGTTGCTAACAGCATGGGAAACACTGGTGACTTCAGACATGGATCAAAGAATGACAGAGAGGCATGAAGGAGTGGTTTGGGTGCTCCCATGCAACGTATTGTTTAAAGGGTAGCATTTGACTGGGCCCTTTTCATGTGCTGCCTTATTTACCTTTCCTGTGTGCTCACACCTCTTGGTATTTTGTCTGCATGCACAGGGAAGCCTGCTCAGAGGCACAGTCCATAAGTTAGAATCATAGGATCATTTGGTTGGAAAAGACCTTTGCGATCGAGTCTAACTGTACCTGTCCACTACTAAATCATATCGCTGAGCACCTCATCTTCCTGTCTTGAATATGTCCAGGGATGGTGACTCAATCACTGCCCTGGGCAGCCTCTGCCAGTGCCTGATAACCCTTTCAGTGAAGAAATTTTTCCTGATGTCCAATCTGATGTCCCTCTCATCCTATCACCCACCTTGCTACAACCTCCTTTCAGGTAGTTGTAGACTCCCCTCCCCTTCCCTTAAGGTCTCCCCTCCCCTTAGTGTCATCCACAGACTTACTAAGGGTACATTCAATCCCTTCATCCAGGTCATTGATAAAGATATTGAACAGAACTAGACCCATCACTGAGCCCTGGGGAACAAGTAAAAATAGGTAAAGTGGGAGTTGGTCCGATACCCCTCACACATGCATTTGTCTGAGAAAACCAAAGTGCAAGAGGCTCTTGCCAACAGCAACATCATACATCATGTCATCATCCCTTAAGTTCTCGAGAAGGGGACAAAGCTTTGGCAAGATAAGGTGAAGAGATTGTGGAAAAGCAAAGATATTCAGGCAGGAGTTTTAACAGGCTCGAAATGTAGCAACAGTCTCAGCGAAGTCCCCCAAGACCCAGCAATTCAGGGCACTTTCTGCAGATGACTTGTCACCTTGATGTCTTCTAATGAAAAACAATGAATTGTGCTGACTCTGAAGTGCTAGTTACCAATGAGATGAAGAAAGGGAAGCGAGGCTTTGTATTGACCTGTATTAGATACTCCAGGGCAACTTCCCACATACTTGCTCTTACTCTCGGTAAGCTAGTTTGCATGATCCTTTGGTGACAGCAAGGTATCCCACCTTACCTGGCTTGCAGAGCAAATGCAACTCCGCTGCAAAGTAAAGACACATGCTGTGCACACACACCTGACTCTCCCCTGTGCTACCTTCTCTTTCTAGTCATAGTCCTACAGGCAGGAACTTCAGAGCAGACACATGAAGGTAGCTGCCTTCCCCAGGAAGAGATTTTGACATCTAGCTCTGAAAGCCACTATAATTTTATAACCACTCAGGTACAGTAGAGTCTTGTCTTAAATTGTGGCTTTTCCATAGGGGTCTGCTAGGCTGAGTGACAGTGCAGAGCAAAAACTTCTGCATAAATGAGGCAGCCTTACCATATATTTTGCTCAACAGCTGCACACTGAAGTTGATAATGCAGTTTGATATTGCAAGTATGACTCTCAAAAGGAGTGTGAATGACAATGGGTTTCATTTAATGAGTAAAAGGATTTAGGTGGTGTGGTTTTGGTTTTTTTTTAATTCTATCTCTTTTATGAATGGCTTTCCAAGTACTGACTTTTCTGTAGGACATGCATCCACAAACTAGCCTCAAGTTAGGGGAGCCTATAGAATGATGGTGAAGTATGAATTTTCTACTGAAATAATAAATGTGGCATGAGAGGCTGCCGAGGCCCTAGGCTCACCGTTCTCAGCAGAGCCTTGGAAAGGCTGGACCTCACCGTCCTGGAGGGGAATATGTCAGGAACAGCATCCTCCACTGCTCCCAAGGGAGGATTTCCAAGATGGCCATGTCAATGCACAGTTTTCCTCCACCTTTTGCTTTGGAGATCAGAGGTCCAAGTACAACTGGTTTTCCTACCACTTTCCAACCATTCCTATCAAACACTAAACCATGCCTCTCAGCACCTCACCCACCCGTCCTTTAAACACCTCCAGGGACGGTGACTCAACCACCTCCCTGGGCAGCCTCTGCCAGTGCCCAATGACCCTTTCTGTAAAAAATATTTTCCTGATGTCCAGCCTGAACCTCCCCTGGCGGACCTTGAGGCCATTCTCTCTTGTCCTTTCCCTTGATAGAAGAGGCCAGCTCCCTCCTCTCCACAACCTCCTTTCAGGTAGTTGTAGAGAGCAATAAGGTCTCCCCTCAGCCTCCTCTTCTCCAGGCTAAACAACCCCAGCTCTCTCAGCCACTCCTCGTATAGGAATTGCCTTGCGCTTTGAATTTCATCAAAAGCAAAGTTTTAAGGTATAAGCTAAAAAAGAGCAAAAATTGAGGGGACAGAAAATCCTGATCATGATCATGTTTGTCTTGGAAACTGGAAAGATTTTTATGAGATGTTACGTATTTTCACTGCTTTTCCCTCATTTCACCACATCATTCATAGGGTGATATCTTTAAACCTGCATGGCATGATGTAACATTAAAAGAGTGTTACAACATTTACACTCACTTAGACCAATAGTTTCTACTGAATCAAGACATTTTCTCATTTTCTAGATTAAATTGGTTCCACAGAGTGTCATCTAAGCATTGAACAATAAAAGCAGGAGACGCTCTGTTCTAATAAGTAAATGTTGTGGCACATACAAAACTACTGGTGTCATGAGGATGAAAAGAAAATCCAAGAGCAAAACCACAAAATCAAAATAGAGTTTCTAAATTTTGTAGGACGATTCCAAAGTTTTCTAAAGATTTACAAAGCATTAAAAAAAAAAAGAACGTGTTTTTTTTAATTTTTGTTCCAATGGAAGTTTCTGTGTTTTGTATTTATATGATAAAAGTATTGTTATTTAAAAAAAAAAAAAGAAGAAGAAGAAAACAACAAAACACAAAACACAGGCAGAGCCAAAGGGGGAAAAATCCCTGTGGGCTGGGCCAGGCAAAGAGAGAAGTGATGAGACACTGCAGAAATCACTGGCAGAGGGATGAATCTCTACAGCAGCGAGAGCAGTATTGACTCTGTCTGGCTTGGGCTCCACTTCACCCAAGAAGTCCTGCTTTTGAACAGGGAGGTACCAGTCACCATGACTCCACCAGAAAAAGAGGTAGCCTCCCAGATTTGCTTATCTTGAAAACACCCCTAACTTCTTTGGCAGCGGTAGCCAAACAAGAGGTGTTAAACACTGTTTTCCCTGGTCTGGTTGAACTTGCAACTCAGCGTATGTGGTGGCAAGTGCCCAAAATAGCTCTCAGTTGCCTCATCAGTCTCGGGAGCAGCTCAAAAAGCCTTCTGTCTTCTGGGACAACTTGGAAAAGTTTAAAATGTTTGGACTTATTTTGAAAGTACTCAAAGATAAGAAAGATCTTTTCCAAGGCTGGGTGAACTGAAGGTCACAACTAAGGCATTGCACAACACAACCCAGTAGGTTCAGCACAAAACTCACACAGGATTTCATCAACTCGCCGTTGCTGCTGCTGCCCCTACCTATATTCAGGTCAAGGCTGAGGCTTTTCCCCTTGGCACCTCACTGGGCCAAACACTCCCAATGTTTGTCCTAAATACTGGTGGAGCGATGCCAGCGAGGAGGAGGACACGTGTCCTTCCCTGCCAGGTTGCTGTCGGAGAAGCCCAGAAAAATCAAGTAAAACAGCTCCATCTCCAAGGAGAAGCTGTAATCGCTGCAGAACAAATGGTCTTACTCTGGGAAGGCTAATGCACACTTCATCCTGGTCAAAGACTAGTTTCTGATTGATCTTGTAGTATTTTAGGCTATCTCTCATTAGGACAAAGCCCAAATAGCGCTTGCTATGTTAAACGAGGCATCTCCAAGCTACTTTTCATACAGCAGCACTTCAGCACAATGCTCCCATGGGCTTTGCATGGACAACACAGCAGTCATTCCCCCCCGGCCAGAGTCACAGGAAACTCCTCTCTGCTGCACGTAAAAGCTCTTCTTTTTTAAAAACATCATCTGCTCTTGAAAAATCACTTCAGAAAACTGTATAGCCCTGTAGCTTCCTGTCAGGATGGGATAAGTTTTTTGTCAACATCTCAAGTTTCTGAGCATGCTTTCCTGTGCCTCGGCCAAAGCCCTTGGTATAACTTTCTGCTGAGTCAGGCTGCTGGTTTTCTTATCCCAAATCACAAATGGGTGGGTTCAAGTACTCCAGGCACTTTTCAAAGACAATTTGAAACCCAGACAAGCCCACTGGGGAAGTGCAACTCTTCTCCTGGCCAATTTGCAGTTGGGCTGGTTGTCTCCCAGGACGGGCAAGCCAGGCTGCATCTTCAGGGTGCAGCCTCCATCTCAGGAGGCAACTCCAAAATCAAATAAACTCCGTGATTTTCAGCAGCAGTAAATAATCCCATCGATCGTGTATCCACCAAAACTATGCCGGCTTGGCTGAAGTGCAAAGGCTCACATGAATACGCATGTACAGGCTCCAGCGGGTGCAGGACCAAGTCCCCCCAGTCCCAAAGCCCCACCAGATGCTTCCACCCGCTGCTCAGAAGTCACCCATTTTCTAGATCTTGCATTTAGACGTCTGTCCGCGACACAATTAAACAGAGAGAAGGCAAATGTGCAATGTACAGATCCATTATGCTTTATTTACATGCGCCACCATCTCTTTTACAAACTAGATTACATTTTAAAATGGAATACACGAGGCAATATCTACTAACACCAAGTGGAGTAAGCACTGCATCTCTACTTCGTTTGGAAAGGGGCAGGTTTTGCTCCAAAACAAACTTCCTTCCAACCTCTGTGTAGTAAGGTAGTATATTCCTCCAGGGCAGCTTCTTTTTTTGTTGGTTTTTTTTTACTATAAAATCCTCAGTAAGACTGCAACATGAGAGTGTCTGCTTTCAAATGAAAGTACAAGATAGCCCAAATGAAAAGTATAAACTGTTCAGCTCTTCGGTATGTAAAGACGGCCATGCGTGGTAAGGCTGTGGATTTAATATTCTTCCAATTTACATGGCTTGAAACAAAAAAACAGATAAAACAGTTTTACAGATACTGTATACATATTTTTTCCAATCATGCAACTTTTTTTTAAAAAAAAGTTAAACATGTGAAGCCAAATGTACAATCCTTTTTTTCCTACCCATAGTAACGAAATGTATCTGGTCCCCCTTCGCACCTGTTGGCAATTCCTAATGTAGATGGTGTACTAGAAACAATTACTGGACATTGATTGCCAAGCAATGATATCATTTTAGAGATATACATGACCTAAAAGGTAACTTTTTGAAGCGGTGGCACAAAAATTCCTGGAGTTAAGCAGTGGTCAACTATCCAATTATTCTCAAGAGAATTTTTTTTTACAAAATCATTAAATCAATCCCCAAACCTGTGACTAGGAACTGCGTACTTATCACTCTTTTAGACCTTTTACTTAGACCAAGTGTTTAAACAATACCTATGTAATTTTTCTGGATCTTTATCTGTTTTACAGTTTCAGAAGGAAAACTCGTAGGCATAAACACGTTCAAAGAGTCAGATGCCAAAGTTTTCAAAAACTGGGTTCCCAAAATTAGCCTTTCAAGCCCGTATTTTGACACCTAAGTATGTGGCCCTTTGAATTCAGGGAGATTTATTTAGCACCTCAGAAGAAGAGGGTGTTTGCTGGGCACCTCAGCAGGTATGGATGGCAATGACCTTCCCCTGGGCATGGGAGGACCTGACAGCCCTCCCTCCTTTGAGAAACAATGAGGGCAGAGCAGCTCCATCCCCTGTGACCACGCTGGAGTCCACAGCATTTGGTGCCTGACACCAGGCACTTCTGTTTGAAAATTCTGGCCAAGAAAATGAGCAACAGAAACCAAATCAAACCTGAGGAGGCTGGCCAAGTCCACTCCTCTTCGGTGAGTGTTGGGATGTTCTCCAAAGCAGCGGCCCAACGTGTCCCACACACACTAGAGGAAATAATTTCCTTGGCATGGCTGGGAGGCAGGTTAGGCCTTTCAGCTGCTAATGCTCTTATTTAAAAAAAAAAAACAAAACAAAACAAAATAAAACAAACCAAACAAAACTTCTCTGCCATTTCCTGAACAGAGCAGACCACAGTTTTCTCTCTCATTTCTGCCAATGGGAGCTAGCTCCATTGAACTCAAGGGGGCCAGGCTGCTGCAGCAGAGCAGAAGTTGCCCCCACCTGCTAGTGGGCCTTCCCTTGCCTATGATAAGAATTGCCTTCGTATGAAGAAATAAAATCAAATTATAGATTTTTTGTCACCTCGGCCATACCATCAAGTCAGGCCTTACCGGTGCTGTCAGCGACCTGGTTGGTGGTCTTAAGGCAGGCGCTCTGTCTCACCTATGCAGGGACCAAATGCTGCGCCCCAGCACGGGGAGACACTGAACAAGCTCTGCTCCCAGCTGAAACCATGGGGCATGGGGAAGAGCCCAGCCACAGGGTAGCAGCAGCCACAGAGGAGCCTTGGGAAAGGAGCACCAGAGGGAATTCTTTCAGTGTACACTTGCATTTTGGAGTGTAACGGGAAGCCGAGAGCTAATGCTACCTGCTCAGAGGATGCTCTCAATCAATTCTGGTAAAAGGTGCCTGCAACTGGACTCTGATAAGCAAAGCAACCCCTAGCGCAGGTGACCGCTGAGCCACACCAGCATCCTGGGTAGCTGGCTGCTGACAGAGATGGGTAATGAGCATCAGCTAACTCCAACCAAGTCCATAAACTAGTCCCCACGCTGACAAATAGACCACCTCAGTGTAAAAAAAAAAAAAGAAAGAAAAAAAAAAACAGATTTTTTTTTTAAGGAGTGAACGATAAACCCTTGGTTGCTTGGAAGAGTTGATATGCTACAGGGCTACGACAACCACAACTGCACAGAGTCTACACAGTCATAATTGCAGGGAGAAACCAAGAGGTGCATCTTTACGAGAGAATAGCGTGGGGGCTACGGTACAAAACCAAAACTTCCATCACACTAGGAGCTGTTGTTTCACCAGTATCACTTCAGGGATCTGGAAAGTAAGGAGCAAGGAAGGGCCCACGAATGCATGTGTGTGTCTGCGTGTGCATGACTCTGCATGTGCAGTGGCAGTGGCAAGGGAGTCACTCCACATTGCATGGGACACGGGTCAGTGGAAACTCATGCACTGAGACTTTGGGTTAAAATGCTAGTTCGTTTTCCTAACAACCATGCATAATGATCCATTTCTGTACATAATAAAATATATTTATATATTTATATGCATAATGCATTTATGCAAAGAAAAGAACCTTCATATATCGCTTTGGAGAATTATGTATACACTGTCCTATTCAGAACCTCTTCATATCGAGTTCCTACGTACCACTGGTGTTTTCCCCTCTTTTTTTTGTATTCCCCCCCCAGATGCTAATAAAAATTAATCAAACTTTCCAAATTATAGAGAGGATCTATACAGCACCATACCATTTATTCATTATTATTATTATTATTATTCATTTTACAAAAGAAAATCTTAGAAGCAAAATATATAAAACTGCCTTGTCTTTCAGTGTCATTTATCTTGTTGCAATCTATGCTCATATGAAAAGCCATTTGTATGATACTGTCACCTTGCCGTTCCCTCTCCTGCTTCTTCTGCCACAATGGATTATACATAATGAGAAGGAAAAAATAATCAAGGCTATGTCCAAAACAGGAAAAAAAAAGGATCACTAATGCAGTAACACACCCTGCAACAATCTGTGCCTCAACTCTCAGCGTTGCCACTGCAAGTCACTTGCTGATGCCCCGCCTCTATGTTTAGCTTTTCTGCGAAGTGGCGTATTTCTCTTAATTTTTGCCTTCTCAAACACATCTTTACAGGTGGCTATATTCAACCTGTTTGGCAGCTCAGCTTGTAACTCCTTCCCAGTTTGCTGCAGTAGTAGGTACAGCTCGCCTAACAGAAGGTAGCCTGCTATGGCAGGCAGCAAACAGGCTGCACATGTGGGCAACGGCATCCGCTGTCGGTCTGTCCTCACGAACCAAGAGGCAAACTTACCAGCTTCCCTTGCTTTGTAATCAACCCTGGTTTGACGCTTATGGAAAACAGGGGTGTACCATTCAATTTAAGGAAAGAATAAGAAAGAAATAAACCAATCCAACAAACAAACAGACCAAACACATCACCTCTCTCTGGAATTCAGCTGGTTCCTCCGTATAACAAACGCTATATATTCAGCAAACCCTGACATCAGAGCAGTGTTGGGTTATGATAATTTCCTTGTGCATGTGCAGTACTTCAGGTTCCCCAGGGAGAGAAAGCAAAAACGATTCAACAATCTAAGGAAATTGAACTGGAGGTTTTAGGGAGGAGGGTGGGCAGACGAGGAAAACCTCCAAAAAGAAAAGCCAACTTAAAACATCCCATAAACCATTAATATATTGAAACACCACATACTCATTGACAAGTAACTACTGTAAAGGCTACAGAGTGTGTTCTCAACAGGATGGTGCTAAACATTGTCTCCACAGCAGGTGCTTGGCCATCCCAGAAAAGGAAGATTTGCATACTTCATAATGAGTTCAATTCCCAAAAAGAAAAATGAGGGGGAAAAAAAAAAGAAAAAAAGAAAGAAAGAAAGAAAAAAAAAAAAGGAGGATCTTCACTCCGGTGAGGGGCCTATTAACAGTCTGCTTCATTAGGAAAATAATGCAGGGTTCACAAAGGTCGTAAGCTGTAAACAGTATCACTGTCCACTTGCTGACAGCAAATTTGGCAAAGGGTTCTCTCTCTACATCTCGTGTCAGTTTGAGGGCCTGGAGAGGAAGAAGAAAAAGAAGAAAAGACAGTGAGATTGCTGCATGTAAGAAAAAAGCACAACAAAAAAAGGCAACAGAGCAAACCTCCAAACTCAACAACACCTTACACTGATAAGCAATTTTGATTTGTTTGCACCCAGAAGCTTCAAACTTACAGCAATGAAAAAATTGCACTGCGACCTTGCCTGAAGACACTTCTCCCTTGCCAAGGGTAAAGCACGCTTCTTTGCTGGTTTAGCTGCTCCTAAGCAGGAAAGAAAAAGAACCTCTCTGGAAAGAAAAACAACACCCAAGTCTGTTTTACAGAAACTTAGTGCCCCATCTCAGGTGCACTGTTTTATTTTATTTCCAGGAGAAGTATGGAAGGATCCACCAGCTTTTCTCCATTTGTCATGATCAGCCTTTCTCAGCATCACCAAAAGGCTGGACAAAGGCGATCTTGAGTGCTATCATGAAGCACATGCAAGATAAAGATGATCAGGCCCAGTCAACATGGGTTCATGCTGGAGAACAGGACTTATGAGGAATGGCTGAGAGACCTGGGGTTGTTCAGCCTGGAGAAGAGGAGGCTGAGGGCAGACCTCACTGCTCTCTACAACTACCTGAAAGGTGGTTGTGGAGAGGAGGGAGCTGGCCTCTTCTCCCAAGTGACAGGGGACAGGACAAGAGGGAATGGCCTCAAGCCCTCCCAAGGGAGGTTTAGACTGAACATTAGGAAAAAATTTTTCACGGAAAGGGTCACTGGGCACTGGCAGAGGCTGCCCAGGGAGGTGGTTGAGTCACCTTCCCTGGAGGTGTTTAAAAGACGGGTGGATGAGGTGCTCAGGGACATGGTTTAATGGTAGATCAGAATGGTTGAACACAATGATCCTGGGGGTCTTTTCCAACCTGGTGATTCTGTGATTCTGTGATATTGACCACTACCCTTGAAGGAGAGCTGAAGAAGGCTACTCAAGAGAAGAAGCAAATTTGTGGTGAGGAGCCATGAATTTCAGTTCTGACTTTGGAGCTCTCCATTTTCCTACTCGTACAACAAAGCGTCAACAGACAGCGTCCAGCTGGCTTTAAAAATGAGGTTGGAGTCCAGCTTGCTCTATAGCCATGAAACTTCTCTGCAGAGGGAAACGCACTAGAAAGACACCTTGGATGCTGCATGGACATAACTACAAAGGGACATGGTAAGTACATACAACACCAAAAACAGATTAATATTTCAACCAGGTGGGACAAGGGTCAGGTTTCTAAAGGTACTCAGTGATTTAAAAATATAGGCAGGCACCAAGTAGAGTTTTGGAATGCATGCACATTTAAACATTCCCATGAAATCCTCTCACATGTTCAGAAAGCCCACTTGGTAGCCATTCACATTACTGGGCATGTAACTTCTGGCTCTGAAATGGCTTCTGAAATCAGGGCTTTGTCCTCCACACCACCTACAGCCTGTTTAGGATTTTCCCCAAAACGAAGGATTGGTGATTTATTTATACAGTGCAAGAACAAGAGGACACTTGCTGAAACAAAAAAAGCCATTTGAGTTGATTACAGGAATATCTTTACTCTCAAAAGATCCTGGTATCAGGCACTCTCATGAAAAATGGTGGATTTAGGAGGATTAATCTGGACCAGCATCTCCTGCAAGGGAGATGACTCAAAAGCTGTCATGAGATGACTCTCCACCACTGCCCCTCTCCTTTCTAAGGTGCCAGGCACTGATCCTGTGATAACCTTTTATTAAAGCGACCTATTCTGATAATGCTAAATGATTGATGGAAATCTAATCACTTTGTCTCATGGTTATTGGAGCAACAGTGTGACAGCTGCTCCCTGTGCCATTAGGGGAGAACTTCATTCAGCACAGCTTAGGGAGCAGACAGATTGTGTGTTTCACCCAAACAAAATTTGGATTTAGCCTTAATTATGTGGAGGGGTCTGGGGTAGGCTGTTTTGTGAATAAACGGATTTCCGACTGGATCAACATATTGATTTCTTCATTTTCAAAGGGCAAATTAACGCTAGCCGTTCGTTAATATGACTGCCTGGCAATGACTCCATTTGGTAAATGTGTCCTGATGGCCGTAACAAGGTCAGCAGAAGACACCCAGACAGGCCTGGCAACTGCCAGTAAAACCTGTGTCGTGGCTTGTATGCAGCTCCAACACGTGCATGCTCTTTTCCCTACTCCTCCTTAAAGCCTTAGCATCAGGGGGGCTGGAAATGAGTGACTTCCCAAAGTGCAACCTCATCCAAAGGCAAAGCTTGGGTCCTGTGCAGCACAGCCCAGCAAGCCAGCTTGCTCTCGTGCAGTCATCAGTTATGTTGAGCGTGGGCTTAACTTCAGCATGTGAGAGGTCTTGCTGACTTTGAATGAAGCTTTTAATTAAAAGTAAACAAGTACAGAAACTCCCAATGAACTATCAGAGTAATGTTTAACATCTCCATTAAAAATGTATGTAAAATATTATACTTGGAAACAAAGTGAGAAGAGAAAAAAATGGAGGATGGATGATGATGAACATCATTTGTGGAAGTGGCACCACCTGATATTTTTTTCTGGAGGACACCCTGTCCTTCAGACAGTGCCAACATTTAGGAGACAGACATACGGCTGAGGGGAAATTTGCTCATAGCAGAACCAAACCACGCTCTATTTTCACAGCTCTATTTACATGGACTTCGCAAATTTATTAAAAAATGAGAAGTAGATCAAAGTCTTAACCTTCCTGCCTTCAAATTACCCCATTAAAGTCCATAATAGACCCACACTCTCTCACTTTCTGCCTCACAAAAAGCCTCTGCTAACCCAGAGTTAGTGGCCTGCTGCTACACAGCAATGAAAACTGTATCAAGCAGGGAAGCAAGCAATCCAGATACGTCTCTGTTTATCAGTGGTTCTCAATCACGACTCCCCAGTGTTTCTCTCCCCCTGTCCCTAAATATCTCCAGTTGCATTTTGAGCCACCACGAGGCTTTCTCCCATTCCTGACAGCTGTGGGAAAAGCTGCGGCATCACCCTGAATTCACAGAGGTAGGCGAGGTTTCTACTCTGGTGAGCCAGGATGATGCCATCCTCTAGGAGCAACACAGCTTCCCAGGTTAAGTACTGTACTTGTTTTCCTGCCCTTTACTACTGGGTCCTGTTTTGGGGGATAAAAGTAGCACAAGTATGAGCACAGGAGTCAAGAAAAAAGTATACAGAACAGAGGTCAAGGAGGGGTACAAGAAAGGTGTAGTTCAGCATGGCTAGTGGGTTTAAGCAGTGTTTGCTAATTTGCACAGCCAGGGTATAGAGCCCCCTCTTATGTGTGGCATGTTGTTTCTTAGGCTGGTGGGAACTTCCAGAAAGGGCACTACTGGAACACATCACCTGCCTGTACTTCTTAAGCCACTCCCTGGAAAATTCAGTTCTTCCTTGAAAAGCTCCTCTGCCAAACCTGAAGGACATTTTCAGTCATCAGGGGAGTGGAAAGGAAGGAGGAATTCTCGACTTTCTCATTAAGTTTCTTAGACTTTCTTTGCTGAAGACTTTCTTCCAAAGAAAGAAAAGGCTTTCTTGAGGAGTGTAGTCTTCACAACTACATTGATACCTGGGCTCTGTCACACACACATTGAAAGAAGCAGCAAGCAATTCCTATAGGGTTGTTTTGACGCCCTAGACACAGAAGGCTGGAAAAAGATACATCTGCTGGGCATTAGAAAAATCCTTAGTGCTATATCCAGCTACAGTTTATGCAAGCATATATGCACGTGGTTGGTGCAATTAATGACTTTAAAACAGAAAAAGCATTAAGTGAGGGGTAAGAACGAACTTCTGCCATCCCACAGACATTTTGAACACTAGATGCAAAATCTATTTATCCTATTTGGTGGAAAAGTGTTTCCAATATAAAAAAAGCAACTATTTCTGTATTTTCTAATTCTTCACCTTGCAAGCAATTATGCGGGAGATGAGATGCCCTTTTCTTCTGTCCTTTTCTCTGCTTTCCCATCCTCTACGTTGCTACTAACCTGTTACCAATGCTACTCTTGCTTTATACTGTGACCAAATTTTCGGTTGTGATGTTCCTGCAGCAGCAATTCCTCACCTCTGTCTCACAACATTCCACCACCTAACCAGGTGACCATCTCCCAAGCCCATATCAGTTCGTGCACTGTCTGAGTGGCTCTGAAGGATCATCTGCTGCTCGTTGCTTTCTCCCTTTGATTCCCAATAGTGCCTGTTAAAAAGCACTGGAAATTTCTTCAGAATAGAAAGGTGATGCATCAATGCTCCCCAGAACAAGGTGCAGATAACATACACTGGTGCTAAGTTTATGAGCAAGCTAACAGAGCAATCAGCACATACAGTTTTCTGTTAAAATAGAAGTTATGTGCACCTTTACATAATTATAGTATGAGAAACCACACTACCAACACACAGCTACTCTGTACATCAGCCTACCAAGGACCAACTGATTTGGCTGGATGGCTTGTTGAGTGGATCGCGTCTTGAAAAACATCACCACACAGAAGTTTGTAAAATATTTTCTCTGGGTACCACTCCATAACAACTCCCCTGGGACAGGAAATCCTAATAACTACTTTTACTGTCCAGAGACTTGGGATGCAAACAATTTGAAAAAAATTCACATGCTTTAGTGACAAATGTACACTTGTTATGGTGCCTCTGCCCCTTGATTTGTCATCACCAGCTGTACAGCTTCTACTCCAAAATGGGGGTAGGCTCAAAAAGCAAGACTTGTTAATGTGTGGTTGAAGTTAATACTCTGCCCAAGTTTTCACAGCTCAAGACAGAAAAAAATGCACAGTATTTGTTTAGAAACAATTAAGGAACATAACTACTGTGGCCAATCCTTCTATACTGACAAAATTGCAGCATGAGATTTTTTCGTTCAAGCAGAATAAAAATTAGGAATCCTGATGCCATGTCAGGTACACCACAGTGACATCCTGCACGCTTAGGACACTGCACTAGGACAGTTCTGTGCTGAGAGACAACCCCGAGGTCAGGGTGCAAAGCCCAATGGATAAAAAGAGCTGGCAACCTAATGTACTTTCATTCCTGAACTTCAGGCATGTTGCAACTTCACTTTTTTCTCTTTAAGTCCTACTCATAAAAATAGATCTTTAGAGCTCAGAACTGGGAGCAGAGAGTGAGTGAGAACGATGGAAAGAAGAACAACACTGGCACAGAACTAAGACTTATAGGACCTAAAATATTGCTGCGCTGGTACTTGTGCAGGCATCTAAAGCACGGAAATGCCTATTTTCTGTCTGTTGCTGCTCTTCCACTTCAAGAAACACTGCAAATGACAGCAGACAACCAAGTATTTTGGAAGTAAATGCAACTTAAGACAGCAAATCATTCTCTCACCCTTATCACCTCCCTGGAACTGTCGTGTGGTGCCACAACTATTGATATGCGCATTATTCTGATATTCCATTTGTCTATGGAATCATGGAAAAGTCCAGGCTGCAAGAGACTTTTGGTGAAGGCAGGACCTCAGGTTAGGTTATTCAGGGCCCTGTCAAGCCAAGTTTGGAATACTGCCAGCAAAGGGGACTCCACCAGTCCTCTGGGCAGTTCATTTTACCCTCAAAGGATTATCCTCAAAGGATATCCTTCTACCCATTTTACATACGATAAGGAGACACCTGGGGTAAATTGGTCCACTCATGCTCAAACACAGATCATATTTTCCTAATGTATTGGGATGTGACACTGAATGACCATATCCACAGGAGACTACACTTGCTCGCAGGAGGAGCAGGCGCATGCAAACTTCACGGCATATGTCAGTGTGTCGCTGCTCATACAGGAAGACCATATACTGCCACACTTATTTTAACACCTACAGACATGTCAGTATGAAGCTATGCCAGCTTTCCAGCACAAGCACTGCTGACACCCAAGTGCCTTTGAGAACCATCACATCTGGTTGGGTTCAATCCATGGCCAGCAGAGAGGAGCTTAGATGCAGGACATCATCTCTCTATGATGCCTCCGGGTTTCTTACTTGACAACTTGGTGAAATTTATCCCCTGCCTTTTGTTCAGAGGCGTAAGGAGGAGGTTGGAAATCCTGCAAGTTACAGGTGACACAACCACTGACTGGAAGACATCAGTCTGGGTGTTCAACACCCCACTTTTTAGGCAGGATGCTGCTAAACTACTGCAAATTTGTTGTATGGAAGAAGGCAGCCAAAAATGCTTGCAAAATACAACTTCTCTTAGGGTTATAATACATTGGCTAAAATAATGTCACTTTCTTTAGGCACTTGGGAGCACTGGGAAGGAGACCTCTGCTGTGGATCAGAAAAGGATGGGTAGCTGCTGCACTCTGCAAAAACAGAGGATTTTGCTTCCACTTTTGAATATGAAGAATAAGAGCCACTTTTAGAGCAAAAGATAGCTGCATGGCTGGAACATCTTGAATTATGGGTTTATAGTGCTATGGAAACGCGCTATGTACTCTTTATGCTGAAGGCCCTCATAGAAAGTTTCTTTTTCTCTGCCAGGCCTATTCAACCAAGTCTATTTTAAAAACATCAACCCTGCTTTAAAGCCTTCCCATTTTCCTCTGCATTGAAAGTTGAAAATGACAGGCCAAAAATGCTCACACAGGTCATACAAAAGAACTTCCACCATGTTCATATAAGGCAAGACATCTTCTATCATAACTTGCAAGTGGTAGAAAAAGCAAGAAAGGGAAGCTCCTTCCTCAAACCAGACTTTTTCTACATTTGTATAAAATAAATTATCCATGAAAGCCAGGAGAAGCAGTTTGCAAAAGCAGGCAGTACAAGGGAAAAACAATGGGAAAGGTATTCAGCCCAGCTGTAAGAGCGCATAAAAGCAAGTCATTCTCCATGGCATCAGCTGGGAAAGTGGCTTTTTTTCTGGAGTAACCACAGACAAACGTGGCTACACAGTGACCTCCATTAGCTGAGCCACGTCTCCATTCCATTACTGCTCAGCAGATGTCCGCTCCGCCAGACTCCAACAACTGCCATCCTCTGTGGTAATCCGAGTAGAAAACCTGATTAAATAGCCTCCATAGACTGGACCAGAGTGGAACATTCACACTGCCCAACTGCAGGTACCTGATTTAATGGGGTCAGCGTCCCCACGCACTGTGTGGGACTTGATCAGGGGTAGTGCTGATGGGAGCGTCCTGCTGGAGACTCTCCACTGCTGGCACAGGGAGCCTGGGAAGGCATTGTGTGAACATCCTTCAACCTCCCTTGCTAGGGCAGAAGAGAAAGGCCAGCTATTTACATATGGTGCCGCTCAAACATGTGCACTCCTGCTGCCTACGCTGTAACTGTGCTCTTTGGCTGTCATCAACACAAGACTTAAAACTCTCTTGCTGTCAGTTCACCACCTCAGCTGAGCACTGAATTGCTATGAAAAAAGATCTTGACATTTCCTCAGCTGCGTGACGCTACGTTTCTAAAAAGGATCTTTTATTACGCACTTCTTCAAGAAAATATGGTTTTTAGGGGGCTATTTAAAAGCCTGGCTCAAAAGAAGGAAAGGAGAAAGAAATAAACACCTGTAGCCATGCCAGCTATCAGGCAACAGCATGCCTGGGGACCAACACTGATGTGCTGTTCTAAACAATCATTATGGCTAAGTCACATGAAAAAGATGATTTATGAAGATCCATTCTGTAATAAAACTTGTGTGCTGCCAATCCAGGGAGGAAAGCACTGGGGAGACCAGTTGATGCGGGTTGTTCTAAAAATATCAGTTTGTACTGTCATCTGGTGAGAGTATGTCATCCTGTAATCTTGGCATCTGCAGGGACAGCAAGTTTCTGCCTAATTATTGCCGCTGAATCACATGACAAAGCATGAGGTACTAAAAAATCTATCTATATAAAACATCAACAGAAGAACACCCAAACCACAGGATCAGACCACTCTTCTGGCTTCAGCTGCAGTACACTCACAACACAAACCTGTGGAGGCAATCCTGTTTTTCACAGATCTTTTTCCTCGGTTAATAAAACCCCAAAACATAAACCTAGATTAAAAAAACACCAAACCCAAAAAGCCCAACTCCCAGAAGGAGTTAGTGATTCATCACGTTCATGTGTCAGCTCCTCCTGCATTCACACAGCAAAAGCCACAGCATCCCCGCAAGCGTAGTACTGGCCCCTGTATGCAAGGGGCTTCGAGGGGCACTACAGCCAGCAAGACAGGACAGAGGGCATTCCCAGCATGGTTTGCCCAGCTTTCCTCTCTCCTCCTCCCCAGCAGCCACAAGTGCCAAATTTGCTCCTGTGCCACTGGCATGTGCCTGGAAAGTGAGGAGCCTATTTGGGGCAGGTCTTCCTTGGAGCAAATGGGATCCCTGTTCCCACCAAAATACATTTTCAGCATAGATATTTTTGTTCAAAGACTAAACCTGGCACACATGATGCTCAGTTACTGGCAAAACCACCTTTCAAAACTTGGGCTGGCTGAAACAACACTTAACTGTTAGAAGCACGCCACTGCCTTAACCACTAATTCGTTAGAAAACGAGAAGAATTTGCTGCTCCTGAATTTCCTTTAGATTCCTTTAAAGGCAGCCAGCCCCATCTTGGCTGCAGTGTAACAAAACTGCAAGCCCTACCCCTAAGATCTCATTTCTGAAAATAAGAAAGGAGGAAGCACAGCTATGGTCCTGAGGGTGTTGGCACTTTCAGGCAAGAGGTCCACCAATTTCCACAATTTGGCTTTAATGAGCAGAAAACAAGCCTTCAGCTAAAGAATAAAAATCACCTTCCTCGTGGCATATTATCCAGAAGCTTCTGATTCAAAACTCCATCCAAATGGAGATCTGTGACCTTTTGTGACCTTTTCACTACCTACTTTGGCTTTTAAGATGGTGGTGGTGTAGTAATCAGTAAGTCATCCCAAGACATTTGTATCCGTCCTTTATATGACTTTCACCCAAAACCAGGTTGAATGCCAATTAACAAATTGGCAAATAGTCTAAACTGATATGGACTAATAAAATACCGACAGGCATTTTGTTAACGTTTCCTAGGAATTTGCTTTATTAGAGATGTTAATCATCAAATTGTGCCAATGTTACATGACGCTGCTATTAGTAGCTTGTGCACTCTACTGCTACATTAAGATCCTGTGGAACCTAGATGATGCTAGGTCAAAATGAGTGACGTTAACTGATCAGTGAAGTATTTTACTTGTTAACAAGTCAACATGACCTCAGCACAGCTCTGTTACAGACCCCCGAGGCTAGACAGCACATTGAAATCCTCTCAGAAGATGCAGCTAGATGAGTTTTTCAGATGATGAAACCAGCTCAAGAAGTTCCTGTCCTGCTTGCACTCAGCCATCCTCCACCCCCTGCCCAAGCCCTGCCAGCGTGGCACCGTTGTAAACTGGATCACTGAAACAATCAAGGTTAAAAAGCCTTCTTGGATGGGCTTGGTAGAGAAAACATCTGCTCAAGCAGTAGTTGATTACCAGCTCCTAACCTTCCAGGCAGCAGTAAATGTCCTAACCAGTCTCCCCTGCTGGTCTGTTTGGGACTGCTCTTTGGCAAACGCCAAGTCCCTTGGGACTCGCCAGCTAAGGACTACAGAGGAAAGCACAGTGCTGTGGGAACCCCAGGCTGAGAGAGGACCCATTAATTTCAAAATAAAAGCTATTCTAGAGACAGGTGAGGGACCAGTGATGTCTTTATTTATTAATAAACAAGCTGAAAAATCTATGTGATGATTATTTGAGTGGGTGGAGAGCACATCCAGTGGTTTTGGGAAGCAGGCAGAGATAGAGGAACAGAGACCCCAGCAGGCTTAAGAGGGGAAAATTATGGCTGAGTGAATAAAGCAAGAATAAAAGCACATTGATTTTCTCCTTTCCTTCTTACAAAAGAAAACCAAATCAAACCAAATTCAAATTCATTTATAGGCCTCAATGAAGACACCGTGAAAGGCTGTGCATTTCCAGCCTCACAGGCACAGGGCCAGCGCAGTGGGACCAGGCAAGGATCTCTCCAGGGATCGTGCATGGGCTTCTGTGGAGCAAACTAGAAGAACCACTAAACCCATAAAGCTCGTGTCTCCTGCACAGGATTTTTACTACCCCTATGAAGAAACTGTAGTTGATTTTCTCCCAAATTAAACCACTCTCTGCACCCAGGGTATATATAAACTAAGTACCTATGTACTTGGCTGCTTTATTTTCTTCCTGAAAACTGACTGCAACGTTTCTCTTATTTTCCATAGAAAACACAGCACTCGCTATTTCCAGATATCCCAATAACCCATTGTAACTGCTTTTGCCTGCCTGCAAAACACACCTGGCCACCCTCATGAAACGGATTTAGCATGAGTAAGCACCAGGCTGCTTTGCTGAAAGCACTCCCCAGTCTTCAAGCCTGTAAGGATCCATTGTTAGGATCGTGAACACTGCAGAAAGAAGATTTTAATTCAGGAGTCCCTACCGCTACAGCGAAGCAGAGAAGTAACTGAGAAAGCAATTCACAATGATTGCATCCAATGTCACATGAGGTGTTCCTATCAAAATATGAGATCCTCATAGAGAAGCGAACACTCACACAGTGCTGCTTAACACACAAGGAAGGGTGCATGATGAACCAGCTCAGCAGAAATCATCTGTGCTTGCACCTGATACCACAGGCACCCCGCAGCAGCCAGTCCACTTGTCAGAGAGAAGGAAAGAGGCTTCCACAGATGACTGGACAGTAATCCGTCAAGGAGAGCTGTTATTGTTAATAAATCTGTCCTTTGCAATGAGACACTGCTCACACAGATGTGTCAGTTCCTTTATTCAGAGGGAGCAGACTGAAAAAGACCATGATGCCTATGTTTTCCGTGAATGGCATGGGCCAAGGTGAAGAGGCAATGGTGAGCACTGATGAAGAGGTGATGTGGTACATCTCTTCCACACTGCCTACGCAAGCATCCCCACCAGCATCGTCTGCCTGTACATGGCAAATGAAGATACAATAGCAGGAGGCTGCCTTTTTGCCTGTGTCAAGCAAAGCTGTCAGTAGCATGTATTTTTTAGGCCTCATTTGGCAGACTGCACCCTTGGATGTTTCACAGGGATGACATTCCCACAGTCTTCTTTTTCACCTCATGCAAAAATGGTTTTTAAATACAAACAGCTCATGCATCTGGAGGAAAAGAGAACCGGTCAGCAAACTTGACCTTCTGCAAGTTTTTGCTTTCTGGTTCATGAGTCAATTCTTTTTATTCCTCTTTTCCTTTCTTAAATACTCCAGCAATGGAACTGAAGGAAAAACCCAAATACAGCTGTGGCTCTGGCCTTGCCAAGCTGTCGTTCCATGCAGGGTCAGCGGGAAATGGTGTCCTCTACAGCCCATTCCCGCAACAAATCTCCTGGTCTCGCTTTCAGTGAAAAGATGTGACAGAACCAAAGGAAATTCTCCCACTGAAACAGAAAGGGCTGTGCAAACCAACAGTTCCACTGGAGTGAGGCAGCTTTGCAGAATGATTGAAAGGAAGATTCCTGTTTTGTCCTTCCTCACTGACACCAGATCACAGTACATGTCTTCTGTGGTACTTCATACACACAGGAAGACATTGAGGAAGTTCACCACTGCTGTTCACCACCCACAAAGCTTCCCATTGAAAATCTAACTGTGAAAAAGAGAATGAAAACTCAATTAAAGATGAAAGGGGCAAATTATGCACCATAAAGTCAAACAACACCAACTCCTTCTTTCCATCCTTCACCCAGATAATAATAAAGTTGGAAGCAAGCTGCACACTGAATGAATGCCTTGTTTCACCTCACCACTGGGACACTCTACATACTATTCTGAAGTTAACAAAACACTTTCAATTATTTATAGCTAACCTTTTATCCTTCTATATTTTGAAAGCTACTCCCTTACACTAATAAATAAACAAGGGAGGAAGGGCACTTTGTGTAGCACCTTCCCCGTGAGTCAGTAAATATGTACGTGAGAGCAGGCAGAAGTATGGGCAGGAGCCTGTAGAATCACAAAAGGATGACAAGAAGCAATGTTTACAAGTTCAAATGCCCCCAGCTGCGGAAAAGAACACATTACTCTGAAAAACAAATTATCTGATAAGGCTAACAGCACCTATGCCAGAACTCAAAACCTACAAATTTTCTCTTGGTGGAGTCCAGGAGAAAATAAAACCCACTCCAGTCCTGGGGTGGACCAATTTTTGCATATTTAAAACATTAAACCCAGGACATTCCTGGGACCAGGAATCCACCTTTGCTATTTCAATATATAATTCGTCCATTTGCTACTTTTTTTTGGCCAAGAAATAAAATTAAAAAACTCAGATAACTTTGCTAGTTTTGCTCTACCACAGCAGCAATACAACTCTAATTTGGTCCAGATCTGCCCACACACCCAATTCTCGCTGCATGCACTGCTCTTGCAAAGGTGCTCTTCCTCCTCTCCTGCAGTACTATTGTTCCACTGACTGCAAAGCCCCATGCCCTGTCTCTGCATCACACAGTTCGGCTACGTGTGGCATTGGCTGCAAAGAATCCATCTGTTGCGACTTCAAAGAAGACAAGTTCGAGCTCTATGATTCCTAAAACCCACAAATATTCCCCTTTGGTTTGCCTGATTTGTCATTAACATTTCTCATGCCTAAATTAAGAAGGACGCACAGCATAAGATGCATGCTCACAGTGTTGCAGCTGAACAGCTTCTACAGCTTAGCCCTGTTTCCCTCCACACCTCCAAATGTTTCTTGGTTATGCCTGTTGCATACCGACACATAGCAAGCCATCACATGCCAAATTAATGTTATTAGTGTGCACTAACTATTAAGGACTTGGTGCAAACTCTAGTATAATTAAGGAATCAAGTATTTTACCACATCTGCAGGGCACTGACCTGTTTGCCCATTTTCCCTGTTCTCAAAGATCCTTCAGCCTGGTACCCAACTCTGTGATGAAGCCTGTTTAGCACCAGTGAAGTTCCCCACATTCAGACTGACAACGTTCTGAGCTGAGATGAGGGAATCAAAGTTAAAATCCAGACCATCTGCATCCATGAGTTCACTCCGGATAATGGACTCCATGTCACACTCCAAGCTCCCATTGAAAATATCCAGGTCCAAGTCACTCGGGAATTTCTCGTGTCCCAGGACCGGAAGGTTCATGCTAGAGGAGTACAAAGAGGAGCCTGAGAGCGGGTCGGAAAGTGTTTGCATAGACTGATTGACAGGTGACTGCTGATGTTTGCTGGATCCCAAGCTGTTCGAGTCACTCAAGCCTATGTTACTGATGGAATTGGACAAGGCACGGCTGCCACTAAGAGAGGAGTTGTGGGACTGGTGCTGGTGATGAGGCAGGCTCTGATTGACCAGACCGCCCTGGCTGGACTGCGCGGCAAACGACATCATGGGGTCATTCCGGAGCATTATATTCCTGCGGGAATTCTGGGCAGACACAGCTGTGCTGGCTTGTGACATGAGTGGGTCAGATTGTGTCATCATGACATCGCTGTGACTAAGTGCATCAGAGGCAAGGAGATCTTGCAGCGTCTGGTTGTTGTAATGAGAAATGGAAGAGAAGGTGGCCTGCTTATTCTCCTGAATGGTCTGCATGGGCGACTGGCGGAGGGAATTCAGGGACGATGGCCCAAACACGGCGTTGTTGAAACTACTTGACGGGGAACCCAGCCCTGAACCTTTGGAACCATAAGGAAAACTGGAGCTTCTCTGCATCATCCCTCCTGTGGGCGACTGCTGGGAGGGAGGGAGTGTTATATTGTCCAAGAGATCATCCATGAGGTTATCTGTCAGTCCATCATTCAAATTCATTGTCCCAGCCATATCAGTCAACCTAGGCAGCTCCACAGTACATGGTTTGTTTACTGATGGGGACAAGCTCGATGGACTACCATACAGCATGGGAGAAAGCGGAGCATCGTCATCTTGAACATCATCTAGTTCGCTGCTTGCCAAAATTGGTGACAAGCGGCCACTGATCGTACTGGCATTTGAATTTGTACGGGAGCGAAAATCTGTCCATGCATCCAGCTCATCGCTGCTGCGGGAGGTGGGACTCCCTGGCCACTTGGAGAGCTGAGAAGGGCTGTCCTCGCTTGTCTCCTGGGCAGTCTGCAGGGCTGCCTTTTTCTTAGCAGCCCGCCCTCTGCTCTTCGTGTACTTGTTGCTGTTGTCCATTGACACAGCGCGTCTCCTGGGTGCCTTGCCACCTTTTCCACCATCTGGGTTGATCATCCACCAAGAGCTTTTCCCAGTGCCTTCATTCTGCACCCTGACAAATCGGCTGTGGAGCGACAAGTTGTGACGGATCGAATTCTGCAGGAAAAGAACAAAACAAAACGTCAATACAAGCATCCCACTTCTTTTGCCATCCAAACCTTAATTATTAAACCAACATCACATGAAAACAACAAGATGGCCCTTCTGGACATCACCATGGGTTTCTCGGGTGATGGATATGGGAGGACTGGAGTGTGACTGCAGCATGCCAGCACACAGATGTAAAGCAAGCCTTGTGCTTGCACTAGCTGTAGGTTCCTGGTGCCCAGCTCTACACCCCCAGAAGCTGCATCCTAAGGTAAGGAGTGTGACACAGCTCTATTCCTGCTAGCAAGGAGCTAGACACTTCTCCCTGACTTTTGACTCAGGACAAAACTCTACAGCATCAGCAATCTTCCCATCAGTTCCTTGAAACAAAAACTGTAAAGACACTGCAAAAATCTGACTGAGGGAGTAGTCACTCTCATCGCAGCCTCTGCAAATGCCTTTTTAATTCTTCACGGGCATGTGTGTTGTGTATTTGTTATACTAATCCTTGAGAAAACTGCAAGTTGCTGTTGCTCCCCTCCAAAGGCACTCTGTGCATGACTAAACTGTACTTTCTCTCTTGATTAGAGGAACCAGAATTATGGCCATACCACAGAAGCCAGCCAGCTGTCCTCTCGCTATAGTACCCTCACAGCCTTCAAAACATGATCTGACACAGTACATGATGATATCCTTGTCCCTGTAAGCTGCTACATACAGAGTCGTATAAAGCTGCTGTGCTGTACAGGTTATTAGGAAATATGGTACTTTCAGGGAAGCCTGTGCGCAGTCTGCTCTTGTGTATTAGCCGCTTGCACTTGTCAGCAACATCTACCACTCAAAAACAACATTAACTCAAACCAACGAAAACCACCCCAGGAGGAGAAAGAGGCAGAGAAAACCAGCCCATTGGCAGCCCTGGCAAAATGACTCCAGAGTTACATCAAAATAACTGAGATGGAAATCCCACTCCACTCATGCTGCTGATCTTGGATTTAAAATACGGCTCAAAGAAAGGACAAGCAAGTAGTATTTGTTAGTGAGAATGCTTCCAGGTTTGCTTTTTTTCCCCCCCATGTGCAAGTCAAAAGATTTTTGGAGCTATCCTATGTTCCTTTCACGAAACAGTTATGCTGTTCCTCCAGGTTAAAGGTGATCGAGTTCAAAAAGTTGCATAAGTTCTTTTTTTCTTAAATTTTGGCAATTACCAGGTATATCTATAAAGACGATAAAAGCACATTTCTTCTGCCAGCATGCTTTAAAAACACAAACTCAACAGGATCACAGCATAATCAAACCATCCAGAATAAATATCCTTCATTTACAAAGCACTGAAGTAGTTTCAGATTTAAATGGGCAAAGAACAAATCAATTACAAAACCATTCAAAAGAATTTCGACATTTGCATCATTGGGATATCTGAATGTTTGACATACGTGAACTGGTGACACATTGGATGTACAAAGAAATACAGCCTAGCTTTCCTTAAGCAATTCTTTTCAGTACAAAAGGCCTTTTTTTTTCCTCCTGAATGTGTTGTGGGTTTTGTCAGACTGCAAAATGGAAAACATGCCTGAAGTTCTTCTCGCACTCAGACAGCAGACGCGGTTGTGATTATCACTTAATGAAAAGAGAAATCATATGGTGCACGGTTCAAAATAGCAATTGTTGTGTTTTAAACAATTTGCACAAAACAGCAGACCAGATTTCTCAGACTCAAGAGAAGTTTGGGTTAGTGCCTCAGCTACAAACTTGTCCATTTCTAGGGGATCATCATGACATGAAAATACAGTGGATTGAGTTGCAGTATAACAGTTCTTAAGTCTAAGAAAGGAAAGAGCTTTTTACTATTTAACTGATGACATTGTAACCGTATTTGGAGTCTGGCAACAGTCTTATCTACCTTCTAATAACTAGGTTTACTTCCTTGGGTTTCTCCCAGTTGGCTGGAGAATTGCTCTTTTTTTGAAAAACAAACTTTTCTGATATTCCAGCTTGTATTGCATCAGTGCAGGTAGCTCTCACATTCATCCCATGTTACTTTCATGGACAACCACATGCAAGAACATCTATCTGCACGGGGATGTCTCCTTGCAAATAGCTGATGGCAGGATAAGGATGACCAGAGCTGGACTACCACACCAAGCAAGGCTATAAGAGCCATACAAACCCTGCTGTTCCCCACTTAAAAATGCTGGGTATTAAGATTACACAGCACTGTGACTCCTGCTAATGAAAAAATATTAGAAAACACAGAAAAGAAACACCTGAGGTGGCAGATGCAGCATGACACGTAGCCTCAGTTATAAAAACACAAATGCCAGCTGCTACCACTCTTCAACCTACAGCATTCTCATAAAATGGCTTATTTCTGCTGGTGGTAGCCATAGTATGAAACTATTTGGCCTAAAACCATGAAATATTCTAAATGGTAAATTGTGAGACTGAGGTACCTTTCTGGACGAGGGCTCCTGCATGTGTGCATATGTGTGTGCACATATGTAATTTTCATCTTATTATATCCTTTTGCTCAATGTTGGTATTACACAAATAATAAAAGAATGTAATAATACTTTTGACTGAAAATTGGTGGTTATAAAAAAGTCCAAGGAGTTTGTTTTCCTTTACATTATGCAATATGCCACTTATACTCTGGCTTCTGTTTTTCTTTACTTTTCTTCTGTAGGAAGATTGTTTTCTTAAGCATAATTACGGGCCAATTTATTTTTGTGTACCCCATCTCTACCCTCTGTTCAAACACTGCCTTAAAACCCACTTCTTTCACGTAACCTCCCCCGCTAACCTCTTCAGCAACAGTATCTGAGCTTCTTGGTTTCTCCTTGTGTTGGATGCTCTGCTAGATCAAATTAGGGCTGGATACTATTATCCTTTCACATGCAAGTTTTGCTACAGAAGTCACCGGGATTGACAATTTGCATCAGTAAAGGCTGCTGTGCTGTGCTACCAGACTGCAATCCGGATGGCAATAACTGTATTTTCTACCTGAGCTCGTTTCTGAGCTGTCAAAGAATATTCCCATCTGCTTAAAATACAGGAAAATATCATGGGACAACTTTTGCTCACAACCACGTGCATTAATGTGCCACGTGCACTATGGCCATCCAACAAACCGCAAAGGAGGTGGGGGAGCAAAGAAAATACAGTTTATCACTTGAACCGGCTACTGACCAAATTAATGGGTATTTGTCTTTGACTTATTTGGGAGATGGATTAGGCTACAATGATGGAAACATAACACATTTTTCCATGCCAAAATGCAATGAGAAACTTTAAACGATCTATAAAGAAACTTCCATCAATCTGTCCTGGAGACCATATGTAGAAGGGACAGATGCTAGTCAGGCTGCAGACAGCCTGGAAAGAGCTCAGATACCACTGATGGGTACAACATAAGGACTGCACAAGAGCAGAGTTGAAAAGAAATATAAGCTCCTCCCTTTGTTAGAGTTACTATTTATACTGGACTTGAAGAACACTGTGCACTCTGCTAAAAACCAGAGGACTGAAGTTCCTGCAGATAAGATCAGGGAGCATCCTGTATGGCATTGATCCCAGCCCAGCTGGATCCCAGTCCCCTGGGAAAATAGTCCTGCAGGGATTAATAACCAGCCCTGGAGACAAGAAGACCCAGGACAGAGGAACACATGAGGCAGGACAGATGTGGTGTAAGCACAGGGTGGTGCAGTGCCACAGGCAAGCAGCACTGCTGCCCTACCTTTAGGCTGACAGCATCAGGAGAAGGAAGGGGTGCAGCTGGGTGCACACCAACAGCCAGGGCAGCCAACAGGTGCAGTGATAGCATTTTCCCCAAACCTGGGGCCACGCTCTCTGCTTTTATAAATGTCATAGAATCATGGAATGGTTTGGGTTGGAAGAGACCTTAAGTAACATCTAGTTCCAACTTCCCTGCCATTGGCAGGGCTGACTTCCACTGGATCAGCTTGCTCAAAGCCCCATCCAACCCAGCCTTGAACATTTCCAGGGATGGGTCATCCATGACTTCTCTGGGCAATTTGTTCCAGTGCCTCACCACCCTTACAGGAACAAATTTCTACCTAATATCTAATCTAAATCTCCTTTTTTTCAGCTTAAACCCATTACCCCTCATCCTATTACTGCACTCTCTGATAAAGACCTCCTCCCCATCTTTCCTATAGGCCCCCTTTGAAGTACTGGGAGGCCGCTGTAAGGTCTCCCCAGGGCCTTCTCTTCTCTAGGCTGAACAACCCCAACTCTCTCAGCCTGTCCTCGTACAGGAGGTGCTCCAGCCCTCTGGTCATCTTTCTGGCTCTCCTCTGGACTTGCTTGAACAAATCTGTGTCCTTGCTGTGTTGAGGACCTGCTGCACCTGTCAACCTCCTACACTGCATTTTGCTCAGGTAATACTCCTGGAGTGAACAAGACACATTTTGCTTGCACAAAAAAAAAAAAAAATTAAATAGCCTACCATGTCCTCATTACACATCTCTTTTGATATTTTGATAAGACTGCAAATGGGTAACCTCCCAGAGAGAACACTCAAACATTTCCAAAGTGCTGTATACCTGATCTGATATGAACAACTGAATGAGTCTCCAAGGGAGGCTGGGACTGCGTGTTATTTCAACACTCAGCCCTGTTCGAGCAACTGCAGCAAATGCTTGAGTCTTTAAAATGGAGAAAATTCCCCCTCCCTGTGCCTGTTTCAGCCTCTTCCAACCCATGTTTACCTTGTGGAGCCCATCCATTAACTCAGACACCAGCTGCAAGTGCTTCAACTGCAGTACAGACTCTTTTTTGTCTGCAAGCAACATGTGGTATCAATTTATCATTCTCAACAACGCAACAAGGGAATCCACTCACTTTAAAAATAAAAAGAGAGTTGTGTAACTTAACTCTTAAAAGCTCCCCTCCTCCCTTAAAAAAAAAAAAAAAAAGCCTAAAGATTAGCAAGATGAGGTGCAGCTGGTGGTTGCTGAGTCCAAGTCACACACTGGTCTGTTTTTATTTCAGTGTTTTGTAGTGAGTGGCTAATTTGTTATTTCAGATAAAGGCTCCAAAACTGTAAAGTTATGGCAAATCCAAAGCAGTTGTTTATTTTAACAATTGGGACATTAGGACATGATGGGAGAAAAACAAACACTATCTGCAGACCCATAAACCCTGCTAATGCTCACTTGGGAGACTTATACTTTATTTTATACTATATTAACATATTTAATGTTCTAACTTTTACCACGTGAAGTTGTCTGGTAGCCATACAGTAGGGAAAGGCATCGATCAAATACCACTGAAAAGAAGCTATGAACATAACTCCAGCTTATCAGCCTCCAGATGACTGGAGGGAGCCCTGCTTCTCCATGGCTCTGCTTGCAAACTTGAATTTCAGTTTGCAGCCTGTGTCACCATACTCAAAATGCTGTGGCATGAATCTCCTTTGGGATGAACACCCTTACAAAGGGCCTCCCCCAAAAGTACACCAAAAATGAAACAAACTACTTTCTTTGCATTTAGCTGTGGCTGAAACAGGAGGCTGCGAATAATCAACACATTTTGCTCATCTACCTAGAGCAATGTCTGCACCTTTTCATTAAGTACCCAAAATTTGCTTCAATTAGCAGTTTTATATTTTGTTTCCTTTGAATTCCCCAATGATATTCAAGTGCAAATAAGCAAGGAAACAGATACAGTGACTCCAAAATTACAAATAATTAAAGTTGCCCATTATGTGCATGAATTTCTGGTGAACGGGACAATGTCAGTCTAGACAAGGAGATCTTCAGGAAGTACCAATCTGTTGGTTCCATACCGTCACTTTCTACCTTGTTCTATAAGGCTACAGTGCTGCTCTTCTCAAGGAACTTAAAAATGCTCAACCCAAAGAGGTCTCAGAATTTCTTCCTCCTTCCCATGAGCTTTTGCAAACCAGAAAAATAGATATAATTTAATAAAGTAGTGAGGGTGTTCTGGATAGCCAGAAAAAGCAAAAAGTAAAACCTAAGGGAAGTCCTCCCACAATATCTAGCCAGCCATGTTTAACCAAAATATATCTTCTTCCATATAAACCAAAATATTTTGTATTCCACACTGTAATATTTTCCCTGAATTACAGAAGTTACAGAAAGTATTAAGCAAATTACACACAGAAAGAGAAACCTCTCCTGACACCCAAACATTTTCAATGCTTGATGTTTGGTATCATCTGCAAGTTCCTAAGGCAGCTCCGGCAAATCCCACCAGCTGTTCACCAGCCGCAGGTGGCAAGAGCACACTACCATCCCATGGGGAACATCCAGCAGGCCTTGGAACCCAGCTGGCTAAGGCCACTGTCCTTACAGCCCTGCAGAGGATAAGTGCAATGACACGGGTTCAGCCCTGCCACCCAAGCATGGTCTCCTGCAGGAAAAAAGGGAGGGGAAAAAACCCCAAAGATTTAGGGAAAAGAAAGAACAGCTCAGCATCTCAAGAGTGGGTTTGAAGATTCCCCTCCTCACCCTGTCATCAAGGTATTTCTGACCCTGGTGGTCGGGGAAGAGCTAGAAGTGGCCTCCGCTGTAATTAGCTCTCCACCTGCACCTCTGCCCTTCATCCCTGATCCCTAGGAAGGGCAGAATGCCTTGAGGGACACTAAAGCTTCTTGGGAAAACATTATGTCCGGCGAAGATCTATCCACTGAAATGTGCTGGCTCAGATAGGAGAGCAGCACACGGATCTGCCTCCATCCTGCACACAGGGCACTGTGTTGTGCCAAAATACGACAGGAGAAGGTGATCAGTGCAAGGAAAACAAACCCTCCCTAATGGCTCGCCTCACTCCTCGCCACAAGGGCAGGCGGCGAGCGACGTGCCAGCCAAGGAGGTTTATGCCCTCCCTTTTGCAAAGAAAAGTATCTTAACACATGGAGCTAAGGGAACCGAGTCACAACTTCATCAAAAGTTTTTCCTGAAAATATTAATTCTAGCTAGAACAACTGCCCCGCTCTTTGCAAACAGTGATATTGCAAATCACTATGCTGACGTAAATAAAACTTAGCTGAAAATATACACTGCCTGGAAATTGTCTCAGAGCATCATGCTTCCAGTTAGCAGAAAAATCTCCAGTTATTTTACAGAAGTCCTCTGACCGCAGGAGGACTCTAATAAATAACATTTGTTTTTCTGCGAGTAGAGTATGCCGGCTGCCGTTTAATTTTTTCCACTGTGTGTTGGGAGATGGGAAGCAGAGAGCGAGGAAAATGTTGATGTTTTAACTATTGCAGCTGCGGACCAAGCACAAGGTCAGGCTTTGCAGCAACTACTCCTAGCATGAGAAGCCACAGACACTGATGCCCTTTCTAATAGGAAGCCCCAAAAAATAAAGCATTAGCCTCTGTGTGCTATACTGCTTTTCCATGTGAAAACAGGATTTAGGCATCCAGAGACTGATATCATCATCAGGAGACTGCTAAAGGCACCTCATCGAGAGCTGTCTTTTTCACTCTCTTCCATGTGCGTCGTATCACAGCTGCCCACAATTCAAGAACGCAATTGATTTCAATCAAGGGATTTAACTTAATTAAAAGTAGGAATTTAGTTTCAGGCATCGATCTTGCAAGGTGCTGAATTCATGAGAATCCCAAGGCACCTGAGCACAGGCCTGACGAGAACACGAGCACAGTCAAAATGGAAGATGTTGCCACTTACTGAACCTAAGCACAAGGAGTTTCTCCTTCTGCCATGGAGCCCCAAGAGAAGTGTAAGCACACACAACTAATCAACCTGAATATTATACATACAGTAACTCTCATAAAAATAGCTACCACTGTCAGCATGGCCCCAATCCACCAGCCACTAAAGCTACTGGAAGACTTCTCACAAACCTCAGCAGTCACCCAGTTAGACCTCAATAAAAACAATACAATTCTACTGCAAGGCAGATTTTCACCCTGAAGGCTTTGGGCTTATTTTGCTAGAAAGAAGAAGTAGGAAAAAAAAAATTCCCTGTTTTTCATTTCTTAGATGCAAAGATCCCAGCACAACTCTCATGTGGTGTTGTGGAAACGAGAGTGCTCAGTTCTATTTTCACTCATTCTCAGCATATGGTTGTTACTATACATCAACTATTTAGAAACACGTATGGGCGTTCTTTCATGCCTTTATAAATACCTGTGAGTGATGCTACTGCTTATAATAATTCACTAAAAATAGTAGCTTCCCATGGAAGATCACAACAGCTTCTCATTGCTGAATCACTTATTATAAATCTTCTTTTTCCAACAGTTTTTGTGGTCATGTGTTGATTTTTGTTAACATTTCCTAAGCCTGTAAATGCAAATAAACTAGCAACAAATTCATAGAATCATCGAATCACAGAACTACAGAATGCTTTGGGTTGGAAGAGACCTTTATGGGTCCCTGCAGAAAGAGGGACATCTTTAACAAGACCAGATTGCTCAGAGCCCCATCCAACCTGACCTTGAATTTTCCAAGGATGGGGCCTCCACTACCTCCCTGGGCAACCTGGGCCAGTGTTTCACCACTCTCATTGTAAAAAATTTCTTCTTTATATCCAGTCTAAATCTACCCTCCCTTAGTTTAAAACCAAAGTCCTGCCCCATCTTTCTTGTAGGCCCCCCTGAATTACCGGACAACTGCTGTAAGGTCTACCCACAGCCTTCTCTTCTCCAGATTGAACAACCTCAACTCTCTCAGCCTGTCCTAGTATGGGAGGTGCTGCAGCCCTCTGATCATTTTTGAGACCCTCCTCTGGACCCACTCTAACAACTCCATGTCATTCCTGTGTTGAGGGCTCCAGAGCTGGACACCCGGAGACCTCCAGGTGAGGAGGTCTCATGAGAGCCGAGTAGATGGGCAGAATCACTTCCCTTGACCTGCCACACTTCTTTTGATGCAGCACAGGATATGGTTGGCTTTTGGGGCTGCAACTGCAGCTCATGTTGGCTCATGTCCTCAAGCTCCGCCAGGGGAGATTCAGGCTGGACATTAGGAAAAAATTCTTCACAGAAAGGGTCATTGGGAACTGGAACAGGCTGCCCAAGGAGGTGGTTGATTCACCTTCCCTGGAGGTGTTTAAGGCACGGGTGGACGAGGTGCTAAGGGGAATGGTTTAGTGTTTGATAGGAATGGTTGGACTCGATGATCCGGTGGGTCTCTTCCAACCTGGTTGTTCTATGATTCTATGTTCAGCTTTTCATCCATCAGTACAAATTCCACCCCACAGTGGCAGGGAAAGAGTAAATCTGCATGCACGAAGCAAGCCTTCCACAGCTCCTGCCTTACCAAAGTGCAAGGCTGCTTTGCACGCAGCTCTGTGAAGTGTTAGCTCTGAAATGATAGATTGTTAAACACCCAGGCTGGATTAATTGGAAGTGTTGAGCTGCGCACATTAAATTGCAAATCTGGTGACAGTTACGGCTGACATGTGACTGATGAGAGGAATAGATCTGATACACTGTCGCCTGACCGAGTTTGATCAGGCCTGAGCAAGCCCTTCAAATGCCAGCACAGGCACCCGAGACCTTCTTGAGAGAAAGCCTTCAAGCACCCTCCAAAAAAGCCCCCGGCACTTCTGCTATGTAGATTAATCTGAAACAGGACGCCACTCCTGTGCTATTTTAAGCACATAATTGGATTATTATTGAACCAGATGATACTATCTGATTATTTTTTTTAAAAAAACACAAACTGCATTTTAAAATACTACGTACTTCATTTGGCACAATCACAATTCCAGGTATTCCCCGTGTTACTGCACTGTCGGTGCTGCCAGGGTGTGAATTAGGAGACATGGATGAGCGAACAGAACAACTTGAAAAACAGGTATCTCCTCCTTCACAACTCAGTACTGGATAGCTATGGCACTGCCAATAAATACCTGTGCACTCTTCAAAACGTAATGGCAGCTGTAAAATATTAATGTCTTTTGAAAGCAGAAAGCGATCAGTTTTCTTTTTGATGTATTCTGATGTGCATTCTGCTTTTGTCCTGAGAATAATACATGGGTCCTCCTTAGCCTCTCAAATTCTTAAGCTTTCCTACATTTTCCCTCTACTTCGGGGAACATTTGAACATTGCATTTAGGAAAATAACTGAAAAACCGTACAAACTTGCTTTCTGTATACACAAGTCAAGCTCATGCCATGCCAGAAAACATGGGTGAACAAAACCATCTACCTCCTCACTGTTTTTAAATCCACCTCGCTACTGTTGGTGTATTTCAGGAGTCTTTTCCCAATCCATTCTTTAATCTGATTTCCATTGGGGCATTGCACTGGGACACCCAGTCCCAAAATGAGCCCTGCCCACAAACTCACTGCTGAGGCATATGGGTTTGGTTTCCATGCTGTGATGACCTGTCTGCAGTCTCCAAGTTGACTTTTTTTTTTCCCCCTATGGAGAACACTTTATAAGCCTTAAATTTTAACTCTCACCCAGAGTGGGCAGCTCCAAGTCAGACCTCGAAATGTGAAACAGTGACACCAGCCCTCCCTTGGCAATCAGTGGGGAGAAACAAGTGCCTCCAGCAAATAAGCCCACCAGCCTGTGGTCCTGTTTTCCTCCACAAGTGCCTGACACTCTCTATTGGTGGAGGTGGATCTCGCCCTTCGTTTTGGGACAGTCACTCCCAGCTCCTCCTAGGGCACAGTGGCTTTGGGGAGCTCACCCCCACTGCGACTCACCAAATTCTCTCTCTACACCTCTGGGTTAATCTCAGCCTCACCTAACCCCATTCAGAAACTGTTGTAGTTTTCATTGAACCTCACCTCACTTGGGTGACTGGCATGTTACTGGTTTTACTGGATTTTTTTTTAATTTATTTTCTGTTCATTGCAGGGGTAAAATATACCTGAGGAGCTGACAAAAGGGCAGGTGACACCTATTATGCTGCCAATGAATCAGCCCTTTGGTACAGTAAGCAAGACATTCCTGTTTCACATGCAACTGGCAGCAGCACCATCCCAGAAACTTCACGAGCCAGGTAAATGAACAGGTATGAAAGTAATCTTTTTTATTTTTAGAAGTTACTTACCTAATCTTAGAAACTAAAATCAGTGTCATTGATACAATCACAAGTGCTAAATGTTGAGCCTAAAGCTAGGCTATGTCAAAATACGGTGCTTTCTTAGCACCCCACCCCGACACCAGAGCCCAAACAGCAGAACGATGAGTGGAGGAGCCCTTTCATGTTCCCAGTTTGAACCTGTACACATGAGTAATCCCTCCTGAAGCCAACACTCAGGACATGGTGGGGCCATTGTATCGCTCAGTACATACACTTGGACATTTTCAGAGGCAGTTGTGAAGCCACAAGGGCAATGGGTTTCAGGACCTTGATTGTGCAAACAGGAAAGGTCATCACCATGTACTAGGACAAGAATTACCTACCACTGTGGTTGCAGTCCAGCTGAGCTCCCATTATGGGAAGGACTGCACAACTAGGGGACACTTGCATCTGAAAATTTACGGCCTCAGCAGGCAGACAAAAAAGCATTAATTCAATAAAGATTCTACAGAATCTAAAACTGAGTGGCTTTGTGTTCCCTGCACATAGGTGCTCTCATACCATGCCAGACAGGCAAATGAAACTGGTCACAGACTCCAGGTAGGCTGTGTGGACACGTCACATCCTGCTTCTAAGGGGCAAATAGTGAGTTATGTTAGTGGAACTACACTGCTTGAAATAAGACCTTTTTCTACACCTACATGTTCAAAACACAGGGCAAATTTCAAAGACATTGCTAAGAATGATGGCCCCTTGGTACATAATCTTTCTTTTTTTTTTTATGACATTGTTCACAGTATTCATAGCTCAAGAATGCTAGGCCTCCTGAGCATGCCAAGCATCATTTTCATAACAAAGGTACACAAGAAACAAGCACCTTCAACTTGCAGCTGAACAGAGGAGGTGACAAAGAAAAGAGCATTGGTAAGCACCATGGGGATACTTGCCCTCCTTCTTGGAAACGGAGAGGACCCACTACCAAGCACCCTGAGCAATGTGTATGAGTACACACTATGACATGACTGCTAATACTTTTACAATATCGGCTGATACACAAAATATGAAACAGGCCAACACAAACTACCTCTATGCTTTTTCATTTCATTTTTTTTTTCCTGTGATTAGAGTAGACGAGATCTTCAGAAAAACAGGAATTAACTAGGCTACTTTTTGGTTACAAGTAGCAAGGTGAGGAATGAAAAAATTACAGAGATCACAGAATCACAGAATCACAGAATAACCAGGTTGGAAGAGACCCACCGGATCACCGAGTCCAACCGTTCCTACCAAACACTAAACCATATCCCTCAGCACCTCATCCACCCGTGCCTTAAACACCTCCAGGGAAGGTGACTCAACCACCTCCCTGGGCAGCCTCTGCCAGTGCCCAATGACCCTTTCTGTAAAGAATTTTTTCCTAACGTCTAGCCTAAACCTCCCCTGGCGGAGCTTGAAGCCATTCCCTCTTGTCCTGTCCCCTGTCACTTGGGAGAAGAGGCCAGCACCCTCCTCTCTACAACGTCCTTTCAGGTAGTTGTAGAGAGCAATGAGGTCACCCCTCAGCCTCCTCTTCTCCAGGCTAAACAACCCCAGCTCTCTCAGCCGCTCCTCATAAGGCCTGTTCTCCAGCCCTTTCACCAGCTTTGTTGCTCTTCTCTGGACTCTCTCCAGAGCCTCAACATCCTTCTTGTGGTGAGGGGCCCAGAAATGAACACAGTATTCGAGGAGCGGTCTCACCAGTGCCGAGTACAGAGGGAGGATAACCTCCCTGGACCTGCTGGTCACGCCATTTCTGATACAAGCCAAGATGCCATTGGCCTTCTTGGCCACCTGGGCACACTGCTGGCTCATATTCAGTCGGCTGTCAACCAACACCCCCAGGTCCCTCTCCTCCAGGCAGCCTTCTAGACAGACTTCTCCCAGTCTGTAGCACTGCATAGGGTTGTTGTGCCCCAAGTGCAGGACCCGGCATTTGGCCTTGTTAAACCTCATGCCATTGGACTCTGCCCAGCGGTCCAGCCTGTTCAGATCCCTTTGCAGAGCCTCCCGACCCTCCAGCAGATCGACACTTCCACCCAGCTTAGTGTCGTCCGCAAACTTGCTCAGGGTGCACTCGATGCCTTCATCCAGATCATTGATGAAGACATTGAACAGGGCTGGACCCAGCACTGAGCCCTGGGGAACCCCACTTGTCACTGGCCTCCAGCTGGATTTCACACCATTTCCCACCACTCTCTGGGCCCGGCCACCCAACCAGTTTTCCACCCAGGAGAGTGTGCGCCTGTCCAGCCCAGTGGGACTTCCCCAGTCTTCCAGGACTGTCGGAAGATGATGGAAAGGGGTTTGGCCAGCACATCCGCCAGCTCCTTCAGTACCCTAGGGTGAATCCCGTCCGGCCCCATAGACTTGTGACTGTCCAGTCGGGCTAGCAAGTCTCTGACCACCTCCTCTTGGATCATGGGAGCCTCATTATGCTCCTCTAGCTCCTGGGTTTGTACACAGACAGAACGACCCTCCTTACGACTAAAGACTGAGGCAAAGAAGGCATTAAGTACCTCAGCCTTTTCCTCATCCCCTGTTACTGTTGTCCCTTCTGTGTCCAATAGGGACTGTATGGTCTCCCTAGTCCGCCTTTTATTATTTATATATTTGTAGAAAGATTTTTTGTTATCTTTCACTGACTTGGCCAATCCAATTTCTAGCTGAGCCTTAAATGGATGGCTTAAATGGATGGCTTAAATAGATGGAAGAGTCCACACTGATCTATGGTCAGATTTTTTGAGAGTTGGTGGAAACTCCTTTTGATTGTAGGATCTGACCATGTGCCCTGTTGCAAAGTAAGATTCTCACCTACAAAGGTTTTTCCATGTGTCTAAATGCATACTCTATGAACTCTTTTGTGGAGTTGAACATGAATAACTACAATGTGTAGGGTTAGACATATACCAGTCTTTGCCAGACTTTGCCTTCTTGACAAGGATAAACAAGAGGAGACACACAAAAAATTTCCAATTTCATTCACAGGCAAGTTTCAAAGCTTGCAGAAGTTAATGAAAACCTTCTAGCAGTTTTGTATCAGGCTCTTTTTGAGGTGAGAATGTACCGTATTAATTATTTTCAGCAGAAATGGGTTCCTGGTGCCATCTAATCACAGCTATAACCCCAGTGGCCCTTCCAAAGCAAAGTGACAGCTGAGTCACTAATGTTAAAGCAGGGACGCAAAAAGGAAAATGAAAAAGAAACTAGGCTACTTCCCCTGAGGAGCTAAATACAGTATTTAATGGCATTTTTTTATAAGGTTAACAAATCAAATGCTCCAGCTATGGATTGTTAACATCATCATAACTATGACAGGATGACCCTGCACAACCTATCTCCATCTAGGTTTCTTCCTCCTGTGACACGTAAACAAGGAGGAAGAGGCTGGGAGGCAGTCCAGGCTTTCCCCATTCTCTGGGCACTGGGGGAGATGGGTAGCAATAGCCACATAAGGTGCCAGCAGGACAAAGCAATGCTGTCAACGGAAAGGGAAGATAGCAGGACTGAACAGATGGGGCACTTGTCTTTTCCTGCAACTGCAGCAGCTACCATCTTTGTCCTGTTGCTCCTGCGGCACTCCGCTTGCACAGGCAGGAGCAGGCAGCACTTGAGCTCTCTTGTTTAACTCACATTGAAGAGTCATCCCCTTCACCCCACTGCTCTTAAATGAGGGCGTCAAAAGCAATTAAAGTCAGGACAGCAGAAATTTTAAAGCTATATGCATAAAGAAGCATCTTTTTTCCAATGCTGCAGAAGTGCTGGGCACTTTGGACTCATGTTGCTCATAAGCTCCATTTTAATAAGTTGCATTTTAGTGAAGTAGCTTAATACAGGCGCATACCAGAAAATATCTGTCCAGCAGAACAGGAAGGACTGAAGCTGATTTTTCAGAAAGCCAACTGCAGCTACCTGACAAGCATTCTGTACTACGAGACCCTAAATGTACTCCTAAAGCATTATGGCATAACAGGGTGAAATTTTTGCTCATTTTCACTTCCCTCCTGCTGCTCCAGTGCCACGTTTGTGAGGAACAGCCCTGGCTCAGGGCTGAACCTGGCGAGCTGCTCTGCAGCTCCAAGCCCCAGCAAAACGTTCCCACTGCAAGAGCCAACAACGTCATCACAAATGTAACAGGAGTATGGGGCAGTTCAAAATGCCATCTCCTGATTTGATACCAGTGCCAAACTTGGGAGCACACAAGATACAAACACACAGGCAACTGGGCCACCTGGGCAGATAATTCCTGGAAAGACAGGTGCACTTGGACTTAACCTCCCTCCTTGTGGCCACTGCCCTGGAGTGCATGTTGGATGCCTGTGGTACTGTATGTGCTTTTTAGGGAGCCACCTTCTCCAAGTTCCAGAGTTTGACCTAACTTGGCCCCATTTGCCAAACAAGCAAACCTTCTATTTAACTAATCCCATGCAGGTCTTCAGCAGCGTCTCCCTTCAGTTGTCCTAAAACACTCCATCCATGCTTTATCACAAACTCTGCCCACATTATTATGATCACTTTAAGCATAATCCAAGCATGATACTGAATACCAAGTAATCACCGTTTGGCTGACCTCTGCAGGATTCTTCACAGGAGAAAAAGTTTGCAGGATTAGTACCAAAGCCCGCAGACACGGTCATCTCCTCCCTCTGCCCGCCCCCTCTCCCTTGACTCTAGCATCCAGTACATGCTGTCCTCTTTGGTACTTCACAGTCCTCAAGGCTTTAGACCTGAATGAAGAGAAGTAGAATGAGCAAGCTCTGTGATTCAGGGCTATTTAAGAGAGGAAAAAAGGGGCAACTGTTAGATAGAGCCTGCCAGGAGGAGGAAAAGGAATTGGTTTGTGAGCCAAGAGGCGAAAGTCCATAGTCTTTGAATTTCAAAGGCTTTCAGGAAAGACGACCTCAAGATACTTTCACCAGCTACTTTAAATGAGTCTCAGCTTGGTAGTCTGCTGTTTTTACCTCCTCTTCTTTTCTTTCACTTAGATAACTTTGGGGTTTTTTTCACTTGGTGAAAGGCAAAATAATTTTAATAACTTTAAATAACTTTACTCCACCATTTATGGGTATGTACATGTCAATTAGCTCTGGATTCCTACTACATATTGGGACGGTGTACAACCTTGGAAAACAGTCCCTGAGAATTACAATGCCCTAAAACATTCAGCCCCGTCCCACCACTCTGGTACACCAGCCAGCAAACACAGAGTGCTTTCTTCTGCCATGCTCCTTCTCCGTCCCTTGCTCCCTCCCCAGAGTCAGGACATCGCTGGAACCAGGTACAATGCTGTTTGCAACCATGTATGTTTAAAATAAAAAATGAAGTCCTGTACAAAAGTAGGATCATATTTCAGGCCGCCTGCAATATAGTACTCCTAGTCCCCCAAAACATAAGTTGAAGCTTACACGTTTAGATAACACAAAAATTAAGACAAAAACTGTAAGCAATCCCTTTTAAACATAGCCAGGAGCATGAAGCAGCTGCCAAGACATGCTAGTGCAAACTGGGGTCTTATGAATGTCTGACTTTTTTTGCTCCCAGGTTTCCACCCTGAATCCTGGGGGGGTGGAAGCCAGCTGGGGACATAGGCAGGCCCAGGAGAGCCCCACACCTGGGAAGGGGCCAGCTGGCACTGCCAGAGGAGGACACAGCGTTCAGGGACTCCAGGCAAATGATCCTCTTGATGCAGAGGGAATAAGGCCACGCCTGTCTCCTTGGTCTCAGGCATGGACCAAGAGAGGTCGGCATGGCACTATGCGTATTGGAGAGGTTTCTGGAAACCCAGGGCTCTGCTTTACAGAGAAGCAGCTCCGACAGGAAGGTCATAACAGTGCCAGACTCTAACTCTTCCAAGTATTAATAGTCATCACATGCTTGTCAGGAGGGGCATCTACCCTTTCATGAGCACACACTGCCAACAAAAAATTCTTACCAAGAGCACATCCAGGACAACCCAATACCACATTTTGCTAGGACAGCATGAGGAAAAAACATAATCTGCAACTCCAGTCTTGTTGATGACCAGTTCCTGCGGTCATCTGCCAGGCACCGAATCCCCCAGTTCATGCTGACTCTTGCTGGAGAGAAACACAACCTGCTACATCACCTACCGACTGCTGACAACAGGATTGGGTTCACTACTGAAGAAATCCTGGAGCCTGATGTGTCAAATGGCAATGAGCCCTGCTGGTTTTCACAAACGGTTGATCTTTTAGAACTACCCAGAGAAAAGCTGGGGGCAGAGTCCCACCATCATCCAAGTTTACAGGGGTGCTACTGAGAATAGGAAATAAACTGGCTGGGAAACGCCACGGTGTCATGCATTGATTTTCAGACATCGACACATGCACTACAGCAAGACTCCACCCTAGAGCCCAAACACAACAATGCAGGCACTTCACAGGCTAAATCACATCAGTCCTCCAGACTGGCAGCAGTTTTAGGAAATGGTCTTCTTCAGGAATAGGAAAAATGCAAAGAATCCAAGAGCATGTGATCCTTCACAGCAATCCCAACAAGTAAGGCTAAAATGAAAAGTCTGGGACAGATGTCAGCAGCACTCAGGGGCCTGACAAACACTGGAAAGGAGTGCTTTCCAGCACCAGGAAAAGGCTGGGAGTATCACCTTCCCTTGGTACATAGCAACAGTTGCTAGCATTGGCAGGCAGCGAGATGCAGCGCAAGACATGAGGGTGACATCATTTGATTATCACCTCACTTCCCTTGGATTCAATTGGGTTCCAATAAGAAATTATTTTTAGAATCGCTACAGACAAAAGCCACGAAAATTCATTTCTTACAGATCTGGGTAGAGGAGGCTGGGGACCGTATTTCTAGCAGACAAAGTCTTAAAAAGGCCCAATATTTGGAAACTGAAACCACAGCAGAAATATCATGTATGTATCAGCAGTGAAGGTAATTAACCTTCTGAAAAACACACTTAAAGGCAGGGTGGGTTGCCCATTGCCTTAAATTTTTGCATTTAAGACTAGCTATTCTTCCAAAAAGTGGGATGTAGCTGAAACTGAATTTAGGAGTTCCTGCTTGAAGAACCGATGGGAACTCTGAAGCTTTCATTCAGCAGGCCTGCCCTTAAAACATTAAAGTTTACTTGCTGCACGTACTTGGGAAGTTCAATTCCTAGTTGCTAAAAGAAGCATTTTCAGTTATGAAGTAAGTTAAGAATTATCAGAGGATATCATGACATATGATATAAATATTCCAGGGAAAGCAGTTTAGAAAAAAAAGTTAAAGGCCTCCAAAATATTAAGCAAGAGGTCTGCTGCTTCTGCCTCGGATGCAAGAAATTAATAACATCGTGTCTTGTTACTCTGTGCTACTGAGAGCTTGAAAGTAACTGGTCTTGCCTCCAATTTCAGGTTAGCCATAGTGTTTGTTAAGGAGAAGAGGTTCACATGACAGGCTGGAGGTTTTGAAGGAGACCTTTTGCTGAAGCAATAGCAGCTCTCTGGAGATAAATAAGGGCAGGGATTCCCAGGCAGCCGCACGTTTGTCAGCAGCGGTCCACTGCCTGGCGGTATACAGCACTTCTTCATTATGTTTATGCAACTACAAGTATTAGTATTTACAGCAAACGGCACTTCTTTTTACATCCCTTAGTTTGAGTATTTTACATCATTTATGAATTTTACGAGACCGTTGTACTGTCTTGTGTTTTTTAGCTTGTCATTTAATATGTTGGTACAGTGACAGACTAATGAACTACTGAGTGATGTGAGAAACCGTGTGGTATGTCACGACAACTTGTTTTATGAAATAACAGGGCAAAGCTTTCTCTGTTTTTGCAGTAAGGACAGATTCTCTACTCTGCTTGCCCCAAATGACAGCCTGAAAAAATGTTTTGAGCAAGAAAGGAGGGGGGTGGGGGAAACAAGACAGAAACAAAACTGCACTGTCAGGTTTTCATTTTGTTCCAACCTTCATAATCAAACCCGGGAACGCTCCCCAGCGAGGGGCCCTGGACTATCACATCAGCCCCAATGCAAAACTTCTGACTGACGTAAGCAATTGACTTGTCTGCTAATTTGATTTCTACAACTCACTGCGTTGGGACGTGACCGGTAAGAGCTGACTAGTAATTCCCACAGATAGGGATTTTGCAGAGCCTTGCATGTCGTACAGTGCAGCCAGCTCCACCCAGTTCTTTCTGCCGATGCCACTGTCACCTGCAACTCTGAGGCAGACACACAGGACTCTCTATCAGCAGGACCATATGCATCTGCAGAGATAGTAAAACCCAGAGACTGCCACCACCTAGCCAAATAAACAACTTCACATGCAAGAAATGACGCGCCAGGAGAGATTCAGGAAAGGACTTGGTTTAAATCTCCTAAATGCAGAGGTGGTTGCTTCACGTAACACCTCTAACAGATGACAGAGGTAACCCTATAATCCCAGATTCCTACTACGGAGAAATCAAATTCAAGAGGGACAAAGCATAGCCAAAGCAGTGGAGGTGGACTTCTTCAAAACTGATGCATCTAAATTGAGGATTTTTATGTGTGCAAAAGGCCTTAAGATAAATACTTTGGTAAAAGGGTGGGAAGGGGAACATGGATGGTAAAAGGCAGGCCAGAAAGTAACATGAGTAATTTGAAAATATTTGGTGTGGTAGGTGGGCAATAAATTACAAACTGTCTGGCCTGCAGAGATTTATGAGAGGCTGTCTGCCAGTGAGGCCAAGTAACTCCTTTTTCTGGAGTGGGATAGGCAAGGAAGCACAAGGGGAAAGACTGAGACTCTTGTTTACTGGAAAAGCAGATTTTTAAAACCCTCAGAGAAGGCAGGACAGATTGAAAAAGACACTGCTCAAAAAGCTCAGGCTTCCTGAAGCAACACACCTTGAGCTGAAGGCTGTGTCAGTACATCCAGCCATAACTGCCTCCTGCAAAGATTCGGTGCTGCTGCTGGAGGGCTGGGAGGTGCCTGACCTTACCTGCCCAAGCCCCATCACACCCTCCTCCCTGAGGGCCAGCAAGTACTTACTGCTTCCCCTGGGGTGTGCAGGGGTCAGTGAACAAGAGTAGCAAGCAGCAATGCACACACTCCCTAGCACAGCTGCATCCCTTCTCCCTCTCCAAAAGCACCCACCAGGGCACTGGGACCACAGCTTTGTGGTGGCAATCGGGGGACCCCAAGGGCCTACTGGCCACTGGCACCAGTAGCCTCATGAAACAGCTTTCTCAGATCAGAGTATGGTTTACTACTAACAGAAGGCAGGAAGCATAACATTTTCTAAAATCGATACAAAAGAGGACATACGTCTCTTCTAGCTCGGTCCTCTATCACCACATTTCGGGAGCTGCTGAGAAGCAGGAATTCCTGCAAACTCACAGGCAGGCGTCTGCTCCCAGTGAACAGCTCCCAAACAACTGCCTCCTCTCTGCCTAGAGAGGGTTTTTTAACTGTTTATAGTTCCTTTGATCCGTTCCTTCTTAACACTGGCAAAACAAATTGTAGCTGAGAAGGTAAAATCTTCCCAGTTAATAGCTTCAGTATTGTACCTTAATCCCCCCTGAGGCATCTTCCCAGAGTCATTTTACCAGCAGCCACTGCCTTGCCTGCCTGGTTCTTTTTAAAACTACTTTGATATTAAACCAACCCCACACAGCCCTACAGTAAACATCCCAACACCAGGGCGTACACCCTCTTCATCACTGGCAGGTGATGTGCCCCATGCAGGAGACAGAGGGCAAGGAAGACCAGGATGAGGCACACTGCCCACCTTTATGCATCTTGGATGTCCAAGCTGGGACTTGAGGCTCCTGAGGCATCCTGAGACCAGAGGCTAATTTCAGAGCATGGGAGATAAAAAGTGCCCTGCCAATCATGTGGCACAGAAGCAACTGAAGTTAGACCATGACAATTTTCTCCTCTCTCCCCAAAGTTATTTTTTTCCTTTAGCTTCTCTTTTCATCACTAAGATTACAAGCTCTGTGCAAGTTGTTCTCATCTTTGCATGCCCAGAGAAATAAACCAGATTATAATAACAGCAGAAAAAGGCAAAGTTTGTTTCAAGACCATGCTTTTTCTATCAAAGTGACCAGAGGCAAAACACTCATGCCTCAAACGAGGGGGAGGCAGGGAAGTGCAGGAAGAGAAATTCGTACTAGGGACACAGGATAGTTCATCTGAACCAACAGAAAGGGGCTACAGACTTTCTTCTTGCTCTTCTCGAGTAAGTGTCTTGTAACAAACAAAAAAGGTTTCTCTACCAATAGAACAGACAAAGCACTCAAATCCCTGCAATTTTAACCTCATAGAGTAAACTATTTAATCCTTCATTTTTTTTCTTTCTTTCACTTTTGAAAATATCACTAGCTCCTCACTCTGGTTCTTCCACAGCAATTTAACAGGCATCAAACAAGATAACAAACTGGTAAACCTCAATCCAAAGGAGAAATCTCTTTACCCTTGGTCAGAGCAGGAACTGTCCTATGCAGCTTCCTCTGAGAAAATCTAGCATAGTTACATATAGTGCTCTTTCCTATACTCTTCATCTACAAAAAAAAACCAAACACCACCACTATCATGTGATGCAGCCTCAAGGCCTCAGCTTTCTAGAAAGAAAGGCCAAGTGAAACAGTTGTTCCTAAAGAGTTTGCTTGACTGCAGAAACAGGGTCACACCAAGCAGCAAGCACCTGGACCAGTGCCCTAAATTACACATCACAGATACTTCTTCATCCTCCATGAAGCTAACACAATGAAGCACAACTGCTACAACCAGTGAAGGAGAGCGTGGAGGTGGTGAGGAAACACAGATATGCTGCTACATTTTTTATGCTGTCTTTCTGCCTCATAGCTCCTCAAAAAGGCAAGACCGCTTGGCCACCAATGACAGCTGGGCAATGGGTGAGGCAAACAAGAGCCCTGTATCTCTGTTCTGTGGAGGTGGATGCGCCACTGGGTGGGCAGATCAGGTGAGAAGCAACGTATTCACTGGAAAAGTACCATGAATGAAAACCCAAGCATTGCCACAAAAACCTCGGATAAAAAAAAAAAGTTTCTGTGAAAATACTGTAATAGGTTACCTTTATGTGGATGACTCTTCAATGCTCGCCTAGACTGAGTCACTCTGTGAACTGCCTCGCAGTCCATCTGTCTGCCAACTCCCGGCTAAACTTGAACATCCTGTGACTGAAATGAATTCATCAAAGACTAAAACCCTACAAGGTAACAAGGTTTTCTTTGTCCAGGACCTCCAGATGCACCAGCATTCCCCTTACACTACCTCTTACATATCCTCTGGGTCTATATTTGGTATGTTTCTGACTTTCAGAGCTTGTAAAGAAGCGGTAGACTCAGTCTTTGCCTCTTGCTCTGCTTCTACAGACTTCCTCAATCCATCCTTCACCCTGCAGCCCGCTCAGCCCCAGCATCGTACAACCACCACTTAGAGAAAACGTAGGGCCCAACCAGCCCTTTTGATGCTGACCTCACTGAAGCACAGCTGATCAAACATGCTCTCTTCACTTGCAATGCATCACGACAACAGCAGCACCATTGTCTACTGCTCCTGTGCTGATCTCCTGCACCCCCTGGCACCGTCCCCAGGTCAGAGAAGCTGCACCATCACATTCTTCACACACTGCGGTGGCTAGCGCTCGCCTCCAGGTGCAATTTAGCCAGGGCCAAGCCAATAGCCAGGGCCAAGCCTCCCTAGAAAGAGGCTTGCAATATTTCATACGAAAGGTACTATGTGGGCAAATCTGTACAGTTTCAAATATGGATCTGTTTTCAATTTTTCATTGCCTCGATGGAAAATTTTGCTGCCACCTATGTAAACAACATTCAGATACTAAAGGACACAATTACTGTAAACAAATGTGGGCACAGAAACCACTCCAACACCATTTTTTAGAGAAAGCAATCCTGCATTACTGGATTCTGCACTTCTGCTGCCTGCCTTTCAATCTGCTTGCAGTTGTAATGGAAGGGGAAAAAAAGTAGTAGTACTTACTTCCCCAGCTTTCGTCCCCAAATCAGGTACACCCTCCTATCTCTTAGGTGACAATATAAACTTAAATGATTTTTCCTGCCCTCACTAAAACCATTTTAAAACCAGCAGTCAGGAACAAAACAAACATCCCAGCTAATGTAATGTGTATTACTCAGTGATGATAAACACTGCACACCCACCTAAGACTTCTCTCTTGATGTGGTTGGAAATTACTATGTAAGGTGGAAAAAACTAAGGTACGCCACTTTTATTTTTGGTATTTGTTTCAGAGTTTAGGCTTACTGCAGCAGTACATTTACTCTGACTCCTCTTGCTGCTTCTAGCTAACTATGTAAAGGTATTTTGGAGTTATTTTTTGGGAGGGAAAAAAGAGGTATCAACCCTCTGTGTATCCTACACTGCATTGCCAGGCTGCAAGAATGGAGTGCGCTGGGAGGGGATCTCCTCGTCCTCGCCCGCCAGAGCAGAGCTCAGCAAGGTAAAGCTCTGTCTAGCCAACAAAGCTCTTTACCATGAATATCCTTATTAAACACAGCCTTATCAGAGACCAGTTTCTGCAGTCTGAAGCAGTCAGGAATTAACTCTGTCAATATTTAAAATTTCAAGCCAGGATTAGACCCCAGACTCAAGCGGATGTGAGCCAGCATGCAAGTCACAACACGGGCACCCAAGAATGCTCACGTTGTGCCAGGCATCAGGGGGCTGTCCGAGCAGCCAAGGCTCAGGTTCTCTACCTGCCACCTTGGTGGCATCCGGGCCCCCACAAAGGGCCTCGCTCCCCAAGGCTGCTGTGGCAGGAGGATAGGGATACAGAAACTTGCCTCTCTTGTGGAATGCAGGGGAAAGGCCTGCAAACGCTTGCATAAGGGGTCAGGCTAGGGAAAGACTCCAGGTCAAGCTGCACCAGCTGTGTTCAGGGAGCTGGGAAAGCCAGCCTGGAGGAGAGTATACTGTACACTACAACCGTAGCCTGGGAACGTTGGGATGGGAGCCTCACTAGCGCTTCCCAAAACCATGCCACTGGCCAGCGAGGTGCATGGCCAAGACACAAACCCATTTGGTACACTCCTTTGGCAGCCTCTGGCTCTAATCTCTTCCCATGGGATCAGGCTGTCTCCTGCCTTATCCACAAGATGAAGCTGTCTATCCCCAACACAGTCCTCGGGGCAGGGCTGGCAGAACCAACACTGCCTGCCTTCCCTCCAGGGTGAGCCTCCACCAGCACGGCATGGCTGCCTACCCAGGCTGGAGAAGATGCAAGTTTCATTCCACCACCACCATGAGTCAAAGTCTTAATGGAGACCTTGCTCCTTCTGATACATATTAAAAGCTTGCAATGCGGTTGATGGAGATTCCATGAAACACATTCATAATATGAGCCAACATGGCAGCAGCAAGACTATTGCACCCTGACGTTAGTGATCCTGGTGAAGTCTTCATGCTGCCCTTTCCTACAGAAAGAAATCTCTGCAAAAACATCTATGTTGTTGTAGTTTTTTTGTCAGATCTACCAAACTTGGCACAGAGTCCTCAGGTGTAGGTGCTGGGCTTCTGCCAGAAACTGTCAGCCTGGGCGAGCAGTGAAAATAAACAGTATGTTATGGGAAACACTGCTGTCTTCATTCCTCCTCAGATACCAACCCAATATGCTGCTGCTCCTTACTTTTAGTGCAACAGGGGATGTTTGCAGTGACTGGCATTGCAAAATACTAATTCACATGTCATGACATTAATCTTAATACTCGTGACTGTAACAAGAGCTATTCCAAACCTGTAATACATTCTGTAGTATTGCACTGCCCTCTTGACTGACAAACAGAAGCACCTTTCCTCATAACATTGTTGCTAGCTCCTTTCCACTGAAGGCAAATAGAATTCACAATAAAACCCCCATACATAAATAGGTAGAATGACATGAATATCAGAGGTTATACCTGTTAGCTTCTTATGTTTTACCACTGATATTGTTACAGAGCCCAACAAAGAACTGGAAGAAAGGTTCAAAAAGTTGTAGCAATAAAGGAGAAGAAAGTCAACTTGAATCCTACCTCCATTTGTACCGTATCGATTTCTAGCTGAATTGTAGCCTTGGCTCAAAAAACAGAACATGTGTTATTTGTTGTATGTTACATTACATATCAAAATCATCCATAATAATAATTGTTTAAGATTTCACTGCAAGTTCCTCTGTATTTCTTACTGCCCAGAATACCTGTGCACCTCCCAGGGAGGCAGAAGTACATTTAAGTGCATGTTTAAACTACAATAAGTTTTAAACCCTTCATCTTCCTCTGAGCTCGCTTTGCAGCAGGTACTAAATGGTTAAGTTCAGTAATGAGTCCAACTACGAACACGGAGGAAATATTTCCATTGCTTTTGGCATAAAGTATGTGCATGAAGTTGCCTTTCTGCTTGAATAAAAGCCTGAAAAGCAAACAATACACACAGCACGCATTGTTCAAGAAGTGAGTGCAAACAAACTTAAAAGCAGATTAACTTTATAGTTGTTGTACAGAACAATGAAGGCAGAACCAACTGTTCTCACCCCAGCAAGCCAGGCAGCGGGTGCAGAAATGACCATAGAGTGCCGACTGGCATCCTGACCATTAAACTGCATGCTGGCACTGGGAAATCCAAACTTGCACCTCAGAAAATAAGAAGCTATTAACAAAAAGTACAATTCTGGTCTCTCCTGCAGCTCTAACAAGACCTCTGTCTCATGTCAGTGGGAGCTCAGCAAGTGGAGCAAGAGCAGAACATGCCCCATGATGTGGAGGACTTTCGTATTTAATCCAGCCCCTTAATGCTTTTGTGTTAAACCCAGCCTCAGACAGCAAAACAGAAACTGAATTACACCACATACACAATTTAAAATTATTAAGTATTTTAACTTACTCAGATTTAGACATAACAACATCAAGGGATAATTACGCTTTTACGGTGCTTCTGCTATATCAAAGACTGGCTACTAGAAAGAGACAGGAAGATTTGAGATAGAAGGTGCAGACTGCACTATGCGAGACATTTTCAGTTTCCTTCAAAGTGGTTCCCTGTTTAAAAACAGGCTTTGGTGTAAGCTTTTGAAACCTACTAACTATGCAAAATACGCTATTACCTGTGTGATATTTTCCAGCACTTGCAGACTCCTGGTGCATCTAACAGTCTGTGCTCCCCCCCACCCCAGATAAATATAATAACCACAGTTAACTCCATTAATCAAAACAAAAAGGAACTGAGAAATTGCACTTTGGTGTTGCAGGAGACAATGTGAGGAAAGGTGAGGCTGAGAAAGAGATCCTAAGGAGCAGCCTTAACACATAGCGCACAGGTACGACCCAGCTTTAAAAGTCCTGTATGCACAATCCTGCCTGCAAGCCTCTCTCCCCAGGCTCTGGCGAACACTACTTGCAATACAAGCAAGCCTGGTGTAGCAGCCCCATAGAGACACAGGTCTCCCATCATCAAATCTAACAAAAGAAGGAATCAGTCAGGGCAGCAGAAAGTCCTGTCTTTCTCCTTCGCACCCTGCAGTGGAAATACATGACTAAAGGAAAGACGCAAGTAAACTGCCACTAACCCTAGCACATTCAAGCTTTGTTTTATTTAGCTTGCATACTAAAAGCTTTAACAAGACAAGGCCTTCACCCCCAAAAAGCATGCACTCCTTACTTAACAACTTACTCATCCATTTCCAAAGAAAATGAAGAGGCTTCCAGCCAGCCAAAACCTGTGGGGACATTTTCAGTCACCAGAGGCAGTAGTAGGTGCCTTGATTCCTACTCAAGTCAGCAGAAATCAGGTGCCTAACCTTTCTGTGCCTTCAAAATCCCCTCAGTAATAGCTTAATGCAACAAAAGGGAGAAGCAAACAGGTTTTGTCTGTCTATAGCCTGCTTCTCAAACAAAGAATACAAATTGCATATGACAGGCTGCTGCATGTGCTTGACTGTATGTGTCTACGTGCAAGTGGAAGAGCAAGTGGAGAAGTATGACAACTTTGGAAGAGCATATTGCTGCCAGTCATTTTTAATAATTAAAAAAAAATAAAAAGGTAATACAAGATATCCCAGATAGCCTGTAGACCCTGCTACCCAAGCCCCTTTGATTTGAGCAACCTGCAGTTTGGAAGTAGCATGCACCATTGCCACAGACCCCACGGGCCACCAAGTATCTGAGCTGGCCGCCCTTGCTGAGTGCAGCATACTAACAAGACTCACATCCAACTGTCCTACGGAGCTAACGCCAGTCCCACCAAACCCTTCCTCTTTCTCTTTAAAGGGATTCGGCTTCATGTCCCTGTTTGAGCAACATCATGAACCTGCTGGTATAGCTTTGAAAGAGGTAGCTGCCGAGCAGGGTGAGAGCAGTGCTTTGAGGAACATGTCCTTCAGAGGCAACGCTGCCTCAAGCAGCTCTCTGCTGCTGCCCAGGCCTGTCCCTGCACTGCCCTTGGGGATCTTTTGAGCTGCTTAGGTGGTTGCATGAATGGGTAGACGGCCCAATGTAAAAATGACCTTGCTTTTCCCCAGTGTATCATCTTCCACCTTTAGTAGTTCCAAGGCTAGATACCTGCCTGCCCGCACACAGCTCCGCCACCACAGTGTGTGTATAGGCTCGTGCTGGGTGGCACTGGTCTGAACAGGGCTCCTACAGTTGTCTTAGGGTTTTTTTTCACCTTCTTCCTCTCAGACTTTGGCCAGATCAGCTCTCTGAACTGGCCTGTAGAACAGCAGAATTTACACTGGCGGAGAAAGGAAAACGTGGGGGACATGGGGAGAAGAGAGAGGACAACAAAAGCCCTTAAATTCAGCTTAGATTGCCATGGAAGACGTGGCTGTCAGAAGGAGCACCCCTCTCTATCCTCTGAGATGAAGCTAGTCTCTGTGAGCATGAGAACATACCATGGAATCAGCCAGACCAAGCACTCCAAATTCTAGGATTTACTTTTTAAGTTTTGGTTCATGTTTCCAAATTGGAGGAAGAGTTAAATACAAAATTTAGATCCAAATCTTCTTGTGTGGGATGCCTGGACAAAGGTAGAGGGAGGCCAGGTCAGGCACCTCTTAAGTAAAAATCTCACCTGGACCTTGCAAGCTTCCAGAAGGCTCTTCTGTTCATTAACTTCCTAGCTGTGCAATGGAATCATCATTTCCACCCCCACCCTTTATCTTCTGCAATTCTCCCTGGGTGAGAAGCACTAAAGTTTGCAAACACACTGGGTTTTTTATATGTTTTTTTAGTTAAAAAAAATATTCAACGGCCTCACCAGTATTTGGCAATACTGGAGAAACATGCGCAGTTATTTTCTCACAAAGAGCATCTGGGGACAAGCATCCAGCAAGGTGTTGGGTGTGCTAAAGTGAAATGAGTCTGTAAGAGCCAGCACCTCACTCAGTTGTTAGCATTTAAAAGAGGCTGAGGCTTTCAGAGGGACCCAAGACAATTAGCTGCTCCAGACTAATTGAATTTCAATTAGATTTGTGCACATACTTCTTTCAGGTTCTTCTAAAATGGAGCCCATTGCTTACACCTGTAATCACTGACTTTCTCCCTTTGTGTGTATGCCAGTCTTTATTGGGGACAATCTTTTGTGTGGATGATTAACTTCCAACTTACTTAAGTATTTCTTGAAGCAAACACAACTTAAGCACATTTAGATTCAAACAGGTGCTTGCCTGCTCCTCCAAAGAAAGATGAACTTAAATGACACACCTATTTTTCTAAGCAGGAGCCCTTTATATATTTAGTATTACTTTCAGCATGGTTGTTTGGGTTTGTTTTTGTTTTTCTTTTTAAACAACATGTTCACACCACACTGCAGAGTTTATAAATTCAGGTATTTTTAGATCCCTATAATACTCTCAGACTGGGATGTGTAAATGCAGAATTAACTTATTTATTTTGACTATATTAATTTGCATCTGAAAAAAACCAAACATTTACACGTATCTAGTTTCACTACAAATTTAAGAAGTATATGATTAGCATTAATTGCTGGATATGCCATGTTACTGTGTAATATGCTCATCTTCTAAAACCTTGAGTTGTAATCTTTAATAATCTGCTCCTAAACAGCAGTCTAAACTCTTCTTCTCTACATAGTTTGCCTTACCATATTTGACTTGTTAATAAACTTCCCAAAAGCTGCACTCAAAGGACAGTAAAATGTAAAGATCTATGCTAAGATAGGCATTATTTGGATTCATCTCATTAAAAATCAGTAATGTTAGCTTTCGTATTCTAAGCAACGCACAGGCACTAAAGTACTTCCCAGTGAAAAGTGAGGAAGTCCTTGGCAACATCCTGCGCAAGATTAAAAGAAAACAATAGGCGCAAGCTCATCAGACATTGAATGACCACCCTCATATACACCTATGTCTTAACTTCTAGTCTGAGGTACTTGTACCTTGAATCTTTGCAAACACTGAGCTTGGCCAGAGCACTGCTGGGAGAACCCAGGGCAGGGGTAACACAGGGACACTGGCAAAGGCCAGTTCGCTTACTAACACATTCCATGAAAATTTCAGCTCTACCGGCATGGAGGTTTTATGCAGAAAGTGAGGCGACTTTGCCCTTTTGCGCACCTGTGATGCAATGCACTATTAAGCAAAATTAACTGATTATGTAGCAAACATGGCAAAATGAAGCATTAGCTCCTCTGACAGTGCTATCTCCTTTTTAATGAAGCACAGAACAATCTGTTATCAGGGCTAGCACCACACACAATGTTTGTAGTAATGGGTCCCAGCTCATCTATTTTTTTATAGTAGAGTATGTACCTCAGATGCCAGAGTTACCACACATTAACTGCTGAGCCTACAGGGGCACAATATCTGCCCATGTCACTGGAGTATTAACAACCTTACACAAAGGACCTCCTACAATTTAATGACATCTATTCTAGTCCTTCCAATCTGTTCCAGAAGCCTCCACCTTGCCTTATAAGCATTCAGTCCAACCCATTCACATCTGTATGGCTCATCCTTCTCCATTACCTTGAACTTCCTTGCCTCCAGTATGTGGTACTGGCCATGTTTAACTTACGTAAGCCAAGGATTGGCTGAAGAACATTGCTAGGAAACCCTACAGGCAACTGCAGAATCAGCTAAACTGTGCACAAAATAGGTCACTTCTGCATTACTGAATGTACTTAGTGCAATTACAATCACAGAGAACCATTTCGAACTGAAAAAAATAAATATGGTAAGGAACAGAGAAGAAGGGAAAGCCAGCAACAGCAAATGTGAAGTTCTGTTTCTTCACAAGAGAATGCCTTCCACAGGTCACCCTTTCTGGAAAAAGAATAGGCTTCAAAATGGACATAGCTTTTATCACATAATTAAAGGCTGCAGGAAGACTTCTAGTACTGTGATGAACATCAGAAGCAAAAACATGGAGTAAAGCATTAAAAATCTGCAATAGCAGCTTCTAGAAAGAAACCAGATGGGAGCTGCTACCCATGCCAAGAACCTAGGTGGGGAGCCCATCCTTCCCAAGAATGACATTGTCTTTCCACATGCCTCCTCATCACTTAAACTTCTCAGAAAAGCACATGGGAAAGCAGAAGAACACATTTTGTAGTGCTTTTACCCTGTAAGATATATTCTTCAATTCCCAGTTCTTGAGGGGAAGAGAAGGTCTCTGGAATCTGCTCCTTAGTGACCACTGACACCAAATCTTCTGCCTGGATACTCTGCGTAAAATTCACACCCAACTAACTCTAGTGAACAACTCTCGCTAAAGTGAGGCTCTTCCCCTAAGGAGCCAGAAAATCTTGTATTAAACATATCCTGACATGTGAATGTCTTGCATTAATGAAACAGTTTGGCACAGAATGTGAAGATGACAAGCACGTTAGTGAGCATCCCTTCTTGCACAAAGCAGTCCACAGGCTGCACTTCTTCCCCTTTAAGACAGAATCCCTGGTAATCCATTACAGGCTTGAGTGCTGCTTTATATGAAAATACAAATGCAACTTAATACCTATAAAAGTAGTAAGGGAGCACCCTGGAAGTTGGGATTCAAACCATTTTGAAGGAGACAACCAAGGCATGGTGTATCGTGATGACCACAACTCTTACTGTGAAGCATGCAGACTGACAGGGAGGCATCATGAGGTGTGGGGTATTTCATGTCAATCAAATTTCTTCACGTCAGTTATCAAATTATTTCATGTCAATCAAAATCAATCTCCACTCCATTCTTAAGATACTCTCCAAATAAGCCATAAGCACTACTGAAAACAACATGACTCCTTCATTTTCTTCACAAAGTAGTCTCATGTGCAAGTTGAATGTTTTCATGATTTAAACAAATGAACTTCATAAATGAAAAAACGTGAAAATAAAACTGTTATGATTTCTTGTTTGGTTTTAGTATTATACTTGAGAAACATTATATAGATTAAAGATTACATATAAGACAGCACTGATGCAGAAAGTAACTGTGGCACCATACGAAACCGTAACTAAATTAATTCTTCCATCTCCTCCTAATCCCTCTGAGAATGTGGGATATTTACTTCTACCATCACCATCGTTCAACTTTCCAGCTCTGATTGCCAGTTACAGTTGTACAGTATGTACTGTTCAGAGTTGCTGAGTCAAAGAAAAGATAGCACAAGTAATTAGAAAACAAACAAACAAAAATAGACTTTTATTTCTCTCCCTCCCCTCCTCCTCAAATAAAGCAACATCACAGACTGAATCACACGGCAGCCATCATATGTCCATATCAAAAGTCTCATAGTTGCTATTTCTTTTGCGGTGTGTCTAGACAAGAGCAAATGTTTCACTGAGAGTCGGTCGTAAAATACCTCCTCAGTCAATCTTTTATCTTTGCAGTGCAAGGGATCTCATGATGTAGACGGCTGTTTATGGGCTGCAGATTTTTGGAGGAGGGAACATTAACACAGGAGAGGTCGCATCATACAATTGATCCTAGTATTTGTTGACTTAAGAACAGCATGATGTTGTGTGACTTGTTCAGTTTTACGTGTCATCACTGAAAGCAATTTTATTTTTAAAAGAAAATCAAGAAATATAATACAGTATGTTATATAAACACACTCTCTTCACGTCTCAGTTTGCACTATATATATTGCTCACACATTAACTGGACCCCCAAAAGGTTCTCTCAGACTGAAACTGAAAGACAACAACATGGGAGCATCCCAAGCAGTAGCTGAACAACAGTCACCATTTAAATAACACTAGAAAAACTGGAATCAATCTACAGTAACTTTTCAAAACTAGCATTTAATGTAGCCATAAAGCCTCTAAGCAACATGAGGATGCCTCCTTCCAGGTAGAGATATGCTATAGCTGCACTGAAATACACAGGCAGAATGGAAAAGTCACTCACTTTAGCCAACCGCTGTCAGAGTATTTCTCTAAAGAAAGCAAACGGCTGAATAATCAACTGCAAATGACTTCTGGGTCAGAGAAGGAGGTGGAGGGGTTGAAACCTTGAACCATTGCTGCTGATATATAGTATCTTTATCTCCCTGCTCCCTATGGCATGTACTTGCGTGTTATCTCAAAGGATGAATGACCTGCCTGCAATGAATTATGCCTGCTTATCTTCCAGACAGGGTATACACTAAGTCATTAAGTCATCTAAGAATATAACCCCAAGGGAATCACTAAAGGAACATGAAATCCTGTCCTGCTCCTAGTCGTTGTGTCAGACTTCTGCTGGTGCAGGTGACATGGGTGTGAGGAAGAGGCATGAACATCTCTCACCCACTGTCTCCCAGTTTTCCACTTTTGAATATTTCTGCTTCTGACCATGCAAAGTTAGATGACAACAGAGTAACAAGACTAGCCATTTCTTTCAGAGGACTGCAAAACGCAGCCCACTCTGACTACCAAGATTTCCAAGCCACAAAGAAACTAGCTGAAACATGCAGCCAATGTGAGACTTGCAGAGAGCTCACAGCTATCCTATTTGTGTTGGAATATAATGGGTTTTGTCCAGATGAAAGGGTGCACTTCTTCTGAAGAGCCGCACATTTTTTTTTAATTAAAAGAAATTGATTTAGTGACAGGATTTACAATAGGGTATCTGACAAGCTCACTGACCTTCACACATACATACAAATGACTGAGACTTGATGCATTCAGAGAAGCGGATCCTTGTTTGAAACAATAAAACTGTTAAAACATTGAGAACACTGATTCCTGCAAAAGCTGAGGACCTCCCCCCCAACCCCCAAGCAAAGTGTATTAAAGAAGGCTTAGGGTAAAGACTGCTCTGCACAGCGAGCCTTTCCAGATAACACCTCAGGAAGTCTGGGGTATAAAATAACATCTTTACACAGAGAGAGAAAAGGGCATGTCTGGCAAAGGGTTGACCATGCTTTATTATAGCCTGGCAAAGCTCTAGCTCATCATTTGCCTGTGATGCTGTCGCTACTCCCATTGCTCCTTATACTGAGCAAGTTGTGTAGTAGTTAAATATCTCCTTTCAAGTATTCTCAGTACCCACAAAAGAAAGAAGCTCAGCAGCATTCTTAATGAGAAGGAAACACATCAGCACCTCTAGACAGCACTAAACTGGCACCCAGCCTCTAAAGCTGTTTTCAAGGGGCTACTGCTCGAGTTTGGTTTCAGTTTCCCATTATCTGCAGCCAGGTGATGAGCACTCTTGGAGGTGTTTCCTTGGAAGTGGTGGTGCAGCAGACCCTGGCTGTATACCAACTGAATTAAAGCTTTACTGGGAAAAAGAATAAGGAGGCTCCTCTAGAGAAGAAAGCAAGCCTGTCTGAATGGAAATCTGTGCCTTAACAAAAGAGCGACAACAATCTCTAACCTTCTGCCTGGCAATACCTGCACCATATGTGAAGAAACAATGTTCAGTGTCATTTCAGCATCCCCCCCTAAATTTAAAATGAGATAATAAAAAATAATATTAATTTTCTTAAAAAAAAACAACTTAAACTCAGTTTTCTTCTTGACTTACAGACTTTACTAAATGAACACCCCTCCCAGCCTGGTCATCCTGATAGGTCTCCCTGAATATTAACAGATAAAAAATAAAACCTAATCCTTGCTAGAACGTTCCTGGGACAAGGCCAGGATATTTATATCTTTCCAGGGCAAAACTCAAACTAGGCCTTGTGCTGTCACTTGTGCCAAGAAAAGTCTTGCTAGGACATGGAAAGAGGAAATTGCTTCCGTTTCCATGTGGACATCAGAAAACTTTGGCTGGAAACAGAAGATGCCACACAAACAGTCAAGAGAGCAACCAGATTTCTTTTAGAAAGCTCTACACATCATACTTCACAAAATTTTTTGGAGGACGGTTCAGGCTTGTTTTCCTGTGTTTTGCTAGGCTTTTGTTTTTTTGGTTTGGTTTTTTTTTTCAGGACCTTCTACATTAATAAAAACCCCTAAGTAATACATGTTTCCCTTTTAAACAGTACTTGACACACAGAGACATACTGGGCACCTCCAGAAGTGTGATTTTAATCTTATCTTCCTGTGCATAGTGGTTTATATAAGGACTTAATTTTCATTCTCTTATATAACACCTATTTTTTCACACTGTGCCTCCAGCCACTACCATTAACGAGGAGTTAAATGGCACGATGGTGAAAAGATTTCATTAATAGACTAGCTTCTAAGCTTGTGAGCAATCTGCTAAAGGAAAAATAAAAGCAACAGATTTTCAGTTTTAGTAGACAAGGACAGCAAGGGCTCCCTTGTTAGCTTCTATTTATGGTCCCACAGCAGATGACCCGAATCTCCTCCATACTCATCCCCCTCTACAGAGCCTATAGCTTAGATTATTCACTTCTTAATGAAAACACCACCTGCCAGATGGACAAAAGAATAATTACATTACACTTACATTAATAAAATACATACGAGTCCTGTTTGCTGTGCAGAGAGCAGTGCTTTACATCTGGATCTTGTACAGTAGAAAGACACTCAGAAATGGGATTTTCCTTGCTGTATTTTATGGTAATGAAGATCAAGATCTGATTCATACAATTGCCTAATGCAAATCTACTTGATGTGGGAAAGGCAGCTCTTGGAGTAATAAACTGCCTTTCATTATCATCTGTGCTTGCTAGGTTTTATAGGCCAGGGTTCAACAACTGCATCCACAATGCACGGCCATTCCCATCCAAAACCCCAAGTAGACAGAAAAAGACACCACCAGGAGCTACACAGGAGGATAGAACTCTAATGAGAGTCAGACAGAAGCAGGGACCTTATCTGAACTTGATAAAAAAGCTTGGGATTTGATTTTAGGGGTGAGCAGAAGTTCAAGCCAATTATGCCCCTGTATCCCTAATATTATCCACAGCATCAACCAACAGCATGTCCTAACTTAGCAGTGTGTCTCAGGGAGCATTTCCACCTCTCTGCTAAAAGCCTCATTATTCATATTTCTGGGAACCAGGGGTAGAGAATTAGAAAACAAAATGCCTGAATAGGCGATGTAGCGCATAATAGTTTCATCATTAAAAAGATGGCTACAGAATGAGTCACTTACTGTACAGCCACGGTTGCATCTGCGTTGAACTGAGGAGTGCAGAAAATTGATTTTGTCTCCCCAGGAACATCCTGAACCTTTACGGCTTTTATCCAGGAGGGCGAGAAGACTAGCAGATGCTTTCTGCTGGTTAAATCCATTTCTCTCTTCCCCCAAGAAAGGCGGTATCTTTGACAAAAAAAGGCTACACTTTTAAAGTTTAACCTCCAGAAATTCTACTAACATAGAAATTTTGGTTTATCATTCTTTCTGTCTGTCCCACTACTCCAAACAAAAGGAGTTCTCTGGGTCTAGTGAGACTTTCCAACCTATTCCTACTTTCCTGGCTCTTGCTGCCTAGATGAAAGCAGAACTGTAAAAGATCCTTTAGGAACGTATCAATCCATGTTTGCAAATACTTGAAGAAACTACTGGTTGCTTTGACTGAAAACTTAAATTCTGCCATTCAGTTCAATGGTGCCAAAAACGCATGATGTTTGCACCTCCTGGATAGCAGTTGTCTTCACTGTGTGAAACAACAGGAGTACAGCCTTCAGTTTACACCTAGTTCACCCCCTCTGCTATGGGAGTAAAGTTTCTCCTCGAAAGGACTATCATGATTTGGGGAAGTAAAGATGGAAAAGAAGCCCAGAGCTAACACGAAACAACACTGCAAAAACCTAGCACAAAAGCTATCCTGTCTTTCTGGCTGACGACTAAACACATATTTCCTTGAGGGAAGAAAACATCTCCACCAGTTTGCTTGAGACTTGAACGTCAGTCCTAGCCAGACAGCAGCCCTAGTTTCACCAGGAGCCAGACTCCAGCCCTGGATGGTTTCCATCCAGATCCATCAAGCCTGTGCATGCGCAGCGCTTTCAAGAGTTTGCAAGAGCCACGTGTATATTCAAGAGCAGATTTGGATGTTGTGTTCATTTCTGGCTTAATGGTTCTCATGTCCCTTAAATAACAGCCTGTTTTCTGGAAACTGAGTAATTTCTTAAACATGTTCACAATTTTATCCCTCTTATCTGGAAAACAATATCGAAGCCACCAAACATCTGTAGCTTTGATTTTTTACTTTTGGAGACAAATGACTGTTTCTCTGAAGGAAGGTGTCACTTAGACCATATACTTCAGGAACCTTCAACCTCCTTCCTTTACCACACCAGTGCCTGCAGAGGTCCTGCTACACACAGCTCTGGGTTTGTCTCCGAGGTTCCACCAAGGTAGCCTAAGCAGAGGCAAGGTGTCACAGAACTGGACAAACACCTGTGTCACGAAACCAAAAATTGCCACAGAACACAAAATATGCAAAGAAGAAAAAACTGTGCAGGGTACAGCTCAGGTAGCCTGTGTTGCAGATCACCTGTGGTCCTAAGAAATTCCCAATGCTCTTGGCAAAAGCAGAGTATAGATCCAAATTCCCGAACGCAGCAATGTTTATTGCCCCAGCCCAGTGATTCACTAAGTACAGGATGTGCCCAATTATTCTGTGTATTTTTCCAATCCTATTTCATAAACTTCAGTTGCACAAGTACAGCAATACATTCTTTCATGCTTGTCCATTAAAATTCACTTTAAGAAAGGCCATCCGACTCAAACAATAAAATCACCAACTGGCTATATGCACGGGGGTTTTTTTGTTTTGTTGTTGTAACCATGGAATCAAAAACCTCAGCTGTTAAGTGCATACATTCTATGATACAATCGCTTATTTTTTTGTCTCAACCTGCTGAGAAAAGTTTTGCTTTTAACTTTGGATGCTGGGTTTGCTCCAAATCCAAAAATTAAAAACAGCAGTTCTGAGGGACACAGATATCTAAGCCAACAACATTTGGCTGCCTAACATAAAAATTAGCAGAATTGTTATTACTAAAAACAAACCATTAGATCTTTCCAAGATAAATAAAAACTTAGAATTTTGACTATTAGTCCACAAACAAAGCTCCTAATTTAGTTTGTTTGAACGCCGCACCATGGATAAAACAGATACAACTTCAATTTCTGTATCTCTAAAGCTAATTTCACTACCTTAAGCAACCTGGCTGGAAACTGAAGCTTCCCCTTTTTTTCTCTTCTAAAATTATTTACTACAGGTAAACACAAATCTTTCTATTGTTGTTGAAATATCATTGAGGTACCATGGCTGACAGCAAACCATACTTCAACAAGCTTGTCCCATACTCAGGGCAATACATTTGAGATTTTATGAATGAAGTGTGGGTTTTCTTGTGAAAGTAGCAAAGATGACAACATGAAAGATGAATGTGGTGCAGGCTCCACATCTCTGACCACAACACACACACAACATTTACCCCGGCAGCTAGGAAATACAATGACAGTATTTTATATACAATAAGCCACTTTTCACCTGGAGAGCTGATACCACCCTACCTGAAGCAGACAGGGCAGTCTGAGGTGCAGTGGCCTACCACACACCACACAACACCCATCGGTGCCAGAGATGCAAAGGAAACCTGGACTTCCATAATCTCCATGTAGGATTCACACTAGCTGTGTCCACACGTGGGTGGTCCACAACAGCTTTGAAGCAAAACTTCTTGGCCATCCCTTCTGCTGCATCCTGGCTTTGTTCACAGGGTGACTCTGCTGAGCCCAAACTACGTTTCTTTCAGAGAAAACTAAATGAGAAGTTTAGCTCTGGGAATGTATCGAATGCCCTCCTGTCTTTTAACAGGGAGTGAAGGATTCAAAAGAAGTGGTTGCTTGGACAGAACAGAACAGGTTAAACTATTTCAGTTTGAAGGGACCTACAGCAAACACCTAGTCCAACTGCATGACCACTTCAGGGCTGACCAAAAGTTAAGGCATGTTAAGGGCATTTTTCAAATGCCTCTTAAAAGCTCACAGGTTTGGGGCATTGACCACTTCCCTAGGAAGCCTGTTCCAGCATCTGACCATCCTCTCGGTAAATAAATGCTTCCTAATGTCTAGTCTGAACGTCCCCTGTCGCAGCTTTGAGCCATTCTCATGCATCCTATCACTGGATACTAGGGAGAAGAGATCAGCACCTTCTTCTCCACTTCCTCTCCTCGGGAAGATTTAACATTCATTGGCAGTGGGGACATCTGGTCCAAAGAACCAGACTAAATCTAGTCTGGAATAAAATGCTCAGTATTAATATAGTGTAGATACAGGAGCCTCTGCACCTGCTGCTTTATCTACTCATCCTCTCCCACTGAGCCAAACAGCACCATGAAGGCCACATCTCTCCAGCACAGAAAGCTGCCAGGACAACCAGTGCTTTTTGCTATTTGTGCAGGACAAACACCTACCATATTTTTCCTTGACAATCATGTATTGCACTAACAAATCATTTTATGCGCTTAATTTGATGAAGAAGGTACAACTGACCTTATTCAAATTCTAGACGACAAATTTGCAAGGCAGACTGGACTTCTGGTTTAAGAGTGTTGGCAATGCAGAGAGGATTTTATCCCCTGGACCAGCTCAGATGTGCTCTTCTTTGTCAGGACTTGCACATCTGTTGAACACCATCAGAGCCAAGTATGCTGGGAGCATTTCCCCTCTACAAACCATCTACAGTGCTCCACAGGGCCAAGCAACTCCTGAAAGGGAACTGCCATAATTTGATGTGACCCATCGATTAGACCACTCGCTCTCTCCAGGGCAGCACAGAAGGCTGAGACCAAGCTGCTTTGAGACACCAGTATCTGACAAAACAATGCCATCTAAAACCCGCTGGCCAGCTTGAAGGAAGCTCCTCTTCTCAGCAGGTTTACCTTCGGCAGCTGCCAAGCACTTCAAGGAAATCAGTGTCACCTCACCACTTTGTGTGTGCACCCAGCAGTTACTGCTCAGGCTTTGCAACCTCACTGGAGAGAGACACAAGAGTAAGACAGGCCAAATTAAAACCCTAAGCCCATTAATCACACCCTCATGACTTCAGATAATGCAACGTGCATCGTGCACCATATGCTTATGTAGGTCTTGCCTTCGGCCATAATCTAGATTATGGAATTAGCTAGGAGCAGGGCTGCAGTGAGAAAAAGAAGTGACACGAGTGAGGAGGGACAGGCCAGGGTCATGTGAATTCACTCCCTCAATGAAAGGTAGTTATGGAAAGAGTTCATACCTAAACTCAAATGGCTTGATTAACATTCCTGAAATGAAACTCATCGATTCTCCACGTAAAATGAGGCCAAAACTGATGGCGCCTACCTACTCTGACACGCTCAATGCTTGAAGTGGAGTTCAAATGGATCATTGCAGCTTCACAAAGTTCTCTGTGAAGAATTGCCAAAGGAGCAAAATTACGTGAAATACCACTTCATCATTCCTACGGTGGAAGCAATGTGCAATCACAGAAATGGCAGCAAAAGAATGCAGCTGAAGTAGTTCCTCTGACCTGCTGCAAGGCACTGAGAAAGCTCTTCAGCCTCACTGGTGAATTGCAGGGAGCTCAGCAGCACAGTCATTTCATGCCTGTATTCGCAGACAATACTGCATGGTATTTTAAGATCTGCATTAATAGAAATCCTTTAAAGAAAAAAAATCAAATTAAAATTAGACATACTCAAATTACATTATTTCCATGCCATGTTAAATACGAATTCTGTTCAGTATAAGTGCAGAATATTTCATGTGGAAAAAAAAATAATTTTGAGGGGGCAATGAGCCATGTGGAGATTTACAGAAGATATTTTAAATCAAATGCATCAGAAAATGAGTAATGCTATTAGACCAGTTGTTTTAAATAAAGACATTGGCTTTAAAAGGTGCGGTATTTCCAACAGATTCCATATTCTTTGCACCAACAGAGGGATTTTTCAGTGAGTCTCATAAACATGAGTGGCTAAAGGAGCTTGTTGCCTCCCTGCAGCAGTGGCCATGGAAGATACAGCCTCCAACAAAACATCAGTGGACCCTCTTAGTGTCAGGCAACACAGAGCAATGCTGCAGGCTGCCCATCATGTCAGGTCTGGGACAGAGAGGTGTCAGAAAAGGGATCCATTTCTAACTTGGCTTCAATCATTGCTGTGACTTTCAAACCTATTATTCAGGGGGAGAAACATCAAAAGATAGATACGCGCTTGAAATTGCAAAATTTGTTCCACTTACACATGGAACCAAATCTGCCAGACCCAGATCACTCTGGAGTTCCTAACAATGGACACAAACAGTGGGTGAGGTGGAGAAGAGGAAGAGCTGATCCCAAATATGCACATTTTCTGGATACGTGCCTCCTCCCAGCTCCCCCAACCAACCTACAGACATCTCAGCCCAAGCCTTTGCAGAACTTGGGTTACAGTAAGAGGAAAAGTCCTAGAGGGAAGATGTTCCTGTGATCCTTTAATGCTTAACATACTCTCTCAAGAGCCTTAGTCTTCAGATACAAAGCACCTGAGTTTTCATTCTACCTCCCAGAATCTTTCCTTGCCTGCAGGATGAGAAAAATTGTTTCTAGGTGGTAAAACTGTGTCAATTCTGCAGTTCCACCAGGCAGAAACAGCAGGACACTCCAAACTAACAAGTTTGCATGGAAGACATTTACCTAACATGGGGCTTTAATGAACACAATAGTAAATGTCTTTTTATCTTCAAAGATCTGCTATCAGTTTGAAATCCCATTAGCTTAATAAACTAGAAAAAGAAAAAAAAGAATAAAGAAGTGAGAGGGTGGGATTGGAGAGTGGGGTGGTAAATGCCTAGAACCTCATGTGTATTTATAGTCCCATTCAAGTCACCTGAAAGGGCTTGTTTACACTCAGATAGAAAGCTGAAACTGATGCTATGATTGGGAAGGAGTCATTTTTTGACCTGAAGAGACCAGATTTAGATACCTGTGATACCTAAGTGCCAAAATGGGTAAGGTGGGAAGTGGATGAAGTTTCCTCAAGAGCACAACTCAACCCAACAGTCGCGTCCACTGTGATGTGGAGGGCCCTCTCCTCCCCTGCCAAGAGTGTGCCTTGGTCACACACAACCCTTGTTGGGTGCCTACATGTCAGGGGATGCAGCAGCACCCAGCGGAGCTGATGCGGTGGAGGCAGCTCCAGGTGACACCGCTTTTCCTCAAAGAGGCTGGGAGTGCACAGGACATGACAGGAAGAACTACAGAGGCAACTGTGTTTTGCCCAAGTTCTTTCAGCTAGAGTAATCTTACGATAGGTTGAGTGACAATAGCAGGTAAAGAACAAATGCATAAATATGCAGCCCTAAGCCTCCTGAGCTCCTTTGATCGTGGCAAGCCACACCATCAGACACTTGCGATGCCGCAAACCCTGCCAGAAGTTCGGGGCGGAGGCACCAAAAACACACCGCCAAGCATGCCATGCTGTATCTGAGCAAAAACCAATCTAAGCTAGCTGCTCTGCTAGAAAGCAAGCCACAGAGCAGGGGAAAGAAGAGCTTGCCCTCCCGAGCCATGGCTCTGCCTGGGACAAACACCAGCTGGTCAGCATTCCCATCCCACACACACCCCGGCTGCCGCCACACAGCATGGGCAGGCACCCTGCCTCCTGGCCACTGCAAAGAAGCCACATTCTCTGGTGTTCGGGGCAAAGAGAATTCAAAGGCTAAATATCCTTCTTGAACAGGGACTACAGGTACAAACCATTATTTTTATTAGCAATTCCTGTGTTGCAGATTGATGCTTTCTCTAAATAAGTCAAATCTGCACCATTAGCATACGATGCTTCTACCCATCCCCAGTCAGTCTTGTTAATAAAACACAAAGGCATCCTCTTAAGTGACCTTACTCACGTAACTCCCCCTCAAGCCAACAGCAGCCAACCACTAAAAACAGTTAGAGGTAAAAGCTGTTCCATGAAGGTCCTGAAGACGACAGCAGCACTGCGTGCCTTGAAGGAATCATTTGTCCCTGACATCTCAAGCATTTAGACAGAGATGGACAGAAAAGACACTTGGCTTAATGCTTTTCCCCCTCCCCCCTCCCATCCTTCCTGGAAAGGGTATTGTGGCTGACTGCTTTGGTCCAAGTACTCGTAACCGTCCCTGACTCTAAATGGCTCTTTCCTCCAGGAATCATTTCAATGTAGGCCACTCTATTTATGCTGCTCTTCTGTAATCGGGGGATGAAAGAATATCGCTTGCAAGACACTCCTGCTTGGTTCACAACTCATCTCCAGGCAGTGCCAACAATAGGAGTGCTTACAGCTAATCCATTTACTCGGCTTACCTGTTATACTTCCATCCCCTTAATAAGCACTACCCGGCAGCTTCACTGAACTTGGAAACTGCTAAGTGACCTGTAGTAACCTCCCCTGTGCCACGTACTTGGAAAGCTGTGGATTTGGATTAAGACAGAAGCAAACCAAAATTGTCCTGGAGCTTCCAGTGGCCTGCCAGTGAGCGAAGATGCCTATGCCTTTCCCAGAATGGAGACAACCATTGGCAGACGCAAGCACCTCCCTCTCCGTGGCTAACCTTCAAGGAACAGAAGCCAGACATGACATGAACAGCAGCTCCCTCTTCAATGTGTGAAAAAAGAATCACGTTATACTACTCTCTGTCTCTTCTGGCTTTTCTGACACCCTCATGCAGGCTGAAAAGGTTCCCAACATGCTGCTGGCCTTGCTGGTAAAAGGGCCTGAAGCCTCCTGCAAGGGGCTCTGCTGTGCCAGAGCTCACCATTTCACTTCTTCTCTTCAAGAGCTTCAGTGCCACTTCTTTGTGCAAACTGCAGTGCAAGGTTAACAGGCAAACAAAAAGCAGCAGCAAATGGAGGCTGGTGCTTCGGTGGTTTTAGAAGAGCTGTAGCTCCTGCATCTAAAAAAACTGCTAAATTTCTCATCACATGCACAGGACAGTAGGGAAATGGATCAAGAACACAGAAAAAGGAATGGAAGAACCACATTATTTCTACTTAAATCAAAACAAAAGGCTTAGCATACCTGGATGGGTAAAGAAATTTATCTTTCACTATGGAGAGGTGTAGAGAGGGAAGCAGAGATTCTGAAACTCTGACGTAAGAATTACATTCAGTTATAATGCCAAGCAAACAAAACTCCACAAAGCAAATTCAACTGAAAGGGAAAAAAAAAACCCACAACAACAAAAAACGCAAAACCTAAGAGTGACTAAAAAATGTATTAGTCAAAGAAAATTTGTAATGGAAATGAACTTCCACAAACACTTTAGTTACAAAAATGAATCCTACCAGTGGAGCTGTGGAGCAAGAGAAGAGACTCAAATATTAGGAAGGATCTTCGCAAACACTTTTCAGGAGGTATTGAAGTAGGTGAGAGAAATGAAAAGGCCAAGAAGAGTTCCTGTCCCCAATCCTGCAGAGTACAGCTGCATGCCAGGCTACAAAACCATCTCTGGAGAAGCAAGTATGCTAAGTTCTGCTCCCACAAACTCCAGATCAATGTTGGAAAAGGTCTCCTCCCACCACCAGCTTTGGCCACTTGAAAGTCAGGTGTCTGTACAAATCTAGGCTCAGCTAACAGTAAGATGGGTGTGAAGAATCACCCTGCCTCTCCATCCATTGACTACACAGGGACCATTAACTACCAATTTAGATTTCGTGCACGCCCAGTGACTGCTAAAGAAAACAGACTCAACTTCAAGATACGTGTGCAACAACAGGCTGCTCCAAGCCTCACAGTTAAACACGAAGAGCAAAAGGCAATGTGCATCCTAAGGAAGACCTAATGTAAAGCTTTGAGATTTCTCTGTTCAGCAACATATCCTTAATGTCTCTGTTCAATAACATACTCGTCCCTGTAAGTAATTCCTGAACATTATTAAAACACTTAATTTATTCATATGAATTATTGCAGTACAAGATAAAAAAGCAACCGATAGTACTGAGTCTTGCAGTTGACAGCAAACAGGCTGGTTTATCCAACAGCAAATACAACCTTACCACTTGTGATATTGGACCACTATGACAAATTTGCCCACCCTCAATGTGAAATCCAGTGAAATGGTCTACAGCAGGTGTCTGGAGAACAGGACACAGGGTGATGATCCCTCCTACTGCCACCAGCTCAGAGATACTGGAGAGCAGAGGTGCGATTTTTGTGTTCTAAAAAGCCCATCCACCAAGCCCACTCCATTGACCACTGGCAACTGAATTCCATCAACTCTATAAAATAATATTTGCCCCTTTATGTACCATGTAAACAAAAATCTTCGAAGAAAAAAAAGTCACACTTAAAAAAAATGAATTATTTGTAGCTAAGACCTAATTTTCCCATTAGGACTGCAGAAATACCCTGGAGCAGACATGTGGTGTGGAAGCACTGGAGGCTGTTGAACAAAAGGAAAGCACATTTGTACCTTTAGCTTCCAAATCAAGCCAAATTCAAAGATCCTCAATCCCTAGCTACAAGAAGCAATTTATGCATCACCCAATGTATGCAACACTTGACACTACAGAGGACAGTTTGACTGGCCTTCTCTATACATAATTATTATTTGTTAGATCTACAGTTTATGATGAACTATCAAACTCCAGATAACTATTCTCAGCCAGGGAAGAGATGGGGGAAGAAAAGCTAGAATTTTCCAAAATGTAACATATCTGTCTCTCATTGTATCACCTGGCACTCCTATATAGCATATAACCCTCCCAACTCTTGAAGCAGCTAAAAAGAGACAGTTCCTCAGTCACTCAATGTACAAATAGTTGCCTCCACACCTAATAAACACAAACTATGCTTTTTAGTGCCTAGAGATGGATGTGGAACCAGTGCTTGATGGAATAATAAATATGGTTTTAGAGAATTCCATTATTTGAAAAAGTTTAGTGTCTGTAATAGGAAAAAAACTTCAAACCATAATGAGCAATACTTAGATAAATGATGTAACGAACTACCAGAGTAAAACCCTAAAACACACACCTTTCAGGGAAGGGCAGGAGAAGTCCAGTTGATTCTGATTATCTAAAAGAAGACCTAGTATATTCACTAAGCAAAAATCTCTGATAGCTAACATCAGCTGAAGTTAGCACATGAAAACAGAATACAAAAGAAAACCCCAGTGGCTTGATAAATACAGGCTGGAAAAGCAGTACCAAACTTCTTATAAAAAAAAAGGTAATTAACTGCTGGAAAAAATTCCAAGAGCTTTATCATCTCAGGTGTTTAAACCAGAATGGGATGCCTTTAAAGTACCCTCAAGCTCTGCCAGAATTTATGTGCTTGATGCAGGAATTATTAGATGAAATTTGATGTCCTGTATGTCACACGTATTTTACTCCGCATGTATTAGGAACTCAATTACATTTTGTAGCTACCAAAAACTACACAAATATTATCACATTGCTACAAAAGATGAGCTAAAGAAGAAAGAGTTTATAAGTCACAAAGCACTGCAAAATGAGGCTTCTTAGTGCACCTTAAGACAAAAGTGGACCAATAAATTAAAAAAAAAAAAGACACTTTCTGAAAGTCATCTAGACCTAAGGCAATTTCTCCTCACATCACCTCACAATTTTTTTGTTTAATTTCTTGGTTAACAGTTAGTACTTTATAAATTATATAATTATAAATTTTCTACACAGCTGAAAAAAAATAAAGGGAGGAGAATTCTCTTTTCAAACCCAACACCTGGACTTTGATTGATAAGAAGTGCTCTCTTCGTAGATGCACTATTTCCGAATGGAAAAAAAAAATCTTAGAAAATAAAATACTTCGAGTTGAAATAGTAATCTCCATTACTAGCACAAATGCCTTTCTCATAAGGATGCACCCTATCTTGTGCCTGACCCGGATAAGGGACTCATAGTGCTAGATGCTGTCAGAATGCAGAGTACCAAGAGACGCTTGCTCTCTCCAACAGCTTGGTCAGAGCAAGCTGTCTCTTTTCCATATCTTGAGGAAATGGAGGTAGGTGAGAGAAAAATACTTTTCAGAAACCACAGTGGCACTTTGCATCACTCCAACATCTCTTGCTTCCCCTTTGTGCCACAACCTCCCATCCCTTCTTGCCAAGGTTGAATGGTACCTGCTTACTTACACTTGTAAGCTGATTAATCGAGGCTGCTGCTATATAAAATGAAGGAGCTTGGGCTTCATCATATTTCTACATTAATGTCACTTCACTTAATCCAATCTTTTTATTATGCTCAATCATTAGGCATAGTTTTCAAATTTGTAGCTAATTATTAATAGAAAGAATTCTCTGGTGATTTTTTTCCCCCCTAACAAAACAGAAAAAAAGGACTAGTCTGTTTTTTTGACAACAGGCTTTTTCTTAGTAATAAAAAGGATCATATGACAACAGTTTTTCAGTGTATCGTGCAAGCTCTGCTGGAGTCAATCCAATTTCTATACAAGTGCTGCCATTTGGACAACAAAGCCGCCTTATTGAAACAGGCAGGCTTCATCTTAATTCTGGCACTACTGAATGGAGAGTACACACTAGCTGGGGAACAATGAACCAAAAAAAGAGTTACAAATCTCTCGTGACAACTGCACGCCAAGGAAGAGAAGATGCATTATGATAGCGTTGTTTGCTCTGCTCCTTCCCAAGACCACTTTCAAACAAAGATGGCTTTTTTGCACCCCAAACTGAAAGCTCTTTCCAGATTTTGCACGTGTTATCCTCCAACCCCCATCACTGCATCCACTAAAACACTCCATTACAGCTCTGCTCCTTGGACAAAGGTGAGAAAAAAGAGGCTCCCACCTTCCCACTCACTCCCTTCCCTCTCCTACTGTCCTCACCCATCCCCCCTGTTACTTACCCCCCTGATATTTTCACATTTAAGGCACATAGTACTGGACCACTGTATTGTTCTAGGGGGAAAAAAAATTGCTTTTTAACTCATTTATATTACTTACTTCCCAGTGAAATTAAACTTCTGAATTCCTGAGATTTCCTGAAGTATAATTTAGTGCAAGAATGCCTGCCTTGACCTTGTCTCCTGCAAAGAACCGATGAGCTCGGCTCACACTGGTCTCTTAACTCATCTGGCAGCACAACTGGACTACCCCCCGACATGACATGTTTCGATAAACCATTACATATGGCTGTAGAAACGTATGCTAAACATATGCTAAGGTATATAGGTCATAAGATATGTTGTTCAATAGTGTGCATTAAATCCATTACAAAACAGGTTAGAAAATGCTGCCTTCTACCTAGTGTTGCCTTCCAACACATTTTTCAACAAAGGCAGAAGCCACCAATATAATCTCACAAAGGGAAGAAAAGGAAAATAACATTTAAAGGAGCAGATCACTTGCGCACTCCTTCTTCGTGCCAGCAATGCTGACGTGGCTGTGCATGACATTAACGAGGGGAATACACACACACTCCAAGGCTTCCACAAAGCTTTTCCACTTTGCTTTAGTTTGCATGGAAGAGACACTCAGAATGTCTACATGGGAGTGAACCAAATCTTTTTCTTGCAATTCAAGACAACTTGGCCAGTATTTGCAGTAGTTCTAGAAAACACGGCAATGTGTATTTATCCCAACCAAGGATGATTACAGCTCTCCGGGCTGCTTGCTTTTTTTTGCTAGGGTAAATGCAAGGACACATCTACACCCATACAAACATGCATACACATAAGAAGATAGGACAAAACCTTGTGAAACCTGAGAAACAGGCCAGCTCAGTCCATGAGCTTCGACATAATGAGTTTCTTAAAACCTTTCAGGTATTTATTCTGGCAAATGCAACCTGATAATACAGGTATTTGTAATATAAATCAAATGCAGGTACGTGCATGTTTCATTTTAATTAAAACAATTACAATCTTTTAAATATTTGAATACAAAGTCTTGCTTGGTAATTCTGGTAAGAAGTTCAGGAAAATATTACCTTCAAGCACTCCCAGAGAGAAAGAGCAACTCATTACAAAATGCTGGGCATTTACAGAGATCTTTCAAGGACAGTGGCAACAGATTTTTCTTCATATCCTGGTAACAGTCAACAGGAGTTGAGAGACCGACTCTTCCAGGACACTCTGAAAGTCTCCTCATTACTGTTCAGATGGAACCACTGGAAAGCATGAATGACTTTACATTAAAAGGCATTTAAATTAAAGCCATTTCTGTCACACCTGGTTTCAGAAACATGTTAATTCTAATGCCGATTTATATGAAACGTCCTTTGGAAAAAGGGAACAGAGGGTCAAAAGCAGGACCAGTGCCCTTCGCATGTCCATACATACAAGATGTGAAGGAGAAAGATCTGGCACCTTCTTTTCCTTATTAAATAAATAGCTTTGAATTCTCACTCAGCAAAAAGGAATTCATTTTATCTCCAGTGGATTTCAGCATCTTGGCAGCAAGCACAGAACACAAGTATAATCTTTCTAGACCAAGTCCTCAAGCTTGGATGAAGTGAATGAAAATATGCAATGGGAGGGTTTTTTTCTCTGCAAATAATTGCATGGGAGGGAGATGAAGCAAGTCAGACCTAATGAGCAGATCTGCTCAGCTCAGCCATTTTGCCATCCGGCAAGGGAAGCACAGCTTTTGTTTTCTTTGATGAAATGTGATTACCCTTCAAGTTTCTTATGAGATTAGGAACCTGGGTCCACAGCCTACAACAGCCACTGCTCACTTGCCTCTAATCTGAATTATTGAAAGATGGGGAAAATTAAAAGCCCTGGAAGCTAGGAAATTTTGAGAACATCAGAAAAAGGTAAAAGGTAGAAAGTAAAAAGTTCAGTCACTCAAAGTACTCAGTGAAGGCCCTGGAGCAAGAAGGGATGTGTCAGAGCATGTGGTTCAGTTTGGGGGATGTCCTCCTGTATCACTAGAGCAATGAGCACAGAGGGACAACAGCAGACTTGGCTGTGCTTAGCATGTCCTCCCACCAAAAATAAATGACAAAATATGATATGAAAGGTACCGTAAGGCAATAACCACCAATCTTCTAATAAAGGCAAAGGCTGACAACATTCAAAAAGCTGCTAGGCCAGCTACATAAAGATCTCAAGTTTCCAGTGAACACTTTTCTTCAAAACCACAGCCAAAGCTGGCTCACACAAATGAATCAAGAGTTCACCTCTCTGTCCACCAGAGCTGAGGCTCACAGTGCTTACAAGTCCATAAATATGGGCACAACACAATGCAAAGAGCATGCACATCAAAAAAAGACAGCTGAGGTTTCCAGCAGCTGTCCAGGATTCTGAAAGCCCTGCAGGACCCTGCCTTTGACTCCCAGAAAGTGCATCAGTGTAAAGATGATTTGGGTGCAAAGGCTCAGACTGCTCTTGGAAAAATCTCCAAGGAGCTCTCACTTCAACTGGGTCAACCTTGCTAGAGAAAAAAACACAATTATCCAAAGAGTCCATCACAAGTTCTAACTGAGGAAAGTTGCTGATGAAAGAAGATACCAGGTCCTTCAATTTTAGAAGTAAAAAAAAAAAAAAAGAAATTTAGTAACTTGCTCCCTAAAACCTCTGACCAAAGCTCTAGGAGATGCAACCAAGTGTTTAACACAAGCATCTCATTCCTCATTGTTCAACAAATTCAAATACACAGCTAATCACTCAGATAAAACATACTAGATCATGGGCTCAGTTCTACTATACTGCATGTAATTTCTAGAAAAAAAACCCAGGAAATAAACAACACTTTGCAAATTTATTACAACGAGTACCTATAGAAGGGGGCTCAGGGAACAAGGTTAAAACTGCCAGCCATCCTTCAAACAAAGGAAAATGGAAGGTGACTGCTGTGGAGTCAGCCCTGTTGTGCTTCATTCAGGTGCCAGCGACTGAGAAATGCAATGCAATTCCAAAAATTCAACAAAAAGAGTTTCTATTCTTTATCCAACTATCAGGTGTCTTAAGATCACATTTAAGTAATTAGATTAACAACCTAAGCAAAAGGAAAGAAAGATAGCTTTGGCATAGGGGATATTTTGGTGATCTTTTTGATCAAGTATCATAGAAAACACAGGTAAATTTCCAGCACAGTAATACTGGAAATCTTCATCTGATTCAGGAATTCCAGAAAGGGAAATGAGAAAATGAAGCTGTAAATAAGGAGACATTTAGAAGTGCCTAGCCTATTCAAGGCAACTTTTATTGAAGTTCAAGGACCAGCTTTTTTAAATCTTTTGCATTTGACTTTGTCTCCAGTGCTATAAATTCAGCCCAACCAGGGGGAAATGAACATAGATTTAGAAAGAAGTGCTGAGGAAAGAAGATGAGGTCCTTTATGTTTCCCAAGTGGGGAGAGGTCAGTCTCGAAAACAATGTAAAATATGACATTAATTTCAGTCAGTTTGTCATAACACACTGAAGGTCTGAGCTACTTTCCAGCAACACACTGAGCCAGACTGAAAACAATAATAATACAAATCCAACTCCCGAATGACATTCTTGAGCGCAGAGGCTGCCGACACAAAGACGCAAGCAGCAGACCTTTTCTACACCAAACACGCCAGCTTTTGCACTGCCTTAATACAACCTTTGTTTATGCACAAACATGTCCTGCTTGACTGCAGAACCATCCAAAGTCACAGTGATGTCTTCTCATCTTGTCCCTTCCCATCTCAAGAAGAGGATGCTTCTGGAGAAGTGCCCAACTTCTTGGACAGAACTTGTTCAAGCACAGCCTAAACTCTCTCCCCATATGCAGCCACACTGACTCTGAAGGAGCGACTGTCATGCTAAAGCAAGAGGTTGTAAAATGCCTAAATGTGCTAAGTGAACAAAAAAAAAATATTCTCAGTATGTTCTTTTATTGTCTGGGAAATTGTTCACCCTGCTCCTTAAACATCTGTGGAAAAACAGAATTGTAGTCCAAAATTAGTGTCATATTATGACATTAACTCAATTTTCATTGCCTCCTTTCTGAGAAGACACAGAACATCCAGCATTAAACCAAACATACATGGAATATTAGGTACGTGTAAGACTTCTCTGGAATAATCCCACATCTGTATTTGGATAAAATCAAAATGGCAAGTATGCAATTACAAATTAATTTTCCATTTTTCTTTCCTAGGATCCAAGTAATTCCTGTTAGGCAGCAAACTATGACCACCGTTCACACCAGACTAATAAACAACTCCCCCAAAAAATAATCACTGGAGACAAAGAGAAGGGAGAGGTTACCAGAGGGCAAATAAACCTAGTAACTGAGAAGTACCTAAAATAAGCAAGGGATTTACAAAACTATTTTCAAGCCCGTTCCATTAAATCTGAATTCTGAAATTATTTTTGCTGAGGAGCAACCATTTCACCTAGCATATTATGCACTGATATCATCATTAATACATCTTCATCCCTGTATGGCGAAGTAGCTCCTGACCAAAACTGTAGTCCAATGACAACGGCAACCTACTAATAACCGTACAAAATACATGGCCCATGGTACATTTGTTCTGAATACACCTTATTGCCTACAACAAAATAAATTTTTTAAGATCTTGCAAAGGAAATGTGCAGGTTTTTGAGTTAACTGCCTGGACTCTGCCCCAAACGGAGAGTTTTCGTCAATGAGCTTCTAATGATCCCGGCACCTCCTGCCTGAGGAAGGATAGCTGTAAATCACACCCTGTGAGAGCATGTCAACACCCTCCATCTTCATATGGCCTGGTAGGATCACCCCATACCTGACAACACTTGCAAGATCACGTAGGCAGTTGCCTCTCAACCTCTAGGATTTAAATTTTGCTGGCCTGACATGCAAGGAAGTCAGAAAACCTCCAAAATGCATGGCCTCCAAACAAAAACACTTGCACAATATAGAAGAGGCTGGGAGTAGAGAGGAACATCTTTGGATTATGCTCATCTTGCATAATACTGAAAGATCTTAATTGCTTCACGCATTAGCGATAATAACGAAGGATCTGAGTTGGCTCTATGTGGAAGCAAACTCTCGGGCTGAAAATAATAAACACAAGTCCTTCAATAACGCACTGACTGGGGATGGCAAAGGCAGGAAGTCTGGACAACTGTGTCCCAGCACTATGAAGAAATACATATTCCTAAAGAAAGAAGTTTGCTTTCCCTGGGTGGCTGGGAAAAAAAGAAGCATAACATTCCTAAAAGACAGTTTGCCTTTGATACTCTTAATATACTGGATTAAAAACAATTTAATTTCTTTCTGCCCAAGGTCTTGGGAGCATCTATATCTTGCCTAGCTTTAAAATACTTACAAAACAATTGAGTCTCATCTCTTCCTACTTATTTCTTTAAATGACATTGTTAGGTATGAGAGGCTAGCTCCTGCAGCAGAAAAAGGTATTTAAACACAGACATACTATCTGATTGAAGTATCAGATACAGTTAAAATCTTCCCTTTATGGCTCTCCAGTCTCTGCGTAGGAAATCTCCCTGCAGGAAGAAGGGAATCCTGAGGAAGACAAGAAGTCCCCACCACTGGGTCTCCCAAAAGGCTGCAGAAGTCCTGGTGGACACAGCACTCACATCTTATGCATCCACCTCAACTCCAGTGTACCAGCATTGATGTGTTTTACACACTGGGGCCAGGCTGTCCTGTCAGCTCAGGGTAAGGGAGTCTTGCCCACAAGAAGAGAAGTAGTAGCAGCCACCAGTTATCATTCTGTCATCATAAACCTTCTGGCACTGGTTTGATCAATTTTTACATTAATTCATGCTGGTTTAAACAGGGAAGGACTTGAGTTCACCAAGGTGAGCAGTATAGTCAGCGTGAAATACTTCCTTGGCTTTGGCTAATAATACGGAGAGCCAAAATCTGGAGAAACCCAGCCTTGCAAGAAATTGCACAGGGAGCGTGCCAGGCAAATGCCTCTATCATCATGCCCCAAAGACTGGTCATCATCTCCTCTTTCTAATTCCGCAATGGCCAGGCCCTCAGCCTTCACAAGCACTCCCCAACCCTTGCTAACGCTACGGCTGCCAACATATGCAGCTGACAAGGGTAGCCAGGAGGCAGCCAGCAAGCTATGAAACAGCTATGAAGCAGCTATGAAACAGGTAATGGGGGTGGAGATTTCACAGACCACCATGATGGAGCGGTACATATAGGAGCAAGCATACACTCACACTTTGCATGCCCCTTTTTGTGTGTGCAACAGTGTGCTGGGGAGAACAGACCCTTTTCCTCTGCAGAAATGGGGAGACCCCATCAGAAGGGATAGAAAGCTGTCAGCACCCCAGCTATAGCTGCTGTGCCCAGCCTGCCAGCATCCTCCCAGACAGTCCCCCAGCAGCAGGAATACCCCCGAGGTATAACAGCTGCGCCAAAACGGGAGAAAAATCTCCTATCTAGCACAGTACTGCCTCGGCAGAGAAGCCTGTGAGAAGCATGCAATAAAAACAGGGTGCTACCTGTAAATCACTGGGATCTTTTGGGCTGTGCAGACCACTTTCAGGGCTGGTAGGCAAGGCTGCTGCCAAAGGGACCTGGAACCATATTTGGCCTGACAGCCACACAAGTGCACACACAAACACAAATGGGCACAGAGCTAGAAAAGCCAAGGGTGAAGGGGAATCACGTTTAAGGATTAAAAACAGCAACAACAACAACAACAGAACTTTCCTCCCCACTAAATCATTAGGGGGTTTTGAGTCCCTTTAGTCATGGCACTTTCACACAGGCTTTGTTTAGGTAAACAAATTGCTTTTAATGAACTTTGTTAGCCCTCCCAAGCTATTCGTTAAATTCAGGATAATTGCACAATACAGAGGTGACAGCTTCACTGAGAACCTTTTTCCTCTGGAAAGCTCCTTCACTTGCTGCTAAAAAACAATTTGCACTTTGGAGCAAGACAGTCATCAAAATCCACTTCCCTCTTTTGGGAGAAAAAGAACACAGGCTCCAAATCCTGCCTCTTTCAGAGCCAAATTTCAAAAATACTAAATACTAAAACTTGCTAGCAATCACCCAATAGGGATTATATTCATCAGCAAGACAACAGAGGCAGCTTTTTCAAACCAAACTGAGTCAAATGCTGCCTGTGGCATCAGCCCAGTTTCTCTGCCTCCCAACAGATTGACAAACGGAATCCTTGGATGTGGCATCAACCCCTCCTGAAACCCACAGACAGCACAGGGGCTCGCACCCCCTCAAAAGGACATCCTGAACTTTCTACTTTTCTATAGTAACATCAATAAATAAAATGCAAAGCTGCAGAACACTTGAACTGTACTTGATACTTGACTGAACTCTTCAGATATACGACATCAGCCTTGCATCTGAGGTCTCAAAAATCAGAGTTTCATAGAATCATAGAGTAGGTTGGATTGGAAGAGACCTTAAAGATCTTTAAATTCCAACACCCCCTGCCATGGGCAGGGAGACCTTCCTACTAGATCAAATGTTCTTTTACTGGTTTTAATCCCTCCCCACCCCCATTACACTCACTCAAAAGAAGACAAAAAGTGAAAACTTGCCCCTCTGCGGCTGAGCCTTGTTGCTGAGCTGCGCAGACTTCAGGCACAGAGCAGTATTTAAGGCAAGCTGGGAAGGACCCAGATTAAACAAAGCTGGGTGCAGGATGGTGCAGTGGCCGAGCCCAGGTTGCTGTACTGACCTATATTTGCTCCCTGGCAGCTGAGTGAGGCTCAAATCATCTGGCCAGCGCAGAGTGGGAGAAGCAGCTGGTGAAAACCTGCAGGCAAGCGGCCCATGCGGCCCAAACTCAAATTTCTTCAGAGATACAAATAAAAGATCACATTCACTGAACTAAAAAATGTTACACTTGCAGCATAGTTTGGCTTCACACAGCAGATCATTTGTCTTCAGCCTTTCGGAAGACCTCAGATACCATGGGAAATGCTTAGTTTCATTTTAGCTTTTGTTAGAAGCCACACGCAGAGTGCGGCGATGAGACCAGTGACAGGGAAGGGCATTTCATTTCCCCAGCATCAGATCAAAATCCCACCCGGGTCAGCTTCTGCTTGCTGCCTGAGAGCTGTTAAAAAGCCTCTGCAAAACGAGTTGGCTGTTTTAATCCAGTTTCAAGTGGATGGTGCTTATATCCCAAGGTGGTAAAAGCTTTAGCTATCAAGCGGACAGGCACATACCCTTCACATAAAGCACAGTACAACCAGTACTAATCAGCAGCAGCCATGCAGGAGAGCAGCCAAGGATGAAGAGGAGGTTGGAAATCCAGTTGCCCACTCCATTCCTAGAAATGATTCAGCTACATTGGACACACAGCAAATGGGCAGAAGCACAACAAGCAGCTTGTCTTTGCTCCCTGTGTTTTATGAATAGGTATTTCAGCTCTTGAACCCTTGATCTTTCTTTCCATAAAATGCTATTGCAAAAGCCAACTCATTTTCCACACACATGGAAAAGTATTTGCTACCCATTCCATTCCTTAAACAAACACCACACACCTACTCACTGGCTTTCTTACACCTCCCCTCTGCATTTTTTCTTAGAAAAATGCTTAAGTTTCTTCTTTTGAGGTCATTTGTTTCAGTATTACAGTATTCTTTTTCTTGTGCCCTTATTAACTTTAGGAGGGCAGCAGACAACTTCCAGATAATGCAGTAAACCATTAAAACGAATACTAGGATTTCTGCTTTCTGTGTACACCTTATCAGAGCATGGCATTTTCTTGTAAGATTTTTCACTCTTGCAGAGCTGTTGACAAGTGAATGATAAATTAGTAAATGCCCTGTCTGCATTATTAAAGTCTCAAACCCTTTAAAGCACAGCAAATAGATGGGGCAAAGGGAGTATTCTGGAAATTCTACACCTGCAGCAACCACACGTTACTTCCCAGCTGTTACATACAAACACTGGCTTGAAATCGAAGCCCTAGATGAAGCAAGGAACTAGTCGAAGGTGCTGGCTGGCAGGGTGCTTCTCCGCCTGACACCGTGTACATGCCGTGCTGTACAAAACGTGCTGGTCCCTCCCGTCCCGGTGTGTCACCATCATTGCATCATTGCTAGTGAAACAGTGCAGCTGCCTCATTGCTCTTTTTTTTCTTTTTCTTTTTTTTTTTTTGGCTTTTATATTACAGCAAATTTCAATGCAGTAAACCTCTGAGCCTGTACCCAGCTCTGTCACCTAGGCAGGCTGCTTTTCAGGACCCTTCCCTTCCCCTGTCACGGCCTCATTTGGGAAAAATAACCCTCTCACCACCTGAAAGATGTCATGATTAAGCTTAAAGATTGGCAGCCATGTTATTGCCTGTCGTTATCCCCTTAGGCCTCTGGGATTACTGCTTTCACTGACCATTATCGCACTCTCCCAGGAGCTGTACCACATTAAATGGCCTCTCCGATAGCCCCTGCAATCTACCGCAAACCCCGAACGCTGCTAAAAGGCCCCAGCAGCCACTGACAAATCCCAGCAGCAAAACACACAGAACTTTTCTCAGAGCTAAAAACTGCAATAGGTGTGATAAGTGCTGTCTCGCTGGGCTGCTGCCCTTCGTTCCCATTCAGCAGGCAGACGGCCATAGCCAGGTTGCCCATGCAGCTTTCAAAGAGCATCTTGGTGCCACGATTGCAATGCAGAAAAGTCCCCTTTCTCCATGTTTACCCACTGTCTACCTGTGGCAAACCTGCTGAGTGCTGATCTTTGTAACGGCAGAGCTATCCACAGCCACTGCTTGTTTTAGTAAGATACTGGAGTCCATGAAAACATCTTACCATATGATTCAACTGTAATTTTAGAAAAAACACTGCAGCTTCCTTATTTTTTTCCTTTTACTTTTGACAATTAAATGCATTAGTGTAAGGTTCAGCATCGGTTGCAGCTACAAACATTCTAGCTGAAACCTACAAGCTACATACTTGTTCAACCAGATTCATGTTTTTCTTTTTCCCTTTACATTCATTAAGGCAAGAGTAACAATTTAATCAGATGAGGAAAGGGGAAGAAAAAAAAAAAAAAGCAAGCCTACAGGAGGCTTCTCCAGCTACTGGAAGCTTCACGCTCGCAAGTTCTCATGCTACTTGGAGACTTCAACCACCCCAACATATGCTGGAGAAGTAGCACAGCAAGGTGTAGGCAGTCCAGGAGACTCCTGGGGTGCACTGAGGATAACTTCTTAGTCTAAATGATAGAGACCCCCACCCGAAGAGAAGCAATACTGGACCTTATGGTCACCAATACAAGCAAACTCATCAGTGACATTAGGATCGGAGGCAGCCTGGGCTGCAATTATCATGCACTGGTGAAGTTCAAAGTCCAGAGGGATATGGGACAGGCGAGGAGTATAGTCAGGACACTAAATTTCAGGAAAGCAGAGTTCTAGCTCTTCAAGGAATTACTCACTAGGACACCTTGGGACGTGGTCCTCAGGGACAAGGGAGCAGAACAGAGCTGGAAAATATTCCAGGATGCTTTCCATAAAGCTCAGGAGCGCTCAGTCCCTGTATGTAGCAAATCAGGCAGGAAAGGGAAGAAACTGGTGTGGTTGAGTCCAGACCTGCTGGTTAAACTAAAGAAGAGGAAGGAACTGCACAGGCAGTGCAAGCAGGGATGGGTAACCTGGGATGTGTATAGGGACACTGCCTGGTTGTGTAGGGATGAGGTCAAGAAGGCCAAGGCGCAGCTGAAGCTGAACTTGGCAAGGGAAGTGAAGACTTACAAAAAGGCCTTCTACAGGTCCATCAATAAAAAGAGGAAGGTTAAAGATAACATATCCTCTCTGATGGCTGGGAATGGTGATCTCATGTCAACAGATGAGGAGAAGGCTGAGGTACTTAACAACTTTTTTTGCCTCAGTCTTCACTGATAACCACTCTCCTCACCCCGCCTGGGTCATGGGACAGCAAGATGGTAACCAGAGGGGTAAACCCCCTCCCACAGTAGAGGAGGATCAGGTTCGTGACCACCTGAGGAACCCGAACATACATAAGTCTATGGGACCTGATGAGATGCATCCCAAGAGTCCTGAGGGAACTGGCTGATGTGGTGGCAAAGCCACTCTCCATGATATCTGAAAAGTCATGGCAATCCGGAGAAGTCCCTGGTGACTGGAAGAAGGGTAACGTTGTGCCCATTTTTAAAAAGGGCAGAAAAGATGACCCTGAGAACTACCGACCTGTCAGCCTCACCTCTGTGCCTGGGAGGATCATGGAACAGATCCTCCTAGAAGCTGTGCTAAAGCACATGGAGGACATGGAGATGATTAATGGCAGCCAGCATGGCTTCACCAGGAGCAAATCCTGTATGACCAACCTAATGGTTTTCTATGATGGGGTAACCGCAGCAGTGGACATGGGTAAACTGATGGATGTAATCTATCTGGACTATCTGGGATCATGTGATTGAGAGCTGCCCTGCAGAGAAGGACTTGGGGGTGCTGGTTGATGAGAAGCTCAACATAAGCCAGCAATGCACACTCGCAGCCCAGCAGGTCAAGCTGGGCTGCATCAAAAGAAGCATGGCCAGCAGGTTGAGGGAGGTGATTCTGCCCCTCTATTCCTCTCTTGGGAGACCTCATCTGGAGTACTGTGTCCAGTTCTGGAATCCTCAACATAAGAAGGATATGGAATGGTTGGAACAGGTGCAGAGGAGGGCTACAAAGATGATGAGAGGGCTGGAGCACCTTCCATACAAGGACAGACTGAGAGAGTTGGGCTTGTTCAGCCTGAAGAAGAGAAGGCTCCAAGGAGATCTTATAGCGACCTTCCAGTACCCGAAAGGGGCTACAGGAAAGCTGGAGAGAGACTATTCATAAAGGCTTGTGGTGATAGGACGAGGGGGAACAGGTGTAAACTGGAGAGGGGTATATTTAGGCTTGATATAAGGAAGAATTTCTTCACCATGAGAGTGGTGGGACACTGGCACAGGTTGCCCAGGAAGTTGTGGCTGCCCCATCCCTGGAGGTGTTCAAGGGCAGGTTGGATGGGGCCTTGAGCAGCCTGATCTAGTGGGATGCCCTTGCCCATAGCAGGGGCGTTGGAACTAGATGATCTTTAAGGTCCCTTCCAAACCAAACTATTCTATGATTCTACTTATAACTCAAGTAGAAGACATTACTTTTAGCCGAAGAACTCCTAAGAAAGAAACAGTGCCCAGACCAATTTTCATGTACAACTTCCTGAATTTGTGATTCAGAGCCAAATGTCAGGCACAAGTTTAATTCAGATTTTGAATTGCTTGACCTCAGCACGTTAGCAAAAGCTCTCATTTTAGTGCCTGCAGCTTTGCTGCTTCCAAACTCTATAGATGTAAAACTCAGATGCATCAGCTGCAAAGCCAGCAACTGTCAGAAAAAGCTGCCTTTAGAGAAATAAAGCTGTCAGCCTCCTACAGTTCCGAGGGAAATTTGGGAGGCGGGGAGTGTCTACCCGGGCACAATACCATGCTGATAGGAGCAGGACATATCCCTTTACGGGAACTGCGCGTTCACAAACAAACACCGGAGTCACAGGCTGTTCTGTGCCACGCGGTGGAGATAACGCCAAGAGGCTGCAAAGCCACCTTCCCCAGCAACTTTTTTTTTTTTTAACCTTAACTATATTTGACTTCGCTGTCAAGTATTTCAGCACAGCTGCTATTCTCAGGTTCTCCTAAAATACACACAGTAGGTACTGTACTACCCCACATATAAACATCTACCTTTCTACCGCAGCTATTTATAATAAAAATAACTTTTCTCCATTTCTAATTTCATTTCCTCTCCCCAGGCCTCATTCTACATTGGACAGGAGCTGCTTTCAAGATTGCACCCAGGACCAAGCTCTAGCATGTAATAGAGAAATAAAACTCTAACCTAGTTAGAAGTTTAGAATTTAATGTCCAGTTTCCCAATTTTGTGGGTGACCTGTAAATAGGACTAGATTTCCAATGCCTCATGGTTTAGGGGAAAGAACTGAAGTCAACAATGGGCCAGAAGGGCAGCGGGGGGGGAGCTGCCTATCACCGGCTGTTCCTTCAGACACCACCAGTGTCAGTTCCAGCCTCTGCTGGGCTTATTAAATACCTTACTGGGGCTTGCACAGCAAGTCTTCTCTAAAGATCTGATCCAATTCCAGCTATGCAGTCAAAAAATGAGCAGTCACACAATAGCAACACATAGCAGTGATCAATCTTATTGCTCTGTCTAAAACCAGACTCCTTGGGTGAGCAAAAAACATACGTGCTTTTTGGCTGCGCTGGAAGAGGATAAAAGTCATGGGCAGTTTAACAGGCTCTTCCACTCTCTGGGACATTTTCACAGTTCATAAGTTCTCTACTGATCTGATCATGACAAGGAGCCAGTGCCTTCTCTGTGTCGAAACCCACAGCATCACCTCCTAAACTCACCCATCCAGCTTGGCAAAGGATTTTCTTCAAGCAAATGCATCTTGTTTCCACCCACCCTCGCACCAGGCAAGTGTGGAGGTTTAAGTATTAACACCACAGTTACAGAGCTGAGGTGGCCCTACATAGGAATGGACACCTCCACCTCCCCGGTCACGCTAGGCTTTTAGCTGAGCCCCAAGCAGCAGCTCCATACTGCATCCAGACAGCAAGTGGTTGGGACATTCAGATGTTCCCAGTACCCAGTCCTTATCCAAAACTTCCCTTAGAGGGACCTGTTCCACTCAAGAGGATCTTGCATGTATTTTTTACAAGTTCAAGTTCAAAGCTCCTTTTACTCCCAAAGCTTCTGCACAATTCATAACTTTGGCATGACATTAGATCTGACACTCCTGGAGAGCTAAGGAAAACCTCTCCTGTCTCTCAGACACGTTACTCCGGACACAGCCGAGCAGCGTCACGCCTTGTCCATGATCATGCTGCCTACTCAGCCAGCTGTTAACAAATAATTAACCCACACTGAGGCAAAAGGTCCTTTCTGCCTGATGGGATGGGGCCTCAAGTTTCAGTGTGAAGCTCCTTTATACTGAATCCAGTAGGTCCTAGAAATCTTTCTGTGGGCAGCTGTACTCTGTATGAGCAGCAATATCAACAACAGAGATTAATGGGGCTCATCACTTGCTGTTAAAGGAAAACAAATACAATTGTTACAAACCATTTAGAGGCGATAAGGCATTTGGGGTGAGTGATGCTGAACCTGGAGTCCATGACCCCATGGAACACATCCAAGCACAGCAAAAGGAAGCCCCCACCACAGGGCTCTGGGTACGAATTATTCAGTTCCTGAAGTTGAGCTGCCACAACCCACCCCAGACCGTCCCAGGCACGGGCACACGCACTAGCATCGCAAGGCTGTGTTTCAGTAGCACTTCATTCTACTCTGCCTCCAATGCTGAGTTGCTTCCACTTATTTACTGGTGCTTAAAACCAGCTGTATGACTGAAGTAGCATCAGGAGACCAGGAGCAGCTCCATTTGGTGTGGGGGGAATGCAGAACATGGGAAGAGGCTGGTACTGTTTTGTGCACTTTCAGACTTACTCAGATGCTAAGAAAAGTTGTCTATTGCTAAGATTCCTGCCATTGCTACTAATTCACAAAATGTTACTTACCTGGTTCCTTCCTCAAACACAATCTAACCAAGGGCCTCATCCCACTGGAGCGGAGACAGTGCAAATCCACAGCCCACAGGGCACACAACCACACAGCTATCTTAACCCTGGGGCTGAGTCCAAGAAAGCAGCTGGATACCTGCATACCTAGACACATTGAACTTGTCACTTCCTTACAGAATTCAGTAGTTTTCCTAGACAGCTGTTGTTTCACATGACCCTTGGTCATCCTCTTCCTTCTTCCTAAAAGTTCCCTTCTATTTATATCTAAGGACTCTGCACAAGGACTTTACAGAAATCTGTACTTCTAGGATGGAGAAGTGAAACTGTGATCAGATGCTCTAAATACCCCTATACATCAGTAAATCAGGGGCCAGGGGTTAAAACCCACTACCCATCTGTGCTGCCTGTTCACCCTGCTCCAAAGCCCACTGCTGGAGATGTGAGGCTGGTACTCTTCTGACATGTGCGCACCGAAAACAACTGCTGGAATTGTAGTCAGAGGAAACCCCCTTCCTTTGTCCTGTCCTGCCCTGCCTCCAGTATCAGACTGACAGGGAAGGCTGTTGGAAGATTTTTTTGACCCGACTGCTGGCATGGAATCCTCTGGACATCTCATTTAACAGACACCCTGCACCCGCAATGCCCTCAGTTTACCCTGGCCTTTGCATGCAGTCCATCAGTGTTCTGGCTTCTGTATTTTAACCATGGGGCTTTGGTTTGTCTTAAGTTGATAGAAAAGCATTTTATCCAATATGGTGCGTGGTATTAGCCAGCCAGATCTCTGTACACCCTTCTGAAGAAGATGCTTATTGTTTGTCTGTCCTTCGCTATTAGGGACTGGGCTTCACGTGCAGGTGACCGGTACAGACCCACCAACTTCAGGTCCATTAAAACCTCTTTCTTTGCAGGATAGAAAGGTAATTCTTTGCACATATGTTGCAAAAATAAACCTACTTAAATGTCAGATCCCAAAGTCATTGTTTTCTTTGATTTTTTTCCTACCTACTTTTCATACATTTTAACTGAAAGAAGTGGTTTACAGCTTGGACACTGGCATCACACAAAACTCCGCCTGACAGCCCAATCCCAACTCATAGCATGTTAACTCAAGGTTGTTACCTCCTCCAGCGCCTTTTGTCACACACCAGAAAACGTGGAAAACAAACAAAAACTGCAAAGAGCACATGGAAAAGCCTCGATGCAGTACAGACAGGACACATTTCATGATTCACCTTCAATCTTTGCACTTTTCTGTTTTCCTTGGACATTAGGTGACATGCAGAGGTTCTGGGATCTACACAGGTTGGCAACTTCTAACTGGTGCAGACTTCAATGCAAAATGTGCAGCATGGAAAACAAAAGTTACTTAAACTCCTCCACCCTCCACAAATGCACAGGAAAGCCTCAGCTGGTGGCCAGCATACTGCAATACTCTGACACTGCTTCTAAAACTTGCAAACCAGCCCCCAGCACATATTGCTGTGCAGATGCTTATCTGCACTTTAAATATGTACATCTGCATTTCTTAATGCACAGAAAGCACACAGCGTAAGAAGAAACAGTTTTAACACGCCACAGAACTGCACGGTAATGCTCCCCCCGCATTACACAGCTAAAGCTTCAGCCGACAGCACTGGCTACATGACAGAAATACTCCATCAAGCCAGTGCTACGGCTGTGCAAAACTGTAAATAGTTACAGAATAATGTCCTGCAATCAAAGAACAAAAAAGTGTGCTGTAGATTAATCACTTTCCAAGATGGGAAAGGAAAGATAGGCTTGAGAGATAAATCTGGCTGGGGTGTTTATGCAAGCGTATCGTGCTCCTTAGTACTGAATGTCCCAGAACTTACAGAGGAAGTAAACAATGTGCTGGTGGGGTGGGGGAGGCTGGGGGTGTGGAGGGGGCGTGCGAGGGGTGTGCCTCTGCTCACAACCCAAAAAATCACTGCTTGTGAAAAATGCCTAATTTTCAGTTATGAAAGCCTAGGGTCAGAGGTCCCTTGACTGCCAGCAATATTGCTACTGCCCAGGAAAATCTGAAACAAGGACATGCTGACATACAGTTGACACTTCTCTTCGGCATTTCAAACTCTCCTATAAATTCCACAAGGCTGCCCACGGAGTCCAGAGCCACCTCCCACACCGCCTAAGCAGCCACAGCAGACAGACAGTGCATTAGAAGGGACTCCAAGCGCTTCTGGTTGGGATTTACTTCTGGAGGCACACTCCACAGCAACCCACATTTTCAGTGTCCCTCTAGCATATAATCACGCTGCTTTTGGCTGCTTAAGGAATGCCAGCTTTCATGCATTCCTCGTTTTTGTGTAAACATATTTACATTTGTAACTCTTAACTGGCTTAATGCTACACAGGCATTTTGAGGAAAACCCTACCAGCACTTGAATTAAATGTAACACGTGAACAGTCAATTATGAACACAGAAAACAAAAGACCAGGTGAATCAGGGAGGCTGCATTTCCAGGGAGAGCTCCCAGTGGCTACAGTGACTGCTTGAGCAAGGTCTAACCCAAGTGGGGCTTCGGCTGAGCAACCCTGTGAGAACACGACGCTACACTGGCACAAAACTGAAAAGCAAAAGAGGGAAGCAGCCCTAAGCCTGACCCCGATCTTGCAGAGAGAAACATCATCTGGTGAAGTGGGGTCACAGCACCATTGTTACCTGCAAAGAGGCACATTCACAATATGTTAGGTCATAAATAAAAGGCATCTGAGTGCGTTGCACAAGGACTGTTCCATGTCACCTGACTGCAACGGGTGCAGGGGAAGCCGGCAACCTGGACTGAGACTGCGGGCTGCACATAAAAACTGATGGGTTTGCTGAGAAGCCCCTCTGCAAAAGCTTGCCCAGGGCCTATGCTGCAGCAGCCTGATTTACAAAAGTGCCAAACGCCCTCGTCATGATTTAACACATTACAAAAAAATTACAAACTCTCCACGTGGAGAGTTTCAGTTGTCATCACCAGCTTTGGAAGAGGTCAGAGCACCACGCAGTGATTTCTCACCTGAGGATGACAATTCTACATCAAATGTGTGTTTCCATACAGGAGCTGATAAAAATTTCCCCCAAATGAAAGTGTGATACAGTGCCAGGGTATGCCCTGCAACAGTGTTCTATATAGCAAAAATTATTCACAGAAACCAACCTTTTAAGGTCCTTCCTTCCTCTAAATAGAAGGTGCTGTATTAAAACAAATTAATGATAATCTACTAATAACAAGACTGTGCTGTAGCTGTGAGATTCCCCTAAAGCAAAATCCTGCCAATGCTAGTAATTGATTCGGCAACGTGCACCAGCTCAATGGCACAGGCATCTCCAATTCTTGGAAACATTACATCCAGTCTAATTCCCCCCCAAGGTCACCACAACCATCTGAAAATCCCTGCACATTATGACCCAGAGAGCTACAACTAACTAGCTGTTACCAATAGCCTGGGAAGCTGAAGCACAGTATCTGAAAGGCATCTGCCACTACCAGTGAACCCCTCAGCCGACTGAGCTACTGAAACACTCTGGGGAGCAGTGGCTGAGAATAAACCACAGATTTCTCTTGCGGCAGAGGACGCAGGGCATGCTAGGTTTGCCTTTGTGCTATTTGTTTGCACATGCTTTATTGCAATGGAAAGAGGACAGGCCACCCTGCTACCTGATTGAAGTTCCTTCCTAATAAAGCCCAAACCAATGGACTCAAACTGCACGTTCTATGCATAAGCTCTTTAATAGGTCACTAGAAGGTTATTCACACCGTTAAATTATTTGATTTAGGATCAAATTCATGCAGAACTGACTACTGACTACAATGGAAGTTAAGTCTTAGAATCACAGACTCACAGAATCATTAAGGTTGGAAAAAGACCTCTAAGAACATCAAGTTCAACCATCAGCCCAACACCACCATGCCTGCTAAACCATGTCCCAAAGTCACAGGTCTACACATTTTTCTGACACCTCCAGGGTAGGAACATCCACCACTTCCTGGGACAGCCTGTTCCAATGCTTCAACACTCTTTCAGTGATGCGATTTTTTCTAATATCCAACCTAAACCTCTCCTGTAGTCATGCCCAGTGAAAGCAGCAAAGGTATCCATCCTCCCACACTTCAAAGCATCACCATGCAGTTCTGAGTAACAATTCAGTATGAGTTTCTCAGCCTAATTCTGCTCTCAAAAAATCTGCAATCAGCTTTCCACCTAGATGTGGAGGTATTTACCAGAACCATTAAACACCAGGTATGAAGTCATCATCAGAGGCAGAAAAAACAAGGAGCTACGGAAGGAAAAAGCTCTTCATATTTTTTACTCTAAATACACCAAATCACAGTGCACCTGCTAGAGGATGCAGAATATCGTATGACTACAGACTATATACTTTCATGTAATATAATTATCAGTGAGGAACTTGTATGTCACCTCTCTTCTCACTGATAAGGAATGAAAAAGGAACAGCCTCTCACTATGGAAGTGAGAGCAATTGCTACACATGCCACTGAATATTTTAGGGACAACTCAGTAGCTCTATGAACTGTACAACCTCAAGACACTGCTACCTAGTTCACACTGAAATACAGATTAAAGTGCCTCTACGGCTGGATTCTCTACCTCCTACAAAAATGAGCAACCCCTCTCAACGCAGGATCAGCAGAGGGAAAAGGACTACCCAAACAACCAAGGATTTGCACGCTGACAGCACCAGGACTGCTTACCTAAGGGTGGATTAGTTAAAAAAAATAAACAAATGCTGTAAATTATAGGTGGTGCTGCGAGCCCCACCTACACCTCGTATTGTTCAGCACTTCCTACTATAAAACCCTGCTGCCCTTTGCCAGCAGCTTTGCAAAGCTGAACTGAAACTGGGATTAGAAACCTGGTAAGTGGCCTGGGATAGGGCAAGATATGGGAAACAGGGAATCCTGGGACAGAGGAGAAAGGTGGAACAGAGAGCTGGATAGAAAAAAACAGGCAAGCTGTACAAGCGAAGCAGATATGAAAAGCAGGGGAGGTGAGCAGAGGGTGGGAGATCACAGGAAAAGGAAGGAGCAATGCACAGAGCAGAACTGGGAATTGCTGGGAAGAAAGCTGAGATGGGAGATCATGGAAGGCGAGGAGCTTGGGGCAGGAAAAAGAGGATGCAGGGCTGCGATGGTGCTTGTTAGGACAGCCCACAGATACTGGGGAGGTAAATGATGCAGAAAAGCACACCGGCACACCGGGAAAGGCATATTTCTTCACTCAGAGCTGAGTGCAACACACATGGCACAGGGCCCACACAGAGATCATGGGGATGAGTTGAAACCCTGAATACCCCTTGAAGCATCCAGCCCAACAAGGACACTAGGGGTGGATAAAGTGTGCAAGCACGTTACTAATGACAGTGTGATAGTAATTTCAAGTGTTAGAGGCAATTTTCATTCTGAGATTTTGTACTTCCCAAGCACTTGGCTTTTATACTGATACATTTTTTCAGCATAGATTTTCGTACAAATGAAGGACACTCTTATTTAGTACTTCTGGTCAGCACTTCACTGAGCAGTGCAAACCATCCACAGAGATACTCCAGCCATCTGAAGTTACCAGGCAAGTCATGCAAAATCCAACTTTCTTATTCCTTATCTGCCTCTGGAAAATGGGAAAGGCCTATCACTGGCATTGCTCGAACCCACATCCTGTATCATGGTGCTTCTACAGAGAAAGCTGCTGCCCCACATGCCCCATACCCACCTGGAATGATTGGTGGTTTGATATTTGATAAGAGTTTCCTGCAGAAAGTAAGGAAACTATAATCTCTCAGTCCATGCAGAGGACAACAACAACCCAATGAAAATGTCAAACCAGAAACCAGGCACACAAGACTAGATAAATTCAGTACGATGTCACAATTCAACTACAGTCAAAGGTATTCCATACTTAATTTCTCAAACAACTGCTATCATACTGTTCAAGCACAATATTTTTCCTTCAGGCTGAGAGGACGTCAAATCCACGCTATTTCTGAATTTACTACTTTTCTAATTGAAGGGGGGAAAAAAAGGAAAAAACATTGTCATTCCATATGCTTAGTACGAGTCTGACTAAAAAATGACATGTGAGAAGCTTTTGCCAGGGTTAAGTCCTGACACAGCTGTTGGAAAAACCCAAAATGAACATTTTATCCTGGCCAAATCAGTATTCTTTTCACTATTTATACTCTTGAATCCAGCAGCTGCAAGTGACACTACAGGTCATGCTGTCCTAAGTGGACAAAGAATCTGAGGATCCTCTCAAGTTTTGGAGGCTTGTTTGTACTTCTGTTCTCCCAGTCAATACTTCGCAGCGCTTCTGCGCTGATGCCAAGTTGCCTTGACTTTAAGCAGGGTACCCAGCTCTAGTTAGAACAGATTTTTCAGCTACAATCTTCCATCTTAAAAAAAAAAAAAAATACGAGAGAGAGAGAGAGAGAGAGAGAGGGGAAAACCAGCACCACAGGATCAACATTGGCTGCTCAGTTGATAATACCCCTCTTTATTTGAAGTTATTTTTCTCCTTTCACCACCCACATTCATCTGGGACTTATTCAGTATTATTCTGACACTGGTCCAAAACAGCAAACAATTTCTGTAACAGCACAATAAGCAAGCGGACCCTAATGGAGGCACGTCGTAGTCTAAGAATCCCCTTATGTAACATCCAATTATGTACCGAAAATAACGTCAAAAAACTTGTAAGGAGGTTAGATACAGCTGTGCCTTTAACAGCTTTAACTTCTCTGGTATCGGGACCTGCGTTTTACAAGGAAGGCAAAGTCCCTGCTGTACTTTGGCCTTCTGTCATCAGAGAAAGGTGGAGATTTATGCTCTTTCTCCTTTTAACTAAGACTCCTTCAGTGCCTTATTTTATATTCTTCCTGACGGGTCCCTATTTTGTGTTTTAAAAAAACCCTGCTCTCTCTGGGCTGCAGAGCAAAAGACCTTTCCTGCTGAAACAGAAAACTCCTGCCATCAAGTCAACTGGCAAGAGGTAACGCTGTGGTTAAAACTGCGAGGATAAAATAGTTTGCCCAGCAACATATTAATTTCCAGCAGGATTTGATAAAATTATAATTCACTGTCCAGAAAAAGACTAAAACATTAAACATATTATACAGAGAAAGTCAAAATAGGTCATTCAATCAGCGTTATTCCCCCTTCATTTCAGACATAATACAAAGCAGTTAAGTAGTTTCTCTTGCAATTACCATCATCTTTGTCTCCTCAGTGTTTAAAATACACTGGAGATATGGAGCTGCTCTGGCTGTACAGCAGCCCAGGCCCTGCTCCCCACCATCACCAACTTCTCAATAAATACACAGAGGTGAAATCCTATCTTCAACAATTTAAACTATGATAATTGTATTTGTTTTTTCTAATTCCCTGGTTTATCACCTCACACGACAGACTCTTTCCCACTGATTAAGGAGGACTACAAATGCACTCAGTAAGAACCTAAACATCCTCAACTGCTAAGGCACATCACAGTCCATCCTCCAACCAGGAGGACATGCTACCTGTCAGAGCCCTGAAGAAGGTGGGCTAGAAACAGCCTCCCTGAGGAACGGCAGGGTTTTAGAGAACTTTCCTAGATGTGAGAAGTCTGACATATGCCTCAAATGCATTTTACTTTAGAAAAAAAAAATGTTGGAAAAATTTTATTAATGTTTCTAATTAGGTAAACAGTATGCTTCCACCTGCTCCAAGCTACCCCCTAGGCCCAGTAGACATCAGATGTCTATGAGCATACATCAGGTTGATTTACTCCCTACTGTTCGTTTACAGAATCCTCCCTCCTCCCAGCCCCGCAGGCCACTACTTCATGGCCTACACGCTTTCCCTCTTTTTTTTGGTAAGTAAAACGGCCTCACTATTGATTTTCAAATACCTTCATAAGCACGTAGCTCCCATCCCTAGAGCTTCCTAAAAAAACCAGCTCCTTATGAAAGATTTCTCTCTTACCCCAAGTGTGCAAACCTTCTAGTGCATTTAAGAAGTATTTTTGCCATCCATGAACCATGCCATAAGAGCAATGGGGCAAGAAATAAATCTCTGCATTCTGTGGGAAGCAAGATTACACTGTCAACATCATAATGAAAATTACTAGGTTAGGAGCTTTTGGCCACTACACAAACTAGGCTGGAAAACTCTGGCCCAAACCATGCAAGGCTCTATCACAATTTCCATTTGAAAATCAAGGATTTTAGATGTGGCCTGTTTATCGAAGCCACATATGGGGTTCAGCCTGCACAAACGCAGAAGCTGTTTGCACAAGATTCACAAAATACTTCAGAGTTTTTACAGCTCCTCAGCAGCAGCAACATTTTAGTTACCAACACTGTTCTCCTACAGGGGAATTGTAGGACAGGAACCTCCCATTGTAGGTCTTGATGAATACTTAAAGAAGCACCATTCACCCTGAAACCTGACATCTCAGACAAATGGTTTTTAGTTCCCCCATACAGTGAAACTTTTAAACACAACAGATCATGTTGCACAAAACCAGGGACAGCAGCTTTATGTGTCTCAGCTTACAAGCATCTCAGGACATGACTTGGACTGGCATCACCTTCTACGAACTCCTGGAAAAAAAAAACATTCTTTGAAAATTAGTTAAGGTCCAGAGCAGTTTCACAGAACAAAAAGTTACAGACTTTCAGGAAACCACATCACTGCTATCAGCACAAAACCAATTGGCATAAAAGCCGATAAAGTGGGAGCCTGTAAGAGTCTCACACAAAGACATTCTTTCTTGAGAGCTGTTCTCAATTATCAGATGCCAAATTTTATGTACTAAGCATATCTAGAACTTTATACATGAAACTGATAAATTCTCCATGAAGTACTAGCAAATATATTTACAAAAGATAGGTGTTCACTGCCTCACTTCACAAGTCAGCAACTTCTGATCTGGATTAAGTCTTGCATTCTAAGGTATGTTTACACTGCGAATTTCATGTGAGAAAGTAGTGTTAACTTTGGTCATAACGTGTCTCTAGAGAACTGAAATAGCTGCTTCAAGAGCCAGCATAGACAAAAAAAATATATACAGCAGATTTTAAGAGTGCTGGCACATAACTGGCATGTATATCGAGATAATTCAGTTCATATTCTCGATAAAACAAATATGGCCCTGGAAGTCATGACCTAAAATTATTTCTTTAGAATAATATATTTACTCTTCTTCACCTTATTTTGGAAAAAAAAAAATGCAGAAACCAACATGGTACAGCATGAGAAAACACTAAGTTATAAGGGCAAATCATCTACAATGTCAGAGGTGCCGGCTGCCTGGGCTAGGTGAGTAGTTTGTGTTAGAATATTATTAGGTAATTAATATGTTTTCAAACAAAGCTTTGTTTATTTAAGTGCAACGCTGTTACTAATGCTCCCTGGTCATGCTCAGTCTTCACTGGGAGTCCAGGCTCAGCTGCAATCAGGATTTTAAACACTGCTGGTTTGAGTCTTACTTACATTAATGCAAATGCATGTTGCAGTAGCACTGTAGGAGAACCTCACCCTGTTGCTTTAACATGGTTTTTAGCAGGGACAAGAATCAGACTTTGTCCTCTTTACTTCATCTACCTGTGAAAGTTGCACTGGCATAAACTGAACTGCATTCACACAAAACAGTTTTCATTCCCACCACTAACTGAGCAGTCGCAGCACTGGGAAAGCACAGTGAGGCCCGAGTGGCCACGTGCCAATGTGTTTGGGTGCTCCTCTATCTGTCCTCCCCCAGCAGACTGTTATCCATCCTCATCAGCGTTCTGACTTATCTGCTGTCTCCCACTTCTCTGGGGCAGGATAAGCAGATGTTACCTCCCTGTTTAAGTGCTGGCATCCAGCCTAGACCTGCCCCTTTCTGGTCAGAGAACTCAGAAGCCAGTAAGCCTACGAAAAAACCGTTTTCCTAGGACTACGTCCCACCCATTGGTCACAATTCCGGGTGTCCCCATGGCATCCACTGCTCCCTAGGGAGAGCTGAAGGTCTAGGAAAGCCAGGGATGAGGAGCTGGGCCTGCAGGCACTGCAAGGCTGAGGGCTGGTTTATAAGCAGCCTCCAGGCAGACCCATAGCACAACGTGAAGTATGAAGGCAGCCTGAGAGGTAGATATAAAAGGAGAAAAGTGGCACTTCTGACAGCAGTCCTGCCCTCATTCCAGAGCTCTCAACACAGTTTTGGAATGGAGACGTCAGCGTGGACCCACCCTTCATCTCAGCACAAGCAATGGGTGAAGGGATGCAGAAGTGTCATGATCCGGTGACTCACCTTCCGGAAACGCACCTGACTGCCAACAGCACTCAGGTGCACAGCGGCCAGAGACTGCACAGGCAGAGCCCCACAGCAACAGCGAGCAGCCTCCTGCCCCTCAAAGCAGGCAGGCAGCACTCTCCAGGACATCTGGAGGCACAACCTGCAAAGGCACCAACAAGCTGTCAGTCCCACACGCCATCCTCTTCACTGGAAAGGGATCTTTCTCAGTCCCTCCAGCAATGACCTGCAGTCTGCTTCTGTCCTCTTGTCCCAGTGCACACCTCCCTTGTACGTCCCTTTACACACAATGAGTAGCAACTTCACCAGCAAGGGAAAAATGGTAAAGAAAAGCAAAAGAATACCTTGCCAAGTAAACATGTTCATGTGAGAACCCAACATTTCATAATGTAGCTCTTGAGTACATAGCATGTTGCGATCAAGCAAGCAATCTATTCAATTCATTAGCACACATCTGTTATAAGAGCTAATTTTCACAAGGCATGTCTTTAGCAGTACAAATCCCCAGAAAGGCATTTCTCTGTCACTGGAATCTTACAAAGGTGTTTTGTATCAGTGGAAGTATTTAAACAGTCTTTATTTTTAATAGGTACTAGTATACAGGTAGACAATTACTCCAATAAGGAAAGCCCAGGAAGGACACGTGCAGAGTTCTCAACAAGACACCAATGCTGTTAAAAACTAACTCGCCGCAAACTCCATGCAAAGCAGCACTACAAACATGTCAGTTCTTGAGCAAATGTGCAAGGGTGGTGGCCCAGAGAAAGGACTCTGGATTAGCAAAGAAAGCCTGGCTCCTCCTGGACTTCAGAGCTGGGCACAGTATCAGGAGGAACCATTCTGGCAAAAAGCAGTGCTGTCATAGCAATGCTCTTCTCGTCCAGCCCCACTGAGAGGCAGCTCCTTTGCTATTCACCACAGGCAAAGCACTAATGCAACCACTTGCTTGTTCCCAACCACTTCAACTGCCCTGAAATTGCTCTTTGTCAATCCTGTAGCCTAATCACCTCCACGCTGTATCCCCAACTGAAATGCAGCTATATGCTGCAACACACCCCACACAGCTATGAGCCAGCCCTCTTACCTCCCACAGAGGCAACGCATGCACCACACAAACCCCCAGCTAGTGTTACAAAGGGAAAAATGGAGAAGGTGTAGTAGGACAATGTCCTGGAGTCTCCCAAGATAGGAATGAGGATTTGAGGGACGGAGAATTGAGAAATGGATTTATACATATATTTTTATTTTTATATCAGTGTTTGGAAATAGAACAGGTGCTCTCTGCATGCTACTTTCCCCATCTCACAGGTTTTAGACCAATGACCTGTGACAACCCTTGCTCAATGTATTTTCCAGGAGATACCATAGAAAACGTAGCTGATCAATACAGCAAGACACAACTTGCTGTTTATGGAGACCATGCATCACTTCAGCAGTGGCCTGCTCTCAACAGCTCCAGAAACCTCACGATGCATCACCCTGGACCACATAGACCATGGAATCATAGAACCATTAAGGCTGGAAAATACCTCTAAGATCATCCATTCCAAATCTGAAGATGACCTCCCTCCCAAGCACCACAATGCACCCCAGCAACTCCTCGAACCCCTCCAGCTTCACACACGTGAGATTTTCCTACCCTTCCACCCCAAAGAGGGGCTGGAGACACATCACTCCAATATCCCATTGAGAAATAGGGCTCTCTCTCCAGCTATCTCAATCAGAGAAGCAAGAGCCGTACCCACCACTAGGAAAAAAACCACTTGGAAACAGGCTGGTTTGCTTGGGAAAGCTAAGCTGATGTCAAAGAAATGTTAAATACACTTGGGTAAGGAGTTGGTGCCTGTCAGTGGTGCAACGGTATCCCATCACGCATAAGAAGAACATCAGGAAACTGGCACAGCCGTGCAGAGAAGCACGGGATACCTCACCCTGACTTTGTCTGAAGCAAGTTAGAACAAAACATCTCATTCTGAAGGAAAATCCCCTTCTGTAGACAAGCCACTTTTTAATAATAAGTGCTAAATGGACTATTCAAGCAGGTAATTAATGTTAATTAACATATGTCAGGCCATAAATTGGCTAAATGCACCTCATTTTCCAAGCTTAGTGTGTGGCAATGCTCAGGAAATTGTAACAGAAAAGAACAGTCCAAGTTTGTAGAAGCACAGAAAAAAGCAAATAAAAGGTTAAGCTTAATCTTCACTTAACTCATGGTGTGCTGAGCCAGCACTACTGAAAACTGAATGCCTGTGCACATTACTTAAACACTTTATTTTGCTCCCGAACCACTGCGCTACACAGTGTCAGCCCTAAGAAAAGCCACATCAAACAAACCCTGCAGCTCCCCGCGTGTGGTGGTATCAAGCAGGCCTTCATTAGGATGCTCACTTCATGCTGCGGGACCTGGCGGCACCTCCTGCCCTGGCACCTGGTGGGGTTGTGGCCCCTTCCCAGTGCTGGCTTGGGAACCACAGGTTTTCGTGGCAAGGGGAACGAAACAGCAGCAGGAGGATGCTCAGAGCTCACCCTCCTCCAGAGTCTGCCCTGAAACACGGCAGGCCTCGTGCCTTTAAAATAAACTAAAACTGCCATTTTACAACCCTGCCCTTGGGCACGTTTTCCGTGACAGGTAGTAGCAAGGCTTTTAAACAAAAAAGTGGGAGAGAAACAAGAACACACAAAGATTTCAAGTCTAAGTAACAACTTGCATTGGGGAACACTTTAGGTTTCTCCCCTGGCAAGCCGCCACTACGCTAAGACCCACTGTAATTGCATTGCAAATAAGAAACAATCTTCACAAAAGATTTTCCATACTTCCACGCAAAGCAGTTGGCTGCCAAAATCTCACAGGGCACCTTGCGGAGGCTGCCACCTAGAGAAACGCTTTGGCTGGTTATTCTTAGTTTTCCCTTATCTCCGAGGCAATCCCTTCGGCCTCGCTTTGAATCCAGCACACACATCATGATTTTCTGGGGTGATTTCACACTTGTTCTCCCCCATCCACACCACACAAGCTGGCTGAAAACAGCAGGGTCACCGAGGAGGGGTGCACGGGGACTGCACGCGCCCCGGCACTGCCTGCCTTCTGCAGAGGATACCACTGATGCCGGGCTTCTACTTTGTCCGTGTCAGCACAAAGAGCTTTCACAAAACCACCGGGCTAACCCTAATCGCTCGCCTTTCTAAATGCACCAGCACGTGCCCAGCCTCCCCTAATCTCCCAGGATTACAGCAAAGTGGTGTAGCACCACCGAAATGACCCGAATACAAAATGGCCTCGCGTGTAAGGCACCGCTTGCTTTCCCAGAACAAAACCAAGCAGAGGCAGGATGTCCCAGGGCAGAAGCACCAGGACCCCTCTCTTCCCCAGCCTGAGAGTCTCAGACAGTGCTTGTTCAAGCCAACACCGTGTCATGGATATAAAAGCCACTAAGGCCATTTAATTTTTATTAGCATTAAGCATGTACTTTCAAACACACAGGTAAGTGTAAGGGCCAACTCTCTGATTCTCAAGCTTCCTGTTTTAAGTATGCTCAAATATTGACACTAATAAACTATTACAGATGGTGCTGATGTTGCACGACTGTTTCAGGCAACCTTCTGTCTCGAAAGAACTGAGGAACACTGATCCCAGTGTTTATCACGCAGGTCTACCTGACAGTGATACTATCTGGCATCATTCACTGGAGGTTTCCCATTCACATCAAAAATGAAGTTTATCAGAGCCTGTGACTCTTTGCAGCTGATGACATTCACCAAGGCAACCTGTTTCTATCTGCATTTACAGAGTCCTTCAGTACTGTCACACCACGGATCAAACAATGTCAATGATTCTGGGAGAGCATCTCGGTCTCTCCCTCTCTCCTCTAATAGCTGTCGCCTGCTTGAATGAGCTGCGGAAAAGTGAGATCTTTGATGTACGTTACAGATATAAAATAATAATGTTGACTAATATCTACACATGAATTCTACTGGAAAGTTTAACAAGTTATTTGTTACTTTGATACTAAAGTATATGCTTCTGATGCAAGAAGCTTGTTATCTAGCAATTTCAACTTTGAGGCTGGAACTGTACGTCTCTCTACACTGCTCAGCACAAAATTCACTTACAAATGTTACTGAGTATTTTGTTAAATCACAACATAGTAAGGCTTTGATCAGGTAAGATGCTTAAGCAGTAAGTTTAAGCACACAAGTAATCCCAGTGGAGTCCCAAGGATCCATTCACGTGCTTAAACCCGTGCTTGCTTCAGTAGATCAAAACTTAAAATAATCAGACTACAGTTTGTAACTCAAACCCTACTGCATAGACAAGCAAGGCAGCTTAAAATCAAGGCGGGGAAAAATTGTAAGAATATAGTAGGAAGCTGGAAAAAATATTAATGGGAAACAGCCTTTTACAAAAAAAAAAAGGGGAAAAAAAAAGGGAAAAAAAAAGCAGCAGAGAAAAAGTGTAACTGATGCAACTCTGGTTTTGTGCTGCCACTCTTGATAAAGACGCTGTGTGCCACTCCAAGGAAAGAGAAATGAGAAAAACAGAGAGTGGTGTTGCTTTCTTCCCACATCCTTTGCAAAAAGATGATAAAGTCCGACACGTTTGTGTATCAGCATCTGGCTAACAGATTTAGACATCTGTCTACATCACTGGCAAACTTCTCAAGTCTTTTCAAGTCTCAATAATCAGAGAAAAGACTCTTGCCTTTGCTACACTGAAGTGACTGCAGCCCTTCGGCACACACTGGTCAATAAAACATGGTAAGGAATGATGAAATGCCCATGTACAAAGTTAACAAAAATCTCCCTTCCAAATTAAATATCCCAGCCACCAGTATTTACCTTGCATGAGGAAAATGAACGCAAGAGGTAGAAACCAAAAACTTCAGATAGGAAAAAAAGCAAATGAAAGCAAATCAAGTGCATTTAAATTTGGGAATTGCTGGTATCTGCGTACACAGGACCAGACTCATAGCCTTGCATACCGCTCAACAAAGAGGAAAATAGTCCCCCTAGTGTACTCTTCATGTAGAAAAGACTGTTTCACAAGATAGTACTGCAAGAAATTACAAAATAACACTATAGGAAGAGATATGGAAGTACTTAAGCTAGACCGAAACCAGGCACCTCTGCTGTATACGCAGACACAAAGGTTTTCCAGGTTTGTATTTCCAGATTATTAAGGGAGCTGAGTTACTGCATCCTAAATACCTGGGGGATGAGGGGAGAAGAAAAATGGTATTTTAAGTCAGTACCCGAGCTCTGTGACTGCATGGCATCGACAGGGTAACGGATACTTGGATTTGGCAAGACAGGTAGCTCTGGTCATCGAGGAGCTCTATGGAAGTACCTGGAACAGCTGTCTGGTACAGTGCATTTCACAAGGGTGAAACCAGCTCACCCTCAGACCTTTATCCTTCCCCCCCAGTGATGATAAATATAAGTACCGACACTCCTTCAGTATTCAAGCACCTAAACCCTTCCTGGCGATTTGGAGGCATATGGGTTTGTATCAAAGCACACTGTGTGTGGTACACGATAGTGTCCGCAGCATTCTGGCTCTACAGCGATGCCCCGTACACTACTGCCGTAGCTGGCTGTCAGGATTAGGTTAACTAACGTCCCGACAGGTCCTGGGTGAGGGGGGATCAAAGAAGATTGTTGGGGAAGAAGGGGGTGTTGGGCAAACTTTATCTGAATTAGCGGAAACGCAATATATGCCTTCCTAACCACAGCTGAAATACTCACTTCTGTTTTAATGCCCCGGGAAAAAAAAAAAAAGAAAAAAAGGTGTTCGTTGCAACTTTAATTTATAGCTCTTAAAATAATTGTTTTGAGGAGTATAATCCCAGCTATGTTTACGGATTATGGTATTCAGCACATCTCACTGGAAACAGTATTAATATTTCATATCTAATAATACATAAGGTAATAAACCCAAGTTCTCATCTTCCCTTTGTTTAAAATGACAATTTTCCCACTCGGTGCCAGAGCAGAATACTGTTAAATTGGCTTGCTGCCTTCAAAGACAAACTTAGCTGTGTAAAAATATTCTAAATTATGATAAAAGCTTTCTGATACAGAAGTATCTTCCGTTCGTTTAAAATCTTGGTGTAACTAGCAATCTGAAAAGTCTGATGTGAAAAGCTGACATTAGTTCCTGAAGAGTTGTATTTATTACCTGTGAGGGAAACAAAGATAATCACATATAATGTGTTTTAGCATCGGGAGGCTGAGATGGAGACTCCATTTAAGAGTGTTGCCTCTGCACAAACTAATTTACGTTCTAGCCAAGAAACCAAAATAGTCTTCTTCTGAACGTATACGCATACATTAAAAGAAACTCTAGTCTTGCTAAGGGATTAATATTTTGCAGTCTTGATCACCTGGCAAATTATTAGCTCCTGACCTCTCCTTTGCCCCTTTCGGTACGTCCCTACCACCGATGTAAAACTGCACCCACCATTAATGCAATCTAATGCCTTACCCTAATTCCAGAAAGAACCCACAGTTCTTACCGTGGCAGAATTTTCTGCTACCAGTGTGCCTGCATCTCCTGAGAAAGGTCATCTTAAAGGCTTGAGAGAAACTTCTAAACTAAATTATATCAGAGGAATCTCAAGGGATCCAAGTTTTTAACATTTTAATTAGCTCCAAGTACCAGTTAATGCTGCTCGGCAAAAGAATCAATATCAAATTAACAGTATAAATTGTCAGAAAAAATGTGACTGTATTAAGCATACTAATCAATGTAAGCACTTTGCGTTATGGCCCAGATTCTGCTTCTGCTGAAGCGAATGGGAGTTTTGCCACCAAATTCAGCCGAAACAGTATCAGCCCCATTTGTTCACTAAATCTGCCGCTGAATTGACTATCAAGAACTTACTGAAAATTCAATGTATCATATAAAAAGGCTGGATTTGTCATATCAACTGCATCTAAAGCCACTGCTTCTGTGTGAGACCAAACAACTTAAGAAGGCACGGGCTGTCACTGGAATATATACCCTTTATCACACTCTGTGTCACACTTGTAAAGTCACATCAAAATTCAACACCTAATACAGAAGCAAAAGCTGTAAAAAGGATCTGTGTTTTGAAAAGCCTTGTCTTGAATCAGCTACGCAACCAATAAACTTTGTGTTTGTATTTTCCCCAGCCCGAGGCACGTCTGTCGGTGAAACACTTCCTCTGCAGTGCTTCATTTGGAAGGTAAAAATCATACAGCTGCACTTCAGTTCCTAGCAGGCACCAAAATATGAGACAGGGCTGCTAACACGAAAATTGCAAGAAATGTTTCATCCATACAGTGTTTCTGACTGATGTGTACACTCTAAATAATCCTCCGACCCAAAGATAGAGAAAGATTCAAAGAGGGAATTTAATTTCTCTGTAACTCAGTAAAACTTGCTGGCAAATTCGCTTTCAGTCATCTATTCAAAAACTCGGTCTCGGATGCTGCCAGTATCGGTCCTTGGCAGCAACTGAACCGTACCGGGATTTCCCTCCACAAACAGTGTCGACATTGAGCAGCACCTGCGTTTCTGTACAGCTGCAAGTACGTGACATTTCAGCAACTGACAGGCACTAATGGATAGACATGGAAAACGAGGAAGAAGAAAGCAGTTCTGGAAGTCACTTCCAATGCACTTTACGTGCAGCACCAGCTCCTGGTAGGCCTTATCGGACTCTGCCTGAGAGCAAAACCCTGCCCGCCTGCAACGTGCTTTTGCACGCGCTAAGTAAACAAGCCACAAATCCAGATTATTTTTTTTCTCACTTATTAAAACAGTAGCAATCCGAGCTGCTAACTGTCACAATGCTAGACAGAAAATATTCGGATATAGGGATTTAGCAGCAGACGGTGTCCTTGTAACACTGGCACTGCAGAAAACACAAAAACCAAGCATTCCCGTGGCTGAGCAGCCAATAACTCCACGCTTTGATTAACTTTATGAAGAAATGTCAAGACCTGAATTTCCCTCTATTGCCTTTGAGGAACGTGTGGGAAACCACCAGGATTTTTCTTGACAAAACTAACAAGAGTCGTTCTGTGTTTGAGCTTTGAGACGCGGACTGACCCTGTATAAAAGCAACTCAGCTTATTTCCAGCAAAAGTTACATTGAAGATACCTAGAACTTAAAATATATATAGACACAAAACAAATAAACCACAACCGACCGACACACAAAACCAAAACAAACCAAAAAAAACCCAAAAGCCCACCTTTACATTTTCTTTTTTTTTCCTTCTTTCTCTTTTTCTTTCCCTGCTTATGTGCTGGTGCACCGGAGAAGCCAGCTCCGTTCCAGCGTTCCCTTCCCCGCTCCCAGAGTTCAGAGCCCTCATTGCTCGCACACAGCGACAGGAAAGGACCAAAACTTTTATTCTCCCCTCCTTTGACAGACGGGCAGTCAGACAGACAGACAGATAGGTAGATAGATGGACAGATGGAAAGACAGGTAGATAGATGGATAGATGGAAAGACGGATAGACGGATAGACGGATAGACGGATAGACGGATAGACGGAGGGACAGGTAATCAGAAAGTCAGATAGATGGCCAGATAGACAGTCAGCCAGTCAGTCAGACAGAGAAGCGGCGGTGGCAGCGGGGTCCCCGCAGCCGGGCGAGCGGCAGCGCCGTCGGGGGGAGCCGCGGGCGCCCCGGGCCCCCCGTGCTCACCTTCCACCCGGCCGAGCTGTTGCTGTCGCCCTTGTCCTTGAAGTAGGGCACGCAGCGGACCATCCAGTCGTAGATCTGCGAGAGCGTGAGGCGCTTCTCCGGGGAGCTCTCGATGGCGCGGGTGATGAGGTCGGCGTACGAGAGGTTGCCCCACGCGTTGCGCCGCGACGAGCACTTCCTCGGCGCCGCCGCCGCCGCCGCGCCCCCGCCCGGCGCCCCGCCGCCCGCCGGAGCCCCCGGGGACGGGCTCGGCCCCTCCGCGCCGGCCCCGGGCAGCGGCGCCGCCGGCCCCGCGGGGTCGGCGCTGCCCACGGCCATGGCCGAGCCGCCCCGCTCCTCCTCGTCGTCCTCCTCCTCGGGGATGACGGCGGCGGCGTCGGCGGGCGGCTCGCCGGCGGGCTTGGCCGGGCTGGGCTGCAGCTCGGGCCTCTGCAGGGGCCAGGTGCAGGAGCGGGGGCGGCTCTGCGGCTCGAACTCGGGGTCCAGCTCCACGTCCAGCGGGGACGGCGGGGCGGCGGCGGGGGGCGACGCCTCTGCCATCTTAGCGCTCTGCGACGGGGCGGCCCCCGCTCCTCCCGCCGACGCCGCCGCCTCCTCCTCCTCGGGGCCCGCCGGAGCCCTAGCAAGCGGGCATGCCGCGCTCCCCGCGAACCCCGGGGGAGGAGGGGAGGAGAGGGAGGGGGAAAAAAAGGAGGGAGGAAAAAAAAAATTAATAAATCCACAAAAATACGGGATTACGAGCCGGAGCGGCAGCGGGCGGCGGAACGGCGGCCGCTCCCGCGGTGCGTGTGCGCGTTTGTTTACGTTTCACTCCATGCAGATGCAGAAGTCGCTCCGGCGGGAACCGAGCGGTATTCCAGCCGGGAGAGGACACCCCCCTCTCAGCCGCCCCCGGCACCTCCGAGCCGGCTCCTCGTCGCTCCCGCAGATTATCTTCCTTTTCTCGGAAGGGGGGGGGTGCTCTGCCCCCTCCCCCGGCGGGAGGGCAGCGAGAGGGGCTCCTTCGGGTGACGCCGAAGACTTTTTATTCCTTCTTCGAGACGCCCTACGGGGAGCCGAAGTCCTAGCGTACATCCAACCGCGATGCCAGCGTGGAGGCTGTCGCTCTGCGGAGCCCCCCAAAACCTCACAGGGAGGGCGGGAGGAGGCCACCCGGGGGCTGCTCCGTTCCGAAAGAATAATGATAATAAATCCTTCTTCGCGCTGGGTGGGGGGAAAAAAAAAAAAAAAAAAAAAAAAGCAAACGCGGCGTGAACAAATCAAATCGCCAGTCTTCCAACAGGTCCAGAAGCTTTAAGCCCTCCCTAGGGCTGCCAAAGAGAATAGGTTTTGTTCCAGCATCAACACCACATTCATAACCTCCTTGCTCCTGCTGCTGCCATCTTGACAGTTTTTCCCCCCGCTTCGCTCAAGTCATTTAAAAAGCGCAGGCAGAGGAGGCAGCGAGAGCCACGTCGGGAGGGGAGGGAGGCAGGGGGGGAGCCGACAGCCACCTCCACACCGGCAGAAATCGGGATCCGAATCCACGGGAGGAAGAAGCGGCGCTGCCGCACGGCTGCCGCTCCTCCCGCTCCTGCGCCTTCAGCTCCGAGGAGCCTTTCCCTTTAAAGGCGAAGGAGGCGAAAGCGGCGAACCCTCTCCCTCTGCGAGCGGCCGGCGAGAGGCAAACGATCCGCCTGCCGCCGCCCGCCCGAGCAGCCCGTCACCCTCCTCGCCTTCCACATCCCTCCTCCGCCTCCTAACAACCACCGGCAGCGACACAAAGTTATAGCCACACGCAGCGAGCCCCGGCCCCGCCGCCCCGCCCCGCACGCACCGCCCACGGGCGGGAGCGGGCGGCGCCGCGCAGGGGCCGCCCCGTCGGGGCGGGGGCGCCGGGGCTGGGGAAGGGGCGGGGAGGCGGGGGGAGGCTGCCGGGACCCGCCGGAGGAGGGAAAGCGCCTTCCCCTTCGCTCGGGAGAAGCTCCCCAGGAGCGCGCAGGAACTCTTGCCAAGGGCTGCGTTTAGCCCTGGCTCTCTGCGCCTCGTGGAATCCAAACGGGAACGGCAGGCGCAGCCGTCTGGGTTTGCAGTCCCGCTTCACTTTATCATAGAATCATAGAATCACCAGGTTGGAGAGGACCCACTGGATCATCGAGTCCAACCAACTATCAATCACTAAACGATGCCCCTCAGCACCTCATCCATCCACCCTTTAAACACCTCCAGGGAAGGTGACTCAAACATCTCCCTGGGCAGCCTCTGCCAGTGCCCAATGACCCTTTCTGTAAAGAATTTTTTCCTGATGTCAAGCCTGAACCTCCCCGGCAGAGCTTAAGGCCATTCCCTCTTGTCCTGTCCCTTGGGAGAAGAGGCCAGCTCCCTCCTTTCCACAACCTCCTTTCAGGTAGTTGTAGAGAGCAATGAGGTCTCCCCTCAGCCTCCTCCTCTCCAGGCTAAACAACCCCAGCTCTCTCAGCCGCTCCTCATAAGGCCTGTTCTCCAGCCCCTTCACCAGCTTTGTTGCTCTTCTCTGGACTCGCTCCAGAGCCTCAACATCCTTCTTGTGGTGAGGGGCCCAGAACTGAACACAGGATTCAAGGAGCAGTCTCACCGGTGCTGAGTACAGAGGGAGGATAACCTCCCTGGACCTGCTGGTCACGCCGTTTCTGATACAAGCCAAGATGCCATTGGCCTTCTTGGCCACCTGGGCACACTGCTGGCTCATGTTCAGTCACTGTCAACCGACACCCCCAGGTCCCTCTCCTCCAGGCAGCTTTCCAGCCAGGCTTCTCTTAATCTGTAGCTGAACAGGGTTGTTGTGCCCCAAGTGCAGGACCTGGCATTTGGCCTTGTTTTGGCTTTGCCCGGCCCACCTGGCCAGGCGGGAACACGGCTTCGATGCCTGCTGCCTGGCCTTTTTCCCCAAATCCAGCTCTGGCTGCCAGTCACAACGGAGGAATGTTTCTTTTCTGACTTGTTTCTGCTGGTGCACAAGTTGTTCTGGCAAACTGTAAACTCCGAGTCCAATTCCATAATTTATTTTTTTTTTTTAAACCTTTCATTCCACCTGCGAGTGGTAGGGCAGCACGTCTGGGCACGTCCGCACGTGAACGGAATCCCACTGTCCTTCCTCCTCCAAAGTTGTGCCCTGGTAGAAAGCCCTCCAAAATAGCTCACTTGAAATGTAGTTAATTATGGGTTGGATAAAGGGGTGACCCACAAAGCCAGGAACATAGAGCTATTAATACAGAGGTAGTTATAAATACATTACATAGCTATGTATATGTATCAGCTCTCACCTTGCTTTGTGTGGACCTAAACTACGGACTAGATTGAGCACGAAATGGTGTTGTCTTCGATACCAGATATAGACAACTGCATGCACTGAGGAGTAGGTGTACTTCTAGAACGCTGCTATGTAGAATTAGCCAACACATTGTATTATTCCAATTTATTTAGCATTATAGACCAGCAATGAGATTTGAAAACCATTTGGTTTCATTGGAAAACAGCAAGGCCCTGATCCTGCATGCCTTACGTGTCCTGCTAAGGAAGGACTAAGGCCCTCAGGGTCTAGTTAAGTTTTGAATTCAAGTGGCACTCACGTTAGGAATAGTTCGGCATGATTTTATTACAAGGGACAGCATTTCACCATGCATACAATTAATCCTCAGTTATCTAAATATAGTAGGAGATGCTGAATTAATCAGAATGAATGCCGGTTTGAGCGATGGAAGTAATTTTCACTGCAGCTCCATTTTGGATCACGACATTGCATGCCCTGCAATGGCTTTTGTTGTAATGTGGTCTTTTATGGGACTGCAAGTCAGCTTAAAAAGGCACTAGCTACTCTGCAGCTGGGATACTGGTATTTGTGTGTATGATTTAGTTGGTAGGAGAGGAGAACTGCAGTAGCATTCAAGAGCCAGGAACCAAGATCAGACAAGGCTGTGCATAATAAGAAGATGCTTAGTCCAATGCCATATCTTCGAGAAGCCTTTACTTGAGGCTTTCAGCAGCTCACCAAAGAAGGCTAGCTGCGAAGACATGATTGACGCTCTGTCCTTTCCCAAAACCCACTACTGCTTGGGTCTGATTTGGACCGGTACAGAAACCTTTCACTTCTTTAGGTCCTGAGGCTCCAGGGGAGTGTAGCACTTTGACCTTGGGCTGGATTACAAACTGCAAATCCAGTCCTAATTTATATTATCAACTTCATTTATTTATTTAATTGGCATTGCATTACTGCACAGGCATTGCCATTAGGCCTCATTGTGCTGGGCGAAGGCCCTGCACATGGTAAGAGATGCTCCACTCCCTAGCAGAATTGCAGCCTAAGTGAGGCAGGCCAGGGCGGGAGAAAGGAAATAGGTAGTAACCCTATTAAAGAGATGATGGACTGAGGCACAGAGCAATTATATGCCTGTGCTGAGATCATACAGGAAGGCCATGTCAGAACTGAGAAATAAAATGAGATCTCCTGAGCACCAGCCCTGGCCCTTTACTGCAAGATAGTCTGCCCTCTTCAGAATTCACCGGTGTATCAGCCATTCAGCCTTTATCACGTAAGTCACCCTACCAGTTCTTCTCAGCTCCACACAGCACGTGTGTGCCCATGATACTTCAGTTTAAAGGAGGAATTAAAACCACAGTATAATACGTGTTCCTGCACATTTTCCTTGCCAAAAATGCACACGCAAAACAGAAAGGCAGAGGAGCCCTTCTTATCGCCATTCTGTGGCTGGGCCCACTGAAATACGTAGAAAACCGATCAAAATTGAATCTAAAGCCTGCACTACTTCCAATCCCTTTCTTTAAGTACTTAAATGCCCCAAGGCTGGGATTTTCAAAAAGGCTCCATTTATAGGAGTTTTATCGCTGACTTCAACAAGAATAAAGTTAGGCCAGCCCTGAGGCCATGTGAAAGCCTCACTCACTTCTTGTGGCTGCTTAGACTGCAAGTGTATGGGGGCAGTGCTGTGTCTTCCTCTGCATCTTTTGTCTACTGTCCCCTCTCAAGGTTATATCGAGAATGTGTACCCATCACAGTACCTGATTATACGGATCTGGTAGGGTCAGATTTACTCCACAGCCCTGAGTTATCTCTGTGGGTGATCTCAGAGACCATGCAAGAGCCATCAGATGTGACTGCTTTAACGTTCCTATGACAGCACTCTAGGTGGGAATCCTCATGAGTGATTTTTGCATTGAGATTAACTCTTTCGGGCTGCTATGTTCAGCTACAGCAGGCTATCATCAGCTCAGTTTTCATTCTCATTCTTCCATTTTGTTGATTCAGAGAGCCAGCTTCTCATAAGGTAACAGCGTACCAGTTCACGGCGGTAACCCAGATATGATCACTCCTTTATTCTGCCGTAGCCTACATTCTCCTGGGCTCGGAGGTCACATTTCTGGCTTTACCCCTCTTACACAAATAATTTACCATGGTTGGAGCTACAGTTGAGGGTGGGGGTGATGGGGACCTGGAAATTCTCCTCATCATTACATCACTATAGAAATCTTCTGTGAAGTCTACCGGCCTTCAATAAAACAATGTTATATTGCAGTTATATTAACAATAGCGGCATTGTCTTTGAGGACTTCACACAAACTAGTATATGGCGGGTTGTTTTGTAAGCCACCTGCAGCCTGGTTTCCAAGAAGTTTGTGTCCACTGCAATAACTCTGTCTACCCCTCCCAGACGCCCCCTGAGAGAGCAACTCCCTCAGTGTATTTTTTGTTCTTGCCACAGTTCCCTATTATGTCCTTTAAACACAGACTGGGCAAAGGGCAGTAGGTTTTGTGACTGATTCAGAGCAACCTATGTGCTGATTAGAAAGAAATGTCATCTATAAGCCAGCCAGCTTTGTACTTTGAGACTTTAACCTTTCTGCCCAGTTTGGCTAAAACTGGCTAATAGGTTCCACAGTTATTAAGGGGAGATTGGCTGACTGGCAGATAGACATAGAGCAAGGGTCCAGATTATGCCACGGAGACACAAAGTGTTTGCCAAAGAGGGCTACACAGTTCTGACTGTAAAATTTTCCTCTAAGTGATGAACAGCAATTTAAAGATCAATTGAATTTGGACTTCAGCCTGTGAACTGGCTGACTGACTGCTGTAACGGAGGGGAGGGGAAGGAAGAGAGGTGCAGTAGCAGAAGGAAACGGTGACATTACTACTGTGGAAAGAAGAACTCTTTTCTCAAGTGGTCTTGACAATTTGGGGACCAAACCCTAAGTGTGGAAGCATTCAGCTCTGTATACATCTACAGCCGAGCACCCACTGCTGAGGAATTCTTGATCCATTTCTGTACCATGTGGAGTAGGGTGACCAGACATCCAAATTCACCTTTCTGGAAGAAACAATTTTTAAAATGAAACCTCAAAAAAAAAAAATCTGCTTGAGTAAGGAGCTGTGAAGCTGAGGAAGTGGAAAAATTCAACCTGGTAGCTTCAAATTGTCATTAAGGTAGTCTCACATCTGCTGAAGCTGCACTGCCAAGGCCCACTGAAAAGGGGCCAAGAAAGACTCTCGGTTTCTTGTGGGCTGAAGTAGCAGGTTTCTAACAGTGTTTCATACACTTAATAAAACCACAAATAGCACACAGCAGTGTTGCCAGCTTTCTCAGCTTTATTTATGAGCCCCACAATACTGGTGTTTTCCTGAAATCTCTGTTCTTAAAGTCCCATTAAAGGAGCATCTCAACTACCATTTTAAACCAATAGCCAAGTTCCCGATGCTCTATGGATGCGACCCAAGTACACTTTCAGGGCCAGGAGTGAAGTAAGAAAAAAAAGCCAACCCCTAATTGCATAATTTGAAGTCTTTTTAAACCCAATTTTTAAGCTGACATTATGCTACTCAAAAGCTCGCATCATAATTTTTGAATACTTGGGAGTACGTGCAATTATTGAGTTTATATCGTTAGGGTGAAATGAGTCAAACTGCTGAGATCTGGCAAGAAACTCCACCTTTTTTCTTCACATTCAGCTGGGATGGTATGAAAGGGTTTCATCCTCACAACAAAAGTTTCTGCTAAGGATTCGAGGAAGCATTTAATCATCTCCCCTGGTCTCTTTGCCTTGTCGGGACACGTCCTCGAGCCGGCCAGTCCGGTATCCCGACAGACAGACAGCTGTGTCCCTCTTGGCCCTGTCCTGTCCCGAGTGCCGTTCTGCCTCCTTGTGCAACCCGGGCGCGTCACTTCACCCGTCTCTGTTACCCGACGCGGGCTCCATTACGTCCAATTATCCCTTAATGACTCCTTTATTATAACTTAGCACCTTCCCTTGCCCATGCAGCGGCGGGGCAGCGGGCGGAGGGGTTAACTCGGCGGGATGGCAGCCGCAGCCCACCCCGCAGCCCACCCCGCACCCGCCGCGGCCGCGCCCCCTCTGCGAGGCCACGCCCCCTCGGAGAGCTTATATAGGCTATGGCGGCGGCCACGCCCCTTCCGTCTAGGCCACGCCCCCCTTCGGCTAGACCACGCCCCTCAGGGGACACACGTCACGTAGCCGAGGCCACGCCCCCTCCCTCGCCACCGCCCCGGGTGCGCCGAGCAAACAGATGATGTCATTGCCCCGGAGCGTCACGTGACCGCCGCGGCGCGCCCTCGCCCTCCCATTGGCCGGCGCCCGTCGCCCGTCGGGGCAGCGGCGCTCCCCATTGGCCGGCGCCGCCACCCCTTTGGAAAATAATAAACAATCGAGTAAAATGCGGCTTGGGAACCGGGGATGCGGTGCGGAGGCCGGGAGGGTGCGGGTAGGCTTCGCGCACGGGCATTAAAAGCCTTTCCCGAAGGTCCCGCGGCACCCGCGCTGGAAACAGCCCTCAGGCAGGAGCCGCGGCGCCACCGAGGAACAGGCGAAGCGCTGTCCCGGGGTTCCCGTGCATCAGAGCTGGGTGAAGCCACCTTCTGGAGGGGACTCGCAGTCCTGCGTGAGGCCGGAGGGAAAGGGGCTGGGCCCTTGTCTGGCGGCGGAATAGAATCACTGAAAAGACCCCCAGGATCATCGAGTCCAACCATTCCCACCAATCACTAAACCATGCCCCTCAGCACCTCATCCACCCATCTTTTAAACCCCTCCAGGGAAGGTGACTCAACCTCCTCCCTGGGCAGCCTCTGCCAGTGCCCAATGACCCTTTCTGTGAAAAATTTTTTTCCTCGTGTCCAGTCTGACGTTCCCCTGGCGCAGCTTGAGGCCATTCCCCCTTGCCCTGTCCCCTGTCCCTTGGGAGGAGAGGCCATAACCCTCCTCTCTACAACCTCCTTTCAGGTAGGTGTAGAGAGCAATAAGGTCTCCCCTCAATCTCCTCTATTCAAGGCCAAACAACCCCAGCTCTCTCAGCTGCTCCTCGTAAGACTTGTTCTCCAGCCCCTTCACCAGCTTTGTTGCTCTTCTCTGGACTCGCTCCAGAGCCTCAACATCCTTCTTGTGGTGAGGGGCCCAGAACTGAACACAGGATTTGAGGAGCGGTCTCACCAGTGCCGAGTCCAGAGGGAGAATAACCTCCCTGGACCTGCTGGTCACGCCGTTTCTCATACAAGCCAAGATGCAGTATGCAATGTGCCTAGAGGTAGGGCATGGATAGGGAGACCCAAAAGCTACATCTCTGAAGCTGTGGCATCGTCAGTTGTCTTCATTGGGACAGAAAAAGTGTCTGTCCTGTGTGCGTGGTGCTGAGAAGAGATGCGGCCTTGATCCTTGTGTGGTTGTAGTGGTGCTTACATGCTGCAGCCCCAAAATAACCACCTTTCATTGTCCTGCTTCCCTCTGCCTGCAAACATAAGGCGTGCTGGTTGAGAAGAGACTTTAATCAGGGATCAGACAGGGAGAATGAGGGTTGCAGGAGAGGATTTCCTTTTGCTGAGACTCTCAGTCTGGCCTCTCCCTGTGAGAGCAGGTGCCTGCATACTGCCTGTTTCGGTTCCTTCAAAGAATTAATAATTTTCTCCTGTATGTGACCACTGGAGGAAGAATTCCAAGCACCTCCATCATTCCGTATGATCAGAGCACTTGCTTAGATGCTGGAGATGTGGCTCTTCCTTTTTGCAGAACTTTTTGTTTCATCCTCTGACAAATATTTGATATAAAGTATATAGAACAAACTTGGAAAAGGGGACTGAAATCCAAGGCTGTTTCCATCCCTTCCCCATGGCAATGTTGTTATTGCTAGGTCATGGCCTCTCCTTGATTGCTCCCGTGAATCCTGGATCCCCACCCTCTCCCCCAGGCAGCAGTATGGGTTCAACGGGCTAGTTGAAAATGGGGTGCATGTTAGGTGAGCCTGCCTCCCAGGTAAGATACTCTCCAGGAAGGTCAGAGGGAGGCATCTGAACCCCATCAGGCAGGAGCAGGGAGATGTTGACGTTGGGTCACTTGGTGTGGGGGACGCTGCAAGCCACACAGAGGGAAGGAACCCCCGCCACGGGGAGTTAACAAAGGGTTCAAAGGAGCTGGGGAAGCGTTAAGCAAAAGCAGTCAGCGGCTCACCACATGGTGGGGAAGTTGATAAGCATTTGCAGCTGGTTTTCTCCCTCTGCCACCCTGGAGGAACTGGGCAGCTGCTGACTCAGGAGCTGCATCAAGTTGGAGGAGTGGGAAGAGGGTCATGTTTCCTGAGTGTCTGAGACACCCTGCAGCGGGCGATGGGACAGAAACGGGCACCTTCTGCCTGCTGTCCCGTCTTGGAAGAACGATCACAGCACTGTGCTGTAAGGTGCTGGAGCCTGCTGGTATGTGTTCGATGTGCTCTGAGGAGGCTGTGCAGCCAAGGCATGGGTCTAGTCTTGCATGGAGGCGTGTTTGAGCTCCGAATTCCAGCGTTGGGCCCAAGGGGAAGAGAGGCATGGCACTTCCCAACGTGGGGTGGTTTGGGTATGCAGAAAGCAGAATGTCCTGTATCTTGGGATGCTGACAGCCCAAAAATAGGACTTCATCAGCTGAGCAGGAGCTTTTGGGAGGGCAGTTCTGAACTCTAGTTGCTCGGTTCTGCCCTGATCCTGCTTCTGGTATTAAAGACCTTACATTCCTTGCAGCTCATGTAAATGTCACTTAAACGTGCTGGGGGCATGCAATTTTAGTTAACTGCCCTGCAAACTCTTCCTGGAATCTGAGAAGTTGAATTCTTCCATTCATACACACCCTCTCCTGCCCTGCAAAATCATTTCCTTCAGTCTAGCAAACCACTGTATTATAAGTTTACATCTTAAGACGTTCGCTGCCATTTTTCCTGTAGTGAGCTAGTGACTGCAAGACTTGATTTTTTTTTTTTCGTTATTTTTCCAGGGGTATCAATTAAGTGAGCACATGTAATTGAACACACAGTGAGAACTGATCTGCTGAAGAGCCTGTTGTTTCTAAATACGGTAGCTACTTTTCACAATAGGCATGTTAAGCTTAACATATGTATGTGTAGGGGTTTTATAAGCCTTGTTTTAATAAAATGGATTTTTTTCCTTGGAAGTAAGCAGGCAAAACTGGGGAGAAATTATAGCTGAGGTCTGACAGATGTTCAAGTACGCGAAGCTTAAAGAGGAACGTATGCTATTCAGTTTGCTCACAGAGGCTTTGTGACCTGTGTCTTTGCAGTAATGATGACACAAGCTTTTTTGAATAAAAGGAAGAAATTAACTGCATTGGCTAATCGTACCCTTGCTAGCTAGCTAACCAAGGACACCGTTTGACTGTGAAAATTGTTGGTGCACCCAAATTTCTCAGCTGGGGATAATATCTGAAGTGAGAGTGTTTCCATGTCTGTGGGTTAGAAGGGCTATTAAAAAAATCTTAATTGGAAAATTACACACTGTTGCTTTAAAACAGTGGTGCACTGCTTTGAAAAATTAAGACCATATGGAATTATTTATTACTTTTCAATATGTATTCAGTCTCTGGTGCAATTTTATGTACCTGATAATGCATAAAGTCTTTTGGAGCAGGAATAAAACCCCATAAAGCATGATTTAAAGCTATAGGGTCACCAAATCTGTTTCAGATTACTGGATGTTTCAATCTGCTGAGCAGAAGGGGTTGTCCCTGAACCAGTGAAACAATGAGGAGATGGGAGGGCGGAACAGCAGTAAATTACTTAAGAGGTGCACTTTTAACATAGTGCACACATCAACAGAAACTTTTAAAGGTTCAGTGGGGATTTGCTCACGTAACAGATATAGTTACAAGGCTAAACTAGACTAAGCACAGGAAAGTTAAAACAAAGTCAGTATTAATAGTATAATACTTGGTTGCAATTTAAGGCATCTTAATGAATCGTGTTTTCAAACAGTACAGGCCCACCTAAGCATGTGACTGTAAGAGAAAATAAGAGCAAGTAATCCGGGAGTGCACAAAAGTGCTTTTGTTTACAGGTCTGCGGTCACTGGGAGTGCCTATTCCTGTGCTTGTTCACAGACACCTCTGGCTCTTTCTTCCAGAAATCCTATCCAAACATTTTTGTTCTGACTTCATTAGAAGACTTTGTGCTTCGGTTCTTTTTTGTATGACTTTTACGAGGTTCAGTCTTACAGTGCCCTTCCTCTGGCAAGGGACTGAGATGAGCCCAATGCCTCAGCTGCTTTTTTTTTTTTTTTTTTTTTTTTCTGTCTAACAAGCTGTGGGGCAATCTTTGCTCCCAGGGCCTGGGCATTTTCCTTTCACTGGTTCAGGAGGGACTAAGAAGAGGCCAAGGCTGACAGGTTAACCATGCATGGTCTGCGCCACCTGGCAATGAGCTCTGCAGGCATGGGAGGCAATCTTTATGCCTTTATCATGAACCCAAGAGCAGTATAACCATCTAGCTAGTTATAATTTAGCAGAAAACTCATTTTTCATCTTGCTGTGCATTCTTTTAAATGTCATCTGTAGAGTCTCCCAGTGAGTGGGAGCTTCAGCTTTGCTTTTTATTTTTTACAGATGCAAATCTTTTTTACAAAATTTTTTACAAATTTTTTTTTCGTATGAACATGGTCCACTAGGTTACTGGAAAAGAGACAGATTCTTTCTTAGAGGCATAAGCAAGCTAAGAAGAGTTTGCAGTAACTTTTATACTGCGATCAAACTATTTTGTCAGTATGTATTTGTCTTTTATAACCAGTAGATTAATTGACTCATTCTTCTATTAAGGTTGAAATCTTACATTTTTAGAGGAGTTATTAAGCAAGTAAATTAATCTTCAGCTTTCCTGTAGTACTGAAGCTTGTTCATTGCTGTCGTACCTTCCATCGTTCTTTAAACATTTTATAATTGATAGTAGTAATTTCAAATAAATTCAGATCTTTTGTTTAAAATACATGGAGTACGTATGCTGCTTCTGGATCAACACCTTAACGCAACCTCTCCCACCTGCTCAAATTATAGCATCAAAATAAAATTCCTCAGGCAAAATTAAGCCAGTTGAATGAATTAGGATTAAGACAAATAACATGAGAAGTAATTGCTGGCCGTATGAATAACTTTTATCCAGATCCAGTATCTTAGCTGTTGGAAAACTCTTAAATAAGATCCGTTTTAAAGACCTTTAAAACTTTCCTGAGACGTATTGTCAGTTTAGATATGTTTTAACTTGTAACTATGACTGGTATGGCTATTACTTGCCCATAGATGGCAATAGCATTGCACTGTTGAAGTAGCCCCCAGCCTATGAAATGAGGCTGTGATGGAGGTGAAAATTAACTTAAAGAATGGAAAACAAAAAAAATCATGCTATCTTTTTGGTGTTTTTTTCCCCCTTTTTTTGGCTGCAGCAGTGGTGGTGGGGACTGCTCTACTTGCAGGAATGTTGGGACTAATCACGTGAGAAAAGATCCTGGAGTGATGAGGCAGCATATTTCCCATGTCTGAGGTCACGATTTGTTCTGTGAAGCTGACCTTTTAAAACAGCCTGAAAATGAGGAACGTGGCACCAGCGAGCAGAGCAGGAAGCATGAAATGATGTAAGATATGTTTCTTCTGCATATGAAATACTTTTTTTTTAGAAAAAAAGCTCCAGGTTTGTGATTCAGCATTTTCTGCCATTCACAGTATATAAGAAAGGATAAAATTATATGGGAAAAGATAAATTCCTATTGTTCTAGTCAAAATCTAGTAAAATATTAGCCATCAAGTAATTCTGTTCCCTTCTGCTGAGTTGAGGGGGTGTTATCTTTTCCCCAAACCAGTTTTCCCTCAACCTCCTGGTCTGAAAACCCTGGAGTGGTAGATAATGTGGTATTTAGGCTTAATCTGGTTGCCTTATCTGCCTACAATGGGTGTGAAGTGCCACCAGCTTTCTTGGCATTGGATACCTGGGTGACTGCTGTTTTGACTCTGACAAGTGACAGCAGGACAGTCTTGCCGTGAGAAAGCTTTGGGCTGTCGGTGCCGGGCGGATGTTTAATGCAGCTCGGGCACCTCGGGGACACGCCAGGGCTAAAGCAACAGCCCATGTGAACTTGCCCACCTGGGTTTGGTCCCAGCTGCACAGTGATACAAGACCTCCTTTCTGGGCTTATGCGAAAGCGCCTTTACTGTCTTTTCTTCCTTATTTCTTGCCTCTTCGTCTTGTGTCCCTTTCTCCTGTGGAGACACGCGAGGCTGTACTGGGAGGCTTGATGCACCTGCTGGAGGCTCTGCTATGATAGGATTCTTGCCTCTCCAGTGTCAGTGTGAGCCCTGAGGCCACCACTGGGAAAAGGATGCCTCAGCCTGTTGCCACCTCTAGGACCTGAAGCGCTGCTGACCTGTCAGGAAACAGAGTTCGAAAGGAGAAAGCAAGGGATTTGCTTCATCCTTCTCCCCCCTTAGAGACTGGTTCTGTGTTAAGACAACATTTATCTTCCTTGATAAAGGGGGCAGTAGCAGGGAGCACTCCCAGGTACTGGAACTCTTCTGGGTCCATGGTGAGACTGCAAAATTGTCCCTGACACAGTGTTGGCTCAGGCTCCTACCACTTTCCCAAAAATTCCCCCAGGCATGGATGTAAAAAGTCTGGCGGCAGCCACTCCACTGTGATGGGTAAGAGGGTTTAACAGCCTGGACATGGCTGCTCTGTGCTCGTTGACTTGTTTAAACCTATGGATTTCAAGGCGGGGAGGGTTCCTGGGTGATCGCTGCTCAGAGCAGTACCTTGTGCAGGGGCAGCCTTGCTTTCCAATGTTGAATCAACTCACAGTGGACAAGCAGGGAGACAGCCTTGTCATGCTTTCTCTTTACCTGCTGAGATGGCAGCACCAGTGAAGGTGACTGATGGCTGTTTTTCATGTGCTCCAAATGCCAGCCAGAAGGAAGCCGGCTTGCATCTGCCTAAGACTCTGAATAGATTTTCTTTAAGAGTCCTAAGGGACAAGCAACTGGATATGCGCACGTACCGTGTTCGTGAGACCGGCAATGGGATGGATTGCGTATTTTAAATTGATGTTGAAAAATGGGTGGTGGAACATTAGTGCCACACAAAACGATTCAGAGCCTGAAGAAAATGCTTTGCAATGGGAGATGTGAAGCACTCACTCTCTCTATCTTATCAAAAAAGACGGAGCAGAGAATTGATTATGATGGTGAAGGAACTTCCTTGGGAGAAAAATACCAGGTACTGAAAGGCTCTTTAATCTAGTAAATTATGGGAATGTGTAGCAGCAAGCTGAAACCAGATAAATTCCTATGAAAAACTGGGCACAAATTTATTGGAATGAAGGTGATTAATCACTGTAACAAGCTGTCAGGGTGGCTGGCGCATTTTCCAGATGTGTCCAAGCCAAGACCAGCATGTTTCTGATGGATGTGCTCTAACCACAGTTAAAAGTGTGAGTGACACTGTAGTTAAGTCTCAGGCAAGGTAAGCAGGTGAGGTTTGAAGGGCTGTGATATACAAGAGGTCTGACTAACAGTTCCCAAAGGAGCTGCAAAGATCTAATGGTTCCCATCTGTCTTTAACCTCTGAGAGACTGAGAAAAACAGCACTGAGCAGAAAGTGGAAGGGAAGAATCAAAATGACAGCCCCATCACTGGCACATGAATGTGCACTCTGTTTCTGCGAGGACTGTATCTTTCACCGTATCTTGGGGCTTTACTAATATATTTTCAACACCCATCACAAGGCAAATCTTTCTCCATTCCACAAGGACTAGGTACCAATTGGTGTCAATCTCTTTCATTTGACAAGAGCTTGAGTAAAAATTTGTGTTGCTCAGCAGCTCACGTGATAGCTCAGATGAGTTGTTTTCTTTTTGTTTGTTGTTATTTCATCTTGTGCTTTGGACTTGCTTCTTCTCCTTGCCTCCGAGTTTCCCTACTACCCATTTCCTTTGCCACTGGTCTTAGTGCACTGTGCTACGTTGATAATATTTGGTGGACTAGATCATCTCGGCTTCTTACTTATTCTGAGACCATTTGTTCCTCATAATGTGACAAAAATGAACTCTCTCTTTCTTGCATGGATTTCACACAATACGGGCACATCAGGTATGTGCTGTGTAGGTAAGAGCTTGTCAGGAACTTTTAATAAAGTGCCGTTCATCCAGCAGTATAAATTTGTAGATGCTGGTAGCTATTGACAGGAACACACTAAGGTGTCTTTGCAGAATACCTGCAATCTGTATCTGGAAAAGTATTCTAATCTCATTTTAAAAACAAGACTTCTCTCCTGGAAAACCAGTTGGTGGTGGCAATCAAAACTTTCTCATTCCTTGTTGCTTTTTCCAGGGTCCGAGTGCTTACCTGCTTTTTCCCTATCTGCTTGGGATGATGCAAGAATTTTATTCTCTCAAGCCCTAAATCAAGTCTGCTGGCTTCTCCTTGCTCCAGGGGGTAATTTTGTACAAATACAGTGCTGAGTAAGTACAGAAGTGTACTGAGGTAAGTACAGAGGAGTGAGAGTCATGAGCTTATTTCTATGTGGGAGGAGGAAAAAAACAAAAGAAGAAATGTTTTTAAATGTTGGGGGTTTTTTTGGGTTTGTTTTTTTTTTTTGAGGAAATGCAAGCAGTCTTCTGTGCAGTATTCCAGATGCCCACGTGCCTCTGGAAAGCAGCAGAAGCATTTGCATGAGCAAAGAGCTCCAGACCAGGAAGGTACAGAGGGTGTAAGAAGAATAAGGCTGTGGCTGGAGAGATAGAAATGGCTTAGTTGGGGTACCAGCTGAAGTCCTGCAATGGCTGGTCTTATTTGCAAAGACTGCAAGTGACACCAGACCTAAGCAGAAGCTGATCCAGACTATTCCCAGCCATTGGGGAACATTCAGTTTTGGATCTGAAGGACCCATGTTTTAGGCTGAACTGAACGCATGAGTCTAAAACTTCTTCAGAACTCTGGGGAGGTGTTGCTTTTGACCTCACTCTGTAGCTTGGATCCATTTGCTTGTTCATTAGTTGGATAAAGGTTGTTCTCAGTGTCAGGAAAAGATCTACCTTTGCTCTCATGCTCAACTTAACTTAGTGTCACCTCCCAGTTTACCTGCTTTTATATGCACATCCTGCTGCTAAATGTGGGCAAAATAAGTGGCTAGTCCTTCTACTCTTTTTCTTATCAGCTTGTTGGTCACAGGATTCAGTCATATGTATGGTAATGTGTCACTGAAGGATGGTAGCTTTGTCCAGCTGGCTTAGATCTCACCTCTGAGCACATACTCAGACAGGCCTACCTATTCTGAGCTGTGTGAGAAGCTCTCCAGGGCCCAGAATGTGACAAGTAATCAATTCTTGCAGAAACATTTCTGCGAAGTCATGGAATCCAGCCAAGAAACATGATGAAAGTGACTATTTTCTAGGACATCCAGTTTCATTTGGTTTTGTTGTGCCCATAGAACTTCTCAGCAAATGTCTGTGTGCTGATTGTGTCCTCTGCTCTTTTGTGATTTGGTTACCCTGGCAATCCAGCTAATTTTGCAGAAAAGTCAGCTCAATCAAGGTTCATTGACTTGTTACATTAGCGCATCGCTTGCTCCTTCAGTAGACTTCAGCATTCATTGACTACAGGTTGTTTCATCAGCTTGGACCCTTATGAGAAGAGATCTGCAGAGAGGGTTATGGCTTGGCATGCTTGATTGGAGCTGTTTGGGTGAGGGTTTTGCCTTGTTTCATCTTCACTTCAGCTGGACCGTTCAACTTTCTTATTTCTTGAAACTCTGGAGGAACTTTTCTGCATATTAACAGGCTTCTGTCCAGCAAGTTCTCTATAGGAGTGAAGTTTCATGGTAAAAGTCTCTTCTTATATGCCTCCCTTCAACACCTTTGTATAATAGCTTGATTTGACCAATGCATAGCAAGTTCAGCTCTATTTTCCACTTGAGATGCTGGAGAGAAGGGATGCCATCCAGAGGGACCTTGACAGGTTTTAGAGGTGGGCCTGTGCAAACCTCAATAAGTTCAACAAGGCCAAGTGCAAGGTGCTGCACCTGGGTCAAGGTAACCTCAAGTACAAATACAGGCTGGGCAGGGAATGGATTGAGAGCAGCCCTGAAGAGAAGGACTTGGGGGTGCTGGTGGATAAGAAGCTTGACATGGGCTGTCAATGTATGCTTGCAGTCCAGAAAGCCAACCGTATCCTGGGTTGCATCAAAGGAGTGTGACTGGCAGCCTGAGGGAGGTGATTCTGCCCCTCTACGCTGCTCTTGTGAGACCACATCTGGAGACTGTGTTTAGATCTGGAGTCTAGAGCACAGGAAGGACATGGATTTGTTAGATAAAGTCCAGAGGAAGGCCACGAAGATGATCAGGTGGCTGGAACATGCCCCTGGTACAGCCACATACATGTCTTCCCAAGTGACAAGGCAAGAGAAAATTGCATCAGGGAGAGTTTAGTTTGTAAGAGTGGTGAAGCATTGGAACAGTCTGCCCAGGGAAGCGGTGGAGTCACAGTCCCTGGAGGTGTTAAAAAAAGATGTAGATGTGACATTTCAGGGCATGGAAGGACATGCATCTCTTAAGGTGAGTCCAGTAAAGGGCTGATGGTCAGAGGGCTGGAGCACCTCCCATGCGAGGACAGGCTGAGAGTTGGGCTTGTTCAGCCTGGAGAAGAGAAGGCTCCAAGGAGACCTTATAGTGGCCTTCTGGTACTTAAAGGGGGCTGCAGGAAAGATGGGGAGGGGCTCTTGATCAGGGAGTGCAGTGATAGGATGAGGGATAACGGTTTTAAAATGAAGGAAGGGAGATGTAGATGACATATTAGGAAGAAATTTTTTTCCTGTGAGGGTAGTGAGGCCCTGGAGCAGTTTGCCGAGAGAAGTTGCATCTACCCCTTCCTTGGAGGCATTCAAGGCCAGGTTGGATGAGACTTTGAGCAACTTGATCCAGTGAAAGGCATCAGGGACGTTGGAACTGGATGATCTTTCAAGTTCCTACCAACCCAAACCATCCTGTGGTTCCATGGCAGGGTTTAGAAGGGGCAGTGGTGTTGGGTTGATGGTCAGACTGGATGATCTGGTAAATGGAGTTAACTCCATCTGGAGGCCAGTGACAAGTGGTGTCCCTAGGGCTCAGTGCTGGGTCCAGCCCTGTTCGATGTCTTTATCAATGACCTGGATGAAGGCATCGAGTGCACCTTTAGCAAGTTTGTGGGTGACACTAAGCTGGGTGGAAGTGTCGGTCTGCTGGAAGGAAGGGAGGCTGCAAAGGGATCTGAACAGGCTGGACCGCTGGGCTGAGTCCAATGGCATGAGGTTTAACAAGGCCAAATGCCGGGTCCTGCACTTGGGGCACAACAACCCTGTGCAGTGCTACAGACTGGGAGAAGTCTGTCTAGAAAGCTGCCTGGAGGAGAGGGACCTGGGGGTGTTGGTTGACAACCGACTGAACATGAGCCAGCAGTGTGCCCAGGTGGCCAAGAAGGCCAATGGCATCTTGGCTTGTATCAGAAATGGTGTGACCAGCAGGCCCAGGGAGGTTGTTCTCCCTCTGGACTCGGCACTGGTGAGACCGCTCCTTGAATCCTGTGTTCAGTTCTGGGCCCCTCACCACAAGAAGGATGTTGAGGCTCTGGAGCGAGTCCAGAGAAGAGCAACAAAGCTGGTGAAGGGGCTGGAGAACAGGCCTTATGAGGAGCGGCTGAGGGAGCTGGGGTTGTTTAGCCTGGAGAAGAAGAGGCTGAGGGGTGACCTCATTGCTTTCTACAACTACCTGAAAGGAGGTTATAGAGAGGAGGGTGCTGGCCTCTTCTCCCAAGTGATAGGGGACAGGACAAGAGGGAATGGCCTCAAGCTCTGCCAGGGGTGGTTCAGGCTTGACATCAGGAAAAAAATTTTCACGGAAAGGGTCATTGGGCACTGGCAGAGGCTGCCCAGGGAGGTGGTTGAGTCACCTTCCCTGGAGGTGTTTAAGGCACGGGTGGACGAGGTGCTAAGGGGCATGGTTTAGTGTTTGATAGGAATGGTTGGACTCAATGATCCAGTGGGTCCTTTCCAACCTGGTGATTCTGTTATTCTATGATCTCAGCGGTCTTCTCTGACCTCGATGGTTCTGCCTGCAGGCAGCGTGCCCCAGGCACCGGGCGATTTATTCCATGCCAGAAGCGCTGCTATTTGGACTCTCCATTTTCTCTCCCCCCAGCACTTTCTGAAAGGAATCGCGGCCCCAGCGAGTGCGGGGTGTTTCTTGTTGCTCTGCTCTCGGTCTGACGGCAAAGCGGGCTCGTTCTGCCACCTTGTGGGCTTCGCCCTCCTGGCAGGCAGCCTCACCCGGCCCGTGGGCAAACCTGCTCTGCAGCCGTGGGCGGGGGGTGTTGGGGTTTTTTTTCATAAGTTTCCGAGAGAAGTTTTAAAATTTGAAAGGTATTTTAAAGGCAAGAGTCGGGGCAAGCCTGAGGCACCGTCCTAGGTCGTGCAGTCCATTTAATCATCAGGGAAACGACTGACTACGGAGCGAGTGGATGTGTTAGGAAAACAGAGGCGGTTGAGGGAACCGGGGTTTGTTCAGCCTGAAGAAGAGGAGGCTGAGGGGAGACCTTATTGCTCTCTACAACTACCTGAAAGGAGGTTGTAGTGAGGAGGTGTGGGTCTCTTCTCCCAAGTAACAACTGATAGGATGAGAGGGGAGCCTCAGAGCTTTCTCTTCTCCAGTTGCGCCAGGGGAGGTTCAGATGAGATATCACAAAAATTTTCTTCATTTAAATGGTTATTGTGCACTGGAACCAGCTGCCCAGGGAGGTGGTTAAGTCACCGTCCCTGGAGACGTTTAAAGGACAGATGAATTGCTCAGGGATCTGGTTTAAGTAGAGGACAGGTATGACACGACTTGGTGATCTCAAAGATCTTTTCCAACCAAATGATTCTATGATTCTGTGTTTTCAGAGCCCCAGTAGTTGTAGGCTTTGTTAGGGTTATGGCCTATCTAGATATCTCCTGTTATCCTGAAGACAGGTATCCCAGTGTTTCTTTGCCAATCTAGAATTTTATAGCCCTATTTCACTAATGTTTTAACATCAGAGCATGTGCATAGAATCGTAGAATGGCCTGGGTTGGAAGAGACCTTATAGATCATCTAGTTCAAACTCTCCTGCCATGGGCAGGGGGGACCTTTTGCATTAGATCAGGCTGCTCAAAGCCCCATCCAGCCTAGCCTTGACCACCTCGAGGGATGGGGCATCCACAACTTCCCTGGGCAACTATGCCAGTGCCTCACCACCCTCACAGGAAAAAAAAAGTCTTCCTAATGTCTCATCTGAATCTTTCCTCTTTCATCTTAAAACCATAACCCTTTGTCCTATCACTAGCTGGTAAAGAGTCCCTTCCTGTCTTTCCTGTAGGCCTCCTTTAAGTAGCAGACGGTCGCCATAAGGTCTCCCCAGAGCCTTCTCTTCTCCAGGCTGAACAAGCCCAGCTCTCAGCCTGTCCTCATATGGAAGGTGCTCCAGCCCTCTGATCATCTTCGTGGCCCTGCTCTGGACTGTCTCCAACAGATCTGTATCTTTCTTGTGTTGAGGACTCCAGAACAGAAGGCAGTACTCCAGGTGAGGTCACAGGAGAGCGAAGTAAGAAGGGCAGAATCACCTCCCTCGACCTGCTGGTCACACTTCTGATGCAGCCTAGGATATGGTTCACTTTCTGGGCTGCATTCTCTGGAGAAGGTGAGCAAAGGAGAACAGGGAATGCATTTCAATTGAAAGTACTACTGCAATGCACAAATAATGAGCCTGATTTACGTGAAATTGCCTGCTTGGTACTATTGAAATGCTGTACTGCAGAGAGAGCATTGCGAGTGCTTGCACGTTGGTGTGGGAAAGGGTGAAGAAAAAAAAATTCTCTCTTCTGTGGCAAGGGGAGAGATTCCAACACATGGTGGAGCTAGATGATGGCATATCATGCACCCAAGTACAAGGATATCCCTACAAAACAGGATTAGGGACTAGTTTTCTCTTCTCAGAGTCAGCCTTTCATGCTAATTTATCTGCTTATCCTGTTTTAGCCTGTGTTCTCCATTTTGCCTAGATTATGGAACAGCAGTGCCTCAAATGACTTAAAATAGAGCACTGAACTTGTCTGTTGCCACTGATAGTGTAATAAAAGCACCAAAGTTAGAGGAGAAGGAGCCACAAATTCTGACTGTGTCTAGCCTCTCTCCTCATCAGGAGCACCTAAGCCCAAGTGAAAAGGTAAAACCTCCCTAAAAGCCACAGTGTTTGGTGCATCCCCCTTGCATGACCATGAGAGAGCTGTAGAGTGGAAGCTATGGGAAGACAGGAGCTTGTATCTGTTTTTCAGCCAGGAAATGGGAACCTCTGCTGAAACTCACTTCCCCCTACTTTGAGCCTCTGCTTACCCTGTTAAACACAAGACATGTGAATTCAATCATGTTCCCGTTTAAAAGACAGGAGGTGCTAAAGCCCTGCTCTGCCTTTGTAAGGACCTGTCTTTCTTGCAAGGACCTACCTTTCACAATAGTCAGGTACAAAAGTATTCTGGATGATTTCAACCTAAGGGCTGAAACTTTTGCAGCTCATTTCTCAATTGGGACATAGGCAGAAGCATATGGCATTAACAGTTCCAGTAGCTTCAGCTCAGAAAGCCCAGAAAGCTTTTTACGTTTTCTTTCCAGCTGTAGCAGTTGATCAGAGAAGCAGGTGGTTCATCAGCTGGTAGTGTTGTCCTTGCAAAACCTTGTTCCCTTTCCACACCAAGTCACTTAGCCTTTGGATTCTTCATCATCTTCTCATTTGGGAAGACTTTAAGTTAAATAAATCCTGGACAAAATGGAGGAGAACCACAGGGCTGCGTGGATGATAAACTGTGGTGGCAGATTGTTACACTGGAGGTGGTTGGCTATCAAGCCTTTGAGTTTCACAGAAGGAGGAGCTGTGGTGGAGGAGTAGGGCTGAGGCAAGAGGAACAAAGGCTGCCCAAGCAGCACCGTACAGCTGACCAAGGGCAAGCAGAGGGATGGCAGGCAGGTCCCGTTTGGCAAGGAGGCACTAGTTCTCAAACTGAATAGGAAAAGGCAATCTGGCAAGGACAGGGGCACAGTTCTGTAATGTTACAGGAGATCCCTAGGAAGACCATAAAATGACAACAATCAGTTAACAAGCTGCTGTGGCTTCAGGAAAGCCATTATAGACATACTGGTGTAATGAGCACATCTGATGCACAGAAGCTACTTAACCTCCAGCCTTGTGCCTTATAAAGCGCCTCTGAGTCACTGAGTAAGGCTGTTAATTGTTAGGGTCAACCTTAGTATACAGATGTGTCCCTAAGTATGGATTGCTGCGACACACTCAGATAATTTCTCCATTATGCCAATAACTGATTTCCTAAATTGTTGAAAAATAGACTGATTGGAGTCCATTAACCAAGCCTTAACTCATGAGTATGGGAGCAGTTACAGGCCAAGAGGACAGCAAAACACATTCATAGGTCCTTGAGTACGCCTATACACACACACACACACATGCATATATCTGTATACACACACACATACATACATACACACTTTTGTAACAGCTTGGTCTTAGCCTTTACTAAAAACAAATAACCAATGCATATAAAAAGTTTAAGCAGACAGTGACAGACATTGGCTTGAGCAGGTGTCTCGATGCTTGAGGGTGGTCTTCAGGTGCTCTGAGAGCAGAAGATGAAGTCAGTCTGACTTTTAAAGAACTGTGCATTAAGAAATTGTAAATGAACATAATTGCAGTCAGACCAAAAAAAAATTCTATTTACTACCAGAAGTGTGTAATTGTTTTTCTGAAAAACATATTCCATACAGCAAATATTTCATGGATTTGATAAGCCATGACTTGTTGCCTCGTTCACTCTTACGCTGCAAGACAAATCTCATTGCTTTTATTAATACAGGCTATATAATTTTATTTTACTTAAATGCAAACATGTTTTTCCAAGCGCAGCCTATGAAGAACTGATGTATTTGGAAACTGCAATATAGGTAGGTGTGAAATCCCATTGATTCATAAAGAAGTCATATTGTTTTATCTCAAAGTCAAGCACGACTGGAAAAGCAACTGTCCTAAGTGGAGCTGTTCACAGAGTCATAGAATGGTTTGGGTTGGAAGAGACCTTAAAGATCATTCAGTTCACTCCCCCTGCCATGGGCAGGGACACCTCCCACCAGACCAGGCTGCTCAAGGTCCCATCCATCCTGGCCTCGAATACCTCCAGGGATGGAGCAGCTGCAGCTTCCCTGGGCAACCTGTGCCAGTGCCTCACTGCCCTCAGCGTGAGGATTTCTTCTTAATGTCTAATCTAAATCTTCCCCTTCCAATTTAAAGCCTTTCCCCCTCATCCTTTCACTTCACGTCCTTATAAAAAGTCCCTCCCCGGCTTTCTTGTACACCTCCTAAGTGAGTGTAGCACTGAAGGCTTTGCTGCCTGAGCTGGCAAAGCAGCTGCACACAACTCATGGAGAAGAGAAATGGCCGTGTTGTGTCAGAGCATTACATGTGTCTGAGCTTACCTGCTTGAGACCCCTCTGCCTGACTGCCTAGGTTAAATCAAAGGAGGCCAAGAAGAGACAGGAGCGAAGAGGAAATGAAACAACGACAGTGATAAAGCCTAATAATACCAATGGTGCTCGAGGGAATCAGTAGGGAGCGAGGTACTGGAATAACTAATGCCAGCCTGCTGCCAAAAGACTGTTTTTCCAGGGCCAGTGATGAACACAGAAAGATATTAAACTCTTCCCCAGTACAGATGGAAGGACCAGGGAGTGAGGGTATGGGCAGGAGGGGAGAGCAGCCTGTTGGAGACATTACTTGAGTTGCAGATGCATCTAGGTGTGTGACCAGATCAGAGGACTGAAGGGCTGCAGGGGAAATTTCAGAGGCTTGTTCAAGCTGCTGGAGAGCTGGTGAGGGGGTAGCCCTGAGCACCAAGACCTTCTGCCAGTTTAGCTCTGTCTCCTGGTGTGCAGCGGGCTTTGTGCCCATGGCCCTGAAGGGAGAGCTTCATCTGTCCATCGCAGGCTGTTTGGAGAGGCTGGCAAATGTGTTCAAGGAGAGCACTCCTATTTTGTATCATAGAATCATAGAATCACAGAATCATTAGGTTGGAAAGGAGTGACTAGATCATCGAGTCCAACCATTCCTATCAATCACTAAACCATGCCCTTCAGCACCTCATCCACCCGTCCGTTAAAGACCTCCAGGGAAGGTGACTCAACCACCTCCCTGGGCAGCCTCTGCCAGTGCCCAGTGACCCTTGCTGTGAAATATTTTTTCCTGATGTCCAACCTGAACCTCCCCTGGCAGAGCTTGAGGCCATTCCCTCTTGTCCTGTCCCCTATCACCTGGGAGAAGAGGCCAGCTCCCTCTTCTCTACAACCTCCTTTCAGGTAGTTGTAGAGAGCAATGAGGTCTCCCCTCAGCCTCCTCTTCTCAAGGCTAAACAACCCCAGCTCTCACAGCATCAGCACAGGCAGTAGGGCACAGGGAACAAAACAGGGGTGCCAGTCACACCAGTCAGAGAGAGGTGAATGTGACAGCAGCCCTCACCTCCTGAGCTTGTGCCCAGGGAGAGATGGCAAAGCCACGTTCGGGAGGGACGCTGCTCCCGCATCTTAGATTGTTCCCCACAGACATTCCTTTATTAGACCAACCACAACTACCTTTCCCCACAAACCTCATCTCAGCTTTGTCCTTAGGCTGCCACAGCAGCATCACACCGTACCTGTGAGCAGGGCTTGTGGGAGAAGCTGTGGGGGGAGACGGAGCCCAGGTGCACCATGCGCTGGAGCCATCTTCCCACCAAAACTGGCCAGGCGGCTGTGACTGAAATTTAATTTGCCCGGTGCATTCAGTGGACATTTTAATCAGCTTTTCCTACAATCTACTTGGCAAAGAGGCTCAACTGGCAGCTGCCTGACTGAATGGGCTTTGCACCCAGTCTAACCTTCTCCATTTGCTGTTTCCAGTGCTGGAAAACCTCTCTGTCTCGCTCTCAGAAGTTTCTATAGCAATCATGGCCATCCTAGCGAAGCACTGAAAATGGCAGCCCATTCAGATTGTAATTTTGCTGGACAGTAATTGCTTCTCTCTCCATCGGCCTCTGGAACGTTACTTTTTGGGAGATATCAACCACAACTGGAGGAGACTGGTCCTCTGCTTGTTTCTTCAAGAAACACTGTCTCCGTTCCCCGCAACTAACTTTGTTTGCTGTTTGCAGCATGTTTGAACCTTGACTAACAGGGAGGTGTTGGTGGGCACGCTGTCCCTCAGCTACAGGAAAGATCTGATGCAACTGATGTTTTTATCAAGCCTGCGGGGAGAAAACCTCATCACCCAATATGTCATATTGTGACCTGAATATTATCCATCACTGTACGTAGAAGTTAGATGAGTCTGTTTGGCTTTACTAATTTTACAAGATGGGAGGATACAAAGAAAGCTTTTTCTCCATGTCATTGAGCTTACTTTTCCTGGTTCAGTTAACTTCAGCTTAAACAATCACTTTCATTCCATGGTTCATCTTTCAGCAGCTGCGATCGCTCTTAATTACTGTGACAACGAAGAACCACATGCTAAAAATATATTAAGTAACAGAACAAAAGGTTTTGCTTCTTTCAAGAAGAGGATGTGGCAGCATTATAGCCCAGCTTGTGCAGGAATTGATCAACTATTTCTCGATCTCTTCTAATAATCTTTCCCAATACTTCTATGGCTGTTGTTGCCTGCTGGAAAAAAATTAGCTTGAAGCTGAGTAAGGGGAATTGTGGATAAGTGTTTGCAATTTGGCTTTGGACTGACACAGTGTGATTGCACTCAAACTATTTGAAGTCTTTGCACTGGCAGCAGTACTTGAATCTGGGAATATAGGATTCTCATTGGAAAAGAGTGGATTTTTATAACGATTTAAATGAACAATTTCAGCTAGAGAGTGGATTAACAGAGCCAACTAAACCCTTCACCCTGACAAAGAACTGGCGGGGGGACTATAGAAACTCATCCAAAATTTTACCAACATGAATGCAGAGTAATAGGTCAGTGAGAAGCATTTCTGTATTTTAATGGTGCTCTTAGAATTCAATTCAATTTAAAACAAAAGTTGTTTTACAAATACGTGGAGAATGCAGAAGGCTGGAGGGGGAGCAAATGGCCTGCATCCTCCATCTGCTCCATCCTCCCTCTACTCTTGTGCAAGGGGCTGCTGCTGCAAAGCCTCCTTCTCGGCAGGCAGAAAGGCAAACGTAGACACTTCCCTAACCCAAGGGTCAGAGACGTTTCCCGTTCTGTAGGGGCAGGGATGCACCCCCAGGACTCCACACTCTGTATTTCATGTGTGCCAGAGCAACAGGGTACTCTGAGCCAAGGAGTGTCAGGCAAGCTGAGCCTCCGCAGACCTGTGCTCCTACCTTAGGAATGAGGTTGCAGAACAATAGACTGAAGATGAAATAACCCAAAATGAGCAGCTCTCTTCTCTGACAAGAGATGGACACACTGAGGATTGCTCATCTCTGAGAGGAAACGGATTAGGGGGACATGAGAGAAACATCCACTGGACAAACAGAATGGCAAAGGCAGATTGGCTGCGTCTGTCCCTGAACTACCTTGGAAGAGTCAGCAAAGCATGCAAAGGTCCGTTTTTGAGCAAGACTTCCAATGTGGTAGCTAACCACTGCAGGATGTCTGAGGCTAAAATAAAATAAGATCTTAAATCAATCTGGAAAGAGAATCCAAGGTTTACATAATTAACAAGGCATACAACTTTTGGTGAGCATGCAGCCTCCTGCTTCCCAAACCTGTGTGAATCTCTAAATGGGATATTAGAAAGTTTTCTGGATGCTCTTCTCAAGCATTGGACACTGCACTGTTGCAAGCAAGATACTGGGGCAAGCTGGCCACAGCTTGATATCCAATATGATGATCCCTCACTTTGGAAGAAAGGGGGAGATTGAATGTTTCCAGTAGAAGGTGTAGAGATAGCCTCAAAATTTAACCCCTCCTAAAAAAATTAAACCACTGGCTTCTCAAGCCTGAACTGTAAAACACTGTTCAGCAAGAACTGACCATCTGCCACTAGCATCCATAGGGATTCGAGTGTTGTGCTGCAGCCTTGCTCTCCCGTTCTCAACACCAATAGGTGCTGCATGAGGGCACCTCCACTGGGGTGCTAGGGTGACCCTCAGCCCCTCCCAGCCCATCAGTCTGGGGACTTCTCTGCCTGCCTCAGTGTTAACTGCTTCCCAGGGGGAATTTTCCAAGCTGCAGAAAACCTGTAACCCCTACCTACCCATGGAGCATAATTGGCTGACAGTGAAAGCAGATCTTGAACAGTAAGAATCCTAAATTAACAGAAAAAAAAAAGAGCACTTTAATTGTGGTTTGCACTCAGCTGGGGAGCCCCACCCTCAAGCTGTTGGGAGAAAAGAGTCTGAGAGGTAGAAAAAGGTTCCAAACCCACAAATTATGGCTGCTGGCAGCAGTAACCGAGGACAAATTTAAACTGCCTGTGGAGGAGGAGCTTTCTGACAAGCCCATGATACACCTATCAAAAGCTGAGCCACCTGTAGGGCACTGGCCTGTGGTGCTACAGCTCATCTGGGCAACAAATGCCTGGAAAATAAGTGTGAGCAGCAGGTTGAGGGAGGTTATTCCCCCTCTACTCTGATCTCATGCTCTTGTGAGACCTCACCTGGAATACTGCATTCGGTTTGGGAGTCCTCTGCGCAGGGAGGACATGGAACTGTTCAAGGGAGTCTAGAAAAGGGCCACAAAGACGACCAGAGGGCTGCAGCTCCTCCAGTACGAGGCCAGGCTGAGAGCTGGGGTTGCTCAGGCTGCAGAAGGCTCTGGGGAGACTTCTAGCACTTCAAGGTGGCTTTTGATCAGGGAGTGTAGTGACAGGATGAGGGGTAATGGTTTTAAGCTGAAAGAGAGGAGAGGTAGGTGAGATATTGGGAAGAGTTTTTTCCTGTGAGGGTGGTGAGGCACTGGCACATGTTACCCAGAGATAGTCGTGGCTGCCCCATTCCTGGAAGTGTTCAAGGCCAGGCTGGATGGGGCTCTGAGCAGCTCGGTCAGCAGAAGGTGTCCCTGTTTATGGCAGGGGGTTGAATATGGATGATCTTTCAAGTCCCTTCCAACCCAAACCATTCTATGGTTCCATGAAACTGGCACTGCTGCCCATCGAAGATTGCCCCTGGAGACTGAGATAAAAAAAAAATCTCTAAGTAATTATGAGAATGCCTGTATATTCTTAACAACATACCTACAAATAGCGTGAATAATAAGTTAAATATTTATAAAAACTGAATTTATTAATTTGTATTACAACATAAATTCTTCTCAAGAAACAGAAGTATTCAACAGTGTTCAGTTATATATTAGAGTCAAAATTACATGTTTTTAAAAACATTTCTTAGTATATAATACAAGGAAAATCCCAACAGAATTTGCAAAGCCACTGTAGCTCACAAGTACAGGACCTTAGGAGCTAAATCGTATAGGAAAGCTGTCATTACAGGTGGGAGAAAAATTACATTAACTGGTTAGTATTTTAATCACAACCCTCAGAATTTATTTTCTTTAAAATAGATACATTATACAAAAAGAAAAAAAAATCATGACTACAAAGAGGCACGTGGTGTTGAGTTGATGGCATCAATTCTGTAACCCAAACAAGGAAATTAAACCACTTTGAGTAGATAAATTACTTTTTGCACTATTTACATTCTTTACTGAAGTATTTTCATCCCAGAGCCTCGGCAAGCATCTTGGAATATTAATGAGTGAAGCCTGGCATCACTCCAGTGTTAGCAAGCAAGAAAAGCACCATCATTCCCATTTTAGCCACAGGGAAACTGAGGCACTGGGATTATTCTGAGCCAGAACTATAGAAAGAAAACTCCTGGATCTTGATCCTCTTAGACAGGTCTTGGAGAGAGCAGTATTCCTCCTTGTTAGATGGCTGGTGGCTGTGCTAAGCACTGTTTGAAACCTGGTCAGTTTTTTTCATGTTTTAAGTTGCTGCAAAAGAGGTGACATCTATCCAGCTAGAGTGTCATTAAGATCACCTTTACTCAGAAAAAATGGTTTTCATTTTTAGGAGAAAGTGACAACAGCACATCTTCAAGCCCTCCAAAGACCTTTGGAAGGCTGTTGCGTTACACTCAAACTAATGCAATTGCTCCCTCAACGTGTGTGAAGATAAATACAGAAAACCAGTAGCTTTGGAAGGCAAAATTATCGATCAAGTATTTGAAATAAGTTAGCTGAGAGATTCTTAGCTAGGATACAGCCTTTATAAATCAACGTGAAATGTTTCACGTGGTCTGAATGGTTGGACTCGATGATCCAGTGGGTCTTTTCCAACCTGGTGATTCTATGATTCTATGATTCCGTATCACAAGGATTTTACTTCCCATGGCAGCAAAATATCAAACCATATCAGTAACAGTACACAAAAAGGCCTTTAAAAATAACATGGCAATAATGTTTGTTGAATGACTAAAAGGAAATAAAAACACTGCAGATCTGAGATGACATGAACTTATGAAGTTAAGAAATATCTAAAAGCCAATACTTGAACTTGAGATGCAGCATAAATCCAGCAATTTTAAGGCCACTGCGGAGAGTGCAGTTTATTCACAGGCATCTCACTGTATACACTTTGGCAATTCAAACATCTTCATGTGGCGATAATAAGTCCCAGACCGCTGCTGTCCCACAGCAGTGAGAAGCAGGCCAGGCAGGAGGGGACAGGACTGCTTGGAGCGTAGGTGACTTAGTGCCCTGGGGCAGGACAGACCCAGTGTTGTCCATTGTGCCCCAGTGATGGCTTCTGGCCAGCACCAGCAGCCTGGAAGCTGTTCGGCCTCAGAAGCAGCCTCCCCCACGTTCTCTACTGGAAAGAGACTTTATGCGTGCTGCAACATTACTAGCAGCATATAGGGGCTCACTTCCTCCGGGGAAGTGGATAGACATAAATATGCTGCTTCTGTGGTTACTGTGGGGATCTCCACCCCAGCATCTGGCCTGGCTGACAAACTGGTCCCATCAATCTCTCCTTGTGGTCCTGCCCCAGCAGTGGTAATCCACACTCTATAGCGCAACCACAAATACTGCGCAGTGATTTAAGTAGCTTGCTTGTTTACAGCCTCTTTCAGCCTCCAAACCCTTCTGGAATATTCCCCATTTTTTCTGCTTGCTTGCTGATGGTATGTACCAATGACTCCAACAGACGGCTTTCTTGTTGGCCAGGGAAAGACTCCACTGTGATTTTATTTAGGAATATGCCCTGGAAGCAGCGCTGGCTTTGGAAGCTTTTGGGAACTCACCTTGTGTGGTTTGACAGAGCTCACCTACATCTCAGGAGGTTTTCAATGATACCCGAGCTCCACCGTGCGTAGGAGCTTCCAAAAACCCGGGCTATCCGAGTTTGGGGTGGATGCTCAAATTGCTAAAAAGCCTCAACTACCGATGGGCAAAGCTGCAGCGACTGGAGCACCAGCACCTCTGCCCGGGGGGCTGCAGGGAGCTCTGACATCACCCTGTTCATCAGCGTGAAGAAACACTGCCCAGGACAGTCTCTGTGGGAACACAGAACCTGACAGAACCTCCTCTCACACATCCCAAACGCCTCACCTGTTTTCTGCAAGATTAGGCATTTCCCCTGTCCCACGTGATGGAGGAGGAGATACAGGCTAAACATATAAAATGCTTTTAAATTCATGCAAATAAATTTGCAGATGCAAAATGCTTTAGGGCATCTACCACCCCCTCCCACCTGCCCACAATACATTCTGGTTCAGAGTAGGCAGGAGATATTTGAATGCTACTAGAAAATAATAAAAATCAAGGCTGAAGGTTTAGGAGAGTTATCAGCACAGGCCCAGGATGATGAGCATAGACCGCCACGTATAAATACAGAACCACACATGTTAAAATTATATATATTAGTTTTATCTATATTTATATAGATTTATAAATTAAGTATACATATGTGTATGTATATACAGACACACATGCATGAATCTCAATAGTCCCTCTGTTGAGAAAGCTAATACAAATCTCTAAAAAGATACATAAATTATTCAGATATTCTTATGTATAAGCAATGTATTCTGATTGGGTTTTTCATAAACATACATTAAATTCTCCATGGTAGTAATCCTTGCGGGGATAGCAACGTAGTTGCATAAGTTGTAAACTCTAAATAGAGGCTTTAAATATTCTTTGGAGAACAGGCATAGCCAGCATAAGGAACTTGCAGGGCAGACAGAAGTGATCAGAACAGAACACAAGACAAGCATACGGCTTCAAAATACCTGCATCGCTGTAACACATGCAAGAGCACAGAACCTCTCCAGTCCTCCCTGCCCTGCAGAAGTCCCTTTGAAAAGCTTTCTGTAACTGTGATGGGGATTACGACTGAAGCAATTTAATCAGGCTTAATAAAGGCAGAGAAGGAGATTTTTGATAACAGGTAATACTATATGAAAAAGGTCATGTTGCAAAATCCAAGAAAACCCCTCAAATTTTCCTTAAGAAACTAGGACAATCTTTTCAGTGCATTGGCATAATATTTTACCTATTCAGGGTTTCTAAATGTGCTCTTAAAACGTGTTTTTATAAAAATACACTATAAGCCAATACGTGCAATACCATATTTTGTTTCAGTTAGATTAAAACCAAGAATGACACAACTACGTTCTTAACTAAAAGAAAGTTTGATGTGTTTTTGGGAAATCAGCTGAGATCCCATCTTTTCCATAAAATTCACTCCTGTTGTAAGATGATGGATTGCCTTAGCAGTACTGTGCACTACTCTCTCCAGATCAGAGCAGATGAGCTTGCAGCAACAGAAGGTTTGGTATAGATGAAGCCTGAGAAAATTCAGGGCACAGATCTGTCACTGGTGCAGAGGCAGCAGAGCCAGGCTTGCAAGAACTGCCAAAATTTAGCAAGAGTATTAACTTGCATTTGTGTGTTACAGCATCCCCTATCTTATCATAGTTTCTTTTCCCATCCGTGATTATTTAGACCCTAATGCTGTGCAGTTTCAAGTACCTTCAAGCTCATCCTCAGGCTGCTCTTCTGGTTCAAACTGTTAGTTTTTGATGAACCATGCTGAGTCACAGCCTGGTTACAAGAAACTCTTAAGAGCCTGGAAGTCAGCAGGTGGCTGCACACAGAAAATAGGGACGCACAGACCCCCCAGAGTACTCTACAGAGGAGTTCCAGGATTCTAACAGGGACCTGTACAATATCAGGCATTTCATAAAGAAAGCATTTGATTTTTCTCTTGTGCAAATTGCATTGTACATGACAGAAGCAGTGCACGAACCATGAAGTGGCCTCTTCACATGACATCATAAATCTACCGTGAACCCTGTATGGCCCATTATCTTTGTCTCTAGACCGATTCTCCAGAAAAAAAAATCTAATCCCATTAAAGTTCCTGATCATCAAAGTTATATTTTATAGAAAAGAAAATGGAAGTAAAATTTCACAAGCCCATGGGATGGTGGTACAGAAAAATAACCAAGTCCTCATGTCTTAAGCTAGAAAAAAAAAACTATGAAATAAAAGATGGTCCAGATGATAAAGTGCAATGTTTTTTTCCAGTTGTACTAAAATGGTTTCCAATTCTGTAGTTTTACTTCTTTGTAAGTGATTTTATTCAACTTTTAATTATAATGTTTTTTTGCTTCTGTCCCCATCCTTCCAGTACTGTTCAGTTTGCATTTCTGTGAGCCGTGAGACAGTACGCTGAAAAGCAAAGATTTCCTCTTCTCCTGTAAACATGGAGAGTCCTTTGGCAGAATCCTACATTAATACACAAAAACAATACCACAAAACAGTGAGAGACATCACTGTACTGAGGTGCACTCTATCTAACTCCTAAGGCTGAGCACTTTACAGGCTTTGACAATGTAAGACAGCAGCATGGCACCAAAAAATAAAACTTATGTCCAAAAATTAAAGAAAAACATCTCTTTCAGCTAGGTAATCTTGTGAAGGTACATAGCAAAACAATCATTTGCCTTTAGAAGAACAAGATGATGTGTTAACCATCTGTTTTCACTTTTCTGTTGACTAATTGCATACTGATTTAGACAAATAATTTAAAAATTCATTAACAATAACTAGGTTATAGGGAAGAGGAAAACCAGAAAAAAGCAACATGCACGATAGTACTGTTCGTGAGGATTTGTGAGGCAGTCCTGTATAGTCTAGGAAGATGTAGAACACAAAATCTTTTATTTCTGTATTTTTAAATGTAGGAACTAAACTTAAATCAGTATTTTCATACGTGATTGAACAGATATAATGATTAACAGTCAAAATGACCCTAAAACTTACACAAAACGGCTCTATAAATCGTGACATTTTCTTGGACTATGAACAAATAACATGCAATTATGAGAGTGACAGATACACTGCAGAAAAAGCAGCAAATCACTAGTTAAATGTTTACTTGATTCCTCTTCCTAAAGGGCTGCTGCAATTACGAGACCAAAACCAATTTTGTTACAAAAGGGAGATGATGTTAGTATCATGTACCTGGCTCAAGTCCAAATCATCCATCAACACTCTGTTGTCCTCTAGCTCACCACTGTCATGTTGTACCAGGAACAAGCTTTGGAGAGGAGTCGCTGCAGAACAAATAATACGCACCTGAGAGAAGGAAAACAGGCAACATCATCATCATCACTCGGGCTTTATAGAAAAGGGATAAAATACATGTTGTATAAAAACTTCAAGTTATGACCTTGGGCTTTTTTGAGATATTTTCCCTTTTTCTTATTAGCACTGCTGTTACAGATTTACTTGACGTATTCATTTGGAATATTAACCTCATAGGTTCCTTTTTTTAATAACAACTCATGTAACTTTTATTCAAAGAGCAGAGTTAAAATACTCAGAATATCTGCTATACAAGTAACGAGCTCACAATCAAGTTTACTTTTTAAAATAACAGCTATAAAGTGTTAGTAACCAATGCTTGCTTTCCCCCCCATAGCTAAGTCCCTCTGACTAGGTAACCAAACCGCATACATATTTTCATCTAAAGAATGTTTAAATTTCAAATTTCCCAGAAGGCTGAGTCGAGACCCTCTTGCTTTCACCTGTGCTACTCAAGCGTGAATTATTTGCTGTTTTCCTGTCTACTTGGGGAAGATAAAACGTGAAGGATGGTATTTCTGGAGCTGCACTGAAGAGAGACTGAAATTTTATTACAGGAGACACCATGCACACAAAATGTTTGCATTGTGAGCGGGTCTCCACAAATATGCTCTCTTGGGTAGTTTGTTTTTTCAAACAGCTACTTGTGACAGGGCTTTAAAAATTGTTTTCTCCTGTGGAGGAAGTAAATGAAAGCAGCTGTTTGCTTGCAATTCTTAATGACAGCACATAGATAGAGCAGATCCACGCCCTACCCCCCTTTAGAAATATTAACATATCCTCTTCGAAACTGTCCATTTCCAAATCAGAAACAATCTAGCTGACTCAAGTGAGACTACTCATACACTTTATTAGTTCAATACCTTGCGGAATCAGGGCCTTTCTGATCATCTTGCCAGGACAGTCTTGAAAAAATAAAATCTCACAAATGCATAAATATTTACATGTGTGCATACATAATCACATGTAAGACAGGGTTTCATATCTTGTATTTTTTTTTAAAAAAGAAACATTTAAAATGTGAATTTCTCTTTGTTTTAGCAGTGCTGAATTTTCTTCCATGATTGAAAACTCGGTAAATCCACAAGGACTGTTGCTTTTATGATTACTATTCCATTAGCAGTACTGCAACCTAACCATAGAATAGTTTGGGTTGGAAGGGACCTTAAAGATCATCTAGTTCCAGCCCCCCAGCCACGGGCAGGGACACCTCCCACTGGATCAGGCTGCTCAGAGTCTCATCCAACCTGGCCTTGAACACCTCCAGGGATGGGGCAGCCACAGCTTCCCTGGGCAACCTGTGCCAGTGCCTCACCACTCTCACAGTGAAGAAATTCTTCCTAATGTCTAGTCTAAATCTATCTCTCTCCAATTTATAACTGCTCCCCCTCATCCTATCACCACAATCCTTTATGAATAGTCACTCTCCAGCTTTCTTGTAGGCCCCATTCAGGTACTGGAAGGTCACTATAAGATCTCCTCGGAGCCTTCTCTTCTCCAGGCTGAACAAGGCCAACTCTCTCAGTCCGTCCTCATATGGAAGGTGTGAAGCCATCCATATGTATAGCCTATATGTAAAGCCTATAGCGACTGTGTTCTTTAAACTTGATAATGCAAATCTACTATTAACTCCTCAGCACCCTGTTCAGCAAGGTGCCCGTTCCCAACCAACTGCCCACACAGATTAAAATTTAAAGAATTTAAATTTACTCCAGCACAGCTGGCAGCACAATCTTTCATTATAAAAATGATGATGTGGCTTCTGTGGTTTTCCTGGGTTAGAAAAGAAGTAACATTCTTATTCAAGAAAGGCAAATGAGCTCAGACTTATATTTATGGTCACGCTTAATACTCACAGAAATAAAATAAAAAAAACCCCAACAACAACAAACTGCTTATTTGCCTTTATTGCAGGGGGGCCTTTTTCTGCAAAGCTGGAATGATGTTTCTATGCAGTGCTAGTTCATTTTGCTTGTGTTTTCTAAAACACTGCTACAGAAAACCCTACTTCAAACCAATAACAACAGGCAGGTTCTAGAGCTCCGAGTATTATTCCTATTCATTCAAGAAAGGCTTGGTTCTCACCTTATGCTCATAAAAGGTATCAATAAGGGTAATGAAACGACGAGCTTGGGTCCTTTTTGCCATTGTAAGAAGTGGTATGTCACGAACAAACACCGTGTCAAAATGCTTTGATATTTCCAAATAGTCACTGGCCCCAAGAGGCTGAAACAAAACAAACCATAAGAAATGGAAACCCATGACAGAATGACACAAACATCACTGTACCTTGAAATACACCCTCTCTTCTGTAATTGTAGTCAAGTCCTGATCATATTCTTATCTCTGTTTCTTCAAATCTTGCTTCAGGAATGTTTGTTTGCTCTTACCAACTAGGTATACATGGGTACTCATTCACACTGTCACCTTTACCTGAACAGTGTTTAATAGTTAAAAGTGTGGCTCTTCTGCATCCTTACAATGTTATGATCTCCCTGACAACTACAAACAAAATAATCACTCTAAATTGGAATGTGTAGAAGAAAAAACATGGTTAAGTTAAAACACTAACCAAAAGCATAAAAAATTTGAACAGCTCTTAGGATGCTTTCCAGCATCAGGATTTTTAAACACAAATGCAGAGGCTAGTTACTAATTCACAAGTAGACTTGCATTTAATTCACCCAAGACTAATCCAGACTGAATAAAAATGTTATGTTTCAAGTACTGAAAGTAAGAGGAAACAAGATAAACCCACTATTTTGTAGTAGTTCCTTTGTTCATGGTTTCACCTGTAATGATGAAATTAAAATCTGTAAGACCACCTTACTAGTTTCTGCTTGTCTATCTAAACCACCAACAGAAAAGGTGCTCAAATAATAGTAGTTCAAGTACACATTCAAATACATTCATTTAAAATTACTTTTTCATTACATGGAAGATATTTTTTTCTGCAAGACCTACCCTATTAGCACTTCAGGCAGTACTTTACCTTGAGCTATTAAGTTATCGTATCTCAGAGGAAAACTTCAAACTCCTGGAACTATTAAGTTTTACTTATGCAAGTACTTCAGTATCTTGGATGCAACTACTCCATAGAGCAAGATCAGCAGCATTTTGCAGGCCAATGTCAGAACTTCATTCCCAGCTACAAAATGTGCTGTAACTACCATATAACATGGTTATAAAGCACCGCAAGGCTGCTAACATCTTAAAAACAGGAAAAGAAAAGCATTTTGGTTAACTGAAATTGTGAGACAAATTTGCTGTAGGCCCAGCATAACTGCTTAACTACAGCCCTTCAACAAGAAATTATTTTGAGCAGTTATTAATAAGAAATTATTCTGTCTTGCCCCAATGTGGTAGATTTTCTAACCCGAACTATACGGAATCATAGAATCGCTTGATTGGAAAAGACCTTTGAGATCATCAACTCCAACCATACCTGTCGACTACTAAATCATGTCCCCAAGCACTTCAACTACCCACCTTTTTAAACACCTCCAAGGATGGTGACTCAACACCTCCCTGAGCAGCCTGTTCCAGTGCTTGATAACCCTTTCTGTGAAGATGTTTTTCCTAATGTCCAATCTAAACTTCCCCTGATGTAGCTTAAGGCCATTCCCTCTTGTCTTATCACCTATCTTCTGGGAGAAGAAGCCAAAACCCACCTCTCTACAACCTCCTTTTAGTTAGTTGTAGAGAGCAATAAGGTCTCCCCTCAGCCTCCTCCAAGCTAAACAACCGCGGTTCCCTCTGCCACTTCTCAGAAGACGTGTTCTCCAGACCCTTCACCAGCTTCGTTGCTCTTCTCTGGACACGCTCCAGGACCTCAGTGTCTTTCTTACAGTGAGGGGCTCAAAACAGAACACAGTATTCGAGGTGTGGCCTCTCCAATGCTGAGTACAGGGGCAGAATCACTTCCCTGGTCACATTCCCTGGAATGAAAACACCCTCTTCAAGTACAAAGTTATCAAATATTAAAAGCTGATTCCTAAAATAAATAAATAAATAAAATTGAAGGCTTCAAGCTTTTGCAAAATCTGCAAACTGAAGCACCCAACTGCTGAGCTCCACATTTAAGAACTTGGTGGGCACCTTGATGGCTATCCAGACGTGAAAATTAAAAACCTGAGGAGTTGTAGAGAATAAACAGGTGGAGGATGAAAAGATGGCTAATGCATTTCAACTGTGAAGAAAGGAGATTGAATACTTCTGCTTTTTATACAGACATAAAGTGACAGTTCATAGAGGGTTACAATACACATCTTTATTACAGCCAAACAAGCAATCGACTTCAGCAGTGCAAGAAGCAAGCAATTAAGAAACTCCTCTAATTAAGGACATGAATTGAAGATAATTTTTAATTGTTTAACAAGAGTTTTTGAAACACCTACCCCAGTGCTAAGTGATACTATTCTGTAAATGTTGGTAGAAACAGGCCTTTGGAGACTCGACAAATCTTATGATCAGAAAGACCAGAGCCTAGCAGCCACGAGCATTTAAACACAGTAAGTTTGTACCTCCTGGCCAAGACTCAAGTCTGGTGAGATGCAACCGAGTCAGCCAGGCTGTTGTTATATACGGCTCAGCTGGCATCAGCTGCAGTTCTTTATATAGAAAAGGACTCAAACCCTCTCCTTTTAGAGTTTAGAAAGACATAACCCTGAATGTGAAGACAAAGCTTTTAATACTGTTCTCAACATGACTTACTCTCATATTGGATAATTCCTTTAATTTCCTCTTGCCTTATTCTACTTATGATAAAAAGAAGGAACAACCAGCAAATCTACAAATGCTCCGGGGACAGTTTAGAGCCCTTTTTGTATTCCTCTAACTTTGGTATTGGCTCAATTTGCATGCTGCCTGCAATGGCTCCAAAGCTTTTCTAACTTACCAGCTACACTCAAAATGCTCCAAATGCAGGAGACCACGATGCAGGGGCACCCTGACAGCTCCTCGAGTCCCATTCCCACTAGCCTGTTGCCCTTGCAAAACCAGCATGAAGTTAGTACAAGCACCCAGGTACAATTCTGTGCCACACAGGAAAGAGAGCCAGGGAAAATGGCTTCAAGGCCGCGTTACACCACTGCAAGAGATTCTGGCTGTACAGTCCAAATATATAAGCTCCATTGAAGAGCAGATTTCTGCTGTTTCAGCAGCCAGCAGCCCTCTCCTCCCCTTTACAGTATTGCCTACAGGCCCTTTGTCCTCAACTCACAGCAAGTACTGGCTGGGTCCTGACTACCACTGCTACAGGCTTGGGACAGGATGACAAGAATAGTGACAAATGATTTCAGACACTTACCACTGTCCTCTGTATAACTCTCCAGGGCAGAAATTTATTTTACAAACCGCACCCAGTCACAGAAAGCATTCTGGTTTAGTTAGTAGCATACATGAAGGCATTACTGCCTCTGAAGTTGCTAATGTAGCTACAAATCCTCCTAATATTGACACATATACATGTAATCCTCTTATTAAAAGTTTAGCCCGATTAGTCTGGTCTTCTGAACATTCTAAAAATAATGGTTTAGTGTGTGTTTCTGGTAGTGTCTGATCTTTTTTTATTTCATCAATTATCAATCATAACTCAACTTCCAAACCATAAAATATTTAGGTAACAGTTGTCACTTAATATCTGTTACCAGTTCTTTCACGTTCTGCAACAGTTACAAAAAAAAAACCCCAAAACAACCCACATTAACAGATAAGAATATTTCTTATGGTATTATTGTTCCAGCATGTGTATATTGGGTAAAATTTGTAGACTTTTATCATTAACTCTGATGCCAGAAGTCAGTATTTTATAGGCATCATACTAATGCAAAATGCATTAGCACTAACATGAGCTTCCCTCCTGACAAGTGTTTACTCCACTTCAGCCTGCTCGACTAAGTTCTCACCTTCATTTGTTTTTGTTTGTCTGTCTACTTAATGCATTTTCAGCTATCATCATCTCAGTTCGAGTAGGATGTTTATTATTTGGAGCTCTCTGTGGACTGTTTTAAGAGTTAGTCTTCTCCTGATCCTGTTATGCATTCCATTTAATTCGAGTATAAAGCATCCTCCTTGTTTGTTGACTCATCAGTGACAAAGCAGCTCACCTTTTAGAGACTGTCTGAAGAACACAGAACGCTTTACATATGTTACAAGAAAATTCATCTCAAGAGGAAATTTATTTTTATGTTGGAAGATATTCCAGGGCCAGTTCCAGTTACACCCTGAAGAGTTGTCACTGACAATAACTACAATTTACTGCAGACACTCCAATGCTCCAAAACTTCCTAAGCCCAAAATACAAAATACAGTTTAAGACTAGATAGTATTTACAACTCAGACTTTAAGCAATAAAAAAAAATAAAAAAAAAGCACAGAGGTTTTTCTGTTGTTTCCAAAGGAGCCACCGTCTGTCACTAGTATGGCTGATAAAACAGAGCACTGACGTATAATAATATTTCCGCATCGTAAATCAAGAAAGGAACAGAAAAACCCAAGGCACAATCTGCAATGCAGCTGCCTGCTGAAGTTCAAATAAAAACGTAAGATTGTTAGGGCACAGCCAACACACTTTGTCCTCATTTCTGGTGGGTCATAAGATCTCATTTTTCATGGACTTTTCAGATGCTTGTGTAGAAGAAAAAATGTTTTTGTTTGTGTAAATAAGAACAGTATCACACACTAACTCTGGTGCAGACTATGACAGAAGCCAATTATGCAAGGCAGCACTCAGCTGTATGTGATCATGTAATTACAATATCACATAGCAATTATTATTACTGTAGTGCCTATGCAGAAGGAGGGAAAAACTCAGATAACACAAGCAACAGGCATTCTGGAGTTTCCTAATTGCATCTTGGTGTTGATAGCATCTTATCTTATACCTACAGCTACAGTACAACCTTTGTGTGAGTTGATTTCCAGCTTTGACACCCCCATGGATGACCAGTAGAGCAGGAATCTGAGATCTATAAACCCAGGGCAGAACAGCAAAAGGGATCCTTCCGCTCCCAAAGCCCTCACTGCCAAATGCCCAATTCCAACTCCTAAGTATGGCATGTGTCAACAAAAAGGTCTTCAAAAAATAGTTAAGACTTTAAAATAAGGTTTCTGTTGCTTTGTACAGTAAGCCAACAAGCATACAAACAATTTCAACAGGTATAAGCAGGCAAAATACAAAAGGCCATATGAAAGAAATGTATCTACATCAAAATTAGATGTAAATTTCCCTTAAATAATCACAACTCAAGTGATCTTGTGATATTTTGTAAGTTTTCAAAAGAATACAGAAACCAATGGGAATTAGGTTTATAGATCATTCTATTTATAGGTCTATTTATATATTGGCACTTAAAGCACAGTCAATAAATCTTAAAAAAAAAAGGTACATACAGGTATGTAAGAAATAAAAAATTGAATTAAAAAATCCAAAACCTTAAAACCGCAATCAGTGGCAGAAATCTTATCTTCGTGTGCTCCCTGGTCTATAAAGCATAGGATCTAAAACCTCAAGGTTTATGCAGCTTCCACTAAAAAGAGTGCTTTCTAAAATTAACTGGCAATACGTATAAAATAAGGTGTGAAACAGAAACGAGGTCTGACTAACAATATTACTGCATTACAATATTTCCACCTGAAATAAGTTTCTTAAGCATAATTTTATAAAACATACTTGTGATCTAGATAAGGCAGCTTTTTTGGGGTGTGCAGAAACTGATTAAATTCTTAAAGCAAACGTAGCTATAATGAAAGGACAGAGTCTCTGTTCAGAGCTGATGCTGGAAAAGCTAATCTCCAGCTGGGACTAAAACCAAGATCAAAATCAAACTAAGGAAAACTATAATTCTCAAAAGCTACTGAAAACAGCGCTCATTTCTGAGCAACTCTGTGTATGTTTATTTACAGCTACACCCAACAATCCTAAAGATGACACCAAATTATACAGTAGATACATTTAGCAGTTTTTAATGGAGGTAATTCCCTCAAAATGATTCAGAATCATTAAACTGCAAATGCCGCTGAGTTGTATCATCATGTAGGGGAGCCTACTAATTGACTTAAAGACAGACACTTGGCATTCCTAAATCATTGGTTGCCTTTGAAAATTATGAAGACTTTTTTCTTTTTTTTTCAAAAAAAAGCTTAGTTACACCTTTCATTTTGAAGTGCAAACTACACCTTCCTACTGGGCTGTGGATTGTGCCTATTGCAGCGGAACAACAACCTAACAGAAACTGTTTGCCACTTCTCTGTTGTGTTAATCCACACAAATACTGTATTTTGCTAATTACAGGAACGCTAATCAACTTTTAGGGAGAACAAAATCACAGTAAGGTAACCTTTTACAACACAGCTATTAAATTTAATTTCTTATCTTCGCTATGCCGTCATATGCTTGATAATGGTTAGTAATGTTCCTTTGCTCTGTTTTCCAGCTCAAACTGGAAACATGACCTTATTCAAAAATAACAAACCCAGCAGATTAATGTAGCCCCATATCCTCCAAAAGTGGCCAGAGGCAGTTGTCTAGGGTGCATATAGGAACAGGATACGCATACAGCATTACTTTACTGATACACTTTCCCACTTACCCCTGACTTGTGGTTTATGAACTTCCATGCACTTCTGTATTAGAACTTTTGCATTTAACATGACAGTTTGTTCTTTAGTTTACCCATCCACAAAATCAGTTCAATAGATATACTTTCCTGTCATGTTAAGACGCTACCCTCACTGGTTATTGGAAGCTGGATGAAAGGCTACACTTAATTACCAAATGAAAAGATTATAGGATCCATGAAACAAAATTACTCAACCTTTATAAAGAAAAAGGCTGAAATGTGTTGGAGTCCGCTACAAAAGCAGTATTGCCAGCAGAGGGCACTAGCTGCTACGCACAAGTGAAAGGAAGACTTTAAAAAGTTAATCTTGTGAGGAAGACCGTATCTCCTTACTCCCTTAAGACCTTAGAAGATGACACATAAGGTTCTCTAAATTATTTATACCAGATAAGACTCAAACCAAAATGTCACAATTACCAGGTTTCAAGAGAAATTTTTAAAAAAGAAGTGAAGAAAGAGGATGATTTTTCTAAGGCATAACGAACACTGACCTTTATGTGTAACACGGAAAAATGAAACCATTCTTGATGGGGCAGCAAGACTGACATTTGCGTGATTGCTAGTTTAGGATGTTGAGATTTTTAAATCAAGTTAATAATGTACATTTTATTTTAAGAAGTATTTCCAATTGAACTTCGGATACATATCCAACTGTTGAAAAAGGGGATGAGGAAAAACAAGTATTTTATAAACACATTGTTGAGTTCAAATTATTTGGTCTGACCATCAAAGAAGCCTTCTGAAATTTGCCAAGCAGCTCCTTAGAATCCACTATTGCGGCAATCTTTTATTTGCAGACTAACTCAATGAAAAAATGATCTAATTATATTTTGCAACAATCTACACCCATCAGTAAATGTATCCCTCGTTGCCCAGATGGAGAAACCGAAAAGAAGGAATTAAAGGCCACAGAGAATGGGGGAAGTGAATGTTAGCATTAAAATTCAGGAACTACTTGTCAGTATTATGCTTGGTGCCTCTCCCAGCCTTCTCTGGCCACATTTGTTCATTAATGAGGACTTAGAAAAGATGATAAAATAATAAACATTTTGATAAAAAACAAGCATAGTTCTCCTGGATGATGACAGGGGAGAAACACGTTTACAGGACTCCATTCCAGTGAGTAGGTCACTACTTTCAAGCCACAACAAATGTTACCATGTGCCATACTGCCACATAAACCCTTGCGTGGTAGATCTGAAAATCTACATCTCCTTTTGCTCTAAAACAACTAAAATATATCAAGATGCTCTCATCCAGCATTTTTTGGTTTAGTTTTCCACATGTTCACATACACCATTAAGGCAAAATAGTTAAGTGTATGGATTTGATATTAAATAAATTAGCTAAAACTTGGAATTTTCCTCAAGTGGGAAACTATGATTTAAAAATTGATGCACACAGTGTAACAAGCTTTTTACTAAGTCAGCTGCATGTCATATCAGCACTGCATACAATATATTATTTGTATTTCATTTTATAAACTTTAATGGACAACTGGCAATCACCAATATCTGATGCACTGTTTCAGACAAATAACTACTTATATTCTTGACATTAAAAAATGGATGCTAACATGTGAAACAAGAAAAGAAAGACTATACAATTAGAAGGGAACCAACTCTATCGCCCAAGGTTTTCAGCTATTAACTACAAAAGTAGCTGTTTTGAAAATTCCACTTAAAGCTAGGAAATGCTTCAAACAGTATGTAGTTACCAATCGCAGATTTGCTATTTTCATCTAGTGTATTGGCTGACGTTTGATGAAATCATACAGTACCAAAGTGGAAAATATTTTAATACTTCACTTTAAAACAGAACTTTTATTTTATTTTAAAGGAAACATCAGTGGATTTGAAAATTTATTATAGACTGTTCAGATCAAATATTCATTATCAATTGTCTAAGCAATTTCAAACACATCTCCTTAATCCTACCCCAACAAATGCAAATAGAGCTTGAGGTCTGGAAGTTTAGCCGTCTGGGCTGCCCTGTAACAGTTATTCAAGACCAAACCAGAAGACATACTGTCACAATGATGTGAAAGCAGAGCCATTTGGGTGATATGCTATTTCTCCAACATAAAAAAAACATCCATTCTTTCACACAACAACTCATGGAAAACTTAAATTCTCCCTTCAGGAACCATTAAGGGTAATGGATAGCCAAAGGAATCAATCCACCATGTTTTGAGTACAATGTTGTCTGTTCATGCCGCAATCATTATCGAGAACTACATGAGCACTGGTATATGCCAGCTGAAAAAAACTCCAAAGGATATCTTCCAAGATAATATTGTAACAATTCAGTGTAATAATAAAAAAAAAACAAACAAAAAACCCCAAACAAAACCCAACTTCCCAAACCAACTGACTCCTTCCGTTACTCACTTATCCCTCTACCTTAAATGCTTTTTTAATCACAAACCAAATTTAACCCAGGAAATACATTTAAACTAAGTTAATTGCATTGGTATTCTCAGGCTTTTTTTTTTTTAACCTTTAGTGAAACAAATATTTCACTCTGCTTTACGCAGAACAAGTATTTTTTGCAAAACCTTTTCCTTTTTCCACATCATTATTATGTCATCCATCTCCAACTAAGAACAATCCAATAACATTGAGTTAACATAAACCACATCAAAACTCCCATTTTACTTAACAACAAGTCATCTTATAGCTGAGCAGACATGGTATTTGCCCATGACTTTTAGTTTCTCTTTAAATTCCTTGTATTTCATAACTAGATGCCACTTGTTCTATATTATTTTATTCTGTCTCGATGGTGACACAGGACATACTATGCTCTTCCTCAAAACGTCTTTCTTGGATTTTTTTATTGTTGATGTTTTACGCTTAGCTTTCAAGTTATTTCTGGTCCTACTTCCCTTTTGCTTTTGAAAATTATTCTTCCTAAATGCATTTTCACTGTTTAGATGTATCTTTTGGTTATGCTGAGTGTTAGAAAATTATGGAGAAGACTGGCCCTACACAACACGAATTTCCAGATTAATTCATGACTTGTAAACTCCCATAAAACTGCTCAAACCAAACAGCCTTGTACTGGATGTAGTACATTCTATATTAGAAAATTATCATTTGCAATTTTCAGAGTAATTACATTTCACTGTTTTCTGTGTTTCTTCTATAGCATAAGTTTTCTGTACAACAGTGTTTTTTCTTTATATGCTTTTTATACCCAAGTGCTCAAGAAGCAATGCGCCGGCTCATTCTCCATTTGCAACAGACCCCTATGAGTACTACACTTGGGGTTTGTTCATTATTAGACTGACTAATATGTGTTCAAGATCCCTGTATTAATTAACTTTAAGGCAGGTACCTATGTCTTTAATGTTGCATACTGTCCTCCACCTCTTTTAGCCACTCTGTCCTTAAGCAGGCCATAAGCACTGATTCCACATTCTTATTTTATGAATCCTCCTGTGAGGTTTCAATGATATCAATTATATCTCAGTTTTCCCACTAATGAGAACTTCCCACTTATCATGCTTATCACCAGGTCTTATCGCAAATCTTGTTTTCAATTCAAATTGTTCCTATGTCACTGACTTTAAACTGCATTTATCTACCTAGGATGCTTTGCTCGGGCTGTCAGTTAAGCCCCCTCCTGGTTGCTCCAGGCTCCAGCTAAGAAGATTCCCTGCCCCACGTCCCTTTACACAATCTGCCTTCCCATAACCATTAGTCCCCAAGTCCTGCACAAAGAAACCCACAGGCTCAACCTAGCCAAATCCAAAAAATTCCCTTCCAGTATTTTATTTTGTGGGTCTTCCTTTTCATTGCATCTTTCTCAGCCTCCTAGTTTTCTTTTCCTTAATAGTTGTACCTATGATGCCTGTTCCTTAATAGTTGTACCTATGATGCCTGTCTACCACCTGTCTACTACTTTGGTAATAGAAGCAGTAGCAAATCCTTGGTAGCTGTCTCCTAGAGAACTCTGCTTTAAACCCCCCCTAGTTACCACTATTAGCCAGAAAATATATGAATAACAGTCTCCTGACTTTATGGGGGGTTGGTTTTGGCTATGAAAGACCACTGAACTCTTCTGGATCCTACCTATTTTTCCTTCTGTGGCATCAGTGGGAACGACTTCTCATTCTGACTGTTAAAAAAAGATACTGCATGTATAACTATTTCCATCAAAGAGTTAAAAGATTTCATTAAAAACAAGAACATGGTTTCCTGGTTTCCTGGTTTGGCAACTGAATTTTTCTTTCGCCTTTTAGCAGATTTTAAAGGCAACAGGGCGGGCAAGATCTTATTTGCAGGTTAAACTGATAGGAATTCTTTACTATCACTATGACACTCTCTAAAAGTTTATACTTAAACATATCAGAGGCAACTCAAGCCATTCACCCAAATTTCACAGACAGTTCTGAAGTTTACAATCATACTTCTCTACCTATGAAGTGAGCACAGTGATACCATCTTACCAATACACTAATGTAATATTTATGAAACCTTCAGACCCAAAGTAGTGGCCGCTGCCCTGTAAGCTACCAGAGCACTTCTCCTCAGAAGCAATTTATTATCCCATTTCAGTACAGAAAGCATTTACTGGACTAAAGAACTTTACAAGTGTCCGCTGACAGCACAGTTTCCTGATTCATTAAGAGGTACAATGAAGAAAAAGTCTCAAAACCTTTAGTGGAAAGCAAGCTGTTCTGCCCACAACATACCTCCATTTGCACTAATGGCTAACTGGTTCTGTCTGAATCTGAAAACCGGTAAAGCCTGAAAACTACAGTCTGAAACATAAACCAGTGAAATTTCTGTCCAAATAGTTATCAACTTGGTAGCTACAAGGAGGTGAAAATGTAATGTCACAACCAAAGGACTGTACAACATCCTGAATCTAAGGTGCTATTTGCCCAGTTTAGAGTTGCGATCATTTAATAATAACTCCAGGTGTCAGCAGAGACGTCACAGAAGTACACTGCAATTTCCCAGTGGGGACTGTCTTCAAATCTACTGGAGGTCATATACAACAAGAGCTTTTCAGGAACCACACTCCATACGTTTAGCAGAGAATCTGGCAGCATTCAGCAAAATGTGGCAAATTTTGAGAAGGTCTGGGACTAAACAGCCCTTGCACACTAGTCACAACCAAAACATGCAACAACAACTTTATTCTAGTGGTACCAGGATTACTAATCCTTTGCTTGAGTATCTACTTAAACCCCAGATTTTAAAAACAGTATTTGAATGCTATTTACATACCAATACGTAGTGACTACTAATATTCCAGCAATGATGTTAGCCAGGCACCTACTGTATTAGGATTTTTGAAGACAACCTCTGGTATACTTAAGAGTTTATTAACTGTATCATGAAAAAGAAGATTATTATTGTTCTTTTAGGGTGTTCTTTTTCTTTTTATTTTTTTTCCTATTAAATTCAAAATCTTTCTGCTATGTTAAAAAAAGTCCTTTTAATTTAGCATGACTTGGGGAAATAATGAGTGTTTGTGTCTGGGTTTTTGGTTGGTTTTTTTTAAACTGTGAAAAGTCTGAGCATTAACCGATCTAGATTTGACTGGGTACTCACTCTGTCACACAGCTCTTCAAACGTGAAGTCTGCAATGGTTCCACAGGCTTTATTCAGCCTTAGCTCTCTGCCTTGCACTTTCAGAATCCTTGGTCTAGTTACTATGGGAACATGAACAAAGACTCAATCTTCTCTGGATAATTACTATAAAATTCATCTCTTACAGATAGGAAATGCATAGCTTGATGAATAATAGCACATGATTCAACACATAAATTAGACAAAATGCTGATACAATGACTGCCACTTGAGTGTGGCATCAACCCATAGACAGCAATGGAACTTATTAATTGGTCAGTGGAGATTGGGCATTGTGTTCTAAATGTATTCTCTTTCAAGAGAAATTAACTTACGTACAATCATTTTGTTTCTGAGCCAGCTCATCAAACAACTTATCCATGACAGCCTCCACATCAGCTTCACTTGTGCTACAGTGAAAAGAATAATAGAATATGAAATTAATAACACTTGAAGCCAACATCAAACAGCTGCCTGAGCCTGCTTAGCTTTTTGCCCATAAAAAAAGAGAACAGGATGTTATGCTCTAAATACAAACATTAGATTTAGAATACACTTAAAAGTAGAGAATATTAACTCTCAGGTAGATGATTCTGCCTTATTTGCATACACTGAAAGACTTTTGTGTTTTGAGCTGTTTCCAGTAATGAGGCAATACAGGCAGAGCAGATCCATTAACACTATGTGTGCACAATGAGAAAAAAGGCTTCTGGCTCTATCTTGCATGCAAAATAAGAGCAAATAGACAAGGCAAGGCAGTCAAGCACCTAAAGAAGTATTCTTTGAAATTTCTGAAAGGAGACTTTGCGAAATTAAATACTGGAGCAGCTTTCAGGAGGTGGGGGGTGGAAATCAAGTCAACTGATTGTATTGATCAGACAACTTACAAAATTAAACTACGAAATTCAAAATACAAGCACGATCTCTGTATTGGTAATCTTAACAGTTTCCCTCCCATTTGTCCCCAATACTATCTGGGAAAAGATCAATCACAGGCAGTGAAAATGTAAAACATCTGTGCTGAGAGCTGAAGTAAAGTTTATATTCACCTTCTGGTTGTGATAAGAATTACAAACCTGTCTGATCAGTGAAGTTTTTGTCACGGAATTGGTTAGAGGGCCAGCCTTTCTGTGTTTCACTCTTAAAGACAGATGATATTTCTAGCTGAGTTTGAAAGCTGAAAATAGTAAATTACTGCTATGGTAGACTAAATAAACGAGGACTAGGATATAAAATGCTTCACTGAAGTTTGTATAATCTCATTTGGTGTGAAAAGTCTACTTTTATAGACCATGGATGCACTCAAGTTGCATTGCTTCACACAGTTCTAGCTGTCCTCTAAGCGACAAGTGATGATCACCATGGTATACAATTACTCTCCTGTTCATTAGACCTTAAGCATATTAAAAATGTAACAGCAGAATTGAAATAAGTACCTTTTAGCTCAAGCTTAACGATAGCAAACCTTGTAGACACAAAGAACTGGGGGGAAAAAAACCCACAAACTTCTGCAAGTGACATTTCAAAAACTTTAAAAACTCCTTTCTGAATAGATTACATAAAACTAACTTCAAAAAAAGAAGTTTCTTTCAATATTGATACCTGTGTGCTGCTTTCCTCCGACAAAGTGACAAATAAAAAGTAACAGCTAAAAGGAAAAAAAGGCCAAAAAGGGCGGGAAAGTGCATATATATTCAGCAATATGCACCCATGCTTGCATGTAACTATCAAAAAGTTTGATGAAAAAACTACAGGAATCAAAAGCTGAATGTGATGTCTAGGTGGATATTTGCAACTAACTGCCAAGAAAGTTTGTTTTGCAAATAGACACCCGAGACTGAGATCAAGCAAGTTGCCTTGATCAGGAATCTTGTAATCTACTGCATTGATTGCTTTCAGGTGAGTATGAAACAACTTTAAGCAACCCTTAGTTACACATTTGAGATGAAGAAAAGACTACACAGATTATGAAGCAATCAGAGGATTTAAGAAAAGAGTCAGGATTATATCATAACCACTAACAGGGGAATGTAAACATGTTGGACAAGAACATTTTCTTTAAGGGGCAAGACTGCTAAATAAATTTCAAAAGCCTGTAGCAAAATACTGTAAAGGTACCTAACTCTAAAACAAAATAAAAAAACCTCCCATACTATGCTAGTTCTGCAGGGTTGAAAGCTTCAGTGAACAAGTTTGGATAGAAGAACGAATCAGATTCCCTCAGACAAAGAACGGACGATGAAAGAAATATCTTTTTTCCACTGGTAGCTAGCTACAGGACTTCTTATGTTTGGGGTTTTTTTCCCCTACTGGTTCCTTATGATTTACACAACAAGTTCTAGAGCTAACCAAGATCCTTCCAGTGAGAGAACATGAGGCAGACTTATCACCAATCTTTGCCATTCACTCGATCAGAAGCTTTCCAGCAGAACACCATGAAATACTCTATCTGGGTACCACTCCAGGGCCTTGTTCATATTTCTTCTCCTCTGAGAGCTGATGCCATAAACACCAGGTTTAGCCTATTACCTTCTAGAAACCGCATACGTGCTCTTCCTGTCTTCAGAGCATGGTGAGAAAAGAATATGAGAGGTGCTCTCCACAGTTACGGAACAGAAAGTCACAATAAGCACAACTAGCAGAGCCGTAAGCAGGGACAGCTACGTAGACACGGGAACAAGAGCCACAAGGAGCAATTCTGAGATAACAGAGGCAGCTTCAGACAGTACTTCCAAGCACACGTCACAAAAATTAAAGAAAGTGGTGCCAGGCAAGAATATAGAATGAGAGTTACTCATCCTGAGTTCATACAGTCACACACTGTTTGAAGATACAGAACCTGCATTTGACCTGTTTTCCATATATGAAATTCTGTCATTTCCTTCCAGAAGCAGACAGGGTTACCTGTTGTAATTCAGCTAAGCAGTACTCCCCCTTCCAGGCAAACAACTATAATTTCTAACATCATTAAGTGATACGGATACACTTTGTTTCAATACCTGTCACATTGATGGAAATACTGCACCTTCCTTAATGGAAATATCATTTTGAAATCAATATTATATGTTGGGTTGAAGGATACAATCTCATTTTAAGCTATTGTCTGCCATGCTCGGGTGTCATCAAATAATAATACTGTAAGAGTAAATATGAGGTAGAAAAATATCTAGAATGCAAAGGTTTCAAAGTATTTTGAAAAAAAAAAGACAGGATGTTTGTATTAGGCAGATATATGCAAATATATGCTGCAACCATAAGTACAACTGTGAATGTATTTTTAAATATATTTATTTGCAAATATAGAATAAAGTGCTAAAGAAATTTTGTTAGGATAAACAGAAACAATCTGTCAAAATAGGAGGGTGTAGGGGTTTTTAATCCAAAACACTGGAAATACCCGACATTAAATGAATCCTTGTCATTGGATTTCTATAAATACTTAATTACTTAAATACAATAAGGATGTTCTTCTATTATAAGAGAATTGTGCAATCTTTTACAAGAGGATATTCATTACTTTCTAACCATCTGTCACTTCAGTTCTCCAAACACCACACCTCCCCAAAAAATCTAATTAGTTTTTATTCAGTCACACATTATAAATGATGCTAGTGTGGATACTGAAAATGTAGTTTAATGACGTTAAAATCAAGGCATAATGGAAGGCAGTTTGCTGAACAAAATGGACCAGAAGGCATAGAAAGGAAAAGTCACACTCTGCTAATTCTACTATACATTTTTCATTTCCCATTGACTAGGAAATTATTGGCTAATAAAAAGGAAGAGGGCAAATACCATATCATAGATAAACTTACAGGTAGTAAAGTTTTCCAGCAGCAGGAAGCACTCGTTTCCTGTAATCAATTCCAGAATCAAGCTGGACTGTGCTGCAGTATTTCTACAGAGGCAAAAAAAAAGAAAATAACAGCTTTCCTAAAGTCAAAGCTATACATGTGATTGTCTGTGTTAGACAGAAGACACACAATTGTGATAAACCATCAGCACGAATATCAACTGCACAAGTGAAATTCAAGATCACAAAATCAAAGTCTCCTTTACACTCATCAAAGCAAAGAAATAAGCTGAAAACCATTCACATATTCAAAATAATAAAAAAAATAACCATTTTCCAAAGTCCATCAACTGAAAATTCATACAGATTAAATGAAATGACGATGGATATTACTCATTCTCTCCAGGCAGTGCTTTGTTGGGAGAGTGTGTGAAAGTAATTATTTTCACAGTAAAGAACGTACATCTAAAACCAGAAAATTAGAAGCAACAGAAGTTTAACAGACTACAATCAAATTCTAGCAAGAGACAACTGAAATTACTTCTACATGATTAGCTAAAATAATTTTATCTTTTCTTCTACTAAGAAGATTAAAAATTTTATGAGTCAAACATCAAATATATGAACCACACCAAGTCTTGCTGCAAAACAGACTAAAGCATAAAGGTGAATAAACAAAGCTCTATATCGAAAAATTTTGTTTCATTTTTGTAGTGCCTGAAATGACTCAGAAAAGGATCATCTTTTTTGTTCCTTTAAACAACCTGTAAGATTCCAAGTGTGACACAGACGTCCCCGAGTAGTCACAATAATTGCTTCTGTTAGAAAACTTAAAAGCAGCTGTACTAAAGGGTGCTTTTTTGATTAAAGGCTTGAGGCTGAGAGCAGAATTCTCACTAACCTCAGTGGGATCAAGCTTTTACACCCTCTGGCAAAGGAAACTGCTTATTTATTATTACTACTGCAAACATACACAACTTCTGGGTACTATATTGCCAGAAGCAAAAGAAGGTATAAAAGAAAGGGAGAAAAAGTTTTAGTATTTTAGAAAATACACTCCTATCAACAAGTTAATTAAAGCAATAATTTTATTTTTTTTTTAGGTAATTCAATACCATTGCAATTCTTCAGATTGCTAGAATCCACTAAATTACTCTCCTTCACTGCACTGTGAGCTATTAGTTTATCTTTAATACTCTTGTTAAGCGTTTCATATTCCACGTGTCAAATTTTTCAAAGCCTCCTTGAGGCCATTCAAATATCAAAATTGGAAATGTCAAATCTCATTTATAGCAACTACATCACAGGAAAAAGCACCCTTAAATTTTACAAGAACTATCATCAGTGATTTAAGGAACAATGGCCCTTTTGAACAAATGCATTGCATAGGACATAGATTACAAATAACTGCAGGAGTGACTGTGATGACTCATTGCACTAATTTTTTGCCCTTGGCAATTACTGAAGATTCTATACCTATTTTAAATCCCCAACTTCTCTGCAAAGATACACAGCTGAAGAAAAGAGGCAGAAAAAAAAAAATCACCCTGAAAGCACAGAATCCCAGGAGAACCCATGTATCTTTAATTCCGGTAAGTGAAAAAGCCATGCTAATCAAATCATTATCTTCGGCTAAGGCTACTGCAAACACAATAGCCTTGGTGCTACAATATTATTATAATCTATTCCCTTTCTTTTCGTGAAAGCTTACAAAGAAAGAGAATAAATAACAGTGCAGAAGAAAAAAGTTCCAGAGGCATGTAATAATATGCACAAGGGAGAGAGGATGTTTAAGCTTTTCTTCAGCATCACTCTGGCAGTCAAGGCTAGAAGGAATATTCCTGAAATTTCACAGCAAAGCTGGTGTACTTAGCTTTTCTTTGCCAGACACTGATGTTCAGCATCTTTCCACCTAATGTTTTCTTTTTCCAAAGTAGTAGATTAGCTCAATATTATTTTCTTTATGTTGGGAGGGTGGAGGGGGCAGGGAAATCGCATTAATACAGCTATGTGGACAATGAGATTATTCAGATTAACTTTTGATATTCAGATACTTAGTAATGCTGTTTGTCATCTTGTTGGGGGTTTTTTCCTGGAAACAACAAAAAGGAAATTCTGCATGAATTCAGCCTCGCTCTCTGGCCTTCGAGACACGTTTACAAACTCCATCGCTATCTCAGGGTACTGTGTTACAAACAGAGGAAAAAGTGAACCTAGACCTACGTATACTTAACAGCGTGGTGGTACGGCTGAAAGAAAAAAAGTGCACCTCAACACTGAGGCTGATGTACATGTATCGTGTGGATATTTACAGCCGTGCTTGTGGCTCAGCTGCTAAACAAATGCCGAGTAGGGCAGACAAGCCGTGCACTCAGATACAGACTGATACTGGGCTGGATTATGCCGGTCACTGCAGTCGCTGAAATATAAACCAGCCCTTGTTACGACGGTATTTTTTGCAACACGAGTTCACTTGTGTTCTGCTTAGAAACTTATCACTCCTAAAATGTGCTGTTTGTCTTTTATGACCCCATGATTTAACCTTACAATGAACAAATTCTGGAGACAAGAACTGTAAATGTAAACACTATCAATACAGCTATGAAGTAGGTGCATTTCTTCTCTCTTACTTCTCTTTTCTTTTTCTTCAAAGAAGTTAGTATTATCACTATTCAAGAAAAAGATTGCTATCATTAGTAACACTAGTTAAGAAGTGCTTGTGTGCTCAAGAGCTTATTTATGGCTTTGGGCCCTTTTTAAGCTACACTGTCTAAAAGAAAGATATTTCTCTTCCCTACGTACCTTGTCTTGTATGTCTGTAATAATGTACTACTATTGATTCTAATCATAATGTGCTATAACATTATACAGTTTATTTAAAAAATATCTGTTAGGTATTCTGCGCTATAGGACCTTACAGCCAGAAAGGCAATAGCAGCATCCTGTTCAGAGATATATAAAATGCGGTCATTACAGTCCTATTGGCTTTTGCTTCATTAGGAGGCAAAAGTCAACTGCATCAAACATACAAAATGGAAAAAGAGAATTTTTATATACAGCAGTTTTCTGTAACACACAATTAAGCATAGAGCTAGGAGTCAGTTAACAGGAACAGAAAGTCACTCAGCGCTTTGGAAAACATTTGGCATTTTACTATCCTGCTCCTTGGATGTTCCTAATTAATTTCTGCGTTTGGTTTGTGGGGGCTTTTTTGGCTTATTTTTGTCCCATCTTCCAAACATGGCCCTGTCTCCTATTTTCCAAACCAGCATTTTCAGTCAAATTCTGGTTTGCATTTTACTTTGAATCTCTTTTTCTATCCTCTCCAGACCGAGGCTCTCTTCGGCAAAGTACTTCAACCTTTTAGAGCCCATGTCCGAAATAAAAATGATACAATAACAAGAATTCCTAACCCTTCTATATGTTCATGTGAATAAATACCTATCTCTGCTCATCATTAATTATTTTTACTGAGACGCTTCAAAGCTGACTCACATCTATTCTGCAAGGCAGTGTATAAATATACATAAAATAGATGGCCTCTGCCGTTAAAACAAAACATTATCACATATCATGTATAGCAACATGTTCCCAGAAAATATTACAGTTAAACATGAATGCTGTTGTTAGATTATAAGCTTTGTAGAGTAGGAATAACTTTCTCCTTATGTAACTATATGACAGTAAAGATCTATAGGTGCTACTGGAAAATAACGTTACAAAAAAAATATCAAACAGAAGCATGATCAAAATAAACAATCATTAAGTGATAATGTGGAATAAATTAATGCCAACAGAACAGCATATAATGCTCTTCTCCTCCAAGTTAAGAATTTACAGGTGGAGATAGTTCTAAAGGAGGATTGAGCACCTCTACCCAAAGCAAAAGTCAGAAAGGTCACAGAGAAGCCATGTGCTGAGCAGAGATACAAAAGTTTTTCCTTTTGGGGTTGTCCCTTGTAGACAAGGGTATCCATCGTTTTCTTTGTTTCTACACACATAAACGTTCACTTATTTGCTTCACAGGAATGCAGAGGGCAAAATGTTCGTATTTGTAAATAAATTTTTCAAGATAATGCTTGAAAAGCTAAAAAGACAGCATATAATCAGGATGTCTAATAGAAGAAAATAAAGCACATCAAAATATCACGTGTCCAAGCTAAACACTTAAAACACTAGATTTACAACACTGAAAACTAGATACATGGTTGCACAGCATGGAAAACCAAACAGCTCACAACTGTAAGAATTAAATACTGAACCTCAGAGGGGGTGCATATGTGAGTACCACCATGCATCTTCTCCTCATTTCACATGTGTCAAAGACATACTCCTGCCATCATGAAACTAGAAAATTAATACTACTATCTGCAACCCTGCAAATTTGGGAAGGGGGCTGGGGGGGGAGGAGGAGGTAGGCTCTGCTACTTAAATCCTTCATCTTTTTGCAGCATGGGGAAAAAACTTCCTAAGATTACACACAAGTTCTAGTTTCTTTCTGTCTCTGGGTTAACTTCTCCAGCACTGGACTGATTAAACCCTACAAATGTGATTGCATCCACACACTCGCTAATCACCACCACAGAATCCTAATCAACAGCCAAAGCACTAACCGGAGTGCTCAGATCATTAGTACTTAATTGTCAAAGCCATGACTGTAACTATTGTTTTCCATTTTTTAAGATGGAGGTTTAAACTTTCAAATTTCATTTACTTGGGCTAAACTTCTACTTTTCTTTTGAAACAAATACTTAAAATTGAAGCCACAGTTAAGCCTAGCCTGTTCTTGTAGAACCATCCACAGTTTCCAACAGATTTTCTATTCTATTGAGATATTTCAAGTCTGGCTTACCCTATTCAATTCAAATGCATAAAATTAATTAGTCATACAATTTATTTTGAAGTCATTTATGTATTTATGTATACAAAGAACAAATACAATTACAGAATTGAAAACGCAATTAGTAAGTTAAAAATACCACATGATCATGCACTCGTTTCAACTGAAGTGGCAGAAAAACTTTTTTATTCCAGAAGGAAAAAAGACAAAGCCTCAAGGCTCAACTCGAGACAGAACACCTAAAACAAAAATCTTCAGATAAAATATATAAAACTAGACTTTCGGTCTACCTACTGTAGAAAGCTATTAAATATAGATCAACAGAAACACCTTTTTCTTCCTGTAAGGACCTCTGGTATTTTTTTGTTGCTGCAATGAAGAATGGTTGGTATTAAAATATTTAATTGCTCAAGAAATTAAAAGTACACAACATGATAGATTGTTAGGTAGAAGAACAAAGGTTTCAGACAATTTCAAAAGGCCGTCATAGTTAACTGGATAACCTGCAAGTTCTCAAGATAAGTGTTTCCCATGTGTCACAAAAAAACATGAAATGCTAATAGATGGCCTTGTAGTCTATTGTACTAAATATGATGCTCAAATACTGTGATCAGCTCATGACCCCTGGTAGCGCAGGTGAGCACATATGTCAGCCTTAATGTAGGCCACTAGAAGTCAACCCAGTTGTCATCCACTGCTGTGAATTATAATGGCATTTTTAAAAAACCTAACAACAAAAAACCCATGCAAAATCATCCAAATCACCCTATCAGCCCACAGGATTAGATAAACCCTATCTAAAGGCATGCAGAGAAGGGGTAAGGGAACAGAGATCTGAGACTGGGATAATAAGTACCTCAAATTCTGACACCCCCTGAGTTTCTTGAGCCTTTTGCACTTGGGTCAAACCAGACACCTGCAAACCCAGAGGCAGCACTGCATCTGCAGTATCAAATTCACTTTCCATATGAGCAAAGAAGAATATCATCCTATCTCCAGGCATTCAAAGCTGCACACTTAATAATCTTTGCCTCTGGTGTAGTTCTTAACAAGCACATTAGAACGTCTACTATTAGTAACCAAGCCGTGCCTAACTAAGAATAACAACTTGTAACCTCTCTTTCAGAGCAAAAGGAATCAATTTCTACATAGGTATAAATTCAAATGCATTCTCAGCATCTAACTGTTTGTATTAGGTTATATCCAAAAACCTCCCACCCCGCTAAATACACCCCACACCTGTCCTGCTGATTTGGTCTCCATTAACAATACACAGAATCATTGAAATTCCTTCCCTCCAGCAAATCACAAAATAATGAGATTATTCATTGGCAATCTATTTTCTCATACATTCACACCTAGCCTAACAGAAAAATTCTCTCATATCATACAACACCTAGACACATGATGAGAACTCAGCCAGAAACAGAAAAAAGCATTCCTCAGGTCAAAAGAGCTCACAACCCTTTACCATCTTTATTTTTCATCATTTGACTCCATGTAGTGTTAGATTATCAACCAAGATATTATTTCTTTCTTAGAATTCTTTCTTAAACTATTTCAAGAAAAGGTTTCTTCATCCAAAGGGTACCATTACAACCAGCATTTTCCCAAATGATTCATAACTGCGGTAGACCAAGAATCCTCTCAAGCAAAAATGCAGCGTGTCATGAAAACGTTTTTGGCCTACAAAGCACACCCACACATTTTAACTTTGGTATATTCTCAAAGTCATCAGCAAGTGACAATCATCAGCACGTTTCAGAATGTGAAACTGGTCCAGCTGGGACTTAAGCTGGGCAGGTCTGTTCACAGCTTGCTGAGAAGCGTATGAAGTTAAGTGCAGTGTGTCCTCTGCGGTGCAGCTCTAGAAGGAGAACAGCCAGACCATTAAGTCATGAGCAAGCATGGAACAAATGCAGGACCCTCAAAGGGCTGCTCCTTTTATCCATGCCTTTTTGTAATTTGTAGTTCGTAATTCTCCTAACTTTCTGCTACATAGAGTCATGGGAATGAAATGTACTCAGGGGGAAGGAGAACGGGAATCATCAGGTATTTTGTGGTGGATAAAACCTTGAGCCAGGCATTGTTCGGCATGCGTACAGCTTTTGTCTCCCTGTTCAGATGTTGTTGAAACAGTAGACTTTAAAGAAAATGTCAATGAATCCTCATAAGCACTATACATAACCTCTGGGGTAATTAGCAATCATTCAAAAGCAACAAGACTAAAATGTTCTATTCTTTATTACTGTCAGCTCTTGTCTTGATCATCATTTTAATAAAGATGGTTTATTGCTAAGACAGTTTCATGAATCAGTCATAATTACATTCTGACACACAGTGAATAGTAAAGCAAAACTAAATATCACTTCATCAACCTTTCTAACCTTTATGCAAGTATTAACTGTAAATAATTTTTACACAACCTTACAACAGAAAATCTGCATATTTCTTAGCTTTGTACATACTCCACCCTAACTGAATTTCCTGTGACCTATACCTGAAAAAGAACCCTTACAATCAGGCATAATTACTTAGTCTTGCATGATATTCAGGTGTTGCCTTTCACAGATCAAATCAACTTCAAGTACAAAAAGCTATTTGTTCTACAAAATAGTGCAATGCTTTAAGGGGTTAACTGATTTTTTTTTTTCTTTACAGTATTTTCCCCCATATTCTCCTCTGATAATGAAATACAGGAAATTGCTACAATAGCCTTAGACCCTTCATACTTGTTCCAATTATACATCCTGTAACAAAACAAAATTTAAAAAAAAAAATAAAAACAACCCAAAAAGCACACATACCCCCCAAAACAAACAGAAAAACCAATAAAACCAAATTCTGATGAAAACTTTCAAAATGTCATCCAAGAATATTGAACAGTATTGCTGAAACTAATCATGCTCAGGTTCCTTTTAGACGCCAAGTATCTTATTTCCGAATTATTTTTAAATGGCCCTAGAGCACAAAGATTTGTGAAGTAAAACACTGCCAAACATAATTTTTAAATTAATCTTTTCCATACACTTTAGACAAGAACATTTAAACGGAAGAGTTCTGCAGAGATAAATTTAGAGGTAAAATTAATTCCACGGAAGTTGCACAAGTTTACATTACAGCCTTCAAAACTTCAACAACTAAGAAACCCCACTATTCTTGCTACCACAAGGAACATACGATCTATTGTACAACTTTTCAATAACTTATTTTAATGTCTAGCTACAAATCAGCTACCCCCTAAGAAGAGGAAAAATAGACAATTAACTTGTAAAATAATGGTACATGAATAAAGACAGAGACTCTTAAAATGCACTGTTCTGTGAATAGTATTTCAGATATTCAGACAAAAGTGAAAGAATTCAGGAGGTACAGATGTGGCTGTGCTGGGTAGGAGACAAGTAGCCTCTCCTTTTTCCAGCCAGGGAGCAGAAGAATGGCAAAGTAAACTTTCATGCAATAAGAATTACACTGAACAGTCCTCCCCGTTTCACATTCCTTAGGAAAAAATTCTTCCTCACAGAGTAAGTATAAATAAAATTTTTTAAAAAGCAACAAAACCACTCACAAACCACTGTATAAACATCCAGTTTTGCTAAAGAACCAATAATGACTAACTTTCAGTGTCCTAATAAACAAGCTGTGGCATTCTACGAAAAACAAATGCCAAAGGTTCACTCAGAATTTATAACATGATGATTTGTAAGCTAAGGGTCAAATTCACCCCTAATATGTGTACTTCATTGGAATTACACCCTGGATTAATTTATTCGTCTAGATTTCTTTTCACTGTTGTTTTTCTGGTTAACATTTGATTTGTATTTCTTTTCCCAGTATTAGCCTTTGCTCCTGCCAGAACTGTTGGCAGGGTAGGGGAAAAAAAAAAAAAAAGAGAGAGTAAAAAAGTAGTATTGATTTACAAAACTGGATTTCCCAGAATGGGAAAAAAAAAAAAAAAGCGATTAAGAGCTAAACAAAAGCTAAAGATGGCTTACGCTTAGCTCTGATGAGGTCCACTACCTCATTACCAACAACTGAAAACTTCTGATGCATTTTGTTTCTAGGGAATCCAAAAGTCCTTGCTGTAAAGCAGGCTGGGGGGTGCAGGGTCTATTCACTCTTTCTGTATCACAACCATTATGTAAGAAGTATAAAACACTGCCTTTATGCTGCCAAACCACAATGACTCTTCTTACATCAAAGCGTTTTCACCACTAGGGGTTTTTTTCTCCGAAATTTATTCAAGCCAAGGGCAGAGAGACAACAATTCATACACGCTAATTACACCTAATTATCTATTCCTTTTTTTTTTTTTTCCACCAGCTTCGGCCAGTGTTATTTGCTATCAGGGTTTCTCACAACCTCCCCTTGCCCTGTCCATCCAGCTCAACAGTAAAGTCTTTGAAGAAAACAGTCATGGCTTCTTAGAATTTTAACAATATAAGGTTCAAGTCAAATTAAATTATTCTATTATTAGTTTTGACACATTTCTGTGTTAAATATGGTTAATTTGGCAAATTCCTCACATCTCTTCGTGGCCAGAATTGCTGGTAACACCCTCTCTTGTAGGAGCTTCTCCTCATGCTTTCTTTTCATGATCTAAATGAAATGTTTATTGGATTAAAGTTCTTCTCTGCAGACCTCCACGGTGGCCTGTGACAAAGAGCTTAAAAGCTTTATTAATTGGCTCGGGCTTTTTGGAGGGAGGCAGGACCTCATTTCACATTACATCACAAGCAAATAAAACCGCCACGTGTAATTAGACTAATTTACCCTGATACAGCAGGAATCAACCATTCCATATCTATGATATGCTTTGGTTTATTCATTTTAATCTAGGAGTAAACAAACCAAGCAAGAACTCAGGATATCCTAACAATTAAAGGAAAGGAGAAGGCAGGGAGCCTAGCACTGAGCTACAGTAGCGACTATTTTATCCTCAGATAAAGTTTTGATGTGTATCTAAACAAACTGCCTCGAAGAGTGTCTGTAAATGAATGGTAGAAGGTAAATGAAATGAACAGCTTAATATCTAGAAAGCACACTACGGTAATAGGTAAATTATAAAACATTGTAACAGTTAGTGCTCTGAACTACAGAATTCAAATAATCCTTCTGTTTCAATTTAACACACACACACAGACAAGGGTTTAGAAGGCTGAATACTGAAAGGGCTGGTAACTTCCAATCCGACACCTTGCTTTGTAAATACAACATTTTGTAAGTTAATGCCTTACAAATTTGTCAAACTAAAATTACCCAGTACTGATACTGATGCTTAACACAAAAATGTTTGCAACCATGCTGCATTTTCTTTTTTTTTTTTTTTCCTATGTTTAATTAGGTATGCCTCACAAAAGATGAGCACTTCTATTACTTGCAGACAGAAAGAACAAGAACAAATGCTCCTTCTACTTAGGAGTTTGCTTGGTTACATACTAAGAAGGGAAACAAAAGGCCCAACATCTTCAGTAATGAAAAAGTCAATTGATAGGCAAAGCCATCACACTATCAAAGGCATAATCCCTGCAATTCTGACTCAGGTGACAGTTCACAGGGGTCAGAGTGGCTGACACTGACCTCAAAAGCAGGTTTTAACTATTCAACACACTGAAAGCTGCTGGGCTATCACACCATTAGACTGGAACAAACTGACAACTCAATTTCATCAAGGAGATGACTTTTTTGGGGGGGTGGAAAGAGGCAGATCCGCCAATCAACAAATCCCTGCATTTCTCACACAGGTGGTTGGACAAAAGCTGAGTGCACCATCAAAGACATTTTATATCTACCAAATGCCTTTGTACGAAACTGACTCCCACCATGTCCTCAGGGACAGCTCTACATGTTTTACATTAGTATTTTTCACACTAAGTTACTGAAAATAATTTTAAATTCCTCCATTTCTTGCTTTGTAAGAAATGGTATATTTTAATTAAAAGCAGTATAGGCAACAATGTCAATAAATAATCATTAAGCAATTTTGAGAAAGTAAACAACACAGTATATAAAAATACACTGCCTTCTAGTTGAGAGGAGCATATGATGCTTACAGTTAACAAGTCAGTTTCACCCAACAGTTTTATAATAAATAATGATTTTTATATTTCATATTGGTTTAGATTAACAATCTTTTAAGTATTCTTGCTCTAAGCATTTGAACAAAGTAACTGTGAGCAATGTATGTTTTTCTTTTCAAGAACTGCCTTTGTCAAAAAAAAAAAAAAAAAAGGACAAAAAATCACTTAGGATCTCCACGCACTTTAAAATGCTCAGTAAGAGATGCTGCAAGATTAAAAGCTCAATCAGAAGGGACTGAATCTAATTGCAATTACAGAAGTAAAAGGTTTTTCCTTCCAAATACTTATCACTGTAAAGCCCTGTCTTCATAAAATTTCATGGACAGAAGTGGCGTTCTTATCTGTTACAGAATCTAAGCCCTTCCATAAAGGATATTGTACCCCAAAAAATTTTAGCCACAACAATGAATGAATCAATTGAGTTTTTCCTTGTTTATGAAAACTACCCCTTTAAGTTACAAGATTAAAGAATTGGTGAAAAACGAGATCGCAAGCTATTTAAGATTTCAAACGATCAGAACACTGGGATAGGTTCAGAATTCGACAGGGGACACACGTGAGGTAGGGAGCCTTGCTGGCTTGGCCAGCTACACAGACCTGGAGCTTTTATGTGGCCACCAGCCTTGGTACCTGGAACATTTATATTAGCCCTAAAAAGTGGAACATACCAATTGCCCCTCCCACTGCAAGCATTCAGCTATCACTTGTCCCCAGTAATCTACCACCTAGAAAGGCAATACAGACAAACTTCACAAGGTAACTTTATCTTCCCTAGAGTGCTGTTTCACCTTTTTGCTTATTGCACAGAAATTGGTTTGTAGTTACATTTGTAAGAAATGGGAACCACAAACCAGGTACTGGAATCATACAACCTCGAGAAACAAAACCAACAACAAAATCAAGGATGAACCTGGGTAGTTCTAGGCCTAAGAAACAAACCATTTCTTTTGATCGCTTGAAGGGAAATATTCTTGTATGACAGTTACCAGAGTATCTAGGAACCAGGCCTGGAAAGAAAACAGCCTGAAATCTATTTCAAGTGAAGCATCTCTTCACAGAAATGTACTGTTGATACTTTCCATTCATCCTATCTTTCCAAGAATATTTAAAGGAAATCAAAGCTCCTGTGTCAGACTTGAATTACTTTTAGTGATAAAGACTTATTTTAAGATTTGTGATCATAAAAGTTAATTTCCCAAACAAATAAACAAACCCACCCAATCACACCCATTCACCAAACAAAAACCCTGCAGGAAGATCTGAGTCCAGCAAAAACTAAGACAGAAGTTAGTCCAAGCTGTCAAAGCCACCACCAGGGAATGGGTTAGATAAGAATGACACTACCACAGACACATGGCAATTAAAATGAAGTTAAGGTACAGAGGAGAGTAAATCACATTTGCAAGCATCCAATGTAAAATTTTTCCATTGTACTTCCATGCAAAACTCTAGAATATAACTTTACTTTTCCTGAAGTCACACATGGAATAATAAACAGCTGATGCAGAAGCTATTCCACCCATTAACATCTTTGCCACAAGAAAAGATACAGGTTTGCCATGGTACAGATTATACACCTTGGGGAGGCCTATATCTACATGGCTCAAACCACCACAGCCAGAATATCAATTTAGTTCCATTCATGCCTTCATAATGTAAAGGTCACTTTTTAAAATCTGACCTTAAAACATATTCCAGTGCATTTTTTTAATGCCTACTTCTGACGTGTTGAATTAAAAATGTACATTTGGACAATCTTTTACTTATTATTTTTAACACTTCACCATTACCTTTCCATTCTCCGAGTACATTCAGAGAAGCCTTTATTGATAAGCTCCCTCTGACCCACCTTTCAGCCATCATGTTTTGGAGAAAGAATCATGTTGTATTGGTAACATTCATTAAAGTGACACTGACGGCAGGTATACTTAGAGCAGTGTTAAAACATGAAGATGTAGGTGTAAAAAAAAAAAATGACAACACATGATGCAGAATTTTAGAAAGACCCTTGTGAACAGAGTTTATAGTGAAACCTTTTTTACTCCTTTCGCTCATGATTATGGTATGGTTCATCTGCCTGTAGTCTGGGTTGTGCTACTGGTTTCTTTTTGCACTACTCCATTCTCTGTCGCAGCTCTAAACCCATCCACCTATAGGGCATCTCTCAGTGTTCTATCCACAAGCCTTCTTCTAAAAATTTAGGTTATTTTTCCAGTCCTGATGAGATGTTCTGTATGCATAAACTACATTTTACTTTTTTCTTCAAGTAGCCAAAAAAGAGAAGAAAAGGAACTGTAATAAGCATACAGGATAGACATTCTTTAAGTCCAATCATCAGTGAAATGAAAGAACCTTACCTTTATGAAGAAAGCAAAATAAAAGGCAAACAAGGGAAGATTAATAGAAAAGAAAGATTTGCCATGGACGCCGCATTTCAAAAAGCAAATGCATATGAAACTACAACTATGCTTGAAAATGCTCTGTGATCAGGACCTCTCCTGCATCCTATGCAGCCAGCTACAGACTCTTTTCAAGAAGTGGAAGTGATTGCTCATTTACTTTCATGTTTCTTACTTTTCTAAAGCCATCTATGTAAGAGCCATTTTCACTGGTAACCACCCTGCCTTCATACACAACCATTCCGAGATACATAGGAGTGCCACGTTCACGTCAATGGCACAAACTTTGAAACCTGGTAATTGCTCAAATGTCAGCATTAGATGGGATTTTCAAAAGTTCTTCGGCAATTAAGCAATCTTATAATTCCAAAAGGCCCCACTGAAAACCCAAGGCACTGTCAGCTGCGTTACTGTTGACCATCTGGATAGGAACATGCAACCAGTGTATCTACTCAGCAACTCCGAATTTCTTCTTGCTAAGCCAAAACTACCCTAAACTATACCTCACCTTTCTTTTATCTTAGATATTGATATAGTTAGCGTTATTTATGTATTTATTCTGGCAATACTGTTGTGAGATAGGGAATTGCTGCTTTTTCCATTTCACGTGTTATGTCAGTCCAGGTGGAGAAGGACATGGGAGCTCTACGCTAGCCCTCAATATTGTAACAATACAATCAGAGCTTGTGAATCAAAAATATTTGTGACTTGCTTAGACCTTGAAAGTGTGAGTTTGGCATATGTTCTTTTCAACACTAAGATAAGCTCTGATTGTATTATTCATATTGAGAAACACTGCTCCATTTTTTTAATTTTAATCTAAATGAAGCAACTATTGCCTGTCACAGCACAACATGCAGACTCCGGGATATTGCTTCAGAACTTGCCGTGTTGAACATTATGTGAAGACTCACAAATACCCACTCAAAAAACACCTCACACACAAGAAAGATCCAGGAACAAGTTAATTGAGAGATACATACCAAACACCACTTCCCTTATACCAAACGAACAGCAAGATTTTTTGACATAGTCTATGTAAGATGCCCACAAATACAACACAGTATAACTGTTGGAGGAACACTATATAAGGTCTGACACAAAAACCCCCAAGACTAAACCTACAGCTTGGGAACCAAGACTGAAAGCGGGGAGAGAAAGAGATGGTGATAGGACTTGTTTTAACCCGTCACAGTGAGACAACACTAAACTCGATTGCTTCATCCAGTACAAGCAATCGAATGTTCAAACATAGATGTTTGTTACCCTCGGTCAGAAAATGTCAGTGTGGAAGAGTGAACACCAAGTTAACATCAAGTTTCTTGTGAAACTGAAGAAATCCCAAATGGAAACTTCTCAGTTATTGACTGAGGCTTGCGGTGAAGAGATCCCAAAGGTCAAAGACATACATTTTTTGTCAGTAGAAGATGAAAAAAAAAAAAATGACGGAGATCCTCAACAGCCTTTCAGAAAATGATCTGTGGAATTGCTTTGTATGTTGGCAGCATTGTATGCAGCTGTGTGTCAGCTCAGAAGGGAGCTATTTTGAAGGTGATTGCAGTTGATTTTCCTAATTTGCTAAACAAAAACAGTTACAGGCACAGTCTTGGTGTTTTGTGCTGGATCTCATATTACATGTCATATACACACCAGTAAGAAAGTCCTATTCAAATAAATTCTGCCACCTTAGTCAAAAAGGTAATATTTTGTCGTACTAAAAATGTCCACCTTTAAGACATGTTATTTTTATAGAGGAAGAGTTCCTTTTTGCCTTACTTGCAATTATTTTTGCCCCATATAGTTACAGCATATACATTTTATCTTCAAAATAGTATCAAAGCAATCCAGTACAATTCTCTAATTTATTAATACAGCAGACAAAATTGAAAAGCATTTAACAAGTGACTCTCCTTACCTTCAGCACAGCAATGAATGGTACAAAATTAGCTCTCTGAAGACCATTTTTATAGAGATCTGAAAGAAAGGAAATCAGTACCATTTTGCTACTTAGTCTTAATAACAATGTCAGCTTGTCTTTTACTCTGGCAAATAAAACTCGGTGTCGCTACAGAGAGGAGGAACAAAAGGCAGAAAAGGAGAACTGAAATTGATTTCTCTTCCTATGCTGTATAAAAATTCAGTACATTCTTAAAGGTAAAAAGGAATATCCTGGGAAAGTTTGAGAAAGGCAGGGAGTGGAAAATGACTTAAATCTCTAACCACATAGAACTGATTTTAGCAGAAGAAATAGGACCAGCATCTGTTTTAAAATGAGGATATAAAAAAGGATTTGTAATGCTGTGTATACAGTGGAATGATTATAAGGTAAAAAACCCAATGCAAACGAAAAATACGCTTTTTTACAAAGTTAGTACCATTATTATTCAGTGTACTGTGCTACACTTTACCGTCTAAGAGTTCTACCAGGTATGCTTCCCTTTTCCAAATCAAGAAAAAGTGTCATCCATATTGAGAAAAAAAGTAAAACAACACAAAGTTGCTAAAAATGCAACTGCATTTTTAAAACAATTTTCAATGCACCTGAGTATTTCCCATCATATTTCCCTGGGGCAGAAGTTTAATGTGCTTAAGTCTTGGATACATGATCATGCTAGTTTTTAACGTGGTCAGCAGCTAGATACATCTACTCTCTAATGAAAAAGCCACTTTTCTGCTTTGTATCCACAAGAAATCAATCACTCAATGCGGTCTTAAATCTTGATGAAGCATATTACCTACGGTAGCACATCTTTTCTGTGGGAGGATTTCAGACACACACTGTGAGCACATAGTAGTGACAAGGGAAGAAGAGACGGGCTTTAACCAGTGTCTGGACTGCAACATAGATCAGTTCTGGAGATGCCATTCTTGACATTCTCTGCTGGTTAGCTACTAAGTCAATGTCTTTCAGATGTACACAGTGGCTTAATATGTATTAAAAAAAACTATATGGTGATAACTGTTACAAATTTTCATCTCGTTTTCAGATGTTGGAATCAGTCTCCAAGTTACAATAGCAACCTATCCTGAATGTAAAAGAGTAGTGCTTCAAAAAACACAAGGATAACTTGCAACAAAGTGAGGCACTGGTGTCCAATTTATCTACAGTTAATCCAGCTACAGCAGTTATGATTTCATTTTGTTTACTCAAACAAAGAAAATAAATAAAACAATGGGAATTTATTTCCCCCTCTAGGAAAAACATTCGAGTGTTTTGTTTGGTTTTGTTTTTTAAGATGAAGTGCACTGTAAACCTTCAGTGATTCTCTTCTACTCAATTAATTTGGGTAGAAAAATTAACAGGTAGTTACAGTTCATATTGTAACTCTTCAGTATTTTTTGCAAACATTTGAAATTAATTAATCTGAAGTAGCTAAGGACCCTTCCAAGCCAAACTATTCTATGATTCTAAGTGTCATAAAAGTCGCATAGAAAGTGTGTGTTATGCTACACTGCAATAAACATCTCTTTCTTCTACAAAAAAAAAAAAATTACTGTTGGCCATTCAGATTTGCGGAATTTGTAGAAGGGTGCACCTACCTAGTCACTCTCTAAAAATATTGATAGAAATGGAAACAACTCTCCACCCAAGTAATTGCCAACAAGTAACCTCAAAACCAGGCTATGAAAATGGCACCTTGATTAGGGATTCTCATTTGATCTGGTGGATCAAGTCTGCAAATTTGAGAGTTCGAAACCAGCAAAGAATGTATTTTCATTTCCCCTCTCTTCCTCTCTTCTGGATAATATGGTATTTTCCTACCCTGAAATGCATCAAAACAGAGGCAATATCTCACACCTCCTCAACTCCCTTGTCTCCAGGTACCTTCATACTGGTTTGAACAGAGTACATGAGGTCAAAAAACGCAGCAGGATTGTGGAACACCTTGAGTCTGAGAGAAAAAAGGAGCAAGACCTAGTGAAAAGCCTTTCATCCTTAAGGACATTAAAAAAAAAAGGGGGGGGGGATGGACAAATTGGAGTATCTCAGATTCCTGAAGACTGGAAAGTTTATTAGTATGAGATACTATATGACTTCAATATGGTTGTTTTGTAAGATACTGAGTGACATTGTATTTGGATAACACTAACAGCATGTTTGTTTTTACCTTCTGGTGGCCTGTTAGATGTTGCCACAACGACAACCCCATTTTGGAACAGATTTTCAAAAAGCTGCTTCAGAATCATGGCATCAGCAATGTCAGTGACCTGCAGAAAACAACACATTTGTTTTATCTTGCGTTTAGCTTCTGCTGCAATAGATCTGCAAGTGGCTTTATAGCTAGGAAGAATGTTTGTTACTGAAAGCCATGGAGAAAGATTCTAATTAGTGCCTGGTGAGAAAAAAAATAAAAGGGATAATTAATAAGCAGTGAATGTACTGCAGTAACTCAAAACTTGCCTGCTCTTTATTGCTGAACTCCATCATTTCTTTACCAATTGCTAAACGATTCCATGTTAACTTCTATTATAAAACTACAGGTGGGAGACACAGAAAACAGACCTAAACATTTAAGAGGCCTAATCAATTAGAAACAACATGAAAAAAAACAGAAGACAAAGAAAATACACACCAGCTGTTTTACATTTCTATTACCTTTGAGGCAAAGGTTTGCAGAGGTGAATTTAAATGGTCATGGGACTTCAGAAATAAAGACAAGTAGCCAACTATACATAATCAGCTGCTGTTGAAAATAGAATGATATGACATAGATACTATTGTGTGATTGTTGCAAAAAACAATTCAACAGATGGCCCATCACAAAAATAAGCAATTTCATTGTTCTTTTTAAGTGCCTTCTATTACTGTCCATGAATAATCAAAAGGCACGGCAGTCACTTCCAGCATAGTCAGCCTCTTCTAACCTTCAGGCACAAAACAGTAACAAAAAAAAAAAGTGGGTGGGACTAACAATACCGGGGAGGGGGAAGAAAAGAAGACTAAAAAACAAGCCACAGAGTAAAATTTCTTTAAATATCTGTTTCACTTAACTAACATGCTTTACAGTACCAAGAAATGAGAGAAACAAAAAACCAGAAAGCACTCTGCACAAATGAAAGGAATAATTTTTTCTGAACCAAAAGCCCCCCATTGTCATCACAAAATTTTATATTTGAGCTGAGAGCAGCAATCCTAATATTTAAACCCAACTTTATTATCATTACACTTGTTCCCCCTGCATGCCCTTTGATTATTATATAGTCACTCCTTGTATTTTGACTTACCAAAACAGACCACCAGTTCTGAAGAAATAAAAAAGCGGTGGCATGCTGAGAATTATACAGTCGTTGCACAAGAGACAGACAGACTGCTATGCTTTGCCAGTTTAGAGGTGTACATAGTGGCAGCAATACATCTACAGAAAGTCTTTAACTGCCATGATTTTTTTCCCTACTCCAACATCCTACCCACCATCACTCCTCCATTTCTAAATGACATTTTTAGGCAGCAAAAAATATGCAGTCCTACACTAGAGGCAGTAAGAGACTTTGATTACATTTCAGACATCAAATTTGGAAGCAATAACGTGTTCATAAAGAAAAATATGTAAGCACCAGTTTCCTTCACCCAAAGATTTCTTCTCATTAGTCCTATGGAATGCATTGGTATGGAATTTTCTCTTCCTTTTTCAAAAGCTTTTCCACAATCGGTAACACACCCCTCAGATTTTCACACCTCTGATCACTAACATGTAATATTCCAAAAAGCAGGTACTAATTCACTGCTGTACTGGAAGTCTAATACATCTGCTCATGTACTCACCTATCAATAAATTATATCTTCCACATACTAAAATTCAAGAAATTTACCTGTTCCTAATAAACAAGACACACAAGGAATCAGTATGTATGAGCATTTTAGGAGTAAATGAATTTCTTGTTTCACAAAACAAATTCAACAGTTTTAAAAATGTACTATATAGACCATTTTGATATAAAGTTTTTTGTTTAAAAACAGCATAAGGCATGCTATCTTTAGAAAACAGGAAGAGAAAGAATATTAATGCTCACATAAAACAAACCAATAAAATTATCTTATTAATGAGAACTGTTACAAGTTCTATCAAAAAGCAAGAGCCATTCTGGGAACTGGGATTCAAATATGAGCTTTTTCATCTGATACTGCTTGGGAAAGATAGAAAATTTCTACAAGGTAAGGCAGGTATAAGACAGTAACTAAAGCATCATCATTTCTCATGTTTTTTATTGTAACCAGTATTCATTGCAAAAGAGAACAAAAGCAAAGGCTACAAATTGCCAGTAAGGAGAGCCTGCTAATGGAGAGAATGGAGAAATTTCATTAGCATTTAAGAGGAAAGATTTTTATGACCTAGAGCTGCTTTCCATTGACTCATGTAAAAGAAAAAAAAAAGGGAAAAAAGAAAGAAAAAACACTAGACTAATAGTTAATTTACATGTGTAAGTGCCTGAGACTCAGTCATCCACTGATTGGTACAGTTCCACGTAAATGAATGACAAACATAAGCATGTATTATCAGTAATTAGTATTAGCACAAAGATAAGAGCCTAATTTTTATTAGAGGCTTTTAATAGCATGCAGGTTAGTTAAAAACTCCCTAAACTGTGGTTTGCTTTAAGTCCAAATGATACCAATGGTTATATATAAAGACTAACACTGTATGATCATCCAGCTTGCCAAGAAGTAAGGATTCTGTTTTCATTATCAATAATAACTAATATAGGCCACAGTCACACCCCAAAATTAGAGCTTCTAATTGCCTGTGTATAGGTATTTGATTACGAAACAATAACAAGTCTCTTTTATTGGATAACCTCCACATTCAGAAACTTCAAAATTAAAATCACAAATGGCTTCATTCTAGGCTTTTTCTTCAAAATGAGGACACGTTTTTAGAATGGCATAAGACTTCCATGATTAAAAAAAAAAAAGAAACTTCAATATTTAGAGTAAACTGCATGACAAAGATCAGTAAAGAGTAGCAATGCTTTAATAGCCTGAGAGACTGTGGCTCAGGCAAATGCTTACGGAAAGCCTCCTTCAAAATGGACAAATTCAGAAGCTTAGCGCCATCACTATAGTCCTGGCTATCACGCAGTGTTTGTAAAAAGAAACATTTAACACAGTAATTATTTTTTTTAATATGACAACATTTTGGAACACACCAAACTACTTTTAAAAGTACTGATATGTTGTTCTACATAAATTAGTCAGCTCTCCACTTGTTTAACAGTTTTCTAAGCTCTGCAAGAAGTACACTTCCAAGTCCTTCTGCTTTACAGTAGTCAAAGAGGAATCTGAAACCTCAGCAATGCTTTTGTATCTTTTGAAGTTCTGCATTTGATTTCCTCTGAAATATGAGCATTAACAATAATTTTTGCTGTCCCTATTACAATACCAGTCATCCGTGTGTCTGACCTTAAGAGAAATATTTTCCACTTTTTCTCCTTTTTTTTAGCAGATATTTGAAAGCAACCTGAAGCATTTCAAGCAAATCTCAATAGTTTTCTGATTTTTCCTCCACACAAAAAGTGTTTTGCCAAAGAAATACAGACCCAACTTGACTTCCCATCTGTCAAAACAGACAGCAGCTTTTCCTGCAAGTAGAGCTGTTATGTTCAGTGTCCATTTTCATTTTAATCTAGCCATTCTTTAAATATGAGCGATTCAGACTGCAGTGAAAACTATCCATTACCTCCTCTGGGGAAATAAGCTGCAAACATCCTGGACTAGATATAGCTCCTTACTATCAACCTTAATTGTGCCACCATGTGAGCTGCTCTCCCATTTACAGCACTACTTTCTGACTATTTAAACAGAATGTTTATCCCAAATTCAGGGCCTTCTGCAAAGCTGCAGAAAGCTGGGACTCCTCTTCAGTAGGCAAAGCCTGCACACCATTGCACGCTACAAAAGTTCAGTCACAAAAATCCAGCTGTTCAGAAATCTGTGAATTTAGAACATTAGTACGCCCAGAATGAGTAGATTTTTAAAATTCAAGTAAGAATGGAAAGTCTTAGAAACACATGTTAAAGCATAGCTCTTGCACTACTTTCCCAACGGTGACCCATGGACAAAATCAGGTAATTTTTGCAACTGAAGTGACTGATGTACCTCAAGCAAGTCAGCAGGGGGAGCAGGCAGTCAATTTCGAAACAAAAACTACCAGAGTCTCTTCCTTTAAAATGTGGAAACACTACAGTCTGGCAGCACAGCAACACCAGAATATAAAAGCAGTGGGCATATTTACAGAGAAAAGCAAGTATTTACACTAATACATAGTACAGTAAAAGTGCCTCTTTCTACCATTTGAGCATTTGATGCCGTGACAGTTAATATCCCTCCCTGCCCTCTCCAATCCTTCCCATTCCTTCCTAGTATAAATACAACTGCCTCTGTATTTAGATCTTATCCTGCAAGACTTGGAAGCCTAGTATTCATAGTCATCAGATAAAGCACAAACAGAAGTAATTGCAATGACTCCACACATTTTGAAACCACAGATCAAAGGAGTACTCCTTGTTGAAAAATTTAAAAGTAACTTAGAACAAGAACATCTACTACTTTACAGCTACAAAAATCCCCTTCATGGGAGCTGACCATAAACCAGTTATTTTCTCTGGTGCACGGGCTTATAAAATAATAGCTAGAAGATACAAAATGCTCTATCAATTTCAGTAACATAGCAATTTACACAGCATAACATGATTCACAGTTAATAGATGATTCTTTTACTATTGGTGATCTGAGATCTAACAGATCTGTCCCTATCTTACTCTACATTTCTCTCTGCATTAAAAAATCTCAGTTGATTAGAGCTGCCAACTACCTTTAGCCTCTCTACTAAAAAAGTTTATAAAGCAATTCTACACTTAAATTTGTGGCATGCCTTTAAAACAAATTTCACAAACCGTGTAAAATAAATGAAATAACCACGTTAGCTTGGGCAATGATTATTTTATTAGTTTGTCTTGTAATTTTCATATCTAATTCAATCGAAGTTCCTTAAAATGTTAGTTACATTGACATAATCTGGCAATGCCATGCCAGACACTCCAGTAACTCTAGAAAAGAATTGAGAAAAGAATTTGACAGGTTATTTCTATGACCTTAATTGTTGCACTATATCAACTGCAGCAAAAAACAGGCATTCCAAGCAAGTATCAGATGACTACTCTCCCAGGCACTGCACAGACTCAGTGCAGGATGGTGGTGTCCTGAAGTACTCATGAGCCTCTAACCAACCTCTAACACCCCCTTGAATGACCCACAATTAAACTGGTAAATAAAAGCATCATAAGAGGACTTAAGATGCAAGCTGGTAATGTACCTCCTTGAAAAAAACCAAAAACCCACCACCTTCAGAAATGTGAAATTAATTCCACTCTTCAACTTCTACAGTTTACTGCTGTCCAGTGATTCAAATACTATATTTGCAGTAAAAGGTCTCATTTTTTAAGACTAAAAGTAATTTTAGCAAGTTTGCCTTGAAGCAAAGGAGTAACCTCTGAATTCTTACCTGAAATTCGTCAAAACATAGGAGAGCAGCCTCTTCACTTATTTCCTCTGCCACTGGTGCAATTGGGTCATATGATTTGGCCATAAATCCTGCCTTTCTTTTTGGCAAGCTCTGCTTAAGGCGATGTATTCCTGAATTGATAAAACAGAAAAGAACAGCTATTTCTTATTTCATTTTCTAAGACAGGAAGAACAAAATTATTCAGCTACCAAACAAAAAGTAACCCAGTCCAGTAAAAGTAAGAAATTTAGTTCAATTTCAAGAGGGGAAAATAGCTTTCAGCCACATCCAGGCAATTATTAAAAGCCCACCGATTCTGTGACTCCTATTTTCTGATTTAGAAATACATAAAACAAAAATCCAACAACTTTTGAATGCCATGCACCTATATTTCATCCTTTAAAAACTCATAAGTTAGTTTTATCTTGCTCCAATTCATGGTCTCAGTTTCAGCTTCACTTTGTAATTTGTCATTTTCTATCTTACTCTTCTGAGTGAGAAAAACCCTTATGATGTTTACAAATCAATGGCAGAGCTCTGTACATTGCATGCTCTGAAGGTACACTTAGAATGTGTTCAGTTAAAAGAATTCAGACATACCAACAAACGTATTTTAAAATGTAAAGATGGTGATACTGGCACAAAGTAAGATTATTACATGCATACCTTACTGCCTTATGTATTCTATTCCAATACAATTCCAATTCTGACTATGAACAAGCATTTGGAGAACAAAGATCCTGCAGTAAGAAGCTACCTTTGTAAGCTTAATCACAAATGACAAGACATGAAAAAGAAAGCTTCAACATTGACCCAGCAATGATAGAAAAGAGGGCACTAAAAGTGGCAGAAGTTGTTTACACTGATGAAAGCTTCCCAAGAAAAATGCAGCTGTCACGATACTTGTAAATCACAGCACTATTTAACAGTTTTACAGTATTTTTAAGGTCACAGAATTTAGAAACGTAAGTAAATTCTGAAGTATCCAAACCAATATCTCTGTCAAAACAAAGTGCCTTATTCACTGTGTCAGAAAATTTTCTGAAACTTAGTATGAACTTCCTTTTATTACTTTTTCTCTAAATTACTGATAGTATTACTAAACTTGTCAACCAGAACAGTTCTCACCCTCCTTAGCATTTAAACTATACTTACTTACTGCTTATTCAAAATGCAGATTGAATTTAACCTTTGCTGTTCCAGTTTTAGCAATTGCCTTCTTCAGATCACATGTAAGCTAACTGGTAACTGGAGAACATTTAGTTAAGGATTTAATCCTAAATATACATGCAAGTTTTCTATACAATCAGGTATACCAAATCTTTGAGAAAAGGCACTTGAGAAATATTACGCAATTAATATCAACTCTGGTACGTCAGACATTGCTAAAATCCTTTAACTTCTCTCCTATTTTTTACTGGGTTTGCCTAAATATTTAAATAATGTTACGCTGACTAATATGAGAATAAGACAGAATTTTTTATTGTTATATCTCATAAAATATATATCTCATAAATACCTGTGTCTGCACTTACTCTGGTGTACATCTAGCATGAAGCCATGAAAATGGACTCTCTTTTTCTTTTCTACTTCTAAGTGAGAATAGAACATGTCCATCACCATTGTCTTTCCTGTGCCTTCAAAAAAAAAAAAAAAGAAAACAACAAAAAATAACACCCAACAGGTAGTTAATTTAAGAACAGTATGTACTGATTACAATAATGATTGTTCATTAGCTTTGATCTAATGAAACTATACTCTTCCACAGAATAAGTACAAGACCAGATTGCTTACGAAGAACAGCTATAATTTCTGTTCAAAAACTTCAGAAAAATTCCATTTCTATTTTTCTGTTTTAAAATTCTTTTTCATACGGAGATTGTCCAAAGGTTGCATAAATGGCTCCATATGCATCCAGAAAACATCCTTTTGAAAAGTATGTCTCTGTGCTGCACTGTTGCGATTAGAACATATAAATTCTCTCTGTGGACCACTCAATTCCTTCCCAAATTCTTAAATTGCATTCTTAAACATTAGTGAGCTAGTAATGCTGAAAAAAACTACACATGGTAATGCAGTCCTATCCAATAGCTTCCAGAATTCAGAATGTAATTGTATTAAATAATGTCATAAAGTGGAAGAAAACTAATCCTGGAAAAGTAGTAAAGCAATAATGTTACATAAACATAAAGCTTTTAGACACTTCAAATTTCAAATAAACATGCATTTAGAGAAAATTCCATTTGAACTGATGCAAGTGAAACTTACCAACATCTCCATAGACATAAAGACCTTTTGGAGGTCTGTTTTTTGCAAAGAGCTGCAAGTCAAAATAAAAAGAATAAATTGGATTATGGGGTAAAATAAAAGCAAGCACATTGCTGTGGTAAAGAAAGTAGCTTAACACTTAACCAACAAACTAGCAATAGCTAGCAAAGCATAATCTTGAATAAATCATTAGCTCAGAATTGGTAAGCAATCTTAATGTTGCATTTGAGACTAAACACCCATGGGAGGTCTCTTTAGATCACTGTGGGAATACCCTCATCCCCAGTCCTAGCACACATGCCGTTTTACCAGAATATACATAAAATTATTAAATGTTTCCCCACCCATCATTAGGAAAAGAAATCCTTTTCCTCCTTACGCCCTTTGAACACAGTCCTAGGAAAAAAGATATATAATTAAGTAGTATTGTTGTATTCATAGATATATGCAGTATGTACCCATTAAAACAGCTCTGCAAAAGATATAAATCTTCAGGATTTAGAAAATCTTCATGGCAAAGCCAATGAGCATTATAGGTCCCCTTTCTCTGCACTTTGAATCTTAAATGCAGAATCATCTCTGGTTTAACCATGGTTAAAACCAATAAAGTCACAGTAAAAGTATGTACCTATAAACACATACATGTTTGTGTACATGTGTGTATATATATAAAAAGGTTAATTTCAAAGTATGCCTTTTATTAAGCATTTTCTCAAGTGAGTTGTTAGATGAATATTGCTTAGGAATTTTTAACTTCTTTAGTATTACTCCAGTCATACGTTATGAAATCTGATGGTCTATTTTATTTTACTCAGATGCATAATTTTATAGAAAAACTTGCAATAACATCAGGACTTCCAATCTGAACCAGTCTTCCCTCATCCTCACCAGTCCTGTGCACAGAAATTTCCATGTATAATTTTCAAAAGAAATAGCTTCTAAAAAACTGGAAATCTTAACAAAATTCTCATCAAATCCATGAAACTGAAATGACATCACAAATACCCCCAGAAGAGTATTTAGTTATTTTAAAGTGCTTCACTTTCAAAAGCTATGAGCTAAGACAAAACAGAAGAAATTGAAAATCGCAACCCTATGGTCTCATTTGATGCTGCATAATTGCTAAACAACTTGAATCTAAAGCACTTTTAAAAATACAAAACCGTGTTAAAGAAACACGGGAGCCAGTAGCAAAACACTAATTAAATATCAACAAAAATATATAACCAAAAGGTAGAAAGATAATGCTTTAGATCTATAGTAGAAGTTTATTCAGAAAATATGCAAACCTAGCTCTTATATAAGACCCACTTAAGGATTTAATTTTGAGCTATATTAATAGGATAATAAAAAATTTGTATCATCAATCTGTGGCCGAACAGGGTTTCAGATGTTCTGAAACCATTCCACTAACAGACAAGGATGCAACTATTTACTACTGCTTTGAAAGCATTGCAAGACAATTTAATCAACAAACATCTTTCAGTGTGTACTTTTCAAGAGCTCACACACATTGAAAGTATCAATGCTCAAAGTTACGCAGTGAAGAGTGGAGAAGTGGGAAAGAATGAATGAGCGAGACATTCATAGGAATTTATTTTTTGTGAGTAACAACAGTGATTTTAAGACAAAGTACTACAACATTAAATTTATTACATTAAAAGGCTCTATTAATGCAATATGTAGTTTCACAAGGAATGACACAAAGCTAGTGAAACAAATCAATGTTTAAAGTACTGCTTTACCTGTCTTTTAAAGGTTATATAACCAGAACAAGTAGTAATGCCTACATTTTTTTCATTGGGAAGTGTTTATTAATTACATTTAACCACCTTGTTTGTCTTTTTAGGCATATTTTATTGTCACTTCAGTATTCACCATTTCTAGAAAACATGCTGCAGAAAAAAAGGAGGTTTTTTGGCTAAAGGAAAAATATATAATTGCTCAGGCATCACAAATTCTAAATTAACTTTTAAATCATTTAAATAATGGAACTAGTGGGTTTTTTTGTGAGGACAGCAATTTTTGAGTGATATCTAATTGCTTTGGAAAAAAAATACGATGGATATTGTGACAGATTCAAACACACTTGCTGAAGCTAATCATCTCTAAAAGCAAACTGAATGCTAGAAAAACTCCCACCCTCTTTGAGAAACTGAAGAAATTTGTCGCAAATACTTTACTTCTGAGCAAAATCTTCTTTTGTTTACTTCTGCCAGAATTGACACTATTGCCAGTTTTAGGATACTCACTTCCACAATGTTATTTAAAAGAAGAAAACTCAATCAGCAGACTTTTAAAACTGAAACTCAGACTTCCTAGAGGTTTCAAGCTATTCAGCATAATCATAAAATTTATTTTATTTTTTTTAATTTATTTTTTTTTAATTATTCTTATATATCTTCTGAAGCCTGGAACCTGTGTATGAAAAAGAGTAACTTCCACTAGGATTTCTGATAAAAAACAGTCAATGCTTTTGTCTCAACTTAGGGCACAGTAAGCAGTCAGGAAGGACAGCAGTATGTGGGGACAAACAAAGGAGAAAATTACTTCGGAGATCCTGGTTCTGTTGAAACACACACACCAAAAAGAACAAGGAGGGGGTAAATCTAACATAGAAGATCCTCCAGTTACCCTAAAAAATGGTAGTCTTGTTTATTTCAAGGAGGAAAGGAAGAAAAGTGGGGGATGTAGGAAGAAAAACTAAATTAATTAGCTTTTCCTTGCCCTTGCTTCCATATGATCCTGAGGTGTATCTGGGGTCTCACTATGATCACGTTCAACTGGTTGACAAATTTGCTTTTCACAACAATGGTAAGACCCAAGAAGGTTAAAGCTAGTATTTAAAGCACACAAAATCATGTACAAAATTTGAGCTTGAAGGGGAAAATTTATGAATCTTTAAATGTATAATTTGAATGCTCACCACATGCTTTCAAGTAAGAGAATCACCACAAATGTGTCAAATCCCTTGAGTCCCCCAAGTTTCTTAATTCTCATTCTTTGCAATAACTTGAGAAAGTATAACTCAAGTGCTTCACCAAGTTTCATTATTATCAGGACATAACACAGAAGGAATCTTTTTTCTTTTTACAGATCAGTCGACTTACCTTTTCCCTGAAAACCATTCCTATTCTAAAACAGTGACAATTCTATGAGAAGACACACACCTTACTGTTTTTAGATTTACACAATTCTCTCCTCTACTATAAAAATGTTTTACACTTTTCTGTTTCAAAACCACTTGCCTTGCTTTGATTATATCACCTCAGATTTTTCTTTTCTGTTTACACTTCATTTTAATCAAACTATCCTACCTCATCTAAGGAATTATACTGTCAAAACACCTCCTTCATTCTGACAACTTTCTATTCTTTCTTAAATATTTTTAACTATGTGCAAAGCCTTCCCATCTTCTCACATACTCCCTGCCTCAGACATCAGAAGCAAGCAACTAATTTCCTGGGAATATTTACACTCTGATATGAGAAACTTTTAGGTGAAAATACATGTCAATAGTAAGATCATTAATTAAAATACGCAAAATTCAAGGAGAAAGCCTCCAAATGGCAGATTTTCTTTTAAACACTGACAAAATGCATCTTTCTCCCATTTTTGAGACCTCCTTATTGGTTTCTGTAGTAGCCGACGACATTTTCAAGGTCTTGAGTGGTGTTTACTATTGTTCATACCTCTTTTCAAAACATGACCTCACTTATAATTGAGCTTATTTCAAGTCATTCGTACAGCAACTCAACAACTCTTAAGATGTCCCAATTGGCATTATCTTGAAAAACCCGAGATCTGAAACCTCTATGGAAATTCTTACAGCCTTGAACTCAAATTCAGAGGATCTCAACATATCTCAAAATACAAGGCCATGCTTTCACCAAGTTGAAGATCAAAGTCATTGTTCAAATTTGAGTAATAATTTTGAAAAACAGAAGCCTATTTGGTTTGCAGCAAGATTAACTGTTTTTCCCCCTCAAATCCATTCTCAGCTGATGTCCCAAAAAAAACTGTACCATAAAAAAATCCATGGTTTTTTTATCATAAAGGAAATAGCTTATGTCATGTGTCTCCCAACAACTAATTTCAGAAAGCATTAGCCTGTGAGGTAATGCAAGTCTCATCCAGACAGTGAAGTGCTTCTATTGTATCTGATATATTTGTTCCCTCATCCCACTTTTACCATTTTATTCGCTAAAAATATATTTCGATAAAAACTGACAAATTAAGAACCGAAGTAAAACAAAACAGACCATTCTTGTAATGGTTCACAAGTGCAAGAAGTTTCTGTTTCTGGAATAACTTATTTTAGAAGAGGCTTCTGTATCTCTATCACAGAATAAGTAAGGCAACAAAATGAGGAATATTAGACTACAGAGGAGGCTGACAGAGAGAGGCTTTTCTCTCTCTCTCCCTCCGTCTCTCCCCCCCACTTCCCACACCCCTGGTTCCCTCTCTCCCCCCTCTTCTTCACTACAGCCTCTCAACCACGTTCCCTTCAATAACAGAGCCAGGAAGAATCAGCACACTCAAAATGCCATGCACCACTATTTTTTATTTCTAAAAAGCTACAAGTAGATTCTTCAAAAGAGAAGAGATTTTATACTAAAAGTAGGTTGGTTAGGCTGCTAAAAATCTTAAAAAGCAAGAAGTCATTCCACAAAACTGATGTGTAACTGATTAAAGTGTTTGACTTATTTCCAAAAAGTCCTTAAGTAATTTCATAGAATCCTAGAATGGTTTGGGTTGGAAGGGACCTCAAAGATCATTACTTCCAGGCCCCCCTGCCATGGGCAGAGACACCTTCCACTCCATCAGGTTGCTGTAAGCCTCATCCAACCTGGCCTTGAACACATCCAGGGATGGGGCATCCACAACTTCTCTGGACAACCTGTTCCAGTACCTCATTTTCAGTGCCATAAAAAGTTTCTTCCTAACATCTAATCTAAATCTACTCTCTGTATTTAAAATTTGTTTCATTTATATCCATTATAACCTATTAAGTACAAAACATTAAGCAAAGGCAACGTCAATCATTTTAACGTAAAAGCAAATCTTAAGGCCAACAGTACAAATTTTAATCTTTTACTTTACAGTATAGTCAAAGTTACAAAGTATCAGGGGAGTGCCAATGAGCTATCCACAAATACAGCATTTAACTGCACTCTGTGTCATTCATACTTGTTGGAGATGCTTTCTACAAATTACATTAACTACTTCCACTCATAAGCCTATACAAATCCTACTAAACCCAGGCCAATTCCAGAGAGCAGTACTCACCATCTCTTCCTGGCACAAAAAGCTTTTTTTCTGCTTTTCAAAACTGAACTGAGTTTGCATTCCTACCCTGAAAGTCTATCACAGAAAAGAAATATATTTTGCTTACTAAGAAAACTCCTTGATAAATGCAGATATATGGCAAGCATATGGTGCCACTGTCTACAGTTCGTACAGTGTTTGATGACTATGATTCTACCAAATATCTGTTCATGGCTGTGACTCTTATTCTGGGTAAAACCTTCATTAAGGGTGCTGGTTAGAACTTTGCTGAAGCAAAACCTGCCCTATGCTAGATTTTAAACCATACTTTACTTGGCTTCATTTTATCTGAAAAAGAGGTCTGTTGTAACATGTGAATAACTTCCTCAAAGATAGCAGAAGAGAAACAAAGATGTTGCGACTACTTCTCCGTCATAAATCATGATTTCATTATACAAGCTAGCAAGGCTTTGGCAGATTTACACAAAACTCAATGCTCTCTGGGGTTTTGATGTATGGCACAGCACCCTAGTGCTCAAATTGGTTATCAATCTTTTTAGGACTTCCACAGAGATATCAAGCTCAAGAAGAAAAACCTCAAACTGCAACAACACCTACCCCAACAGCAAATAGTTGCACCATTTTTAAAAGCTGGTTTAAAATTAAAGCATGGAATTGAAGCAATTTTAAATGAGAGAGAAGTATTTTAAAGGAACCAGTGAAAATTATGTTCTCAACCTAAAAAATTGCATTTGACTTTTTGCTTTTAAGAAAGTGTCAGTCAAGCTGCCTTTACTACGATTAGTGCTGTTATACAGGGACAAAGTAGCATCACAATTTCCTAAATAGAATAAGATTAGCATTTGTTCTCTGCAATAGGGATTTTGCCCCCTATTCATGCTTCCTAATCAAAGAAACAGTAAATAACAAACCCCCATAATGGTACAAATGGCTACAAAGCCATTACAAGACACCTGCTCTGACAACTATAATGATTCAGCGCACTCCGGTTCACACAAGTCAGCTCTCAAAACTATTCTCAAATGCAGTACTTTTAGAACACAATATCCTCATGTCCAAAGCAGTTTACCGGAAAAGACCAAATGCTCTAGCCTACTGCTTCTTGAGTTTAACAGGAAGACCAACACCTTCATCATAATGCTTTTTCTAAAGAAAGAAGATGAATAAAAGTCTGGCGTTATGTCCAAGAGAGAATGTAGGAACAAGCCAGATAACTGGCTGTCTCTTTTACAGTCCAGGTACAGTGTCTAAAGACAATTTTGATTTAAAAGACTAGGAGCCCAACACCAAAGCTTAAAAAGAAGCTCAAACAGATTAAGAAAAAACCTTTCACATCAACCATACTCAAGATACAAAACTCTGGCCTGCTAGATTACACTTACAGAAGTAGTTTTGAAAGCTGAATCCTTACACTTATGCAAAAACAGGTCTTGTTCAGACACACCACCATACTGCTCTGGATAAAAAAGGATTTTTCAAAGAGGAAATCTCTATTTTTCATTTGGTACTTGCCCAAATTGAATCAGGAGGATGGTTTATATTCAAAAATTAATCTACAAAGTCATCAAGACAACATGGAACCTCAGGCACACACCCATATAGAGTATGAGTGCTTTAAAATACCATACAGTTTTCAGACTATACCTGTAATTTTCACAATGTTCTTATGTTTTCACTAATTACAATTATAGAAACCCCAGATGTAAAAAGGTAAGCAATCTGATGAGCTCACTCACCAGCCAGAGAAGGCAAAAATATACCCCAAACCACTGTTTGGCTCCAATTCCTACATCAGTGTTAGAATCACTGAAAGATTTGGGTTGGCAGGCACTTAAGGGGATCAGGTGGCCAAACCTCCTCTGTTTGATGCTGTGTCACAGAATATCTCAAGTTGGCAGTGACCCATAAGGATGATCAGGTCAACCGCTTCCAGAACAAAACTTCCAAAGACACACTCATTGCCCTCTATGAGCAGTCTTGACTTTGCACCTTGCTTCCTGTACTTCAAAACTACTTTCGTGTTTTTCCTTCCAGAGTGCCTGACTTCTGCTCTACAGAATTTTCTCCCATGCAGGTTTCTTCCCACTGTATCTAAATAAAACAAAAGAGCTCCTTCCTCAGTATTCAGTGTGCTTCCAATCACCATGAGGCAGGAAGACATTTATTGCATCTTGGCTTGTACGAGAAACGGCATGACCAGCAGGTCCAGGGAGGTTCTTCTCCCTCTGTACTCGGCACTGGTGAGACCGCTCCTTGAATCCTGTGTTCAGTTCTGGGCCCCTCACCACAAGAAGGATGTTGAGACTCTGGAGCGAGTCCAGAGAAGAGCAACGAAGCTGGTGAAGGGTCTGGAGAACAGGCCTTATGAGGAACGGCTGAGAAAGCTGGGGTCGTTTAGCCTGGAGAAGAGGAGGCTGAGAGGAGACCTCATTGCTCTCTACAACTACCTGAAAGGAGGTTGTGGAGAGGAGGGTGCTGACCTCTTCTTCCAAGTGACAGGGGACAGGACAAGAGGGAATGGCCTCAAGCTCCGCCAGGGGAGGTTTAGACTGGACAGTAGGAAAACATTTTTCACAGAAAGGGTCATTGGGCACTGGAACAGGCTGCCCAGGGAGGTGGTTGAGTCACCTTCCCTGGAGGTGTTTAAGGCACGGGTGGACAAGGTGCTAAGGGGCATGGTTTAGTGTTTGATAGGAATGGTTGGACTTGATGATCCGGTGGGTCTCTTCCAACCTGGTTATTCTATGATTCTATATGATCATCAAATACATAATTTCCAGCTACATATATGACTTCAAAGCATTCAAAGGATGTCAGAGGCAGTCCAATAGGCAAGCATGTGTCCCAGTCCTCAGCACCCTGCTATACCTGCCTATTTGAAACAGGCACATTTTCAGGTGTAGCACAGGCCATTTACTTGTTCTTACACCATCATTCTCTTGCCTTCTTTTTTCATGCCTCGAAGCTAATATACATGAGGAGAACATTAGAGTGGTAACTCGTGAAGACAACAGCATGTCATTTAGAGGCACTTGAGCCCTATAGGCGTTGGCTCCCTTGATGTCATGCTCCGTCATCCACGCTTGCCATGCAAAGAAAAAACAGTATTTGTGCCAGGTAATAGAAGAATTTGGGGTTGTAAGGGGAAGTAAAGGCTGACATGGAGATTTATTAGCAAGGTATGCAGCTGACAGCATACATTGACTGTAAATGTGAAAGTTACTTCTAACAAAAAATAAAACCAAGAGTGGTGTAAGAGAAAGAAAAATTAAAATATTCAGTGGCTGGCTGGGAACAGCAGTGACAGTTTCCAGACATCCTTCTCTTAAGGGCAGGGAGGTGCCTCTCCAGTACAGGCTGGAAAAGTGAAGATAAGGATGGCAGGAGATATTTTGCTGTGCTTTGTTTTTCACGGCACTATACTTTTATCATTTTTGACTTGGTCAAACACCCCATTCTTGTTGCTTCCTCTTCCCGTGTTTATGACTATTCCTGGAGTATGTTAATCAGGTGCAAATGAAGCATATTCACTGGCTGTTCAGCTTCTGTGCACATCTATGATTGCCTAATATTTACCAGGTAATTAAATGCATTATCTACTTTGCTGGGGTTATGTTTGATTTTCTGAGGTATAACCTTAAATCTACACAACACGAGGCAAGGAAAGCTGAGGGGAGATTCTCACACCAGTTCTAGTTGCTTCCCATGAGAACCTGCCACAATAATGATATCAAGATTTGCAGGTGCCAAGGCCACAAGAGCAACAATCTGAGAACAACAGCATGAGAACGAGACATGAAAAAGACTGCACAGAGGCTCTGGAAAACACTGTGTCAACAGCTGCAGGGACAAGTTACAGAGCTGCAACAGCAGGCTATTAGCATTACTAATGTTAAGGCACTACAGTTGCTAAGGTGCTGTACGAAGGGACATGTCTGAATTTCTGTAAATACTTTGAAAACAAGCTGTGATACCCCCAAAAAAGCAACTGGTGTGCAGATCACACCTCTTCCTTCTGTCCTTACCTTACCTGGAGACTAAAACCACTGGAAAGAATGGACATTTTCTTAAAAAGTCACTTCTGATCTATATTATAACGTTCTGCGAAGTTAAATTATTTACACTTTGATGGCTAATTTCACCTATATTCATGGAAGACATGTTAGAACACAAAGCATAATTAACTGTTCAGTATGTGTAACCCAGTGCCTGAGAATTAACACCTGTTCTAGGCCCATGACTCCTATAGCCAAATGATATTTGGAAAGGTAGATGGTGGACATAACCAAAAATCATGTCAGATTTTCTTACAGAATTATTTCAACAATATTAAATTTGGTTACTTCTAGAGTGCCACTGGAATTTTACAAACCAAAAAGGAAAGAACAGAGATCCAAGCAAGAACAATGATCTGTAAACAGCCAGCTGTAAAAAGACTTGTGTTAATGACAGGAATTTATGTACTTTCCATACATTCTTATGAGCAAATCTAAATGTAAAAAATATTTCTATCATTATAAACCTCACCTTTGAGAAAAGGGTTTTTGAACTGATGCTGTAGCCTTTAAGGCTCTCGTGCAACTTCTGCAAGTGCTGTACAACTCTTCTCTGTTGCTCATCATTCCTCAGCTCTTTTTGCTTAATCAGAAAGTCATAATGTTCTAAAGGTCCATTGCAAACTAATAAGGCTCTGGCACTAGCATCTGCCTGGGCTGTGCATGCTGTAAAATGAAAAGTACATTAAAAAGTACATTAATAACAGAGAAGTTTCAAAAAGCACTCCCTTATATTCACAAATAATACGTGTTCTTAACAGTTTATACAAAGACGTATACATATTACTTACCAATACAACCACTAGAGTAGGTTATCTCTTCATTCTTCATTAAATCAACTGCTAACATTAGCAGTAAATAGCTCTAGTAGTATGTTTTAACATTTTTTTTTTTTATTACACTAAAAAGGCCAGCTGGAGAGTGGTAAGACTTGAAGGAACTGTTGCAAGGGAAGTTTTGACCTTCCCTCCTGCCCCCTCCCTGGAAAATTGGGACAAACCCATTTAAAAATTTCAAATTAGTAGATTAATCCTCTAGAGAGAGGTGGGCTAAACAAGACAGTAGGAATTTAAAAGCCAGCAAACAGAAGACCAAAATAGCAGCTCTGTAAACAAGCTGAAAGAGTCAAAGACCACAGTAAGCAATGCAATAACTGTGAAGTTCCACAATACCACAGCCGGCTCTGCTGGCATTATCTTGCCCCTGGAAGAGACAGGCCTGTGCCCAAGCAGGAATCCTGTTTGGTTTTTTTTTAAAAAAATAAAAGTCAGAATTGCTAGATGTAAAGTGAGATATAACTAGGAAAGGAAAGAACATTCAGGCTTACAAAGGGGGCTCGCTACATCAGTAAGTTCAGAAACTTAACAATGGAATAAACTGAAAAGGTGTTTGATACCTTCTTTGCTTCCAGTGTAATTTAGAAGGTTAAGAATAACCATCAGTAACACAATTTGTGGCAATGATAAAAGCAATAGATTTGAGTAGGAAAAACCACATATCATAGACTACACAGTCAGATATTTTGAACACAGTGAGGTTTAAGGACATTCATCCTTAAATGCTTCAGATAAGTTTCCTAAGCAACACAACAGCCTCTAACAGCTTTCTCACTGGAGGCATTTGAGGTTCCAAAATATTAGGGATATGAAACAATTTTTTTTCTTTAAAAAGGAGAGAAAGGCAAATCCAGGAATTCATCAGTCAGTCAAAACAACTTCAAAACACTCAAAAATACTGGAACAAGCACAAACAGGTTTTTGGTTTTTTTAAACAAAAAATGCAGCACTGAACCAGATAACAACATAACAAATAAAAGGCAACTCCAGCTCCTCCAGAACAGTGTGAGATCAACATGTTTTCCTCTCTGATCTGTGAACAAGCTTAGTGGGCAGAGGAAAAACAATTGCAGTAACACTTTCATCATTGGGTCATATAGAATTCTCGCACAAAGTAGGAAAATAAGTTGTAAATGAAATAACTGCTGAGCAGGTACAAAAACAGCTAGAAAAACTATATATAATGAATAATGACTACAGTTAAACTAGGTGTATATTTGCAGTAAAGTTTCAGAAAGGGCTCAGAATCTCAGGTTGATGCAACCCAAAATTTCTATTCTAGACCTGTAAATGACAAGATAAAGTATGTGGACTAGGAACACAGATAACTGCAAGTCAGGAGGGGCTGCAAACATCCTGGGAGGCAAGGCAATTCTGACAAACCAGACAAAGAAACTCAATACAAACAGGATGCAATTCAACATGGGCAAAATATGGTGCTTATGGAAAATAAGTAACTGAAGGGATAGGGAATGACCAGCTAAAGAGGGGATAGGGAATGACCAGCTAAAGAGCAGCTCTGCAGAAAAGGATCCAAGAGCTACACTAGATCACAAACTGACAGCGAGACACCATCATAAGCACACATGAAAAAAACCCCAAACAAACCAACCTGTCATATTTAACACTGATATAGTTTGCCCAGGAACACACTTTTCAATTTTGACATCCTATTTCATGAGAGACAGGAACTAAATGGGAGAGTAGATGATTTAAAGGATTTTTTTGTTAAACCATGGGTCACAACATACAGAGAAGTTCTAAGAGGTACAGAGAGTTTTAAATTGTTTTAAGAGACATAAAATCAAAATAGTTGCAAAAGAGAAGGATCAAACCAGACCATTTTATCAAATTATGTTTATTTATTGCAAGTAGCTCCTTAGTTTCTCCAAAGCAAGACCGTTACTGCTTACATATGCAGCCAATATACCAAGTTCTCCATCCCTGAAGGAACGGAGTTACTGCTATGAACTAGAAGTAATTATCTCATGCCTAGCTAAAAAGATCACATGGAGAGTGTTGAGTTCAAAATCTGTAATTGGAAAAAATTTAGTAAAACCTTTAGAGAAAATGAAAGAAAAGCACACCGCCATCTCCATATGTGTTACCTTCACAACTGTACTTACGGCAGTGAAATCAATTGATAGCCTAGAAGTTGTAAAACTTTCGTTGATGAAGAGAGAATTTCAAAAATAAGTTTGACAAAGGTCTGTCAGGAATAGGTCAGCAGTACCTGACCTGCCTCCAAAGGGAAGGGGAAAAGCTGAAAATGATCTCTCAGTTCTTTCATCTTGTTTTCAACCATGCCATTCCCACAGAAAATCAGTCTCAGTCCTGTGACCTGAACCTCTAAACTATCCATGCCTTCCCCACGTGTAGAGCTTGATGGCTGTCAGAGTTCCATTGTGAGGGACAGCCAGTGCCCCACTGTACCTATAAAGCTACCAGCTCCTACTGCTTACTACAAGATTGAAAAGATAAAAAAAAAAAAGTTGATTTATGGATAAGAAAGGTGTTTGCAGCTCATGACCTTCCTGGTCATGAACAAAGCAGAAGAGCAGGACTGCTCAGAAGCGTGGGTTTTTGTCTCAGATTACATGTACTTACAGCTAACCATCCCGGGAGTGGAAGAAAATACTGCGTCATTGACGGACGACAGAGATGGAGAGAATGCACAAGTGATGACAGAGGGTGTAACGGGACAAATTATTCAGTGTTCTCCTAAAATAATACTGAATGTTGGGATTTAAATATTATGAGAGTATACTATAATACACTACCAGGAGACTCTCAGTAACTGGTCAGTGATGAACTCAAACTTGTAGCTGCAAAACAAAGACATACTCTTAAAAATCGTGCAGGGATTTTAGAGGTAAGTCAACAGATGACAACTATTCAAGTGATAAACTATGCTAAGAGACAAAAAACATGTCTCTTCCACTCTAACCTGGATTTTTGTGGCACATCATTCATACAATTATGCTTCTACAGAAACCTATTCCTGAACTGATAAATAAAAGGAAATTTTAGAAATTTTAATAGATAGCAGAGGAATACCAGGCAATTACCATCCAAAATTTTACATCAAGGAAACTACTGTTAGAATAGGGATCAGCTATGATTCAGCACATTAATTGTTGTCCTACAGCCTTCTCCTCCATACTGGGTTTTCATTTATGTCTTTGCATTTCATTATCTAATCTATGTATTACATATATTGCTACTCATTTTTTATGAACTTTCTTCTCAAATCTTTATCACATGCACAAAAAGCATCTTCTGTCTCTATGTTGTATTCTAGATAGGACCACAAAAAAGCACAGCATGAATTCATTATTCACCTCCTTTTACAAAAAAAAGTGTAAAACTACGGATGTGTTTGTTCATAATCTTTCTTTCTCACCTCCAAGGTTCAGGGCAGTGTTGGATGTTACCACATTTAGTCTGACATTCCCTGCTTCTTTAAAACATGTCACCAGAGTGCAACTCCTTACTAAGTTCTTGTTCCTAAAACATACCTACTTAAGTGTAATCTCACATTATTTCATGCCAGAAAACTAGCTGCTTGCCTATCCAAGAATCACAGGCCAAGCTGCAGTGAAGACCTACTGTGATACACACAAAAACAGTCCTGTCTGGGGGAAATCCAAGAACTGAAAATTACTCGAGCAAAAAAAAAAAAAAAAGACACAAAAAAACCTATTAATATATAAATGGTTAATGAATAATGCCAATCTGAAATTATAAAAAGTTTCCTTTCAAGTGGGGAACTCGAGACACCTTCAGTAAACTGGCATGTGTGAATACATAAAAACATAAAAATACATAATATGTGAAAAAAAAATACATAATGTGTGAATACATAAAAACATAAAAAGTGTTCTTAACTCCAGGGACCTTCTGCTCTGGAAACGAGCAGCAAATTGAAAAACTAATCAGTACGTTGTTGAGTTTTCCTACTGCCACTTAGAACTGATGGCTGAGACGATAAAGGAAAAAGGCATGTGAAATTCAATGACACCACTTATGAAGGCTACAGTCACAGCTGAGGCAGGCACCGGAGTTATTTATGTAAGAAGGTAATTTGAAATGGAAGCTAGGTTGTGGGATATCAAAAACAGATCCTGAAAGCACAGCCAGGAGGCTGAGAGCATATAAGGGTAACTGAGGTAAACCACTCACCTCTGTAATCTATTTTTTCCCCTAGTACTTGGATTTCATTTTATAAGGTTTTGAACTGTTATGTCTAAAATCTGTCAGAAGCGAATTCCCATGACAAAAATCCTAGCAGGTCCTCATCTCCCCCGGTATTTCAGGGCTTAGGAAAAGAACCTGCACTTCCCTGACATCAATTTCATCTTTGCTGTCTTTGCATGACTGCAAACTGACACCTTTGAATTTATTAACCTGGGAATTTTCAAGTAATGCAACAAGATTTCATGTGACTTTAAGATGATTATTCACTCCTGGGAGAGAAAAAGTATTGTATTTCCATAGACGAATTCAGATTTGGTCTGCAAGATCTCTTGCTGCCACTGAACAAAAATCTTTTAAACACATGAGTAGAATTGTAGACCTTTACTAGGATAAAATATACAGAAAAAAAGAAAAACCATGACTGACAGATAATATCCAGCTGAAGAAGCAAAGATCAAACAAGTGGAAATGAACTTCTTTTATTGCAAAAAGTAAGTCGTGCTTCAGATTACAATATTCACCTCACTAGAGAATCACTCACATACTATACCTGGGAAAATGTGTATTATTAATTCTGGAAGCAAAGTTGAAACAAGCACTTCAAGGGACTAATGATGAAAAAAAGTCACCTTCAGCCCTCGTGCCACACATACGCTTCAACTCACTCCCTTGTGGGAATTATCAGACAGCATTTTCATTCATGGCAATTAAGGCTAGAAGACAATGAACGTTGACCTTTCTAAGTATAACGGAAGCAAAATTTATCCAATTACCCCTGAACTATGCTCAAGAATTGTGTCGATTATAGCATATTTTGAAGAAACTATATGCTAAAGACATAAGAGACGGAGAAACAACCATTTCCTATAACACTTTTGCTGTAATGGTTAATTAATATTTGTCTTGAGGATAAAAAATATTTCTAACTAATGGCTGTTTGAGAACTGTATTTAAGCCAAACTCACTGAGGTTACAACTGCACCAAAGTTAATGACCCCAAAATCACACAACTGCCACCTCTGCTGACAATCACAATCAGGCAGCTGGAACAGCTTCTGCTAAACCAGCATTAAGGCGCCCTGCAGGAATCGCACGTTTCATTACTGCTCCACAGATAGAACGCTGCCTTGAAAGCTTTCCACGAGCACTGGAATTTTTGTAGGGAGAGGAAAAAAAGGTAACAGAAAGCTACTTTTCAAAACTGTCCCATTCTCAAAAATCCAAGCCAAAGTTCAGAACACTGTCTCCCATGAGACTTTGCCAACCAGCCTTCTGAAGAGTTCAAAGTCTGCCCTCTGGAAATTTAATGCTACTGTCCTACTAACCACCCTCTTCACTTCACCTAGAACAGAAAACCCTATCATCTCATGATCACTTTGTCCTAGGCGTCCACCTGCTGCCACATCCCCCACAAGGCCTTCTCTGTTCACAAACAGCGGGTCCGGGAGGGCACCCTCCCTTGTTGGTTCATTCACCAGCTGTGCAAGGAAGTTGTCTTCCATGCACTCCAGGAACCTCCTAGACTGCTTCCTTTCTGCTGTATTGTACACCCAGCAGATATCAGGAAGATTGAAGTCTCCCACAAGAACAAGAGGCATTGATCTAGAGATTAACCCCAGCTGTTTATAGAAGAGCTCATCAGCTGCTTCTCCTTGGCTGGGTGGTCTGTAACAGACTCCCATCACAAAATCTACCTTCTGGTGGGCTCCTCTGATTTTAACTCACAGGCACTCAATCTCCTCATCACCACAATCCATCTCAACAGTGTCCAAGTCCTCCCTTACAAAGAGGGCTACCCCGCCTCCTCTCCTACCCTTCCTATCCCACCTGAAATAGTGGGAGCTTGTAGCTCCAAAGGCTATTTTTGTGCAGGAGAATGGGAATGAAGTTAGCAAAAGATCAGAAAATACAACATTTTTGCATGCTAGTGCCTGTAGGTAATAATAATGCTCTCTTGTGTCATTTTTTATTAAAGGTATGTGCAAGTTTTGCAGAATCGGTCTCAAGCATGTAAACTGCACCACGGTGTACAAAGTTTTAGATGAGCTAAGCACATGAACTGAAGTGAAGCACATGCATAAACCTGCAGAAGAACAAGGATTTGGGATGTAAGCTTCTAAGAAAAGAGACTATGTGTTGGTTATAAAACAAAAAATACATTTATAATCCTATAATACACCGAAGAAATACACCTTTCAAATATTTTATAATGCTTTATAAGAACAGGAGGGAAGACCATCTGAAAAAAATGTATTTGCTTTCCAATGCTTAATAGAATGTTTCGAACCAGTCATATAGGGGGAGGGAAGGCTGAGTTATCTGCACAAATTGAAAATGTCAGGCTAATATCATATAAAACCAAAGAAAATAAATACTGAGCAGTTCAAACCAGAAGAAGCAGTTTGCAGCCAAGATATAAGAACAGACTTCAACTATCCTCCCATCTTTGTCTCGTTACATGACCTTAGGTGGATCACTGAAACCCTACTTAGGCTTCTTGCAGTCCATTCATTCGGGCAGTATTCGCAGAAGTGGTATTTAAGCTTCTAGAGAAACACAAGGGTTGGAACTAGAAGTCTGCTTTTATGCATAAATGCCTATTATTCTGAAATAAGATTACTTGTACTACTTCCATGCGTGCTCCATTTAACAATCTGACCTACAGAAAGTACAAAAGATAGGAAACTTTGTCACTAAAAGTGGAAATTTACACAAATACTACTTGTGAAGAATTTCAATTAAGGAAAAAGTATAGAAGTGTTGAAAGCAAATCACAAAAGAAACCGAACAGAAGACTATAAACCAGTGACCATAATAACAATATTATAAATCTGTCCATTGATGTCTGCCCACCCTTGCAGATGTTCTCAAATATTATAGAGGTGTGACAAAAATAAAACCAAGACCAACTCCATAATTCAGGAACCAAGAGTGGGAAAGACAAAGAGACGGTGATAGAATATGTTCCAACCTGTCACAGTGAGACAAGGCTCAACTCGATTGCTTCATCCAGTACAAGCAACCAAGTGTTCAAACATAGATGCTTTCTTACCCTTGGTTGGAAAATGTCAGTGTGCAAGAGTGAACAACGAGTTAACATCAAGTTTCTTGTGAACCTGAAGAAATCCCCAATGGAAACTGAGGCTTACAGTGAAGAGATCCCAAAGGTCAAGTTGGTGCTCAAAGGAACCCATTTTTTGTCAGTAGAAGATGTGAAAACACAAATGACAGAGATCTTCCACTTTGAACATTTGCAGCATCTTATGCAGCTGTGTGACAGCTCAGAAGGGAACTAGTTTGAAGGTGATTGTAGTCTTTGCTTCTAACTCAAGCCTCAAGTTAACAAAACCCATAAACACATGTATTACATCGGTTTTTTGAGTGAAGTTGCCTAGCAGAGCTCAGCCCTACACATCAGACCATCCATACATTCCCAAGTCATTGGGAAAACTGCGGCAGGAACTTGCTACTGCCCGCCTGACTTGCCATGCAGCCGCAACCAAATGAAGTCCCATTTGCTGTGGGGAAGCAGCCCTGTCACTGTGGGAATCATAGAACAGTTTGGGTCAGAAGGGACCTTAAAGATCATCCAGCTCCAACCCCCTCACCTTAGGCAGGGACACCTCCCACTAGAACACTTAGTTGGAAACAGACTTTTGAGATCAAGTCCAACCACAGCTGTCCACTACTAAACCACATCCCTGAGCACCTCTCCTACTCATCATTTAAGCACCTCCAAGGACAGTAACTCAACCACCTCCGTGGACAGCCTGTTCCAGAGCCTGATAACTCCCTTGCTGAAATCTTCCATAACGTCCAACCTGAGCCTCCCCTGGCATAACCTGGGGCCATTTCCCTCTCCTTTTCTCCAGGCTGAACCCCCGTTCCCTCTGCCGCCTTTCATAAGGCTTGTTCTCCAGCCCCTTCACCAGCTTCTGTACAGAAGGTAACTCTGCTTCGAATACTTCAAATACTTTGTCCTTTCCAATATTTCACCAGTGAATGCGTGTTTCTCACACCACCATCCCTACTAAACCATGTCCAGAAGTGCCACAGCTACACACGTTTTGAACACCTCCAGGGATGCTGACCCCCTCGCTTCCCTCGGCAGCCAGTTCCAATGCTTAACCACAACTTCAGTAAAGAAATCCTTTACTAATACCCAATCTAAACCTCCTCTGGCACAACTTGAGGCCATTCTCTCTCACCCTACCACCTGTCACTTGGGAGAGGAGACCAGCACTTGCCTTGCTACAACCTCTTTTCAGGTTATAAAGGGCGATAAGGGCTGGAGCACCTTCCATATGAGAACAGGCTGAGAGAGTTGGGCTTGTTCAAGCTGGAGAAGGCTCCGAGGAGACCTTATAGCGACCTTCCAGCACCTGAAGGGGCTGCAGGAAAGCTGGGGAGGGACTATTCCTAAAGCCTTGCGGCGACAGGACGAGGGGGAACGGGTATGAACTGGAGAGGGGCAGATTTAGGCTTGATATTCGGGCCAACACCCCCAGGTCCTTCCCTCCCACGGCTCCCCAAGCCCCCTCGCGCGGCGGCCACCGCGACGGGAGCGGGGAGACAAGCGGTGCGGCGGGCAGGCCCGCCGCACCGCTTGTCTCCCCGCTCCCGTCGCGGTGGCCGCCGGTGCTTGATGTGTCCCCGTCCCCGTCCCGCTCCGCTGACCCGACCTCCGCGCGTCCCGCCGCGGCTCCGCGCCGCAGCCCGCAGCCCCCAGCGTGCGGCCAGCAAGGGCGCAGCGGGCGCCGCCATTTTCCGCGGCGCGCGGGGAGCGACGGGAAAGCGAGTTCCGACCCCTCTGGCGGTGCCTCTGATGGGCAGGCCCGGATCCTGCTGCCCTTTTCTTTCCTCCTCCCAAAAAAACCTCCCACTAGATCAGGCTACCGAAGGCTCCATCCAGCCTGGCCTCGAACTCCTCCAGGAATAAGGCAGCCACAGCTTCCCTGGGCAACCTGTGCCAGTGCCTCAGCGCCCTCATAGTGAAGAAATTCCTCCTTTTGTCCAGACTAAATCTGCCCCTCTCCAGTTTATACCCATTCCCCCTCATCCTACCACCACAAGCCTTTGTGAACAGACCCTCCCCAGCTTTCCTGTAGCCCCTTCAGGTACTTGAAGGTCACTATAATGTCCTCTCAGAGCCTTCTCCAGGCTGAACAACCCCAGCTCTCACAGCCTGTCGTCACAGGGAAGGTGCTCCAGCCCTTCGATCAAATTTATAGCCCTCCTCTGGACCCGTTCCAACAGCTCCATATCCTTCTTACGTTGAGGATTCCAGAACTGGACACAATACCCCAGGTGGGGTTTCACCAGATCGGAGCAAAGGGGCAGAATCATCTCCCTTGACCTGCTGGCCACACTTCTTCTGATGCAACCCAGGATACACTAAGACCTCAAAGATCATCCAGTCCAAACATCAGCCCAACACCACTATGAGAATTAATTGATAAGTTTTGCTGCAGCAAGTCTGTATGTTTAATTATCTCGTCATATAAATCTGTCTTGCAAGATGTAGCTGGTTTAGGTCAAGAGATAACCTGTCTTAGGGCTGTGAAAATTTATTGATATGCTTAGTTGTCTTGTAAGATATAACTGTTTTAGGTCAGGAGATAACCTGAAGGCAGTCTCCAGACATGGCTGGATAATCTAAAAAAGAATGAACATTCTTTGACGATTTACACAGTTCTTTGTCTAAAACTAGTGTATAGATCCACTGCTTTTATAAGATGCTATGCCTTATACAGAAGAGCATCCAACTCAGTGCTGAATTGTAAAATAAAAATATTATTGCCTTTGTTTCGAACACTATGTCCTTTTCAATATTCTACCAGTGAACGAGTGTTTCTCACACCGCCATCCCTACTAAACCATGTCCAGAAGTGCCACAGCTACACACGTTTTGAACACCTCCAAGGATGCTGACTCTCCCACTTCCCTGGGCAGCCAGTTCCAATGCTTCAGCACTCCTTCAGTAAAGACATTTTTTTCTGACACCCAATCTAAACCTCCCCTGGCACAACTTGAGGCCATTCCCTCTCATCTGTCACTTGGGAGAGGAGACCAGCACCTGCCTTGCTGCAAGGTCATTATAAAGAGTGATAAGGTCTCCCCTCAGCCTGCTCTTCTCCATTCTAAACAATTGCCGTTCCCTCAGCTGTTCCTCATAAGATTGTGCTCCAGACCCTCCACCAGCATTGTTGCTCTTCTCTGGACATGCTCCATCACCTCAATGTCCTTCTTGTAGCGAGGAAGTCCAAAACTGCACACAGTATTTGAGGTGCTGCCCCACCAGTGCTGAGTACAGGGGCACAATTACTTCCCTGCTCCTGCTGGCCGCACTATTTCAGATAAAAGCCAGGATGCTGTTGGCCTTCTTGGCCTCCTGAGCACACTGCTGGCTCATGTTCAGCCTGTCCAGGTCACTCTGCAGAGCCTTCCTTCCCTCAAGCAGATCAACACTCTCGCCCATTTTGGTGTCATCTGCAAACTTACTGACAGTGCACTCAATCCCCTCACCCAGATAATTGATAAAGGTATTAAACAAGACTAGCCCCAACACTGAGCCCTGGGGAACACCACTTATGACTGGTGTATTTTCCAAACAACTTGCTCATCACCATAAGCATCTTATCCAACCACCTCCATTGTGACTATGAAGCTCTCTTGACAGAAAGGCACAATGCAAAAACCCGACACTCTAAGGGAAAGGCACTGACACTTGGGAATCACTAACCATAACACTCGCCTGTTTGTTGGCTGGCCCTCTGTTCCTGCCAGGACTGCACCCAAAGGTCATGATGGCACTTCAGAACTTGCAGAGTGCATTGTGCAAGAAATAGATAACAAAATGCCTGCTCATGGTAAAACCACAAAAGAAAGGCTTTAACTTACTTTTGGGTTTATAATATCAGAATTCCTATGTCTTATTCTAGCATTAAATTTCTGTGCAATATGAGAAAGTGAGCAAGGAATTTTCATAGGCTATTAACCAACTTATTTTTTATAAGCGTATAGTGAAATGTGGCATCAGAGCACTATAAAGTAGCTTGCAAACAGAAGTTTATTATACCCTGAATAATACTGTGAATTTAACAATAGTGTTTATGATCTTGAAAATATTAACAATGATTGATGTTCTAACAAGTTCAGCTGTTTTAAAATATGTAGTTACTCCAGACACATCTTCAGTGCTATATACCTAATTAAGTAGTGAACCAAAGTGCCAGCTTATTACATCTTAAAAGAGCTGTATTCAGTGCATTTTCTTTCCTCTTTCCTTTATTGAGCATTTATTGGTTTTGACTCATTCTAACATGTTATAGCTATCAACACCTGTGCCCATTTAGGAATGAATTCCAGTGAATTCATAGTGAATTGAACAGACGTCTCAAAGATGGATCACAATTGTTGCAGTATTTTTAGAAATTCAAACAAGGAAACAAACAACTTCAGTAAAAGTGATTTAAATAACAAATAACTTATCTTTATAAACAGCTTATCTCCTTGAGAACAAAGAATAAACAAGGCAACAAGAGCTGGTTTTCTTCCATTATTAACTCACATCACAATACGAATGGGTGAAATGTCAAGAATAATTGGAGAAAATGACAGCATAATCTTCAGCAAAAACATCTGATTTATTTAAATTGTAACTGTTTTCTTTCTTAACCTTGTTATCCAAGGCAGTATAGAAAAACTTCCCATATGGGTCTATTCTGACATCTTCTACCTAAGTGAATAAACCCTCTGCAATGCTGTGAACTTTCTACACACTGGCAAACTGTGAAATGCCACCATGCACTGCACTGCACACTCCAAGAACGGACTCTCCATTGGCTGTAAGCCCTTGGGAAACCCACGCTTTGGTGTTAACCTGAACAAACTAGACTTTCAAGTATACTTCTGCAGACTAGCGCGGTTAATGTCTTGTAACAGATACAGATCCATTCTGTGGTATGCTTATATACTCCATTCCCTGTACCTATCCATTTGCTTACTGCAATTCTGTAGAAATTAAATGGGCACTTACTTGTTTCACCCAGCTGCATTATTAGCCTGCCAGCTAGCTGAAAATATACGTAGTCTTTAACAGGGACAAAAATCAAGAGTATAATAAAACCCCTCCAGAGGCCCCCTCTGGCCTCTAGTGGTATAAACTGCATTTCTTTTCCCTACCCTCAAGTGCTGAATCCCATGCATGTGTCCATGGGTCTTCGTCAGACCCAATCTCAGTTGCTACAGACGAAGGGCAAGGTTTACCTGCCTGCAAGGCTCCAAGATATTTCCACCATGGGAAACATCTTTGGCTCCCAAACATAAATGTACTTTTGATATGGAACTGGCCATTCAGCCTGCTCCACGAAAATAGATTTTATGACTAGTTCTCACCAATGCAGCTCCAAGCAAAAGCCATTTTCCTGGAATTATTATCCCAAAACACTCTGGGATAAACTTGATATTAGCCTCACCTATTTTGAGACAATCAGAGATGCTATTAATAGTCTATATTAATAAATAAAGGTCGTCAGATTAATAAAGCCACATAAATGTTCCCGAACTTAGGGACTGACAGCCATTTTCACTGTTTACAGCTTGTATTTCAGTCAGTTCAAACAGCTCAGTGTGTTAGGAATTCATTGCACAGTTTTCCAGCTACACAAGCACTACTCAGCAACTCTCAGAACAAGAAGTTCATGGTAGAAATGAATGCCGTGAGGTGGTGGGTGACATTTTAAACATTAAAGAATCTAGAAATGTGTGTATTATTTTTTAATATATATTATATACATGTATTTATCTGGCAGATAAATACACAATGCAGACATCCAAACACCATGTTTCAAAGCACTGCCAACTAATGCAGGGATCAGGTAGTCATCTTTCCACAAAAAGCACTGCACAATTAGTTCAATGCCTTGTGGGTTTTGCCTTATCCTGAGTCAGCATTCCCCACAAGTTTTGACAAACCATGCCTGTATTGACTAAAATGTGTTAAACTATGCCCTGTTCAGAGAGCTGGAGAGTCCTAACTGAATAATGGAGAGATTTTGTTTCCTTTCAAGTTAAATATGATTTTTCTTATTAAAAAAAACCAGACAAAAAAAACTTACTTGAGAGGTACTGCGATACCAAATTTAAGAATTAATCATCCATTATTACCTGCATAAGTAGGTACATGCTATGAGATTCTGGTGTCATATTGCCAGTTGAAATTATACCAAAAAAATCTTTGTGTTATAGTTGAATAAATAACGTGTGGTAACAAATCCACAAGTACTTAATCTCTCGATTGTTATTCTAAATGCTTGATTTCTTGCATCTAACCTTTGGACCTACAAACACAGCTGACCTGTCTCTCTCCAGATTTTAAAATTGGCCCAAAGTTCATGTCAGACACAGAACAAAAACTTTCTTTTCTGAATTTACGCTCACCTTCATCCCAAGAGGAGAACCTTTCTGGCAGGCAGAAACAACTACAGATAGCATAACTTCAGTCTCATGGATTGCAAAAAAAAACATCCAAACCACAATTCAAAATAATCAAATACATTTTCTGAGGGCTGGAAGGAAACAAGGAGGCTGATAGGACTCTGATTTTCCCTCACCTTCATCCTTCTCTTTGCCTCGTTAGCCAGTGTGGCGTTCATGCTTTCACATGATGCAAGAGAGGTCAAGTCATCCTCCCCTTTGCCTTCCAGGCAGGAATATTTGTATTTGACCTCAGTGAAAAAAGAGATACATGAGAGTTCTCACCAACTCACTGTAGCCTCCCTACTTCTCAATGCTACACATTGGCAAGAAAACATTCACTCCCTCTAGTTTGCTTTCAAACAGCTCTCCACCACCAGTTATCTCTGTTAGGAAAAGCAGGCAGAAGAGCGGCACTAAGATGGTATGCTGTGAGAAAAGCATTCTACTTAAGCACTGCTCTTAGTATTTACCCGGTGTGAGAACAAATTATATTCTTGATCCATCATAGGCTCACCAACTTTCCAAATGTAGGCACTATTTTTTATTTCTTTAGAACAGGTAATGAAACCAGGCTTGGCCAGGAGGCAGACAATATATTATACTTAAGGCAATAACAGTGCTCTGCTGTATTTTCACATTTGCAGCCAGATGTGGCAGCATAGGTTGTGTAACAAAAACTTAACTGGATGTGTGCATGTGTGATCTCAGTAGAACTAATGAGTGTTTTCTTGCCTTGCTGCAAGACTAATTTAATAACTAGTCTAAATCAGGTGAAGGCTCCTTCTCACGCCTACTTTGTAAGACTTTGTGAGCTAAATTTCTGTTAAATAAATAGTTAGCAGTTATTAGCAGAAAGAAAGGAAGGTGCACTAGTAAGAGGGAGAAATAATACTGGAGGAGTGATGAGCATGAAATTCACAGTAAAGTTACCAAGCAAACCACACTGGTTATATGGATGAACCTGTACCTCAGGTTCATCTCTGCTGTCTGATTGTCTTTTTATTAACATAGACAACTGCTAGCCAGAATTCCTGGGTGTTAACTTTGAGTCTCTCCGGTGTCATCTGTGGGCAGCCTGCCATTTTGCCTACTGCCTAGATACAAATTTTTAGAAAAAATAGAACTAGTTTTCTTACAGCCTCATTCTACCTGGATAGGAGTCATCAGAACTCCTTCATAAGGAAGGAAGGAAAATGATGTATGCATTTAGTCATTGGAGGGGTATTGGTAACAGATATAAAAAAAAAGGTGGAAGACCTCTACGATGATAGAGTCATTTAGAAATATTAGGAGTGGATAATGGCTTTAAATTGGAGGGGAAGATTTAAACTAGACATTAGGAAGACATTCTTCACAATGAGGGTGGTGGAGCACTGGAACAGGTTGACCGGGAAAGCTGTGGATACCCCATGAACACCCTGGAGGTGTTCAAGGCCAGGTTGGATGGGGCTCTGAGCATCCTGATCTAGTGGGAGGTGTCCCTGCCCATGGCAGGGGGGTTGGAACTGGATGATCTTTAAGGTCCCTTCCAACCCAAACCATTCTATCATTCTGTGATGAATACAAGTTCTATTCACTAGTGTCCTAGATGCATCAAGAAGGTAGACATTTCGCTTCTTTTGGCAATGTTTCTTATAACATATCATTTACTTGAATCAGGTACTGAGCAATCAAAAACCTTATGTCTTGGAAGAAAAAAATTCCATCAGCTCCCCTTCTCCCTTTCTCTCCTCTTTATTTTCTTTCTATCTTTCTTCACATTACTAAAACACCTTTTTTTAACAATTACTCTGTAGACACAATTTTCCTTTCCTATCCTTTATGAATGAGATGTGAACAAACACTTAATCTCTGTAAGCTATGAGGATATACAATCTAGGCCAGTCAGTTACACTGATATTAGATGCATGACATTTGTGAAAATTCAAGAATTTTTAAAAGCTTTAATGCTACTACAGACAACATTGCCGCCTTGTTTGCAGTTTAGGTCAATAACCTCCACTTTGCTATCAACACAGAGCTTTTGGTAAGCACCTCCTCCCGCCCATATCTGCATCTGGCTGATCCCTTTTGCCTAACACCTTGCATGTACAGCATTTCCTACCCAGCCCTTTCATCCTGGTGCTCACCATTTCACATCTTGATTATGGAATTGGCTTTTCCCCTGTTCTAGATGTGTATGGTTTTGTTAACGACCACTGACAATGGTGTTGCGAAAACCACTTCTTATTCTCTTCCACCAAGACCTAGGTTGTCTAACTAACATACCAACCTAATCTACCTAGGGTTCCCAGGAATCACAGAAGCATGGAATAGTTTGGGTTGGAAGGGACCTTAAAGATCATCCATGGGCAGGGACACGTCCCACTCGATCACTTAGTTGGAAACAGACCATTGAGATCAAGTCCAACCATAGCCATCCACTACTAAACCATATCCCTGAGCACCTCTTCTACCCATCATTTAAGCACCTCCAAGGATGGTGACTCAATCACCTCCATGGGCAGCCTGTTCCAGTGCCCGATAACTCCCTTGCTGAAGAAATTTTCCCTAATGTCCCTAATGTTTTTCCCTAACGTTCCTGGCGCAACTTGAGGCCATTCCTATTGCTTTTTACTTGGGAGAAGAGACCAATACCCACCTTCTTACTACTTCTTTTCCGGCAGTTGTAGACTGTGATAAGGTCTCGCCTCAGCCTGCTTTTCTCCAGGCTGAACCCCTGTTCCCTCAGCCACCTCTCATAAGGCTTGTTCTCCAGCCCCTTCACCAGCTTCTATACAGAAGGTAACTCTGCTTTGAATACTTTGTCCTTTCTAATATTTCACCAGTGAATGCGTGTTTCTCACACCACCATCCCTACTAAACCATGTCCAGAAGTGCCACAGCTACACACATTTTGAACGCCTCCAGGGATGCTGACCCCCTCGCTTCCCTCGGCAGCCAGTTCCAATGCTTAACCACAACTTCAGTAAAGAAATCCTTTACTAATACCCAATCTAAACCTCCCCTGGCACAACTTGAGGCCATTCTCTCTCACCCTACCATCTGTCACTTGGGAGAGGAGACCAGCACTTGCCTTGCTACAACCTCTTTTCAGGTTATAAAGGGCGATAAGGGCTGGAGCACCTTCCATATGAGAACAGGCTGAGAGAGTTGGGCTTGTTCAGCCTGGAGAAGGCTTTGTGGAGATTTTATATTGACCTTCCAGCACCTGAAGGGGCTGCAGGTAAGCTGGAGAGAAACTATTCATAAAGGCTTGTGGTGGCAATGGGTATAAATTGGAGAGGGGCAGATTTAGACTGGACATAAGGGGAAATTTCTTCACTGTGCGGTTGGTGAGGCACTGGCACAGGCTGCCCAAGGAAGCTGTGTCCTGTCACTACAAGGCTTTGTAAACAGCCCCTCCCCACCGCTCCTTCCCTCCTGCTCTCCATAAGGGCCGCAGGTCTACGGGGGCCCCGCACGGGACGGGGAGCGGCGAGACCCCGAACCGCCCCCCCGCCACCGCCGCCCGGGCCGAGCGCCCCGCCTCCCGCGCACGCCGGGATCTGTAGTTCGGAGGGCGGACGGCCGCGCTGGGGGCAGACGGCGGGGTCCTCCTTTAAGGACTACAACTCCCAGCGTGCCCCGCGCGTGCGGGGGCGGTGGGCGCATCCGCTGGCGGCGTGGGCGCCGGGCGGGCGGCGGGGCGATAAGAGCGGGGCGGGCGGCAGCGCTGGGTTGCGGCTTTGCCGGGGAAGGAACGAAGGTGAAGCGCCCGCTCCGCTATGGCCGAGACGATCGCGGACACGCGGCGGCTGATCAGCAAGCCGCAGAACCTGAACGATGCCTACGGGCCGCCCAGCAACTTCCTGGAGATCGACGTGGGGAACCCGCAGACCGTGGGGGTGGGGCGCGGCCGCTTCACCACCTACGAGATCCGCGTCAAGGTGAGCTCCGACAGGGGCTGCGGGCCCCGGGCGCCACACCCCCCGAGTCCACTGATGCTCCCCCATACCTGCTCCCCCAACATTACCCACCGGCCTCTTCTCTCGGTTCCCTCAGCTTCCTCCCCTCTCCTGGCCTCCTTGTCCTCAACCCCCCTGTGACATATCCAACCCCTCCCCGATACCCAGTGATCCCCCAGGTCGCTATGGCTACCCCAGTGCCCCCCAATGCCTGGCCCCCAGGACCCCCCTCCCCCCACATGTCACCTGTGACTCTCTACATCCCTCTCCCTGTCCTCTTGTCCTCTTGATGGCCCCTCCTCCTCCACCTATACCTGGCCCCCCTAGATTTCCCCTTACTCCCTTCTCCCAGCCTCCAGTGCTGCCCCCCCCCTTCTTCAAGCCTCTAGTGCCCCCCTGGACCCTCAGTACCCCCTGCCAGCCCCCAGTGACCCCCTGGATGCCCAGTGCACATCCCCACCCAGCTCCCCATGATCTCTCAGTGAACCCCCTGTGTCTGCTATGCTCACCTACGCTTCTTCCCCTTGTCCCCCCCTAGTCCCCTGATGCTCCTCTATACCTGGCCCCCCCCAAGATCTACACACCCACCCACCCCCTTTTTCCCAGCCCGCAGTACCACCACCAGGTGCCTCAACAGCAGAGATGAGAGGAGAAAGGTGAATGCGGGGCTTGCGTGTCAGTGTTGGGCTCTGGCTCACTCTCTGTTATGTAATCGGGTGTCCCTGAGTCAGTGACAGTGACAGGCTGTTGCATCCTTCAGGGCCCCTTCCGCAGCTGGTGCAGTGAGAAACAGGGGGGAGCTGGTGGATGAGGAACAGTGGGAATGACCCTTGGCATGATAACAGCTGGGACCAATAACTCTGATGGGGTAGTGGTAGTGGAGGCACTGTATCTCGGTTAGGATGACCAAAGGACAAATGCTGTTATGGTGGTTGCCATTGTTGCACCTTTCAGGGCCCCTTCCACAGCTGGTGTGATGAGGAGCACTGGGGAGGTGATGGATGAGGAACATTGAGGTTCATCCTCAGCATGACAGCAGGTCCCAGCTGCTACAAGCAGTTGGAGCTGATAACTCTGGTGTAGTGGTAGTGGAATCACCACTTTGGGTAACCAAAGGACAAATGTTTTTTTTGGCAATGCTGCGTGCAACTGCTGTTACACTGAAATATTGCTGCACTGTAAGCAATCGCTCGTCTGTTCTTAAGTTTGTAGAAGAGGGCAAAGTCTCAGTTGTCCAAGATGTAGTAATATGGGTGGGTATGCCTTGAGAAGGCAGTCACGTGCAGGATTCCACCAGCCTCAAAAACCCATAGAGAAAGTGTAAATAAGTCTAGTGGGAACACGTGCTGGATCAAAGCTAGCTGGAGTGATAAGATGGGTGTACATGGGAGAGAGATTCCTGTTTTCTTTTCTACCCAAAATATAAATCAAGTGCCTAATAAACAGGGCTGCTTCTTGCCCTGTGCTGCAAAATACTTTTTCTTTGCTGGAAGGGTCATGTTCACTGACTTGCCTCAAAGGCTAATAGTCCTGAGTTTGAGGAAAGCTATGTGAAGTTGTAACTATGTTTCTTGGACTTTCTAGTTTCGTAAACAGGGCCTGGAGGAGTGGACAGGAAAATGCAGTATCTGCAACATGGTCCTTGCCTGTACAGCTTGGCAGGGGATTGAGGCAAGGTACCTTTTTTAGTTTACGCTGCCAGGGATAAGTTGGACTGAGAAACATGACCTTTTCAAATTTTATGGGGTTTTTGTAACTTATGGTTGAGTCTGCTACCTTCTATAGCTTTACTCTCAGCTGATTGAACCTGGTCAGTTATTACAAGCAGCAGTGGAGGAGAAGAAAGCCTTGTTGCAGAAACTGTGTTCATGGGATCAGTGTGAGTTCTTCTTTCACTGGACAACATGGAGTGTAGGCGCCTTCATGGCAGACAAGGCTTCATCTGAGGGCTGCTGCCTTGGTTGTTAAACATCTTCAGACAAGCCTAAAAGCTTGAGTGTTTTTTCTGGTATTAAAGGTCTAAGTTCTCAGCTTAGTGTAATTTTAATTAAAAAAGCAATATCAACTGACTTCTAAAGCTACCGGGGAGGATACTTCTGTAATTCTGATGCTCCTGAATTGTCACGTAGGGTAGCTATTCCTATATTTCAGGATGCATCCACAGATCAGGAAGAATAAACTAGAACAATTGTAGCCTGTGTTTGGCCTCTGTGTGAGAACAAAATGAAACTTGCCAACTTGTGTTGCATTACACAGCTTTTATCAAGACCCTAGCTGTCCACTTGGCAGAAAGATGTAATTGCCTTACTGGGAAGTATTTGTGTCTTAAATTCCTAATGACTTTTCTTTCTGTGGGACTGAGCATTTGGAATTGCTGGATCCAGGGAAGATGATACAAAAGGGGATTAGCCATGATATGACCTTGGGAATGAGATCAAATTAGCTGCAATTTAAAAATAATACTTTTAAAAAGAAAAATCCCAACTGAGTATCTGCAGCAGAAAGGAAAGCACAAACCCAGGTTCCTCTTAGCCCACCTGCTGTTTGTGGTAGAAAATTTTAGATTCTTGTTGTAATGAAGACTTGAAAGGGACTTGAGCAAACGTATGCTGTGATAGTACTGTGACCTTCCTCTGTTCTTCCTCCCAGTCTGACTCCTCCATAAACATTGCTTCCCCCACCCTCCTTACTTGCCTCTGTGTGTGCCTCTGTACAGGACTATCTCTTATGATACATGATGATTCCCTTTCCATTTGTGCACTGCTGTGTGTGTAGTGCACTGATGCTGTATGCGTTCATAGCTGTCATGAGCTGTGAAATTGAGTTTGTCTGTGTATGCTGGAAGCCTACAGAGCAGGTAATACAAGTAATGCGGAATTATGTTCACTGTCTAAACCTGTATCAATTAATTGCTTCTCAGCAGAACATAGACCGTGTTGTTAATATGCAAATTTTGTCATGGGAGTAGAGTTCAAACCTGAATTGTTGTAGTATTTTATTTATAGAAGGTAGGTCTTGTACTAAAAGCCACTTCTTGGAGTGTGGGGGGTGATAATTGCCACCTAGACTCTGTTTTGACAACTGGTTGTGATCGTAGAAAGTAGCAGCTGATACAGTTTCTAGTGCCACTACAGCATTGCTAGTAGTGACAGCAGAAAACTGAGATGGAGTGAGTTACCTGTGTCATATCTGGAAAGCTACATCTACCACTAACACCAACATTAAAATGTTAAGTCGTGCAGAAATGGGTGGTTTAACTGCTGCCAGGTTCTGGTAAAAGCTATTAGACAGTCTGTTGTTATGGATGGAGATCATGCTAAGCCAGAAACATTGTCAGAAAGGACACAGATTCAAGTTTGTGTTGAAGCACTTAGACTTGTGCCATTGTCATGGTGTTCACAAACTCGGTCCAAGGGCAATGCTGCCTATTGTTTTGTCTGAATCTCAGAGCTTAACTTCTCAGGGGAAGACTGAGGTTGCAAACAGACTCCTGAACTGATGTGTGGTAGCTAGTATCTTGCAAAACTACTGGTGTGAAATACTGCAGTTCCCCCAAAGCTTTTGTTGGCAAGCTTTCTGCTGGTGTTGCAGCTGACGCATATCTGTTCCTTGGAAAGCAACGAGTGGAACAACCTCATACTTTGGTTCTTGTATTGCTGTAGTCATCGACTTCTGGTGGAAGCCGGAAAGCCTAATGGGGAACCCAGAAGTTTTGGGTAGACCACTCAGCAGCGTACTAATGGATAAGCACAGCAGTTGTATTTCAGTACTTAGTTTTTCATAGTGGGTGTCTCTGCAAGCTGGGAGGATGATTGTGCATTGCAGTGAATGCATAATGCTATCACAAGCAGTTAAGCTGTCAAAGAGTGCTGCAGGTAGAACATACACCACATTTCCAGTAGGGCAGCTTACCTCACAGATGATCAGTTGGCCAAAGTATTGACTTTCTGAGCCTGAATTTTCATGAAATAACATGCAAACTGGACAAGGTGATTATAGAAAGCTTTCCACTGTAACAACCAATATAAAGCACACAAAGTGGTAGGATGCCACTGGAGTGCAGCTTGGCAATGAATGTAAAATCTCTTGTTCAGTAGTGGTAAATTATAAAAAAATGCCATCCCACATTGCTAAAATAGGAAATTTGGGTGGGTTATGTTCTTGACAGGGTACTTAAGAATTTGCTTTCCGTCAGCAACATTAAGCAATGAGTTTGTACTATTTTAAGGTATCCTTTGTGTGAAGGCTTAGGGTGAGCTTAAAAAGGAGAACAATGCAGTAGGCTATGAAGGTCCAACTGCTTTCTCTAGGGAAATAAAACTTGAAAAAGTAGTCATCTCGTCTAAAGGTGTCTAGCTGATCACAGTATGCTGACTGTGTGATGGTTTAACAAAATAAACTAGACTGCCTGCTAAAGTAATGCCACAAGTTACTTAACTGCCTGTATCTCTTCAAAATTGAACCAACAGTTAAGTTCTGAGGGTAAACACCCTTGCATGCCTTATGCTATTTCTCCTGAGCAGTCAGAAGTGGTGGTGGTTCCCTTCTACCTGTTACACCTTTTTGGGGTGGGTTTGCACATGTCAACACTCTTTAGCAAGAGCATGGAATACCTGTTACTACTTATGGGCTCTAAGCCAGTCCTCTTTCTGAGTTCCAGGAAGCAAATATAGAACAAATGACAGTTGTCATATCATGCTATAGCATGTTTTCAGTCCCCAGTCCAGTTCCAGGTGTCACTTGACTTCTGTAACTGAGGCAAATAGTTCTTCTGGTAAGTGGGTCAGCAGGAATGAGTTTGCTCAAACAGATTTGGTGCAACAACTTCTGTTGCTAAATCCTTTAAAGAAACAAGACTTAAGCTTTACAAGCAAACTCCAATCCCAGCAACTGGTGATACACTTCAGAGTTGTACCCTCACTGTAAAAGTAGTGCCGTAGGAGATAAGAACATTGGTTAGAATGCTGTCCACCAAGTATATGGATATGCAGGAAGTAGCTACATTTGGAAAAATACCCATTTGTTAACGCCATTTAATATGTTGCTTTTTCTATAAAAGTGGCTCCTGTGGTGCCTATTTTAGTTGGCTTTGTCACCTAGACTAAAAGGCTAGATTATCTGTTTATAGTTAGTGAGAATGTGCAGAGACATTAATTTTCATACTGATAGCATTAGTAAATACCTGTTACAGGAGCTACTAGCCCGAGTAGTTAAATAATTCTGTTTAGTCGAACAGAAGTTAAACAAAAAGCCTTTGTCGTCTTAATTCTGTTCTTTAGTGTTGAATGGCTTGTTGCCTCCAACCAGTATGATTAAACTAATCACTAAGGCACGCCTTAGCTTCTCCAGATTCCACAGCTCAGTGACTTGTCTTGAGGTCTACAAAGGTAGAACCTTGCTGCTGTGATTGCAGGTGTTGTGAAATGCATTACTGGGATGGCACCAATGCCCTTTAAGGCAGCAGAGTAGACACCTTTCCTGTATCTTCTGCAGAAAAACTTCTGTAAATCTGCAGAGGTACTTGACTACATAAACTGAGTGTGGGGAAGGAAGTGAACAAACAAGCTATGAAGTGCCTGCAGCGTTAAGAATAGTAGCAGTCTCAAAGGTTTGGGGAAGTATGTCAAAGTACTGCCAAACTTGAGCTGCTTTTGGAGGTCTGTTCTCATCTTAACCCATCTTTTCAAGACTTAGTATGGACACAATATTTGCTTTTTAGTATATTTATAGCAGTCTGACTTAAGTGATTGACTGATTTGAGTCTGACTTCTGTGATCAAATAAGTCAGAGTAAGATGGTAAATAAACTGATAGTGTAACTTGCTCAGAAAGCACTTTTCTGCCATGGTTTGGCAAAGTGACCCTAAATCTGGTAAACATGGGGGGTGTTGATGTTCTGTCCTTGAATGGTACCAAAATTTCTGTCCTTCCTGTGTTTGGCAGGATTTGAAGTTGCAGATTCCTCTCCCACCAGAAGAAGAATCAACTCTGCTGGTACATGTAGTTGACTTCAGCATTATTCAGTTTCACAGTGAAGCTTGTGGTGGAGTAATGACTAAACACTGACTCAGTGTGGATGTGTTTAGGGATGCATAATCAGCACTAATTCTGTATTTCTATACTACTACAAATCTTGCATCACACTGCAAGCCTGCTCTGGCTGTAGTTAATGAGCCTTTTAATACTCTATTCTAGATGCTGCTGCCAATTAGTTATTTTTAGACTACTGTTCAAGGAATGGAAATGCATTTAGGTGATTTAATCTCTGTTCTACAGCCCAAGTACTGCACCTTCACAAACATTAACTGTTCCTTTGAGCAGTAATTCAGAAAAGAGTAGCTGAAGGGCTTCCCAGGACACTGACTAGGGAGACATAGAAGTGGAGTGACTTGGATGAAAGACTTCTAGAGCAAAGAGAGTGGATTTCAAAGTCTTTTCTATGTATTTGCTCTGAGCAGCTGATTTTTCTGTAGAGGTTTTTGATTAAACCAGGTTCAAGAACCTAGTCCAAAGGTACTAACCTAGTTTGATGTTGACATCTGTCACTGCGTAAATAAAATAACCAAGTCTCTGAATAGCACTACTTATTAGTATATTGGTTTAACTGGTCACTGAAACTTTATTTCTGCACATACAGTGCAGGCCTTGATTGTCCTGTATCGAGAGCGTGCTCTAATACAGTGCTAAACAGACCAAATCAAATGGAATAAAGACTGATCTTTGTAGGACAAATGGCTGTGATCCAGTTAGGCATGTGATGCCAGAGCATTTTGATACATCTTTATTTTTAGATGGCTTGCCAAAAAAGTGTCAGCTTGAACTTTAGAGCAGTCAGGTCTCTACTTTTTTTTTTCTCATAAGGGGAATTAAATAATGCATTGTTCATTTATGAGCTTCTATCTGTAGTGGAAGTATTGAAGTATTTTCTTGGAAGATTTTTTCACTTTGTGAAGCAATGCCAGTTACTGGAGGCTGTTTTAACAAGTACATAACATGAATGCTCTGGGAGATACAGCACTAAGCAGAAGGTCTGGAATCACTGTTGCTGCTGTAGCTTTTTTGATGCAAGGTGGATGGAGAAGCCCATATCTTCCAGGCAAGGCATAAACACAAATACTTTACTACCTGAAGAGAGGCATGCAAACGGATGCCTACTGTGGCTCTTTCTTGAGAATCCGTCTCAAAACTACTGCCACAAGAGGATCTTCTGGGCCACATAGCAGCATAGTTTGCTTTATGGCCAGTCCTGAAAGTGTAACTATAAGGTAGCGTATACCAGCTTTACTCTAAAATCCAGAAGAAAGTGCAACTAAGTGGTTTAAAACAACTGTTATATCTGGAAATAAAGCTTAGGGATGGTTTATGTGGGCCTAAGCTACAGCACCCTTTAAGTGTTAAGATGTGCTACAATTTAATGACCAGAAGCTGTCAGCCTTTCTGTAAGTTAAGTGGCTGCTTAAGAATGTGGATGTTACTGCACCAATAAACCTGGATATATGAAGACAGATTTCTGCTACTTAGTATGTTTCTATACTAGTTAATTATCTCCTTTTTTGCGTGTCTGAAGTGTGGGGATATTGTCTCTAGCTCACAAAGCACATTAGAACTTTTCTTCCTGATAAAAACTATCAATTGCAGTAATTCACTGCAATTTTTTTCTTTGGCCCCATTTGACCATAGCTGGTTACCTAGATGTTCCCTAATGATGTTAAAGCACCAACTTAAGGGGATCGTTCTTCAGTCATTCTCAGTGAGAAATGGACGTTAACCTTACAGTAGGCCAAACAAAAGCATATGGCAGTTATACCTTGCAGTTGTGCAAAAGTGGCAATCCCTTCTCTTTAAAAGGAATGTTTGGTATTCCAGAGGAGGCTTTGACTTGATAACACTGAAGGAATTATCTGGAGTTATTAATACTGAGTGTGTTGTAAAAGCCTTCGCCTGCATGTGTCCTTCTTAAAGTGGGCTGCTCTTTGCTCCTGGCTTCTGAGAATAAGGAATTGCTAAACATTCTGCTTTTCCTAGGCTTATGTTAGGTTTTTATCCTGCTCTGAGCCTTTTGACCGTGGAACACCATAGTTCATCTGTCCATGATATTGGTGAACTAGGTCAGAGGATGATAGATGCAGCTTGGCAAAAACTCAAGCAGCTCTATGCTAATTCTCATAGAGCAGCTCAGGGCTGAATGTAGTGGACTTTGCAAAGTCTCTGTCTAAAGTTAAGACTGACAGTCTTTGTGGTTGTGTAGATATGGTCAGATTTTTCCAGGGTTCTATCAGCTTGCAGGGTTTTTGTGTGTAATATGCTTCAGTAGAGCTCGACACCAAGTGGGAATAAGGGGAAGTGGTAGAACTAGGCTGTGAACAAAAGGACAGACTGGGAAAAATAACCAAATATCTGACCTTTTGCAGTGGGGAAAGAGGTTTTCCTTTGGTAAAGTACGTGGCAAAAGACTAAACTTCTAGCAACTGAAGTTTATAGCATGGTTTGCCTTCTTTCTTGCTCTTTATAATTGTAGGAAATAGGGAGGTAACTGCTTATGTCAAGTCAGGAAGGAAACAAACCACTGACAGGGTTTCTGCAGTAACAGTGGACTGCTGGAGCCAGTGTTTTGTACTAAAGGACATCAAGTTCTTGTGTTAAGAAAACCATGATACTCTTTTGTTCACCGTGAATGCTACTAACAGTAATACCCCAGACCTACCGATGGCTGACTAAATGTAGCCAGGGGGTGTAGACTCTTGACAAAGATTACAGCTTGTATGAAGAGATAGTAAGAAGCTTGAATTTAGCTTCTGAGAGTCAAGGCCACAGGCTTCTATCAAAAGTGAGCTGAGTGCTTTCTTTCACTCCATTTTAATGGAAATAGAGTTGTATCAAGGCTACCATAACCTACTTGAAAAGACATCATCAAAGTAGGTGCTATGGCAACAGTGCAGCTTTATTCCTAGTCTATTAGGAGTGGGAGACATGGGCAATGCTGTACTGGTGCTGAGTGTTACATTGGCAGTTGAGGAAATGAATCAAATTTACCTCAAACTATCCCAGATAACTACACCTGTGGAGTTTCTGCAGTTGTAGGGGTGAACTGACCTGCAGTGATGTTAAGACTTAGACTTGTGGAGTGTCAGCCTGCACTTGGAAAGAATCCAAATGCTATTTGCCTTTAATTTATGTCTGGAAACAAATTTGTAGGAGCAAGTCTGGCTATTCGCAAGGCTTTCTCTACTCACTAGATAAATTAACCTAGTCTAGGCAACAGAACACGTCAAGTTACTTAGAATTATAAACTAATGTATTTAAAATAAAGTACTCTGTTTTTCTCCTGTACTTAAGGTAATTTGTGTACCAGAACGCCTGCCTTTTGGAGCTGTGTATTTGAAGCTGAATGGACAGCATTGACTAGTAGTCAAACTGCTTGTATTCTGCCTGTGAAAGTCTCTTCACTTGTATACATAAACAATTTTTGAACTTCTAATTGGGCATAGCTAAGGGATTGACCACAGTAACAGCTAAAGACTGTTGTTTGCCTCTGAGGTGAGTTGGGAACCTCCTGTACTTGGAGTTGGACTTGCAGTTTGAATATGATGTAAGATAAATGTAGGCGAAGAGACTGTTCCTGTGAATATGGGTTTTGCCCTGAAATCTATTAGCAGGCACTGACTGCCTACCGTTACCATCTTGTTGAACTCTAGCCAAATGACTGTAAAACTCTTTTGGGATCTGAGTGGAAAAATGCAGGAATGACTTAAGGGTCTGGGTTTGGCATCTGCTGTTCAACTATGTAATTTAATTTGGCACTATTTCTGACAATGTTTGTTCCAGTGTACAGGATTGGCCAGTAACTCACTCAGGGGCATACAGAGTGTTAGTTTGACAACAGCTGGAGAAAGCCAAATGGGTGCATGCATGGAGTCTGATACAGAAGCAGTGCTAGGCAAAAATCTGCCTTGTCTTAGCATCTTTCTGTGCTTAGGATTTTGGGATATGTGTGACTTCGTAGAGCTGATTTATTGGTCCTTCCACAATAATTCTTCATCTACAATTCTGACTAGTGACTACTGGTTGACTGATGTCTTAGGTAATGCATAACCCATTTGGGTTGAAGGCTTGCATTCAAACTGCTCAGAGGCATGGTTTTGGACTAGGAAGTTGTTGAAAACATTTTTTTATAAAAATGAGACTAATTATTACACTGTAGAAGAAACAATTGCTGCAGTAATTATGCTGAATTTATCAGAGGAATGAGCTGAGCTCCAGGGACTGTGCCAAAGTGGGTCATGAGTTTCATGATAGTAGACTTTGCCTACTGGCAGGCCAGAAGAAAGATGCTGTAATGCTGAATGAACACAGGGAGAAATGTCTGTAAAAATTGAACTAGCCTGACTTGAAATTTTGTGCCGTACTCTTATCTCTGTTCTAGCAGGCAAACAAAGCATGGAGCATTCAGAACAGCTGCTGGCAACTCAATGACTAAGCAAGGATAACTCTCAGTGTGAACTCTGAAGCTGAGAATAATTTTGGTCTTTAAGTGACACTTTAATAGAAATCGAAAGTTTCCATTGACACCTTAGAGTTGTCTCCAACCAAATTCTTGCCCAGTGATAGCCTGTGCTTCAGCAAGTGTCTGGCCTGCTTAATGAAAAACCATGTATCCACAGTAGATGGAGGCAGTATAACATGCAGAAACCCTCCCTACTGAATGAAAGAAGTGTTCTATTCAAATAGGATAATACTTCTTAAGGAGAAAGGCACCAGCAGTAAATTTAGGTGTGAATATACCCTGGGTTAAAAATAGGAACTTCAGACACAAGTACAAAATACAACTTTCTAGCAGCTGCCCATCTGAAGAATGCTACTCACTATTAATTTCTGAAGGAAGGAGAATTGCTGCAGTTCCTGGGTTTTAAGGAACATGAGGTTTAGAACAACAAATAGCTCTAATTTGTATTCAGACCAAAGGACAGGGAACCTCAGTTTCCTTTAGCATGTAGCTGTCAAGTTGTGACTCACAAGCCATTTAATTTAATTGGAAGCCTTCTAGCATAATCTTTAGTTTGAACATTTCCAGTATTTATGATCAAAATTGGAGAACGTTTTTCAGCTGGAAGGGAAAATAAGTACTCTAACTGTCCTTTTATCCAACTTGCTAGCTGGGCTAGCATGCTGAAAGTTCAAAAGGGAATGTAGATGGTAAAATGAACTCAACTGGCACTTCTGCCCCCACATTGTACCTGTAAGCCTGATGTGTTGTTTAGAGATTAACTTTATAGCTTTCATGCCCAAAAGCATGAAAAGAGTTCCTGAAGACGTGGAAACTCATTGAATTTTAGCTGCTTTTATTCAGTTCTAATCCCTCTTGTAAGTAACTTAAGAGGAGAATGGAATATCTTCTGCAGGTGAGTGCCTATGTGTTAAACATTGTAAAGGACTTTCTACCAGAGACACTGACAAAGAGTTGATGTTGTAATGCGGAAAGCTGAACCTGGTTAAAAAGCCAGTAGCTGAAATTGGAGAAGCATAATCTAGTGCTTTGCTTCTGGGAATCCCCTTCATGCACTCTGGGGGACCTAGCTTTATTCACTATTGAGCAGAGTACTGTTATCCTCAAGAAGAGTGTGCTTATTTAGAAAGCCTGACTTCTGACATAATAGTCTTAAGTGCAATTTTAGTATTAGTCACTAGTACAATCATCAATGTTTTATCTGCAAAGGAGAGCTTGAATACTCTTCAACATTTTGCAATAAGAGATTTCATAACAAAATACTGTTCTGTACTTCATCTGTAAAGCATGGGCTAAATAGCATAATATGAAAGTAAATGACTAACTTCTCAAGTGCTTTTGAACAGTGACAGACAAAAACTTGTTATTGGCTGGTGGTAATACAATGGCCCATAGTTATAGACCTGTTTAGTGCGGGGAAAGTATCTCTGCAATTAAACCTGTTTTGAACAGCAAGAAGTATCACTCAATGGTAGCTTAAGAATAACAGCCTACAAATGATATCATATGGGGTTAGCCACTCAAACTGGGGCCAGAAGCTGAGTAAAATAGCTTATGACTTAAAGCCCAAAGGGCACTAGCTGAGAATGACTAGTGTGCTTCTACCAACAGCAGGACTGGGGTTAACTGTAGTCCCATGTGAGTAACAGCTTCCTTGGGGTACTCAAGGAAAAAGTGTGCTAAGATGTATAGTGACTATGCAGTCTGACAACAGTAAGCTTTACTCTGTTGCTGCTGGTTATGTAGGGCAGTTACAGACTCTTGCTTTTAGGTCATACATCCTACAGACATTTTATTTACAGTCTAGCTAGTTTACCATCTCAATGACATTTAAGCTTCAGATTGTGGTCTTGGAGCTTGGAAGCTCTAAGACAGCACTCTTCCAATGACCTCTCGATGTCTGCTCATAAAATAACGTGCAAGTTGGACAACAACAATGGGAAAACACTATACCTGAAGAATGAATAGAAGCTCTTGCACAAGTTAGTGTAAGGATACCTATCAAGGGTGCTTGTGAATTTAATGTGGTCTTGTGCAACATAATAAGCCTGGCTTCTGTTTGGTAGATCTTTCAAGGGTGTTAAGACTTGGATGCTGACTCTGAGTCTTGTTTAGGAAAGTTCTGCCTAATCGACCTCTGCTTGGTTTAACTTCGTAGCAAAACAGTCTAATCTCATCAGCATCAAATGCTGTGCTGCATCTCTGCCTTGGTGGCTTCTTTTCGTAGAACCATATAATGATTTGGGTTGGAAGGGACCTTAAAAGATAATCTAGTTCCAGCATGTCAACTGTGCCACACAGCTTGGTGTCATTAGCAAACTTGCTGAGGGTGACCTCAATCCATTTGTCTGTGTCTCAGGCAAAGATGTTAAACAGCACTGGCCCCCATACTGACCCCTGAGGAATGCCACTTATTGCCAGACTCTACTTGGACATTGAGCTGTTGACTAGAACTCTTTGAGTGCCACCATCCAACCAATTCCCTGTCCACCAAGTGGTCCATCTGTCCCATCTGTGTCACCCCAATTTAGAGACAAGAATATTGTGGAGGGCAGTGTCAAATTCTTTGCACAAGTCCAGATAGGTGATGTAGGAGAAGGTCATTAAATTAATTGGGCGTGATTTGCCCTTGGTGATGCTGTGTTATCTGTTACCAATCATCTTATTTTCCATGTGCCTCAGCAGAGTTTCCTGGGGGAGCTGCTCCATGTTTTTGCTGGGCACAGAGGCAAGACTGACCAGTCTGTACTACCCCAGCTCTTATTTTTTTTCCTTTTTTTAAAAAAATGAGTGTTGCATTTCCCCTTATTTCTGAGGTATTGAAACCTGTCAGCTTGTACTAGCAAATATTCGGCTTCATGTGGCCCGAATGGGTTAATTGTTGGAGTCACTGATTTTGCTTTTAAAGATGTTGGAGGTGATGTAGTATCAGGTAACAGAAAACCACAGGAAGCTTGGTTCATGTCTTAATGCTGGTACCTGAAATATGCTCCCTTGTATGCAATAAAAGGAGCCTGGGTGGATTAAGGTGACTTCTACCCACCCCCCACCGATTTTGCACCTGTGTTGGCATTGGGAATCCAGCTCCTGAGACATTAAGCATAGCAGATGCTTGTGCAACCTTACAAACATCTGAATCTGCTATTCTGCTAAGAGGTAACAGTGGCAAAATGCCAGTGATTAGGATGACATATGAATGAGGCACACAATTTAGCAGTTTGAGGCACATCTACTTATATAGCTTACAGAGCTTTATCTGTATTGCTGTATCCTGAGTGTATCACAATGCTGTTGTATTGTTGCTTAAGTGGAACTAGCTTGTAACTCAGCAGCTTGTTTCTTGCTTCTGCTTATCAAAACTCCTAGGTTGTCTAATCAATAGCTTATCTTGTTTTCAGACAAATCTACCTATCTTTAAGTTGAAAGAATCTACTGTCAGAAGAAGATACAGTGATTTCGAATGGCTAAGGAATGAACTAGAAAGAGAAAGTAAGGTGGGTAAAATGAAAGGTGAAAGCATGTCTTCATAGAGTTACTAAGAGTACTGATACTGAAATGTGATCTTTGTTATGAAGTATATGTATGGTACAGAGCAGATACTGTGCTTGAAAGTGTCCAGAACTAAAACAGTGTGTCAGTCTTTCAGCTAACCTCAGACATAGAATGCTAGAGGGAGCTTGATGGTTTTGAGTTGATTCAGAGTTTGAACTGCTTGAATTCAACTTATCTCAGTAGATGGATATTGTTCTCTGCTCATGTTTTATTACTTCACTAGAGATGCAATTTGAGTTGGGTTCTGTTGGAGGAAGAGGTGGCACAGGAGGTATATGAACTAGCTTACAGACTGCCCTTACTTAGACTTTTCTAAATCTTTCAGGTTGTGGTACCACCTCTACCAGGAAAAGCTCTTCTCCGTCAGCTTCCTTTCCGAGGTGACGATGGCATATTTGATGATTCCTTTATAGAGGAAAGGAAGCAGGCTCTTGAACAATTCATAAACAAGTAAGTGAATCTAGTTATCAGGAGACAGATCCAGAACTCTGCTCTGGAAAATGGAATTACAACTACTAATCCTTTAACTGTGGTAACTGCAGTAGGTTCAGAATGGTAACTTCCACATGATCTTGCAGCAGGGCATACTAACATTGCTCATCGAGTGTTTGGTTTAGATATTTTAATGCTTACCTGAGCAGCTGAAATAAATGTTAGCGTTGTAGTTAATCTATGCAAATTGCTGCTAAAATTATAGCATTCTAAACAGTTCTACTTTATCATTTCTGAAAAGGTGTCCTCCACTGGGTGAACAATGGAGCTTACAATGGATTTACAGTGTTTACTTTAGTTGCAGATGTGAAGTATTATCAGCTTGCATAATGATGAATGTTTTCTCACATCTTCAGAAAGATCCTCAAGTAATTAAAAAATACTACCTGAGGTACACATATATAGTTTGCTTTGGATTTTGTCACTGCCTTTCAAAGGGTGAGCAGAAATTAAAATAAAGTCATTCGGTTCTTTCTGCCATCTGACACTACTAACTGCTCTCCATAAATTAACCTGAAGAGCTACTTTAATATCCATAACAGTGTGGATCCAAATAGTGGTTAAGAAGGAATACTGTCAGTCAGCGAACTCTTCTGGTCTCTTAGAGCCCACACTGTTCAGACCATCTGGATTTGAGACTGCTCCGTTCAAAAGTTCAAACTTGTCAGTTCCACGGGCGTTTTAATCTTGTTCGATAGTTTGAGCCTGTTTAACAGGCTTTTTTCCTGTTTAACTGCTTTTTCCTCTGTTCAAAGACAAGTGTAATGAATTTTCAAGGCATCTAGTTGTACCCTTACACCATATGAAAGATGTGCTTATAGCAAGATGGAGTGGGGGGGGTTTAAGGCTGTTTGGTTAAGCTAATCGTGACTGTAAAGTATAACTTCTGTCCATGCAGGCTTGGGACTCTTAAATGTGGAAGTAGTGCACTTACTGTAAGCTTTGTGTGCTGAGTCTAGTGGTAGGGTGGGGGAGAAAGAGCTGTTTATGTTCTGAAGCAGCTGGTAGTGCAACAGTCATCTTAACTGGAATCTCTGAGAAACTCAGTATGGCTGACAGAAGTGGAGTGGCCAGTTTACTGGTATCAATTGTTCAGTTCTAAGGCAAGTAAAACATTGATCTTATGGAAGTATAAAAAAAAAATCTTGGTCAATTTTTCCTCCTTTGAAACATAAAAGCAGTCAGCTAATGTAGATTTTGATGTAGTGGCAGGCTTGAGTACAGCTGGAAGATGACTCTTTGGGTACAACTCCTAGCTATTTAACCGTACCAATTTATTCTAAAGGCATGACCAACTCATCAAGCAAATATTACTGATGAAAGTTTTGAACCATGTAGAAACTTTAAGGCTTCTACCAAATACTCTGGGTACCAGTGAGTTTAGACCTGAAGGTAATTTACACAATACTCACATTGCTCCATTCTCAAAGCTGGTCTTCCTTCCTAGAACTAGAAAAGATTCCCTCTGTATCCCTCTGTAACTGATATCACTGTATCAAGAAAAAAATCTTAGTGCACAAATGCCAATTCTTGGTATCCAGGAGTGTTAAGGTGAGTGTTATTGAGAAGCTTTGTCCCTCTAGGTGTAAAACCTAGAGGGATTAAATCATGGCAGTGCAGCTTACTTGAGTCGGTTTTCTTGGGCCAACTTGTTGGCACTGCCACCAATACTACCTAGAATGACATTCATAGAAGTAGCTCTGTTGCAACGCTCCTCTGCCTGAACCTGACTTTGTGATACATGAAGACTCTTGAAATAGCAGCTGCTATGTGTGAGGGTCTCTTTAGTGAAGAATATTGAGGAAAAGCCAATGTGGTTTGAGGTATTCATGTGAAACCAAGAGCTGAATCTGAAAGATCAGATCTAGTCCTGCAATTCAACCACCAATTTGCAGGCCTTCCTGAAAGGAAAAGGAATATGCTACTGCCTTGTCATATTTTCCTGTGTATCTTTCTCTTGAAGTTAAAGATCAGCAACTTCAGTCTGACTGGGGTATGAAACTCAAACTAGTTATTCCAGACTCTCTTCTTGGTGAGCTAGTGCTTGAGGCTGCTTGTCATTTACCAACACCTGGCAAGGTTGATAGGTTTTATGACTGTGCTTGTATTATCAGTACTGAATAGGAGAGCTCAGCTTCCTCATTAAAAGACATCCTTAATGACAAGTGAGTAGTGGTAAGTAAATCAATCCTGTGGCAAAATAAGCATTAGTAGATACACTTGGAGGAGATGCACCAAAGCGTTTGGAAGTTCTGATGCTGAACCACTGGAGTTACCCGTGTGTTAAAGTGTTGCAGTAGATTACTTCCATTTAGTGTAGAGTAGACAGACACAGACGATGTAAGTCCAACACAAGCTGCCTTAGGGAGGATGAGGGGCTTTCCCTCCTAAAATGAGAAGCCTGTCTTAAGTGACCAAGCTGAACGTACCTTTTTTCTTTTTCTCCAAACTAAACTGTTTTAGATTTTTGTATCTATAACTCAGAATCCCTGGAAAGTGATCATTCTCTTGGATTTTTATACACAGAAGACTGCTTGTTATTTTAAGTGTTTAAAGGCAGTACCTTGTGGTTTCCTTCCAGGCTTGGGCATGTCTCCTAATTCAATTTTGGCTCCTTTATTGTTAAAAGGATAGTGGCTTAGTCTATGTGCAGAACAAAACTAAGTCTGCAGTAGAGGTGCTGGTCTCTTCTAGAGCAGATAAGCTCAGTCTCCTGCATTTCATATCTAAAGACATCTGCAATTAATAGTTTGTACCCTCTGGCTGTGCATCAGTGCTGCTTGTACATGCTAGGAATAGTGACCATGGTAAGTCAGTCCCTGCTTCAAACGGTGTCAGCCTTCAGAAGACCTTCGCACCCCCTGGTGGAGTAAGTCTTTAGCTCTGCCTGGGCTAACAGCTAGTGGATTAGGGAACTGGGGGGTTAAGCTGCCTGTAGAAAGGTGTCTTGTGTCAAAGGGATCAAAACCTGTAAAAATCCACTTGTTGTGCTTAAATAGGTTTCCTAATGCTAGGATGGACACTTTGATAGTCTCCTCAATTGCAGGTGACAGATGATGACATAACATGCTTCCAATTTGATCAGAGGCAGCTCAGGATTCCTGTGGACTAAATTCATTTAAGGGAGGGTGACAAATCCTGCTGCCAGGCATCATTCTGGTCATTAGTAGTGAGCTGGAAGTAGGATATATACCTAAGTGCAGAACCAAAGGTTATTGATATAAAACCTTGCTTTTTGCTGGCTGGCTGGAAGCAGGTTTGATTCATTAGCACTAACGCTTGTTTTTTCCTCCCCAGGGTTGCAGGCCACCCACTGGCACAGAATGAGCGCTGTCTTCACATGTTCTTACAAGATGAAGTAATAGACAAAAACTACACACCATCCAAAATAAGACATACTTGAGTTCTGAAACAGTCTTCTCAAACATTAGTGGTTCTTATGCTTGGTTTTAAGAGGTTGTAGTTTGTCTTAGCATGCTGAGGATAAACAGGCACGAAGTCTCCACTAACATCACTACACTGCTTGGTCTTTGCATATGCTTCATGGCATTGAAGAACTCACTTGTCTTCTAGCTAAATCCCTCTGAATCTTTGATTTAAAAGTATTATAATATGAGACCATCCACCCCTTCCAATGTCTCACAAACCTTTCCACTCTTATTTGCAATGACTTAATGTTTACTGACTTGGCCTTACTTGAACTTGCACAGTTGTAGTGTCACGTGTTCACTTGTATCTGACTGAACTGCTCTGTTCTTTCTGAAGTAGTCATCTGTCTGAACTTATGTAGAAAGACCTTTATTTCCGATACCCTGTGTGAGAAACACTTATGCAATTGTCTTCAAGCTTATAAAACACTTTATACTAAAGTAATGAGGGATTTATCTTTATATTCTGTAAGAGGAAAAAAATGAAATTTATATATGAAAGTAACTTGTCTAAAGTTTTGAAATAAAAGTGAAAATGCACTTCAACTGTTTTGTCAGTCTTGACCTTGAGTGTGGGATATCTCATGCTTTCTGAGAAACAGGCTTCACTGTGCCAAGTCAATTCTTCTGTAATGGAGTCTTGTGTTAGTGACATCTAGCACTAAATACCCTTAGATGCTGGCACTGCTCCGTTATTAAAAGTACGTGTAAAGGTGTTGAAGGTGTTCCTGTTTCCTCTGGCCAAAGCTGGAACCCCATTTGTGGTGGGCAGTCAGCAAATCTGGGGCTTCATTAAGTTTGGGGAAAGAGCACCTTTCTGCTTGGCATGACAAGCATCGGTCTAGCTTCAAGTAGCAAGTGAGAATTCTACCATCCCACAGATAAAGGAATGTTGGCATAGTGTGTAATATGCTATAACTTCAGTCCTAGATTAAAGTAGCTCTGCTCTACAACTACAATTAGGGACATGAAGTCATACGAGCCTGCTATAAGATGTTATCATAGAGCACTCCCCTGAGCATGAAACGAAGGGGAAGCTGTAGCATTGATGCTAGAACTGCAGTTTACAAGTAACACTGCTGAAATAGTCTTTCTTGCTGGATGCTTCAATGAGTGGAGAAGCTTCCTTAGTGCTTCCAAATGACATAGGAGTTACCTGTCTAGATAATTTTAAATGGATTAAAGAACACTAGTAACAATTTCATCCAGTGTTTTGTGCTATTTGGTAACTGAGCTATACTGCTTTGTCCTTCTTATAATACCTCTTATTACTGTTGAAAATGTCCTACAAGCTTACTGGCCAAGTTATTGGTTTCCTTTGAATAAAACCAGTACTCTAATTTGTGGAAATTTGGATGTGAAAGTTTGAACTGACAGGACAGTGGTGGCTGACTGGATTATATGTAGTACTAGTAACTAGCTAGACTGAATAGTTAGATGCTCAAATAATTGTCCTTTCTCTGTCATGGTTAACAAAGACTGTGTTGAATGTCTCCAACAGCCCTATTAATGAAACCAAGGACCAAAGCTGACACAGCCTTCTTCCAGCCAAGAGCAGTCTAGCTTTTGCAGTTTTTTGTGATGTAATGTTTCCTGTGCTTGTTGAATGACATTAAATGTTTAATTATGCTTGGAAATGGGGAAAAAAAGGCTAAACATATTATGAAGTAAGAGAGAGAGGCTGCATACTTGATGTCAAAGTATTCTTCTTTCCAAAGTGAGTTTTGGAGTGTTAATCTCTGAGGGTGACAGGTCATCTGCACTGAAGTCTGAAATTTCAGAAACCTGGGCTTCAGTCCTTCAGGGGTAACTAGTGACCCTAATTCTTGTGCAGTGTATCTGGTTCTGCTTCTGTGCAATTTACTAGGAGGCAGATATGGTCTGAAATTAGCTGTGCATAAGCCCCAGAGATATGGGCATTGTTCCCAACTCATGAAGCTGCTCTGCAGGTGGGCTAGGTCCTGCAGGTAAGAGGTTGAGATAAGGATGTGTTCCCATTGCTCTGCCTGCTTTGCCACTGGGAGAAAGCCAGCAAACTGTGTTGCATCATCTAGCCTGGGTCCTCTAGGGGCTGGGGTTACGGCACACCACAGAGTGTGGTTGCCTTGTGGCGTGGGTGTAGTTCATATTTATTGCTATTCTGGGACAGCAGCACGAAACATTACTGAAATGAGTGTCGTGGGTTCTGCATAGCAGTGGGTTCAACTTTTTTGGCTCAAACTGAACTGTCATAGAGTGGAAAGCCACAACTGATTTTCTGCTGTCTAGTTCCTTTTACTGTAGAGAGCAGAAAATGGTTGAGAGTTATTACAGGTGCAGTAAGAATGCTTCATCGAAAATCTGGTCTTTTTTGCTTTATGGCCTGACTGTCTTGGAAAGGGCGGAACATGAGACCTAGGAAACTGCATAAATGGAAGAGAGATGGGGTGAAAATTTTGACCTCTGAAATGCGTGAGATTTTTGTGCTTGGAGTCAATGGAGCTAGTATTTCACATGTGATCTGTATTCCTTGATAGTGAAAACTAATGTGCCATTGCTATACACTGTATATTTCCACCTATCAGTGTGCGTGGCTCTTCGGTCACTCATTGCCATATGAACAATGTGTTATGTTTCCCTTCTCCTATTGCAGACTTACTCCTGTGCACTGGGAGTTTCTTACCTCTTTCTTTGGTGTGATTACAGAATTGGGCACCTTAATAAAACATCAGCATCTTTTTAATTGAAGCAGTGCTTTTGTACTCATCACGCTTTGTTAGCTGCACGCTCCACTAATATTAAAATCTGTAATAACCTGAAGCTGAAGACTTATACTAGGTTAGACTTCTGATCTGTTTAGTATTGTGTCCTAGAAAAAGCTCTGTTTTAGCTCCTAGAGAAGGAAACCTTGCAGCAGCTGTATATTTGAATTCTAGAAAGCAGCTCAATGTAGGACCCCAAAGTCCCTTTGCTGCAAGACAGGGTCACCTAAGCTATCCCTTTAATGTTTGTCTAACCTGTTTTTTGACGGAGACTCCACAGCATCCAAGGCAATCCATTTTAGCAGACCATTTTCTGGTCCTTGGTAAGTAGGGTACAGTGGCAGAAACTACTCCAGAAATAGAAGAACAAGCATTAAAAGAACAGTGGAAAGTAATTTAAATTCAATATATTTTTATTCTTTGTAAATACAATGAGTACAACTTTTTAATTTCACAAATCAGTTAATCCACTTTGTACAGGAAAAGTTTTACTCGTTCTATGATAGTCGAAGTGCTGATTTTTCTCAGTGCTAGTTCCTAATAACAAATCAAATTTTGAAAAGCAGCTATCTTAAAATTTTTTTTCTACATTTTTCATACATCAATAAGCAGCTTATAATGTTTTTGTGTGTGAGAGGGTGTAGGTGAACAAGGCTTCAAAATTAGAACCTGGAGTTTTCTAAAAAGGCGTCAGAGACTTTTGGAAATTGTTAGCATTATATCAGTCAACAACCTTTATTTCTTTGAAATAAAATTCCTTCCGCTGATATTTTTTTTTTTAATAGTCATTTCACTTCTCTGCACATCTCATCGACAAAGAGTTTGGCCACCATTGCCTTTGGTTTCAGCACTGTGCCAACAGGACAGCCAGCAGGTCACTGAAGTGGTCATCTCCATTTATTTGGTTTTGCTGTTTTAGTCTTCCTTCCTCGACTTACATATTTTCAGGTGTGTATGTGATTGTGTATCTAGGGCAGGGGGGAAAGAAGGAGGGAAGGCTGGGGAAAAAGCGTATAAAGCTCTTCTGTCTTTGAGATGTTAACCGAACAAATTGTAGTGACATCCGCATCAAAGATCACCAGTTCATTTTGCAGGAAGGATGGAGCTGCCGTCATAAGCTACTTTTTAATCAGTTCTGAAGGCCACTTCATGATGTATTATAGCAGAAGCAATGTTTTGGTAACCTGGTCTTAAATGTTGCCTATTGTATTAAAAACATTTTCCCAATATAGGCTACTTTTAAAACAGTTCTGAAGGCCACCACATCTCTTGTTACAACAGAAGCCAAGTTTGGTTACCCAGTTCCAAATACTGAACAAACTAAAGTACCTTCTTTCACATTTTGTCTGAGGTCTGCCAGTTAAATGAGAGAATAGCAGAGTCTTTGTTAACTATGACTGGCATCTGAATTGCCTCCATCCTGTAGTAACAGGAATAGCAGCCAAATTCCAAACACTTTCACTTTTTCTGTAGAACAAAGCATTCTCTCCATGATCTAAATCACTCTGTTCAGAGCAGCAGAATCGTATCTACTGGGGTATTTTTTGTCAATGTGTTTAAAGGCTAAACATTCCCAGGCTTATGCTTCCTGTAGATTTTGTTAGTTGAGGCTTATTTTCCATAGGTAAAAGTTCTTCTCAAACTGTCCGTCCTGATTGTTTATTTTAAGGTAATTTATATGTCACTGGATTTGTACATATCTGAAAGCAGTCTTGTAATTGGTACGTTCCCAATGGTCTTTTTGAAAAACACTTCTTCTATCGTCGATGGACTAATCGAACGTAAAGCTGGTAAAAGCAATAAAAGTTTTCCAAAACGACAGGGTTGTGTGGGATACCTGGGAGACAGAGAAAAATGTGTTGTTGAAGTGTTTATATATTTTTCCAAAGAAAATCTTTTACTTTCCCAAAGAGACCACTATTCAGCAAATTGAACCGGTGGGTGCTACCTGTGCTAAACCCCTGTGTTTTGTACTCATGTGAGCAAGAAGGTTGACCCCAAGTAAAATTCTTACTGGAGATCACCAGAATGTAGACCAATGTCTCCGAGTTTTGATCAGTTCCTGTGTTCCCCAGAGCAGTAGCAATAGAGGCAGGATCTGCTCCGAGCTGTCCCTCAGACAACTATGTTCTTGATGCGGTTTAGGGATGAGCTTGAGCTATAATAAATACCCTGTCATTTCAAGTGCAATTTAAACCTGGCTGGATTGTCACGGAAATAATTTTGTTCCCTTTTGGTTGCCTTATACATTAAATACCAATTGACTCTCAGAAAGATTTCTGTTCTGTTAAAGAAGTTGTGCTTTATCCCAAGTAATGTATTAGTGTAGTAGGATGTTTTCCGTCTGTTCTCCCAGCTTTTGAAACCAGCACAACACAGGGTGTGTATTCTAGCTGTGCTTATGCCAACTTTACACCAATGATTCTCAAGCCTCTGCTTACTCCCTAAAAGGAGGAGTAGGTTATCTGGAGAAACATTCTGCTCTCCGGACTGCCCTCACTGTCCTGTTAAAAGCAACTCCACTGAGACTGAAGGGCTGATACTTCTGTAACACTGGCAGGAAGGTAAATTCAAGTCTGAGAAGGAAATGCAAACCAAAAGCCTTATCCCACTGGTGTTAATGTGAGAGTCCTGTTGGGACACTGCACTTTTCTCCTCATAAAGGATACCTTTTACAACAGATGCCATTTAGCTAAATATTTTCAGCAACACAGAAATGCAATGGAAATGTCAGCATGCCTGGAAACTGTGGCTATGTAAAACCTTTGCTCCCTGGCTTCTCTTTCCCCCAGACCTTGGCTTACTCAGTCTCCAGGGAGCAATCTTTGCAAGAAGGGCCTGCTGTAAGAAGAGAGACAACTGCTTTGTCGCAGTTACTCTTTTTGCTCTAAACTAGCCCTAACTGGATTGTATTTGCAATTTTGCTTCTATCTCCGGGGCAGGCCATTCCCTTCAGGTGAAACAGAAGTGCTTCAGAGACTGTTGCTATCTAATCTCTGACACTGAGTTAACTTCTGCTAGGCGGAGGTATTACAAAAGCAGATCAAAGTTTCAGAAGGAAAATATGGTAGGAAAGTTCCTCTTCCACTGACTGAGAAGTGGACTTTACAAGACCTGTCACAGCTCTGCGTGGAAGTCCTGAACTAGCCATAGTGGCTGTTGTGGAAGATGTTAGGTGTGCTCCCCTGGCTTCTCCCGTGCCCCACCATTCTGAAGGAGGTCTGTTCACAGCCAGCTGTTCTAGAGCTAGGGTTGTGTTTTGCATAGTACATCCCAAGGGCTCACCCCGTTACGCTGTGGGAATACAGCTGCAGATTTTACACCAGGTTTTAAGATCCTATGAGACTTATCCTGAATGAGATGGAGGGGGAAGTGTTTTCCTGTCAAACAATGATTCTCATCGCTCTACTACAGCACCAAAATGGGATTCACAAATTCTGGGTTTTCCATTGCAGCCTAAGAACAGACTCAGGGTAGAGTCCTGGAAGAGCCCTTTTGTCCCAGCTGTGCATCTGCAAAATGGGGGAAATGACATGGGGAAGTGTCTTGGAGATAATGGGTCAAAAGCACTCACACTGCTGTGAGATGTGGTGTTGCTTTGTGCATCACTGTTAGCTGTGTTTAACTGAATAAAACAGCCTTCTGAATGGCAAAATGTTTCACAGCAAATACCGCTTTCCAGGGGAAGACTTATGCTTTTACTGCTTTTGCATTTGTCTGAATAAATTGAGGTGCTGGAGCGTGTCCAAAGAAGAGCAATGAAGCTGCTGAAGGGTCTGGAACGCAAGTCTTGCAAAGAGCGGCTGAGGGAACTGGGGCTGTTCAGTTTGGAAAAGAGCCTGAGGGGAGACCTTATTGCTCTCTAAAACTACCAGAAAAGAGGTTGTGGCGAGGTGGGTGTTGGTCTCTTCTCCCAAGTGACAGGTGATAGAAGAGGAAATGGCTTCAAGTTGCACCAAGGGAGGTTTAGATTGTATATTGGGAAAAATTTATTCATTGAAAGGGTTGTCAAGGATTGGAACAGGGAAGTGACTGAGTCACCATCCCTGGAGGTTATTTACAAGATGTGTAGATGTGGCACTTCAGGACATGGTTTAGTGGTTGACTTGGCAGTGTTAGGTTAACAGTTGGACTTGTTGATCTTAAGGGTCTTTTCCAGCCTTTTCTATGATTCTCTTTCATCAGGAAATGCCAAATCACAGCAGGCTGACAGCCAGCGTGCACTTGCTGCAACAGCCCAGTCCCCATTTCAGTCAGTGGAAATATCACCTTAACTACAGCGAGAGCAAGATTTTTACCCCTGCAGCTGCAAGAAGTATTGAGAGACACTGCTCACCTGGTATGAATGTAGCTGTTCAGAGTGAGCTGGGCTTCATCTTGAAGGGCTGCTATGGCAGCAGCATTTCGGAAACTCCTCAGTTCAGAACCACTGTGTGTAGGCACTGGAAAGCAGATCAGTTACTAGTTCAGCTTGACTGGTGGGTGGGTCAAAACGATTCACTTAATGCTATCAATGGAAATCAAGCATTCCCATTTGGTTCCCCAGCACTCCACTGTCAGCCTTTCAAAATACAAGACTGACCACTGGAATTCAATACCAGGAAACCTGTTGGAGGATACAAAGCTCTGCTTTTGCTTTAAAGTAGCAACCTCATAGTTATCAGATGAGACGACCAAGAGATTCTTTCTGCTTACCCGCTTTAAAAGTGACAATGCATTTGAGACAGGCAAATTCAGTAGCGTCTAGCCGAAGTTGTCTAAACCTAGCCACAACCTCCTGTAAAGCCTGTATTTCTGAAATAATTTTATTCAGCTTCTGAGAATCTGTATTGTCACCGTTCATGCCTAAAACAGAAACCGCAAAATAAATAATATTAAAGGCATTTCCTTTATTTTATATTGATTTCTGACGAAGTCCTGTGTATCAATATCCTCTCTATTGTCACACTTGTCTATCTGGTTCCATGTAAACTGACTATATTGTATGAAAGTTAATAAAAAATCTTCTCTTGGATGATAACAAACACAGTAATTTGCATTTAAATGACAATGCAAGCAGTCATGAATACAACAAAACAACATTATTTGCATTTAAATATAGATTTATAAATGACAGGTATGCTCTATTGTTCAGTAGGAATTTGTTATTCTTTACATGTTGTTCTTTTTTTCAGTAATGTATTTTTATGGTAATTTTTGTAACAAAGTCATTAAATTGTGCAATTCTTACCAGATACAGCCAGTAGAGTGTTAGCATCAACTGGAATGGCCCATTGTGCTATTCCTAGAACAAACAGTTCTCTCCAAGCATCTTCCAAAAGCATCAGCTGTCATACAATAGATGTACAATATAACATAGTGTATAATTTATAGATTTATAAACAATTTAAATATGTAAATTTCTGGTATTTAAAAAACTACTTTAAATGCCTGTCATGGTATTTTTCCCACAGCATTCATTAGCTCTTCTCTTAGCTTTTTGAGAAGGTGTCTAGAAATAAGTCTATGCATTGTAGAAAAACACTGAGGGTTGGCTCGCTGTGCACCATGTTGTGGACCAAAAGGGAGGAGAGAGAGAAAGGAGAGAGCTTCCCCCCTCCCTAGGGAGCTTGCTCACAACATGAACACTCGCCTGTGTTTTTCAGCACAGCCTGGGGTCTCTTCTGCTCTCCCTTAGCACATACAGCTGTCCTAGGACAAGTTGAACCTGTTCTCTCCTATTGCTTTCTAGGGATTACCTTCATTTCCCTTGGAAAGGCAGGATTTGTGAAGACAAGCCTGGAAAATATCCTAAAATTATGACAGTGGGTAGGGAGCAGTGCTTTAGAGCACATATGTATCTTTAAACCCTTCCTTACTAAGCAAGTCTTTAACTCTTTCAAGCACAGCATCTGAACACACATACGGTTTCTTAGCATCACCTGTCTTCTTGCTTTTTGCTTAAAATGACTCAGAAATTCCAGGAACTGAGCTGTTTCCTTTCAGAGAACTGAGTATTGGAGCAGCTAAACTGACAGCATTGTTATTATAGTTCTCTGCAATTTTTCTGCATTGCCTAGTTTTATGGGGGGTATGTTTTTCTCTGTCTGGAGGCAATGCCTGTGATTTCCGTGGAGAGGCAGTGGTGCATCTGAAGAGGAGACACAACTCCTGGTAACCCAGACTGGCAAAGCCAGAACAGACATGTTTAGTCTCGAGGGTATCTATGGAGTGTTGACCTAGACCAACTGTTCAGAGGAGTTTGGAGCGCCTCCAGTTCATCTGAAGTTCATGACCTGAAGGACGTGCTGTGGTGCGTACACATTGCTGGGACCTTGTGTCTCTCAATGGGGTGGGAGACATTTGGAGGGCTGAGAACTGTAGTGGACTCAGGAGGGGTCATCTGGTGGGGCCATGCACTAAAAACTAATTGCCCAAAACTCTTGCAGCAAAAAAAACCCAAAACTGCCAGCATCAACATTGCTATGGTCCATGAAAGTATCAGCAGCTTAGCTTCTCAGGAAAATAAGAAGGAGGGTATTTTAAATCTATTAAGATTCTATAAAAGGAAGAACAGAGTAAAAAAAAAATGTTGTACCAAATGAATGGTGATTTCCTTGGAATCAGGTATGTGAAATTAATAGATGATACAGAAAGCACCCAGTAAGAATGAATTATTTATGTGCTAACTCCTAGAAATATTATGAGTTTTAAACTGCCTTGTTCTGATCAGAATGGGAGGAAGAGCTCTCAGAGTCTCTGCTCTCAGCTTGTCACTGTAGGCTTAGCTCCATTTTCTTCCTTTTTGTGCTATGTGCTTTGAGGAACTTCTACATAACCTGACTAAGGAAATAGTGATGGGAAATTCTGTCTCTGTTTGCATGCAATTACTGTTTGGAATAATGACACTGGATTTTACAGTACTGCAAGCTGCCCAGTTTGTTGTTTGAAATGGAGGTGGGAGGGGTATCTAGGGTGCAGTGCCCATCTCAGATCTGTTCTGAGAGCAGCTGAACCTCTTCATAAGCCTCCTAACTGCTGCAGCCTGCAAACCCGGCCTCTCCTGCAGATAATCCTGCCTGATGGATGTGCAGGTTTCTATGCGACATAGGAAATGATTTGCCAACCTTTCATTTGCTTTTGTCAAACATTTTTTGTCATTCATTCATGCAGATACAATGGTAATGAGTGGTGATTCCGGGAAGATATCAATTTCATATGTTCTTTCCCAGTAAGTCTTTAAAGTCAGAAGACTTTAGAAATAAGAGATTATTCCAATAGCTGAAGCTTTCTTCATGCCTATGCAAAAGTCTGTAAAACCGTCAATTAAAATAATTAATGCTGAAGTCATACTTAGCCCTCCTTCTTCAAAGAAACAAGAAATACCAGGCTTTCTGAAGGACTGCATTTTGCTTCTTAATCAATCCCATCCAGTTAGGGTGACCTTTTGTTGACGACCTGCATCAGGCCAACCTGTCTTATGGACAAGGTGTGCAGACCAGCAGAACTTGAAACAAGTCATTTTTGTTGTGTGGCTTCCAATCCATGATGGCAATGATCTCTATGGAGCAGTGGAAAGAATACAGCCTCTTTTTCACCAAGGATAGGAACAGCAATCCTTGGAAATGTGTTTTATCAGAAAATTGGTTTCTGCTTATTTCATTAGGTTTGATGAAACTGTGATGGAGTCCTGGAGTCACTTTTTTTTTTTTTTCATTTTTGGAAAAAGCACAACAAAAGCAAAATCCAGGAGAAGATTTTAGACTCTCCTCGAGCAGATGTCAGGGATACAAGGAGAGAAATGCAGGCATTTACAGCTGGGCCACTGTAAACTGAAATAATGAAGTGGCACCATTATAAAAAATCAACTGTCTGACATTCATAAAATAAAGTGATTAAATTCATTTATTTCTTCTCCAGCTCTCCTGAATATGACAAGGGAATTGTGCAGAAAGATGTCCAGGTCAAAGCTTTAGAGCTGAAAAACTCTGAGTTTTGAAGAAGCTGGCTTGCAGTAAGGTACAGCAAGTGTACCTGATGTTAAGGAGAGGCTGGGGCCTTGATATGCAGTTTGCTAACATTAGTCCCGGGTGTGAAAGTGAAAGAGGCAGTGAATTACTTAAAGACACCAGAAACATTCTGGTATCTATGGTAGATAAGCAGGCCTTGCTGTTTGAGGTATGGTTGGTCATGTGCAACGGAGACTTCCCTTGCTCCCAGATCCTGTTGCCTGCTTCTTCGCACACTAACAGAGATGACCTTGTGGGAAATGCATCCGTATTTTGTCAAATAAAGCCTTTGCCAAGGGAGCTTCTTGTGGACATCACTGTTCTAGAGAAGGACCCAGCCTCTTCCCGTGAGCTGAAGCTCCTGCTGGAGTGGCTCACTTGCTGCTTGTCCCTTGGGCCTGTTTCTTCGGTTCCTTGGTATGACAAGCCAGGTGCTCCACCAGAGTAGCAGCAGCAGCAGATGACATTACAAAACAGTGTGGCGTGCTGGGACTGCTGTCTTCCTAATGGGTTTTGTACCCTATCTCATTCCTCCTCTTGTGCTTACTCCATAGCAATTCTGAAGCCAGCACCGAGACCCACTTTGTCTAATTTCACAATAGGGATTTCAAAATGTTGGCCTGTTGCTAGAAAAGGAACTTTCCAATGTACCTTAGCTTTAAACCACACTGGACTGTCGTGATTTACCTTTAGGTGCAAAACACTATTGGTTTCCTAAGATGCTTTCCTCTTTCAGTTCAACATACGTATTTGCATATCAACTGCAACAGTTTCCACATCCATCCATGGAAAGGAACTAGTTCTTCTGCTGACTGCTATGTGACATCTAAGGTACAACATTCCTAGTTACCATTTTGGGAAATTAGCTCGATCATATCAAAGTATTAGATGTCTTTTATGACTGGAGTTTTGTGTAGGTTTCCCCCCTTTCATTTTATAATTATCTGATTACTTTTTTTAAAAATTAGTGCATTATACAAAGCATACTGAGTCCTCATCAAGAATCAAGTCATTAAGAATTTGCATCAGCTTATATGGTTCAAATATGATTTGCTTGAGGCAAAGGCAAATTGTCACAGAGGAATATAAGACAAATTAGGGAAGATTTTAATTAATGGTGAAAAATATTGGGAGCTGGCCAAATTCTGCTTCCACCTTATTGGTAAGTTTGCTGAAGCCGACATGAATTAGAAAAAATGTTGGTTGTGTAAACAGTGGAGGAGAAGAGAGAAGAGGAAAGGAGACCCCCAAGTAGAGAAGCAGTTCTGGCACGGTGAGCTTGGTCTGCAGCCTAATGACTTTCCTTCTAGAACTTGTCCTCCCATAATATTCACCTTACATTAGGGGTTTTTTGGCTTAATTTTCACTTGCTTCCTGAACTAGCAGTTGGAGGAAAGCAGTTTCTAAATCACTACCTGATTTTTAGGGACAGCCCAAAACTCTGCCCTGAACTTGAGAAGTGCTGAAGTCTCATTACAGATTTGAAGATCTAGGGCTGAAGATTCAGGAGGCAATCTGAGCTCTGCACCTTCTTCTAACATGTGGGACAAGCTGCTGCCACTGCGCCCCCCCAGCTGCCTTACCTGGTCTTGTAAGGACAAGGTGGAGAAGGCTGGGACACTCTTGGCCCACTTGATGCTCATGAACAGAAGTCTGGCTGCTGACTCACAGACAGATTCAGTGGCCACTTCGTAGAGATACATAGGGGTACCATTGACTTCGTGTGGGTACTAAAGTAAAAAAGAAAACAAAGCCACTTCATACAGAGTCACCGAGGCAGCCTGATCTTCCTCTCCCCTAGAGCTGCCATTCAGCGCATCATACTCATGCCCTGCACAGAGCATGCACTCTCTTATTCTGCAAGCAGAGGGCATTGCTTTCAGTGGGCACACTCCAAACCACTCTCTGCTGCTCCTCTACATGGATGAACCATGCCACAGAAACTATTCTCCGGAGGAGTTTGAAGGGATAATGACGTTACATCAGGGGAAAACAATTATCAAGATGCAACGTCATCCTTTACTCTGTTACACACCAACACGCTTCTGGTAGCAGAGTCAGAAGAACACAAATGTGATTAAGAATTTATGGTTTGTAACCTGTGCTTGAGAAGCTGATTTAGCACTCCAGCCTTGCTCAGCCAAGTTGTAAGATCTTGTTTAGGCTTAACTCTTCATCTAGCTCCCTGACTGCAAAAGGCTGTAGGCACATGAGTGAAGCTAAGCATAACTACCTAAAGGGTTCATAGAACTGGAATGGAGTTACGTTTTCAAGCATGTGCTCTGTTTTCTTGCTAAGTAATTTCTGATCTGGTATTTTCCAAAGTTGTAATATAACACTGTATGTTGTTGTTGTGTTCATGATTGATTCTCCTAAGCTACCAACTCTGGAAATGGAGAATGATTTAAGCTATCTCTTCTCTGATTTTCCAGGTGCCGTAATTATATAAAATACCGTTGCAAATGGGTTAATGAAAAGCATCACCTAGTGGCTTATTCCTGTGTGGTTGAGGCCACAGCAGCACTTCCAGTAGGCTGCCACATCCAAGAAAGCTGCAGGCTTTGGTCAATACAGATAGTGTTTTCTGGATTACACCACCATGGAGATGGATATTTTGCTGAAGAAAACTCAGTGACTGCAACTCATCCTCATGAAACAAGGTTTAACATTGACTTGTGGATGGGTTCCAGGCAGGAGGAGCACGTCAGCAACCATGACGGCGCAAGGATGTAGGAGAGACAGTGGCTGACCTTTGGGGTGGGCTGTGCCAGGCCTACCAGAGCCTGCCTCTCGGGGGTCCCAGCGATGGCAGCCAGCTCCAGGCCATGCGGGTCCAGCTGGGAGACGGCGGTGAAGAAAGCAGGTGCTGGAAGGGCAGCAGCAGGGAAGTGTGGAGCGCCACCACTCTCTTCCTTGTGCCCACGGAAGTAGAGAGCCACCTGCTTGCGTATCGTTGACGTCCGGGGCCCCCGCTCGTGCTGCACGGCTGTGGAGCACCAAGAAGAGGCAAGGGGATCGGTTTTCCGGGTTCTGCCCCATACTCCCACCCAAGGGGTGTCTGGGGAGAAAAGGGCAAGGCTGCCGTGGGACGGTGGGGGTCATTAGGGGCCCAGGGTGGACAGGAGAGGAAGTGGGGTTGTTCAGCCTACAGAAAAAGAAGCTGAGGGGGGACCTTATCACTGTCTACAGCTACTTGAAAGGAGGTTTTAGCAAAGTGGATGTTGGTCTCTTCTTCTGAGTAACTAGTGATAGGATGAGAAGAAATAGCCTCAAGTTGCACCAGGGGAGATTTAGATTAGACATCAGGAAAAATTTCTTCACCTAAAGGGTTATGAGGCACTGGAACAGGCTACCGAGGGAAGTGATGGAGTTCCCATCGCTGGAGATATTTAAATGACGGGTAGATGAGGTGCTTGGGGATCTGGTTTAGTAGTGGACAGCTACGGTTGGACTTGATGATCTCATAGGTCTTTTCCAACCAAAAAATTCTGTGATTCTTTGATTCTGTGAAAGTCCACAGTGACACAGAATTCCCTGGTTCTGAGCAACACCCAACTCCCTCCTGCCCCCCACCCCACCTGTCCCAGGGAGAGTGAGAGCAGGTACCATCTTTGTTCATGTTGACCTCCAAGCACTTCTTCAGCCGGCAGGCCCGGCACTGGTTCCTGTGTGTCTTGTCCACCGGGCAACCTCCCTGCAACACAGCCAGCCGTTAGGCCAGGGGAATGGTGCTCCCTCTGCAGCACAGGGAGGCACGAAGAGGGTCACCTATGGGTGCGCTGGGGGGAACTGGGGCATGCCAGGACAGGGCGTCCATGTAGGGGTATCTGCCCCCATGACAGGGATGGGGGTGGGTGCCCAGTGCCCAGGATAGGCTGGGCATTTGTGCTCGGTGCCCAGGTGGGGCTGGGGGTCAGTGCCGGTGGAGCTGGGGATCAGTACCTGGGCAGTGCTGGGGGTCGGTGCCCAGTGTTCGGGATGGGCTGGCAGTCAGTGCCCAGTGCCCAGACAAAGCTGGGGGTCGGTGTCTGGTCCCTGGGCAGAGCTGGGGATCAATGCCTGGTGCCCAGGATGGGATGGGGGCCAGTATCCGGTGCCCAGGTGAGGCTGGGGTTGGTGCTTGGTGCCCAGGCAGAGCTGGGGTTTGGTGCCCGGTCCCTTGACAGAGCTGGGTGTTGGTGCCTGGTGCCTAGGTGGGGCTAGGGTTGGTGTCCGGTGCCCAGGTAGAGCTGGGGGTTGGTGCCCAGTGCCAAGGATGGGCTGGGGGTCAGTGCTCGGTGCTTGGGATGGGCTAGCGATTGGTGCCTGATGCCCAGGCAGAGCTGGGGGTCGGTGCCCAGTCCCAGGCAGAGCTAGGAGTTGGTGCCTGGTGCCTGGTGGGGTTGAGGGTTGGTGCCCAGTGCCCGGGTGGGGCTGGGGGTCAGTGGCCAGTGCCTGGGCAGGACTAGGGGTTGGTGCCTGGTCCCCGGGCAGAGCTGGGAGTCAGTGCCCGGTCCCCGGGCAGAGCTGGGGGTCGGTGTCCGGTGCCCGGGCGGGGCCGCCTTCAGCACCCGAGACAGCGACGCCGACCCCGCCCCGTCGGGGCTCCCCGGCGCCCCCACCCCCGAGGCTCCGGTCCGGGGCTCCAGGGGAGCCGCCTCCGCCCCGGGCGCGGGGACCAACCGCTGGAGGTGGTGGGGGTGGGGGTCAGTCGCGCCTTGTTCCCCACCGACAGCCTACGGGCCGTGGCTGAGCTAGGGGCTGCCCTTCTCCTTCGTGTCCCCCGCCAGCATCCCGCCCTCCCGGGGCGCTCCGGGGGGAGCCGGGTGCCCAGCGCCTGCCCGGCCCCAGGCCCCGGGGGGAGGCTGGACCTTCGGACTGCGGGCGTTCCCGTCGGGATGCGGGGCCCGGGACAAAGCGGGGCGAGAAGGGGCTGCGGCGCTGCCGCCGGTACCTGATTTCCCGATTTGCAGACGTAGGTCCTGTTCCTCCTGATGCTCCGCTTGAAAAACCCGAGCACCCATCGCAGGCGTAAACCCCGTAGTGTTTCCCGGAGCTGCGGTCCCCGCACACTTTGCAGGGATGTCTAAAATGCGACCTGAAAGCAGAGGAGGGAGAGAGGGAGCGCTCAGCAGCCTGACCTCCGCAGGGATTAGCCCCAGAGCCGCAGTACAAGCAAATAATGAAGTGATTTTATAGCCAACTTTCTTTTCCTTGAGCGAGTGTCAGTTTTCTACAATGAGCATTATTCATGCCCCGCTACGTTTATTTGGATCTTCTATAGTGGCCGAGACCCATTTTGGAAGGGGAGATTACAGCCGCGGGAGCAGCGGGCTCTCCGGCTAGAAGCGGGGATGGGGGGGGCAAGAACGGGGGGAGGGGGCGCCTTTCCCTCGCTTCCAGTCGTTCGGCAAACAGGACCAAGTCACGGAATAAACCACAACAAAATAAAACGACAGGGAGGCCAAGTAAACTCCCCTCCCCGCCAGCAACCCCAGGGAAAAGGGGCTGGTTCCTGCCGCGGGCGAGAGGTGCCGGTTCGGTCACCCAAAACCCGCAGCAAAAGTTTCCGCCTCGCCCAGTGCGGGGCAGGGTGGGCACAGCCGCCCCCCCCGCTCCCCCCGCTCCCCCTGCCCCGCGGCTCCCGCACCGGCTCGACAGCGACCGCAAACAGGGGGATGTAAAACCTGAACCCAGGTTAGTGCGGCCCGGGACATAAACCCGCCGAGACCCTGCTCGCCTGATGCCTTCTCTCTAGGTTTGCTCCTCTTGTATCCTCCTTTTTCTTTTCTTTTTCTTTTTCTTTTTCTTTTCTTTTTCTTTTTCTTTTTCTTTTTCTTTTTCTTTTTCTTTTTCTTTTTCTTTTTCTTTTTCTTTTTCTTTTTCTTTTTCTTTTCCTTTCTCTTTTTCTTTCTCTTTCTCTTTCTCTTTCTCTTTCTCTTTCTCTTTCTCTTTCTCTTTCTCTTTCTCTTTCTCTTTCTCTTTTTGTTTTTTTCTTCCTGCCTTTATTTCCCTTTTCCTTTTTGTTTTCACTTTTAACTTTACTTTTCCTTTTTTTGTTTTCACTTTTAACTTTACTTTTCCTTTTTCCTTTTTCCTTTTTCCTTTTTCCTTTTTCCTTTTCACTTTCACCTTTCCTTTCCTTTCCTTTCCTTTCCTTTCCTTTCCTTTCCTTTCCTTTCCTTTCCTTTCCTTTCCTTTCCTTTCCTTTCCTTTCCTTTCCTTTCCTTTCCTTTCCTTTCCTTTCCTTTCCTTTCCTTTCCTTTCCTTTCCTTTCCTTTCCTTTCCTTTCCTTTCCTTTCCTTTCCTTTCCTTTCCTTTCCTTTCCTTTCCTTTCCTTTCCTTTCCTTTCCTTTCCTCTTCTCTTCTCTTCTCTTCTCTTCTCTTCTCTTCTCTTCTCTTCTCTTCTCTTCTCTTCTCTTCTCTTCTCTTCTCTTCTCTTCTCTTCTTCTCTTCTCTTCTCTTCTCTTCTCTTCTCTTCTCTTCTCTTCTCTTCTCTTCTCTTCTCTTCTCTTCTCTTTCGTTCTGTTTCAGCTTTTCTTTTCCTCTCTCACCTTTCTTTCCCCCAACCACACTCTAGGCTGGAGCTTCAGTCCCTGCTCCCGCAGCCCCTCGGGGCGCTGAGGCCGCTGCCTTTGCTGGGAGGGGGAAGGGGGCAGCGTGCGGTGCGGTGCGGGGCTGGGGGGTGGGGGAACAGGCCGCGGGGGCTCCTCTCGCTCCCTTGAGAACTCGGGAGCCCGAGACACTTTCAGACGTGTCTAAGACAATGCCCGCCGGCAGACAATGGGGACATTAGATAAAGTGTTAACTTAATGATTTTGCCCATTGAGACTGGTTTGACTGCCTCCACTGAGCACAAGCTGCCAGCTTCTCCCCTAAATGAAACCCGACAGCTGCTACACACAACGCGGCGAGAGGGACGGGGATTAGGTTGGGGACGGCGGGGGGGTGGGGAGGGGGGGGCGGAGGGAGGGCGGGAGGGAGAGAGGTTAAAGAATAGAAAACTTTTTACGCAATTAATAAGGAGCGCGGCTAAAGGCTCCCCCGCCCCGAGCAAGAGGCGGCTTTGGAGCGGCAGGTAGGCGGCCGCGAGGAGGGCTGAGGCCGGAGCGCGGCTCCCGGGAGTGTGTAATTACAAGCCCTCCTTGCCACCTGCCTATTGGGGCACCAGTGACCCGTCAAAAAGTGTAGCATGGGAATTCGGATGGCTCACAATGCCAACGGGGGAACGCGCTCGGCTTCCCTCGGCATCCGCGGGGGAGAGAGAGGGTCCTCCCGCACACAAAGGAGGAGGAGGGGCAGCCTGCGGCTTGGGGGGGGGGGGGGGGGGGGGCGGGACACCCCGAGGCGGGACGTGCCGCGGTGGAGCATCCCGGTGCGGAGCCCGGGGACACCGGGACGTACGCCGAGCAGCCCAGGGAACCCGGCTTCCCGCCCGGCTTCGTCGGGAGAGGGAAGAAACTTGGGTCGGTGTCCCAAAACTCTTTTCTCCAGACGGATTTTTGAGTTTGGGAGCCGCAAAAAATAAAAATCAAAATCCTACGCGTGACATAGACGTAACTATCGGCACCGCGCAAACTTATATCCCGTATATCCTTGAAGCATCCATATGCTCCATGTATAAAACGCGAGCACCCGGCGCATCTCGCCAAACCCGCCGGAGCCCGCTCCCCGCCGGCGGCTCCCGGGGAGGGGGGACAAGGCAGAGCCCCCCCCGTCCCGTCCCCCTGTGACGGGGAAACTTTGGTGCAGGGCAAAATATGAAATAAGCAGAGGTGGAAGAGGCGGGGAGGGGGGGTGGGAAGAGAAAAATGTGAGCTTGACACGGGGTCATGAGATAACTGATTAACTCTGTTTAAAAGCGCGCCGGTTCCCCGAGGTACCGCTCCGTTCCAGAAGTTTAGCGCTAAGAAAATGGGATTTCTCTTCAGCTGGGAAACCGTTTCGAACGTCCCACGACAGGGGGTCCCCGGGGGCTTTTTTTGTGTGTCATAATTGCTTAGAGGATATATGGCAGCCCCGATTACTGTAATTACCATCAGAGGCTGTTGAAAGAAGTTAGCCGGGGCTCGGGGCGCGGCGGGACGGGGCCGCGTTACCACCCAGGCAGCCGGGGCGGCCGGCACCGGGACGGAGCCCCCCGGGACGGGAGCCTCGGGGGGTTCCTCGCGGGGACGAGGCATCCCGGGCCCTTCCCGGCCCCGACAACGTCCCGTCCAGCGGGCCCGATCCCGCTCCGGGCTCTCCGAGCGCTCCCCGGGCCGCGTCCTCGCTTTGCATCCCCCTCCTCGTTCCCCGACGCCGGGGGGGGTGGGTACCAAACAGCACCCCCCCCACACACCCCCATTCCCGGTTTCCCGGTCCCCGCGGACAAAGGGCGGCTCCAGGGCAAGATAAAGGAAGGCAGCGGGAAGGAGAAGGCCGCGGGCTGGCCGGGGGTGGCAGGTAGGGCCGAGGGTCCCTTCCAGGCTCTCCCTCCCTTTCCCCGCCGGGGCGCGGAGGAAATAACTGTCCGATCCATCACTTGTCAGACATTAAATTGGATTGGGTATTTTTTCCCCCCTTTGTTACTGACTCCGTCCATGTTACAAACTCCGAAAAGTCCCATCGGGATTATACGGATCGAGCCGTTCTGTAAGAGCGGTTAGTCATGCTTTAAATTCCCCAGTTATGAGGTGCATGGATTTAGGATTAAGGGAAATGTGACTTTTAAGTTGTTTCTGCTTTCCTCGTTGCAGGATTATTTGTTGTAACTCGAAACGGGGTGTGCAAAGTCTTGCATTTAAATCCTCCTTCAATAGAGTCGCTTACGCGATCCCGTGGAATCGAGCGACCGGAGTTTCAAACTCTTAAAAAAGAAATTATTATGTCGCAGAAGATTGCGTAAAGCCCGTGAGAAAAGCAGCGCGTTTCCACTCCGTTAATGCCCTTTAAACCCGAACTTTCGCCCCCCATGAGCCCCGGTACCGGAGACCCGCGGAGCAGCCCCGTCCCCAGCCCCGTCCCCGCCGCCTTCCCCGGGGCTCCTGCCCCATTCCCGGGAGGAAAACCGAGACCGGGCACCGCAAAGCGGCTTTTTATAAGCCCCGGGCCCAAAACTTCATCGGGGTAGCTCCAATCCTCTATATTCGTTGCCGCTCCGCATGGAAATACACCTATTTTTATTTTTTTAATTCAGGGGAGGGAGGGGGATGCAAACTCAAACCACAGGCCCCCCCCTCCCCTTCCTCTCCCTCCCACCCCCCCCCCCCCCGCCCCAGGCCAGGCTGCAGCCCGGCTCGGAAAAGCCGCTCGAAACCTCCACGCCGTTATTACCCACTTGTTGATCCCGCCGGCTTGCTCATGCTCGAAGCCCCCCGGGAGTCGATAAAGTCGGGGCGAAGGGTCCCCCCCCCAGCCCGGCGGCCGCGGGGCAGGTGCCTCCCTCGGGCGCTCAGCGCTGGCTCCGCCGCGGGGACCCGCGCATCCTCCGTGTCCTCTCGAGGTATGGGGACACGGCAGCGGGGGGCGAAAAAAGAAAAAAAAAAGAAAAAAAAAAAGAAAAAAAAAAGAAAAACAAAAAGAAAAAAAAGGAAAAAAAAAGAAAAAATAAAGAGGAAAAAAAAGTGGAGAAAAAAAAAAGCAACGAAATAACCCAAAGCCGGCGGGCGCTCGCCGCCCCCCTGCGAGCAGATGCTGTCGGGACCCCCGGAGGGTGCAGGGGGGTGCGAAGCGGGCTCGCCCCCGCGCTCCTGGAAAGCGAGCGAGAGCCACAGCAGCCGGGACAACAATGAGGCGAAGGAGAAGGTAGGATGGGGAGCGGGGCTCTGCGCCGAGCGGCTCGGAGCAGCGAGCAGGGAGATCAGAGCCTGGAAAAAAATAATGGAAGGGGGGAAAAGGCGTCAGAGGAGGCTGTCTCTGCCTCTCAGAAAGTGAATGGTATAAAAAGGGAAAGGTTTCCAGAAGTTCATTACACTGGCTGACTTTGCGCTTTGAGCTCCAGGCTTCGGCCCCTATAATATCGGCAGAGAGGCTGTGACAGGCAGCGGCGGGGAGGGGAGAGGGACGCCCCCTGCCCACTGAGCTTCCCTTGCTCTCCCCCCCCAGCTCCTGCCGCCGCCTGACGTCACCCCGCGCTGGGAGGGGAGGGGGCAGGGAGGGGGTTAAATGCTAATGATATTAATGAACCCCCCCGAGCGGCTTCCACACAAAATGCAGCGGCTGCCGAGATGATTCCGCCTCCTCGCTCGCCTTGTGCCCTCGCTGTCACGAAAAAAGGGACCTCCCCCCCACCAAAAAAAAAAAAATAGAAGAAGGAAAATAAAAAGAAGGAGGGAAAAAGAAAAGAAAAAAAGAAAAAAGAAAAGGGGAAAAGAAAAGAAAAATAAAGGAGACAAAAGGAAAGCAGAAAGAACGGATCAAGACCCCGTTTCTTTCCCATTCTCCCGCGGCGAGGTGGGAGCCCCGCACGGCGCTGGGTGCGGGCGGGACGGGACCGGGGCCGCGGGCCGAGCCGAGCTGGGTCGAACCGGGCTGCCGGACCCCGTCCCCGCCCGGGGAGCGGCTCCTGGGAGCGCACGGCTTGGTTTTTCCCCGCTCCGGGAGCAGCGGGCAGCCTGGAGAAGCGCCGCGTCTGCCGGGGCCGGAGCCGCCGAGCCCAGCCGGGGCTCTCCCCTCCCGCACTCCCATCCCGGCACCCCTGACCTTAGGGCGGCCGGGGGGACGCGGGCGGGACCCCTTCGCACCTCAGCAGCTCCGGTTTCACCGCTGAGCCGCCTTGGAAACTCTCTGTGAAGTGGGAGACGATGGAGCAGCCCGAGGGTGGGAGAGGTGCGCATCTGGGGAGGGGGGAAAGAGCATCTCTCCTGCAGCGCTGGGGTGGGCGATGGCACCGGGGAGCGGGGGCAGCGGTGGCTGAGGAGATTGTGAAGCTCTCGGATGTTCCTTGGTCATTGCTTTCTCATCCTGGCTACAGGAGTAAGGTGTTAATACACCACAACAAACTTCACCATTGCGGATTGTGATCTTGGGGAAATGAGATGCTCAGCTCAGCCCCAAACACACTGACCCTGTCCTTCTGCACTGCGCTTTTAGGCCTTCTGCCCTAGGCCATGGTTGATCCCTCTTGCATCCGTACCATACTTGTGTCACAGGGCTTCTTGACTCTGGACAGCACGGAAATGCTGGTGACTTTCTGTCCTCTGCTTTCCATGGGACTGGTGCATCCATGGCACAGAGAGAAGCCTTCGGGCAGGACAAGCCTGGTCCTGCCTAGCGCTAAGGGACACTGTCCAGAGGGCTGGGAAGTTGCTTAGAGAGATCCAAAGAAAGCAAAGAAACCAGTGGGTCAGGGAAAGCAGATAGATTGTGACTCCTAATCTGCTTCCAGGGAGACAGAAAAAGGTTAACCTTGAGACATGTCCAAAGCAACAGGGAATATAGCGATACAGTAGTAAGGCCTGGAGCCAAAATAAAATGTGAGGATTAAACAGCAACAGGTGCCAAATCTGGCCCTGGGCATCTGTACTAGTGAGGCCAATCTCCAGCCCTACAGCAGCCATGACTCTTTGCCCTGTAAACTCAAAGTCACCTGAAAAACTCTGTAAAGGCCAGTCAACCTGCACCCATAGGTTCCAGCTACACCCGAGACCCGCTGCTCTGAATGCGAGCAGGGCTTTCTCTTCCATGTATGGCATCAGGCTCTGTCAGGAGAGAGAAAAAGAGGCAGCACTCCAACTACCCACCTCTCTACTCAAAACTCCACTACCCAAACACCCAAAGGGCTGGGGCTATGGGGCTGAGGAGCAAGTAAACCCTCAGCCCTTTCCTGTCCCCTGCTCTGTGCCTGGCATTCTGCTGCAAACATGCACCAGCTGGAGTTTGTCTCCTGTCCCTTCAGAGCCTTTCCTGCATTTTTTATGATGGACAAAAATATCTCAGCCCTGAAAGTGAAGTCAGAGTGCATCCTCCAAGAGTATGAAGAGCTCTCTTCCTACTCCAGCTTTTCATTGCAGCTTCTACTGAAGCCATTTCCGTGGTCATTTGGTAGGAAAGTAGTCCAGCTCCAACAAGGCAGGGAATTATAGTTAGCATTTAGTTTTTATCGTTATTACTATCTAGCATTCACCATCATGTTTAGCATTTTGTTTATTAGGCAGTCCTACGTATATGGAAGATGCTAGTACGGTAAAGAAGTTTACTGTATCTTCATAACGTCTTGGAAGTATAAATAGTTATCAATCCTGCTGCAGAAGCTGGTTTGTGTTCCCTTTCCACAATACCCCCTTCAGGACTTTGGACTATGACTACAATTACATGATGACCTTCCTCAGTGCAGTGCCACGGTCTCTTGCCAGCTATCTTTTCCTCTCTTGGCATCTTAGCAGAGAGAAAATTCCAACATACAAGCCATCCTTAAGTACACTGTTCCTTCTGCCTTTTCCTTGTTCATCTTCTCTGCTCTTTGGATGTGGAGCCAGAAGATTGACAGTGAACAAAAGAAAAAAAAAAGAAAAAAAATGAAAAAGAACAAGTGAAGGAGATTAGGCGAGGGAAAAACTTAAGCAGCCAGAGTTGTACAGAAGTAGCAGAACAGTAGGCAGATGTGCTGTTTTCATCCGTTTCTCTCAATGGGAAGCAGGTGAGTAAGATCAGGCAAACCTAACATGCCCTTTTTTCTGTGGAAGGGGATAAGAAAAGAAAGGATAGAGCTATTTTCTCCGGGAAGAGGGAGCTGCTGTTTCTTTGGGGCACACAAGGAGCTATCTCCACTCCTGTCATTCACTGTATAAGACAGGGCAGAGCTGGGGCTGTCCTTCAGCGCTCCAGCCAGCGCCATGCAGGGAGCTGAGCGTGGTGGCATCCTTGCAGCATAAATGCTCACTGAGTTTAGTTCTTCTAGGCTGCTAAGTTTGCCCTGAAGTCTGAGGTGCCTTCCCTTCTTTGTAGGTCACAGTCTATATTTTCACAGCTCCATCACAAACCACTTTCAGCATCCACCTGCAGGCAGATGGACAGGCAGCAGCACTGCAAAGGCCGGCAAAGAGACTGTGCTGCTCCTTGGCCAACCTCACCACACTCCTGGCCTGTGATATGGTTGTGCTTGACACCCAGCTTGGGCTGTTCCCCGTCTGGGATGGTAGAAATGCACCTGATGAGGTCTTTTGTACTGTAGAGTCTTCCTTGCAAAGCCCCTGCCTCACAAACACCCTTCTCTGGAGGGTTCTGCACCACACACCCAGTCATGGTGCTGTTGGCCTTCCCCACACCCCATCTGGGTGACCACGCTCAACAAAGCTGACCCTGGGGTCTGAGGACGCCGCCTGGCAGCTGCCTTGGTGGCCACCTTGGCACCACCTCACAGCTCCCCTGGGGCTGGATGCCTTCTGGGGCTGCAGGGCAGTGCTCATTTTCTGGGCTAATTTAAAAAAAAAACCCAAGCACCACAGCTTTCTGCTGTGGGTTTTCTCCAGGTAGTGCAAGACAAGGACTTTTACACAAAGTGAAATTCTGAGACACGGAAAAATGGTCCTCCAAAAAGACTACCCTGCCAGTGCTCCCTCTTCTCTGGCACAAGAGGGATTTCCTCTTGTTTACACATTCTCTGTAAAGCAAGACCACCTTCCCATTGCAGCTGGGGATGACTTCCCTGGAGTTGTTGGTGTCCTATGCTTGATCTCCACGTGCTGTTGCATCCCAGTGAATATACTGGTTACGTCTGGTGGCATTTGGGCTTGGGTTGCTCTCAGCCCATCCTCCACCTTGAGCTACCCATCCAGCAAAAAGTTGGGGAAGCCCTGCATTCCCTGGAGATGCCAGTGAAAAAGTGGCGAGTTTTCCTCTTGTGTGTGTGCATGCTTGGTTAAATAAGTTAATGACTGCATGAAAGTGAGCAAATATCTCTATTTCTACGCATGCATCTGATGAGTGTGCATTAGCAAAGCTACCTAGCACAAGGTAGTGGGGAAAAATTGTACCTAAGGAAGATACTGAGAAAAGAGTATGTCTGTAAGTCATGGTACTTCTTCTCAATACTTGTATTCAGGGGTGGAACAAGCCTGAGTTCACTTGCAGCAATGAAATGCCCCATTAATCACGTATGCCTTTGAAAGGGATATGTCAGGCTTGGCTTATACGCCTACATTGGTACCTGATCCCATGTAGACAATGCGAGACAAGCGCTTAACAAAGCGGCTCTAGTTAGTAACTTTACTTATTTGTTAGTTTGCTAGTTAGATATAAATCAAAGTGTCGTAGTAAGCCAATGATGTAACAGCAGCTGCAATCCAATTTAGAAAGAAACAGCCTCATTTTACTTTTCCTGACATGAACACAAAAGACAGTATCAATACTGAAGCCAGTAGAGACACAGCTGTATAAAACTAGTGAAAGGTCCGAATACAAGGGCAAATATATTACTATCTCAATAAAAGAAAATGTAAAAAAAAAAAAAATCAGGTCTATACTTTAACAGTTTTAAATTGCTAACAAAAGAATGCTGACTACGAGGAATAAATTCATCTCGGAGTTATGATGTGACATATAAATACCATTTTACCAATCTGTTAAATTAATAGCTCTGGTTAAGTCCTAAGCACTTGTGTGTGTGGAGGAAAGGGTTGCCTCAGCTATGACCTGGATTGATTGCATTTTGAGCTTAATTGTTTTTATGGTAGATCGACCTCCCAAATTTTGCTGTAGAAGCCCGTTAACAAGCTGACCTCGGAGGCAATTGCTCAAAATGCTGTGTAGTGGCAGCAAATAATGTTCTTGGGAAGAGCTGTATTTCTGGCTTGTGATATAATGGCTCATCTCCACTGACTTTAATTTAGCAATATCTCTTGATATTGGCTGGAAACCAGATCTGTGGTATCTATTTCAGGAAACAAATTTAGAACCAACAAAAATAAATACTTCCAGATGCAGCATTGAGTCAGCATATCACATTCAGTGCTGCTTGAAAGTATTGAGTCAGTTGGTGCAGATAGATTTTTAAGAAGAGATGAATAGTTTTATGACTATGACATCTACAGACATGCTTGTTTTATCTTGTGCTTCAAAAAACACAGGTCACAGAATATCTTTGCAGGTAGAGTAGTTACTGGCTAAATGGAGAAGAGTACAGCATGTGTCACACTGCAGCTAGCTAGATGTATTATAGTTTGGTTGGGATTTTCTGCCTTTGGAGATTTCGGACATCGATGAGGCCAGGCTGGTAAGCTTGAGAGACCAGTGGCCTGAGCCTGTGTAACAAAATCTGGCACTCTTACTTCTAAGATGAGAGAAAGCAGAAGTCTGCTGTGTTCATCTGTAAAATGCTTTAACTCCTGCAGCTATTTGCAATTATTCTATCTGAACAGAAAACACAATCCGATGAAAACATACCACTGAGGCAGGCTCTGATCCTGCGGTCTTCCATCATAAACATGACATAGGTAGCAGTTTAATGGGCTTCAACAGGATTGCTGGTGTGCACAAGATCTGTAGAATTTGGCATGAACAGTTTGGCAGAGTATCTCACCCAAAGAGTCCTGTCAGCCCTCAACTAAGATTACACCATTCAAATACAACACACGTCCTTGAACTTGCAATGTATTTTGGTGGTTCACAATCTGTGGTGCCTGGAGTGCCTTCTGTACCGTGAGGCAATCATAGAATGGTTTGGATTGGTCCATAAAGACAGGATCTTAGTTCCAATCCCTCTGCCATGAGCAGGGACACCTTCCACAAGCACATGCTTCCAACTCAGGAATTCCAAGCTTTAGGTGCTCTTAGAAGAGACTTCAGATATTTGCACTCATGTCTTCATGCGATTCCACCACATGCAGTTTTGCTGCAATTGTCACAAGAACATTCCTGTAAATATTTAAGAATTACACGTGCTTGGGATACAGGAAAGGATCTCTTCAATGAGATGTGATCCAGTAACTGTATGTCCCTCTTTTCCATGGGGAATGGCTCTTATAAAGAAATATAAATCAGAAGAATGTGTGATGGGAATCCCAGGACAGAGCTGTATCTTGTGATTTAGTTCTTTGTGCTGGACTAGAGTGAAAAATATTAAAGCACAGATTCTGAAACTCTGAGGACTAGCAGGGATGGCAATTCAGCATGGAAATGTGCGTGTGGGTTAGTAACAGCTAGCAATGCTTACTTTAACTGCTTTTCCTAATCACTTTGTTCTGTGGCAGTGCTCATACGAGTAAGCAAAGTCGTGTGGCAGATCACTTAGTTAAAGCAGTACAAGTCCAATGCACAGATTATTGCTCAACTATGCTTTTATTGCAATTACAAGTGCAGAGACTACACTGCATAATAAATCATGATGTTTGAGAAACCCCAAGAGTCATCTTATCACTGTAATTTGACTGCATGTATACATGGGAAGCTGTTAAAAATTTACTGTATGGTTAATTAACCAGTTTTGTACTCTTAGGAGTATTTGTTTGATGATTACTGACATTTTCCATACACTGTCATAGCAGTCAGTGTTGGCTGATGCTGCTCAAATCCAGTGAGGTTGATGGGATTCAGCACCTGAGAGACAAACCGAGGAAATGAGTTCTTCTGTTTATTTTTGTGTGCACACAAAAATGTGTGCTAAACACACTGTAGCTAGTAGAATATTTTCTGCTATATCCAGTAGCTGGGTTTTCTCTCCTATTCAAAATCATAAGCTAAATCACCATTAGAGGAAGAAGAATTTTTGTTTCAGTGCCTTGCACCATTGCAAGGCTTGTTCATCCTTAGTTACCTGCCCTTATGGTCTCTTAAGTTTCCTCTGGAGATCCTGAAGGTCTGAGGTCCTACCTAGCTGCTGTGACAGAGGATACTGCTACTGTTTGTTGACTTGTGTTCAAGGCCACACAAAACATGTGACACCCACTGGTGTCTTCAAGTGTGGAGCCTAATGTTTCAGTTTTAGCTCAACGTGTTCTAGTTTTGCGTAAACTGATTTACTTGGAATAGTCGTAACTGATTGTAAACAACTCCTGCTTCTGGCTAGTGTATGATAAGGTTGCAGCCACTTGTACCCTTTTACCTTTCCAAGGGCAGATACAAGCAGGCTTAGGGGAACTTTGCAGCTATAAAGCAGGTTGGTCACATTTTTATGTCAGTTTGAACTTGGCCTTAATTTTTCTTCTGTTTTTCAGGAAATGCCTTGGGAAAGCCATCACATAAACACCAGTGGGCTGGGCAACTCTCAAACAATGAGGTTCTTTGAGTAATGTAGATCAAATCCATTTAAGACACAGTGAGACAAAATAGTCTGACAGAAGAGCTGCGCTGGCTGTCACTTTCCTGAGTCCGTTGCAAAGCCCTAGGGCTGTCTAGCTGCCTTGCATCTATTTCTCATGCCCGTCTTTTTAGTCAGATAGCTGCAGCAGATCTACAGCAGTGAACTGGGCTTCTCTGGCTTTGTTTGGGGAACCACTGTGCCTGAATAGCAGTAGATAAGCCTGTGACTACGGCAGAACTACTTGTTCTCAGGTGAATTTGGATTCTTTGCTGTGCAAAGGTCTCTTAGGCAGGGCAGGCTGTCTCAGTAATGAGATGATAATTTCTTGTCCGGAAAGAGCAACCTATGTTGGGCTGACCAACCTCTTCCAACCTCTCCCAACCTCTTCTAGGGAAAAAGCAGGGCGCTAGTTTTTTTAGCACCATGGTGCTCACATAAACCTCATGCCTAGCAGGTGGAGAAGGTGGAGTCATGGGTGAGTTCAGGCATATTTTTTTCCATTTTTCCCCAGGTTTGTGCCATTAGGAGAGATTAATCTGAGAGGGCTGGGAACTTCTGTGTTGCTGCCTTCTAGTGTGGGAATGGAGCTCTCTCCATGCTGCTGGGAGAGGCTATGTGGATGTGGATCTACTGGAACCCAAGCTGAGGAGAGACTTTCCTGCGCTACCTCCCCTTCAGGTTTCAGAGTGCGTGAGGAGGTGTTGTGGGGAAGGGCAGGTCTCAAATGGGAGCCAGGGATATTGAGCTGTGCTTCGATCTGATAGTGGGAGCAACAACAACGCATATGAACAGCTGCAGTTTGCAACAGAGCGGGTTCAATGCTCTGCTCCTGCAAAATTTCCTTGAAGTCCAAAGGGGAGTGTGTCTGTAAGGAGCACAGGAGCATTGGTGTGGGGGCAGGAAATACCCGTGCATTTGTTTCACCTCTTTCTGCCTGGGATATTGGGCCTCAGGACACTGTGCACAGGAAAACATACATCCAGCCTGTTTGCAAAAAGCTGCTTGTGTTGGTTTAATTGTAGATTTTGGTGGCAAGACCATAGAGAATGAGGCCTGCTGCTCTCAGAGTTGAGCTGCTGGTGGAGTATTTGAGGCTGGGAAACCTTGGCTGGTCTAGCACAGTGATGTGTAACAGGCATGACAATGCCATGTAAAAGAAGTTCCCTGAAAGGCTTTCAGAAGTCAGAGTAGCTATACAAGTGCCTGGGAGCTTGTTAGCTCCCTTGCTACATCTGTCTTGAGATGAACAAGAGCCCCCATCAATGCCGTTTTGCCCTTCTGTACCTCAGGCCCTGTGCCCACCCCACCCGCTCAGGACGGACCCCCAGACAGACAGACGGACGGACAAGGATGCACTTGCTCTTCCCCCTACACTTCTTTTTTTCCCCTTTTTCCTCCATGGCTTTTTGCTTTTAAAGGTTGCTGCTGACAAATCTATCTATTTGGGGCAAATTGTCAGTGAGAAACTTCCGCTCGAACTCTTTGGGACAAAACTGCCTCTTTGAAAGGGTAAATCCCGTTGCATGAAGGTCTGAACAATGGCCAAATGTGTTGCTGCTACTGCTGCTGCTGCTGCTGAGGCCGGGGCTGTGACAAAGAGCGGATTAATTGGTGCCGCGGCTGACTGGTTCGAGATGGCTCCACTCAGCCCGCGCTGCAGGGAGCCCCATTGACTGGGCCCCGAGTCCCACTTTTCACAAACTCCAAACAAAAGTCAATTTCTTTTTTATAAGGCAAGGGAAGAAAAAAAAAATCAGTTCATGTTTGAGCTCGGGAAGTTGACTTGTTGGATTATAGGGCGTCATGCTCTCTCTGTCTGTCTCTCCCATGCTTTAATGTTGCTTCTCCTCCAAAGAGAAGAGTGAGGGGGAAAAATGGAAGCAAAAGTGAGCTGTCCCTATCAGCGTGAACGTGAGAATGGGCTTGAGGAATAGAAAGCTACCAAGCAGCTTGGACCCTGTGACTGTGCTAGGGACTCAGCCAGAGCTCTCATTTAGTGGACATAAACTTCTCCAGCTGTCTTATGCTGTTCTCAAAGGTATTTGCAGCATGTTCAATCCCAAGGTAGATAGCACTGTCAGGGAATGAGGCTGAGTTAGTACGGCCGAAGCCAGCATATCCATACAGGACTTCATGACTCTTGCCCTCTTCGGAAGGGAAGGTTTTCTCATCTGAAAGTGGGTAACGCAACTAGATGTCTCGTGTCCTCCTTGAATAACCTTTGACTTCCTCTGACTCTAAGTGGGTCCCACCAGGGAATGCAGAATGAGCCTCCCAAGTGGCACATTCAATGCACTCAGACAAACTATATTATATATAGGAGCAATAGGGGGGAGAGAGAGAGAGAGAGAGAGAGAGGAAAAAAAAAAGAAACAAAACCAGGGGATTACTCTTGTATATACAGATGTTAATAGCCATTACCAAGTTGGCACAGTTTCTGCAGCTGAGGTTATACTGGAGCATTTTGGGAAGTTAATCCCCGTAATTGGTTTGATAATCTTGTGGCATTTGAGATATCACTTAATCAATAGTTAGCTTTTCTTTTGGAAAAGAGTGATCCCTGAATAAAAGGGAGAGGCTATTATCGGATGTAACTGCTGACCCTCTCCTCCTGGCGGTGGTATAGTATCAGATCTCCTAGTTACCTGCAATTTATTTGCCTATATTTTGTCTTTGCAGGGGGACATTTCACACTGAATTCTCTTTCTGCCTTTTCTGCAGAGTGGATTCTTTGATCTGACTCTCACTAATTGCTTTGACACATGGGGCAGGGAATAGTGCATCCAACAGTTAAAGTTAATTCCCCTGATTTTTTAAACACCATTTTCTGCAACCCATTCTTACTTTTGTGGGAAACACTGTGTTTTATCACCCACAGTTTTGCTGCAGATTATACAGCAGGCAAACAGAGCTTGAAAATAGGGTAGAAGGTTGCAAACTACAGCAGCTTGATTTGAAGTTCGTGATAATTCTCACATGTTAAGCCTCTATGCGCTGTGCCTGAACTTCTGATTTTTTAAGGTCTGCATAAAGTGATTACGGATTTTATTCCATTCACTTTTCAAGTAGAACTATCTTTGTAAAAATGGGTACAGCAAGAGCCAAACAGTAGGAACATCTGTTCATGTCATCCGTGTAGATTTCTGCAAGTATGGGCTAACTTGAAAAGAGCCTCTGACTTCATTTCTCTGCTATAGGATTTGACCCCTCCCCAAAGCTTTGACTGTGACCTTCAATATGCCACTGCATTTGCCTTCACTCTGTATCACTTTCCTTTGCTTTGGGCTAACCTGACACTGGAAAGACTCCACTATCTTCCCAGCTTGATTCCCCTTCTGTCTTTATTGCGTGTCTACATATAGTTCAGAATTCATCCATCTCTGATTTTACCAGTAAACGGAGAGAGACATGAAACAACAAATCTGTAACAGAATTAAATGGTTGGTTTCATTATTCTTCCTTTTATTCTCCCTTACAAGAATCCATCAAGAAGAACTACAAAGATATGAAAGGTGAAATCTCTCGTATTAGAAGTTAAGTCCAGCATAGAGGTTTACAGAAAACAGAGACATCCTGTTGGGTTTGCCCTTAAAATCTTCATGGTTTCCTAAGAGGACCTTCATTAGTGTGCAGAAGACAATACAAATAATTATTCTTTTTATTGTGCCCCTATTTTTATACTTTTGGCTATCAACTACCAAGCTCTCCTAGAACTAAACACGGTGGTTTTCAGCAGAGAGGTTGAGTTGTGGGGAGCTCGAAGGGAAGGAATGGTCTGATATGTCAAAGGTGTTAGAAAAATCAAAGGCAAAGAGGCTGGAGAAGAGGCAGTTAGACTTGGCTAGAAGGACATCATTAGTGATTTTAGAGAGAGCAATTCCTGCAGAGTGAAGTGGCTGAAAAACAGACTGCTGAGTGTCAGAGAGGTGAGTTCAAGAGAATGGGAGTAAACTAGTCATTTGAAAGGATAAGAGGTGAAGGGAATGAGAAAGGCAGAATGGTATGTAGAGGAGGATTGTTTTTGTAGGGATTTCAGAGGCTTATTTGAAAACAGAGGGCTATCCATAGAATGTGTATGCTGGTGAGTCTGGAGAAGGAAAGGGCTAGTCAAAGAATGGGTAGAGATGGGAGGAGGCTGAAGGAACCCTAGCAGGGAGTGGATGAAGAAAGGATCTTTTTTTCCCCCAGGATAAGTGTAAAGATGCAGAGGATGAAAGCACATCTCTAGAGGCATTCACCAGACCATGTCCCTGGGTGAAATAAGGCAGTGCAGAGCCTGGCAGAGTTAGTAGTTAGTGGGTATGGAAGGGCAAGACAGGAAGCTGAGAGGAGAGTAATTATCACCAGATTGATAGGCCAAAGGCAGAACAAAGCAAGACAAAGAAATCAGAGCAGCCAAAAGGTAACTGGAGAGGGCACAAGGTGTAAAAGGCAGAAAGAGCTATGCAGTGAGGTCAGTGACTCTCTTTTGAGCTGACAGCTGAAACCTGAAGCTCTTAAAACAGGATTCAAACTCCAAAAATCAAGAAGAGAAACCCCACAGCAGCAGTGTAGAGAAGAAGGAATGGCTTCCAGGAACATGCTATGAGGCAGCAGATAAGAAAACAGGGCAGAAAGGGACAGGCACCACAGCCGGCAGACTTAATGAAGTTCACAGTGAGGCAAAGAGAACTGAGGAGACAGCAGTGCTATTATTTAGAAGGGATTTTGACATATTAATCTAGTTTCAGGTGTGGCCATAAGGATTTCCAAAGCCCATAGTCCTACCTCAGTTGTTGTAGTTGGGAAATATAAAGGACATTCTTCAAATAAAACAATAGTCAGAGAAGAATCTATGGATTCTCTTGATTTCTTTTTCATCCATATAAAACCCTTGGAATCCTCAGAACTTCTCAGGTATCAGAATTTGCATCTTGGACAGATGGACCTGCATCCTGGGCCTGTAATTATTGCTCCCTACCTAGAGAGTCTAGTATTCAGCAATGGGCTCTCCTGCTGGGCCTGAGCAAACTGCTTTCATTTCACTCCTGGGTTTTTCTTCAGTGCTTAAGGTCAGCGTACAAGTGTCCATATCAACCTGAAGGCCCTTAAAATACTTGGTTTTGGAGATAAAGCCTTTGTTTTCCCTACATCTCTGCTAATGGGAAATGCAGAGCAGCTCAGCCAACCTTCACGTGTCTAAGACCTCTTTGTAGGCCTAGTCCAGCTCATCCACAAAGCTCTGGCAATGTAAATGGACCTGTGGAGAAATATGAATTTGTATTGTGCTTCTTTTATGTCACTAAAGGTATATGGATGGCTCTTTGCTTGCAAGAGAATCAGGCCTATCGTATTGAAACATCACGAAGAGGTGATCCTTGCTCTGGGCACTGTTTACTGTCACAAGTTAGGCAACAGGATATTTTGATTTTTCATGTCTACCAGACATGTAGATGCTATAGCACCTACCAGCATGCCGGTTGCACTGGGCTGCACTGTGGTCACCTCAGGCATGGGCACCTGCACAGCTCCATTGGTTAAACGTCTAACACCAGCGTGGAGACAGCCAAGAGTGAAGACAAGATGGCTACAGAGCATCAAGGTGATCAGAGGTAATCAAGCCTCCTACTTCTCAGAACACAGGCTGCCTCTGCCAGGGTGCCAACAAGGGAAAGAGGGACTTTCCTTTTTATAATGTAAATGAAGCACATTTAGTATGAAACCACCAAGAAGCAATGAATGTGCAGCCGTACTCTGCTTTGTATAAGGTCAAATTTGAGAGTTGAGCACACTGTAAAGCTGTGAAGGACAAGGACTGACTTCTCCGTTTCTGGCGAGTCCATGGGCCTCTCCGCCACATAAGAATTCATAGGATGAAGAAAGCCCATCTGAGCTGCCTGGGCTGGGAAGTCAGATCATCACACCCCTCGGCACCGAGAAGGTAGCAAGGCAGAGTTTCTAGTCCCTGTGATACTACTGGAGTCAGAGCATTTGCAGTTCCTCAAGTCCAACTCTAGTCCTGCCAAGTTAGTTGGGTTCCGTGACCTACAAGCCCAGGACTTCTCTACAAGTTTTACCACTCACAAAAAAATATTTATTTTGTGTTGTGAGAAGACAAGAAAAATGCATTTCTGGAGCCCCAGTTTACACTCTCTTCCTGTAACTTCTTTCATGGTTATTTGTGTGAAACTGCTGGAGTTCCTGGAAGACAGCTGAGTGTAATTTAATTTAACTTTTCACCACCAGGATCTGCAAGGCTATCTGGCAAAAATAATCTATTTCCTCCAGAAAACGATAGGCTGACCTGGAAGGAGGCATTAGCCTCTAGCTGCTGCCTCTTTCACAGACTGTGAAATATGACTTTAATGTCAGAGTCAGAAAGTTATGTCTGCTTCTGGGTACAAACAAACCTGTGAGTTGTGTCAAGAAGAGAGATAATGAATGTCTCAGCTGCTGTGAAATATTCCCACAGATCATTTATTTAGTTTGAAATAACAAGATTTAAAGTGTTGTGTTCATTACTGAGGAAAAAGTCTTACACTTTATTCTACTGAGTATTAACCAGGTTTCCCCAATTAATTAGCTGTTGGATTATTTAAGATGCAAAGGCAGTTAAAACAGGATTACAAGATATCTAAACTATTTTCATCAGAACCCTCTCTTGTATTGTATGAACAAACAGAAGAGATTAATTTGACTTGACCTTGGGAGCCTGAATTGCAGAACTGGTTATCTCCATCACTCTTTATGCTGAGAAAAGGCATTTTTATGAGGCATTCCTCAGATCCATTTTAGATTTTGAATTTTGGATGAGATTAATTGTATAGTAAAACTGCCAATTTGTAGACACTCTAAAAGTAGCTGCCTACTTAGTGCTAGGTGAATCCCAGACAGGTCTTCAAGGACCTTATGGTTTAAGACAGGAAGAGGGGCACAAGATAGAAGAAAGGAAGTACCATTATCTCCATCTCACAGGTGGGGAACAGAAGTGTAGAGGGATTGAGGATGGGATTCATCTGACCACAGTTCTAACTTCAAATGATAGAGTTTTGTATGTGGACTCTTCATAGTCAAGTAGGAGAAAACTCTTCTGGGGCACAATTCATCCTTCTTGGATCAGACATCCAAAATACACACTTCTGGGTTAGTAGCTGTAGGACGTCTTTCCTTCCTCTGACTCTCAAAGCATCTAGTCTCACAAGGCTCAGATGCAGATATCTTCACATGAATCTTAAAAGTCAGATGAGATAAATCCCCCCAGCTCCATGTTGTGTGGGAAGATTGTGTTGGTGCCTGAGAACAAACCCACTTTTCCTGAGAACATTAACAGTGATGCCCTTCTCCAAAGACCTCTTGCTTTAGTACAAATACTCTTTCTAAGGAAAAGCCTGACACTGGGGGTCCTAAAAGCTCTCATCAAGCTATAAAGGGCAATGCCTAAATATCAATGTGGGATCTCTCATCTCCCAAAATGTCTGTTCGATGAATGGTCACGTAAAATATCACCTAGCTGCAGTGTTCAGCTCAAGCAGGATGGAGCCAAGGACCTCCATCCATTCTTCAGCTGTCCAGTAGAAGTGGCTTCCAAAGGGAGGGAAGGTGTACTTCTTCTTTTCTGTGTCTGATTCCTGTACAAGTAATTTGATTATCATTGCCCAGCAATCAAACTCACATGATTCCAAATTTCCTTCAGGACCTTGCGGGCAGAAACGTAGATGATGTGTTTAATTGAAAATACGTTTTCAAAGGTACCACAGTTCTAACTTGCTTAGAGTTATATATCCACAGGCTGTTACTAGGACATACAAGTGACACTTGGGAGGATGATTAATATACCTTAAACCACCTGACTGGAGAACAGAGCAAAGAAACTGTAAACACTATCTTGCATGTCAATTATTCCATTAGATAAATTATACGTGGTGGCAGAATCAAACCATCAAAAAAAGAATGTGGCTACTTGAAAACTCAGACTTTAGGTTTGGCATGTTGCATTACACATGTCTACAGCTTTCATAGCCAATCAGTTCAAGGCCCTTTTCTTAAATACTACCTCAGTGAAACGTAAGTGCTGTGAAGATGGAGAAGCTGAATCAAGGTCAAAGTGTCCATTTCCACAGAAAACCAATGGCAGTGAGGGATTAGACAGGAGAGAGCTTAATTTTTGGGCCTCTTTTAATCATCATATCATTCTTCCTCCTCAGTTAATTTAAAAAAAATCTCCAAATTATTAAATTATTCTGTCCTAGATGTTTTTTTTTATTTTCACAGTGTAAATTTTAAGCTCAGTACATTCTGTCCAGGAATATGAGTTGCACAGTGAGATATTTGTGCAAGGATGTACATCTGTATGTTTATATTGGGGAACAATTATTACTCTCTTCTACTCTGCTCTGTTGTTCTCCTCTGAGTAGAGAAAACTAAGAACAATTAATTTTATGTCTCTTCCATAAGCCAAAGAAGCACTCTGAATCTTTACTTTCAGGAAGCAATTAACTTCAGGTTTATTAGTCAAGTTGTGCTATGAAGTTTCAATCTTTCATTGTACACTGTGAATTTTAATTACAATTTATTAAAATAATTTAATTGACTTCAGTCAATGGGCGTGAATGAGGGCAGAATTTCCCTGAGAAAGCTGTAGACAGAAGAAAAGGCCACCCATCCTAAACGCCTTCTGCCTGCCCTTTTTTGGGTTGCATCAGACTGTTTGAAAGAAGGCTGCATTTATCATCTTTGATGCCTCCATTTCAATGGTCAATTCATATTAGATTCCACAAAAGGCAGTGAACCAAATTCATCTCTGATACAATTCCATTGACTTCAATAGTCTTACCACAGGGATTAATCTGGCCTAATATTATAGTATTAGAATGCATGTGTACTGTTAGCCCAGACTCTTTGCCAGAGATCATGCAGTGTAAAAGCTGATAGCTGCTGCAGTTGCAATTTGTTCAAGAAATCCAGTTCCTTTTGTTGACCTACTGAAGTTCACATTCCAAAAAAAAAAAAAGAGAGAGAGAGACACCAAAACCCCCTCCAAATCCCTAACCAATTTGAAACCACAGCTGAATTTAGATGCATATTTGCTAATTTGGTTTATTATGCATGCAAATATTGGTATAAAAGGTGTTTCAATTATTTTCTAAGGCAGGGACCTATGCATTCTCTGCAGTCACAAAGAGTTTAAATGGAGTTATTTTTCCCTGCCTATAATCGTTCTCCCTTTTAAGTACCCAGGCAGAAAAAGTAAGTTTACTGCTTCTAGCACAATGGCTCTCTTCACTTTTAGGTTTGGGAGACCTGGGTGACCTACGAAAGTTAATTAGAAGGTTAACAAAGACTAAGGCAGAGTAGAATACAGCGCCTCTCCTCCAGCCAAAGATGTCATCCATTAATTAGGGAAATCGTTAAGGTGGCCTTTATTGAATCCATAGAAAATCGGCAGTTGGCGGTCGACAGTTTTGATCAGATTTTCCTCTCCCCAATAATACTACCCTTAGTCATAGGAGAGACAGAGGGTTTGGGGTGGGATGGGAGGGGTGAAGGGGAAAGTGTGTGTGCGTGTAGGGGGAGTATGTGTTTCAGCGACATTACAGTTAAACAGCCGCCAATTGTGACGGCTTTGATTCTCAGGCTTACATGGCATACTTTTTCCATGATGTAATCTTTATTGAACCTGGAAGCTTGGGGGTGGGGGGCAGGGGGCAAATGAAACTCGCTACTGCTGCTGCTCCTGCCTCTCAGCCGCAGGAAGCCTTGGGAGTTAATATTGCAGTCATCATAGGCAGAGCTTGCTGCTTTTGCATGGTAATATGCTATCTGACTCTCCTTCCCTCCTAACTGAAGACTGTCTGCTTCTAGCAGGGAGAGCAAACAGCCATCTGCACAACAGACCCTTCATTTCTGTATGAATACATTCACTTTAAAGTTGAAGGGCCTTTTTGAAGACCTTAGATTATTTTTTTATACTGTTTTTTTCCCACTACAGTACAAAAATGGAGTTGCTATGGAGAAGTTCAAGTGAAACGTTAGACCGTCCTGGCATTTTAACATTTATATTTTTTTAACCAATTGGGAGAATTTGTTGAGTGGAGGTTTTTACCAGTATAGTTTTGACATTTTTCCCTATACATTGAACAAACTCTGTCAAGGATAACCATTACAGCAAGTCCAGCCTGTTCAGTGTTGTAACCAAGTGACTTAGCATGGAAGTGTTCTGTGTGAACATGGGAAGGCATCACCTTCCAGAGGAGGAAGGCAAAGACAAGGTCTACTGCAGTCTAGGATGTTTATGTTAAAGCAATGTTATTCCAGCTCTGACATCCTGGAACCTACTGCTCAGAGCCATCAGTTTGAAGGTTTTGAAAATTTTGGAATCAAGAAGTGTTTGGCTATCTAGATGACTATATCCTATGCAACACATAGTACAAAATATCTTAGAAAGATTTAAAAAATAAAATATTTGGGTGAATAATACTTTGATTGACTGCTGTTCTTCGGAATAAATTATAGTCTGTTCCAGGCTGCTAAAGACCAACATGCTACTAAAAAATTTTTGTATTTATTCTTGCACCTTATATTTTGGTAAAAAGCTTCTTCACATTAGCGTGAAGTTCTCTACCAAAAAGAAATCCAATGTGAAATACTAAGAAAAAATGGCTACGTTTAGAAAAAGTTGTAATACACGGAGGGCACGCGTCTGCCTTACTGCTTATATCTTTCTGTACATTGCAGTATAGTGATTTATTTTATATATAGCCTATAATTCAAGCTCTCCCATAAAATAGTGCAAGCTTAGTATTTTTAGCATGCAAAATAAGTCATATTGAAGGCAAGTATCAGCACAAAAACAATAGCAAAGAAATGCCAAGCTACTTCCAATATGCTCCATGCGATCCTCAGCCTTTCTACATCCTTCTTCTTGTGTTAAAAGGGAGATGGAACAAGGTATACTTCATGAGTAAGGCTTTCTTCATGCTTTGAAGAGCTCCCAGATAATTGTGATTTGACCTGGAGAGGCAGTTGTGTTCCCATAGCTCTGTTTTGGACCTTATTCTCCTTTAGGCTAAGAGACAAACTAACTCACCCATTGTGTAGCCACAGAGGTCTCCAGATAAAGTGCTATAAGAGGGCCACACACTATTATTCTTTTATTATGGAGCAGCAGTGGCTGTTGAAGAGTTACTGTGGATTTTTATATGTTTTCCTACTGCCTTTTGTCTTCTAGTAGCAGTCCTGTGGTTTTGAGAGCTTTGGTCTCCGACTAGAGGAGTGTTCCTAAATTTAAGGTGGCATCTTAGGGGGCCTCGGAAATAATTCTGGGTAGGTGAGCAGAGGGTCTCTGTTGCTTAGGCATATTTTTGTATCACTATCAGTGTTAACTTCAGCGCTCCTGTGATGAATTTCCTGGCAATATTGAACAGCATTTGTACAAAGCCCCTGGTGGCACTGCATTACCAATGGAGATGCTACCGAGAGTACGGACAGGAGGAAATCTCAAGGGTGGGAGGAAATTTTTGTAGCTATAGCTATAAGAAGCACCTGAATGATGAGAAAGTGACTTATGGATTTTCTTCTTTTTCTCAGCTGATGCTCCTGGAGCTGCAGCCCAAATTTGTAAGCTTGATATGGAACTTTACTAGATTTTTTACATGACTTTTTTTTTCTCTTGGGGCCTGTGACTGGCTTTGAAGCAAACACAAATCATTGCAAACAGTTTGTCAGCTATATGTTAAATATTTTCCAACCTGGTGATTCTATGATTCTGTGATTCTGTGATTCTGTGATTCTGTGATTCTATGATTCTATAGCTTTGAGAAGGCTAGTAAAGGGTGCACAATGTTACTTTTTACCCACATTTCATGTAGCAGCACTAAGTGACTGAAAAGGGCAGGGGTTTTTAATCCACGGGTTTTTTTAATTTTCTAAAATGGCACAGGGAGGAATCGTACAAGAGACAAGGCAAAAGAAGTCAATCAAAACTGCAGGAAGTTCTTCGGGTACCTAGGAACCTGATTTTGGCTGCCTGTGTAGTTTCTTCCACTTGCAGTCTTCTCTAATAATATAATGGAAGGGATTTCTGGGGAAGCCTGGGTATCTAAAGTGCAGATAATTCCACCTAGCTTTAGGCACCTGCTCCTACTACTTTAGTGTCCCGAGTGTTTTTTCTGTCCAAGGGGGACAGAGGAACACTTTTAAAGCTTGGGGTTTTAGCCTGTTTCAAACTTGCATGTCAAGACAAGATGAACTGTGCCCTCAACATGCCTACTTCCTTCCTTTGAGTACAAAGGGGACCTGGACAACAACTTCTGAGCTAGGCTCAGCCTTGCAATTGAGCACTCTAATTAAACCAGAAGCATTTTATAGTGAATGGACACCAGCATCTCTAGATTTCAGTGTAGCACCTTGTGGGATGTCATGAGCTAAACAGGGGCGATGGAGGATCTCTGGAGAGCTGTTAGGTAGAAAAAGAGATGTCTAGAGAAGAGGAGACAGTTGGCTAGGCTGAAGTGGTAGCTGCCGGATCAAGGAGTTTCTCAAGAAGGTGCCCAATCTGTATTTTTAATAAATATCTGGGTGCAAAACATAGCAGCATTAGCTACACAAAGACAGGAATATCCAATAGGAAGAGCTGATGGCCTTTAAAAATAGAATGGAGATGATTTGTAGCCATGTAAAATGTCCTTATGGAAAAATCAGAAGGATTTCTGCTTGAAGACAGAAGTTCATTGCATAGAAATGCAAAAGGAAATAAAAAGCCCTCCTTCTATTACCGACCACACTCTGACCATGAGGCATTAAAGTTATAGGGTTGCCAAGCAGGCAAATGCAGTGCTAGGTTATATCAAATGAGCTGTTCGTGGTAGCAAAAGGGAAATTAAAATGCTGTACTCTGCCGTGCACCGAGACTTCCTGTGAAATTCTTTGAACAGAACATGCAGAAATGAAAGATATCACAAATGACTAAAATAAGACGCAAGAAAAGAGCGTAAGACTTTGCAGAAAGGATCAAAGCAACACCTGAAGGCTTTGCTGGAAGTCTTGGGACATTGCCTGAAACTGGAGGTAATATTTTTGGGGAGCAGCAGAACTGGAATGAGTTCAAAACAGATGAATAAGGAACCAGTAACCAGATGGCTGAGGACCAACAGCTTTTCCGGGGACAGGGGAGGCCAAGGACTCTTTGGCAGGCTTGGAAGTTACTAACTGAGCAGGACGGCAGTGAGGATTTAAAAAGCTAAAAATACCAACAGCACAAGGAAATCAGAAAGTTGCAAAAGTCAAAAACCTGATGAGGAATTAAGGGGACTTGTACTGCCTAACCTTACCTAACGCTGTCACAGCTGCAGAGAATGGAAAGGAAGAAGTCAAACAAACTGTTCCAATACGTAAGAAAATGCCAAAAAGAAAAAAATTGCAGTGAATGATCTGAGGAGGTGAGCCCGGAACCTTTTTGTCAACATTTAATGTGTAGGCCAAATCAATGGCAGAGAAGATGGACAGGAACCAAACAGGTCTGAAGTATCACACGCAGTAAATGAAAGACTTAGTTATCCACTCCAATTCTGAATCAGGGCACACTGTCTGAAGCCAGAAATCAGCCTGGTGGGCTGTGGCTCAGCAGGGATCTCAGAGGAGAGAAGGGAAGAACCTACCTAAGCTGGGGAGGACCTGAGGAGTCTTTCCTCCTGGTACCCCTCCAGCAAGTGTTGCCAAGATGCTTTGGCAATGGACCAGTTTAGAGGGACTCAACTGGACTTGGCCTGGCCTGCAAAGATCAGTGAAAGGAGGCCAGAGCTGTTCTGAGAGGTGCTGGAATTTGCCACAGGCTTTGGGTGCAGCTGTATGCTGAAAGAAGACATCACTGTGGGTGAGAGACAGGAGCCTGACACTGCAGACACGGTGAGTATGGGCCAAAGTCTAATATGCAGGATGGGAATTCTTCTGATGGCACTTATAAGCGATTAAAAGAAATGGTACAATCAGTTTGTTCCAGGAAAATGGTTGCTAAGGGAAGCAGCCCTGTTAACTGCAGGGGGCAGGTAGGGAAATATTGCATTAAGGACAGCGAGGATAAGGTGTGGCCGTAAGGTGAGGCCAGCAAGGAGTGTGGTCAAAACAGAGTAACTGGTGGTACCTAATAAAAGCCCTTGCCCAGCTTTGAAGAGGAAAAATTGCAGCTTATTGACCTGAGAGTCAAAGTGTGGTCAGTCAGAGCTGCTGACTGAGCCATCTTAGGCAGCTGGATGGTCTCTGGCCAAATATGTGAGGGGTCATCATCTCTGGGGAACAGTGGGCACCACCTGAGCATATATATATGAGAGGAGACTGTAGCGGGGACCATACAGTCTGCTTTGCAGCTTGTTGTGAAAGGCCAGTCTCCGAACAGCTGGGTTTTACTCTGGTGAGTAAAACTCTGATGCTCTTGCAGATGTTGCATGGTTGAAGTGGATGAGCTGAAAGCACCTGATGTGCAGGGCATTAGTGACCCCGCTTATCGGAGAAGAAGGTGTCATAACACAGTCTGTACTCTGCCAGCAGAATCAAAATGGAGATGATCCAAGATGCACCTTGAGATCTGGGAAATCTTGGCGGTAAATTATCCTGTGCATCAGGGGTGGCATCACCATAAGCAGGTGGCTTTGGAACAGTGGTGCAGCTTTGAAGCTAATCCTGTGATGACTCCCAGTTGCTGCAGGTTGGCTCAGTCACAGAGCAGCTGTAGTGCATATAAGCTCATCTCTTGCTGGGGGAAAGACTACTTGGGAAGTTCAGGTGCCCACCAAACATGCTCCAAGCATTCCACCCGCTTGTGTGGTCAGGGGGTTTGGTCCAGAGCAGCTGGCTAAATGTTATAAGAAGGAAACCCCTCAGGCGGCATGCAGTGTAGGTCTGGAGGAAAATAATTTTTTCAGCTGTTTGTTGAGCCACAGTGCTTGTTAACAAGGTCACAGCCAGAGAATATGTACAGTTGTGAGTTATGGGCAGCAAACAGAGAAAGGGTCAGTGCTGGGTCAGGATGTCTTTTAATAGCTTTAGTTAATGAAAAAGGCTATGAATCTGTGTTTCTGGTGAGCATTCAAGGATGGTTCCTCTGAGTCTTAAAGTTACTGGTTTTACTTCAGAATGAAGACTCACGGCTCATCTGTAGAGGCACTGACCCATTAAACTGCCCCATACCGTCTGAGGAGAAGGCATTGTACAGACCACTGAAGACCTAAAGGTGCCTTCAGCAGTAACTTGGACGTCATCCACGGATCTGGTTAAGGGAAATGATAGTGTGTGCCTCTGTACATGCTGAAAAAATAACACTATAGTAAGTGCAGTCGCTGTCATGAAAGGATAACACCTTGGACATTGCAGCATTTCAGTCTGGTTTCCATACTCAGCTTTAAGAAGAGTTGGCAAGTGGCAGTGGAAGCAAAGAGCAGGGGTGAAGGGCAGGAGACAGCATTTCTACTGTGTGAGTAAGCAGCACTTGAAAGTGCCGGCTTCTGGCTGACACTGAGTGATCTTGGAAGCGGTCACTGCAAAATAGGTCCCTCTCAGCCTGTCTGCTCTGCTGAGATGGCTCTGGGCACACTCAGAGACTGCTGGTAAGAAAGAGCGCATTTACAAACAGCCTGGGATCACATCAAGGCTGCCACTGAACTTGAGCTTCCTGAAATTAGAGTTGCTCTGAAAAGAGGTACCTTCTCATGGACACGCAACCCAAAGAGAGAGAGTTTTCTCTAACAAAAAGTAAAATATGGCTGTGAATGAAACTGGGCAATTTCCCAGGCAGTCACAGATGTGCAGAGTTTTGTGGGGCTCTGAATTTACTACAAAGGGCTCACTTCTGGATTTGCCAGTATTGCAGAGAAGCGACTTAAACTGGGTGAGGAAGAGACACCAACTGCAGCGGTGTGTAAGGCTTAATCATTTTCAGAATTAGAGTTGCTTTTGTCTTGGCAGACCAAATGTTAAAACCCTTTCTTGCAGGCCCAGATGATTCCCCCTGTAGATTAGGGGCTGCTCTGAAACAAGAACACAAGGGATTTGTGGAGTTGAAGATCTAATATCAGCAATGGTTTAAGTGATCCGGAGACTTTGTAAACAGGAGTTCTGACAGACAGTCTGCCTGGAAATAGGAGAAGTGGTGAAGTTTTGTATTCACACCCATGCCCCGCAAGTAGAAAGGTGCTGCAGACACCTTGTCCCAGCTGCCTGGTAGAAGTCAGTTGCAAGTATTGCCCTGAGCCATATTGCTTGGAAGAGGCACTGTAGAAGAGGAGATTGCCTCTCCACTTCCACAATGTGTTCAGGCACAAATGTTTCTGGTGAATGCTCTGAATACTACTAGACATAGAATCAGATATGCCAGAGAAATGTAGATACTTCCCAAAGACTCTACCTTGGATGTAGCATGCTGGGTAACTAGAAAATCTATTGGCAAATGTACCCATCCGTGAGTACTGCACAACTGCAACTGCAACTGCAACAAAGAGACTAAAGAGAAAATTATGTAAAAGATGGCAAAACTTACCCTTTGGTGGTTCTGGTACAAGCTGATGCTTTGAACTGAAATAGCTCAGTTCTGAGCTACACAAAAGATTTTAAACAGCCAGATATTTGGAGAATGCAAAAAATCTTAGGCAAACTATTAGAGGATTTGTGCTGAGTAAAGCACTAGAAAAAAGGCATAAGAAATTTGGCAAGAAATAAGCTCTTTGCAATAGCAAAGCTGTAGGGAGAGACTAGGCATACAAGAGTAAGGAAAAATCTGGTTAAGGATTTATTAGAGAAGGGGCATAGAAAGGAAACCCAAGACTTGCTTTCAGTCACTTGAATTCTTACTGCAATCAGGAACATCCCTGATGAGGGAGAAAGTCTGCCACATGCTTGTACACAGCATGTATTATACAGCTAAGGACTGTAGGTCATGTCATCATGTGGAAAAAATCAGCACAGCTTCATGTACTTTCATGGAACTACACCCATTCCCCCAGCTGCAGATTTGGCTCCTCTGTGCTCTTCTGCTCTAGTAAGTGAGTAATTTTCCCTGGTAACTTGTTTTTCCAGATGTTGCTTTTTGCTGTGGGTGCTGGGAGAAGAGTAAGATAACATCTTCCAATAGTTGGGAGGATAGCTCCTTACACAGCTACCCCTTGCCACCTTCTGCACCCAAGGTCACTCCAGCAAGCTCGGTTCTCTTACGTTCTGCTGCAGAGAGGAGCTGCCACCCTGATTCCTACCAGCTCTTTAGTGTGTGCAAGACCTTAAACTCAGTTTCAGGAAGAAAAAAATTTTATTTGCTTTGTCAGAGAGGGAGAAACAAAAAGCTGAGATATATCTTCAAAAGTTACCTTGTTCTGATTGATGTAAGTCCTTGTTTACATCTGCAGAATATGCAGCCAAAATGTAGTTACGTCAGTGAAAAAAATGTAACCCCACCTGCTGCAGTGGAAGTGAACAAGGAGGAAGACTGGAAGGGGATTGGATAAACTGAGGACATGACCTAGGATACAGTGAAGGACAGAGACCAGTTTTCACCTGCGTCCTTTACAGCACCTCTCCCAATAACTCCGGCTGCTGAAGGACTGTGAGGCTTTTCGATGGCATCCAGAACCGGGGAGGAGGGAGGTGGTAGGACCGAAGATGTGGAGATGCATTCTATGAGCTGGGGAGATCTGGGAGGGTCAGAGGCACCCACAGGTGTTGGCAGGTACGGACTGAGACAGGGCAAGAGGTATGAAAAAAGTGGGGGTATGTCAAACTTGCAGTGATAGAAGATCATGCTGCGGATGGCAGGGGCCCAGTGTGTGTGGAGAAATCTCCCCCTGGAAGCAACACCCGCAAGTCAGCTGCTCCCTGCTCTGTAGCTGCTCAGCAATGTCCTCTGGCATCTCAGAGTGAGGGGAGCGATGCCCCTGGGGTACCTCCTCCTTGCCTAGTCCTGCAGAAGTCACCTCCTCAGCTCCTAGTCTTTGCACTGGCAGTGCCTGGAGATCCCCAGTGAGCTGGGAGGCCCTTTGTGCTTTGCACCCTCAAATCCATCAGAAAAGAGGGAGAGCACTGTGTGCCTGTGGGAGCTCTCCTGCTCCAGGGAGACCTATCAGAGATACAGGCTGGCACAGAGAATGTGCCCTCTCTTAATCAATAGACCATGCTTTAGTAGCCCGTAGAACAAACGCTGCTTCCTTCCATGCCACATTGGTTACAAAATCGCCATATCACAAAGAAACTGAAAATCCAAAGTTCCCATGTTGTGAATTTTAGGCTGTTGCAGGCTGTGTCAGCGCACGCCAAAGCTGAGAGCACAGCAAACCTCCCGGCACCAGCAATCGCGTCCCAGCATACAGACCCGTGGAGAGTCTGCAGCCTGTGAAGGCAGCTCAATGCTCCCTCCACCAGGACTGTTATCCAGGGAAGCTGAGGAGGATCTGTTCCTTAACTCTGGTGGGCTTGGGATCAGGTTTATATTTCTTTTGAAACCCTTGCCACATATGCAAACAAGTTGCACTGGGTGGTGTAATTTGAGAGTGAAATTAAGTGAAAAGGTGACACACCGACAGCGCACACAAAACAAGAGAAGAGTTTCCAAATTGCGAGCTGCCACAGAGCAAGGAGTTTTTACATAATAGCAAAATTAGGGTTTGGATGACTGGTATTCTTCAACAAACTTTTCAGAAATATTTCCTGGAGCAAATCCAAAGAGAGAATCCTCATTTACCCTATTCCTTTCAGCAGTAATTGAATTCACTTGTTTAGGGTTTCTGCCTCCTCCACCTTTCATTCAGTGGCGATGTGAATTCTGCTAATCTCTCTACAAAACAGTCAATCTCCTCTAGTCTCACTAACCATCATTCAGCCACCCAGTAATGAAAAATTGCTTTGATCTTCTCCATTTGTATCATCCCCAAAAAATATTTCCATTAAAAAAAATCTTTAATAAACTCTGCCACCAAAAGGAATGTGTATGGTTAGTTCCATAGATTCCACCCCCCGCAGTGGGTTGTTTGAGAAACCCTGAGAGTTAAGACGACTGCAAAAGTGGCTCATAGCTTTGAGAATGAGTATATAGTGTTAACATGAGTGTCCAAATGGCTTTGCAAGCTATGAAAAATTACGAAGGAGGGAAGAAGGAAAATGAAGAGAGCAGATTAGTAAGCACTCTTTTAGGGTACTGCATTTACAAGTAAATCTTGGTTACAGATTTTTCAGACCGCAGCCTTTCTGCTGCATGCAGTTACTCAGTGCAGTATTCACACCGTATTAATTAGGATAAGCAGGATGGTGCTTTTGACATCTATTTGGGGAGGAGATCTGAAAACCATCTCCCCGGGAGATTACATTACTTGCCAATCATCTATCTACTAGCCAGAACACTCTCTCCACATATTTTGGGGCAGTTTACTGCAGCCTGTCCCCTTTCACTGAGTGTACACTTTTTCACCAGTCCTTTTTCAAATACTAATTTTCACAGTGATTAGTAAAAATTAAAATCCATTCTGAAAAAAAACACACCCACATTTCTTCTTATCTGTTCTCTCTGGTAAAAGTTCAGAACTGCAGAAAGTGTGAAAAATACCATACCTCTGTCTTAAAGGGGATATGTAAAAATTAATCCTTCCTGGTCCTCATTTTCTCTGGTTCTGAGTAAGTCACACAGTCATTTTTTCACTGGTAGAAGTGGATGCCTTTTCTCATTCCTCTATATCCCTTGGAAGAGAGTACAGCCAGCCTGATATGGCACAAATCTCCACTACTTTCTGTGACGAACTTACTGGCTATTTTCCTCCTGCCTGTTCTTCTGAGTTGTCAGATCGTCAGATCTGCTGCTGTAAAATACCCTGTAACACCTGGAAAAAAGTTACTGTGCTTTGAAGTCATGTAGCACTCTTCAGGCGAGAATCACAAGGCACACTGCAAACACTTGGAGCTGGATCAAGGGAACACTTTAAGTGAGTCATTTTACTTGAATGAAACACACTTCCATTTCCCACACAAATACGTGGCTATATGTGTGCTTTTATTTTCCTAGACACATTAGTTTTAGTTATTTACCCATTTGTGCTCCAGATAATTACATGCTTCGGATTCAATTGGATGCAGATTTATTCTTCACTTCCTGTCCTAAATTCTCTGCAATTAAACAGCTGCTGTGTGCTTGGTGTAATAAATTTACAAAATCTGGGATGGTTTGGCATAGCAGAAAGGTTGTTTGGCACTGGCTTAGGACAGCCACGTTACGTACGACTGGCAACCCCTGCGTGGGTTACGCTTTCTCTCCTACGTGAGACTCGCCCCACCACTATGCAACCAGAACAGGCTGTTTGCGTGACAGAAATGTTCACAAATTTATAACTTGTTTTAATTGACTGTTTTGAATATTCTCTCCTAACCTGAAAAAAATATAATTTCCTTACCTTTCCCAGGCTAAGTCTTTCTGGAAGACCTAGTTGGAAAGGAATAACAAAAAAGAAATTTGTCGGGAAGCCTCTGTCTGTGGAAATACTTCCACTTTGTTTTATCAGGTGTGGGAACTAGAGGAGGGAGCTTTTTTATCTATTTCTGTGTGTACTATAATATTTTGCATCATTTTGCACTGTTATAAATCTAACACAGATCAGACGTTGCAAGGGCACCTTGCAAGGGCAGACAGCACGCAGACTCTCTTGGTCCTTGCTGACATGCACCCTATCCTGATCCACCTCCCTCAGGAGCAGATTTCACACTCCCTGAGTCAGACAACTCTGCTTTGATACTTGCCCATCATTCACGCAGCGTCCCTGTCTCCCCTGGCATTTGCAGCCTCAAATGCTTATAGTCCATGTGCCAATGCGAGTGGCACTCAGTCCTCTTGAGGGAGCAGATGTAAGGTCTGCCCTAGTGGAGCCTGCAGACTGAAATTAGTGATGTACGTCTGTTTATGAGTTAGTACACGTGTCTTTTTGTTTCCTGATACCTTCTGCATAATGAAGTCAATGAGAGTTAAGCTCCTCAGCTGTGATTCACATATTCATTAATCTCCTGCAGTAACAAGTACAAATTTTACAGCGCATACAGTACCAGTGTAAACATCTTGCTGCATCCAAAAAAAAGTGTTGTAGGAATTAGGTCCCATTGTATTGAAGTGAAGGAAAGAAGACTTAGGAAATTTGCTGTGTGCTGCTGCCTAGACTCAGATGGCTGTGATCTGGTTATTGCACAGCAGTAACTCTGGATCTTTGAAGGAGAGCTAGCCTCATCGTTTCCACAAGTGTTACTGGGGTTTGCTGAGGCCCTGCAGGAATTAGCAGGGATTTAACAAACCCTGGGAGTCACTAAAAGACCAGAGAAACAGCACATCTGAAAGCAAGACAGATTATTTATTTAATTTATCAATTCAAGGGTGAAATGACGCCCAAGCAAAGCAGAGAGCAGATCATGGTGGGTTTCTTCAGCAGAAACTGCCAAGGTGGGTTTCTTCCCAGAGGTCACCCTGCGGTCTGGCTTTTGGGGTCGCGCACTAAGGCGTATCGCTCACCCAAAGGGCTCTGAAGACACTTCTGTGCCATATCTGCTCCCACTCTGTCTCAACAGAGTTTTACTGCTATGGTTCCCTTCAGAAACCTGCACATGGTACCTGTACAGCTGCAGAACCACAGATACCTCTGGGATTAAAGTGAAACTGATGTGCCGAAGATAATCTTCATAGGAAAGGCTGAAGGAACTCACATCTTTTCAAGAAGAAACATCCATTTCTTTCTTTCCACTCTTTCTACAACCAGTGCCTGTGTCCACCCATTCCCTGGGAATGTTCCTGTTGCTTCACTCCAATAAATGACAAGCCCAGCATGCTCCCCTAGGTGAGCATTTGCGGAAGGATTGTTTCCCATTTCCCAAACCTCTTTGACTTAGCTCCTGTTTAGGTTATAGAGTATTTCCCCTCTCTTTTTCCACCCCCTGGGCTGAAGAGAAACAGAATCAGGCTCACGATACGGTGTTATAATATTTCTTGTTCTTTCTGCTCCTTGAAGCTTCAACTCTAATCAATATTTTCTTCCTCCTGTAAAATGAAGTCAGAATTACCCAGGCTTCTTGTCCAACGATGAGGGAGCTCTTGGCCAGATAAAAATAGTGTGTGAATGGGAGCAGTTAGAAGGTTATTAGCTCAAGGTGGCCTAAAAAGATGTACGGAGAGGAGCATCCCGGCAAAGGAGGCTGACATGTTTAGTGACATAAAGTGCCTTGACTGTTAGCTTCTTTTTTTCTCTTTCTAAATGACAAGACAAAGCCACCTCTGCTCTCCTTCAACTCCCCTAACCCTCCCAGCCATTCTCTCTAGATGCTTGGTGTTTCTTCTCTTTTGGGGGGGAGAGGGGAGGGAGAAAGGGAGAGAGACATTTTCTTTC